>NC_141691.1:2047157798-2048473632 GCF_964263255.1 Lissotriton vulgaris
TGTTGGTTTTGGTGGTGCGTGGGTCCATGGTGAGGGAGAGGATGAGCTGAGTGTCGTCGGCGTAGGAGATGATGTTGAGGTCGTGGTGGCGGGCCACTTGTGCGAGGGGGGCCATGTAGATGTTGAACAGCGTTGGGGTGAGGGAGGAGCCCTGGGGGACTCCGCAGATGATGTCGGTGGCTTCGGATCGGAAGGGTGGGAGGCGGACGCTCTGGGATCTGCTGGAGAGGAAGGATGTGGTCGAGTCTAGGGCCTTCTCTTGGATACCGGCTTCTTGGAGGCTTGTTTTTAGAGTGCGATGGCAGACCGCGTCGAAGGCGGCTGAGAGGTCCAGGAGGATGAGGTCTAATGTTTCGCCGTTGTCTAATTGGCGCCTGATGTCGTCTGTGGCAGTAATGAGGGCAGTATCTGTGCTGTGGTGTCATCTGAATCCGGATTGTGACGGGTCCAGGATGCTGTTGTCTTCGAGGTGGCGGGTCAGTTGCATGTTGATGATTTTCTCGATGACCTTTGCCGGGAACGGGAGCAGGGAGATGGGCCGGAAGTTCTTGAGGTCCTTGGGGTCCGCCTTGGGCTTCTTGAGGAGGGCGTTGATTTCGGCGTGCTTCCAGCTTTCCGGGAATGTCGCTGTTTTGAAGGAGATGTTGATGACCTTCCGTAGTCGGGGGCGATGGCTGCGTCTGCCTTGTTGAATATGTGGTGTGGGCACGGGTCTGTCGGAGATCCGGAGTGGATGGAGTTTATGGCCTTGCGTGTCTCGTCATCGCTGACGTTGGACCAGGAGGTAAGGCGGTTGGCGTTGTTGGTGTTCGGAGGAGGGGTGAAGTCTAGCATGGTCGGGTCGGTCTTGGCATTGAAACTGTCGAGGATGTCCGCGATCTTGCAGTGGAAGAAGATGGCCAGTGAGTCGCACAGTACCTGTGAGGGCGGGATGTCGTTGGTGTTGGCGCTGGGGTCGGAGAGTTCTTTAACGATGCCGAAGAGCTCTTTGCTGTTGTGTGCTTGTTATCCAGGCGATCTTTGAAGGAGGACCTCTTGGCTGATCTGATGAGGTGGTGGTGTCTGCGGGTGGCATCCTTGGGGGCTGTGTAGTTGTCGGGTGTACGTTCGTGGAGCCATTTCTTCTCCAGTTTCCGGCATGCGCGCTTGGAGGCCAGGAGCTCGTTGGTGAACCAAGTGGCACTCTTGCTGGCGTGGCTGTTGGAGAATTTCTTCAGTGGGACGAGGGTGTTGGCACAGTCGTCGATTCACTGTCTGAGGTTGCGGGTTGCGGCGTCTGGGTTGGTGGGTTGGTTCTGGGAGAGGGTGGTGAGCAGCTGGTCTTCGGTGACTTTGCTCCAGCCGCGGCAAGGCAGCTGTTGGGTGCGGTGGTGCGTGGTTGGTTTGTTGAAGGTGAAATGGATGCAGCAGTGGTCGGTCCAGTGGGGTTCGGTGGTGCGGTCGAAGGCGACGTGGCTGCTTGTGGAGAAGACGATGTCCAGCGTGTGACCGGCGGTGTGGGTGGGTGCAGTGACGAGTTGTCTGAGGCCGAGGTTGGCGAGGTTGCCGATCAGCGTGGTGGAGTTGACGTCGTGGTTGCTCTCGAGGTGGAAGTTCAGGTCCCTGAGGAGGATGTAGTCTGTGGAGGCGAGTGCGTGGGTGCTGGCGAGGTCGGCGATGGAGTCGCTGAACTGTGCCCGGGGCCCGAGGGGTCTGTAGACGAGGGTGGTGTTGGGGTTAGTGTAGAGCTGGAAGTGCAGGTGTTTGGCGGTGTTGAGGGTGTCGTCTGCATGGGTGGTGACCTTGAGGGTGGACTTGTGGATGATGGCAATTCCTCCTCTGATGCCGTTGGCGCAGTCCCTTTGGGTGATCTTGTAGCCGTCTGGAATGGCAATGGCTATGTCTGGTGCAGAGGAGTCGTTCCACCACGTCTCAGTCAGGAAGGCTACGTCCGGGGCAGTGGCGTCGAGCAGGTCCCAGAGCTCGATGGCGTGTCTGCGTGCAGAGCGGGTGTTGAGGAGTATGCAGCTGTGGAGGTTGGGTCTGGTCCTTGATGGTCTGGTGGTTCTGTCGCAGGTAAAGCTGCAGCTGCGGCAGGAAAAGGGTCCGTGGGTGCGTTTCGGGGTGGCCTGGTTGCAGCGTTGGTCTTGGCCGGTGTTGAGAGCGCGGAGAGAGTCGGCGTCGTAGCTGAGGTTGGGTATGGTGTGGTGGGGTGCGCGGGGTCCAGGGGTTCTGGCGCGGGGCGCTGTCCAGGCGTGGACGGGCGCAATCGGGCTTGCCTCTGGCACACCTCCGACGCGCCCACTGCGCGCGGCCATGCAGCTGCCACGCAGCGTCCTGCATTAAGAAGGTGTGGAGGGAGGACAGCTGGGAGGCGGGTGGCGGGAAGCGAATGGGAGAGGAGGGAGGCAGGGCCGCAGGGGACGCAGCGGCGGGAAAGGAATGCGAGGAGTGCGAAAGCGGGGCGGCGAAGAACTTAAGGCACAGAAGAAAGGAAACAGGCAGCAAGAACACAGGCAACAGTTTTGTAAGCAACGCACAGAAAAACAGGCAACAAATACATGCAACAGTGACTAATGCAGCGCACAGTGAAAACAGGCAGCAAATACAGTACAAATACAGGAAACAGGCAGCAGATCAGACCGAATACTTACCACCCACCACTGGGCCACCAGGGATGAGGCGCAGGCGGGAGTCTGCAGGTGGAGGAGGGCCTCGAACTCTCAGCAGCAGCGAGGGGCAGCAGACAGAGGACACATCACCAGCAGGGAACGCTGGGGCGGTGGGGGAAGCGTCTTGGGAGGAAGATACACAGGGAGAATAGATACGGAGATGAAGGGGTATTAAACATAGAAATGCAGATAACATTAAGCAGATAGGGACAGAGACAAGCGAAATCAGGAACACTGTGACAGATAGAACGTGGAACAAAGGAAAAAAGTGAAGGAAATACATCGAATACCGGCAGACAGGGGCGGAGACACGAACATAGGCAGGGACAGAAGGCGTAAAGAAAGGTTTTATACAAACGAGAAATGGCAAAGGGTCGGTGCACTGTGTTCTGGTCCCTACATTCTGCAATTCAAAATTGACGCAGTTACTGCCACAAATTTCAAGGCTGGAGAGGAACGAAGCAAGCACTCGCCATGACGTTGTGTTTTCGCTGTAAACCCCGTCCTTTTCAGACTGGGGCGTGTTTTTCTTAAGAAACGAAAAAAGCACGGCCCTCAATCCAAAAATGACGGGGCTTACAGTGAAAAAACAATGCGAAGGAAATACATTGGATACCAGAAGACAGGGGCGAAGACACGAACATAGGCAGGGACAGAAGGCGTAAAGAGAGCACTTCTAAAGGCTGCGGATGACATCAGAGCCATACGAGACCAGGGGGGGACAGCACTCCTGGTACTGCTGGATCTTTCGGCGGCCTTCGACACGGTCGACCACAAGATCTTAGTCGACCGTGTCGAACGACTGGGGGTCCAGAAAACTGCTCTGGACCTGCTTGTATCGTTTCTGGCCAATAGATCACAAGCAGTATCTCTAGGACCCTACCAATCATCGAAGGTGTCTCTGCCGTGTGGGGTCCCTCAAGGCTCATCCCTGAGTCCGACACTATTTAATATCTACGTGTCGGACCTTGCAAATGTCATCAAAGCATTTGGGATGAGCCTGACCTCCTACGCCGATGACACCCAATTGGTACTGGCTATCAAAGGGGACGGGGAGGAAGTGGCCAATCGATTCACGAGAGGAATGATGGCAATAGGTGACTGGATGGCCACAAATTGTCTGAAACTCAATTCAGAAAAAACTGAAGTGGTCATCTTCGGTCACCTCTCCCCGGGCTGGTCACCTGTCTGGTGGCCACCATCTTTCGGTCCCCCGCCGAGTCCAGCTAGCAAAGTGAGAAATCTAGGCGTCATCTTCGATGCTGGCCTCAATTTTATGGCACATGCGAATAAAACTGCGGCTTCAGCTCATATGAAATTGAGAATGATTAGGAAAATACTACCTTTCCTACCGAACACGGCCGGGAAAACACTGGTCAGCTCACTAGTCCTGTCCTCCTTGGACTATTGTAACGCTCTATTCTTAAATGCCCAAGTCCGAGTGACAAATAAGATGCAGTCAATCCAAAATGCAGCCGCACGAATGCTGGCTGGGATCCCCAAGTTCGCACCAGTTACAAACATCATTAGGGATCTCCATTGGCTCCCGATACGCAGCCGTATCAAATTCAAATCGCTGTGTATTGTTTACAAGTCACTCAATAATCAAGGTCCCCACTTTCTCAAACAGAATCTTCTCCATCATGTCCCAACGCGATCTCTTCGTTCCTCTATTCAGAACTTCTTGGCTGTGCCTTGCACTAGAACAGTCACCTGGGGCGACAGGCGTTTCCTGGTTGCCGCCCCTAGACTCTGGAACACCCTTCCTGCACATATCCGAGCAAGTCCCTCCCTGTTCACATTCCGCAAACAGCTAAAGACGTGGTTATTTGACCAATAGCCTTGTATATCTTCTTTACCCCAGTTGCTGATCCATCCCTTAACTAGCGCCGAGACGCCCACGGGTATTCGCCGCGCTCTACAAATGTCAATAAATAAATAAATAAATAAATACCCTCGGTAGCTCTGGAATACATCGAATACCGGCAGACAGGGGTGGAGAGCACTCCATGCGCAACGGTGCACGGAGACGACATGGGCCGGGGTAGACCTGTAAAAGAAACAGAAAAATACATTAAACAAGAAACAAACACAAGATGGGACGACAAACAAACACAAGAAACATAGACGAAATGGCTTACCTGCCCGAAAATAACTCCGTACATCCCGGCAACAGAGACACGAATAAACAAGAAAACAGCCCTGTAAAAAATGTTTTAAAAAACGCCCACAAACGCTCACCACTGGAAAAGGGACGGGGCTTAAAAAATAAAAAGACGAGAAAAAAACGCCCCCGAATCCGAAAAAGACGGGGCTTGAACGGAGTGACGCTCCTCTCCTCCAATGGCTGGCCTCCATTTAGGAAGCAAGCCAATGGAGAAGAGGGGCAGGTTCAAACCCCCATACTAAGAAACATAAAATCTCGCAAGCAAGATTGCGAAAGCGCAGCCTTCGCTAGCCGTGACCTAAAAAGGAGAGCATATAAAGCGTCAGTTTGAAGCTCGGTAGGTCAGGGATCACCAGATCCCGGGTCAGAATCGCTGGGGAGACGTCCTCATGGGGTTTGGCCACTCTAACTCGGGCCATGAGCGTCGGGTGTAGAGTGGTGCAGAACTGCGGAGCCGCCTGGTTCCAGATTCCGTGTTGGAGCCTATGGTTGAGCAAACCCGGTGCTCATGGGAGACAGAGTCTTTGAGATGAAGGCAGAACAGGTCCTCCAGATTCTAGGGTGCTGATGGCTGCTGGACACGCCCAGGTTTCGCTGTAGGCAGGTCGGAGTCGGGATAGGCCTGTAGGGCTGGGGCCAAACCAGTTGGTGTCCTTTTCTTCCTGGGTCCATTTTAGAACCGGCTGTCTCTAGTTGGCAGAGGTATACACTTCTGACAAATAGGGACACACCTTTTCTAGTCAGGGCAAGGGGATCACACACTTAGATAACCCCTGCTCACCCCCTTGGTAGCTTGGCAAAGCAGACAGGCTTATCGCAGAGGCAGTGCGTTAAGCATTTATGACCACATACAGTAATAAAGTGAATACACTACAAATGGACACGACACAGTAGCATTATAAAAATAAGGATTTTTATATAAGGCTTAGCACAAGACCAAATAACGACAAAGATATACACAATCTTAATAAATACTCTTGGAAGGGAAAATAATAGTTCAAATGTAGTTTCTTCTTAGCACAAAGTCTTTAGTATCAAAAGCAACTCTTCTTCTTGAAAACACAGTCCTTGGCAACAATGTAACCCACACGGGAGTCACACGACGTCGAGGCAAAGTTAATCCAAAGGGTTCGGCGTCGACCGCGAGGAGCGCTACGTCGAGCTCGGAGTCACACGGACCCCCACAACACAGTACCTTGGAAAAGCGAAGCACACGATGATCAGCGGCGTCGAGATGTTGGGCGTCGCGTCTTCGGCGTCGATCCGGCCTCGGAGTCTGGGCGACCTGCAGCAGCGTCGATCGATGTCGGGCAGGAGCAGCGCTCACGAGGTAAAGCAGGATACGGCGTCGTCGTCGATGTCGATGAGGTTGCAAGAGTGAGCAGCGCTCACGGCGTCGAGAGGGCTCGAAGTCGATGCGATCAGCAGCGGTGCAGACACGAAGTCACTTGGAGCTGGAGCCGAGCTCGCTACTCACTGGCGTTGCTGCTGGCGTCGGTCGGGCCCGGCGGCCGGCGTCGAGGAAGCGGACCACTGGAGCTGTTACTCACGATGTCGAGCTGGATTCGGCGGCGTCCGTCGGCGTCGAGATTGCTGGTTTCTTTCAGAGGTGCTGGATTCACAAATTCCAGCAACAAGCACTTTTAGCAAATGGTGAAGTCCTTTAGCCCTGTGACTTCAGCAGGAGACTGGCACTCTTCCAGTCCTTGGAGATTTTCTTAGCAAAGTCTGAGAGTACACACACAGTTCCTCTCTCCTGGTTCCTTGGCAAAAATAAAGAAGCACATGCAGGATTCCCCCCAGCAAACAGCACACTGGCAGAAGGGGTAGGCAAGTCCTTGGATCAGCAGGCTTCTTGTCCTTGGTTTCAGGGTTCCTTGTCAGAAGTGATCTAAAGTCTTGGTTCAGGGGTCCTTCTCTTATAGCCCTTTTTGGCTTTGATCCCTTTGTCCATGCAGGGGAATTTCCCAACATCCTGGGTTTGTTGTGGGTGTAGCCAGGCAGAGGCACCTGGCGTATTCACTGAGCAGGGCAGAGTCCTCAGCCGCCCAGTAGGAGGTGGAGCCAGCATTTTCACTGGCAGGAGCAGAGCTATCAGCCTCCCGGCAGGAGGTGAGGCCAGGATCGTCCCTGGCAGGCACAGAGCCATCAGTCGCCTGGCAGGAGGTGGAGCCAGCATTGTATCAGGCAGGGCAGGCTATCAGAAGCTACTCTCCCCCTACTCTCAATGCAAATGTCCCACTCATCCTACACTGACTCAGCAGATCTCTGGAGCCACCCAGCTCCTGTCACACACACACCAAACCAGCAGAAACCAGAAATAGTTAGACAAGAAAATAGCCACTTTCTAAAAGTGCTATTTTCAACCCCAGAGTCCAAAAACCATCCACACCAATGGATGCGTGAATAAACCCCGAGTTCAGGGATACCAAACTCGACATTGCACCATGCTCCCCGAGCCAGCTAGGATTATAGCATTAATAACCCAGGCAGCCCATTCTAACTAATGGAGAGCAGGTTACCTTACAATAGTGAAAAACGAATATGGCTGTAATTCACTATTAGGACATGCCAACTTGGTCAGGCTTGTCCTACCTTATGCTTACAATGCACCCTGCCCTCAGGCCTACCATAGGGGTGACTAACATGAAGTTAAGGGAAGGTTTTGGGACTGGCAAGTAGGTGCACTTGCGCAGTCAGCGTGACAGTACCAGACTGCACGTAGATCTAGCAATGGCAGACCTTCAGACATACTTTTACTAGGCCGCTCTTGTGGGTGGCACAACATGTGCTGCAAGCCCACGAGCAGCATTTGTATTTACAAGCCCTGGCACTCCTGGTGCACTAGACTAGGGACTGACAGTAAACCAAATAAGCCAAACATGGAATTCAATCAATACAGTAATTTAACATAGGGAGCACTTGCACTGTGGCACTGATCAGCAGTGGCACAGTGCCCAAAGCAGTATACCAGCAAAAACATTGTAAACAGTGGAGGCAAACAGAAAAAAATGGAGGAGAGACTCAAGCCAATGATGTCAGGTCTAACACGATTCCCCTCCAGCTGAAATGTGGGGAGAACTACCCTTCCCCTGGGGAGTTCTCATCACTAAGGCGGAAAAATCTGGACAGACCATCAGCATTGGCGTGATCTGTACCAGGGCGGTGTTCCACCGTAAAGTCCATCCCCTGTAGAGAAATGGGCCACCTCAACAGTTTTGGATTCTCACCCCTCATCTGCATCAACCATCTGAGGGGCCTCTGGTCTGTCTGAACCCGGAAGTGAGTCCCAAACAGGTAGAGTCTTAGCTTCTTCAGCACCCAGACCACAGCAAATGCTTCTCACTCTATCGCACTCCACTTCTGTTCCCTGGGAAGTAACCTCCTGCTGATGAAGGCTACAGGTAAGTCTCTGCCCTCTTCATTCACCTGAGCTAGAACAGCCCCCACGCCATGCTCTGAAGCGTCCGTCTGGACAACAAATTCTCTAGAAAAGTCGGGTGCTTGGAGTATAGGTGCTGTGCACATTGCAACTTTCAGGGTGTCAAAGGCCGTTTGACAGGCGTCAGTCCAGATCACATTTCGTGGCTGCTTCCTGGAAGTCAGCGACGTCAAGGGGTGCACAATGTTGCCATAATCCTTGACGAACCTCCTGTAGTAACCCGTGAGACCTAAGAAGGCTCTCACCTGAGTTTGGGTTTTGGGCGGTGCCCAAGCCAGGATGGTATCAATCTTGGGTTGCAGGGGGGCCACCTTGCCGCTCCCTACTTGGTGCCCCAAGTACACCACAGAACCCTGCCCAATCTGGCACTTACTGGCTTTGATTGTGAGGCCTGCTCTGCGCAGGGCCAACAACACTTCCTGGAGGTGGCGCAAGTGTTCCTCCCAGCTGGCGCTGAACACTGCGATGTCGTCCAGGTAGGCGGCACTGAAATCCTCCAGTCCAGCCAAGACCTGGTTGACCAACCTCTGGAAGGTGGCAGGGGCATTCTTCATCCCAAAGGGCATAACCCGGAACTGGTATAGCCCATCTGGTGTGGAGAATGCTGGCCTCTCCTTTGCCCCATCAGTTAAGGCGACCTGCCAGTACCCAGACGTTAGATCAAACATACTAAGGTACCGGGCAGCCCCCAACCGATCTATGAGCTCATCAGCTCTGGGGATGGGGTGCGCGTCAGTCTTGGTGACTGAATTGAGTCCTCGGTAATCCACACAGAACCGAAGTTCTGGTGAAGCACCAGGCGCTGCAGCCTTCGGGACCAAAACCACTGGGCTGGCCCAAGGACTGCTAGGGGACTCAACCACCCCTAAGGCAAACATTTTGGAGACCTGACCTTGTATGCTCTGACCTTGTCAGTCACCCTGTAAGCCTTGTGCTTGACAGGAGTGCTGTCTCCGGTGTTCACATCATGGACACACCAATGAGTGACACCAGGAACCAAGGAAAACAGATCAGGAAATTGTCCCAACAGTTGGCGACAATCTTGCTGCTGCTCAAGGGTCAGTGTGTCAGAGAGGACCACACCATCCACTGACCCATCTTGCTCTTTTGCATACAGGAGGTCAGGAAGAGGCTCACTCTCCTCCTCCATTCCAGCATCTGTAGCTAGGAGCATGCCCACTTCGGACCTTTCTAGGTGGGGCTTTAAAAGGTTGACATGCAGGACCCTCAAGGGGTTCCTGGGAGATTTCAAGTCCACCAAGTAGGTGACATCGCTCTTCTTCTCCACAACCTTAAACGGTCCAGTCCACCTGTCCTTGAGCGCACAAGGTTCCACAGGTGACATGACCCAAACTTCCTGACCAGGCTGAAGCTCAACCAGAGTGGCATTCCGGTCGTACCACCGCTTCATCTCTTCCTGGCTGGCCTCCAGATTTGCCTGAGCAAGATCTCTGAAGCGCCTAGTCTGGTTCCTAAAGGCCAGCATGTAACTGTATACATCCTGGGGAGGTTTCCTGGGAGATTGCTCCCAGCCTTCTTTGACCAGACTCAAAGGTCCTCTTACCGGGTGACCATACAAAAGCTCAAAGGGGCTGAACCCTAGAGACTTCTGTGGCACCTCACGCTAAGCAAACAACAGGCATGGCAAGAGGACGTCCCATTTCCGCCTCATTGGTTCTTCAAGACCCATGGTCATGCCTTTAAGGGTACGGTTGAATCTCTCAACCAACCCGTTACCTTGAGGGTGGTAAGGAGTGGTGAACTTGTAGGTTACCCCACACTCCTTCCACAGAGACTTCATATAGTTGGAAATGAAATTGGTGCCCCGGTCTGACACCACCTCTCTGGGGAACCCCATTCGGGAGAAAACACCCATCAGTGCCCGTCCCACCACGGGGGCCGTCACTGTTCGGAGAGGGATGGCTTCCGGGTACCGTGTGGCATGGTCCACCAAGACCAGGATGAACCTGTTGCCCAGGGCTGTCTTGGGGTCCAGGGGCCCAACAATGTCAATCCCCACCCGGTCAATGGGGGTACTGACCACTGGAAAAGGTTGGAGGGGAGCCTTCTGCTTCCTTCCGCTTTTCCCACTTGCCTGGCAAGTGTGACAAGTTTTACAGTGGATGTCTACATCCCTTCGCATCTGAGGCCAATAAAAATGGGTGACAAGCCTGTCATAGGTCTTGTCCTGCCCCAGATGTCCAGCTAAAGGAAAGTCATGAGCCAAACCCAGTAGGAAGGCTCTGAAGCGCTGGGGTACCACCAGCACACGGGCTGACCCAGGCTCAGCAGCCTTAGGCTCGCTATACAGGAGGTCGTTCTCCCAGTAAACAAAATGTGATCCTGACTGATCACCTGAGGTTTGGGCTGAGGCCTGCTGCCTCATACCCACAAGAGAAGGGCACACTTTTTGTTCTGCACAAAATTCCTCCCTGGAGGGACCACCATCCTGCTGCCAATGGGTCAGCTCGGGCAGGTCTCCCAGTTCAGCAGCTTGTTCCCCTGTGGGCTCCAGGGCATCCCCCTCAGGGTCTATCTCCTCCTGGACCACGGGAACTACGGGGGACGGTTTCCCGCGCCCCCTGCCTCTTCTCTTCACAGCTGGGTCCTGGGCCATACTTTCAGGCTCCGGGACCCCATCAACACCCTTACTTGCTGTCATGGAACGAGTGGTCGCACACACCCACTCTGGCACACCCAACATTTTCAAATGTGTCTCCCTCTCCACCTTAGCCCAAGGGGAGTCTTCTAAATCATTGCCCAGGAGACAATCAACAGGCATGGCGGGCCTTACAGCAACTTGAAGAGTACCTGAAACTCCTCCCCATTCAAAGGGAACCTGAGCTACCTCACACTCTTTCTGGGAGTTGTCAGCAGCTATCACAGGGTAGAATGCGTGGGGAACCACCTGCTCTCTGGACACCAAGTGACACTTGACAGCTGTCACACTCGCTCCGGTGTCTCTGAGAGCTTCCACTCTATGGCCATTAATGGTCACCCACTGCCTATATTTATTAGTGTTACTAGGCAGAGGGGGTGGAGGGACCATTTCCATGTCTCCTAAAGAGACCAGGGACATTTCTGCGGGACCCCTCCCACCAGAGACAACCATCTCCTCCCCTCCCAGGGCTACACTCGCCAACTGACGGGGGGTGCACGAGGTGGTGCATTAGAATTCTTCATGGGACACTGGGGATCATAATACCTGTGTCCCACCTGCCCACAAACGTAGCAGGTCAATGGGCCCCTATGAACAGGTTTACCTGTCGGGCCCCTGGCTTCTTCACAGGAGGAGGCTGGGAACCTTTCCCTTGGTTCCCTTGGGGATTACTTTGGGGCCCTTTCTGGAACTCCTTCTGTTTTCCCTTGTCCCCCCCACTCTTCTGCTGGGGACCCTGCCCACCTTTGACTGAGTCTCCCACTGGACCCTTGTGGACCCTGGTACTGACCCAGCGGTCCGCCTCCTCAGCAAGTTTTCTAGGGTTAGATATCTTGCTATCAATAAGGTGCTGGCGCAGCTCTGGAAAACAGTTATTAGACAAGTGTTCCCAAGCAAACAAATCATAAAGAGCTTCATAACTTTCCACTTTGCTGCCCTTTACCCAACCATCCATGGCTCTGCAAAAAAAAGACACATATTCAACCCACGTAGTACCAGGCAACTTCTTACATTCTCTAAAGGCCTGTCTGTACTTCTCTGGGGTTAGGCCATACCTTAACATTAAAGCATCTTTCATATGAGCATAAGACATCCTATCCTCAACAGGCATGTCTAACAGGGTATCTCTCCCCTCATTCACAAAGCGACCCCACAACCCCGCTCCCCAATCCTTCTCAGGGACCCGGTGGGCCAACAATGCTAACTCATATGCTTTAAACCATTGACCAATATCTTCATTCTTATGATAATCTTTGATCACATCTTTGGGAAAATAAAACTTACTTTCTGCAGGCACAGATGGGATGCTGCCACCAGAGGGATTCAATTCTAAACTTTTAGCTTGGATATCCAGCTCCCTCAACCTGGTTTCACGCTCCAAAGCTAACTTCTCTCTCTCAAATTCTAACCTTTTGATCTCCAAATCAGCTTCTCTTCTGCCTTTTGCATTTTCTAACTCCAACTGCCCATTTATCTTAAGCCTTGCCATTTCCATGTTGTATGCTCGCTCTTTCGCCCTTTCTTCTCTTTCTTCAGGGGAAAGACCTTTGGAGGAAACACTGCTACCGGGAGAGGACACAGGACCATTCACTGGTACCTCCTCAGCCCCTTCCCCTGGCGGTACCACCACTGCATCAGAGGGATCTCTGGACTCCAACCAGGCCTTCAAGGCTTTGAGAACTTCTCCTTTGGTTTTGCAGCCTTTAGTAGGAACTTTGAAATGCTGGCAATGATAATCCAATTGCCTTCTGCTGTAATCTTCGATCTTACTTCTATCAAATTCCTCCACAACAACAACAGGGGTAGTGACTCCGGTGTCACTCATGGTCAAAACTGGCAGTGTTCAAAAACTCAAGCTTCAGAAAAGCGGAGAACAAAAATAGAATCCTTCCAAATTAGATTGTGGCTGCGCTATGGTCTGCTTTCACTATGTAGCGCACACTAATCACTGCACATGGGTCATAAATGCAAAGTTCAAATCCTCACCGCTGACCCACCAATGTTAGAACCGGCTGTCTCTAGTTGGCAGAGGTATACACTTCTGACAAATAGGGACACACCTTTTCTAGTCAGGGCAAGGGGATCACACACTTAGATAACCCCTGCTCACCCCCTTGGTAGCTTGGCAAAGCAGACAGGCTTATCTCAGAGGCAGTGCGTTAAGCATTTATGACCACATACAGTAATAAAGTGAATACACTACAAATGGACACGACACAGTAGTATTATAAAAATAAGGATTTTTATATAAGGCTTAGCACAAGACCAAATAACGACAAAAATATACACAATCTTAATAAATACTCTTGGAAGGGAAAATAATAGTTCAAATGTAGTTTCTTCTTAGCACAAAGTCTTTAGTATCAAAAGCAACTCTTCTTCTTGAAAACACAGTCCTTGGCAACAATGTAACCCACACGGGAGTCACACGACGTCGAGGCAAAGTTAATCCAAAGGGTTCGGCGTCGACCGCGAGGAGCGCTACGTCGAGCTCGGAGTCACACGGACCCCCACAACACAGTACCTTGGAAAAGCGAAGCACACGATGATCAGCAGCGTCGAGATGTCCGGCGTCGCGTCTTTGGCGTCGATCCGGCCTCGGAGTCTGGGCGACCTGCAGCGGCGTTGATCGATGTCGGGCAGGAGCAGCGCTCACGAGGTGAAGCAGGATACGGTGTCGTCGTCGATGTCGATGAGGTTGCAAGAGTGAGCAGCGCTGACGGCGTCGAGAGGGCTCGAAGTCGATGCGATCAGCAGCGGTGCAGACACGAAGTCACTTAGAGCTGGAGCCGAGCTCGCTACTCACTGGCGTTGCTGCTGGCGTCGGTCGGGCCCGGCGGCCGGCGTCGAGGAAGCGGGACACTGGAGCCGTTACTCACGATGTCGAGCTGGATTCGGCGGCGTCCGTCGGCGTCGAGATTGCTGGTTTCTTTCAGAGGTGCTGGATTCACAAATTCCAGCAACAAGCACTTTTAGCAAATGGTGAAGTCCTTTAGCCCTGTGACTTCAGCAGGAGACTGGCACTCTTCCAGTCCTTGGAGATTTTCTTAGCAAAGTCTGAGAGTACACACACAGTTCCTCTCTCCTGGTTCCTTGGCAAAAATAAAGAAGCACATGCAGGATTCCCCCCAGCAAACAGCACACTGGCAGAAGGGGTAGGCAAGTCCTTGGATCAGCAGGCTTCTTGTCCTTGGTTTCAGGGTTCCTTGTCAGAAGTGATCTAAAGTCTTGGTTCAGGGGTCCTTCTCTTATACCCCTTTTTGGCTTTGATTCCTTTGTCCATGCAGGGGAATTTCCCAACATCCTGGGTTTGTTGTGGGTGTAGCCAGGCAGAGGCACCTGGCCTATTCACTGAGCAGGGCAGAGTCCTCAGCCGCCCAGTAGGAGGTGGAGTCAGCATTGTCACTGGCAGGAGCAGAGCTATCAGCCTCCCGGCAGGAGGTGGGGCCAGGATCGTCCCTGGCAGGCACAGAGCCATCAGTCGCCTGGCAGGAGGTGGAGCCAGCATTGTATCAGGCAGGGCAGGCTATCAGAAGCTACTCTCCCCCTACTCTCAATGCAAATGTCCCACTCATCCCACACTGACTCAGCAGATCTCTGGAGCCACCCAGCTCCTGTCACACACACACCAAACCAGCAGAAACCAGAAATAGTTAGACAAGAAAATAGCCACTTTCTAAAAGTGCTATTTTCAAACCCAGAGTCCAAAAACCATCCACACCAATGGATGCGTGATTAAACCCCGAGTTCAGGGATACCAAACTCGACATTGCACCAGCTAGGATTATAGCATTAATAACCCAGGCAGCCCATTCTAACTAATGGAGAGCAGGTTACCTTACAATAGTGAAAAACGAATATGGCTGTAATTCACTATTAGGACATGCCAACTTGGTCAGGCTTGTCCTACCTTATGCTTACAATGCACCCTGCCCTCAGGCCTACCATAGGGGTGACTAACATGAAGTTAAGGGAAGGTTTGGGGACTGGCAAGTAGGTGTACTTGCGCAGTCAGCGTGACAGTACCAGACTGCACGTAGATCTAGCAATGGCAGACCTTCAGACATACTTTTACTAGGCTGCTCTTGTTGGTGGCACAACATGTGCTGCAAGCCCACGAGCAGCATTTGTATTTACAAGCCCTGGCACTCCTGGTGCACTAGACTAGGGACTGACAGTAAACCAAATAAGCCAAACATGGAATTCAATCAATACAGTAATTTAACATAGGGAGCACTTGCACTGTGGCACTGATCAGCAGTGGCACAGTGCCCAAAGCAGTATACCAGCAAAAACATTGTAAACAGTGGAGGCAAACAGAAAAAAATGGAGGAGAGACTCAAGTCAATGATGTCAGGTCTAACAGTCCGCATAGCTCTTCATTCCTTCTTCTTTTTTCCTCGAATCTGAGGAGGCAAGGTTCAGGGTTGCTCCAACATACTACATTTAGGGACGTATACAGGGGTGTACTGGTCGGGACCAATAGATCCCTTTCTTGGGGGGAGTATACCCCCTAGCATGCTTCCCTCCAATGGGAGGGAGCATGAGGCTCTCACTAGGTGGCTGGATCCCCTCATCTTCAAGATGGAGGAGACTGAAATGTGTGCTTTACCTTGCCTCCCCCGGCTGAGGGGTGGGGTTGGCAAAAGTTGGCACACCTCTCCTCCTAACTTGGTTTTCCCACTGATGATCCTATTTATGCAATGTTATGCATGTATGGATATATAGAGATATGTTTTAGACTGTTACCCACCATCTTCAAGGGTACTTCGATTACTAATGTGTTTACCTACGATAACTGTATTCTATTCTGATTCAAGCATGTGAATCTATGAAAGATCCAATACTGGAGAAGAAAATAAGTTACTTACCTGTAACTGCAGTTCTCCAGTATTGGTATCTTTCATAGAGTCACATGCGACCCACTCTGCTCCCCTGAGAGGCTTCCCTTATAGCTCGGGATTATATTTTTCCGCTTGCACTTGCAAATCTGAAGGACTCAGCCCCTGTTGGGAGGATTCTAGAAGGTGCTGTGGCCTGATTGGGTATAGTTTAAATTTGGTCCTTTTTTTAAAAGGACATGGATAGCCTGTTAAGCTTATTTTTCCTTGTCAATATAGCCTATGATAGTGATACATACTACTTTATTATGGTACTGTGGGGATTACACTTCTACGACGGGGAATTATTCAAGCATGTGAAAGATACCAATTCTGGAGAACTGCAGTTACCGGTAAGTAACTCCTTTTCTTAATTTACTTGTGAGTCCCTACTATAGTGGTACTACACGTAACGAGGCCCTGTAAATTAAATGCTATTAATATTGCACCACCCACAAAAGTAGCCTTTCAAAACACGTCTCTGGCCTGCCAGTGCAGCCTCTGAGTGCAGTTTTAAACTGCCATTTTGACTTGTCGCAATAAACCTTTTGCCGGCCCAAAGTTTCCCTTTTAAACCATATAATTCAACTCTAGGGTAGGCCTTAAATAGACCATATGACAGGGCAAATTATATTTAAAAAGTTAGACCTGTGTTTCTATGTTTTACATGTCCTGGTAGTAAAAAACTCATAAATCACTACTGTAAGGCCTATATCTCCCGTTGGATAACATTGGACTACCTTATTACATTTAATACGTTATAATCTTTAATTGGGACCAGGTAGGAATATCGGGCCCGATACACAGAACTAACTTAAGACAAAATCCTAAACTTACTACCATTTTCGTATTCACAGAAGGCACTTACTCATTTTGGTATTCACAGAAGACACTTACTCATTTCGGTATTCACAGAAGTTAGGAGTCCTAACTTTAGGACTCCTAAATGCCTTCTGTGATTACCGAAAGTCTTAAAATTAGTATTTTTCTCAGTTTAGTAGTAGTAAAGTTAGGACTCCTAACTTTAGGACTCCTAAATGCCTTCTGTGAATACTGAAAGTCTTAAAATTCCGATTTTTCTCAATTTAGTAGTAGTAAAGTTAGGACTCCTAAATTTAGGACTCCTAAATGCCTTCTGTGAATACCGAAAGTCTTAAAATTAGGATTTTTCTCAGTTTAGTAGTAGTAAAGTTGAGAAAAATCCTAATTTTCAGACTTTCGGTATTCACAGAAGGCATTTAGGAGTCCGAAAGTTAGAAGTCCTAACTTTACTACTACTAAATTGAGAGAAATCCTAATTTTAAGACTTTGGGTATTCACAGATGGCATTTAGGAGTTCTAAAGTTAGGAGTCCTAACTTTACTACTATTAAACTGAGAAAAACCCTAATTTTAAGAATTTCGGTATTCACAGAAGGTTTTTAGGAGTCCTAAATTTAGGAGTCTTAACTTTACTACTACTAAATTGAGAAAAATCCTAACTTTAAGACTTTCGATATTCACAGAAGGCATTTAGGAGTCCTAAAGTTAGGACTCCTAACTTCTGTGAATACCAAAATGAGTAAGTGCCTTCTGTGAATACCGAAATGAGTAAGTGTCTTCTGTGAATACCAAAATGAGTAAGTGCCTTCTGTGAATACCAACATGGTAGTAAGTTTAGGATTGAGTCTTAAGTTTATTCTGTGAATCGGGACCATCGTGTTTTCACTCTAGTGAATTGTAATTTAAAACCCTCTGGAGTGGTACAGTAGGATTTTAAGTCACAATATTGAAAATGGCACTTTTAGAAAGTTGTCAGTAAATCAAAAAGAGACTAGCTAGGAATGGGGTTAGTATGACATTAATATTATTATCGTCATGGTGACTCTATATTGTTTTGCCAATTAGTGGTGGCACCTGATGGGTGTCTTTTGAAAGCCCTCACCCACCAACCTAGTTGGTGGCATGCTTCATCATCGGGCCCACCCAGTGACACCTAGCGTGTCCCGGGTGTGCTTCGACGCCTGATTACAGCGGAGCAGGTATGTCACTGTGTGTGCGGTGAAGGGTGTTAAGTACGTGCGCCTCAAACTTTTCACCAATTTCACTATTGCAGTATATTATACCGCTTTTTTAACCACTTCACTCTCGAAGGTCTAGTGCGACCTCTCACCATAATGGTACCACCAGTATCATTACACTTGAGCCGCTCATAGCCTGCACACAATCGCTATTTTAGCCGGCTGTCATAACAGATGATAAATACTTCCTAGTGACTCTTTTTCTCCCATGTTTGTTTTGTCCCTGTCTTTTTATGTTACATGTACAGGTAATCTTGAGAAGGGAATCCCCCCTCTCACAGTTATATACACTTTAGGGCGTGTAGACACATAGACTACACTACACAACCCCTAATTTTAACTACACGTATTTTATTGTCCTGAAGAAAGCCAGATTAGTTATAAGGCACTGGCTGAAACATGTTGACACTCTAAGGACGTAGGAGGTCGTAACCTGCCTCTAACGTCCCACAGCCTTATTTTTAACCGCTGATGGAGGCCCATTTAATAAAATATCCTCACCCCCTGGGACCTCCGCCAAGCCGTTTTAACCTCACGTACTTAACACCCTTCACCGCACACACAGTGACATACCTGCTCCGCTGTAATCAGGCGTCGAAGCACACCCGGGACACGCTAGGTGTCACTGGGTGGGCCCGATGATGAAGCATGCCACCAACTAGGTTGGTGGGTGAGGGCTTTCAAAAGACACCCATCAGGTGCCACCACTAATTGGCAAAACAATATAGAGTCACCATGACGATAATAATATTAATGTCATACTAACCCCATTCCTAGCTAGTCTCTTTTTGATTTACTGACATATAAACCGGGGATCTGGACTAGCTATCTGGTCCTCTCTCTCCCTCTTGATTCTCGCACTTTTAGAAAGTTAGCATTTTCTTTTCCCAACAATTGCCTGCTGCCAGTGTCCTGGGTCACATGACTCTGCTGTTAGGCTTTGTATATTTCTCCAAGACAGTAAGACAAATGGCTTAGTTGTGAGCAGGATGGGTGTACCTTGCCCCACTTACACAAAGCCAACTAACACCAGTCTTTTGACACCCCAGACTTCCTAGAGCCTGGCAAGGGAAGAACTTTCTAGTGCTAGATGTGGTGGAGGTTAGGGTGTTACCCATACTTCTAAGTCTGGCATCAGATATAAATATTGGACCTCCTGAGTCACTCTTCAGAACACTCCTAGACCTGTGGAAACTACAGAAGGACTGTCATTCTGCTTGAGGATTGCCCTTGCTGTCTGATAAGGAATAATAGACCTGCTGCCGGCTACCTGAGTGACTCCAAGGGTCATTTGGCTGACCTCCTGTTCTGAGCTACAAGGACACAAAGAGCTCCAGAGGCCTTCCTGCAACTGCCCAGCTGACCTGCTACAACTGGATCTGCATGGACCTGCAACTGGAACTGCCTGAGCCCTGTTGGACTCTGCAAGAGTAACTCCCTGGTCCCAAAGAGGTGACTCCCCAGATTCTGGACTCTTGGCTGGCATTAGAGAGGACTCCTCTGAAGTAAAGAGAGAAATCTTAAAGTTTTGGGCTCTTCATAACCGCAAACAGACCCGTTCGAGCCAAGACTCCCCCAACTCCCCTGGCCACTGTCGCGAAGCAACGACTGGCATGATCTCCACGATGTGCTACAGCAACATTAGCCCACAGTGACCACCAATACAAATCTTCAGCAACGACCGTCTGCGATGCCCAACTGGCTCTTCGTGCTAAATTGACATCAACCAGCACCACCCAGCCTGCTCTTTGCGCTCCAATGACAACCATCCATGACGCTCTTCCTGCTCATCCCGGCCACCTCCACTGCTTGACTGAGAAGGTACATTTTTCAGCTGGTCCAATCTGGTTCCTGTATCTGGCTCATACTTCAGTGCAGTCGGCCTGAACTTGTGACCGCAAGTAGTGATTTGTACTTTTATGCGCTATACTTACTGGAATATTTGAAATTGCATATCTCTAGCTCTACTGATTGGAGTATTGTCATTTTAGTCTGATTTCGTTTAGTAAATTAATACCATTTTGCTAAACTGGTGCAGTATTTTTATTGTGTTGTGTGTTCACTTTATTACTGTTTGTGTGCTGCTTAAATACTTTACACTTTGTCTCTAAGGTAAGCCTAACTGATTTGGGCCAAGCTACCAGAGGGTTAAGCAATAGTTTATTTAGTTACTTATGATGTTCAGGCTGACAAGGATTGTGGTTGTTGCTTGAGGAGGCTCAAACACCTCAATCAATAACCCAATGTCCTACGTGCACATTGTGCACAACCAAACACTGAAGGCAGTCACTGGGTGAGGTGGGCCGCCACACTGCCCCATGCTGTGGTGGGCGCAAGTAAAATGTGAATTACACTACAACAGACCAATAGATCAAGAGAGCTCACTAACAGGCTCTCTATGTATGGTGTGTATGTACAACTATTTTTTTAAAGATTTGTTTTTGAAAAACAAAAGGTCTTGGTTAACGTCGGACCTAAAAAAAAGGAGAGGACATAAAACAGATGTGCTATTAGAAGAAATACTCTGAAATAACAAGTGCCCTGCCTGAACCAAGCCTAAAGTAAACATGTTACAAGTGCACCTGATTTGAAGCAAATACACATTTAAAATACACAGTGGGATCTCATTGATTCTTTCAGACAAAGGAAAGCCCCAAGGACCATGCTAGACACCATTCTTCACTCCCCCCCTTTCAGGTATAAATGTTCACAGCACCAAGTAAACACCACTGGCAACATCCATTTCCTTATTATGACCATGTACCAAGCACTAAGGCAGAAGTGTGTAAATGCATAGATCTTACCTTGCAGAATCATAATCTCTATAGGATACTCACATAGATAACAGCTTCCTGGTGCATAAAACATGTGATGTTTTATTCAAAGTCCTCAAGGTAAAAAGACTGAATATGAGTACTGAGATCCCACAGCTTCTAAAACAACTTTGCTAGTGCCAATGGAAAATATGTATGGATCCTTAACTTTAAGCTATAAATATTTGATTATGTAAAAATAAAAATGCAAAAAATGGGTGACAGTTCATACGCATATCTATTCCCTGGAAATACCATTTAATGTAAATGGTCGAAATAATTGAGACATTAGTCACACATATATATCTATAGGTAATTGCTTTCTGTGTATTCCACAAAGAGCTTCTGTTGAAAACTTAATTCAAACTGTATTTTCAGTCTGAAAATGTGAGTCTGGTTGATCTGTGGTAATACATATATTTTACATACAAGTCAGCCATGATAATATGCCAACAAGAGAGCATTTACTGTTGAGAGTAGATGTGGCGGAGCGGCTCGAGCTGCACTCTTGAAATCAGGTCTCAGGAGACCAGGTTCAAATTCCAGCCTCTGCAGTAGACGAACCATCGTGTGATACTAGCAAATCACTTCCTCTACCTGTGCCTAAATGTTTGGAAAATGTATTTGGGTAATCCTCTCTTGATGTAAAAGATCTAAGATTGTCTCCCCACCCATCTTGTAGTATACAGCAGTCCTGCTTCATAGCGGAGTTTCTTCCCTATAAATACCAATGTATACAGACTGGCTTAGTGGCAAGAAAACTAATATTCTGAATTGTAATTCTAAAAGTATGTGCGCAAAATCAGCATATTATTTTCAGAGCTGTAAATTGACACTAGTCACACTAACAAAGCAGTGAACTGAAATTGCCCACTCTATGCATGCTGCGTGACTATGTTGAATAATTAGAGCTACAAGGCCATCCAGCCTCACACAAATCAGGCTTGGGAGGACATAGAAATGCAACATTTGCCTGACTTACATATGTTTCTGTAACAGAGGCATTGCTAGCGTTCTAGAGCGATGAGATGCTCTGCAAAAGTTCCCTCTCTCTTATCTATAGAAAAACATTAGAGGCTGAGGCGTAAAGTGTATCGAGGATTTGGGTGGGACAAACATGAGGACTGATTTATAAGGGGATACGTTAAGCGCTATCCGACTGAAGACCCGATAGTTTTCAAAGGGATGTATGGATACCTACATGGCTTGGCATATAAACGGTTAGGGAATTCTAAGAACCATTCAGCTAATACAATAACAGTGAAACTGATAACATATAGGTAGATACACGGTAGGGGGTAGACTAATCTAATAGAGAAGGTAGGGATGTGTGATGTAAAATGTTGGAGATATTTCTAATATTCACCTTAGTTTATATTATCACTGCTGACATTACTGTCATTATTGCCATAATTCTAATGCATACGATTTATGTATGAATAGTACATCAGGTTTCAGGTTTTAAAGTCTTTATTTCGATTATTAGCAATCATAAAAGACATATTAAAATACAAAAGAATATAACTGGTTCATTTAAAATATCCAAAGGAAATCAATGAACATAATTATTATTTAGACACTCACAAAAATACATAAGTGCACAAACAAAAGAGCATTTCTTGACAAGTGAATAAAACAGGATTAAATTTCAATTAGTGAATAAAAAAACCTGAATATTTTATGTAGAATTTAAAAAAATAGGAAAATACAAAAAATATTTAAAAAGTTAGGATTACAGTTCTAGATCGCGAACAATGAATGCAGTTAATAGGACATAGTCGTAGGGTGGTTTAACAGGTGTATACTTAAACTAAACAGATTATGGCAAATAGCAGAACGACTTATGCACTTGGCGCTAAAACGAGCGCTTTTTTAACCTAAGGAGCCAAGCCCAGCCCAAGTACTTTGCCAAGGCTACCACAAAGACCTCTGAGGTGTTAGTCCTGAGCACCTGTATGGCTTCCATTGCTGTTTTATATGGTAAATTTTGGAACAGAGGTTTTAGCCATTTTTTCCGAGGTGCTCCATACCTAGGACAGGCAAAAAGGAAGTGACCTTCTGACTCAATATGACCTAAGCAGCACATACAATAAGGTGATATCCCTGTGGACCATTTGTTCAGAAAGATGTTTAATGGCAAAGCGCCCACTCTAAACTGATGGTACAATTTCTTATCTAGCGGTCAGGAAATAACATCCCAGTATGGCTCTCTCAATAGGTCAATTTTGAATGTTAGAAACCTGCCTGTGAGGTCATTTTTATTGGACAGCATCACTCTTTTTAGGCGGGTAGTGGCCCAATATAGAGATTTAAATTCATCTTTAGGTGGGAAGGGATTAGATTGTGGGGATGACCAAAGATGTTCCAAGCCCATGTCTATCAGAATTGTTTTTACAGCAATGAGCCATGGTATTTTCCCTGAACCCCTGATGGACCTAACTTCTGACAATTCCTTTGCAAAAAGGAATAAGTCTGGGGATGTCCATATTCGTCTCCACAATGCCACTAACCTAAATCTTGCCATTTCATTTATGGGGGGGGTGCCAAGATCTAGGCAGAGAGGGAGCGAGGGTGTAGACTGTGGAAGGCCCACTAGGTTTCGGAGGAATCTACATTGAGTTTTATACAGATTAGACAAGTCCATATGACCCCATAGATCTGCGCCATATAAGATGGCTGTAGAGATTTTAAAATCATAGATCTTAAGGGCCGGCAGGACCCGTCTAGTGATTGATTCCTTCTGCTCTTTAACGAGACAGCCAGTAAGCCTGGCAAGTTTGAGTTGTTGCATATTGATCTGATCCTTCCATCTCAGACGGCTATCAAGGGTGACCCCTAGATAGGTCATGGTATCAACCTGTTCAAGGTTTACTCCATTCATCTTCACTGAACTTCGGACTGGGTGGTTTTTTGTGAAGACCATAAATTTTGTTTTCCCCACGTTGGCTACCAGGTTGTTGATGGCACAAAACTCCTCAAAGCGGTCCAAAGCCCGCTGTAGTCCGCTGCGTGTTTTAGAGAGGATTAGAGTGTCATCTGCAAAGATGAGTAGCGGGAACCTCATCCCTGCCAACATTGGGGCATCAGTGGGAGTATCCAAGAAAAATTTAACAACTTGGTTGATAAAAAGGAGGAACAGGGTAGGGGCCAGGACACACCCCTGGCGGACGCCTCGGGTTACAGGGAAAGTTTCTGTGACTTGTCCCTGACCCCCCCACCTCACCCTCGCAAAGTTGTCCTCGTGGAGTCTTATAATAAGGTCCAATAATTCGGGTGGGCATCCCAAAGTTACCAGCACACCCCACAACCTGTCCCTGGGCACCAGATCGAAGGCGGACTTCAGATCAATGAATGCAGCGTAGATGTTACCACCAACTAACCAAACCTCCTTCCAATAGATCAGGCAGAATCTAAAAACCTGATCTATGGTGCTCATTCCCGATCTGAAGCCCACCTGCATGGGGGACAGGATGTTCTCCATTTCTATCCAACCCTGGACCCTTCCCAAAACCATACGCGCCACTATCTTTTGAATCGAGTCGATTAAACTGATAGGGCGGTAGTTTGCTGGAATAGATTTATCACCCTTTTTATAGACTGGAACTATTTCTGCCCCTTTCCAGGATTTCGGGACTGTAGCTCCAAGTGCCAAAGTATTAGCTATTCTAGTGATATACGGGAGCCACAAAGTGGGATTAGATTTAAAAAGATCCGCCGGGATTAGGTCCATACCGGGGGCTTTGCCTCGGAGAGTAAGTGCCAATGCCAGCTCAACCTCAGCAACAGTAAAGGTGAGTTTCCAGCTTTCTGGGGTCTGCGTGAGTGGATAGCCTGAGGGATTTGAAGTATCATCGTCCCCAGCTCTAAATTGGGCCGAGTAAAATGATACCCAATCCTCGAGTGGCACATTATTTCCGGGTGTAGAAGAGTCGATGTTTTTGCCCCATTTAACCAACTCCCAAAACCTTTTCTGGTTATTAGAGGATGATGCCTCTAAAAGATCTGACCAGAACTCATCCTCCCACTCCCTTTTGGCTTTGCTAAGGGTTTTTTTGTAATGGAGTCTAGCAGCTCTCATTTTAACCATGTCCCGAGATTTAATGGCAGAGATGAGAGCTGTATGTGCCTCTCTACAGTCCTTGTTATACCATTTTTGGGGCAAGGGATTAGTTTTAGTAACAACTTTCCTACATGGTTTGGATAGCATTGATTTTAAGCTGTCAAAGCACTTAATATGAACACCCATCACACTATTTGCAGCTCCAATCTCCACCCCCGACATATCTATTTGCAACATTTCATTAAGTGCATTTCCTACTACAACATTGATATTATTTAATAAGCATTCATCTTCTATAACCTGTGACCACTTCAATCTCCTCCTATCATTGGTAAGTAGGACATCCCCTGTATAGGTTGCAGATGGTTCCTCCCTTCTATTTAAATCCGGTGTCTTCATCGATAGGGACAGTGGGTTATGATCGCTTTCCGGGCGCTCTAAAACTACCATATCAATTAAGAGAGCCCAATGGTCCATGTCCAGTAAAATATAATCAATGCGGCTTTGCCTATGGCCATTATCAAAAGTGCTTTTTCCCTTCGCATCAGAGGCAGAGCGGCCATTACATGCCCTGAACCCATTTTGTAAGCAAAAGGCCGTCCAGGACACTGCAGCCTCTGTAGCTTTAGCCATCTTCTCCACTTGTAAGTCTGGAATACCCCAAGCAGAATCATCTGCCATAGTCCATGTGTCTCCCATATCTAGCACAGGTTCTATAGTACAATTTAGGTCCCCAGCAATGATGGTAGTGATACCTCCGACCATTTTCGTTATCATGTGATCAACAAGGTTCAACAGGGGTGGGCATCGACCGCCAGGAAGGCCTCTAGCATAGATGTTAATAATATTCATAGCTTGCTTGTTCCCTTTGTTTAAAACAATGGATAACAGATCCTGATTCTCCACTGGGAACTCTGTTGGGTAAAAGCCCAGGGATTGTTTCACCCAGATTAACAAGCCACCTGCGGCCCGCCCTTTACCTCCTTTAGTTGCGGGTTTGAAAAAGTTAGTATAGCCCAGCTTATGGACAGGTTCCGTTGCCCATGTTTCCTGCAACAGGATAATATCGTAGTTGTCCATAAAACTTGACCAATCCGCTGACACAAGGCGTGCCTTAATACCCGCTATGTTCCAGGACAAAATTTTTAGATGGTCATTCAAATTGCCTGGCAACAAAGAGTGTAAGGGCTGTACAGATCCATGAGCAGCCCCTATATCATCATTATCCACTAGATGCTTAACACAGTCTACCGGGGCAGTGATTTTCTCCTCGATCTGGGACCCCTGGGTAACTACGTGTGGTCTAGGGCTGTTTGGCAGATATGTTCGGCCTCCCTCCCCGTCAACTAGATTGGTCAGTTGAATTGGGCATACCACGTTATAATCACTGGGGACTTGGGCTATCACACTACCAGTCGGAGACTCGCTAAAGGGATTGTTAAGTCAATCTATAGCTTCCAAGCCAGAAAGGGGGCCAAAATGATTAAAGAGAAAGGGGCGCTGGCAGTCAATCGGGGTCAGTACCATGGGATGTCTTGCAGCAGGACCTTTACGGAACAGAGGATAGGATTGGAAGGGTATATGCCTGCGCGGGTAGAAGTAGGATAAATCTAGTGTTTGTACATCCCCCTGCCTTGCAAATCTGGGTACTCGTTTAATAGCATCTACTACCCATGAGTCTTTGAACGATATAAGGATACAGTCTCCTTCTAGATCTTTAGCCTCAGGCCCCACCCAATCTACTCTCCTCACATACAATATCTCCGTAGGAGTGGAGGGGGGTAGCGGGCGATTTTTGTTCAGCCAAAAGGTGACTTTATTACGAAGGTCACCATATGATTCCCTAGATCCTGGTTTTAATGGTGCTACGCCTGTCAAAACGATGGTGTGTAAGGCCGCTTCGGGTGGAAGATCAACACTGGGGATGTTTGGCCTTTTACGCCCCCCCTCCCTGCGACTGGTAGAAGCAGTATTTTGAGTTCTTGAAGAAATTGGTGAAGGACGATTTATATTAGATTGTATTTGAGGACCCATGTGTTGGCGCCCAACCATATTTTGTTTAGCCTCTATTTTCGTTTGGGGCTTTAGTATCTGAGTCTGAGAACTAACACCTGGTTTAGAAGAGATGGTAGAAGAGGTATTGGTTTTTTGACCCCCTTTAGCTATGGTGTTATTTATTCCTGTCGTTTTATTGAGGGAATTTTTGCCGTTTTCCATATTCTTACTAGTAACCTTATTAGGTGCCTTACTTGGTGCTGGTGCATTAACAGTGCCCTTATTATTTAAGCCACACAATGCTTGCAACATTGCGTGGTTTGATTGGATCAGACCCTCCATACTATTGATCTTTGAGTTCATGAGCCTAGTCCGCTCCAGGACTGGTAAAAGTAGTGTTTTAAACATGGCCTCCATTTTTGCCAGCAGAGCCTCATCACTATTGAGGCACATGGGACATGTAGTGGAGGAACCCAAAGCCAAAAGTGAGGGGCATAGCATATTATTATTGTTAGGCACCGAGGGTTTTAGCAAGTTTAGTTGGGGCTCGGGCCCCTGGCGCCATTCCCCTTGGACTGTATTTGCTTTATTGGGTGTCATATTTCTTTCACCTGACATTCTAGAATCCCGTTTTCTCTTTTTGGTATTGGGGGCAGAGTTGGATATAGGTGAATTAGCCTTTACAACAGGATTAGAGATATTGGATTGATTAAGAAGAGGAGTTCCAGATAATTGGCTAAAATCCTGCTCCTCATTAATCACAGAGTCATTATCCTCCATCCCAATCTCCTGCGTATCTTTAGAGTCGTTAATACTAAGCCTTTTTTCCATTATTTTGTCTCTTGTGGACAGGCTACCCCCAATATTTTCTATATGGACTATTGCGTCCGTAGAGGTGGTATGGACACAATTGAAGGCAGCATGGGGTACAGATGGTGCAGGGGAGACAGATGTAGCTAAAGCCCCCAGCGAGGATCGTTTTCCACTAATCAGGTCTATTGAGAGCCTTTTCTCAACCATGGCAATTTCCTTTTCTAAGATGCCAGTGGCCCGGGTGATAAAAGCATCCAAGGGGCCAGAGACGATGCCATTAGATGTGTTGATTTGTACAGTACGTTCCTTCCCTGATCTTAATGGCATTTTGGGTGGTCTTCAGAACGTCCAGGGGGAATGGGCCTGGGCCGGACTCTGCCGTACTCGAACGGCCTCAAACGGCCCGCTCTTTGCCCGGTCTTCGCCCCGGCCGTTGCCCCGCGTGCGTCCCGCGTGCGCGTTGTCCACACAAGCTATGAAGGAAAAACAAGAGG
Organism: Lissotriton vulgaris; assembly: GCF_964263255.1. Taxonomy (NCBI): domain Eukaryota; kingdom Metazoa; phylum Chordata; class Amphibia; order Caudata; family Salamandridae; genus Lissotriton; species Lissotriton vulgaris. The sequence continues at coordinate 2,047,185,832 of NC_141691.1, forward strand.
AAGGGGCGGGAAGAGGACCAGCTGCGGCCGATCCACGCCGCTAGGAATGCTGGTCCTCGCAGTCCCGCCTCTACCCCTGTTGACCAGATGACAGCTTGCAAGGGGCGCGTTGGTGCTCAAAGCACGTGAAGGGAGGCAGAAAGGATGTTCCCCAGAGAGAGTCTAAGCCTACGAGCGGCTCCCGCGAAGCGGGGGCCGCAAGGCGTGGCGAAGTGGCCAGACAGCAACAACACAGGAACAGCGCTTCTTTGCAGGAAGGGTCCCAAGGCTCACTCACTCCACACAGATTTTAAAGAGGAGGAGGAGGGGGCGGGAAGAGGACCAGCTGCAGCCGATCCACGCCGCTAGGAATGCTGGTCCTCGCAGTCCCGCCTCTACCCCTGTTGACCAGATGACAGCTTGCAAGGGGCGCGTTGGTGCTCAAAGCACGTGAAGGGAGGCAGAAAGGATGTTCCCCAGAGAGAATCTAAGCATAATAAATACCCTTTTATTGTAAAATACCAAAAACTCTGTGTGTTTACTGTTTTAAGGGGCCAGGCTGAGGCGGGGGATACATATTCATATCAATACTCACCCTCCAGATAAGAGTTTTTTGACTCCTAACATTTCTTATCAAATTTGCCATAACTCGTAATAAGGAGTGAAAAATACTTGCCCTGTCCCTTTCTTCCAAAAGGAGTTTGTAAATTATATTTCCTCTTGGGGGTTAGGAGATTTACCTTAGTGAGGCTCAAAAGAATTGGGGTTCACCACACGCGGAAGTTAAGATAGCAGCTCACTCAAACTGTGCTTTAAAAAAATTAAACAGGCTATACCCTATATATATTTTATAGAGTGTTCTTGATACGCATCACTCCTGGGTACTTTGTCTACCACTGAACTCAGCAGTTTTACTACAAAGGTGAGAAAATTGCATCTGGATATAAACAGTATACTCCTGGTACACTGGATATAATGTTATTGCTTCAACATTGACTTAGGTACTGAGATATATAACTGTTTAAAATTGAACATTGTGTTTTTTAGCCGAGACAAAAACCTGAGGACTACTCTCTGGACAAGAAATACAACCTGGGTATCTCTTTGTTTGAGCGAATGATTAACAACCACATGCCGTACGTGCAGCTGGTCTACCAGGTACCGTAGATGTATTTTTCTTCCAAGTGTTGTGACCACTTATCAACATCTCTCTATTCCTGTGAGCACTTTTTTATGTGCCTTGATGTATGTAAAAATCACAACTGGTCTTCCTGAGCACAAGGCCTTGATCAATATTAATTGTAGAGATTCCATAAGAAAACTGACGCGGCTCTTAATTGCAGCAGACAATTCAATTATATAGAGTAGACTTTCCTTCAGTAACGACATCTCCAAAATCCCAAATTGGGTATAATTAGCTTGTAGCGGGGTTTTTCAGACCAGTGTGTTAAGCAGAAATGGATTAGCTGCAAATTGTGCTCACTAGCCCCTATTCGGAATTGTGAACAAATTGCACTAGTTCCAATTTTAGACTGGCGAATACCACCAGGTTAGACTTGGTGATAAATGCCCATTTTAAATGTGAAAATGTGATGATAACACAAGTAAACTATTTGTAAATACATGTATCCCGAACTGGTATATTCAAGTAAAAAGATTCAAAGGTGTAAAATTGGCTCAGGTGAGCTTGGTGAATGGCCTGGAAAGCTCTAATGGGAAAACAAAAATTGCCATATGGGAATCTGTTCTTAAAGCAAATTTACAACAAAAAAAATGTAACTTTTTTTTGTGATGGATAATGTATCGTGCTGCGGATATAGCATCTTTTGAAACATCCTCAAGGAACAGACTTAATCTAGAAAATCTAAACCTGAGTATTAAGGCCTGTTAATACATGTAGAGGTGCAACGCATTTGCTCACTATGGTCACTCCAGTGGTGAGACTGACATGGAATCCCCCAAATTAATAACTATTTTCACATGCAAGTCAAACTTACATGCATAAGTAGTTTAGAAATCAGGTTCTTGGGGTCCCATTTATTGTTGACTGCTTCTCACTGCTTTTTACCTCTGTCTGGATATGACACACTTTATGACTTTAAGATTATGGGGCAATTGCAACTAGAAATGACATTGTTTCCATGACTGTAATACTAAAGAAATTGTTAAATTGTTCTGGAATAGAAATGTCTGTTTTCATCCAGTGGGATTAGAGTAGGTGGGGGTTGAAGCCGCAATTCCATTTCAAGCATTCTCCATTAATAACCATAAGCAATGAATTGCCCCTCTTTGTAAAGTTCTTGGAGCATTGCTGACTTAAAACTTTAACAATGACCGACTGTGTGCAAAGAGTGTAAAAGACCTCAGTCAGGATTTGAAAATGTATGGCTTGTTGGTACTTTGGTGTAGAAGCGTCCTCAAAGTAAATTGATTGTCAAGACAAATTTAAACTTGAAGGTCCGCCAATAGAATGGGCTGTGGTCTCTATTTTAGAAATGGCAAAGCCTCCACCTTTCGAAGCTCAGTACAAACCACCTTTTTCTTTTGGTGCCTTTTGGAACTTGAACATTGGCAATGGCAGTAAATGCTAAACACATGAGACACATAATGGCATGTCTGTGCATGCGTGGTCTGGATGTGAACATCTCACTTCTGTTCTATAGGGCAGATATACCATGAGCTATAGGGGCATATCAGAGCAGAGCTATAGAAATCGTGTAGTAGAGGTGTGTCAGTATTCGTGTTACAATCCTAGTCAAGGATTTGTAGTGTAGTTCCTAGTTTCCCACTAGGCCCTGTGCATTGGAATAACATAAACAGTAGTATCGACGTGGAACTGCAGATATTCCAGGCCTCCACTGACTATGCTAAACTTAATTGGGTGTGTTACCAACTAGCTCAGAGGTCACTGGAAACTTTCTTCTCTGCATAGGAAGTGATCAGCTTCCCTGGCACAGACAAGAAGGGATTCAGCTTTCCAACAACCGTGCAACATGACAACTTTGCTCCTCAGATCAAGAGTCAATCTCTAGGGTCGTGTGAAACAATAGACATGTATTTCACTCAGTCAGTTTAGTGCAGTTTACTTTCACGAGATGTAGAGAATAGAGAGACGGGCGTTTGTCAATAAAGGGTTAACATTTATTGAACAGTCTTTCTTCTCGTACAAGAGAAATGTATTGCCACAATTGCAAGACTTGTTATTATAAAAAGTACGTACAGTAAGATAAGGATTGCGAAATAGAACTGTAAAAGCATTGATATGGTTTCTTAGCCATACAATGGTTTAAAAGTAATAAAACATATATACAGTCATATATACATTAGGCTAACATACTCAACTGGTGCTTCTAACTAAGCCTACCCCAGTGTGCCTGACCTAAGCCTAACACGTGGAAGGGGAGTAAGTAAGTAGCTCTAAGTTAAGTTGGTTTTGCCAAGGTTTGCTTCAAGAATTCTCATCTAAGGGTTTAGTCAACACCATACCTCTGAATAGAATGATGGAAGTCTGGTATTTCCTTCAGGGGGCACTCGATATCCCAGTCACCCGCGAGTTCAGACCGGAAACGCTGGAGCTGGATTTCTCTGCAGGAGAAAGGCAGCGGCTCTTCTTCAGCGCGTCGGGAGGAGGAGGGGGGACAGCGTCCGCGGCAGCTGGAATCTGCTGGATGTCTTCGCAGAGGGACGGCTGTTCAGCTCCTAAGCGTACTGCACCATCGTTCGCGCTTTAGCAGAGATAATGGTATCAGTAGCTTCACCACCACAGGGACAGCAGGCTGCAGCGACAGGGTGCTAGCTTCACCAACACGGGGTCTTGCAGACAGCTAGCAACAGTACAACAGCTCCCCTTGCTTAAGGCAACGTTGATAATATTTATACCTGACAGGTGCCGGGTTTGACACAAGTTTGCTGGACATAAGACGTCAATTAAAGATGCCACTAGGAAGTGATAGTTATCAGTTGCTCATTAGAGTTCCATTACTAATCAAAACACAGCAAGCGGGGATTTCCAGGTTTGCTGAGTTTTTATCTTGTTGAAGAACTCGGAGTGTTAATCTAGGAATATCAGATAGTGACTTCTGCTCTGTCATTGCACTAATTGGTCGCTAAGGAAGTGGCAGAGAACTATGCTGGAATGTGGCTCTGTTCGTGTGACCAGAGATGACTTTTCTGAAAATCGCACTTAAACGGTTATGCCAATATAGGGAATAAATGGATTTATAGCCGAATAGGGGCATAAGGTCACAGTATCGATCAGGAACCTAGATAAACACGCAACACCCACTCCACGTATTCATGTCCATCAAATTACTAAAACTAGAGCAATTAGATGCATGTGTAACATTGCCCACCCCAAAATACATAAATGCATTCGAAATAGGCGTACTTGTAATACATGAAATTTAGGTACTGTACGTTTTTTGAAGCATAGAAATCATTCAAAAATTATTGCATATGAAATCAATGAACGATTATGCAAAAACAATTACACATGAAGTATCTCTGACAGAAGAAGGGCGAGATAAATCATCACATATATAAATGCATTGCAATAAATGTGCTAGAGGCTGGTGTAAGTTTGTTATGTCTCTAGATGTGTTTAGAAATAGAAGTGTGAAGCTTCTGTTCTCTAAGAATAGTTTTTACGTTAAGCAAAGAATTGTTCGTGCCAGAAAAAGGTGAATATTAAAAAAATGTCCAATTCAAAAGAATTAATGCTTGAACGAGGAAATGAGTTCCAAAGCTTTTTGCAGTTTTTGTTGATCAAAACTGAAGGCCGAATTCAGAGTTCATGGGAACGCTGTGTGTCGGAAAGCTTCTCCAAAGTTATTGTTTCTGTATGGGTGAGAACATCGTATCAGACAGGCTCTCAAAGAATTGGTCTACAAAATCAGGTGATAGTTCAACCAAATTCGATAGCGTTGTAACTTGGCAGGTGTGAGAATGATTGCTGTCATCATAGTCAGGAGCAGCAATGCTCACAGATGGCCGTACCTGGGTGATGCTGCTTTTGTCGCTTGCTCCACTATTACCACCTAGTCGTAGTACAGGAGTCTCCACAAATGCCGTCATCAGGATTGGTAGCCGCTGGGGACAACACAATGCGTGAGCCGTTATTGGACTGAGCAAAGTATCGACGTCCATTGGTACTGCTGATGGAAGTGAAAGACAGATGTTCAACACGCATTCATCTCCGCAAAGCATACATCTTAGCACAGGTAAAATGCAATTTTGCCATATAGGTCTGAATGAAAGGAACCAGGTCATGTTTAGATCTCTCAGCCTGGCCAATCCAAGGACGTTAGTTATCCTGTCCCGGTAGCGCATTGCTAGGATTGTCTCTTCCATTCCCATGGGAGCTATGTCTGAGCCGAGGCTTGCCATAACGAAGCAGGAGGGTCAAAAATAAAATCCCTGCTACAAGTCCCAAAAATAATGGTATTCCGCCAAAAACAGAGTGTACAAAATTAGGAACGATTCCCAAAATTGCCTGGAAGGGTGTTAGCAGTCCCGTAAAGACTGTCTTAAATATGCCTGGGATGCTTGTTGCACTAGACATGTTAAGGAGTTGGCTCAACATTTCTACGAAATGCACGGGGCAATTTGTTGATAAAAGGTCATGAACTTCAGTAGCTGTCCTTGCAACTAGAAGATCATACGTCTCTTTTGATGACGTTATAGGCACTGTTGTCTGTAAAAGTACAGATTTCATTTTGCTTAATGTATCAATTCGTATAGAATAGAGATTCAGACGAGGCCAGATGGGAGTCACGGTGTCTGCAGGCCCACTCGGGAACAATGCTTGCATACAGCATTTGACCATGGATGTTACTTTTACTAGATAACTTTTCCCTGGCACAAGGCCACAACATCTGTGATCCGTTCTAAGAATGTAACTCCCGTTTGAAAGTTGCATAAAGAAGGGCTCTATCTGAGTTGCAGGTGTGACTAGCTGGTGGCATGAAAGGTTGTTAGAATTTCCATCACATGCTCCGTGTAAATTAATACCCTGACACAAAAGTATACCGCTTAGTGAATGTTTACAGTTCTCACCACTAAGAAATACATTTTTGTCGCTGTCACTATAGCAAGAATGAGTGTATGGTAATTTCCATTCAGATTTTACATATCCTTTACCCAATTGTTCATACTGGCCAGTAGGTATGTATTCAAGGCACTTTTTAAATCGGAAAGTTGTTATCGGAATTGTGATAATTCCGTGTATTATCCATTCAATGACAGGACTCTCTGACATTGTCAATGGTAATCTCTCGAGTTTTTCGATGCTCAGGATTGTATAGTCTGCACCTTTCTGTGCCAAACTGATCTGTTTATCAGTAAGGTTAAAAATGGAAAATAATGACGTTGTGTTGATTAAACGGCAAGGCACATATCCTGAACGAAGATTTTGCAGCGTCCAGCCTAATTCTATAATAGAGCGTAATTGCGACTGGCCATGTTGTAACATTAGCAAGTCTCTGTCTATCACATCAAAGGCAGAGGATACAATATTGTCCAATGAATATATTCTGGAAGACAGAGTCATTAACCCATTGTCTACCACAGAAAGTGATTTCTCCAAATTAATACGATCAATTTCTCGTATTTTTTCAGCAGTTTCAATTTGTTTGACTTTCCAAGCCTCGTTGTAAGCAGCATAGATACTGGTCGCTATGAAACGCTTTTGACGCTGTTTGCGTGGTCCAAGAATGAAATCGCGCAAATCAGCACCATCTTTTAGGAAAGACAAGTGTTGCTTAATTTCAGCCAGTGTGGATGTTGTTAGCCATTCAAGGCAGAGTTTCCCTACACTGTATGTTGTTATTATCCCTGGATGTTGTCTCTGGGAGTATCTCGAGTCTAATCTGGTCAGTTTTAACCCCTGTGTTTTATTCAGGAATCTATCTTGACAGCTGTTTGTGTCAGTAGGCCAGATTAACCACTTTTTCCAATCAGGATGTGTTCTGTTAAAATGTAAAATTTGTGACACGTCTAACTCAATATCTGCAGTTGCATTTTCAGGTATTGGCTTTGGTATAGACGGTGCTTTAAGGTCTTTGATCTTAGCTAGGCCAAGACAAGATGTTTGGTGTATTGTGTCAAAAAACAACATTTGTTCTGGTATCATGCAGGTTCTAAATAGTGCTTCAATGCCTTGCACCTGCCAATCTTTTGTACCCCAAATTGTTTTTGTTTCAATATTATTTTTCCAATAATCAAAACCAAATGTCATCATTTTATCATAAAATGCTTCTGAATATATCAATTTAGAATTTGTCAGCATCGTTTTCATTCCTGTTTTATCTAACAGTTTGTAATAAAACGTTTCTGCATCACTGGTGTTAAACCCTGAGAAGTATTTGAATTTCTCAAAAAATGCTTTAGAACTGCTTTTAGGTGGTGTAGCACAATGTTCCCATTGATTATACATAAAAACATTTCTAGGCTGTGCAGATTTATGCAAGTAATGATCCCCATAGTGGGTGTAACAGAATAACTGCTCATAACTAGATGAACCTTGTAAATAATCATGATCTGTGAATCTAGCTGACATTACTAAATCAGACATCATGTCATTAATACTGTTAAAGTCCCAATAATCAGAGAATGTACTAGGTGTCACAAAGTCACTTAAGGAAACCTTCAGTTGATGAGGATACTTCAGGATTTCGACCGGACCATATATCTCATAGTCTGTTTTCTCCCATACTACCCCACCAGGTATTGGAATTGCTGTGACATTTACTGTTGACAGTTCTCTTTTCTTCACGTGGGATGATCTGTGTGGTTTCAGGACTAGGTTGATGTTCTGACTTGCTGTGTCCATTGTAATGTATTTTCCCTCAATGAATTTTCCCAAACACAGTACCATGATGAGCCAAAGCAGGAGGAAAAATACACCTAGACCGAACCAGAACTCTAGCCAAGGGGAAATAAGGTAGATTTTCTTTAGTTGATGAAAGAGTTCCGTTGCTGTGTCTTTTTTGTTTCTGGCATCACTTCGGGCTCGTTTTGATCTTCAGAGAAGTTGTCGAAGTTGATGAAATAACCAGAGGCAGTTCTGTCAATTGATGGGATCGTTCTCTCAATCTGTCTATCGATAGCACTTTCTGATGCCACATTAGTGTAGACTGGTGATGTTTCTTGACGAACTGTTTCAATCTGTGTTTCAAGAGGCACGAGTTCCATGGCATTATTGCATAGTCCTTCATTGTGCACTGCAGGCTGATCGAATGTGATTAGTCTTTCAGTTTGAACCTCTTGGATTGTTGCAAGTTTGGGTATTCTGTTGTTTCTTGGGAGTCCACTGGGCCTACTGTTGATTATAGGCCACATGCTTGTGGTTTTACCAGGTCGATGGACACAACTCTGTTCTCCTTTTTACCAGCAAGGGGCGGTAGCACAACTGATCTTGTTCCGGTGACTGCCAAGACAGGTACTGCTTTTCTGTAAGAAGGCCCAAATTCCTTCTTAACCGCAATCTTTTCTCTGACTAGATCCCCAATCTTTGGAATCCAGACAGGCCTTGCTGGGGCTGTTGCTGGTGGTGCCTCGTCAGTGGTACTTGGCTGTTGCTTTAACTTTATGTTGCTTAAGGATTTTCTTGTTTCATTCAGTTCCTGTAAAACAGCCAAACAATCCTTTACATCAAAGTGTGTTGTTTCTTCTTGTACCACTGACATCTGACTATCGAGGTCCTGAATACGCATTCTAATTCCGAACAATAGTTCGTATGGGCTGAAACCTTTTAGAGAATTTCTTGGCATGTTGTTAAGACTAGTCTGGACACTTATTACATGTTTGACCCACCCAGCGCCTGAACCTAATACCTTCGCTGTTATAGATTGCTTTATGTCCCGTTTTTTTCTTTCTACCACACTGTTCCCTTCGGGGTGCGACGGACAAGAATACCGCAACCCAATTCCCATGCTAGCCATGGCCTCCTTATAAGCTCGAGAGCTGAAAGCAGGACCCTGGTCAGAATGTAACGTGGTAATTGCGTATGTGCCGATAAAGACTCGCAAATCTTTTATAACCGTTCTAGCGTCAGCCGAGCGCTGGAGACCATATTTTTTAAGTGTGTTTAGCCTTAACTGTGTACAATGGGACGCGCTTCTCTTCTTTGATTGCGCAGATAGACCGCCTTATGCTGTCTAGAAGGGATCCTGAAACTACACTGGCCTGTTCATTACTGCGATCTCTGTTGCAGTTTTCACAATTTTGAGCAAAACATTGAATATCTATGCTCATTCCTGGCCACCAGTACTCTGATTGTAATTCTTTCAGAGAGGTTTTGATTGTTTGGTGTCTCAGACCCAACCCCATGTGTGCTTCCAGTAAGAGGAAGCCCCTCCTGCTCCTGTTTGGAATTACTCTGTCCCCCACTCCAGGAATTCGAGCAAAAGGAACGGAGTTTGCATCGATTACGTATGCATAATTGAGTGGATAGTTCACGGGTAGTGCTGCACAGTCGCCTTTTACGGTCGTTTTTACTGCCAGCATGGTTTCCCCGTCTATGTATTTATCTGTACGCTTTTTTGTGGCTACGGAAGCCGGTTTAGTTGCTTCCGCTTTGGCTGTATTAGCCAATGAATTCCCTGCAACGTGAACGCCATCACGTTGATGACTCTGTGCGTGATTCACGTGAGTCTTTTGTAGTTCTTTGTGTAAAAGAGCTACCTGTTTCCAGAGCAATTTATGCTTTATTGTGGCACCTGTGTCATCTTTGTAGTCGTTTTCGATCCAACTCTGCAGTTTATTGTTGTAAGAGTTGACGCAAAAATGAGAATCGCACACAATAAGTGTCGGGAATTCACGTTCTGCATTTTCGAGCGCCATCTTTAAAGATCTGATTTCAGTTCTCTGAACCGAACAGTTTCTTACAGATTCAGTTTTTGTTACTTTCGGTCTGAATTTACCACACAGCCAACGACCTTTAATGATCGCACATGCTGCATTGTAGGATTTTCTCTCTACGTTGAAATGCTGTACAAATCCATCTTTATCGATTATACAGGCGTATTGTGGGAGAGGTAGAATTTCGATTGGCAGAGGATATTCTTCTTCATATTCTAAATCATTCAGTTCTTCGTATTGCGGGGCGAAATAGTATTTCACATCTTCCACTCCTAGAGAATCTATGCACTGTATCCATTTCGGATCCAGTGACACTGTAGGCAGGTTTACTGGGCTGAATAGCGCTTCGAAGGCGGATTCCGCTGTAAGGATATTAATCCGTTTGCCGTGTGCTAGTTCTCGTTCATTTGCTAATGCGATTTGCACTGCTTTCACAGTTCTTTCTGTGTGACTGAATGTTTTTTCTACTTGTGTGTACAAGTGAGATTTAATTGAAATTGGTACCTTTTCTCCCTCATTAGAGGTCAGGTACGTGAATCCGCATCTTCCTGGGATGACTCGGATTACAAGATCGCGTGTATTGTCACGTGTATCTAATTTTGTTTTTGCTAACATGTCTGTTTGCAGTGATCTAAAAATTTCTGTGTGTTTTTGAGTCCAATTGATTTGTTTAAAATCAGGTTTAATTAGTTCGTAGAGAGGTTTAACCCTTTCTGCGTAATTTAGGATGTAAGTTCTTCCGAAATTCAGAAAACCTAGAATGGATTGTAAATTCTTCAGCGTTTTTGGAGCTTGGAGTACAGCGCACTTCTCTAAGAAGTTGTCCGCTAGGCTTTTCCCTTCACTTGACAATTCGTACCCTAAGAATAGTACTGTCAGATGGGCAATTCGGGACTTTTTAAAGTTGAATTTGTAACCCTCTGCTGCGAACCCAAGTATAATGGTGTTCACTCTTTTCAAATGAGTATCCAAGTCGTCGTCTGTGAGATAGATATCATCTACGTAAGATAATGCCTCATCATCATAGATTTGTAGTAACTCTGTTACCCTAGCTGAGAATAGTCCTGGGCTGTTCTTGAACCCCTGTGGGAGTCGACAGAATTTTTTCTGCGACCCAAATGCAGAGAAAGCGGTCAAATATCTGCTTTCTGGTGCAATGTTTTGACAAAAGAAACCATTAGATATGTCTAATGTCGTTTTATATTTTTTCCTAACTATATTATTCATTGGGGCTGCACTATGCGAGTTTTGTACTGCAAAAGTTTTGCAACATGTATTAAGATGTCTGTAGTCCAAAACTAGACGATACGAATTGTCTGGCAGGGAGACAGGAAACAAAGGATTGTTCATTTGAGAGGTGCATGTTTCAATCACCCTCTGGTACTCAAGTTGATCTAAGATCTCCCTGACTTGTTTTTTAGCTTCTTGCTTTATGGGATACTGCCGTTGGGCAGTTGGTTCACTTTTTAATTGGATTTTGTGAGGAGGTGAATCCTCATCCCATCCTACGTATGCATAATTGAGTGGATAGTTCACGGGTAGTGCTGCACAGTCGCCTTTTACGGTCGTTTTTACTGCCAGCATGGTTTCCCCGTCTATGTATTTATCTGTACGCTTTTTTGTGGCTACGGAAGCGGTTTAGTTGCTTCCGCTTTGGCTGTATTAGACAATGAATTCCCTGCAACGTGAACGCCATCACGTTGAAGACTCTGTGCGTAAATCACGTGAGTCTTTTGTAGTTCTTTGTGTAAAAGAGCTACCTGTTTCCAGAGCAATTTATGCTTTATTGTGGCACCTGTGTCATCTTTGTAGTCGTTTTCTATCCAACTCTGCAGTTTATTGTTGTAAGAGTTGACGCAAAAATGAGAATCGCACACAATAAGTGTCGGGAATTCACGTTCTGCATTTTCGAGCGCCATCTTTACAGATCTGATTTCAGTTCTCTGAACCGAACAGTTTCTTACAGATTCAGTTTTTGTTACTTTCGGTCTGAATTTACCGCACAGCCAACGACCTTTAATGATCGCACATGCTGCATCGTAGGATTTTCTCTCTACGTTGAAATGCTGTACAAATCCATCTGTATAGATTATACAGGCGTATTGTGGGAGAGGTAGAATTTCGATTGGCAGAGGATATTCTTCTTCATATTCTAAATCATTCAGTTCTTCGTATTGCGGGGCGAAATAGTATTTCACATCTTCCGCTCCTAGAGAATCTATGCACTGTATCCATTTCGGATCCAGTGACACTGTAGGCAGGTTTACTGGGCTGAATAGCGCTTCGAAGGCGGATTCCGCTTTAAGGATATTAATCCGTTTGCCGTGTGCTAGTTCTCGTTCATTTGCTAATGCGATTTGCACTGCTTTCACAGTTCTTTCTGTGTGACTGAATGTTTTTTCTACTTGTGTGTACAATTGAGATTTAATTGAAATTGGTACCTTTTCTCCCTCATTAGAGGTCAGGTACGTGAATCCGCATCTTCCTGGGATGACTCGGATTACAAGATCGCGTGTATTGTCACGTGTATCTAATTTTGTTTTTGCTAACATGTCTGTTTGCAGTGATCTCAAAATTTCTGTGTGTTTTTGAGTCCAATTGATTCGTAGAGAGGTTTAACCCTTTCTGCGTAATTTAGGATGTAAGTTCTTCCGAAATTCAGAAAACCTAGAATGGATTGTAAATTCTTCAGCGTTTTTGGAGCTTGGAGTACAGCGCACTTCTCTAAGAAGTTGTCCGCTAGGCTTTTCCCTTCACTTGACAATTCGTACCCTAAGAATAGTACTGTCAGATGGGCAATTCGGGACTTTTTAAAGTTGAATTTGTAACCCTCTGCTGCGAACCCAAGTATAATGGTGTTCACTCTTTTCAAATGAGTATCCAAGTCGTCGTCTGTGAGATAGATATCATCTACGTAAGATAATGCCTCATCATCATAGATTTGTAGTAACTCTGTTACCCTAGCTGAGAATAGTCCTGGGCTGTTCTTGAACCCCTGTGGGAGTCGACAGAATTTTTTCTGCGACCCAAATGCAGAGAAAGCGGTCAAATATCTGCTTTCTGGTGCAATGTTTTGACAAAAGAAACCATTAGATATGTCTAATGTTGTTTTATATTTTTTCCTAACTATATTATTCATTAGGGCTGCACTATGCGAGTTTTGTACTGCAAAAGTTTTGCAACATGTATTAAGATGTCTGTAGTCCAAAACTAGACGATACGAATTGTCTGGCTTGGAGACAGGAAACAAAGGATTGTTCATTTGAGAGGTGCATGTTTCAATCACCCCCTGGTACTCAAGTTGATCTAAGATCTCCCTGACTTGTTTTTTAGCTTCTTGCTTTATGGGATACTGCCGTTGGGCAGTTGGTTCACTTTTTAATTGGATTTTGTGAGGAGGTGAATCCTCATCCCATCCTACATGATTTTTATATAATGCAGGTGCCTGGGCTACTGCCCATTTCCTTGCATATGTATATTTTTTGTGAATCGGAATGTGATTCGAGAAGGCAGGCATAATCACTTCTTCGCCACGAGGGCACTCCCTGACAAACTCTGGGGGCCAATCTTTTTCAGCTAACAGAATATCATAGCCTTTTGAGAGCTTATCCCAAAATAGACCCTTAATTTTCCTAGTCTTATCACCCTCTATACGCAATGTTATTTCGTATATTTCATGGGGCTCGCTAAGTCTGGTGTCGGCAGTTTCAACCTGAATGTATTCATTCGTGTCCACTGTCTCCAGATGACTCATCAAGATCTTGCGCGCTATACTGATTTCTGCTGCACTGTCCAACATTGTCAATGCCCACTCCCCGTTTTTCAACTGTGTCCTCAGTATTCTCTGCATGGTTTATTACTCTAATACTGGCTACCTTCTTTTTAAGAAATTGAGATTTTTTACTCTGAGCAGGTTCCTTGTCTTTGGACTTGGTGTGCTCTCCTGGGTCTGACCGTCCTCTTCTTTCCGAATTCTGTGGAAAAGATCGAGAGGGACGTGTATCAATACTTTGATATCTATCAGGTTTTTTCAGATTATCCCTATTTCTAAGGTTATATCTTTTCTCAGAGGGCTCCCGCTGGGGAGACTGGCGTTCTCGAGTCGGAGTTCTTTCCCTCCGTCGAGGAGACCTTCCTCTGGACTGGAAAACTTTTTCCTTGGGAGTGGATTGTTTATTTCCATCCCAGCTCTTTTTAGGAATATTTAAATTATTTTTAATAAATAATTTTTCAGGATTTTCGAGCATTTGGGGCTTTACCGGTTTCCCACCCAAGCTGTCTCTACCTAATTCTTCATCGCATTTTTCTATGATTTTTGCAAGCTCAACAGGATCTTCTATAACTGTTTCCTTCAACTTCTGGCGGATCGCCACAGATGCTGCTTCTCCTTTTATGTTGGCTAATAATATAGCCGAGACCTGCTTGAAGTCTTTCAGTAATTTCATACCCAGATTTAAAGCGGGCTCTGGACCGAATTCATTTTGAATCTGTTTTAGCACTTCTGGTATTACCGCCATAGACGGAACACCGTGTGTTTTCGTGTAAATGGAAGCAAAGACTGTACCCCAAGTGTCGCAGTCCTCCACGTGTGGTGCGATTCCCATAGGAAGGCAGATTGTCAAGATTCTGTGTTTCTCAATAGGGGTAGTATCAGGAAATACTGCCTCTATTTGAGTGATTTTCTGTGCTAGCCAGAAAGGAATTTGTTCCCGTTTTACGGGTGTTTTACCAAGACATGGCTGTATGTTCTGTGGTGTACTTTTATTTGTGTTCCCCTGATGAGGGGTCAGCTGTGGTACATTAACAGCTGGCTGGACTGTTGCAGTCCGCATTACATATTGGACTAATTGCCTACGTATTTTTATTAATGTTTTCTTCCTTTGACATTTTTACAATGTCCGGATGTGGTGTGTAGCTGGCTAGAACCGGCCACGTTGCTCCTGGTCTACCTAGTGGACCGAGCCTGGTTATGTGATCATTATGTTTTAGGGCGCCATTAAACCAGAGCAGGTGCTCTTGAAATTTAAGTGGAATTTCAATCTCCTCGAAAGGAGCGTACTCTTCCGGAGGTTTCTCTATTTTGTAATAGTGAAACTCTTTTGTTCTAGCGTTTACCGCTGGAAAGTTTATCCATGAATAGAATACCTCTGTCTGCCGATACTCGTGAGCCTCTATCACGAAAATTACTGTACCACCTTGTGGTGTCAGTCCGTTTTCTATAAGTTTTAAAGTTATAGATCTTCTTAAGTGGACCGGGATGATTATTGCATCCGGGTCTGTGTATTCGGGACCTTGCTGAGTCGCATCTACTGCGGCCCCAGTGGTTCCGTTTTCTCCTGGCATTGTTAAAATGCAAGGTTTGCAGAGTAGGTCTCCAAGGAGACAAAGATTAGGTGCACAATATTTTGGAACACTGTATCCTTCAACGTTGAATAAACCAGAGCTTTACATAGGAATCTCTTCCTACTAAGGTCGGGCGGATTTTAACCTTTCACCCACTCCAGACGTCTATTGGAGTATTTACGGGAGAAAGGGGTCTGTGTGAAATATGCACGACTGAGTTACTCTAAAGTCTTGCGTTAATTTATCGCCTTACCAAACGTTTGGGCGCCATGTAGTGTAGTTCCTAGTTTCCCACTAGGCCCTGCGCATTGGAATAACATAAACAGTAGTATCGACGTGGAACTGCAGATATTCCAGGCCTCCACTGACTATGCTAAACTTAATTGGGTGTGTTACCAACTAGCTCAGAGGTCACTGGAAACTTTCTTCTCTGCATAGGAAGTGATCAGCTTCCCTGGCACAGACAAGAAGGGATTCAGCTTTCCAACAACCGTGCAACATGACAACTTCGCTCCTCAGATCAAGAGTCAATCTCTAGGGTCGTGTGAAACAATAGACATGTATTTCACTCAGTCAGTTTAGTGCAGTTTACTTTCACGAGATGTAGAGAATAGAGAGACGGGCGTTTGTCAATAAAGGGTTAACATTTATTGAACAGTCTTTCTTCTCGTACAAGAGAAATGTATTGCCACAATTGCAAGACTTGTTATTATAAAAAGTACGTACAGTAAGATAAGGATTGCGAAATAGAACTGTAAAAGCATTGATATGGTTTCTTAGCCATACAATGGTTTAAAAGTAATAAAACATATATACAGTCATATATACATTAGGCTAACATACTCAACTGGTGCTTCTAACTAAGCCTACCCCAGTGTGCCTGACCTAAGCCTAACACGTGGAAGGGGAGTAAGTAAGTAGCTCTAAGTTAAGTTGGTTTTGCCAAGGTTTGCTTCAAGAATTCTCATCTAAGGGTTTAGTCAACACCATACCTCTGAATAGAATGATGGAAGTCTGGTATTTCCTTCAGGGGGCACTCGATATCCCAGTCACCCGCGAGGGCAGACCGGAAACGCTGGAGCTGGATTTCTCTGCAGTCGAAAGGCAGCGGCTCTTCTTCAGCGCGTCGGGAGGAGGAGGGGGGACAGCGTCCGCGGCAGCTGGAATCTGCTGGATGTCTTCGCAGAGGGACGGCTGTTCAGCTCCTAAGCGTACTGCACCATCGTTCGCGCTTTAGCAGCGATAATGGTATCAGTAGCTTCACCACCACAGGGACAGCAGGCTGCAGCGACAGGGTGCTAGCTTCACCAACACGGGGTCTTGCAGACAGCTAGCAACAGTACAACAGCTCCCCTTGCTTAAGGCAACGTTGGTAATATTTATACCTGACAGGTGCCGGTTTTGACGCAAGTTTGCTGGACATAAGACGTCAATTAAAGATGTCACTAGGAAGTGATAGTTATCAGTTGCTCATTAGAGTTCCATTACTAATCAAAACACAGCAAGCGGGGATTTCCAGGTTTGCTGAGTTTTTATCTTGTTGAAGAACTCGGAGTGTTAATCTAGGAATATCAGATAGTGACTTCTGCTCTGTCATTGCACTAATTGGTCGCAAAGGAAGTGGCAGAGAACTATGCTGGAATGTGGCTCTGTTCGTGTGAGGCCAGAGATGACTTTTCTGAAAATCGCACTTAAACGGTTATGCCAATATAGGTAATAAATGGATTTATAGCCGAATAGGGGCATAAGGTCACAGTATCGATCAGGAACCTAGATAAATACGCAACAGATTGACATATACCCATGCTTTACTTAGCGTTACAGCGTTTTATATGAGGTTTAAAGTGTAAAACGAGGGGGGGCGTGGCCAAGATAGCGGTGGAATAGGACGTGATTCACTGTCCCTCCGGCACCGCCAGATCTTTAGCCTTGTTTATCGCCCCGGCTTGTGCCCATCTGAGCTGGGTGCGACGTGGCCCTGTGTTCCTGCGCTACCCTGATGCCATTGGGGCTCCTATTTGTGAGATCCGAGCCAGCGCAGATCAGAGCTGCGCGGTGAGGCCCTGGGCGACATCAGGCCCGGCAGGCCGCCTGGCAGGAAGTGAGCAGGGGCCTGTAGTTGCTGGAGCAGCGCCTCGGTGGCTTAACGTTGCCGGCTCTGCCCGGGCGTCGTAGTGTGTGGCGCTGTGGCTGAAGCGCCGGAGGAGACGGGCGGGCACTGCCGAAATCAGGAGTGGTGAAGGTGAGGAGCCGCTGTAGCAGGGTTTCCGTTCTCCCACAGAACTGTGCACAGAGATCTAGAACCTGGGTGAGTTAGGGTGACCCAAAACTCACATTAGTATCAGAAATCCCCTTACCAAGCTAGCTACAGTGTCTCATTGGTACCAACAACTTCCCAATGACTTAGACAATCCAGAACATCAACTTAGGGTACCTCAGGTATCGTGGAACACATGAACACTCTTTCGTTATATAATCATTTCAAACCAAAACTGGGAGTCAAAGAACACTCGTGCAAGTTTGAAATATTTATTTTTCAATGCAAGGTTCTCAAACGCAGTATCTTATATAATACCAACATACATAGTATAAAAATCAGAGTTATCAGCATAGTCACTAATCCATAATAAGCGAATGGTGATAGCATATTATAATGCAAAATCTATATAAAGTTTGTATCACCTATATTTCGCGCACCCTATTTAGCATATTATATTATATCTAAGAAGGTCTCATTTAGGTTCTAGCAGGGCGGGCCCATACCTCTAAATGTCAGTAGTAGAATATCACATCAACAGCTACCAGCTCTCTGCATGCGAAGCATCAAGTGTGTTGATTCATTCCCTGTAACTCTATCTTAAACCCGCGTAGAGCCCAATGTTGGCAGCAACATTATTTGTGTTATGTCTAACGTGGTGCGAGGATCAGGCCTCCAGCAACCTTGTGTTAGGTTATTCTTAGAGGGTGCAGTTCTCAGTGTGCAGACAGTTGTACCAAGTGTACCAAGCATAACTGATATCAGAGCAATAACATATTATTCTCAAATAAATCACGTCTTTCGTCTAGGTTGAAAGCTACAATAACAATTAGGTGTCGTGTGCAAACTGAAGCCGAAGGAAAATATGTCGTTTAAACATTCAATAAACACATGCTAACTTAACACAATATATAGAAACGCAGTCACCATATGACACCCCCCCAATGATCCGAGGACGGTCAAGAAGAAAAAAAAACAAGCCAATACTATAAGAAAGGCAAAACATGAAAGCAGAGTTCAACAATATTGAGCCAAGCTAAATGTATGTAGATGTATATAAAAATTAATAATACAAAATATGTATGAATGCCTATAGTGGCCACACAAAAATATAAAATCTTGAACTTGAGGCCAATTGTAAAATCATAGGCCCAGAGCATATAAAACTCGAATGTTCGTAAAAGAAAAGGCACCATTCAGAATTACTAAAAAGTCACGTGCCAGCATATTTAAAGTCTTCAAAGTCACTCATGGGTGGATAGAATATGCAAAATAGGTAGCCACAGCTGCCAACATAAAATCACTGTCATCATCCGAAAACAGTTCAGCCATCCAATTAAGCAATGGGAAAGAACATACGTGCTCCTCCAGCACCGAATCCTCTAGCAACATCAGAGGACAACTCAGTGGGTTCTCGAGAACGCTATGTGCCAGAAAGTCATGCGCCGCTGCGGATATGTCCCACTGACCCATTAGTCCATGCATCGCTGCAAAGGCCATAACCCTTTCGCCAGAACAAACCAACTCGTGAGCAACTACGGGGCTCATCAGCTGATCAAAATTGACGTCAGGAGAAGTCGTCAAGCAGAGACACAAATCAATGGCCCAGTTGAAATCACAGCTCAGGCAATGAAACACAGGCTGGACACATGTGAAATAGGAAAACCGAAATGATAATCCAAATGCCGTGCTTAAAGTCGCAAGCGGCAAGGTTCCATAGCAATTAAGCATCCGGTTGCGAAACAGTGTTAGAAGGGGCTGAGCGGCTCCTTGCGCAGGATGGGCATCCATGTTTTATAAAGCAAAATATCAACAAAACGCCTGCAGCCAAAGCCAGCAAAACAGGGAATCCGCCAAACAAGCTTGCGAATATAGAATGAAAAAACGCAGGGATGATACCAAATACTTTTTCAAACGTAGTCACGAGACCACTGCTAACCAATTTAAAAAAATGTGCCAGTCCGGACGTGGAGGAGGCATTAAAGATTTGATGTACCAGCTCGCAGAAATGAAACGGCAAGTCAGTATTTAAAAGTGCCTGCACCTCTGTGCGTGTGTTAGCTATGTGAAGGACATAAGTTTCACGGGCCGAGCTCAGGGCCACTTCTTTTTGAGACAAAAGAGCTCTTATTCGGCTCAAACCGTTGAATTCCGCTCTCAAGGTTGGTATTCGTGGCCAGATGGAGACATCTGAATTCCCATGCGTGGGTGGATATAACACGTTTTTGCAACACACCACACGTTCTGATACAGTAACCACATAGGCGATACCGACCATTAACCCACAACACATCTCGTTATTCAAAAGTAAATAACTACCGTTTGACAATAAAGTGAATGTGGGAACTATTGCAGGAACCGGTGTGCCTTTTAAAACACAGGCTAAATTTGGTCTGTCCTGATTACAAGAACCATGCAATTGGATGTGCCTGCATATCAGTGAACGGTCAGGCGACTGTGTGCATTCTTCACCATTCAGATTCACTTCCTTTCCTTCTTTCAGACATCTGTATGTGTATGGTAAAGACCAGGTCTCATGTAGGAAAGCACTGCCTAATGGTTCATATCTCCCTATAGCAATATAACGCATACAATTTGTAAATTTATACAGAGCAAATGGTAAAGTAATAATACCATGGATAAGCCATGTAGCAGCGGCTGCCTCGGCCACAGAAAAGGGCAAAGATTCTAACTTTTCAATGTGTAACATAGAAAATTATGCATCTCGCATTGAAAGCATGCGTTGCTTGTCAGTCAAATTAAATGGGGCAAATAGTGATGAGACGTTCATGTAACTCCAAGGCACTCGACCAGCCTTCAGAGTCTGTAGTGTCCAAACAAACTGCATTACAGAACGCAATTGACTTTGACCATGATACAATACGGACACTTCATCATGTACAATGTCAACAACAGAAGAAACAATATTGTTCAATGTGTAAATTCGGGAAGAAAGCGTGTTAATACTGTTATCGACCACTGCAAGTACTTTTTCCAAATTTGCTTGGTCAATTGCCCTTAGGCGTTTAGCAGCCTCAATTTGAGACACTTTCCAAATTTCATTGTAAACAGCATAAATCCACCGTTTAGATCTACCCTTAGCCGGGCCTTTTATGAAATCATTTAAATCCACATTTTCATTCAACTGAGACAGATGTAGTTTAACTGCAGCCAATGTGGAATGTTGTAACCAATTCTGATACAGTTTCCCCACAGAGTAAGTGGTGACAGTATAATCAGTTTCAAAACGGGGATCTGTTCGTACTTGTGTGAACCCTTCAGCCAACCCCAGAAAGCGACGTTGGCAAGAATCAGCACTTCTTTGCCACAACAGCAAACCCTTTGGATCCAAACTGGATATATTAAAGGACGAATTGTGTAAAAGAGACTGTATCTCACGAATAGATAAATCAGAAAAATTACCCCAACCTGAATATTCTTCTAATTCGGGGGTAATTGGTGTATTTAATTTTTTAGAAGTAGCCAATCCAAAGCATGTTGTTTGGGAAAGAGTAGAATTTAGAAACAACATGTGATTCGGGATGAGACATGCACGGTGCAAAGCCTCAGTGCCTTGTACCTGCCAATCTTTGGTACCCCAAATTGATTTAAGGTCAATTATTCCCTTCCAGAACTCGTAGCCATCTAAAGCCAATTTGTCTGGAAAGGACTTCGAATACAACAACTTTGTATCGGTAAGTCTAACTTTGGACATGGACTTTTCCGTCACCCTGAAATAAAATGACTCAGGATTTGATTGATTGAAATCAGTAAAATAACTATATTTTTTCAGAAACGTATTGGAGCTTCCAATTAAAGGAGCTGGGCAGTGCTCCCACTGCGTGCAATTCACAGCAACCCTCCTGGAATTCGTCTTATGGAGAAAATGATTACCATAATGTTGGAAACAAAACAAATCACCATAATTAATAGAATCTAAATATAAGTCTTCAGCATCAAAAGCCGCATAGTACTTTAAATCAGAGAATAATGCTTCTACGGCCTGAATATCCCAATCATCAGAACGTATATTTTGTTTAATCACATCTCCCATGTTTACTCTAAGCACATTCGGAACATTAATCACTTCAGTGGGCCCATGTATTTGAAATCTAACCGCATCCCACACAATCCCATCAAGGACAGGCCAAGCAGTAATGTTGACTGTATTCAAGTTTCGTTTCAGTCTGTGTGCTGAATGTGAAGAGGAAAGAGGGGCCAATGTTCCATTAAGGTACCAAATTCCTGTTCTTTCTTTAACGTAGTGACCATCGATCAGGCAGAAAAAATAAAACACAAAACCAATTGACATAAAAAGGTAAAATGAAAATAGGATTAACCAAATGTATGTCCAAGGGGGAATTAAAAAATGTTTTTTAAACAACGTGGCATATTTCGCAATAGTTGAGGGTTTCCTAGAAAGTTCCGAAACAGAGTCAAAAGAGAATCTGGACTGGTTGGCCAAACGAGTCTGTAAATCAGGCATCGATAAATCAGCAGGATAGGTGTAGTTCAGTTCATCAATGTTAGTAACAGGAATAGCATTTAATAAAGGACTGGATATGGCAGGCATCTCGAGGGACACCTCCTGTTCTGCACCAGAAGTTATTGCTAGCACAGAGTGCCTCACCATGGAAGGACAGGATACAGCTGGTGTCATGCTATGAAGAATCGGCCACTCTGTGTGTCTTGACATTGTCAATAGAAATAAATCTGTTTTCCTTACGACCTGGAAGTGGTGGTAAAATGACTGTTCTTGTGCCCTTCACTCCAAGAACTTGAACCGGTGCACGATATGAGGGACCAAACTCTTTCTTGTTATTGATCTTCTCTCGAACCAGTTCTCCAACTTGGGGTAGCCAGCCAACTACCGGGATCTGCAGCACATCATCCGATGTGGAGGGCAAATGTTCCTTTGCTAGACTGTCGCTGGTCTTTTGTAGATCCTGTAAAACATTGCAATGTTCATCTACGTCAAAGGCCGTGGCCTGGGCCTTGCAGTCTAGCCCATCGAGGTCAGGGACATACATCTTGATACCAAAGAGCATTTCGTACGGGGTCCGCCCACCCAGAGACCTTCTAGGGAGATTATTAAGCGCACGCTGCACGCCATTGAGGTGGGCCAGCCAGTTTCTGCCAGTGCCTATAACTCGAGCTGTCAAAGATTGCTTTAAGTCACGGTTCATTCGTTCAACTACACTATTGCCCTCGGGCCTGTAGGGACTCGAAAACTTGACTTGGACCCCCAACGAAACCATAGCATCCTTATACGCCTTAGAGGCGAAAGCCGGACCCTGATCCGAATGGAAGGTACCACAGGCAAAAATTCCCACAAAGACTCGCAAATCCTTAATGACAGTTCGTGAATCAGCGCTCCGATGTGGCCATACCCACACAAAGCGTGTGCATGAATCAACTGCTACTAATATGTATTTGTATGCAGTATCAGAAGAAAAAGGACCGCAGTGATCCAAATAAACGCATCCAAGCGGTTTATTAGAGATGTACAACTGTGTCTGAGGCGGACGCGCAGCAGTTGAAGGTTTAATCTGCTGGCAAATGTCACATTGAAGGACATAATCGCGCGTCTGTTTGTACAGTCCCCGTCACCAGAACCTCTGTTGTAGCTGAGTTACAGTGGCTGAGACGCCCGCATGTGCAGACGCCACACCTTCATGAGCCGCTGTAATCAAAGCAGCCCTGCGATCCGAGTTGGGAACTAGACGTTCGCCAACATCAGGAATTTTCACATAAGGAACCTTATCGGGACTTAAATGGTATGTGTATTTAGAAGGGAACCCCGCAGGATATTTACCTCCCTTCTCTGTTGCAGCAACAGCTGCCAAGATGTCATCATCTATCTTGCTTTTGGATCTCGTGACTGCTGCAACTAAGTATTTTGATACTGCTGACTTCGCTGCTTCATCAGCAAGCGAGTTACCAACAGCGTGGACCCCCACGCGCTGATGGCCGAGAGTATGAATCACAAACACGAGTGGCAACTTCTCTTTAAGTTCCGCCACTCGGACCCAGATCATTTTATGTTTGATTTTGCTACCTTTGGAATCACGAAACTCATTCTGAATCCAAAAGAACAAGTTTTCATTGTAAGACTGGACACAGTAGTAAGAGTCACTTACGATCAAAGTCGTCACACTAGGATCTGCGTACTCCAATGCAAGCATCAGAGCATGAAGCTCTGCTAATTGTGCGGTGCAGTCCCCAAGCGTCTGCGTGTGCACGACACTGGACTTGAACTCATCGTTCACCATGGCACCGACCACAATGGCGTATGCGGAAACGTAGGCATGTTTAGAGCCATGCTCAACCTGCGCCGAACCATCAGTGTAAATGATGCAATGGAAATCCTCCAACGGCCGCATCGCTAAAGGAGCAGGATGAACAAACTCATACTGTAAGTACTCCTGCGACCGTAAGTGGCGTCAAAAATAAACATGACATCCTGGGTTGTCAAGGATGCAGCCCACTGAATCCACCTAGGGTGCAAAGCTTTGGAATTAGGTACACTGGCTTGTAAGCAATAGGTACTGTATCTCCTTCATTAAAAGTCATGTACGTGTAAGCAATCCGAACTCCGGGCCACCGCCACTGACGCAGCGAAGGCCTTGAGCAGGGAACAACAGGGAAGAATTTATGATTCCGGTGATAAAGCTGGTAAGCTCTTGGCCTGGTTGGACAAGCGGGAATTGGCGTCCCGGGTGGTCCCGGAACTGGTGGGTGAGGACGGTTTAACCTTGACGGACCCGGCGGCTATAGCCGGGTCCTTCGCTGAATATTTTGAAGGGGTTTATACCTCCGCAACTCCCCTCCCGGAGTCCGCTTCGGCCTCCTACCTGGAAGATATTGACCTCCCCTGCCTATCTGATCTTGACCGTGAGGACATGGATCGAGACCTGTCGGATGACGAGGTTGCCCTGGCGATCCGCTCGTTGCGATCTGGCAAAGCGCCGGGTCCTAACGGTATCCCGGTTGAATTATACAAGCTAAAGGCTGACGCGCTGGCCGCGCCGTTGCGCAAAATGTTCCTCGAGGCCCGCGAGCAGGGGGAACTCCCCCCCGACCAGAGACTCGCCACCATTGTGGTGATCCACAAGGAAGGGAAGCCGCGGAATTTGTCCCGGTCCTACAGGCCCATTTCACTGTTAAATGCCGAACCCAAGATCTTAGCAAAACTGTTGGCCAACCGGCTGGTGGGCGTGATCACAGATCTGGTACATCCGGACCAGTCCGGGTTCATACCACACCGGAACACGGCGCTTAATTTGAGGAGACTTCACGCAGTAATGGCACGCGCACACTTGCTTCGCGACCCGGCGGTCCTGGCCTCACTTGACGCTACTATGGCTTTCGATTCCCTAGAGTGGAATTATTTGTGGGCAGTTCTAGCCAAGCTGGGCTTCGGGCCTTCCTACATTGGATGGGTCCGACTGTTATATTCTGCACCGCTGGCTAATGTGGCTGTTAACGGTAGACTTTCGGCCTCCTTTGCACTGCACAGAGGCACCAGACAGGGCTGCCCGCTTTCGCCACTCTTGTTTGCACTAGCGCTGGAGCCCCTGGCGGCGAAGATTAGAACCCACCCTGATGTTTCAGGGATCACGTGGTCGCCTGGTTTCGAGGACCGAGTGACGCTTTACGCGGACGACATCCTCCTTTACCTTACCTCTCCTTGTCGCTCGCTCATCGTGGTTTTTGACCTGCTGGGTGCCTTTGGGTCGTTCTCGGGACTGGTGATCAATTGGTCTAAATCCTCACTGTACACGGTGTGTGGGGATACTCCGCGTCTCCCCCGTGGGTGCACGATTCAGGTGGCCCAACAGGGCTTCCGGTACTTGGGCATCTACGTGTCGCGCGACCCCCGCGCCCGATACTCACGCAATCTTCTGCCACCGCTCGAGCGCTTACGGAGGGATGTCGAGATATGGAAGAAGCTGCCTATCTCTTTGATGGGCAGGGCCGCGCTGTTTAAGATGATGGCGTTGCCCCGCTTCCTATACGCTCTGCAGAACTCACAGGACCCGGTCCCAACCAAATACTTTGGCGAGATCGAATCCCTGCAGCGGGCACTGCTGTGGGATGGCCGGCCGAGAATATCACTGCTTAAATTGACTATTCCCTGCTATGACGGTGGTATTGCACTACCGGATATGCGGCGTTATTATTGGGCGTCCCAGCTTGCGGCGGTTAACCATGGCCTCTATGGCCCTGCGGTAAGTCCGGGCTACGCTATGGATCGGTGGCTAGTTAACGACGGTAACTACTACAGAGCTCTTTACTCTAGGTCGTTGGATCGTAGGTTGACGGGCCCCACCAGAACGATGGTACACGTATGGCGTGCGGTCACGGACACCCTTGGCTGGAAAGATAAGATCACTCTGGCCACTCCCCTGTATGACTCGGATGTGCTGGGGAAACTGTGGAAGACCAAAGGTTTTGACCGGTGGGACACCATCGGAATATCTAAAGTTGGTGACATGGTTGCGCGGGGGAGGATCAAGTCGTTTGCCTCGCTGCAACTCGAGTACCAGCTGGCGTCGACGGAATACTTCCGACACGCCCAGCTTAGCCATGCCCTCTCCCCCCACGTCTCTGATGGTGGTGCTATCCCTGAGTCCTCGCCCCTGGAGGATCGGGTGCTGGACGGCCACATGCCGGACAGCGCCATTTCCCTGACCTACAAAAAACTGATCAACGTGAGGGTGGACTTGCTTGAACGACTGCGGATGCACTGGGTGAATGATGGCATAGAAATGGACGACGAGGAATGGCAGTCAGAGGCCTCCTCCCCCAGGGAGGTGGCCATATCGGCGCGGTTGCGTCTGGTCCAGTTGAAAATTCTGCATAGAGTGTATGTCACTGGCCCCAGGCTCATCCACATGGGGCTTTCCACGGATGGCCTGTGTCGGCGGGGTTGTGGTATGCTTGCTACCTTCCTACATATCCTCTGGGAGTGTCCTGGTGTGGCCCGGTTCTGGAAGCGAGTGCATGAGGTGATGGAGGAGGTGACTGGAGTGGCCCTGCCGGCCGAGGCTCGACGTTGCCTCCTAAATGTGTGGTGTCCGAATGACTACAGTATGGCCCAGACCCGATGGATCACCTTAGGCAACATGGTGGCCAAGAGGGACATTGACCAGAAGTGGGGTGCGCCCGCTCCCCCTTCCCTTAGCCTCTGGAAGAACAACATGGACTGGTGCATGCTGCGGGAGAAGGCGGTGTATGTGGCCAGGGGCAAGCCCAGAATGTGGAGATCAGTATGGGGTGCCTGGAATTCGTATCGGGGCGATTTATGCGAACCCCTGCTTGAGCCGGATTTGGAAGTCCACTCCTCCCCATAGATTGCAACCCTTCCCGTAATTCCAGACAGAACATCCTGGAACGATGCCCCCCCCATACCTTCGTGTCGCAATTGATATTCTGAGCTGTGTTGGATGTGCGGCCCCAGGCCCCCCCCCGCTGTGCCCCTTTACTACTTATGTACTGTCCTCGGCCAAATCTTTCTCTTCTTTCTCTCTCTCCTACTTTCTTTCGTGCCTAGGCACTTCGTTCTCTGGTGGCCTTTCGGGGCCCTCATATTCTTTTTGTTTTTCCTTCTGAGTTGTTCGTAATTGAAATTAAACCTGACTGCTTCTGCGCACTGTTTTGTACATGAGTCAACCTGCTACCTTAATGCTGCCTGGCCTCCGGGATGTATGGCTGAATAGCGGTGTACTTTCTTCTACAAATAAAGGTTTTCCAAAAAAAAAAAAAAAAAAAAAAAAAAAGTCATGTACGTGAAACCCACCGCCCCAGGGATAATTCTTATCACCAGGTTGGTCTGGTTATCACGAGTCTGTAAATATTCAGAAGCGAGCAAATCAGCCTGCAAAGACTGCAGAATGGCTGAATGTTCAGGCAGCCAGCATGATTTGGAAAAAGATGGTTGTATCAAAGCATACAAAGGCTTGATAAGCTGGGCATATTCCGGAATGTAAGTCCTCCCGAAATTCAAAAAGCCCAGTAAAGATTGTAATTTTTTCAGTGTTGTCGGAGAGCGCAACTGTGCGCATTTCTCCAGGAAGTGAGGGGCCAAGCCTTTTCCCTCGTTGTTAAGCTTGTAGCCGAGAAACAACACTGTGTACTCTGCAATGTGCGACTTTGCAAAGTTAAACTTGTAACCAATGTCTGCAAAGTTACAAATTATGCTATTTACTCGACACAGATGCTCCCAAAGATCGTCGTCTGTGAGATAAATTTCATCCACATACGAACAAGCAACTGGGTCGATTCCCTCCAAAAGAGAGACAATGCGGGCGGAAAAAACTCCAGGACTATTCTTATAGCCCATTGGGAGACGTCAAAACATTTTTTTGCACACCGCCGCAAGTAAAGCTGGTCCATTGGGAACTTAGACCATCTAATCTATGGGCATAAAAACCATTGGAAATGTCAAGCGTGGTTTTAAACCGTTTACGCTCAAGACTATTCACTAAAGCAGAGCCATGAGTATTCTGTACTGCGCAGTTACGGCAATGCGAGTTTAAATGCCTATAATCCAAAACCAAACGATATGAGCCGTCCGGCTTGTTTACAGTAAAAAGGGGGTTATTCATCGGTGACACACACGTTTCAATTACACCTTGATATTCCAATTGTTCAAGGATAGCCGCGACTGAAGCTTTGGCTTCACGCCGTATGGGATATTGAGGTTGAGGCTGCGGCTGAGAAAGGAATCTCGTGGCTCAGGGACAATTTATCCCAGCCACACTGATTGCGGTACACAGCCGGCGCAAGCGCCAGAGCCCACTCTTCTGCAAAATGCAGCGCTTCCACTCTCGATACAGTGTGCGCGAAACTGGGGAGGATCACCTCCTCCCCTCGCGGAGCTGCGAGAACAAAAGGTGGGGGTCAGTCAGCCTCCGAAAGCAAAATGTCATACGTAGACGAAAGATTTTCCCAAAATACCCCTTTTACAGTTCGCTGCATGTCACCTTCTATTAACAGGACAATTTCAAAAAGTCTTTCAGGGGGAGCAACATGCGTGTCAGCTGTCTCAATTACAACATATTTGTCAGTCGCTGTCACCTTCAACAGTGGACGGAGGGCCTCTCTCACTATGGTAATCTCTGCCGCGCTGTCCAGCAAGGTCAGAGCCCACGTCAGATTCCGAAGCCGCGTTTTCACTATCTGGGGCATATCGATGCGCTGTCAGTGCGGCGACTTTCTTCGTGGCAAACTGTGGTCTCTTGGGCGTACTGCCTTCCTGCTGCTCTCCACCGTTACGCGGGCGGGGCTGACCACGTCCTTGCTGGCCACCCCGGCCCCTGCCGCCCCCTCCACCACCGGTGGACGGAGCCGATGAGTCCTGAAAGGAACGAGGAGAGCGTTGGTCAGAAGCCTGAAACCTTTCAGGCGATTTAATCACCGCGCGGTCGCGCAAATCATAAACACGATCCGACTGCGCAGGCAAAGGTGACGCAGGAGCAGAAACCTGTGTTTGTTGTTGTTGCTTACCCTGAGTTTGCTTTTTTGGCCAATTTTGTTTCTTGGACTTAGGTTGACCACCAGTTTCCGAAGACTGACCCTGGGGCTGCTTTTTCTGTTTGTCAGTAAAAGCTTTAAGTCCCTTCGCATTGCGGCCAACCATTGTATAAGCCGCCACAATTATCCTTGCCAACTGACGGTGTTTCCCGGCCTCGGGGACTAACGCCAATGCGTTAGCAACCTGAAAGTTCACTGCATCTCCCTTGACATTCGCAAGGATTAGATCGCAAACTACATCAAAGGTGCCACACAGGCGCATACCCAACTCAACTGCTGACTCCAGTCCGTGTTCATCTTGAACACGTTTAAGGACCGCACCCAGATTGGTCACAGACAGGGTGCCATAGCACCTCGAATAGACCGCTGCAAAAGTCTTACCCCAGGTCTCACAGTCAACAAGTTCAGGTGCCAAATCTTTCGGTAAACTTAGTGTAAGAATCCAGTGTTTGTCACCAGGATTCGTATTAGGAAACACAGCTTCTAGCTGGCCGAATTTCTCTGCAAGCCAGAACAGAAAATCATCCTTGTCCTGGGGCTTTTTCCCCATCACGGAATTCACCATGACAGGATTGATTTTCAAACCAGCCTGTTCTGCACGAAGCTGCGCACCCCTAGGGGCTACGTCTTGAACATTACGGCTAGTGTAATGAACAAGCGCTCTAATCACGGACACTGCGACTTCATGAAGCCGCCGCAGATCAGCCACGTTACAAGTGGCGCGTTGAGGGTGAGGAGTGAATCCAGCCAAAGCGGGCCATGGTGTGCCCGGAATGGACAAAGGACCTAACCTCGAAGCGGTTAAAGCGTGTGGTAGGGCGCCACCAAACCAAACTCCATGCTGCCAAGCATCAATAGGAACTTCCAGTGCCCTGTACGGAGCATACGCAACCGGTACAGCTGAAGCAGTGTACGAGTGGAACACTCCAGAATTAGCGTCCACCGCCGGAAATGTCACCCACGAATAAAACAATTCGTACGGGTAAGCATGTTCCGCACTCACCACCAGAACCACAGCCAAGCCATCCACTGGGACATTATAAGCCCGCAAATGGTCACGCACCGCAGTGTGACTATGCTGCGGGATGTCCACGGCTTGTGCCATGGTAGCACAGGAATTCGAAAAAACAAAGAATACTTTGTAGCACAACTGGGTAGTAATTCAAGGAAACCGTTTTTAGATAGATTCAAGCTTGAAAATACCTATTACAAAAATAGGTAGGTTTTTCCGACACTGCCGTTTTCCGGAAACGGGAATGAAGGGGTTAAGGTTTGAATGATATACTACTCGAGTGATATAAGGCCAATCAACGTATGGGCGCCATGTAGCAGGGTTTCCGTTCTCCCACAGAACTATGCACAGAGATCTAGAACCTGGGTGAGTTAGGGTGACCCAAAACTCACCTTAGTATCAGAAATCCCCTTACCAAGCTAGCTACAGTGTCTCATTGGTACTAACAACTTCCCAATGACTTAGACAATCCAGAACATGAACTTAGGGTACCTCAGGTATCGTGGAACACATGAACACTCTTTCGTTATATAATCATTTCAAACCAAAACTGGGAGTCAAAGAACACACGTGCAAGTTTGAAATATTTATTTTTCAATGCAAGGTTCTCAAACGCAGTATCTTATGTAATACCAACATACATATTATAAAAATCAGAGTTATCAGCATATCACTAATCCATAATAAGCGAATGGTGATAGCATATTATAATGCAAAATCTATATAAAGTTTGTATCACCTATATTTCGCGCACCCTATTTAGCATATTATATTATATCTAAGAAGGTCTCATTTGGGTTCTAGCAGGGCGGGCCCATACCTCTAAATGTCAGTAGTAGAAGATCACATCAACAGCTACCAGCTCTCTGCATGCGAAGCATCAAGTGTGTTGATTCATTCCCTGTAACTCTATCTTAAACCCGCGTAGAGCCCAATGTTGGCAGCAACATTATTTGTGTTATGTCTAACGTGGT
Source organism: Lissotriton vulgaris (assembly GCF_964263255.1). Classification (NCBI taxonomy): domain Eukaryota; kingdom Metazoa; phylum Chordata; class Amphibia; order Caudata; family Salamandridae; genus Lissotriton; species Lissotriton vulgaris. The sequence continues at coordinate 2,047,216,793 of NC_141691.1, forward strand.
GCGAGGATCAGGCCTCCAGCAACCTTGTGTTAGGTTATTCTTAGAGGGTGCAGTTCTCAGTGTGCAGACAGTTGTACCAAGTGTACCAAGCATAACTGATATCAGAGCAATAATATATTATTCTCAAATAAATCACGTCTTTCGTCTAGGTTGAAAGCTACAATAACAATTAGGTGTCGTGTGCAAACTGAAGCCGAAGGAAAATATGTCGTTTAAACATTCAATAAACACATGCTAACTTAACACAATATATAGAAACGCAGTCACCATATGACACCGCGGCCGGGCTGAGCAGAGCTGAGGCGCCCGGAGCGGTCCGGACGCCCATTGCAGAGGTGGTGGTTGAGACCCCCGCGGATCGGGTGTGTGCTCCCGCACCTAGTGGACCTGACTGGGGCTGATTCTTTTGTACGTCCCGGCCCCCATTGACAGAGGTGACGAGTGTGGGGGCGGCTCACCGGGAACCCTTGAAACTCGGTCCGTAGTCCGCCGGACGGCGCTGGGCCTATGTGGGGGGAGCAGTGCAGGGCCCTTGGTGTTGATGGGGGCGTGAGCGGCCCCTGCGACCCGGTGACTGGGAGCCTTAATTGCTGGAGGCACGGAGTGGGCCTAGAGATCGGCACACGGCCCTCCCTCCCTCCCAGGCATCTGTAGACTGAGCCATTACTCACTCGTCTGGGTGAAGACTAGCCGGGGGGGGCTGGACTATTATCGCCCCGCGTGTTGGCGGGGGGTCCTTGGCTGCGGGCGGCTCTGGGGGTGACTACTTTGATGCTTGGGCCTGGATGTTGACTGGGTGCCTCGTGGCCGTCCTGCCCCGAGGCCCTGGGGCTGCGGAGGAGAGCTGAGGAGGGTGGATATCTGAAAGAAACAGGTTAGTATTAGATTCCTTACCTTAGAATATCCCCAGGCGTCAGACTGGATCCGGAAACTTTTGCGTAGCAGTATCCTTGCGCGTCGGAAGGCGTCGTCTGCGGCTCCACGTCTCGAGCTCCGGCAGTCGGCCCCGTGCCAGTCCCGACGGAGGTCGAGGGACCAGTCGAGGGGTCGGAGTCGTCATAGCTCCGGGAGTCGTCATCGGCCTTCGGGCTCAAGGTCCTCAAGTGAGAGGCACGAGAGGTCGGGAAAAAATAAAGAAGTTTTTGGTCATTGTTATCTTGAGAAGCGCAACAATGAATTCTGTAGGTACTGCTACAGGTGCTCCTCCTCCTCCTAGGGTATAGACACGTCTATCCCCCAGGAGTAGGCCCTGTCAGTCATCACTAGATCACTGGACAAACGCCCAGCACCTGTAGCAGTACCTACAGAATTCATTGTTGCGCTTCTCAAGATAGCAATGACCAAAAACGTCTTTATTTTTAAAAAACAATTTTTCCTACAAACTAAAGGTGTAACAATGGGGGCTACATTTGCTCCCGATGTAGCGATTATATACATGTCTACATTTGAGGATAACGTAATTCTGAATAGCTTCAACCCATTCAGAGACCATCTCGGTCTCTGGATGAGGTATATAGACCATATACTGCTGATATGGAATGGCGAACAAGAAGATCTGGCAGCCTTCCACTCATGGCTCAATCAACAATCACCCCATTTGCAGTTCACCATGCACTCAGACAACAAGAAAGTGGATTTATTTGACGTCACCATCTTTAAAGAATCTGGGCACCTCAAAACAACCCTTTACCGAAAACCAGCGGAGAGGAATTCACTCCTGCAGTACACCAGCCATCATCCCAGAGCCCTTCGGGACAACTTACCTTTTGGGCAGTTCCTACGGATCCGTAGGAACTGCTCAAAGAAAGAAGACTATATGGATGAATCCCTGGATCTGTGCAACCGCCTTATACAACGAGGCTACCCAAGACGCATTGTCAAACGAGCAAGAAAACGTGCATGGTTTAATCCGCGAGAACACCTACTGACTCCCCGTGGAAGGACAGACCAAGAAGAGAAAAGAATCGTATGCGTCACCACGTTTTCCACCAAAAGCAACAAAATAAAACGCGCCTCAACCAACACTGGAAACTCATTGCGGAAGAGATAGGACATGAGAGCACACCCCTACATGCCTTCAGAAGAGCCAAAAGTGTAAGAGACCATGTGGTGAAGTCATTTCTACAACCAAGGGAAGAACAAACATTTATAACCATGTGGAATCTTCCACCCGTTGTAGGTCATCATAGATCTGGACGTGATATAATGATACAAACCAATGAGTTCCTTTATTAACAACACAAAGTGCCATTGAAATCACATACCAATTGTAACACAACTAACATCATCTATGCTATAGTACGCCCATGCAACCAGATATATATTGGCCAAACACAGCAAAAAGCGAAAGCCAGAATTTTGCAACATACCAGCCGCATACGCTGCGAAGTACAAGGTGCACCACTGGTCGAGCATTTCCTATCTGCTCAGCATCCGCCCGACAGCTTCAAATGGGTCATTCTTGAAAAGGCCATCCTGGGGCCCCAGGGTGGCAACATTTCAAACATCCTTAATATCCGGGAGCTGAAATGGATGTTTTACTTTGACTCCATCCACAATGGCCTGAATGAACATGATACCGCTTTCTCACAATTAGCCACACTGAGCTAAGGGTTTGGCAATCCTAATGCTGACCAACTTTTCCCAATGCGCAATGGCTTAAATGAGTATGACAGTCCCTTCTTGGTCTCATAATCAGTAAGACTTGTATAGCGGGATTATCATTATGTATATAAATAATTTCTGATTTGCCATACAGTTCCCTTACAAATGTTTTTTACTGCAACTACAACTCCCAATTGAAATGTGTCTCAATTATCTTTATTGAATGTATATATGCCATCATTAACATTGTTCTCATATGTTTGGGATTATGTGATCGTTTCTGATATCCGTTTTAATAATTGTGAATATTTTGGAAATATATGTTTTCACGAGGATCGGAATGCCCACACAAACTAGCATTTCCCATTTAAAGTCCGCATTTAATCCTTCCAGTGTTACACTGGTTAGCATAGTCACGGAACTAACTCGTAATTCCTTGAGTTCCAAGCTACACGCTAATAGTCCTATCTCTGTGTTTCCTGTCAACACGTCGACCATGGTCACGTGCTCCGGTAACCATGGTTATAGATTAACCAGGAAGAAGCCGGTCTCCATTGCCGACCGCGCTTCGGATCTGGAAGGATTAGCTTCACTTCTGGTAAGCGTTAGTCCACTTGCGCCTCGATGCTCTCGATTTGCCTCGCTGTGTTATTAGCAATACCTAACACCCATCCGCCTTTTACAGACGGTGTCTTGAATAACAACGATCGACTCTACAGTGGCTTTGATCGAAAGATGTCCGACCTCCTGGCGGACCGATAACGCCCTTTACACCAGAACTCTATACTGATGATTAATTCTCAACAATTTGAGTAAGGGCCAATTCATTAACCACTAGCTTTCCATGAACCACATGACTGTTTCCTGTAAGCAGGATCGTCATTTGTATTCTCTTCGATTTTATAGGATCCTGTGTCTCCTTACACCGAGAGTACTTCCCATCCATCCCTATCTCAGACATACGACTGATTGGGTATGTTGTGTGTTCCATTGTGTGTTTTCATTCACAGTGAATACAATTTGATTGTTGTAATACATTAAAACATGCACCCGTTATCTATTGATTAGGTGCCCTACCACATCCCCCGTCCTGATGAAGACCCCGCCGCAAGGGAATAATTAGTACCTGCCACTTCTAAAAGGGGTCGAAACGTTGACAGCTTTGGTTTCCTTTCAGCTCCACCCCCCGAAAGCTTGACATTCCTTGTACCAAGTGGAGCATGATATTTGTTGCAATTGATTTATTGGATTTATTATTCGCTTTGTCTGTGTTTGACTATAATCACACAATATAGCAAGACTGTTTAGCCGTATTTTATGTCACTGATTCTCACCCACACTTCCCATCACACTATCACTTCCCTCCCTCCCCAGGGGCACTTGTAAATATTTTGTATAAATGCAAATTGTTGCTACTTAAGATATACCTATATTGCGATTAAACAACAATGTATGCGAACTAATTGTGTTACTATTTCTTAACATTATAATTATAATTTATACCTTCGTTTGCTGGGACCCCCTTTCTCAGTACCACACCTACCCCTGCAGCATCCGCCTCTAAGCCCTCCTAGTCTGTGCTTTCAGGCCCATGTGACGCCAGTGGGGGACAGGGTTCGCCATCACCACTTCCACTGATGCACTGTCACTTCGGACAGGTGGGTGCTGCAAATCATCCGAAGGGGCTACTCCCTCCCCTTTGAGGTGACCCCTCCAGCCATGCCACTGCAATACCACTGCGTGTCGGGGGATCACTTGAAACTTCTACAAGAGGAAGTTACGGCCCTCTTGGCCAAGGGGGCCATTGAGTGCATTACTGGGCCCGAAGTAGGGTGTGGTTGTTACTCCCACTACTTTCTGGTACCCAAGAAGGGCAAAGGGGGCTTACGCCCTATCTTGGACCTGCGGAGGGAAACAACATTTACAACGCAACTTTTACAACGCACTACCATTACAATGAAACTTTTACATTGCAACATCTATTACAACGCATGCCATTACAACGCAACCATTACAACGCATGACACTACAACGCATACCACTAAAACGCATGTCATTACAACGCAGTCATTACAACGCATATCATTACAACACATACCATCACAACGCATAGTACCCTTACACTATCCAACACTTACCCTACTGTTGCACCCCCTAGAGTTAGAATAGTAATTTTTACCCCTACACTATCCAATACTTACCATACATGCAATGTAATGGTATGCGCTGTAATGGTATGCATTGTAAAGGTAGTATGCGTTGTAATGGAATGCGTTGTAAAGGTAGTTTTTAAAAATTTGTTGTAATGGCATGCGTTGTAAATGTAAATGTAAAATGTACAGGAATTTATATAGCGCAAATCACCGAGCGGTTTCTAAGCGCTTGCTTAGGGAACCCGTCCTGGTATTCCCCTGTGAGATAACCCTGGCAGGGTATCCACAAGGTGAAAGCCAGGCATCCCGCCGCGAGGGGCCGTTGTGGAGATTAAGCAAGCTATTGCCCAGAGTCACAGAGTGTGAACCCGTGAATCGAGTAGGCACCGGAGCGAGAATTGTCGAGCCCATGGACAATTTAGGACTCAAGACCCTGCCGAGCTGGGAATTGAACCCTGGTCCCGGGCTGACCTCTGCTTCCAGGTCTGCCTGCTCTAATCAGTGAGCCACACTTCTCCACTGTAATGGAATGTGTTGTAATGGAGGTTGCGTTGTAAAGGTATGTGTTGTAAAAGTATGTGTTGTAACATCATACATCCACCTACAGAACGTCATCGGCTTCCTCCGGAAGGAGAAGTTCAAGATGCTGACACTGGCTCAGGTCTTAGCTGCCCTGGACTTAGGAGACTGGATGGTAGCGTTGGACTTGCAGGACGCTTATTTCCACATCCCCGTCCTGCCGGCCCATCGGCGCTACCTGCGGTTCACGGTAGGCCACGAGCACTTTCAGTTTACCGTGCTCCCCTTTGGCCTTACCAGCGCCCCCACGGGTGTTCACGAAGGTGATGGCGGTGGTCGCAGCTCATTTGCGCAGGTTAGGGGTTTCAGTCTTCCCCTACCTCGACGACTGGTTGCTGAAGGCGGGCTCGCCCCAGACAGTCGCCAGCCACCTCCAGACAACGGCAGACCTCCTGCACCAGCTGGGGTTTTTCATCAATGTGCCGAAGTCACACCTGTGCCCCTCTCAGAAGCTCCTCTTCATCGGAGCGGTTCTCGACTCACCGCAGTTTCGGGTTTATCCTCCCGAGCAGCGGGTTCGGGATATTCAGGCTCTGATTCCAATCTTTCAGCCTTTATCACGGGTCTCGATCAGGTTGACCCTACAGCTTCTGGGGCTGATGGCCTCCTGCATCCTCCTGGTGCATCACGCCCGGTGGCGGATGCGGGCTCTGCAGTGGGACCTGAGGTTTCAGTGGGATCAGCATCAGGGCAACCTGAAAAAAACATGTCCGACCATGTCCTGATCTCGGAGGGCACTGCGAGACAGCTGCAGTGGTGGCTCACGGACCGCGATTGGGTCAGCGGCAGATCCCTCTCCCTACCCCAACCAGAGCATGTAGTTGTGACGGCCGCATCCCTCCTAGGTTGGGGAGGCCACATGGGAGAGGCGGAGATCAGGCAGTGGCTGGAACATCAGGGCGTGACCCTGGTGGTTCAACACCTGCCAGGTTCTCTGAAGGCCAGGGGGGACGAACTCAGCCGACGGTGCATGATGGATCACGAATGCCGTCTGAACTCGGACGTGGCACAAGGCCTCTTTCTGCAGTGGGGAGAGCCTTGGTTAGATCTATCCGCCACCGAAGAGAGCGTGCAACGTCCTCAGTTCTGCGCGTTGGAACTTCCAAACCCCGGTAGCTTGTCTCCTTTCTGGTGAAGAATTGGCTTGGTAGTTTAGTCTGCCCTGTTCCCATGATGCACTGGGCCAGGGACAGACTGATTTGCATATAGCCAGGTTCTGAGCTGGGATGGGGCAGTGAGATAAATAACGGTGATGGATCAAGCCCTGATCTTTGGACTGGGTAAGAGTGGTCTGTTTAACTCAGACACTCTGTTCATCACCACCCCCTTTTGTAAATCGTTTTTGGCCACTCTAGGTGTGGCAGGGTATACTCAGACATGAGTCCCTTTCTCACTGCTCCATCAGGATTCAAGCAAGCCGGGCCGAAGAAGGCTGAAATGCCAGAAACCGGTCCCCGGTAGCTTGTCTCCTTTCTGGTGAAGAATTGGCTTGGTAGTTTAGTCTGCCCTGTTCCCATGATGCACTGGGCCAGGGACAGACTGATTTGCATATAGCCAGGTTCTGAGCTGGGATGGGGCAGTGAGATAAATAACGGTGATGGATCAAGCCCTGATCTTTGGACTGGGTAAGAGTGGTCTGTTTAACTCAGACACTCTGTTCATCACCACCCCCTTTTGTAAATCGGAACTTCCAAAGCGGCACTCGCTCGGAGACGCTTTTCGTCGCGAGTGGAGTTGCGGTCTGTTTTACGCCTTTCCACCTATACCACTTCTGCCCAGAGTGCTGAAGAAGATCAAGCGCGACCGGGCCCAAATCATCCTTGTGGCTCCGGACTGGGCACGAAGGTACTGGTATCCCGAGCTACTCAGTATGTCTGTCGATCCCCGATTCGTCTGCCTCTTCAGGAGGACCTTCTGTCGCAGCAGCAGGGGACGGTCCTCCACCCTAACCTGTCCAGTCTCCACCTCCATGCTTGGAGATTGAGCGGCGACAGTTGAGGACATTTGACTTGCATCCTGAAGTCTGTACTGTGATTCTGGCAGCCAGGGGTCCCTCCACAAAGTCGGTATACGCCTTCAGGTGGAACAGATTCGTGGCATGGTGCCCAGCAAAGGCTGTGGATCCACTCTCTGCCCCTCTTTATGAGGTTCTCCTCTTCCTTCTTTCTTTTGCCCAGCAGGGCTCTGCTCTGGACACTATCAAGGGCTAGCTTTCTGCCCTTTCTCCCTTCTTAAGGCTACCTGATCAGCCATCTGTGTTCAAGTCCCCATTTGTAAATAGGTTCTTGAAGGGCATCACTCATATGTTCCCCCCTGTTCCTTCGTGATGCCTCAGTGGGACTTGAACCTGGTTCTAACTTATCTGATGTGCGCTCCCTTTGAGCCACTTCATAACTGTCCTCTCCGTCTTCTTACCCTCAAGACTGCTTTCCTGGTTGCCATCACCTCTGCCAGGAGAGTGAGTGAGCTCCAGTCTCTTTCTTTCAAACCTCCTTTACTTTCTGTCCATCCGGACAAGGTTGTGATGCGGACAAGACCCTCTTTCCTGCCCAAGGTAGTCACAGCCTTCCACATCGGGCAGTCCATCACCTTGCCCACCTTCTTTCCGCCTCCGCATCCCTCAAAAGAGGAAGAGCGGCTCCACCGTCTGGATCCAAAACATGCGCTCTCATACTATCTGGATCGCACACGCCAGTTCCAGGTGGATGACCAACTCTTTGTTGGTTACGTGGGAGCTAAGAAGGGACGGGCGGTGCAGAAACGGACCATCTCTCAGTGGGTCGTTTTGTGCATCAAGGCATGCTATTCTTTGGCTAAAAAGGAGCCTCCTGTTGGGCTGAGGGTACATTCCACTCGGGCCCCGGCGGCTACTACTGCCCTGGGCCGGGGAGTCCCCTTGCAGGACATCTGTCAGGCAGCTACGTGGGCCTCTCTGAACACGTTCGCAAGACACTACTGCCTGAACATCCAAGTCCGGAGGGATGGCTTCTTTGGCCGTTCCGTCCTCCAGGACTTTCTGGTGTGATTATTGGTTCGCAGACCCACCACCGGGGTTGGTATTGCTGGGGTATCTATTCTAAGGTAAGGGATCTAATACTAACCTGTTTCTTTCAGATGAACAAGTTACTTACCTTCGGTAACGATATATCTGTAAGAAACAGTAGTTAGTATTAGATTCCTTACTGCCCAACCCATCCTGCCCCTTCTGCGAACCGATATCTAGGGTTAAGGTCATCCCCTTTCAGGGCCCTAGTTTCATGACACCAGTGTTGGTTTTTATAGTGGCTCTGCGTTTCTGGCGTGGAAAAGCTGAGTATAAGAACTGACGTCAACGCGCGAGTGCGGCGTCTAAGTACAAAGTACTCCGGCGACGTCATCCCGGCGCCAACGACACCGACGACAGGCGCGGAGCCGCAGACGACGCCTACCGACGCGCAAGGGTACTGCTACGCAAAAGTTTCCGGATCCAGTCTGACGCCTGGGGATATTCTAAGGTAAGGAATCTAATACTAACTACTGTTACTTGTTCGACGGGCAGTCCCCCCGTGCCTGGCGGTGGGCCTGGGCCTGCTCCTGCTCGGGCCCCGCGGTGGTGTGCCTTCTACCCTCCTGATAACTTGCGACCTAGAAGATTGGCACAGTGGAGAACAAGGGGCCTACCCCTGGACGGTGCCTTGTGGCTCTGGAAGACTTTTGACCCTGCCTAACCTGGGTGGTCTTCTCCCCCAGACGAGTAGCGGCAGAGGCCCGGGTGGGCCTTCTGGGCACCTGGGCGTTAGCAGAGGCCCTGGGTACGGGGTGGCCCTGCTCTCCTCCCCTCCCCCTCCTGGGAGTTCGGCTGCGGGACTGAGATTATGTCTGGGGGTGAGCGCGTGGACTCTCAGCTGGGCCCCTGAGTGTTGACTGTGCCTCTACCCCGGATTTGCGTTTTGGGGCGCGGGTCACCTCTGGGAGCGAGATGGCGACGGCAAGAAATTGTAAGGATAAAAGCCTGAAAGATGTGCCTCACACAGGAGCGGGGAGGTTGGCCTCGCCACCCGCTTCCACATCCCCACGCTCTAGCGATGGTGAGGCTCCGGTGACCAAGGCCTTCATGCTGGAGCTGTTCTCTGTAATCAAGGAAGATTCTTGCTGAGGAGGAAGTCCAAGACATTCAATTGGATCGTGTCCACCCGGTTGGTCTGCCGCGTGGGGCCCGGGCCTCTCCCCCGGACATATTGTTCTGTGTCCATGATTTCCAGCTCAAGTAGCGGATCCTCAGGAAAGCCCGTGATCTTAATCCCATCCACTTTCGTGACCACCATCCTGTGCTTTTTCAGGACTGGCGGCTTCCACTCTTGGCAAGCACAGAGAATGCAAGCCCATCATCAAGCACTTGAGGGAGCAGAGCATACCCTATTCGTGGGGACACCCGTTCCGGCTCCTCTTTAAGTTCAAGGGAAAGTTGGTCCAGGCTCGCTCCCTGGAATCGGCCTTTGACATTTTGGGACTGGAGCAGCCTGCTTCCACCCCTAGTCAAGGCGGGTCGCCTAACAGACAGCGCAGGCATTCCGCGGAGTGGCAGCGGGTTGGGAAGCCCTCTTCCGCGGCAAAACCAGATCTGTCAACAAGCCTGCTGGAGAGAGGGGCTGCGGTTGTCTCTGTGGCCTTGGTCACAGACACGTCTGGGGTCGCCTGAGGCCCAATAGCATGACACTGGTTGGGCCTGTAGCTGGCGCCGGGGGCGGACGGTTCTCTGATGCAGTGTGGTAAATCTCCTATGTCCTTGGGCGGTGGTGTGTCCTGTATCAGGAGTTGGGAGAGTGAGATGCTGGGGCCATGTTCCCCTGCTATTGGGGCCTGTTTAACAGACTGTTGTCTTTTTTTCTCTACTGTGAACTTTGAGCCTTTTATTTGTTTGGGGTTTCAAGGGACTGGGGTGGGGGAGGGGGGTTTGGGTCTGGGTTTGGGGTTTGGGGTTGTTTGAGTGAGCCTCAAAATGTTAGATGCCTCAATAACCCAGTGAAGCGTGCTGCTATTCTCCTCCTGGAGAATTCGGAAGGTGGTGTGTACCTATTACAGGAGACACACCTCCTCTCTAAAGATGTCAGGCGTATGGCAGACAAGCGCTTCCCGCTCCAGCTTTAGTCCTCGGGCCCGAACAAGAAGCATGGGGTGGCCATTCTGTTGAGCGCGCGCGCGCATTGCAAGGTTATCTCTCAGGTGGTGGACATTAAAGGCAGATTTTTGGCTGTTCGCGTGCGCTGGGGGGAGCAGCAATTCACGATAGGGTCCATTTATGCCCCCAATTTTAAGCAGGAGCCCTTCTTGAGGGCAGCCCTCTCACAGGTATTGACGTCGCCGGATGCCCTGATTCTGGTGGGTGGAGACCTGAATATTGTGATGAAGGGTGGAGTGGACAGGTCGGAGCAGAGGTCACATCAGGCGGGAGCAATGTCACAAGGGGGGAAACAGTGGCTTCTAGAGGGTGGGTTACATGATGTATGGCGTGTTCAGGACCCCCAGGAGCGCAACTACACCTACTACTTGGCAGCTCACAAGACGTACGCGTGTTTAGACCACTTCCTGGCCATGTCCTCCTTCTTGCCCCATCTGTCAGCAGCGGACATTGAACCACGCTCCCTATAAGATCATGCTCTTATCTTTGTAGTAATTACTTCCAGCGGTGCTCATCCGCCGCCGGCCGGTTGGCGCCGTTGCGACTCAATGCTTTACTCGGAATCAGTGGTTGCGAAGATATGTGACACTATTACCCACTACGTTGCCGAAAATGAGGTGCGGGATACTCCCCTGGCGTCGATCTGGGAGGCCTTGAAATTGGTGGTGCGGGGAGAATTTATAGCGCTTGCGGCAACATATTCTCGCCTGCACAAAGAGAATCACGCTGAGCTGGAGAGGGAGGCTAGTGGATTTGAGGCGATCCATAAGAGGACTGGGGCACCTAGGATTTGGAGGGAGCTGGAGACAAAAAGGCGCATGCTCGAACACCTTGACATCGACAGTGCGGGGCATGCCTTATTGCGTTTACGGCACAAGCTTTACCTCTGCGGGGACAAAAGGGGTAGGATGCTTGCACACAGGTTGCGGCCGCGCACTCAATTAACCACTATCCAATCCATCAGGGACCCTTAGGCAATGGAGCAAACCACTGATACTGCCATTGTGGGCGCTTTACGCCAGTTCTATCAACACTTATATAGGAGGGAGGAAGCGGCTTCGGGGGGAATAGCGGAGTATCTTGCGTCGTGTGGTATTACGCTCCTCTATCGGGAGTCGGTGGAAGCTTTGGATTCAGCAATCCGTGTCGAGGAGGTTATATCTGCTATTGCGCGGCTGAAACTAGCTAAATCACCTGGGCCAGATGGCTTCTGAGCCATATTTTATAAAACTTATTGCGTGGAGGTGGCTCCTCTTTTAACCAGCCTTTTTAACTCCTTTCTTGATACGGGGCAGTGACTCCGTCCATGGCAGATGCAGCAATCACGATCATTCTCAAGCCCGGGAAGGACCCAGCAGAGTGTGGCTCATATAGGCCGATCTCGCTACTCAACATTGACGCCAAACTATTCGCGGGAGTGTTGACTGCGAGGCTTAGCCCCTTAATGGATGGAGTGATTGAGCCCGATCAAGCGGGATTTATCCCGACTCGGCAAGGGGGGACAATACTAAGCGGCTGCTCCACCTCATGGATCTAGTACATCGCTCTAAAACGCAGGCCTTCTTGCTCTCTATCGGCGCGGAGAAGGCCTTTGACCGTGTAGATTTGGACTACCTGTTTGCGGTGCTGAGAGCTTTTGGGGTGGGGGACAATTTCCTACAATGGGTACAGTGCTCTATGCGGCTCCTAAGGCAGCGGTGCGGGTGAATGGCTGTAGATCTGCCTTTTCCCTATCACTAGGGGAACGTGACAGGGATGTCCCCTCTCCCCGTTGCTTTTTGCGGCCTATATGGAGCCTTTTGCCCAGCACATTCGGTCTCATGTTGGTATCTCCGGGATCAAGTTCAGGGCAGATGTTCATAAGATTAGTCTGTATGCAGACGATGTCATATTAGCGTTGACTAATCCTCACTCCTCTCTGCGGTGCCTATCGACAGAACTCCTCGAATTCCAAAAGATAGCGGGATTTAAAGTTAACTTTTCAAAATCACAAATCCTTAATATCTCGGTCCCTAAGGCTGACGCACTGGACCTGAGACAGGACTTCGCCTTTCAGTGGGTTCAGTCGGACATTACGTACCTGGGTGTCCGATTGGCTCCATCTCTTGCAAAAACTCTGTCCCTAAATTATGCTTTGCTTACTGATCATGTTGCCAAATCCCTTTCGGATTGGTCCTGTCTCAACTTGGCCTGGTATGGGAGGCTGGCTGCGATAAAAATGACTGTGCTTTCCCGTATATTGTATCTCTTTCAGATGCTGCCTTTGAGTCCCCCACCGGGTGCGCTGCGGTAGCTTCAGGGGCTTCTCAATCGGTTCTTATGGAACAATAAAAGGCCGGGACTCGCATTGTCCCTAGCTACTATCCCGAAAGCAGCAGGCGGGTTAGGCTTCCCCCTACTGACGGCTTACTTTAAAGCATCCTCTCTTAGATACATCGTAGAGTGGAATAGACCGCTGTCTAGTAGGCATTGGAACTTTATAGACCAAACGGTGGCGGGGTGTGACATTTGGCGGGAGTTGTGGTTGCTGCGCAAGCGTAGGGCATGGGGTTTGTATTCCTCCCCGGAGACTTCCCCGATGCTAAAGGCATGGGACCAACTGGTGCAGCGTAAGGGGTGGACCACCTTCCCCTCTCCAATGACCCATTTTGTGGACAACCCGGACTTTCCTCCGGGATGCGCATCCCCAGTCTTCCATCGCTGGCGAGAGGAAGAGGGTCGGCTCTCTCTTTTATCTGGATGGTCTGATTCCGTTTACCAGGTTATGTGCTGATTACTTCCAGCTGCCCAGGGCTGACGCTTTCGATCATGCACAGGTGGCGCATTGGGTGACCCATCCAGCTAACGTTGCCCTTATGTCTCGGCCATTGACAGCGTTTGAAATATGGTTGGTCTGTAGGAAAGACAACCGGAGGCTCATCTGGGAGCTGTATGCGATGATAATACGTCACCCACGAAAGCAGCGTACGAAAGTGCAAATCCGCTGGGAAACGGAGCTGGGGCGCCCCCTGACGGGAAAAGAGTGGGAACATGTTTTCTATCGTGCTCAGCAGACTGCCTCTAACACTGCGGGGACCGAGTCGGCCTATGAAGTAGTGGCCAGTTGGTACTATACCCCGGCATGCGTCAAGGCTTGGGATGTCACGAAGTCAGGCCTCTGCTAGCAGGGGTGTGGGCTTTCAGGGAAACTGGTGCATTTGCTGTGGCGTTGCCCGAAACTGGAGCGTTATTGGAACACGGTCTTAGATGAGTTGGATGCTGCATTCAGATTACATTCCCAGATGCCTGAGCATGCGCTGTTGGGGCTTCCCCATTCTAAGTTATTTCCCTTGCGCTCGCTGAGGGGTAAGCAGATTGCATTGGCTTTGTTGGCTGCGAGGCAGGTCCTCTTAGCGCAATGGGGCTCCCCAGCAGTGCCTTACCTCCGAGATTGGATTCAGCGGCTTTGGCACATTCTAGCCATGGAACGGCACTCGTTAGGCATGGACGGGAAAGGCTCTAAATATGCTAAGCTCTGGGGTCCGTTCCTGCAGCTCCTGTCTAAGGACCTTCGAGAAGTGACATGCTCGAAATATCTCAGAATCTTACAACTCATCCCTCTGGAACGTGTAGGGGCTAGGCCTGCTGTTTGAATGCTATTGGGTAGAGCTGGTGGATCCTGGAGGGTGGGGGGTGTAGGTAGACGCTGATACGGAGTGGGGTGGGTTTGGGTGGAGGGCTGTTATGGGAGGGTGGGGGAGTTAGGGGGTTTTGTTTTTCATGTTTGTTTGTCTTATAAAAGTGGTAATTATAGCTCAGGTGGGGCGGCAGATCTTCTTCATTTACACGGGGTCGCCCTCCGGGGTGTAGGCCCAGACGTGTGTCATTACTGTGCGAATACGCCCTGCCGGCGAGTTGATGTAGGCAGCTAGGCTTTGTATCAAGATGCCTCCCTGCATAATAGAAACAATTGACTCTAAAGTGTAAAACAATGCTGCTTTTAGACACCCAGGTGGTGTAGAACAGGCCCTAATTGGACTGTTAAGACCTGTTAGAATCTCAGTGTCGGTCCTCTTCCATTTAAGTTCAAACAGACCATAGGTGTTATTGTCGTCTTCCGGGCATGATATCTTGATCGCTATGGGTGCCAATACAACATGGTCCCAAACAAGCATAGGCTAGAGATCAGGATGGCAAGCCATTATTTCCAAATTTGGTATTTATAAGAGGATGGACATTCAGGCCATCTAATGAGCATGTCTGAGCAAGTGATTAGTTCTGGAGGTGTTTTAGAATTAGTTATACACCTTCCTACCATGCCCTATACATTGTTGGCTTGTCTGAGCCTAGCATGAACAGTTTTCAGCTTAGGTACACAACAGGTTAGGCAACCAATATGGAAATATATAGTTTGTTTCCACCCAAGTTACATTCCAGAATAGATATTAATTGTATAGTAAATGTTAGCATCTGAGTCTCAAGATGTGGCATTGATTTATTGAATACATCTAAACAAGGAGGAGGAACCCTATTATTAAAAGTAGGGATGGGGTGACTGAACAAGAAAGTAAATAAGCCGCTAACCAAGTATCTGGATCATGTGTTGTGTTGTAGACATATAAAATGTCAGTGGGGTTTGTAGCATACAATTATTCACAAGACAATAATTGCAAAATATCACAGTGGCATATAGATGTAATAGAGACAGTAATGCAAGCAATAATGTTTAAAAATATACAATTCAATTTTTATTCATAATTATAAAAATAGACACATTTAAAAACACATTTGTAAACAGTCAATATTCCCAACACACTTGTGTTGATGATTAAAAACAAGAAAGGCCGACACAGCGTTTCGGTGAGATTAGGATCAACCACCTTCTTCAGGACAGAGCTTTCTATTAAAATATCTCAGATTAGTGAATCTCCTGTATGATTCAGATGGGAAACATTCTTCTGACTGATTTTTGTTATAAAATAAGGAATGTCGTTCTTATGTGGTACTATTCCTTGGTAAATTAAATTTGTAGGAGCCACCGATTGGTTTGTAGCTATATATTAGCGACCATTAAAAAACAGTACCCTTTCATCAACAATACAGGTGAGCCGTGATTGAGCCTCCAGTTGTTAATACTCCGATATTTGCCCTTATTGGCAGAGTTGTACTGGTCGTGTTGCTATCTTGATATTGCAACTCAAAGGATAAAAATCTGGAGAAAAAAAGTTCCGGCCTCCCTACTGCCTACGAACGTCTTCTGGGTCAACTCCGTCAATAAGGGCAAATCTCCGCTCTGGTACAACCTACTATTCAGCCTTGCCACTACCCCCTCCCTACGTCCAGCGCCACCCCGGAGAGGCCACGGCCATTCTTTATCGCAGCTTTGCCTGTCTCCCATGCACACCATCCATCCCTCCGCCACCCATCTGACGCTCTCACGCAAGGCTCGCCTTTGCCACCTTCTCTCAACCGTCACACCTCCCTAATTGTTCCACTCACTCCCAACTTACTCCACGGATGTCCCAGTTTCCAAATATCATCGTCATTACGCAGACGGATTGACTGAATATCTAGGTTCTAGTGCCTAAAGGTGGCAGATGTCCTTGGAACTTTGAGGCATGATTTTATAAAGTGCTTTGAGCTTGAGCACGCAACCACCCGAGGCTGGCGCAAGTAATTGGCAGCGGAAGCCACAGTGAAAGCTTTTTTTCCACTCGAGCCGGAACTCACGGGGTGGAACGGACACCCTCACACCGCACAAGATCCCCCTGCACCCAACCCGACTGGATACTGCAGAGCCATGTATGTTTACGAGTGAGTCACACCTCTCACGGGCCCCTCACACAGCGTGAGATCCCCCTGCCCCCACTCCCGACTGGATAACGCAGAGCTGTGTATGTTTACAAGTTAGTCTGTGCGTTGTCAGGCTCCAAGTCCTTCAACACCACAAGGTTCAGCTCAGTCTGCGACTTGGCAAGTGTCTCAACACCTCTCACGGCACCCTCACACCGGGCGCGATCCCCCAGGGCCCTTGCCATTCTGCCCCCACCCCTGACTGGATACCGCGGATCACTCACATTCCTCGCCTGGAGTGAAGATCAATGTCCGGGCTGGTACTTTTCCCCAAACAGTCCAGGCAACACCCAACTTCCTCGCAACAGGGAACCAGGCCCACAGCCCTGGGCAACAATTTGCCTCTCAATCCGTTCCCGCAATCAGGCCCCCATCCCTGCGGCAACAGTTTGCCTCTCAATCTGTTCCCGGACTCCGGAGCATGCCGCCATCTCATTCAGTGGGGAGTGTAATGTTTAAGGCCAAGGGGTAGTGGTCCAGTGTATCCTCGCTAGATGCCTACACCTCACGTGAAGCGCATTACGTAATGCGTTACTATAAAATAAAGAGGCCGGGCCCGGCGGTGGTAGTCGGGACGGCCATAGAAAGCACATGCATGTGTCCCGTGCATCATTTGGCTGCAGCAGTGCGTGAAAGGGCCCCATACACTAGGGCTCATTACACTGGCGACGAAGGTCGGTAGCGGACACACGCTGCCGTGCCGCCCGTCACTTTTGCGATCAGCTCTCCTCAATAGGAGCTCGCCTGCCTGTCGGAAGAGGAATCTGCATTCCCAGGCCCCAAGTGGAGTACAAGGCTCCAGATAAGTCACGAGTGGCCCTAAGAGACATCCAATGCTGGTGGTGCCAGGCTGAAGACAGCGGGGAGCACCCTTTGTATCTCCAAGCCACGTCTACGTTGCGGAGGCCAGCGCTGAACACCCTTTGCACCCCCATGCCAAAGAGGCCCTCGGTCCGGCGGCGGCCCACGTTCCTGAGGCCGTGCACGTGCCGCGAGGAGCGCCCCCCAGCACAGTCAAATGGCGACAATCCTGGCCATAGTGCCGTTCGTGGTGGATGGTGCTCCATTTGCACTGGCCCTGAAATGGAAAAACTGGACGGAACGCCTTCAGTTCTACTTCGAGGGGGCAGGGATCGCACGAGAGAGACGCAGGGCACGACCCCTACACCTAGGAGGCAAAGACATTCACAGCATATACAAGACGCTAGTGGAGGCCACACCCAAGACGTACGTGACGTTACTCAACGCTCTGAATGCGCACTTCGAACCGATGGAGATCAGGGACTACGAGAGGCCAAACAGGAAGCAGAAGAATCGCTCGATACATTTCACAGACGCCTGAAAGAGCTTGTCAGCACGTGCGGTTTCCTGGACGAACAGGAGGAGATCAGAGCCCAGATAATACAAGAGTGCTATTCCTCAAAACTCAGAGAGATTATCCTCCAGGAATCCGGCAAGCCTCTAGCTGATATTCTCACCATGGGACGGTCTAAGTAATTAGCGAAAGCAGGGCTTCTCACATGGAGGCTGCGCTCCACCGCCCCATCAAAACGGAACAGGCAAACGTCGTGAATGACGAAACCGCATCAATCCTCAGGCAAACGTCCACCAAACAGATGGAAGGAATGTGGTTACTGCGGAGGCAAACCACACTGCATGTACGACTGCCCACCAAAAGGGCGAAAGTGCACAGCTTGTGGCCGAATGATTCGTTTTGCAGCAGTATGCAGGACCTCGAAACCTCAGAAAGAAACGGCCCAGACCATAGAGGACATGCAGGACAGCGAGGACATGGATGATGACACAGGGGAATATCCCGTCCACTACGTATGGACAATGGACATACCGCCGCAGAAACTTCGAAGGCTCCTGAAATGCAAGATCCAGGTCCACCACCAGAATGTACGAATCACTATAGACACAGGAACCTCCATCGAACTGATGGCCACCAATGTCTACCGAAACCTGAGTCCACGTCATACGTTGCGCGAATCCAAGATCCGCGTCTTTGCATATGGGAGGAAGACACCAATCCCACTCTTAGGGTGTTTTAAAACCGAACTCAGGGATACCAAAGGGTATGATGGACGGAGCGTTTGAGCAAATCAAACACTCACCCCCAGTCAACTGATCTGGGTTTAATCCGTCATTCTTTAGCTCACACCACCACCCCAGTTCAAACATGGCCATATTCAAATCAGTCTGACCCAGTGCCTCATGGGAACAGTCCAGCCCGAACTGCCAAGCCATGTCTTCCCTGGACCGGAAACAAGCATCCTGGGACCGGTTTCTGGCTAATCAGCCGTCATCAGCCTGGCTAGCATGAATCCATTTGCAAAGTGAGCAAGGGACCCATGTCTGGGCATACCCTGCCAACTTAGGGTGAACAAAGCGATACAAAAGGGGATGATGGACGGAGCGTTTGAGCAAAACAAACACTCACCCCCAGTCAACTGATCTGGGTTTAATCCATCATCATTCTTTAGCACACTCCACCACCACAGGTCAGACATGGCCATATGCAAATCAGTCTGACCCTGTGCCTCATGGGAACACCCCAGTTCAGACCTTGCTCACTTTGCCACTGGATTAAAGCGTGCCTGGCTGATGACAGCTGAATAGCCAGAAACCGGTCCCAGGATGCTTGTTTCCGGTCCAGGGAAGACATGCTTGGCAGTTCGGGCTGGACTGTTCCAATGAGGCACAGGGTCAGACTGATTTGCATATGGCCATGTCTGAACTGGGGTGGTGGAGTGAGCTAAAGAATTCGTATTGCTCATGCCGAAGAAGCACCCATGGAACGCGCCATCTACAGTTTCCTAAGAGAGTACCGACTGACGCCCCATATCACAATGGAGAGAGCACCAGGACCAGCGAGCATGGGCCGAGTAGTAAGAGACACCATTCCCCATCACCCGGACTGGGCTCCCTCCCCGATCGACCATGCCAGGGGCCTAGCCAAAAGGCACTAGCCTCGGCCATCCGCAAAGGAGATTTGGTCTACGTTAAGGACAAACACCCAGGAATCAAGTTTCGCCTCCCGGTCGAACAATCCCCATGGACTGTCACCCTCAGGAGAGGCACAATGATCACAGCCAGGAGAGGGACAGAAGAACTCCCATGAAATATATCATTCTTTAAGGAAGTTAAGACCACGACCTCTGACAACCTGCTAGGTGAAAGTGGAAGAGCCTTCCAAGCCCTGCGGTGTCACAAAACCGTGACATCCACCAACGAGCAACGTCCGCCGAGACGCCTGAAATGGGGTGCGGAGGATCTCCATCGCCATCAAATAATCTGGATGGAAAACAGCCCAACACCCCCCAAAGGACCCTTGACATGGGAATCTGTCTCTTCCTCCATGCAGAGACGGATGTTCCCGATACCATCTGCAGATAACCCAGCGCCTTCCTCCCGTCTGGCCGGGTACATGGTGAGAAGGCTGATGACCCACGGAGTGGTTGCGCTCTGAAAAAGGCTGGACACCCCAGACTCCTTCTGAACTGGTAACAGATCTTTGTTGTGTTAATTTGTTTCGTTTAATTAAGGTGAAGAGGACAGCGGGGTACGCCTAGCGTGAAGCGCATGATGTACCCATGACCCTGCTCCAGGCAGGTCGCTCCCCATGCCACAACAGCACCACATGTTGTGCTTGCTTTTCCCTGCTCGCTGCTGCTGCCACTGCCGCGAGTTCGAGGCCCTCCTCCACCCGCAGACTACCATCTGCACCTCATCCCTGGTGGCCAGTGGCTGGCAGTAAGTTTGCTGGTACTGTATTGCTCCTGTTTTATTGTTTAACTGTTTCGTTTTTCTCCTCCTCTGTTTTGACTCTTATTTGTTCATTTTGCCTCCTTCCTCCCTCTGTATTCTTAATTGTTCCTGGGTTATTGTTTAACTGTTTTGTTTCTCTCCCCCTCTGTTTTACTGCTATTTTGTCCATTTTGCCTCCTTTCTCCCGTTGTATTCTGTGCTCTGTGCCCCCTTTTGCCTTCTGTTCCCTCGCCGTTCCTCCCCTCGTTTCTCCCGCCGCTGCGTCCCCTGCGGCCACGCCCCCAGTGCTTTGTACTGTATTGCCTCTGTGTTCACTGATCACTGTTCACTGTTAATTGCCTAATTTTTCCTCCCCCCGTTGTATTCTGTGCCCTCTTTTTGCCTTTTGTTCCTTCGCCCCCGTTTTTTCCCGCTGCTGCGTCGCCTGTGGCCCCGCCCCCGCTTGCACATTCATCCACTCCCTCCTCCCAGCTGCTCCTCCCTCCCACCT
Source organism: Lissotriton vulgaris (assembly GCF_964263255.1). NCBI lineage: Eukaryota > Metazoa > Chordata > Amphibia > Caudata > Salamandridae > Lissotriton > Lissotriton vulgaris. Next base: position 2,047,237,380 of record NC_141691.1, read on the forward strand.
CCCCTTCTTATGGCGGCTGCTGGTGCACCAAAGGGGCGCCTAAGGCAAGCCCGTCTGCGCCCGTCCACGCCTGGACCGCGCCCAGCGCCAGAAACTCTGGCCCCCGCGAACACCACGACGCCCGACACCGCTATGACTTCAGTGCCCTCCACACACTCAACGCCGGACGATCACGCACGTGCTGCCTGGCCGCCCCGAAGCACACCCAAGGACCCTTCTCCTGCCGGAACTGCAGCTTCACCAGCATCCGGCCCACCAACCCACCGACCAGGAAAGAACCCAACTACCTCAGATGCATTCTTCTCAACACCCGCTCCGCCCGCAAACATGCCATTTAAATCTGGGACCTACTCGACTCAACCTCCCCAGACGTCGCCTTCTTGACGGAGACCTGGCTGAAGCCCTCCTCGGCACCAGACATCGCCATAGCCATCCCCGAAGGCTACAAGATCACCCGCAGGGACCGCACCAACGAAGTAGGAGGATGAATCGCCATCGTCGGCAGGAACACTCTCAGAGTCTCGAACAACACCGACGACACCCTCAGCACCGCAGAACACCTGCACTTCCAGATCCAAACCGACCCCAACACCACCCAGCGAGGAACCCTCATCTACAGACCCCCCGGACGCCGACCACAGTTCAGCGACTCCATCGCCGACTTCGTCAGCACACACGCCCTCGTCTCCACGGACTACATCTTCCTCGGGGACCTGAACTTCCACCCCGAGAACAACGACACCAACTCCACCACCCTGATCGCCAACCTCGGACTCAGACAACTCATCACAACACCCACCCACTCCGCTTGCCACCTGCTTGACCCCATCTTCTCCGCAATGTCTCCTTCAACCACACCACCGAACTCCACTGGACCAAACATCGCTGCATCCACTTCACCTTTCGGAAACCCACCACGCACCACCGCACCCAACAGAGGCCTGGCCGCTGCTGGAGTAAAGTCACCGAAGACCAGCTAACCACCACCCTCGCCCACAGCCCGCCCACCGACCCCGACACCGCCGCCCGCAACCTCAGACAGTGGATCGACGACTGCGCCAACACCCTCGCCCCGTTCAAGAAACCCTCCAACAGCCACACAAGCAGGAAAGCCAGCTGGTTCACTGAAGACCTCCAGGCCTCCAAGAGCAAACCTGCCGAAATCTAGAGAAGAACTGACACCGTGAACGAACACCGGACAGCTACGCAGCCCACAAGAACGCCACCCGCAGACACCATCACCTCATCAAATCCGCCAAAAGGGCCTCCTTCAAAGACCGCCTAGACAACAACGCACACAACAGCAAAGAGCTCTTCAACATTGTTAGATTTGGGGGTCTCTGGTTGGCACAGGTATGCACTTGTGACAAGCAGGGACCCTCTCCTCTAGTCAGGGTAAGGGACTCACTCCTCAGAATAACCCCTGCTCACCCTCCAGGTTGCGTGGTGTGAGCAGACATGGCTAATCTTCAGGGTGTTTAGTTAGTTAAGCATTTATGACCACATTCAGTAATATAAAGACACACCATGAATGAATGAATGAATGAATAAAAACTTTATTTGGTTACTCAAAACCATTAAAGAAGACAAACTTTGGTGGGCATTATTCATGTCAGAAATAAAATAGTGAAAAAGAAAAGAGGAAAGAAACAAAAAACTTAAACATGAGTAAAAGCATGATTAAAAGAGCTGTATTCATTAGTCCATTTCATCATAGGCTGAAATGTCTCATATCAGTTGACGGCCGCGGGCCTAATTTAGGTTGGGCCATCAGCTTCCCACGTATCTGTTGTATATATTTACTGAACACAGCCATATCTTTCACTATATCCATTGTGAATAGGTAGTTCACCGCCTCCTTTGTCGTTCTAATTCCTTGTCTGAGTAGAATTGGCTTTAGATAGCGGTTACGCTCGACAGTCAGCCCCGGGCAGCAAAACAGGATGTGAGAGAAGCTCTCTTGTTTATACTTGCATAAGCGGCATTCAGAATGTGTTATCTCAAGTTTATTCGTGGCGTAAAGCTCTTTAAGGGGCAGCGGGTGTAGCCGAAACGCTAAAATCCTATTGACTGCCACCTTGCCCACAGCTTGGGTAAGGTGCTGTTTTGAGGACTGTGCCCGCTGCGGGAGTGTTAGCGATTCGTGTAAGCCTCTTAACTCCAATGCTTTCAGGTCAGTGATGCGCGAGCAGAGCCGGACTTGTCGCTTCGTTGCGCTTTTAATGGCGGCATAGTTAAGTAACTTAGGGTCCCAGTTATTCACAGCAAGGTTCAGGGTTTCTTTTGCAGAGGCAAGTGTATTTGACCACGGGTTCTCTTTTTCCAGAAAAATATTCTTTATGCTGGATTTCAGCGATTTTTCTGGGGCTGCAGTTGTGAGGTAAAAATATTTACTAATTGCGGCCAGTTTCTCAAGCTTTTATAAAGACACACCACAGATGGATAGTTATGTAAAAATACGTGTACTTTATAAAAATATGAATTTCTATGCAGGCAAGACAAGACCATAATAACGATTTTAAAATGAAACCACGGCACTTTTGGTATTCAAGAGTTCTTTCAAAAAGGCTTAATTCTTGAGGCTGGTGCGCTTCGTGCACCCTGTGCGACTCGTGCGGCGTTTGGAACAGAGTCTTTAAACAAAGGTAAAGCTACAACGTTGCAGACCATGCGGTCCGATGCTCACACTGACTCAGTACGAGTCGTACAATACTTGGATGCAAGAGTCCGTTGCGTACAGATGCGGCCAGGCGAAGGCGTACCCGGAACGGGGTCGGCGGCTTTCCCTTGGGTAGTCCGGCTCGTAGGCGGCCTCGAGGTGCGAGGCGTGAGAGCGGGACTGCGGGGAGAGGTGTGGACGATCCCGGGGCTTTCGGCGTTCGTGGGGTGAGGCGTCTGTTAGGCGTACGAGGCGTACTTCTTCCGTACGCGTTGTGGCTCGAGGCGTACCTTCGGGTTGGCTGGGGTGCTGTGATTCAAATGCGGGCAGGCACGGCACAGGGCTCTCAGTACGCAGCGTACAGAGAGGCTTACAGCGTGTGGCGCAGCCCAGTGGGTCTCAAGGGTGTGGAGCGGGGCAGGTGGGTACGTCTCAAACGTACGTACCGTCTGAGGCTCGAGGCAGCACTTGAAGTGAATTCCGGCGGTAGGGGTGCGATGAGCACAGCGCGCTCCAAGCGGGCGAGGTGAACGGAATGCGGGCGGCCCAGCGAAGCATGGGGAGAGCGGCTCGAACTCGAGGGGGCTCTCACAAGGCAGGGGCGGCCAGGCACCAGACGTCACAGCCCAAGGAGGGGGCGAAACGCATTAAGGGTCACAGCTCCGGCGAGGGGGGAACACAGCAGACCAGCAGCAGACGGGTGAAGGCAGGATGAGCCCAATGGTCCTGGGGGTCAGTTCAGGGGGCATGCTCGCTTCTAAGCCCTTGGAGATCGTTGGTTTGAAGCACAAGTCTTTTTGTAGAAAAGTAGCAAGTCTTTAAAAAGGGTTTCTTCTCCTTTGGCAGCAAGGCAACCACTGCAGGCCAGTCCCCAGGAGAGGGACAATCTTCCTCCTTCAGCTTTCCCGGTTCCTTCTCCTCAGGCAGAGGGTTCTTCTTGGTTCAAAGCAGGATCTGATTTGTTAGGAGCAGGGCTCCTACTTTTATACCCAAAATCCTTTGTTCTTGCAGGCCATCTACCTACGGCAGACCCAAGACCTGCTGACCTTCAGAAAGCTCCTCAAGACCTGGCTTTTTGAGCAGTAGCAGCATTCCCCACCCCCTGCACCTTGAGGCCCTCACAGGTAAGTAGTGCGCTTTACAAATGCTATGATTAATTGATTGATTGATTGATAATGCGCTACTATAAAATAAAGAGGCGGGCCCGGCAGCGGTAGTCAGGACCGCCTTGTAGTCGGGACCGCGTTAGAAAGCACACGCATGTGTCCCGTGCATCATTTGGCTGCCGCAGTGCGCAAAAGGGCCCCATACACTAGGGCTCATTACAGGGAGGGAAGGGGCACCGAAACAGCATGGCAACAGCCCGCCACTCTTGCTCCCAGGTGCGGGGCTCACGCCGTCGGCCCTGCTGTTAGGGGCAAGTGCACCAGAGCAGTCCACACGGGCCAGCTCACCTCAGTCCTCCGGGCCCAGGCAGATGCAGCAAGGCCCCCAAGGCAGTACTTCTAGAGTCGGTCTCCCTCCGTGACAGGACTCCAAGGGGTCATCGCCTCGGTGTTGTCCTGCCTGTTTTGACACTTGAGGTGTGCGGGTTGTAAAATGTGAGAGGCTGAGTTATTTGCGTCTCTATCTCCGTGTCAGCGATAAGGTCAGTGCTCTGCAGGTTTTGTGAAGCATTGTACAGGAGCTCGCTGGCTATGACCCCCCCCCCCCCCTCCCCAACCCTGGGGGGCGTGGGGTGCATATTCACCACCAGTGGTTGTGTTCTCACGCAGCACTGCCCCTTTCCAACCTCTGGAACGTGAATTTTCACCCACGGCCCCCTACAAACCCACCCCAGCCCTCCTCACACTTCATAAATAATCTTCACCTCGTTAGGGCACTTTACGTTTACCCTCCCGCCGCCCTAATTCATTTAAACCCCCGTTTGCTGCTGCAGATGTAGGACGCGTTATGAGTGTTTATATCTGTGTGTCCTGTCAGTTTTACAGTACAGTAGTTGATGTGCCTTTGATGTGCTTTGCTTCTGAAAGAAGTTACAAGGGCATTGCCTCTTGGGGCACCGCCCACAGCATAAAGGCTGTGTTTTTGCCACTGACTCTTTCCATGAATCCCTTCTTAATTCAAAGGCAGCCATGGGCATTAATCCTCATTGTCTCTTGTCAATCACTGCTTGCAATCGGCTATAAATTGCTAAATTGAGATGACAACCTTCCTGTGTGTTTCTCCGTGTGTTTGAATTTGTCTTGGTATGAGTTTTTTTCCTTAAACTGCCTATCTGTGTGTCCTTGCAAGTTTGTGGCTTTGTGCATCAGTGTGTATGTCTCTTTGGGGGCCTGCTTTTTAGGTCTCGCCTCTCAATGCGCATGCGCATTGAGCAGAGCGAGACTATAGCGACTTAAACAGACTTTACCCAACTGGGCGATTTGGTGCTGTGCCCGTGCGCTTTTAGGTCAATGCGCAAGCGCATTGACCTAAAATGCGCGTGCACATCATCAAATCGCCATCTGTTCCCTCTGCCGCACTCCTCCCACACCTTTGAAGTGAAGCTTAGCTTCACTTCAAAGGCCCCTGCTGCTTCACACCCTCATCGCCGCTCTCCCCGCTCCGCCCCCTCCCCTGCCCGCCGTGTCGCATTTCTCCTCCCCCCTCCCCACAGCAATGCCCTCCGTCTTGTTGAGAAAGGAATTGTCTCGGGGATGACACCACATCTGGATTGTCTTCTATCAGTACATCTAATTTCATCTTTCTTTGAGTGCACCCAAGTTAGACGCCAGATGAGAGTCGGCGTGGCCATGTGTGTGCAAGTTTACCTAACTTTTGGCGACCTCCTTCTGTGTGATGTATTCTGATAACTTTCCTGTTCGGGTCAGAAACGGGCAATCCCACTGCGGGCCCGTGTTTGTTTATTCACCTGCAGTGAGTGCCCCTCGTTCATTCTCCCACACATATTGAATGACGCTCATTACAGCAGCCTGCCGTTCCTTCCGGTTCCTTCCTCCCCGCGCCCATCTGCAAAACATACAAATAGCGCCTCGTCACTCCAAGGCTCCCCTTGTGTTGCTATCTTTTGATCTCTGACCATAGTCTGCAATCCAATCCTTTCTGCCCCTTCCTTGTTTGGCTTCTCACCTTCCCACTTCTCTTTTGTCATTCGCCCTCCTCCTCTGCCCCATGTTGCTGCAGTCCTCTAGCAGGGACCTTACTGTAGCTTGTGCCGCCGCCATTCGCACCTCGGCCACGTCACAGAAAAGATGTTAAAGCTGCCACAACACTTCAGAGGGCGCGCCTTTTTTTCAGTGTTGCTCATTTCACCTCTGTTCTTCACCACTCGGTGCCGCTTGCACCTCCTTTCACCAGCTGCGGGGGATGTGTGGCCTGAGACTCGCGAAATATTTCGCGCCGGTTTAAGTTTTTGAAAACACAGCCAGTGCAAGGAATGTGTACCCCACAGGTATTACTTTTAATGTAAAATTGTTTAGTCAGCCCGGAAAAAGTATTGTTGAGCCAACTTATGTACGGCTTTGGAAGACAAAAATTACACAATTAACTGTACATAGCGCTGTCTACCATTTTGTGTTTGGGATCTAGGCACTGATATGTACATTACTACCCAACTCAATGTTACCCTTTTTTTCGACTCGTAAGGATGAAAGACTGATTTTGGAGCCTGTTATTGTTTTAAATTTTTATAGCTAGCTAGACCCGAAGGTATCAGAGCGCTTTACACGTTATGTGATCACTTTTTTTACTCTTCAGTGGAATCATTAGTTCACTTAGCTCTTTCCCCAGCTTCCAAGCTGAGGAAGAAATCACTAGCTCTACAAACGTGCTGCAAAGAAGGATGCTAGTGTCTCCAGGCACTAATGAATGAATGGGCTTTGTGTTCTGTAGCATTCTCAGATGGCCCCAGCTCACCCCAGAAACAATTATAGATTACATGTGTTTCAATTTACATCAACTGTTTTAGTACAAAAACATATGTAAGCAAGAAGGGTGGGAGAGGTATTAGAAATGCAAGTCCAACTGTGTGAGTGTTGCCAACATTCCCAAAGGGCTAAACTTCTAGAAAGTGTCTTGTACAGGACTGAATTTCAGGATACCCTTACAATATTCTGACCAGGTGGATTCAAGATTTATTTGTACCTCTTGAACTGACCTCTCTGCAGATTAAAAACTCCCTGATCAATATTTTCTTGTACTGATGATGACCTTCTAACTTACTAAAGTTTGAAACCCTGTTAACTGCTACCCGCAATATTAAGATTAGTCTTTTGTTTAAGCATGCAGTAGCGCCCTCTCTTCGATTTACACCTAACTGCCTGTCTGTGTGACCAATGCACACCTTAAATCGGTAGTCTATATCATGTCGAACAGACGTTTGTTTCATTTACATTTATGTAGGGTGACAATTTGAAGTTCTCCAATTAATAGATGGAACTCTTATGAAATCACATGCTCTGACAACATCCTAACATGTTTAATGTGGTCGGCAATATCAGTATTGTGTTACAAATAAGTAAAACATAAGGTATGCCTCTTCTTGAAGCAAGGCTTCCCACTCCCTCTCCTCTCCCTCTTGTCCTCCCTCTCTCTCCCTCCCCTCACTCTCTCACTCTCCCTCTCTCCGTCTACCTCTCTCCCTTTCCCTCACTTCCCTCTCTCCTCTCTCACCCTCCCCCTCTCTCTCTCCTCTCTCCCCCTCTCTCTCCTCTCTCCCTCTATTTACCTTCCCCCTGCTCTCCTTTTTCTCCCTCTCCCCATCTCCCCCTCTGCCTGCTCTCCTCTCTCTCTCTCCCTCTCTCCCTTCCCTCTCTCTCCCCTCTCTCCCCTCCGTCCTTCGCTCTCGTCCTCCCCCTCTCTCCCTCTACCCTCTCTCCCTTTCCCTCTCTCCCTTTCCCTCACTTCCCTCTCTCCCTTTCCCTCTCTTCCCTCTCCCCATCTCCGTCTCTCTCTCCTCTCTCCCCCTCTCTCTCTCCTCTCTCACCCTCTCTCTCCTCTCTCCCTCTCTTTACCCTCTCCCTGCTCTCATTTTTCTCCCTCTCCCCATCTCCCACTCAGCACCACCACAGCATCACTCAGCACCACCACAGCATCACTCAGCACCACTCACCATCACCACTCAGCACCACTCACCATCCCTCTCTCTCCCCTCCGTCCTTCGCTCTCGTCCTCCCCCTCTCTCCCTCTACCCTCTCTCCCTTTCCCTCTCTCCCTTTCCCTCACTTCCCTCTCCCTCTCTCCCTTTCCCTCTCTTCCCTCTCCTCTCTCCCCGTCTCCGTCTCTCTCTCCTCTCTCCTCCTCTCTCTACTCTCTCCTCCTCTCTCTCTCCTCTCTCCCCCTCTCTCTCCTCTCTCCCTCTCCCTGCTCTCATTTTTCTCCCTCTCCCCATCTCCCACTCAGCACTACCACAGCATTACTCAGCACCACCACAGCATCACTCAGCACCACTCACCATCACCACTCAGCACCACTCACCATCACCACATCATCACTCAGCATCACCCCGCACCACCACAGCACCACTCAGCATCACCACATCATCACTCAGCGCTACCCCAGCATCACTCAGCACCACCACATTATCACTCAGCCCACCACATTATCACTCAGCGCCACCCCAGCATCACTCAGTGCCACCCCAGCATCACTCAGCACCACTACAGCATCACTCAGCACCACCACAACATCACTCAGTGCAACCACAGCATCACTCAGCGCAACCACAGCATCACTCAGCGCAACCACAGCATCACTCCGCACCACCACAGCATCACTAGTTCAAATATGTTCTTTCAATGTTTCAAGCTGTTTTCAAGCTTTCAAGCTTTATTACAAATCACAAAAAGATGTTAATATTTCACTTCTGTTCTTGGATTTTCGTCACAATAAAAAACACTGAACATAATCTTCACAAAAGTTATTTACAAAAGTTTAAGCAATTGACATTACAAATTAAATAAATTATTTAAGTATTAATTATTTAAAAAAATTAAAAGCCATTGTTATTTGCAATATCAATACATCTAAGTCACGTAAATACAAAACATGTTGCATTACAAATGCTATAGGTGTCACATTTGCGAAAGTTATAACTATTGGCATTGTAAATGACAAAGCTATTAATTTAGCTATTTTAAAAAACAACACATAAATAAAAAAATGTCATTTATAAGACCAATAGCTCAAACTTTCCTAATGCGAGACCTATTGCATTTCCAATGCTTGCGTGTGAATGTGCTTCTGTGGGTAGATTTGTAAGTGTCTTTGTAGATTGGTCTGTGTGCATGAGTCTGCCTGTGTATGCCTATGTGTGTTTGTAGGCGCACCAAATTGTAAACTTGCTATGACCTGTTTCCAGTTTGTAATCTGTAGACAATATCTCAAATGGCACATGTGGTTACGCTGTTAATGTAGACACATTAGTATATGAAATTATGTGAGCAGAGTGATAGAGTTAATGACATGTTCCCATATTTAAGTAAAGCCCCCCCTCTTTGCTAACCCTGAGACTCCATGTAATGTTACACATGTTCTGCTGTGTCTGTTTTATTACCAGAATGGTATGGTTTTCTAATGTCGAAAAAATAAGAGGGAAAGCAGGGGATATATACAAGGGGTGTATCAAAAAGCATAGGAGACGCAATCTGATCATTACTTTTGTTCTATCCATTTTATTAGTTTATCAAACCCCGGCAGAACTTGAAAGATGACCAATAGTTCAAGAAGTTGTGGAGTATATTTGTAGGACACCGTTACATCTTACTTGAAGAAGTCATCAACATTATATACATTAAACCAATAGTGCATGAGCCCCTCACTTATGGTCGTTCAGTAGAAATACAGCATTCTATGCTTCACGGGTCTCCATGCAGTTCCAGATGGATCCCTCAGTGTTCTGCCCAGGCTCCCCATATCTTGAAATGTTCTGGAGACATCCACTTAACAGATAGATCGGGTGTTCCAGTCCCATGCAATGGTCCATTCACTTTGCCCAAGCTTCCACCGCCGGCTCCTCCATGTCTTTCCAGGCCATAGGGATGTCTCTCTTGGCCACAGTTAAGCCCAGCCATTGGAGTGCACACTGGTACCGTGTGCATCATAGGTCATTAGTGATGTAAAGAAGTATACATTTGGGATCTCAGGGAGCAGTCCATCCCAATACCCCTTAAATTTATGTAGCACATTTGCCCAGTAGTAGTCAAATTTCGGGCTGTGCCAGAACGTAAGGGGCAGATCACCCTGCGGATCACCGTACCATAGACCGTCACCTGCCTGAATGAGCCCCATTCTGTGAAGTCTGGCTCTTGTGAAATATACCCTATGGAGCACCTTTTGCTGAATCATCTCGAAATTGGGATACTACCACAGCCTGTCCTGGGACCTCCACTTCCTCTCTCCAATCATCGTCTTCCAGCAGGCCCAGGTCTTCCTCTCAAGCCACCCTAATCCCGACCTGGGGATCTGGCATGTTGCGCAATAGCATTTTATAAAGCTCCAATAACTTATGCTCCCGGAGGTGCATGAGCAGGATTTTGGCTTCCAATGGACTAGTGTCTAGTAATTGTATCGTGGTTAGAAGGGTATGCCAGAGCAGGAGATAACGGAAGAGCTGAGTGCGGTCTAAGTCGAACTAGCCCTTTAAATCCTGGAAAGATTTAGGCAGCCCACCTCTGTGCACGTCACCCACCGTTGAGCTCTCAATAGTATCCAGGTTGCCCTATTTTCCCCTCCACTTAACGAATAGAACAACTCCATAGGCATAAATATCAAGGGCGGATCTTTTAGCAGCATGCGCGGACAATATTTTAATCATAACAGAACATACATACAGAGATCGCCTTCACTGAAATTGTGACCTAAATCATTAAGTATGCTGCAGCTTCGGGTTATACCCTTAATATGGATATGTTGGAGGTTCGTGCACTGAATATTCTTTTCACCAAAGAAGTTTTGGGAAACTCTGATTTAGCATGGAAACCCACATTTCGTAACTATTTAGGTCACGGCAGAGTTAGATGGTCGTGCGCATGTGGTCTCCATGTATGCAAAGGATGGTCTTCTGTGTGTAAGTGCGCCGGAGCAATCCCAGCAGAGTGACTCATTTGGGGCTTCCTCTGGTCTCTGAATAATTTCAAAAGACAACAAACACGGCAAAGGTTTGTGCAATATAACGTCATGCGCGCACTGCATCGGCGTACATGATACAGAATATTCTCGAAGCCGGCCTTTGAATCGAAACGCTCACCTTCATAACTGCCAGTGAATTGTCCGTCTGACTGCTCGTGCAGCGCGCGCATAACGTTAGATTGCACAAACCCTTCCCGTGTTTGGTGTCTTTTAGCAACACGTGCATCAGGATTAAACCCGGGCATAGATTGCTGGCTAACTAGAAGAGGACGTGCTTACCATGGATTAACACCCACGAGGGAGACAGCAGGTTGTAGGTAAGGAATAGTGCATGTGCTTGCCCTTGTAGATAATAGGGCTTTGCTCCCCCCTTTTTCCCCCCGTTGCATTCTAAGAACCATTTAAATTGTTAATGCATTTTTGGCTTTTTAGATGTTCCATTGCTGTGCATAAGAGTATACCCTTGGTCACAAAGGTTGATGAACTTAGCTGTTTGTACTTGGATAATATATGTAAGTGGATACTTATGTTGTTTCCAACTTGGTTGGAGAGGTCGGATTTATTATTCTTCTTTTTTTGTGTGGATGCCTTTTAGTTTGACTAGTAGTCCTTTTGCATTTAGACACTTCACTGCAGGACTCTGGTGTTTTTGTTTTTTCATTTGTTGCACTGTGGTGAATGACACTTTTTGAAGTTTCAAATTCCTCACTATACACATGCCTGGGGCTAATGGTGAGCCTTGTTGTTCAGTCAGACATTAGGCTTGTTGTAAGTAACGTGTTGACTTATATCATGTTTTATGCAGTTATGTATTAACCCTGTCCTGAGGAGGCCTAAATTGAAGTTAAGCTGAAACGTGGTCACGTCGACGACACTTTGTTGGAGGAGTCAATGGAGTTATAGTGTATCTCTAAATTTTGGAGTGTCACACTGTAAATTATAGAAGTAGCAGTTTTGATTCAGTAGTGTGTGTTTACGACTACCTCCGAGTGGTCTGTCCAGATGTGAATGGAAGCCACTATCTAAATTGTATTACTATTTAGGGTTACTTTGTGTTTTTTTGTAGAATTTATGTTTGTGTACAGATTGTGATTATATGTGAATTTTTTGTAATTCATTGATGTGGTGTTATTGGCTATGAGGAGATAAAATATGTATGATATATTCATTGTGAATTATAGAACACGGGGAAGGTAAATTAAAAATACTTTCACCAAATCTATTGCATTATCTATTCCTTCATACCGACTGTTGGTTACTCCCATTATATTTGATACCTAGGTTTAGAAGGGTTATTTAGGTATATCCCTGTTGCTTTTTGAACTTTTGCACACAGTGGCCAGAAGACACTGTGCCATATTTATATCTGATATTTTTTTCAAACAGGAGAAATTAAAAGTGAAGAAAACTTTTTCTATGACACATTAAGTATTAAAGTCTTTCTCCACTTTCATGTAAGCCAAATAAATCTTAATGTTTTATGAAGCATGTTTATTCACTTAAAAGTCTTCCCTTTTAAACTAATGTATTTTTCTGTTATAAATATGGCACCGTGTCTAGAGGCCACTGGGAGCACGATGCTTGTGACACTTGAAAATGGGAGAACATTTTAATGATGAGTTTTATGGAATCCATATAAACAAAGTTAACTCTTCGGTTTAATTTTCTCAATACAGTGCCATAGTTAGAAGTGAAAAATACAGTCATTATTTTAAGTTAGTGAAATTTTAAGTGCAGACAAATGTTTCATATTCTGAACATTTTTGCTGAAAGTTTTTCTGCACTTTAAATGTATCCCATTTGTGTCATACATGTAACGGTGACACATTTGGCAAAGCGTATGTCCTTTGCCACAAGTACATATGCCACAGTCCCTCAGTCACCCATACACTTATATCCCATTCATACGCACAAATGCTCATACATCCCCACAGACAACACTCACTGGCACACATGGTCCCTATCATAGTGCCCTTATTGAAAGTATTTTGTTCAACCCATAGCATCTGGCTCTATGGACGTAAACCTTAGCCAATGAAGCTGGGCGTGGGGGCGTATAGTAACAAAGCATGAGTTTCTTAGCCTTCAGTAGCTAGTGATGATTTTCACTGATCAGAAGTAGCTCTAATTATAGAAAAGGCTGAAGACCCCTGCTCTGTACTAGACGTATCCTATTACATCTTGATCTTCCTCTTTCAGGAGTAAAAACTTAAACACTCCCAACAGTCCTCATTCAGGTTCAAAAAGGACATCAAACTTGACCACAATTCCCCCATTGCCAGCTCATGGAGGTCCAAAGAAATCTCTACGGTGGGTGAGCTTGCCTCTATCAATATACCCAACATCGTTCAATGACCTTTCACGAACATTTAGAATACCCCTCTTTGATTTTCACAACTTTCTCAAATTGAAAGTTGCCGTCTCTAAACACAAGGCTTTCCCTTTTAAGCCCGCCTCACTCCCAATTCTCTTAACAATACTTCAAAGAGGCCGTCATGTGGCCTTCAAGATCTAGGCCAAGCTCAGACTCATATCCACCTCGCTATGAGATGCCACCCAACAAAAATTGCAGAAGGACTGGTCTCAGGGTGGTCTACACAACCCGTCAGACAATGACTGGCCTATGTTATGGACTTCCCTATTTACTAGGAAAATAACGCCAAACCTTGCCCAGAGCAAACTCCATACCCTACATAGAACTTACTACACCCCACACCGACTTACCACACTGGGCCTTATATCAGGATAATTGTTGGAGCTGCAATGCATCCCACCCAGACCATCAACACATGCTGTATGACTGCCCCTTGCTATAACACTTCTGGACTAAAATCCATGACCATTGATGATAGCCTCCAAACTAAACTCCCCAGGAACGTTTCATTTTCTGTCTGCCGAGCCTTCAACCCCTCATACATGACCGACTTACAATGGGAGGACTTATTACTAGCTGATTTATTATTCACAGTCACCCACAAAACCATCCTCTCCTATTGGAAGTCACTGGGATATGCCTCCAATAATACCTGGTGTGGGTGGTTGAGATACATTAGGGACGCACACTTGATTCTTTCGATCCAATACCCCTGGATTTCAGCTAACAAGGCTTTGTGGAACAGCCTTCACCAATACCTGGAGGTAATTAACACCCTATTAAATAGGATTTTACTTCTATCCTACCCAGCTTTTTCACACTACACTACACTGGTTCACACTCGAACCTCCTTCACCTCGCAACAATGAGCTGTCTTTAATGCTGGAGAGGTCTGTTATTAGCACCTTTAGAGCCAGTCAGGTTTCGTTTGTTAAACCTTAGCTCCACACTGGGTAGCGGTGGCACTGAGCATCCTTACACGAAGAAACAAGTGTAAAGCAATTAAAACAATGGAAGAAGAAAGAAACACAACTCTAAAAAATCGGACACCAATTTATTATAATCATAGATTAGATTTTTATTAATTTTTGTACACCAAAACTTAAAGGATCCACCAGAGGGTTCTGGGAATGTAGAATTTACAAGAAACCATAAATCAAGCCTTTTCACTCAACCATGAACAAACAATGGCAAAATCAACAAATTTGGCACTTAAAAGCTTCTTCAAACAAAAGTTACATAAAAGTTGAATGCGATAACTTTAGTCACTTTGAGCAACCAACTCCGGCAGGAGCAGAGCAGGGGGACCAAAAAGGTCAAAAGGAACAGTTACCTTTGCAGGTCAGTCAGTCTCCAGTCTTGTCGCTACTGGACTACTGGTCGCCCGGCACAGTCAAATCAGCAGTTTCCTCCTTTTTGCAATAACTCTCGTACAGGGCAACCAAACTACATTCCAATGGCTCACTTGGGACCAGCAGACTCAAGTACTGCTGTTGAGTGTTGAGTCTCCGTCTTCCAGGCTACATGAGGGTAGGGAGTAACAATCTGGTGATCTTGGCTACCAACTTGCACAAGCAGGCTTCCTCTGCTGTTGTGGTCCTGTGCTGCAAACAGGTCGGCCAGCTACGCTTTGGAGTCTCTTCTTTTGGCTGGGGTTCGTGAATGACTACTCCTTGAGCCTTTCCTTCGCTGGCCCATGCAGAGGCAGGTGCAGTTCCATGCTGATCCAGCCCCTCCTTTGCTGCGTCCTTTTTCGGCAGGACAGTCTTACTTTAGTCCTCTTCTTCCAGTCAAGTGAGGTCCGAGTTCTGGGTGCCAGGGGAGCCTCTTTTATGCCAAGAAAGTGCGATTAGGGGAGATCTGATTTCTTCCCGTCTGATGACGGCGTGCGGCGAAGCTATCCCAGAAGGCCTGATTCTGCCCACTTTCAGGATGGCTGAACCCCTCTTGGGCTCTAGAACTTGGTTGCTGGGGTGTGGCTACCTGTGGGCTACATGCCCACGGGAAAAAGAGTCTAGCAAGTGTTTTCCCCTCGCTGTCCTGGGCGATTTCTGTCTACCTAGACGAAGAAGCAGCTCTTCTCGTGTATGCTTGCCATTTGCCCATCAAAGGCAGCTTCTCCCTTGAAGCTTGCCTTTTGGGAGAAGGGCTTTTTTGAGCAGCACAGTGTCCGTTTTAGATGTAGGTATACTAGTTATGTTAAAGGTGGTAAATCCTGACCCTTCAGTAGTTTTATGTAGGTCATGTGGGAAGATTTGACATTTTGCCTCATTGTCTTTAATGTAATCTTAGAGTTCCTTTTCATTAAGGCTAGCACATGCCCATTTTATGTTCAGTACTTTATTTTTTGTGAATTAAAATACATTTGATTTTTAAAGTAAAAAACATTCACATGGTGGCACAACTAGTTCTGCATTCCACGAGAGACACTTTAACGTACAGGCCCTAGGTACCCCTGGTACCATATACTAGGAACTTACGTGTACCATAAGCAATGTCAGTTGGGGACAAGCCAATTAAACACCATTTTAATGGTCAGAGCACATGCACTGAGTAATGATTAGAAGGGCTCAGCATTTTAAAGTCATTACACCAGTACCTAGTGCTCAACAGAGGCTAAAAGTGGGGGCAAACCTGCAAAAAGCCTGTTTCCTTGCAAGGTCCCAGACACACCTTGCATGTGCATCAACTATTTCATGTCCTACATTTCCGAGAACATTTGTGCGAGTATTGGAAAGAAGGAGCAATGTACACAGGAAATATCGCTGCATGAAACTGGTAATCGTCTGGGAGCTCGGAGGCAAGATGGCGGCCGCTTAGGACGGCCGGGCAGCAGTGTAACTGGAGAGACTGCTGCTGAACAGGCAGAACTATTGTCTGAAAGGGAGGGAGATGGAATTAAAAGGAAAAACCAAAATCAAATATCCCCTACAAAAAAAATCATTACAGCAACAAGGAGCAGCTAAAGCTAATCATGGCACTACCCCAATTTCCAATATCTTCCAAAAGATAAGCAAAGATAAAGAATCTAGTAGTGAGGTTTCGGAGGCAGGGTTTATAGAGAATGATAGCCCGAAAGGAAAAAAGATTGCTGCTCAAGGCGCAGCTCTACCTGCTCAGATTACTGACTCTGAAAGAGGGACACATTAAAGGGAAGGTGGAGGTAGTGGAAGAAATGGAAATTAATACTAAGACTATACCGGGCCCGGATTCTGATATTCCCCTCCAAGCGTTGGAAGAGGAACTGGAAGAGGAGCCCATTGAAAATACAGAAGATAAAAAAGAAGTCCCTAGTGAGGCCTTCTCACTCTCAGAGGGGGGGGGAATGGTCAGATGAAGATGAGGGCAGCCTGGATCGAGAAGATAGTGGCTCAGCCACTGACAGTGAACCTGATAAGGAAGAAGACATCCCTCCGACAACCGCTGTAAAATCCAATATTGGATCAAGAATGTATGGACAAAGACGCGATCACCCGATGTCTAATTCCCTAGCGGAGAGCCCTGGAGGGGAGGCAGCACAAATGTCTCTTTTGGAGGTAATACACCAGGAAATACTTGCACATAGAGAAGAGGCACGACAAGAGAGTCGTAAATCACAGGCTGCGGTCAGGAAAATACAAGGAGCGGTAAGAAAACTGGCAAAAGTGTGTACGAATTTGGGAGAACGTGTTACCAACCTAGAAGAAAGAGTTGTCTCGACAGAAGCAGAGACGACAGCGGCCTCTTGCAAAGTGGAACAACAAGGCGAACAGATGATAGATGTACAGTGGAAACTTGAGGCGTTGGAGAATAGATCAAGGCAAAATAATCTCCGCATTCTTGGGATACCGGAGGGGTCAGAAAATACAGACACAAGGGCCTTTGTAGTAAAGCTGTTTGAACATGCCTTCACCGAGTTGAAGGGATGGGATTGGGCGAAGGAGATTCAGAGGGCACATCGTATTCCCTTCAAAGTCCATAAAAATGCCAAGGAGGGAGACAAACCCAGAGCGATTTTAGTATTTCTTGGAAATTATAACTTGAAACAGACAATTTCAGAGAAGGCAAGACCGGACTCAAAAAAGAAGGTTGACGGTTTCTCCTTCTTTGTCCGGCCGGATTTTTGTCATGCCACGGTGGAGAGACGCTGGAGACTAAGACAGATGATCAAACCATTTCAGGACAAGGGTATGCAAGCATACCTAATCAATCCGGCACAGTTGAAAATAATTAATGGGGGGAGAACCTTGTATTTCTCCTCTGAAATTAAAGCAAAGGAGTATCTAGATACTCAAGGGTCTTAGGCTACTCCACAGATGTGAGCAGGAAATGCTATGGTTGATATAAGTAAAAGGCTTTAAAATGCAAATCAGTAAAGAATTGGTAGGGTCTTGAATGGTTGGGTGGTTGTTGCATAAGGTGAAGGAGACAAACAAAAGGGTCACAGGTACTATGATGGACTTTGTTAAATCTCTTCAGTTATCACTGCGAACCATCACATGCACAGACCGGCTGGTCTGAGCGCCTCTGAAGAGGGGTGGAAGGGGGGGAGAGGAGGGTGGGTTAGAGGGGTTGAAGGGGGGGAGGGGAGGGGTTAGGGGGAGGAGGGGGGGTGGCGGGGTGGTGGAGGGGTTCAAAAAAGGAAAAAAACTTGAGATGGAAAAAGGTATGGTATTGGTATATAGGAGATTCATGGATGTAGTCAGGCTGGAAGTAAAAAATTTCAAGAATGTCATACATTAAGATTTGTACTATCAACGAAGGGGGCCTAAATGATTGGAAGAAGCAACAGAGATTGAGTCAATTTGTGAAGTTTAACAATATTGATGTATTGTGTATACAAGAAACCCATCTGCCTTGGGCTAAAAGGAAATTATTGAATATCCCTGGATATAGCTTGTTAGGCTGCTCGTCACAAACATCTTCAATAAGAGGGGTGGCCATTATGGGGAAATGCAATTTGGGAGGAGTGAGACGTACTAAAACGGACGGCTCTGGTAGATGGGTTTTGGTTGAGTTGGACCTTGGCATTACACTGTGTGTAATCTATGGTGCAAATGAAGATGAGTCAGCAGTATTTGATGAGATGGAGGAGGAACTGGCTAACTGGGGTACTCCGTTGGTGCTATGTGGTGATTTGAATATTTCGGTTAATTGGAGGCAGACAGGTAAATATATAGGACGCAAACAGAAGGTATATAGAGCATTAAGCTCTCTCCTGCGGTCTCATGGTCTGTCAGATGTTTGGTCAGAAAAAGCACCTGGAGCACCTGGAGCACCTGGAGATCCGGGTTATACTTATTTTTCATTTCCAGCTCAAAAATACTCTAAGTTAGATTATTTCTTTGTCTCTATGAGAGAATTATGTAAAGTTAGAATTACTAAGTTACCAAGAATAGTCTCGGATCATAATCCCCTGATAATGACATACAAAATAGATAATATACCTAGGAGAACAACTAAATGGACATTTGAAAGGAAACTTTTAAAAGATGATAGATTTGTTAAACATATAAAACAGTGGGCGAGGGAGTTTTTCGAAATAAATAGGTATAGTTCTTCCAGGAACGGGGTATGGGAAGCCTTTAAGGCATCTTTAAGGGGGGAAACGATCAGCTGCTCCGCAAGACTAAGGAAGGAAGATAGAAATAAGCTGGAAAAGCTCATCTCAGAGTTAGCAGTAGCAGAGAATCAGCATACAGAGGAAATAGGACTAGGCAATGATGGGAGTGAAACAGCTAAAAATATGGCGTTGATCAAAGGAGATATCCTAAAAGTAGTCCCGCAAAAGGAAACTAGAGATTATCAGACGTCTCGAGCAAAACGATATGAGACAGGTGAACAAGCCGGTAGAGCATTAGCGCTGCGCATAAGGCAAGATTCTAATAAAAATAATATCCAGAAGATCGAAGAGAATGGAATAGAATATACGGATCCAAGAGAGATAATGGGTGTTTTCCAAAGATTTTACCAAAAATTATATGATCAGGAGACAAGATTTCGGAACTCCATACCCAACACTAGATGATAAAGATAGAGAACAGCTGGAGAAAGACATTTCCCTAGAGGAGATTAAGATAGCATTACAAGATCTTGCAGCAGGTAAAGCTGCAGGTCCAGATGGGATACCTATAGAGGTATATAAAATTCTAGAGGAGGAAATTCTGCCTGTACTTCTAGACCTTTTTAACGGAATAATATGTTCAGGGAAGATCCCAGACTCATGGAAGCAGACTAATATTGTGGTCTTCCATAAAAAAGGTAAACCTGAAGAAAATCCGGGCTCTTATCGGCCAATATCATTGATAAACGTGGATACTAAACTGTATTCTAAGGTGTGGGCAAAGAGGCTGGAGGGATTTATTGGTCAACTTGTCTCCCCATGGCAGCACAGGTTTGTCCCAGGGAGAGGCACGACAGATCACACCTCGCGGGCGATCTCGTTGTTTGATGCGACGGCGGTCATGGGGGGGGGGGGGAAATGGCCATGATCCTCTTAGACGCTGAAAAGGCCTTCGACCGTGTGGTCTGGGAATTCCTGTGGGAGGTTTTGGTTAGTAGAGGTTTCGGAAAAAAGTTTAGGAAAGCAATAAAAGCCATGTACGTAGATCCAGTAGCCAGAATTACAACTAAGGGACTACAGTCAGAGGAAGTGGTAATTAGGAGAGGCACTCATCA
The DNA here is from genome assembly GCF_964263255.1 of Lissotriton vulgaris. Lineage (NCBI taxonomy): Eukaryota > Metazoa > Chordata > Amphibia > Caudata > Salamandridae > Lissotriton > Lissotriton vulgaris. Next base: position 2,047,257,200 of record NC_141691.1, read on the forward strand.
GGGATGTCCTTGCTCCCCTATACTCTTCTCACTTTACATTGATCCATTAATAAGAAAAATCTTAGATTCAGATCAAATCTCCCCGGTTATACTAAATGGACATTCAACCAAACTATTGGCTTACGCGGACGATTTGGCAATAATTACTACTAACCCACAGACGGCTATAATAGAATTAAGTCAACTGGCTAAATCATTTGGACTTCGTTCTGGTTATAAGTTGAATGAAGAAAAAACTATAATAATCAGTACTAATAATATTTATAAAGCCGATCGAAGGTATGTGGAATCAGCAGTCTATCTTGGGGTGAGGATCAACGCGAATGTGGAGAAAATTATACAAGAGAACTATGTACCCCTGATTACAACAATTGATAAAGAACTAAGAAGAATAGACGTTTTACATTTATCTCTGATTGGTAGAGTGAATGTTCTGAAGATGTCCATGTTTCCAAAAATACTGTACCTTTTTCGAGCCATACCCTTGCTAGTAGAAGAGGGTCTACTGAAGGGAATGGGAGCTGTTTTCTCACAATTTGTGTGGCAATATGGGAAAATACGTAGATCTTTGGCTCGATTATCAGCACCATTGGAGGGAGGGGGTTTGACTGCACCAAATTTGAGGTTGTATCATTGGCTTTGTCTAATATTGCAAATGAATGTGCTGTTTAAATATGATGATATTGATGTATTGAATGACTTGCATAGAACTCCTACAATCTATGAATTACTAGTAGGTAGAAAAGCAGTGGGTTTACTTACTCGAGAAATAAACTGTAGATATTTTAAAAGGGGTAAAAGCAGAGTGATGTTGAGTGCCTGGGGCACATGGAAATCAATAATGAGGTATCTAAAGATTCCGAAAATCAATAGCATTATAGATATATGGCAATCAAATCCTTTCGTGCACCTTGGACAGAATAGAAATAGTAGGATATGGAAGGAAGCGGGGATTAAGTGTCTAGGTGATGTCATGTTTGAGGATGAACTACTGGGATTCGACGTGCTTCAGCAAAAATTTGGCATACCAGCTACCCAATGGTTTTTATACAGACAGTTGGATCAAACAATTAAATCTATTAGACCGAGGATTTTATTTCAGGAGATTAACCCGATATTGAAGTATGTTATGAATGGGGGTAAGAGGATTAAAATTGGCTATAGTTGCCTTTTGCAGGGTTTGGGGGATGACATTGGACAAATAGAATCAGATTGGGCGGAAAGAATTGGGGATTCAGACATAGATATTGATTTTGCCCTTGCAATGAATAAAAAGATATTAAGAGCCTCGAATTTAAAGGCACAGCATTATAAGACTATATTTAATTTATATTACACACCTGCTAAGTTGTTTAAGTGGGGTAAGAGAGAAAATGATAGATGCCCTAGGTGCGATCAAGGCCCGGCAGATTTACCTCACATGTTTCATAATTGTCAGAATCTAATTCCTGTTCATGAAGAAATAGAAAGATTTTTAACGGGGCTGCTAGAGAAACAGATCACTCTATCCCCTACCATTGTTTTGATCGGCAGGGATGAAAGTCTAAAGGTAGAGTACGAGGTTGAAGCATTTATTTTTATATCTATGGCTGTCCTGAGGATTTTAATATCGGCTGGTTGGAAAGATCCTGTAGCCCCTGCCTTCCAGATGTGGCTAACAAAATTGCTGGGAATCCATAATATTGAGGAAAGTTTGTATGATTTTAAAGAAAGGAGGACGAGGGAATTGGGTAAAAAGATCTGGGGCCCGTTGAAAAACTGGAGAGAAATTAGATGATTAAGAACCTAAAGATAAAGTTGAGATACTGAATGTACTCCCTTAGGTAATATTGTTTGTAATAATTTCTGGTTTGTTTGATTCCTATGATTGTAATACAAGATGTCTTTTGTACTTTGAATACCCGAATATATCCTGTTAAACTATGAATTTATGTGATACCTGGAACCATCTCAATAAAAAAAAGTAAAAAAAAAAAAAAAGTAAAAAAAAAAAAAGTTAAAAAAAAAAGGAAATATCGCTGCATGCTAAAGCTAACTTAACACATTAATGCCAGAGTGTAAAGGAAGAAGGATATTATGCATTGTGTAAAGTCAACTGTGGCAGCTGCTCCCTTCTCTTTTCCACCTCTGTTTTGTCTCTTTCTTTGCCAAATATTTATAATTTACTCTAATGTTTAATGCCCTTTCTTGGTACGCTGTTTTGGGGGCGAAGGGTATTCCCAGGGGAGAGATCCAACCATGGGGTAGGACTAGGATTGTAAATATTGATTTGGCTCCGGGAGATGTTGGGTGACCTGCTGGATATCTCAAAGCCTCACACCTCCCCCAGACATGTTTGACCCTGCCCGGTGATGACGAAAGCAATGCATTTGACCAGCCACAGATGTGACATCACAGGGGAAGGATAGGAGCCATGCTGGAAATGTGTTTTTCTCATTCATTCGCGCCACCTTCTCAACAGAGCTCCCGGTGACCTGATGGGGCACCAAATCTGAATGGATTTGTAGGACGGATCTGAACTCTTTGGATGCTGGATTCCTAGACCTCTTAGCTCAAGGCGCCCTCTGTTATCTCAGAGTTTGATATGAATCCCAAAAATATCTTTCAGCTTCCTGTTCCTCAGAACAAAACATTTATTCATTACAGAGACTTTCCAATAGACAGAGGATAATATCTTGCATGGTATAACGAGGGTACATATGGCATCGTCCGGTAAAAGTGTAGTCGAAAATGGTATTGCTTGGTCAGAGGTGGGCTGGCCCGGAAGAAATTTGGGGTGGGGGATTGGGCAGCAGGGCATGTGGCTTGATGGAGCATGGTCCAGCAAGAGGCAGATCTCTGAAGAGGGCGAAGAACTGCCACATTTTCAGTTTGATTAACAGTTGCTGCTTTTCATTTCAGCAATTCTTATGTGATCAGAAGTGATACATGCCAGCACAACATTTGTCATCTGGAAAACAAATTACTTTTAGCCAATGTGCTAAGGGAGCATGATTTGAAAAGTGCCATGCTAGCTCATCTCAATGACCATTTGAGGATTTAGACTGACTCTCTAACAGAGAGTCCTACCTTTCTGGAGGAAATATGTTCTTACTTGCACTTGTGGATCCGACCCTTCTGACCATTCACTGCTTCACAGCTTTTACAGATGTTTGAAAGCAAAGGCACAGTAAGGTATTTGATTTTAGTGCCATTATGTGTCTCTTTCCCTTCTTAGACGTTTTAACTAGCTAGCAGTTATCTGTTTTGAAATGATGTCCTTAGGTCATCTTTATGTTTTGCTGCTGGTGGAGATGATCTTGGTCAGATATTTTTTCACTCTGCATGCCAAGAAGTATGGGGAACGCAAAGAAGGGAGTAATAGTAGGAGATTCTATTCTTTCTTTAGAATAGAGAGCAAACTCCCAAATTATAATAAAACATCATCCTTTTTTCTCGGTAGCACCGGATGCGCCCAGAGATATCACAGCTGCTGGTCCCTCTGTTCTACAAACATCTCAAGAACCACGAATCTGTTTCCCGCTTCGAAAATGTCAGGGTAAGTGGAAATGCAGTCTAAGCAATGGCTAAGAGCGATACGTTAGAGTAAAATCTGTAACTATAAGTTAATTGTTGAATTACACATAATTCATTCATTGGGCACAGTGCAACAAAAAACTATATTTCAGGCAGTCCTTGTAAAATCATCTCATCACTGTTTCTTATGGATATTAGGTAATCCCTCTGTTTCTGCCCTGTGACTATGATCAGATAACCTGAGAGGTCATTGTGGTTAGGAGATGCATATAGACTGTGCTCATAATTGCCCGTGGATAGATGCATGTAGTTATGGTGAAATAGATTGTTGTTTGGTTTTTATAAGGTGGCCACCGGAACCACACCAGCCGTCCTGTAGTTTTTTTAGATGAAATTGCAAGAATTTTTTTTTTTTCATCTCAAGATTAACTCCAGTTTACAAACTCTAACAAAAGCACAATGAATAGTCCAGGTCACTTGCATCTGGACTATCCGCAGCATTTTTCAACTGAGGAAGAAAGAAATAACTCTATGCAGAAGAAGACCTTCTAGAGCCATACCAGAATCTGAATCGGAATTTAATTTATTCGGTTTCAATTAGGAGAAAACCATAAAAGTATATACATATCATAATAATACATTTATCAAATAATGATGCATACATATTTAAAACACAATTAGTTAACAAAGTAGCTTGGCATTCAGAGATTTACATTTAGAGAATATTCAACGAGAAGGTTAAAATGCGTTGATGTTCCATTATAAATTACTTCTGTGGCGAATACAACAGTCTAAAAACCTAGCAATATTTAGGGCTAAAAAAATCGGAATCCAGAAGTTGGAGAATCATGAGCGCAGGACGGCATTGGCGTAGCCCCAAACATTTTCAAATTGGGACTTACCAGCGCTTTCTAAGTTCAATGTAAAATTTACAAAAAAGGGTCAAATGCAAAAGAGATTGGGGAGAAGTACCGTCACAGGGACATGTGGATAGCTGCTTTGACCAGTCATTTACAGTTGGGAAAGTAACAAGTCGATGAAAAATGTTAAACCTAAACCGGGTCAGCAAAAATCTGTCATAGCTGTTTACATTCCAGTTTAAGTATGGCTGAATCACCAAGGAGGTTTGGATCAACAGAGAGTGCTGCGTTGAGATTTTGTTGGCTTCTGATGCCAGACGAAGATCCGCTAAGTGGCATAAACATTGATTTTTTAACGTTTTCCTTGAAAGCTCTGCCAATTCTGGAGGGTTGTGATAATATTTCTCTAGGCCCAGGTGGTATAAGAACTTCTTGACATATCGAAGCCAACCGATCTTACTGACGTTTTCAAGTAAGATACAATCCTTTAAGAGACTTTGAGTGAGAACTAGCTTAGATGATGTCCAAAGGCGGTGCCATAGCACAATTGGCGGCATCTTTATGATGTTAATAAGATAAGGCAAACCTAATTCTAGGTGGCAACTGTAGGTTGAAGTACCCTGTGGTACAGCGAGGAGAAACCTCAAAAAGCTGTTCTCCACTTTTTGGAGAGATTCCGCCTGTACATAGCCCCACACCCCTGCTCCGTAAATAGCAGTGCTAGTACATTTTGCCTGATAGATGCGGATCATCTCCTCCGGGGGTCTTTTTCCTAGTCTCTGGGTGAAATTAACTAGGGCCATAGTCGACTTTGTGGAGAAGTGTGGCTCAATGGTTAGAGCGGCAGACCCTGATGCAGTAGTCTGGCCCGGGACCAGGGTTCAATTCCCGCCTCAGCGGGTCTTGGGCTCAATTTCCTTGGACCTGTTAATTCTTGCCTCGGTGCCTATTCTAATCAGGGGTCCCACGCTGCAACTCTGGGCAATAGCTTGCTTAATCTCCACAACAGCCCCAACAACGCTAGGATGCCTGGCTTCACCTTGGGGGTGCCCAGGAGTGGGCACTTCACAGGAAAAGGCCCGGAAGGGTTCCTCAGCGGTATTTGTACAAGTGCCGAGATGCCTCTGAGTAGTCGTGCACTATACAAGTACATCTACATTTAAAAACAACAATTTTCTAGCCTCTATGGCTTTTCTCCAACTGCCTTTCTCGTTAATTAGAACTCCAAGATAGGGATATGTAGGTGTATTCTCCACCCTAGAGTTATTTCTCTCCCTTTTCTAAGCTTTGGGCCGAATTCATAATAAAGGTTTTTTTAATGTTAATTTTTAAATCGAGGTTCAACATAAATGAATTATATTGATTTAGTGAGTGTTGGAGTTCAAGGGGAATGTGCGCAATCGTCATTGCATTGTCCGCATAAAGGAGAGCGGGGATCCGACGATTTTGGATTTGGGGTAGGTCCTGGCACCCCTCCTGCATGGCTTCTTCTAGGCCATTTGTGTAGAGAGTAAAGAGGAAGGGGGTCAGGACACAGCCCTGTCTGACTCCCCGCTCGACCCTAAATGCTGCTGTCAACTCTCCACACAATCCAAATCTCACTCTGGCTGTAGCATTGGAGTATATTTCATGAAGAAAGTTTACTAATGGAGAATCAACACCCATTGTTGTTAGAATGCTCCAGAGCTTCGAATGGCCTACGCAGTCAAACGCTGAATTAAGATCTACGCAGGCCATATGAATTCTCCCACCTTTTGCGTCTACATATTTACCTGTAAGTAAGGTCAATTTTAAATCTTGCTCAATGGTGCCCAAACCATCCCATAATCCATTCTGAAGGTCCGATAAAATCATGTTATCTTCAGCCCAGTGCTGTAAGCGTTCTAATATAATGCGCCCCACAACTTTTCCCAGGGAGTCCAGTAATGAAATAGGACGATAACAAGTTGGACTGAGTCGATCACCCTTTTTAAAAACTGGGACCAAAATGGATTCGGACCAAGAGTCCAGCAATCCAACTTTACCAGTTGCTTCTAATACCCTGAGCAATATTGGGGCCCAGAGATCCATTTTAAATTTGTAAAGGTCAACCGGCACCCCATCGGGGCCTGGGGCCTTTCCCCCATTACTAGCACTTAGGGCTTTCTCGACTTCATCTAGAGTGAAATCTGAGACAAGTGGAATGAAAGTGGACCTGGTACTATTACTATTCATCTCTAAATGACACTGAGATAAGGGCGCGTTAGCTGACACTCCAAATATTTGGGAAAAGTGAGCTATCCAGGACGATTCGCCAATCGTAGCTTCTATTTTGCTAGTTTCCCTGGATCCAGACAGAAAAGGGGTGTTAACCACCTCCCAGAAGGCGGCACTGTCGTTCATTAAGCAACTTTTATGTAATTCTACCCATAGTTCCACTTTCAATTCTGTTTTCCTTTGTCGTAGGGCCTTATGGTAGGTTTTCCTGAGTTGGATAATCTCTTGCGTGTCTCTAGTGGTTTTATTAAGAGCGTTTTTAAGATTAGAGTACGCTTTGGTACAGTTGTGATTAAACCAGCCAACCTTATATTTTCTTTCCCCTTTGGGTTAAATATTTAAAGCTTCTTTAACAGAATTGGTAACTACCAAGAAATTGTCAAGAATCTCCTGAGGGGTTGATGAATCGGCCAGACAGATCCTAATTGCAGTCATCGAATTCTTAACAACTTTTTCAGTGATCTTTACCGGATCAGCATGTACCCACTTAAGTGAGTAACCATTTAATCTGTTCATGACCAAACTTTCCTCCCCGTGAGAACTCATCCGATTGGTCTTTCCTCGTATCAACGGGAGAGAAAAGATAATAGAGATAGGGAAGTGGTCACTAAATACACAATCGTGGGTTGTAAAATTCAAAATAAGGGATGAAGCCCTACTTGCCAGAAAAATAAAGTGTATGGAGCTAGAGGCTCCTCTACCATTAAAGGTTGGAGTAAGAGGAACAGCGGGTGATATTAATTTGTTGGCCATGACCAATTGCAAGATCAAAATTGTCTCATTCAAACAAGCCCCGCTATGAGTATGGGTAAAATGAGTCAAGTTATTATCTTTCTCATCTAGAAGGCCACATGTTATATTATCATTGTGTTCACAAAGGGATAAATTAAAGTCACCGCCCCAAATAATAATGGGGTTTTTCTGTTGATGATTGTTATTAAATTCTAAAAAGAGATGGCGAATTTACTTCAGAGTGTCAATTAACTGGGGCTGCTTTAAATTATTATAGAAATTGACTATCACAAGGAAATCTACTTTATTAATGTCTATTAGAATTATCTGAAAATTTGCTTCCATTTTTAGGGCAGTGATTTCCCGCACTGAGATTAAGTTGGAAATATAAACCATTAAACCTCCTTTCGCACGCCCTGATGGGGACGGAATTGCAGGGGGAAAAAAAGTTTTATAACCATCTAGATGAATAGGTAAGACAGCCCACGTCTCTTGGAGACAAAGAATGTCATAAGTCAGCGAGAAGGTAAGCCACTCGCCTTGATTGACCTTAGAACATAGGCCAGCAATGTTCCAGAAAATAATGCTGAGTGGATGTAATGGCTGGATTTTCTGAGTAGGTGGGATCAGCCCCTAGGGGCCCCTCCAACCCAGCCAGAACGTACTCACCTTCCCTCCTCAGGACTAACTATCCAGGCACCTGGTACCTACCTGAGGATGGGGAACTCGCAATATACAAGCTCATATTATTAAAAACACCACTAAATCTATAGGGATACTAAGAATACTCACTGATTACTAGGGATATCCATACCCTACACCACACTTATTCACATCAGTTGGTCTCGCGGCCACTCAGACCCAGACCGATCTACCCTAGGGCAGATATTGCGCACAATCCGGTGCGACTACACATGGGCCTGCAGAACCCAATGCTCCCTTTTCCAAAGTGTTTGCAATCCTGCAAAACTACACACTGATCTCCTACTCAGTGCTCTCATTTACTCAAGCCACAATCCAGTGGGTATCCACACTGATCTCCTACTCAGTGCTCTCATTAACGCCGCATATCAACGACGACCACATTCCTATGAACAATTATTGGGATAATATCTCAGTTGTCTACTCGGGATAAAACTACAATAATAACTTTGAATATAGTTCCAAATTATATAGTGTACTCCCTGCTCTTGGCATCAAAGGTCCACTCACTCCCTATTTATGTGATCACCACTTACCTGATTGGGATTACTCATCCATTCACGTACCTAGTAACTACCTAGGAGCTACATTTACCTTCAGTGAACAAGAATAGGAGATACACACCAGTTTGTTATAAACTGGGGGGTTATTTTATTAAAACAATATAAACATTTACACAGATCTGACAAAGACTATAGGTAGAACACTCCGCTGAAAGGGAAAAGATTAGCAATGCAAAAGCCTAGGGAATAAAGATAAGATTAAGATGCAAGTGTAAAGTAAATTAATATAACAGGAACGCCTTCACCTTATTAGTGTGTAGTCTTGTTCTAGCTGTCATCTGGGTTCCTCTCTCGTCTGTGCCTTGGCTCATCTCAGACTCTCTCTCTCTCCTGCACTCTTGGGTACACCTCTGCGCTGATCGCTCTGTCTCTGGACTCCTCTCCCCCACACGAACTGTCTCCACCTTCCATCTTCAATCTTAATGGTTCCTGCCGCTCTGATCACCGTTCATTCCACTAGCTTATTCACTCTGTCTCTGCGCCAATGTCCAATTAACTCCATCTGCTCCCATAGGTTAGTCCACGATCTCTCCTCCGTCTCTTCTAAAAGGCATTACTTCAGACTCCAGCTATTCACACCTCCTCCTGATAAAAAACTGCTTCTGACTGCTTCCTTCAGTTCCAGCTCACTATTCAACTCAGCTCTTCTCCAGCTTGAACCCTCTCTCTCTCTCTGCCAACTCCACTCCACTGCTCGACTCTCTGCTTGACTCCCTCTCTCTCTCCTACTCTGCTTGACTGACTGGCTCCGCCTCTGCACTTCACTGATATAGAATGCTGTTTCCTCATGGAAAGTTCCAGCCATCAGCCTGCCGCCCACCAGATCTCTGCACCACTTCGCATCAAGGACACACACCCAGCTGGCCAGCCTTTTGTGGTGTCTTCAACACAGAGAATAATACAGCCTACCGATAAGGGCTGGCCCAGACCGGTTCTCTCCAGGTGAAAAACAGCCTTAACTATAAACTTTGCCTTTGCCCTGAAAAGCCTCTCAGCTTCATCAAGATGGAGTCCCTCTAGCTCTAGGCCTGTAGGCCTGAAAGGGGTGAAATGCTCCTCAGCTCTGTCAGAATACCTACATAAACCATACCAATGTGTCTAATATGTCAAAGCCAATAGGCAATAGACAGGTTAAAGTCAAGAATAAAGGCATATTAAGCAGCTATCCTCTTCTAGATCTGGAAAAAAGGGCTTAAAAGGGCCAACACAGGCTAAGAATACCTATACTAGATGCGAGCAAGATTAATGATCTATATCACTGCTAAATAAAGCCAAAAACGCTGCCATTACAGTGGAACCCCTCTCGTGGATTTTGCATCAGAGGAAGGGGCTACAGGGACTCCAAATTCCTTTAAAGGAATTCCATTGATTAGGTTACCCGAGTCTAGATCTGATCTATTTGTTATGGGTGAACTCTGTAATGTGAATCCATTACCAAGATTGACTGTCGGTGGTTCTTGCTCCAGCTCAGATGGAGCCAAAATGGGTTTAGAAGTGAGAAGTAAAGAATTTACTACCCAATCCTCTACCATGAGAAATGTGGGGGAGGGAATTTTTGACTGAACCACTATGTTTCTTTCATTCAAGCGGGAAGTACACCCAGGAACACAGATTGATTTTCAGTCCACTACCTCTAGAGGAGATAACACTTCAAACCTGTTAGAAGTTACAACAGAGCCATTCCATTCTCCTCTGGACCTTATGATGGGTTTATAAAAGAAACCCAGAGGGAGGGCCGTAATGCTAGATCGTAAAGCGGGAGGTACCTCTTTGTGGTTTAGGAGAGAGCGAAACATACGGGGGGACCAAAAATTTACAACAATGCAATCGCCGAAAATTTACTTTAATGATGTGCCAACCCATCCCACTCTGCGAACCATCAGGATTTCATTTATGTGGTGGGGCTAAAATGCTTAAATTTCGTCAGCCAGTCCACCACTTTATTGCGAAGGGTAGGCCAAGATTCAATCTGTCCCTGTTTTAGTGCTGGAACACCCGTTAAAATTAGTACATAGGGACAGGATGCAGGTGGTAAATCTAGAATATCTGTTCTGGATTGGGCGCTAGAGTTGTTTAGGTTTTCCCTTTTGTCTTGCCCTTGTCTACTCTTGTACTCCACCCTAAAGGGGGCCTTAAGTTTAGGATCCAATTCTGCGGGCCTGGTTAAAATTACTGATTGAGATTCTCTTATGGTTCTGGATGAAATCTCCTGTGTGGGTAACCTAAGACCCTCCTTATATGTGGGGTTAAAATCCTTACTATTATGGGTGGTAGTGGATTTTTCTAGTGTATCGCTAATTGACCCTACTACCTCTTTCAGCTGCTCAATCTTTTCCTCTATACGGCCAAATCTTTCGTCGATGAGTGCACTCATCTGGGTCATCATGGCACTGATCTGGGTTTCTATCAATCCTTTAACTATATCTTCGAAAAGAGCCTTGGTGCCCAGTGAGACATCTTTAAGGTTAGGGAAGGGTACCTCTGTCTGAGATTCAAGGGTGTTAAAGGTTACCTCTGTTTGAGTTTCTGCTAATACAGTAACTTGGGAACTAGAACCGGGATAATCTTTTTTTTTTCCATGATTGCCCCCTTTTCTCCCTTCTGTTTAATGTTTGTTACATTCCCTTTCATCAATTTTCTTTGTTTCCGGGTTTGAGGCCCTGTCCCTTCTGGTGTGGTACTTTCGATCTCCCTATCGTGACTCAAAGAGGGTAGGGTTTGGGCAACCAGGGGGGGAATTAGAATTATTTCGTTGGATAATGATCTTAGGAGTTAAAGGTCTGTTAAATTCTTCCTCCCTGGTCAACGGAAACTGAGACGAATCGAGTGAGAGCCTCCGCTCGGTTAACTGTATCTCATGGGTGAGGAGGGACTCAGCTCTAACCAGGAAGGCGTCTAGCGTTCCCACAGTGCTCTTTCGTTTCTCCATCGTACTCAGTTCTAATATCAAGAATTGTAAAAACTGCTACACAAACGTATGTGCATGTAAGATCAGAGCTTTTCAACAAAGCAGGAAATGGGAACAGAATAACTTTATGGGTGAAAAACAAACGCCAAGGCTGACTACTAGAAGGAGTCAATGTCAACAGTGGTCTCACCACACCTCATGAGTTTGTCCCCAGAAAATGCACCCAAGGGGGGAGGCCCTGCCCTGCCCCTACCTGGCCCTGACGCACACAGACGGGCCCGGGAGGTGTGTAGCGCTAATGAAGGCTGCAGGTGCATGTTGGTGACACTGTTAGCGTGTGCCTCCCAGGGGCTGCTGGTATCTGTAGTCCCTGACAATCATGGCCGTTTCCCTCACGGCGGTCTCGGTCCAGAGGGGCCTCACACACTGCCCCTGCCCCAAGCAGCAAGGAAAGTGACCAACAGGAGGTGGAGGGTAAGTTTGAAGAGCCGTTCCCCTCACGGCGGTAAGCGCGAGCCAAATAAGCGTCCATATCATGATGTGCTTTGCTGGTGCTGCACAGAGCCAAGTGCCTGTTTTACAAGCTTACAGGGCGTAAAGTGAAGTAAATTAATCCAATGTTTCTCTGAGTTAGTGCTTGAATTTCAGGCAGCACAGCTCAGAAACAGAAAGAAGCAAAACTGGCAAACTAATTGACCGTAAGGGGATTTGAGGCAACAAAGGACCACACTTATCCTAACTGTAGGGGTCGTTAGAACGTTGCTTATGCTGCACAGAACCAGGAGTTCAAATCCCTTCAACTTCCAAAAAGGGAGAATCTCCCAATCTAAATTATATCTACAAATGTTCAGCACTCATACAAAGTCATTTAGGGCCAGATGTATGAAGGCCCTGTTTTGCGATTTCCTAACTGTAAATCTTTGCGATTCACAATTAGGAAATTGCAAAACGGAATGCAGGAAAGTGTGTTTAACACTTTTAGCGATTCCTAGGGGATCACAAATACCTACCTCATGAATATTAATAAAGTAGGTCGCCAAATGCGGGTCAGATGTGACGAAAAAGTGGAAGATGACTTACAGGCATGCTGAGGGACATGCAGACGTATCAGACACCTATTGGTTCCCAGTCCAACAACTCAGAGACTGAGAGACCGCAAAGATAACAGGGTGGCCACTACAGGAGGTACGATGATACATGAATTCGAAATGAGAGATGACACACAGGGATAGATAGAAAGAAGAAGGATACACACACAGACATGGAGGTGGGGTATCGGTAGGGGGTATCGGTAGGGGGGAGATGGTTCAGTTTAAATAAAAGTTTTTTTTGTTAAAAGAGACATCAGTCAAGAAAGTTTGTTATATTAAATGAGGGGATAAGGGAGGCAATAATATGTTATGTGCTGCTTCTATGATGCATATGGCACTGTATGTATACATTTATTTTTGTTTTGTTTTTCTTTCCTCTCCTTTTTTGATGAATTTGTTTCCCTTGAGGTAAAGTTTCAGAATATGCCGAAAATGTGGTACCCTATATCCTTGTCTCAAATGTCAAAAAATATATTTGAAAAAAATTCAGGTAGGTCGCAATTTGCGACCCTCTAGGAATCGCAAAAATCACAGGGATGGTGTCCTTCTGGGCTCAGCAGACCACCATGTCTATGATTGCTTTTAAATAAAGCAATTCATTTGTTTTTTTAAATACAGCCCATTTTCCTTAAAGGAAAACGGGATGCGTTATAAAAAAAAATGAAACTTTTTTTTCTCCATTTTTTAAGAGCAGGCGGTCGTCTGTAGGGTTTGCTGCAACTGAAATGCATTTTTGGTGATCGCAAACTGGCCAAATCTGCGAATCATCCCATTTGCCAGGAGCAAAATGCATGATGCATCTGGCCCTTAAACTCTTGTAATAGAACTGAACTCTTACCCTATTACGAGAGACTAAATGACTTTGTATGTGTGCTGAACCATTGTAGATACAAAACATGCAAACTGTTTGTGAACTGTACTATCTGAAAATAAAGCAATAACTCACACAAATGTATGGTTAAATTAATTCACTTTATTCAATGGAGGTGCATAAAACAGGTGTTCTCTGCGTTGCGCCATCAAACCTCATTATGGTACAGCCTATTGTTCTTTAGGTCTCATCACACATACCTCCAGTTCTGCGTAGCAGAGCCTGCTTGGATTAAATGGCTGGGTGCAATAGAAACAAAGAACCACCTGTTTCGATTGAGCTTGCCTCCCAGATTTTCTGAGCCCAACCCAACTGATACATCAGTTAACAGCCCTCACCACTCTCCGCTCACTGATTAACTACAGAGTGCGATGAGACACTGATGATCAGGTGTTGGCTTCTGTTGGCCCACTACTCAAGCAGTGTTTTCATTGGAGACTAGAACATCAACTAGAAAACCCTTATTTCTAAACTAAAACCTGTCACAAGGTGATTTTCCTCAATGTATTTTACTTTTTTTAAATAGCAAAGGAAACACTCTAGACTTCTGTGCTTCCCTCCTATTTTCATAAAAACCTATAAGCCACCCAAACTGAACTAATTGAAGATTGAAAACACTTGACCCCATATTCCGTTATTTCCATCTGCCAGATAGTTTTAATATCAACTGTTAAACCAGACAGCCTTAGGGTAGTCTTCCCCTCAGCTTATTGCCACAGCCTTCATTTGTCTGATCTTGTTTTTGCTAGTATTAGGTCTCTGCACACTTTACCATTGCTAGAGTATTTGTAATCTCTCTCCTAAACATGGTGGTATTGGTTAATCTGCTAATCACATACTTAATTTGCTTATAAGCCCTTAGTAAAGTAGTAATACATGTATCCAGTGCCTGTAAATTAAATACTACTAATGGGCAGCAGCACTGATTGTGACACTCACTTAAGTAGCCCTTTAACCGTGTCTCAGGCCTGCCATTGCAGCCTGTGTGTGCAGTTTACACTACCAGGTGGAAAATAAACCTTTTCACAAAAAAAGGGACTTTGGATCTTATTCAGCTCCAGCATACATGCGCCTCTAAGCAAATCAATATGCAGAAGGTATGCAGTTCGTTTAAAAGACTTAGAAGAGGGTAGTCCCGTAGGCGTCCAAAGCAAGTCTATAGAAGTAGGAGTAATATGAATATTTAGTAGCAAGAGCTCTCACCCACCCAAATGGGTGTCATTCTTCATCATCAGGCAGCTCCTCGTTGGTGCTGCAATGCCCATTGGCTCCCTCGAGGGGGATTTGTTTTTAGATATTGGTAGCCATGATGTGCCTATGAGGGTGCTGGAAGTGTAGTTTGGTGAATAAAGTGAAAAAATCTAAAAATGACTAAGCCACTTATTTAGGGTGAAGAACACAACAGCCCAACATGTGTGGTAGAAACTGGAGCTGCATACCCTTTGTATATTAAAATTAACTTTTTGTCAGGCCCAGACATTCCCTTTTTATACATATAAGTCACCCCTAAGGTAGGCCATTGCCAACCCAGAGGACAGGGTGCAGTGTATTTAAAAGGTAGGACATATACTTTTAAGCTTTATATGTCCTGGTAGTGAAAAACCATTAAAGTCATTTTCACTACTGCAAGGCCTATATCCCCCACAGAATATTATTGGGAGTACCTTATTAAATTTTATAGGTGCAATTTCTGATTGGAAAGAGAGAAATCCTTCCAGTCTTGTGTCTCTGCAATCACAATGTGAAATCCAAAGTTATGGTGAAGTCAGATTGTTTTATTTCCAATTCTGAAAATGCCATGTTTAGAAACTTAACACAAGGAGATGATGGACGAAGCGATTAAACTTTTAAGACACTCATCCCCACTCACAGATCTGGGTTAAATCCATCATCATTCTTTTGCTCACTTCCCCACCCCAGGTCAGACAGAGCTATATGCAAATCAGTGTTCACCCTGTGCCTCATGGATACAGTTTTATCTATTTATTTATTTACAGCCTGAACTGCCAAGCCATGTTTTGCCTGGACCGGAAACAAGCCTCCTGGGACCGGTTTCTGGGTAACACCGTTCATCAGCCAGGCTAGCTTGAATCCAGCTGCAAAGCGATACTCCATGCCACTGGAGTCAAGCTATCCTGGCTGAAGAGGGGTGAAACCCCAAAACCGGGCCTAGGATGCTTGCTTCCAGACCAGGGAGGACCTGGCCTGGCAGTTTGGACTTGACTGTTCCCATTGGGCACCGGGTCAAGACTGATTTGCATATGGCTGGGTTCAAACTAGAATGGCATGGTGAGCAAAAAAACAATGGATTTAGGCCCAGATCTCTGTACTGGGGTGAAGGCATGACATTGTTCTGCATTCTGTCCATAAATTGTTGTTTTTATGTTTAGAAAGTTGACATTTTCTTGCTTTCGCCATTTGGTCCCTGTAGCCTGTCGCTGATCACATAACTGGGTGTAGTTGGCATTTGGGTTTTGTGTAATTCTCCTAGACAGCCACACACAATAGGAACTTAGGTGTGTCTCAATGGGCCATCTCTGGCAGAATGGGAAGGAGGAGCTGGGCAGAGCCTCAATTACACCTAAATAGGCTGTGTCCTGTCCACACACAAAGGGCTGCATACCCCCCTGTAAGGAGTCTAGAGCTAGGCTAGGAAGGGAGGACCTCTGTGCACTTCAAAGATATGTCTTTGAAGTCTCCCCCACTTCAAAGGCACCACAGAGTATAAGTACTGGACCTCGGACACCACCACTTCAGTACACTTCTGGATCGGTGGCTACTCTGCCAAAAGAAGGACTGCTGTGCTGCTGAAGGACTGCCACTCTTCTGGACCGCACTCTACTGGACTCCTGTGTGGCTGTGCTGATCTGCTGCCTGCCGCCCTCTAGCTAAGATGATGACTGGACCTGCATCACTTGACCCCAGAACCCAAAGTGACTGCAAGGGCTAGTTGGCTTGCCTCCTGATCTTAGGCCTCAGGGCATAACAGCCTTCCAACTCCTGCACCTAGACTCTGCCATCTGTGTGCCACCACCGTCCTGGACCCTTGGAAGTGGGTCTAGGGTGCTTGCCATCTTCTCTGCTGAGTGATGTATCCCTGAAAAGAACCAACCTATCTCCTCGGCAGAGCGGTGCATCCCTGAGCAGAACGCTGCTGCTGCATGGATTGAACCCTTTGCAAAAGACTGATATCGCCGCTGCAACCCGCATCCTGAGACCGACGCATTGCCTTCAGACCCGCTGCTGCACAACACTTTTCCTGGAGGCGCAAGCTTCTTCCACCCCTCATTGACTGCACTGCCAAATGATGATGAAAGCCTGCATCCTAGCTTCATCGCTCATCGGAACCAACATATTACCTCGACTGCACCTCACATCCTCTACAGCAGGCTTGCATCGCAAGCCCGGCGACAGGATCCTCGGCATTAGGTACTTGCACCACAGCCTCGTCGCATCTCAAAACCAACGCATCGCAGCAGCTGCATTATGCAACCTCAACGTGGAACCACTCAACACTCCGCAACCAGGATTTAAGGTATTCTGTTCAGCGGGCTCAACTGGGTCTCTGTAGCCGGTCCATGCTTCATCACGGTCAGCCTGAACTTGTGATTTTGTTCCGGCAATAGCAAGTTGTGATTTTGGCGCTATATTTCACTATCAATCAATAAAACAGCATTTGAAAAGTGCAACACTGTCATGGGTCACTGTCTCAGTCGAAGAGCCAGATCTTGAGTCTCATTCTGAAGTCTGTCATCGAGGGGGCTGTAGGGGCTGGGGGCAAGGTAATTCCAGGTCTTGGCAGCGATGTAGGAGAAGTAGTGGCCTCCGCTGTGGCTGGGACGGATGCAGGGGGGGGTGTATGAGAGAGAGTGAAGAGCACAGGTGTTGATTGGATTGGTGGAAGTGCAGTCGATATTTGAGGTAGGAGGTCCCAGGTCGTGGAGGGCATCGTAGGTGTGGGTGAGGATCTTGAACTGGCCTCTTTACTGGATGAGAGCCAATGGAGGTTTCTCAGGTGGGGAGGCAATGTGAGTTAGTTTTGGAAGGTCCAGGATGGGTCTGGCTACAGTGTTTTGTATGGTCTGAAGTCTTGTGAGGAGCTCGGTGGAGAAGCCAGCGTAGACAGCGTTGCCATAGTTGAGGCGGCTGGTGACAAGGGCTTGAGAGATGGTCTTTCTGGTGTTAGTTGGGATCCATCTGAAGATTCTGGAGCATGCGGTGTGTTAAAGCAGGAGGAGGCAACTGTATCCACTTGTCCTTTCATGGTCAGTTGGCTGTTGAGGATGAGGCTGAGGTTGAGTGCCTGGTTGGTCGATGTGGGCGAGGGTCCGTTTTCTGCAGGCCAACAGCTGGGGTCCCATGCAGAGGGGTCCTTCCCAAAGATCAGTACCTCTCTTTTGTCGGAGTTGAGTTGGAGGCAGCTCTCTCTAATCCATAAACATTTTTTTTTATAACTTCATTGGCATATATGGATATCACATAGGCAGTGCATACATAAGGAGTCCATTTATAAGCTTGCTGCATACCCTCCACCTCATCCCCGCAGGAATAAATAAACAAAATCCCCTTGCTTATTCAAACATGCAGGTTCCTCAAGACGGGGCTACACACCGACAACATTATTCGAACCAGACACGTCAGACCCCAACCGCAATTTAACTAGACAGGATAAAAAAAACACTATGCATCCTCTATTTTGCACCCATTCCAACATATAATAATTTGAACCCCTCCTCCTTGAACTTGCTTTCGTGTTAGGCCAGCATGATACAGATAGTAGTTAAAACATTATGGGCAATTACTGGTTACCCCCAGAGGTCATAACCTTTTTCAACTTTCACGTCTTCCCGCAGTCACTCCGCCGGGGAGAGAAGCGCCAACCTGGTAGCTGCTCTGCCAGGTGCTGGCTCACCCCACATCTCCCTCAGTTATGACAACATTGACAACCAGGCCTTCAGATCATCCTCAGGTTTTGCATCTCTTCGGACATGTATTATTCGCTCCTCTTCCATAGTCGCCCATCCACAGACATCCTTCTACCATGTCCTGTAGGTGGGGGGAGTAGGACTAAGCTATGCGATGGCAATATGGCTCTTCGCCAACACAAGACCCAAAACAAAAAACTTTCTGCTCAATTTCATTTTTACAGGGGATGGCAGCAGTCCAATCAACACCCATCTCATCTCCATTGGGACCCTCACCCGAAGCCTCATTAAAATGGCTATTCATTTCCTGCCAATAGTAGGTCAAGGATGAACAAGTCCATACCGTTTGGATAAAATCTGCCCTTTGGGCTTTACAACGTGGGCCCTCCTTCGAGCAGACAGAATAGATAACGTGTAACGTCTGCGGGGTAAGGTAGTTTGGATGGATAAAGTTATATTGGAGTAGTTTAAAACATGCATTAGAGTGACAGGGGTTCCTCAAACAGGATGTCCCATTTTGCCTGTACATGTAGCCCCGCCCCTTGGCAGGTCATGTCGCAGGGCCCGATAGAGATGTGATATCAACTGGCATCCCTGGGTCATATACAACATGACCATCAGCAAACTGGACTTACAGGGCTCTGCTGGAAAAGAGGTTCACACCTCCCGGGCAATGCTGTAAGTGTCTATATATACTGGAGATATTGCCCATTACCTCAATCAAAGGAAGCAGTTGCCTCTGCCCGTGTAATAAAGTGTTGGTCCATGTATAGGTTTCCCATTAGATTGCAACCTCCTTCTCTTCAATGCTGCGCTGACATAGATTCAGCGATGCAGGAGAAGGGCCGCACCACCCAAAGATCCATATCCGGTGCATAGGTAGCCCCCCGGATGACCCATATAACAAGTCTTTGCCACATAGTTGCAACATGCCGTATAACATAGGGAAGCAACGAGGGAATGCGGGATCCTGACATCAGGAGAGCTGGCAAAGACCTCCCACTATGAATGCCCAATAAGAGCTGTTTTTTCCAGTTATCTTCATTGTCTAACCAATGAACCCCATGCTGCAGCGGAGCTGCGATATAGTAAAACTCCAGACGGGGATCTTCAAATCCCTCCTGACTCCATGTTCCTTGTAGAGTTTGTGTTTAGAGCCCCAAAGGAAGTCCACCATTAGGCTGACCAATGTACAAAAGTACTGCGAGGGGATCACATAGAAAGTATTTTGCATGGAATAAAGACAGCAGGGTAGCACTATCATTTTTATTATCGCAATCCTGCCCATAAGGGACAAAGGCAATTCCCTCCAAAACCTGATTTAGACCCTTACTCACACCACCACCCTCCCGATGTTTAGATCCAAAAATTGCAGAGGTCTATGAGCCAGGCAAACTCCCAAATATTGAATATTAGAGGTCACCCAGGGGAACCCCACTGCGGGCTGCTTGTCCCCCGGCACTCCAGTCAGTCGACCCAGGGGTAACAGCCTAGATTTAGCCTGGGTTAATCCTAAGGCCCTTGACCTCTCAAAATGCCTGCATAACCTTAAGTGGGATGGGCGCCGAATAAGCCGGTTGCTGAGGATAAACCAGAGCATCATCGGCATAAAGGGTGAACACATGGTTAGTTTCCCCCAGAAGTATACCCCACAGTTGCATTTTAGTGCACCTAAGTTAGAGAGCAGCCTTTTCAGGTGCCCCTCTACAGTTGGAACGGATCAGAGATCACTCCCCCAGATCGTACCCTGGAATATGGAGCAGAATATAATAAAGCAACCCATTGAATGAATCTAGGGCCCAACCCATGCTTTTGGAGCATTTGACACAGGTAGGACCAGTTTATAGGGTAGAATGCTTGTTCAATATCTAGAAGCGCCAGAGCAAAATTTTGGACAGGAGACATGGAGCATGCCACACATTAGCCAGTCGCTGTGAATTATGGGCGGTGCTGCGCCTCAGAATGATCCCCGATGGCTTTTGTAGTTTGGTTTGCCCTGTTCCCATCATGCACTGGGACAGGAACAGACTAATTTGCATACAGCCAGGTTCTGAAACTGGGATGGTGCAGTGAGCTAAAAAACGGTGTTGGATCTAGCCCTGATCTCTTGACTGGGTGAGAGCTTTCTGCTTAATTCAGAGACTCTGTCCCTCACCACCCCTTGTTGTAAATATTTTTGTCCACCCTAAGCGTGGAAGGGTATTCTCAGATGTGAGACCCTTGCTCATTGCACCATCAGGATTCAAGCAAACCGGGCCGAAGACGACTGTAATGCCAGAAACCGGTCCCCGGGAGCTTGTTTCCTTCCCAGTGTAAGAATTGGCTTTTGTAGTTTGGTTTGCCCTGTTCCCATCATGCACTGGGACAGGAACAGACTAATTTGCATACAGCCAGGTTCTGAAACTGGGATGGTGCAGTGAGCTAAAAAACGGTGTTGGATCTAGCCCTGATCTCTTGACTGGGTGAGAGCTTTCTGCTTAATTCAGAGACTCTGTCCCTCACCACCCCTTGTTGTAAATATTTTTGTCCACCCTAAGCGTGGAAGGGTATTCTCAGATGTGAGACCCTTGCTCATTGCACCATCAGGATTCAAGCAAACCGGGCCGAAGACGGCTGTAATGCCAGAAACCGGTCCCCGGGAGCTTGTTTCCTTCCCAGTGTAAGAATTGGCTTTTGTAGTTTGGTTTGCCCTGTTCCCATCATGCACTGGGACAGGAACAGACTAATTTGCATACAGCCAGGTTCTGAAACTGGGATGGTGCAGTGAGCTAAAAAACGGTGTTGGATCTAGCCCTGATCTCTTGACTGGGTGAGAGCTTTCTGCTTAATTCAGAGACTCTGTCCCTCACCACCCCTTGTTGTAAATATTTTTGTCCACCCTAAGCGTGGAAGGGTATTCTCAGATGTGAGACCCTTGCTCATTGCACCATCAGGATTCAAGCAAACCGGGCCGAAGACGGCTGTAATGCCAGAAACCGGTCCCCGGGAGCTTGTTTCCTTCCCAGTGTAAGAATTGGCTTTTGTAGTTTGGTTTGCCCTGTTCCCATCATGCACTGGGACAGGAACAGACTAATTTGCATACAGCCAGGTTCTGAAACTGGGATGGTGCAGTGAGCTAAAAAACGGTGTTGGATCTAGCCCTGATCTCTTGACTGGGTGAGAGCTTTCTGCTTAATTCAGAGACTCTGTCCCTCACCACCCCTTGTTGTAAATATTTTTGTCCACCCTAAGCGTGGAAGGGTATTCTCAGATGTGAGACCCTTGCTCATTGCACCATCAGGATTCAAGCAAACCGGGCCGAAGACGGCTGTAATGCCAGAAACCGGTCCCCGGGAGCTTGTTTCCTTCCCAGTGTAAGAATTGGCTTTTGTAGTTTGGTTTGCCCTGTTCCCATCATGCACTGGGACAGGAACAGACTAATTTGCATACAGCCAGGTTCTGAAACTGGGATGGTGCAGTGAGCTAAAAAACGGTGTTGGATCTAGCCCTGATCTCTTGACTGGGTGAGAGCTTTCTGCTTAATTCAGAGACTCTGTCCCTCACCACCCCTTGTTGTAAATATTTTTGTCCACCCTAAGCGTGGAAGGGTATTCTCAGATGTGAGACCCTTGCTCATTGCACCATCAGGATTCAAGCAAACCGGGCCGAAGACGGCTGTAATGCCAGAAACCGGTCCCCGGGAGCTTGTTTCCTTCCCAGTGTAAGAATTGGCTTTTGTAGTTTGGTTTGCCCTGTTCCCATCATGCACTGGGACAGGAACAGACTAATTTGCATACAGCCAGGTTCTGAAACTGGGATGGTGCAGTGAGCTAAAAAACGGTGTTGGATCTAGCCCTGATCTCTTGACTGGGTGAGAGCTTTCTGCTTAATTCAGAGACTCTGTCCCTCACCACCCCTTGTTGTAAATATTTTTGTCCACACTAAGCGTGGAAGGGTATTCTCAGATGTGAGACCCTTGCTCATTGCACCATCAGGATTCAAGCAAACCGGGCCGAAGACGGCTGTATTGCCAGAAACCGGTCCCCGGGAGCTTGTTTCCTTCCCAGTGTAAGAATTGGCTTTTGTAGTTTGGTTTGCCCTGTTCCCATCATGCACTGGGACAGGAACAGACTAATTTGCATACAGCCAGGTTCTGAAACTGGGATGGTGCAGTGAGCTAAAAAACGGTGTTGGATCTAGCCCTGATCTCTTGACTGGGTGAGAGCTTTCTGCTTAATTCAGAGACTCTGTCCCTCACCACCCCTTGTTGTAAATATTTTTGTCCACCCTAAGCGTGGAAGGGTATTCTCAGATGTGAGACCCTTGCTCATTGCACCATCAGGATTCAAGCAAACCGGGCCGAAGACGGCTGTAATGCCAGAAACCGGTCCCCGGGAGCTTGTTTCCTTCCCAGTGTAAGAATTGGCTTTTGTAGTTTGGTTTGCCCTGTTCCCATCATGCACTGGGACAGGAACAGACTAATTTGCATACAGCCAGGTTCTGAAACTGGGATGGTGCAGTGAGCTAAAAAACGGTGTTGGATCTAGCCCTGATCTCTTGACTGGGTGAGAGCTTTCTGCTTAATTCAGAGACTCTGTCCCTCACCACCCCTTGTTGTAAATATTTTTGTCCACCCTAAGCGTGGAAGGGTATTCTCAGATGTGAGACCCTTGCTCATTGCACCATCAGGATTCAAGCAAACCGGGCCGAAGACGGCTGTAATGCCAGAAACCGGTCCCCGGGAGCTTGTTTCCTTCCCAGTGTAAGAATTGGCTTTTGTAGTTTGGTTTGCCCTGTTCCCATCATGCACTGGGACAGGAACAGACTAATTTGCATACAGCCAGGTTCTGAAACTGGGATGGTGCAGTGAGCTAAAAAACGGTGTTGGATCTAGCCCTGATCTCTTGACTGGGTGAGAGCTTTCTGCTTAATTCAGAGACTCTGTCCCTCACCACCCCTTGTTGTAAATATTTTTGTCCACCCTAAGCGTGGAAGGGTATTCTCAGATGTGAGACCCTTGCTCATTGCACCATCAGGATTCAAGCAAACCGGGCCGAAGACGGCTGTAATGCCAGAAACCGGTCCCCGGGAGCTTGTTTCCTTCCCAGTGTAAGAATTGGCTTTTGTAGTTTGGTTTGCCCTGTTCCCATCATGCACTGGGACAGGAACAGACTAATTTGCATACAGCCAGGTTCTGAAACTGGGATGGTGCAGTGAGCTAAAAAACGGTGTTGGATCTAGCCCTGATCTCTTGACTGGGTGAGAGCTTTCTGCTTAATTCAAAGACTCTGTCCCTCACCACCCCTTGTTGTAAATATTTTTGTCCACCCTAAGCGTGGAAGGGTATTCTCAGATGTGAGACCCTTGCTCATTGCACCATCAGGATTCAAGCAAACCGGGCCGAAGACGGCTGTAATGCCAGAAACCGGTCCCCGGGAGCTTGTTTCCTTCCCAGTGTAAGAATTGGCTTTTGTAGTTTGGTTTGCCCTGTTCCCATCATGCACTGGGACAGGAACAGACTAATTTGCATACAGCCAGGTTCTGAAACTGGGATGGTGCAGTGAGCTAAAAAACGGTGTTGGATCTAGCCCTGATCTCTTGACTGGGTGAGAGCTTTCTGCTTAATTCAGAGACTCTGTCCCTCACCACCCCTTGTTGTAAATATTTCAGAATGATCCCCGACTGGTCTGAGTGTATAAGAAGGGGTAAGTGGGGAGGAACCGCACTGCCAGGACACCGCTCAGAATTTTGGCCCCTATATTTAGAAGCAAAATTGGTCTGTAGGAGGAAGCGTCCGAAGGGTCTTTGCCGGACTTCGGTATTATGACCACAAGGCCTTCAAGCATAGAGTCAGGCAGAATACCTTACTTTAGGGCCTTGTTGTACACCTCTAGTAGTTGGTCCGTTATTGATATTACAAATGTAATATAAAATTCCACCGGTAGTCCATCACTACCTGGGGATTTCGCAGGTTTAAGATTTCTGTTTGCCGAAAGGATTTCTTCCTTCGTAATCCGGTCATCTAGGGCCTCCGCGACATCTGAGTCGAGACACGGGAGCCTAACATCTGCAAGGGAAATCTTGTAATGCCTCCCTCGGAAGGTATACAATCTCTGTATAGACCCTGCCAAGATGGGTGGCAAATACGTCGTAAATCACTAGCTTGTCTGCACTGGTTCCCCCAAGTTCGCACGCAACTGCAGCAAAGGGGTCTCAGGCCCCTCTCGTCGAATCAGGCAGGCCAATAAAGCACCTGTCCTGTCCCCCTCCATATGTAAGCTCTGCTGGTAGGGTGTGTGGGTGTGTTTTTCCAATCTATGCTAGTATTCCATTAGTGCCTCCCGTGGATCACACCACTCCAGCAAACTATAAGAGGCTGAAGGAAGCACCGCTTCCAGCTTCCCCAATTTGGACACCTGTGTTCTAATATCTCTCTCCAGCTGACACAAAACCTAATAAGATTTTTTTAAACACACCTGCCTGAGGATGACCATAATCTCCCAATCAAGTGTCTGACAGGATGCAGACTCCCCGAATTTCCTCAAAATAATGTCCGAGTGTATCACAGGCCACCGCCGGAAAAGGGGGGGGTCCCTCTGAGCCTCCGAACAGAGCCGTCAAATGGTATCGCTGGGTGATGTGGCTCACTCCCCAAGAGTCAACAAGACCGGTGAGTGGTCAAAGAGGTATCGGGTGAGAGTACACAAGATCAAGAACCACAGTCCCCAGTTTGGCGGAAATCAAGCAATAATCTAGGTGGCTGACTGTACCCGTTGCAGGGTGTGACAAAAAACATGTTTTGACAGGATGACGTTGACCCCAGACATCGCACAATTGCAGACCATCCAGCAGATCCCGGAGTGCTCCAGTAAGCCGGGGTTTTGTATAGGCCTGCAACCCATCCATAACACAGTTAGAATCCCACGCCGAGATAATCATCGTACCTAGATAGGGGGTCGCCGCTGCCTGCAGTGTAGAAAAGAAATGTGAACAGTTAACATTGGGGGCTTAGACATTAATTAAACAGATCTCCTGCCCCTCAAGTGTCCCATACAGAACGACATACCCTTCTTCCACAACATGATTCAAATGTTTAAAAGGTATCCCTGGAGCCACCAAAATAAGTGCCCCCCTTGTATACCCCGAATACGAGATAGCACAGACTTGCCCCCTCATCGTTTTCTCACCCCCCATCTGCAATAACGCGTTTAGACTTGTGCACATCTGTCAAATAGAGTAATCGTATTGCCCGCACTATCATGCGCCCTCAAACGCGAATGTATGACGTTACAACGCATACATTTACAATGCATGCCTTTACAACGCAGTTTTTACATCGCAACATCCTTTACAATGCATTCTTTTACATCGTATGCCATTCCATTGCATTTTCAGAAACTACCTTTACAACGCATTCCATTACATCGCATCATACCTTTAGAACGCATAGAATTACAATGCATACCATTACATCGCATTTACGGTAGGTG
The DNA here is from genome assembly GCF_964263255.1 of Lissotriton vulgaris. Classification (NCBI taxonomy): domain Eukaryota; kingdom Metazoa; phylum Chordata; class Amphibia; order Caudata; family Salamandridae; genus Lissotriton; species Lissotriton vulgaris. The sequence goes on from NC_141691.1 coordinate 2,047,283,093, forward strand.
TTGGATAGTATAGGGGTAAAAATGACTATTCTAACTCCAGTGAGTGCAACAGTAGGGTAAGTGTTGGAGTGTAAGGGTACTATGCGTTGTAATGGTATGCATTGTAATGACTTGCGATGTAATGCCTGCGTTGTAGTGACATGCGATGTGATGGCTGCATTGTAATGACATGCGATGTAAAAGATGTTGCGATGTAATGGCTGCTATGTAAAGGTAGTGCGATGTAATGACCTCAAACTCATTTACTTTAACTAGAATACTCCGATTACAGTAAAACTATACCTACATAAGGATAGTTGTTAAACATGAAACCACACTTAGCTCTTACTACAATGGAGTTATTACTTTGCCCGCATTCTTTCATAGCAGTGAAACGCATGTGCAACAATTGTAACACTCCAGCATACATATACGCATGCGTAGTTCAGAAAATATTGAGCCAGTTCACATCACACGCCTTCAGTACGCCAGACAGTAACAGCCCCACACTTATGACGCTTTGATCAGGCTGCTCCTGGGGGACAGCGGAAGCAACATGCGTTATTACAGTGCCCGGTGACGCGACAAACACATTCCACTTGTAGCCACAGGTGCGATTCATCCATACGTTAATGAATCAATTCATTAACGTATATATACGCATATATATACCGCGCTGCCTCCCCAAGGCATACACCAGCAGGGAAGCAATGAGGACGGACCTTAGGAACATCGCGGGAGACGCACCTTGATGTAGTAAGGGGATGAGTGGATTTGGGAGCGAGCTTTTTTGTGGAACAAGTCTCCACTGCTAATAGGATTGAATGCATTACTGAGCAAATAGAACACATTCCTCTAATGTTAACCTTTTTAATTGTTTCATAAACAACTTGGTTCTCAGAGTTTGACTACAGGGGTCCCTCAACTCCTCCCTTCCCATGGGACACCCCTACACCTTTAATAGGGTAAAAGTGTGAGCTGATCTCACAACTATTTTTTCTTGGAGCACCATGTATGCAATGACACATGAGCTCTCCACTTGCACTTTAAATACTTTGTGCATGTTTTACAGTCTGAATCCTTCCTGGCCAGTATGAGCATTATACTGTTTCACTCATGCTGTCACATATCATTTTCCTTACAGGTGTTCCGAAACATTTCATGGTAGAGTTGGACTGGAGTCAGCCTATGAGAGTGGATTCATCCTTGTCTCTTAGAGACAAGATAGGAGCCCCTTTCACTTATGCCCTGATGAATGCCATGGAGCCTCCTGGCAGAAACATGTTGGCAACACAGATGGAGATGGGGTACTAAACCCCGTAGTCTCCACCTCCAATTTTTAATATCGAGCACGCTCTGCACTATTAAAGATTTCATGCAATGCATCGATTTTTAACATCACTCACTTTTTCAGCATGGGCCCCCACTTAGTTATAGAAATGCCTCCCTGTCTCCAGGTGTAGGCCCGCCCTTTATCAAATGTAGTATTTAAAGGGCGAGGACAGCCGATGATGAAGCGTGACACCTGGTGGTGTGTGAGGCCAGTCTATACATTTTTTTTAAATGTCCAACACTACCTAATCAATCGGCATAATGTGCCTTTTCTTTCACTAAGAATCAGACACCGAGACAGGTTAGCTTCTTGTTGTGTGATATATGGGATGCAATCATCTCAAATGTGTGTTTCTTGCAGGAATGCAATAGCCACTCTCGAACACTTCAAATAGGCATACACTTGTTTACGTTTTCAAGGAGGCTATGCCACCAGCATTCCAAGAGATTATTTTGTTCACAGAGGTAGCCATTCTTTACAAAGCATCCACTAATCTTTTTCTCCTCGTGCAACATCCTCGCTCACACAGCCCCAATAGGGGATCCCAGACAGCGCTCCAGGCATGACCATTTGACACAAAAGCCGAACTAACATCCCAATCCACTCAGCAGTACCACCATCCCACCCCGTCCTTACTCACACAAGTTGGGAGTCAGCAACAGCCGCCTGTTGGAAGCTGGCTCTGTATATACTATACCAAAGTAAGCTATAATGTGCACAGAGTCTAGTGGATCCACAGAGGCTTTACACAGGCTAAAGTAGATAATACTGATGCTCACTTTTGTGGTAGTATGGTAGAGCAATTAGGCTCATTAGAGGGATGTGTTAAGCATTTGTTGTACACACTAAGGGAAAAAATGATCGCACACACTCAAAGACTGAATCCAAGACCAATTGTTTTGTATAAAAAATATTACTTTACTTCTATGTTTAGAACTGAGAGAAATCAGTTGCAGGAAAGTATCAGTTTAATATAGAAATACTTGTCAGGTACCGTAGGCAGAGGATTAGCAAAGGGCAGCATACGCAGGAATCATTGACAACACCTCACACCTACCCCCCCCAGCTCTTCCAAGCGACCGCCGGGGGACGGCAAAGGCAGGGGCCGCCACGAGCGGTAAGTGTCTAGCTACGCCACTGACAGTAGGAATGTGTACTTACGGCTAGATTGGTTGACCTCGAAGCTAGGGAACCAGGTTAGACTCTTGGCAGGGATGCGCAACATACTGTGCTTCTGGGCAAATCACTTAATCTCCCCGCGCCTATCAAAAATGAATGTGTCCATCTGTAACGAAAATGGAACTCATCTAAAGTGCTCTTATACCTAATATCTTCGGGTTGTGTTTGCGCTATATAAAACTCTAAAAAAATTAAATAAGAATACTTTACAGTGATACCAAAAATATTTTGTGATGTCAATCAACAGTAGCAATAACTTAGCAATGTAAAAGATTGACAGTGTAAATATCAAGAAATGCAATGCAAACCTATGGGAGGAAAACAGTTATTCACATTTACCGGTAAGTACTCAACTTACACATCCAATCTTAGGGATTTTAGATCAGCGCTGGGCAAGGGTCAGATCAAGGTAGCAGCACTGGGGCGGCCGTTGCAGAGGTCACTGACCCCATTGTTAGTTAATGGAGACTAGGGGCATCCACAGAGGTGCTGATTGCAGGTAGTACTGCGGTTTCAGGGCACAGGCCCCAGGAGTTTAAAGTAGCATGGGGGACCACAAGTCAGCACGAAGCATACACCTCCAGCAGCACAGGGACAGCCGGGTGCAGGGTGAAAATCAGCATTGGGCACCCAATGCAAGTGAATTGGGGATCTCTGTCACACAAAGAGGCTGCATGCTGGACTAGGAGGCTGGACGAAGGTGACCAACAGCGGGGCAGGTAAGTAGAGGTGTCAGTGGACACCTAAACACCGCCGGCTGAGCTCCCCTAAGTGGGGGGCTGAGAATGCCGGGGTGCCTTTAGACATCGTAAATTCTTTACCAGGCCAGTCTGGTCAGGGAGATTCTCCATGACGAGGCTGCAGGCATCTTCGTGGAGTCCAGGAGAGGTCAGCCACCGATGTTTTCGAGGTCCGGTTCTCTGGGGAGACTTCACTGGACAAGTGGGCCATTCGGATTCGAGCCATGGGCGTAGAGTGCTAAGTGGACAGGACTCGCAGTTCCAAGAAGGTAAGGGAAACCTTGTTGTACACTTTTTTGTGAACAGGGCCGCTGTCCTCTGGAGTTTTTGGTCTTTAGGGAAGGCATGCAGTCCTCCTAGGGTTGAGGAGGCGGTTGGGCCTGCAGGACGAATCGGTTTTCGAGCAGGTTTCTTCGAGGTTGCAGACAGGCCAGTAGGACTAAGGACAAATCAGTTCTCGTCTAGAGTCTTCACTGCTACACAACTCTTCAGTCCTTCTTTAGGTTGCCAGGAATCTGAGGATTAAGGTTCAGAGGTGCCCCTAAATAGTTAATCTAGGGGCGTTACAGGTACTGGCAGGTAGTATCTAATGTGCTACTTACCTATAGAGTGATTATATCCCTTGTATGTCCCCTCCCTTTGGGGAAGGGGCATCCCTTAACCTAACTGGCTAGAATCCTTTCATCCAATATGAAAGATTTTCTAAGGAGTGTGTCATTTCAGCTTGGGACACTTTAGAGGTGGTCCTGGCTAAGAGGGGACACACCTCCTGCTTACTTATTTTCCCGCTGACCTTGCTGCCAAAAGTGGAGCTTGGTCGGAGGGGGGGGGAATCACCACTAGCTGGAGGGGCCCTGGCTAGCATAACAGAGGGAAGGAAGCCTTTGAGGCTCAACACACTGATTGCTGTTCCTGCTTGGGGTAGGTGAGCGCAAAAACAACAGTTGATGGACAGAATGCAGAACAATGTCATACATTCACCCCAGTACAGAGATCTGGGCCTAAATCCATCGTTTTTTGCACTCCAGACCACCCCAGTTCAGACATGGCCATACGCAAATCAGCCTTGACCCTGTGCCTCATGGGAACAGTCCAGCCCGAACTGTCAAGCCATGTCTTTCCTGGACCGGAATCAAGCATCCTAGGACCGGTTTCTGGATATCAGCCGTCTTCAGCTAGGATAGCTTGACTCCAGTGGTGTGGAGAGCATCACTATCCCCAGAATCAAGAAGGCCCGCACGGGTGGAAGACGCTTCTCGGTTCACACCGCACGTCTTTGGAACGCCCTCCCCCGTGAGATCAGAACGGAATCCAACTATCTACGTTTCAGAAAGAGGCTGAAAACCTTCCTTTTTCCATAAATCCCCTTCTCACCTCCTTGCCCCTCACCCCCCTCTGGTTAACTGCTCCTAGCGCTGGGATACTCACGAGTGACTACGCGCTCTATAAAATTTATTAATAATAATAATAATAATGGGACTCACGTCTGAGCATACCCATCCCACTCGGGGTGACAAATGCAAAAACAACAGTTGATGGACAGAATGCAGAACAATGTCATACATTCACCCCAGTACAGAGATCTGGGCCTAAATCCATCGTTTTTTTGCACTCCACACCACCCCAGTTCAGACATGGCCATATGCAAATCAGCCTTGACCGTGTGCCTCCTGGGGTAGGTGAGCAGCACCTCCACTCCACGCAGGCTTTGTTCCTGGCCCACAAGAGCACCAGGGCTCCCACCTCAGGGGGTTAGAAACATGTCTGTGTGTGGCAGGCTGGTGCAGCCATTTTTCAGGGGGCATCTCTAAAATACTGAGTGCATTTTGTAATAAATACAGCACTGGCAGCAGTGTGGATTTATTATGCTGAGACGATTGATAGCAAAGTTCCTAGCATTGAGTAAAGTTATCATGGAGTTGTGGAATTCGTACTGACAAACCCCCAGACCATGTAGGAATACGAGTTCACTCCCCTTACAATGTCTGAGAATGGACTCAGACTTTGTAGGGCCATTTTGCTCATGCAGCTATGCCCTCACCTGTGGTATAGTGCACCCTGCCTTACGCATGTAAGGCCTGCTAGAGGGGTGACTTACCTATGCCACAGGCAGTGGTTTGGGGGCATGGCGAACAGGGATGTGTGCCATGTCGATGCTTTAGCTGCACCAGAACACACAGTCTGCAATGGCAGTGTGAATGTGTTAGGGGAGGAGTCTCTAAGGGTGGCACAATTCATAAGGCAGCCTTTAGGAACCCTCTCTGGTCACAAGGCCCTAGAAACAACTAGTACCTTGGTACAAGGGGCTTACATGTACTGGTACAAGGGGCTTACATGTGACCCAGAGGTGTGCCAGTTGTGAAAACAAAGGTACAGTTTTGGGAAAGAACACATGCACTCTGAACCTGATTAGTAGCGACCCTGTGCACACTCAGTCAAAGTGCATCAGAATCAGGCATAACGTGGGGGGTAACTATGCAAAAAGGGCACTTTCGTGCACTGCCCCATACCTCAATATTGATAAGAAAATAGAAAAGTAAAAGAGAAACACTAAAGTAATCCTCCCACCTCTCCCCCATTGCAAACTTGTGCTCTGAACGAGGTGAGGTATCCGTGATAGGGCACGAGGCTTACGCACTCCAGCTCCCTCCCCGCAGCCATCCATCTCAAGGAGTTAAAGCCCTCCTGCCAACAGTCACACAGAGAACCCCCCTCCCCCCCCACCCCTTATCTCTCCTCCCAGATCTGCATACATAACAGTATTTTGACACATTCACAAACAGGAATATCAAAGCCTATCATATGTCATACATACAGGTTTTCATTGCCTCCCCTCCAAACCATCATATGGACCGCAGGCATCCCCTCCATTGCCCCTCAGGTTTGGGTCCAGTGTAGCTGGCCTAGTTGCCATAACGTTTGTAGAGGCCCTAGCAGAGTTTCAGGATGAAATATTCTCAGGTTGGTCTCAATCATCCAGCTGTTTCTGGGAGGCCACAACTGAATCCAGGACCTCATCAGAGGCCTGCAAGGTACTATCCGAACAAACCCAAATTCTCTCTGAACTCACATTAGTCCTTCATGCGGTCATCGAGGCAAACGCCTGTTTCAGATGATGAAAGACAGTATCGTGGAGTGTTTTTACCTCCTCCAGTAAGGTACCCACATTTTGTTCTTTAGTGGTCATGCGGTTTGACACCTTACGTAGATCAGCTCGCAGAAAGATAACATCTATTGTGATTGAGTCAATCTTGTGGACCACCTCGCCCTGTGAGTTTGGTATTGCGGCTGGTAAGTCTGCGAGAGAGGGGGCCTGCTCTGCAGTCTGCGGACGTATTTCTTCACCACCATCTGGGGCCACCTCCTCAGCCTCCAGCCCCAGGGGGACCGGCTGTGCATAGTTAATGGTTTTGTTAGTCATGGCCAAATTGTTTCCGTTCTCTTACCATCATCAGTTGTTTATAGTGGTAATTACTGGGCACCAGGAGTAACCAGATTTGGGGTGGCAGCAGGCGTCACATCAGGCTCTTTCTCACCACACTGTCCCAATAGGTATCACCACCATCGGAGTAGTAGGATGATCTCCAGCACAGCCCCGTACTCAGCACACCCCTCCCAGGCTCAGTCTAGAATGTCTGTCCTACAGGGCATTGGGCCAGACCATAGCTCAGGAGACTCAAAAGAAACACCCTCCAGGTGACTGGTGTAGAGGTCAGTCTCTAAGGATGCTTCCGTCATAGGCCTTTCCTCTTATGAAATGAAAAAATCCCCCCTCAGGGGCGACACCACAGCTCCCCTGTGGCGGCACCACCATACTGTTCCACCCTAGAGGGCCAAAGCCAGAGGCATATTCACTTGGGGTTATCTCCTGCCTAGCTTCAGCCCCAGCACCGCCAGGGTTCTCCACTGCTAGGGTCCAAAAGGCCTGCACCAACACTGGCACAGGTGAGGAGGTGCCCGCGCTTATCCCCTTACCGTCTCCTGCCACTCACTGAAGTCTCCTCACCTCAGGTAGGCTGGCGGTGAATGGTCCAAGCGACCTCCCAACAGGACCCAGTAGACAAAGGGCCTTCTTTCGCAGGATCCACATAGGCCCCACCGCGGCCGCCAGATTAGCAGTGTATGTATGTATGTATGTATGTATGTATGTATGTATGTGTGTTCTTATATAGCGCTCGACTTACCCTTGGGCATCTCGGCGCTTGCATTGGGAACCCGTCCTGGTTTTTCCCTGTGAGATAACTCGTCCTGGGCATCCCCAAGGTGAAAGCCAGGCATCCCGCTGCGGGGGGGCCGTAGTGGAGATTAAGCAAGCTATTGCCCAGAGTTGCAGAGTGTGAACCCGTGATTCGAGTAGACACCGAAGTGAGAATTATCGAGTCTGTGGATACTTGGGCTCAGACCCTGCCGCGTCGGGAATTGAACCCTGGACCCGGGTCTGACCTCTGCTTCAGGGTATGCCTGCTCTAACCAGTGAGCCACACTTCTCCAGTGGGCAGGCCCACGCATGGTACCACCCAGGCTCAGCACAGCAGGGCCCCTCAGGCCCAGGAGCATCACCCACAGGCAAGGTCTTCCTGCCATGCACAGAGGAGCGCTCCCCCCACCGCAGCACCTCGCAGGTAGGACCCTACTACTTTAGCTCACTGCACAGTCTGGGGTGGGAAATCCATTCCCCTCCCGCCATCCACGGCATATCTCTTAGGCAGGTGGTTCAGCTGGGCCTCCAGCCATGTCACTGGTTACCATTGTGGCAATCTTCTGTTATTAACCGGGCCTCGCGTCTCTCCGTTCCCGACAGGGAAAATGGTACCGGCCCGTCTCACTTGGGTCGCACCAGCATCACCACAGTAAAACTACCTCGAGCGGCAGGACAATGCTTCCTGACACTCCCCAAGGCACCGCCACGATCGCCAGGAGATATTCAAGATCAAATCCTCGGCACGATCACTAAGGATGCAGGAAGATAATGACTTCATTTGACAGGGTGGACAGAAGAACGCTCTAGAGAAAACTTCGTAAAATGGGAATCTCGGATAACCTCCTTCATTTAATAACATCGTTTTATATTCAGGGACTTGGTGTCAAGTCCAAATGGGGAGGGAGAAGAGTCTTACAAGCCCAATAGCTACACCTAACAGCTTCAGACAAGGATGCCTTCTAGCTCCCATACTGTTTTCCCTATATCTTAGTGATCTGCCCAGACTTTTTTAACAAGTCTGTAATTTTCCACCTAAAATCGCATCCCACAAAATCTACACCATGTTGTAATCAGACGATGTAGTCATCTTAGATTTAACACCATTTGGCCTGCAAAGGAATCTGCAAGTACTCTATATATACACGGAAGAAAATTATTTAATACCGAACATCACTAAAACAAAAATAGTTCCATTCGCAGGAAGGAAACGGTTTGTCAAATACAACTGACTCTAGGGGGAAAATCCCTGGAAGTGCTAAAGGAAAACACATACCTAGGGAGAATTTTTTCACAATCTCTGCAAATTTTTCCTCATATGCAGAACCTGAGCTGAAAACTCGACGTCCACGTCTTAAGATCATACGCCTCCACTGTCCAAAGGCACTTTTCCTCTCTCATTCAAGTATATAGTGCTAAGATCCCGCCAGTACTATCATATGCACTCAAATATATTCCAATAAGTTAATGGAAACATCTGGATCTGAAAGAAGGGAAAGTCCTCCGGAAACTAACTAAGACGTCACAAGCTGGACCGGTACAAGCTTTTCGCCTTGAACTCCCACTAGTTAGTTCTTATGCCAGAGGATTCACTAATATTATAAGATGGGCATACAACCTCATCCATGCGGAACAAGGAACCCTACGATCCTTATTAAAAATAGAGACATTTGAACAAGGAGCGCCAAAATATGTATTTTGTAGGAATGTCTCAATTGCTTTTAAAATATCAAATGTTAATAATGATTTGCTGCAATCTTGGACTCCTGGTAAGTTGAAGCTCTTTTTAAAACAGTTAACACCAAGGTTAAGATTTAATCTTGACATCCAGCAGTGTTCCGAATTGCCACTGTATAAAACATATGCTGAAACTATTGTTTATAAGAAAACCCAGCAGTATATTTATTTGAACTTAAAGCACGGTGTCAGGCGATCGATTATATTATTCCGGCTCAGGATAATTCCTCTAAAATCATTTACCTACAAATGGCTCCCAAAAGAAAAAGCTAGTAGATCTTGTGATCTATGTAATGGCGGCGTGCAAGATTTGGAACATAGGGTATTTGATTGTCCAAATTTGACAGTTGTAGAAGCTGGAAAAAGGTTTAAACGACCAATTCGCACAAAATGTAAAATCAATTCGGTTCTGAACCTGATCTCTCTTTGCAAGGTACCGCCTATTGAATTTGTATGTTACAATATGTTTACATTTTTTAAATCTTTTTTTAATTTTGTTCTAGAGCGTTATTTATATCATTTTATAAGCAAACTTTAAAGGAAATGTTTATGTATTAAATATTTGTGGGGCGCTAGAGGGCGCGCAAGCGGAATGGCTGCTTGAACACGCAGCTCCCGCACCTTGGTGAATGATCCTGCATATATCTGCTGCCACGGAGTGCCAAACCTCCTGATTTTTACGACATCTGCTGCAAGTGTCCCACTCTACAATCGACCCAAGTCTGGTGGTGCTCTGTTGCTCGAAACTCGAGATTTAAGCGGTTGAAGTTCCAGCGGAGATCGCACTGGAGCTGACGGATTGGAGTGGCCGGCTGCAGCAATCTACGCTACACCGGGGATGACCACGAGGGTCTGGGCCGCATGACGGAGCTGACGGCGGCCTGTTACTGAGACCTCGTGTGTGGACTTGGCCGGGCGGTAGGAGGCTGTCACCCCACCCGTGTAGAGCCCCCCCAACTACCGATACTGCCCTCGCTCCTGGGGCTTTGGACTGACCCGCTACTGGTTGCTGGTGGGAACCGCGACGCGTCCTGTCTCCTGGGTCCGTGTGAGGGCCCCCGACTGCCTGGGGCTCTTGGCGGTGTGGTGAGTCCCTGCAGAATACCGGATCCAGGATCGTGTGTTGCGCCTGGCCCCCGCGGTGAGCGGCGCCGCCGCGCTTTTGCCCGGAGCGTCCATTACGCTGCTGCCCCACCTCTGGACCCTGAGCGGACCTACGGACTGCTGCGCTGCCGGCTGCTACTACGGACGGGTCCCTGCTCCCCTCCCGGCTCTGCTGCGGCCTGGCTCCTCCTCCGGGGACCGCGACACACGAGAGAATCACGCTGCACCTTCCCGAGGGGGCTCCTCCTATGCCACCCCTCTTCACCGGTGCCCCACCGCTCCCGGAGTCCACTCACCTGGGCCATCGGCGCCTCCACTGAAAGTCTGCGAGAGAGGGGGCCTGCTCTGCAGTCTGCGGACGTATTTCTTCACCACCATCTGGGGCCACCTCCTCAGCCTCCAGCCCCAGGGGGACCGGCTGTGCATAGTTAATGGTTTTGTTAGTCATGGCCAAATTGTTTCCGTTCTCTTACCATCATCAGTTGTTTATAGTGGTAATTACTGGGCACCAGGAGTAACCAGATTTGGGGTGGCAGCAGGCGTCACATCAGGCTCTTTCTCACCACACTGTCCCAATAGGTATCACCACCATCGGAGTAGTAGGATGATCTCCAGCACAGCCCGTACTCAGCACACCCCTCCCAGGCTCAGTCTAGAATGTCTGTCCTACAGGGCATTGGGCCAGACCATAGCTCAGGAGACTCAAAAGAAACACCCTCCAGGTGACTGGTGTAGAGGTCAGTCTCTAAGGATGCTTCCGTCATAGGCCTTTCCTCTTATGAAATGAAAAAATCCCCCCTCAGGGGCGACACCACAGCTCCCCTGTGGCGGCACCACCATACTGTTCCACCCTAGAGGGCCAAAGCCAGAGGCATATTCACTTGGGGTTATCTCCTGCCTAGCTTCAGCCCCAGCACCGCCAGGGTTCTCCACTGCTAGGGTCCAAAAGGCCTGCACCAACACTGGCACAGGTGAGGAGGTGCCCGCGCTTATCCCCTTACCGTCTCCTGCCACTCACTGAAGTCTCCTCACCTCAGGTAGGCTGGCGGTGAATGGTCCAAGCGACCTCCCAACAGGACCCAGTAGACAAAGGGCCTTCTTTCGCAGGATCCACATAGGCCCCACCGCGGCCGCCAGATTAGCAGTGTATGTATGTATGTATGTATGTATGTATGTATGTATGTATGTGTGTTCTTATATAGCGCTCGACTTACCCTTGGGCATCTCGGCGCTTGCATTGGGAACCCGTCCTGGTTTTTCCCTGTGAGATAACTCGTCCTGGGCATCCCCAAGGTGAAAGCCAGGCATCCCACTGCGGGGGGGGCCGTAGTGGAGATTAAGCAAGCTATTGCCCAGAGTTGCAGAGTGTGAACCCGTGATTCAAGTAGACACCGAAGTGAGAATTATCGAGTCTGTGGATACTTGGGCTCAGACCCTGCCGCGTCGGGAATTGAACCCTGGACCCGGGTCTGACCTCTGCTTCAGGGTATGCCTGCTCTAACCAGTGAGCCACACTTCTCCAGTGGGCAGGCCCACGCATGGTACCACCCAGGCTCAGCACAGCAGGGCCCCTCAGGCCCAGGAGCATCGGAGGTCCCAGAGCCTCCCCTGCCTCGGTCCCAGAGCCTCCCCTGCCTCGGCGCTTTCTCCCGCCCGGCCTCACGGCACTTGAGATCCACGCAGGCCTCCTGTACCTCCGAGCCCGCCTTTGCATTGGCCCTTGCTGTCCTACTGTGGCACCTGCGGCATCGCTACTCTCCTACAGTCGCCTCCCTCTGGGATACCCTGACGCGCTACCACACTCCACGGCGCACATGTGCGAGGATAGATAACCACCATGGTGCGGCCTGAAAATCGACAGGCGAAGCTCAGCTTTGAAAGCGCAAAAAAAGGCGCGAAATCGGTACAAGCGGATCCTGTACCTAGTGCATCGTCCCCACAAGCTACCGGCTCAGCTACCAAAGACATTGATCTGACCAACCTAATTCAGGAGATGCGACAGGGGTTTGCCACGGTGGTTGAGAAGGTGGATGGAGTCACTGCTCGACTGGACGCGCTAGTACACAAGGTTGACCGTCACGAAGAGCGCATCACAACTGCGGAGCAACGTATATCCGACACTTCAGATGTTACCGCGACCCACACGACGCAACTGAGTAGGATGGACAACTTGCTTAGGGTCATAGCGGCTAAAAATGAGGACTTGGAAGCTCGCAGCCGCCGGAATAACATACGAGTCACCAATGTGCCGGAATCCACAGACACGGGCAGGATGGAGCTGTACATCGAGAAGTTGCTCAGAGGCTCAATTGGCGAGGATGCCTTCTCGCCACAATTTATCGTAGAAAGGGCCCACCGCTCCCTGGCACCCGTGCCCAAGCCTGGGCTCCCACCGAGGCCCATAATAGCTCGTCTCTTGAATTACCGTGACCGGGATACTGCGCTTCGGGCGGCCCGGACTCAGAGGTCATTGCATTATAATGGTGTGACGTTCTCCATTTATCCAGACTTCACGCCCATGGTTCAGGAGGAGCGACGCAAATTCCTTCCGGTAAAGAAAAAGTTGCGAGAGGCCCAGATAGACTATGCGCTCTTGTATCCTGCGAAGCTCCGAGTCACGCACCAAGGCACACAAAGGTTCTTCACTAATCCGCAAAAAGTTGAGGACTTCCTGAAATCGCTTCGAAGGACCCAGCGGGATGGTCGAGCAGATGATGAAGGACAAGTAGAGGCAGACTAGTCCCCAGCGCCCTAAAACGGCTAACTAAAGCCATGTGCTGCTCCTTACGCCTTGTCTACTCTGGATGATGTTCTTTATACAAACTACTGCACAGACACTGGGGGAATTGCGGATGATGGACCTGCGCTGAACCTGCACCCCTGTGGTAACGTAAAACCAAGGTCCACTTTTCTGACCCTAGTCTCTACCGAGGGCGGTACAGTAATGGAGCTCAGGGTCAGGGAGTGACTGTGCGTACTCTATGTGTTACCCCTATTGGGTGATCCCCTTTACCTTGCCAATGTTTGCATTGTTGCTGTTGCGGGAATTGGGTGGGGAGGGTTGGGGGAAGGGCTGTTGGGTGGGAGAGATCGGCTTCTGGCATGATTGGGATGCTGGGGTGGGCGGGGGGTGGGGATGTTTCAAGAGGCAATCATTGACTAGACTTTCCACGTGGACATTATTCTGGTGTGCGCACCGTTGCTGGCTGGGCAGGGGTGGCTATGTTACGCTGCCTTTCTTGGCGCCGCTATGTTATCTTACTGCTCTATCCATGGCGGCTCTGTCTGCGTGTATTCTGCTAGCCTGTTTGTCCCGTAATGTCTGGGGGCTGAACAAACTGTGTATATTTATGATAACCTGGTGTACACTCTGGCACTGCCAGGGTGGGGGAGGTTGCATTTTGCGGCCCTCTCGGGCTCTACCTTACTCATTGTTGTTTTGTCCATGGCTGATTTAAATGCGAATGCGCAATTGACATGTTTATCCTGGAATGTCCGCGGACTGAATAATGCTAAGAAATGCCGAAATGTTATTGCCTACCTCGATAGACATCATGTACAGTTAGCCATGTTATAGGAGACACATCTGCCCGCACAGGATGGCGCCACTTTCGCAAAGAGATGGGCTGGACACCGTATCTTTTCCTCTTATTCGACTTATGCCAGAGGCATGGCAATTCTTGTTGCCCGCAATGTGCCTTTGCAACCATGTGGGGACATGTCGGACAGAGAGGGCCGTTATGCTCTGTTGTGGGGCAGAATAGGCCGTGAACTGTATCTGTTTGTGTCCGTATATGCACCTAATATTGATTCACCTGCCTTTTTCACCACTCTGTGGGGTAGGATTGTGGCTGTTGGGGCGCGACACATAGTATGGGGTGGTGATTTCAACCTGGCGTTGGTACCCACATTAGACAGAGCGGATGGTGTTGGCTCCTATAAGCCGAGGGCCAGGGAGGCACTGGAGGGAGTTATCGAGGAGGGTGGACTTTTAGATGCCTTGAGACACTTACATCCTAATGGAAGGGAGGGTACACATTTCACTTCGCATACTGGGACGTGGGCACGCTTGGATTACTTCTTAGTCACTAGGATGATCGCTGCGGAATTAGTGGGGGCTACTCACCTGCCTAGAACCTACTCTGATCACGGCCCTGTACTTTTACGATTCTGTATCCCTGGGTGGGACACTCCCCGACCGCAGTGGCGATTACGCCCTACCGTACTTCTTGACAACCTGTTTCGCACTGAACTGGGGGAGGAGATAGCGGACTTCTTTCCCAGGAACAAGGGGTCGGTTGACTCGGTTGAAAACATATGGGAGGCGTTTAAGGTCACTGTCAGGGGGTACTGCATATCTAAGAGCCACGGGGTACTACGTGATATTTTGCATTCCATTACCACACTGGAGAAGGAACTACGGGCCCTGGAACTCCGCATGACATCAGACACTGACCCCGGCCTGCATGCCACCTTTAGGGAGACACTGTCAAGGTATGAGGAGGAGGCTGCCAGGGAAGCGAAATACCGAGGCAAACACTGGACAGCCCGTAAATACTGTGAGGGTGATAGGCCCGGGAAGGTACTGGCTACACTCACGCAACCCTCACATATACACCACACCATATTAGAAATCGCTGACGCCTCCGGTACCACTGTGAGTGACTCAGATGCGATATTACACACATTCGCAACACACTACTCCTCACTGTACACTTCCACGGCGGAGGCGGATGCGCCATATGCCTCATACCTCAGCGATGTGGCGTTATGCTGGCTCAGCGGTGGGGACAGGGAGTTTCTGGCGGCGCCTTTCGAGCTCGAAGAGGTGCGTGAGGCCATTATGTCCCTCAGGAACGGCAAGGCCCCGGGCCTTGATGGCATACCTGCCGAATTCTATAAAGCCTGCATCGATGTTATGGCGCCAGTGCTCCGTGAGGTGTTTACGGAATCCCTTGCTGATGGTATTCTTCCCCGCTCTATGCGCGAGGTGGTGATCACCTCCCTCTTAAAACCAGATAAAGACCCCACATCATGCGATTCTTACCGCCCGCTCTCCCTCTTAAACTGCGACGTCAAGATACTTGCTAAGGTACTAGCCACCCGGCTATCGCTCCTGATGACCAGACTTGTATTGCCTGATCAGTCTGGCTTTGTGGCGGGCAGATCTACGTCCCACAATCTTCGCACCCTCTTCTCCTTGCTCCGCACGGTTCACCCTGACATTCCGGTGGCAGCTGTATTCCTTGATGCCACCAAGGCTTTCGACTCTATTGAATGGCCTTATCTTTTTTCGGTACTTGCCAGCATGGGGTTCCCTAAACTATTCCTGTCTTGGGTCCGCCTTCTATACACGGATCCCACGGCCAGGGTGCTGATTAATGGACGCCTGTCGCAGGCCATCGCGCTCACGAGGGGCACCCGTCAGGGATGCCCGCTCTCTCCCCTGTTATTCGCCATCGCGGTTGAGCCTCTTGCCTGTCGCCTACGGCAACTGCATCGAACTGGTGCTGTGCGGTGCCTGCAGCGGCAAATTGACGTATCACTCTATGCGGATGACATCACGCTATACGTCAAGTACCCTGAGACGCATCTGAATCCCCTACTTCGGGAATTTATTTTATTCAGCGGGGTGTCAGGAGTCCACATAAACTGGACCAAGTCGCAATTTTTCCCACTAACGGATGCGGTGCGCGACTTCCCCCTTGATTACCCATTGGAGTGGTGTAGTACGGATCTCCGTTATCTGGGAATCCGCATCTCTCGTGACAAGGACGAGACACTGCGTTCCAATTATGGAGTGGCCATGACCAAATTAACTGCCTCCGTCGACAGATGGATCACGTTGCCACTCTCTATGGCCGGGAGGGCCTCGCTCATAAAAATGGTGGTCCTACCCCGCTTTCTGTACCTTTTCCTCAATATCCCTTATTTCCCTGGCGCTTTCTTTTTCAAAACGCTCCGGACGGAGTTGCGCAGGCTTTTCTGGGGAGGCAAGAGCCCCCGGTTAAAATGGTCGACGCTGATCCTTCCCTATGACAAGGGAGGTTTTGATGTCCCTGATTTTGAGGCATACTACCAGTGCGCACAGGCGCAATTCGCCTACCACTGGATGGCGCCTACCCCCTTTATGCCACACATAGCGGTCGAAGACTGGATCGTGCACCCAATCCCGCTCAATGGGCTGCTACACTGTCCTGAGGCGTCCATAACCACGCCGAATACCTCGGTTTCCTGCACTCTGGACGCGTGGCGCCGCATGGCTAAAAGTTTATCGTGCCCATTGATCTACTCGCCCAGGTTACCGCTTGCCTATCACCCAGAGCTCACACTGTTATCGGAAACGGGTTTCCGACGTCTCTGTGATACACTACGTGTCACCTGCTGGGGCGATTTGTTTCATGAGGGTCGTTTCAAGTCAGTTGACCTGTTTTTCAAAACGCATGAGCGCACTCCCCTCGAGCTCTTTTATTACATTCGCTTGCGTGCGGGGATAAAAGATATCTTACCTGATTATCCTAATGAGCCCGAGATCCTTCCTCCGCTGCACTTCCTATTAGGGTCACAGGACGGGGCACATCTGGTCTCTGGACTCTACCGTAAGATCCGCAGTGCTGCCCCTGATCCGGAATCCGCTGCTCGAATGCGCTGGTCTGCTGAGCTTGCGACTGAGATGTTGGACGACCAATGGCACTACTGCTGCGCGCTCACTTCCCGTATCTCTGCCAGTAGCAGGTTGAAAATTATCCACTATAAATTTCTTCAACGAGTGTACTACACGCCGGTGCGGAAACGTAGGTTTGGACTGGCGGATAGTGACCGATGCGAGCGCTGTTGTGCTGACCATGCTGATTTTCTTCATCTGGCATGGGAATGTCCCCAGGTGGCTCGCTACTGGCGGCAGGTGCTGGAAGCTCTTGCCGAAATGGCAGAGGAGGTGGTGCCTGCGGACCCCCTGATGGCCCTCCTCGGGTATATGATGCAGATGCCTAGAGGCTGCAGGAAATTCATTGACACTGCCTTGCTCTTGGCCAAGCGGCGGGTCGCGTGCCGATGGGGCAGAGGAAGGGCGCCCAAATTCAAGGACTGGCTCACAGACTTGATATACTGCCAAGATCAGCATGCTACCTTTGCTGAACTGCTGCCTCCCTCGTGTCGTCCCAGTGACATCTGGGAGCCGCTCGTGCACTACCTGCTCGCACGCCCGGATGACAACGCTCGATCGGAAGGTCAGCCCGACGTCACTTAAGAACCCGAACTGTGCTCTAGACCCAGCCTGAAGTCCCGTCTGGGCTATCTTGATTCCCTTGCCCGAGCCCCCTTGTACCCCTGAGCAGTCATTGACATTATAGGCTGTCCTGCCTTGGCCTGCCCACCGCTCCTCCCTCTCTGTACGTGTAAGCTCTATACCATACTCTCTGCACGCTCTTACATCTTCAGCGGATGACGCTCCAGGGTTCCCTACACCTTTCCACGACCGGCCCTTGTTGGTTTCTCTTGTGTTGGATCGTGCATTCTGAACACGAGATCTCACACACACCTCTGCTTGCCTGGGTCGCCACGCCAGAACTCTATCACTGATCCTGTTATACAGTCATGCATTGCCTTTTCGTTGTTACCTAGTTGGGGTGTTTTTGTGTTACTGTTTATGACTTTCGACAAAAAGGAGAGAACCCTCTCTCGCAAAAAACCCTGTTCAACTGCTGCTCATCCTTGCTAGTCCCACGCCATCAGCTGCCGAACAAGATTATCATGTATGTATGATTGCCGTCGGGCCCCCGGGATGCCGGCTTTATGGCTGTGTACAGACCTCTCCATTCTGCTGCCGGCCTCCGGGTTGTGGGCGAAGCAAGCTGTGTACTGTACTCTATCTCATACAATAAAGCAGATTTGAACCCCCCAAAAAAAAAAAAAAAAATATTTGTTGTTCTTAGTCGAGAACTAAGTCAAATAAAAATAAACTTGAAACGTAAAGTTGAAACTTGACTGTTTCGACGGGAGCGCCGGCAGACAGGTCTACTCCATCATCTTGCCTGACCATGCCCCCATCGTCCATAAATGTTAAAATTCAATAACACCGGCTCTACTGATTGGAATTTTGTCATTTTGGTCTTGTTTTATTTATTACAGTAAGTTCTAATTTTCCAACCTGGTGTGGAATCTTTTTGTGTGGTGTGTTCACAGCTTTACTGCAAGTTAAGCTTGACTGCTCTGTGACAAGTTACCAGAGGGTGAGCACAAGGTAATTTAGGGTTGCCTGAACCTTAACCTGACTCATATTGTGGCTGCTGCACTAACTTAGAGTATTTCTCACCCCACACAAGACCTTATAGAGAACTATTACAAGACCACTCTGAATGTCCCCACTATCACAGGATTTCATTGAAGACAGTCAAACCCCCCCCCCTCTGATATACCAGAGAAATTAGCAAAAGAATAAAACAAAAGCTGAAGAAAACATTCCAAACCTTGAAACACTACAAGCTTTACAACACCAAAGCCATCTTGTCCTTTTCACCAAATCTAGGGCTTTCATAACACAATTTAACAAATTTGCAGAAGACCCAATAACTTTTAGCCATTAAAATGTATGCCAACCTCAAACAAAAACAAGATTTCAAAATTGTCCCTCATTCCTACAACCATTGCAATCATCAACCCTAAACGATCACAAATAGCTCAAACACAAACCACACTTAGTAAGCAAACACCCATAATATTCTTCCTTTAAAAACCTTAACTGAGTCCCATCTACAAATCGCAATCCCCATCAAACAATCATTTCTATGGTGAAGAGCCTATTACTGAAAACCTTTTAAAAGCATGTGCACAGAACATTCCTACAAACCCTCCCCATTTCTCAGGATGCTTATCTGGTCACTTTGAGAATGCCCATTACTTTCTTCTCTCAAATGACATCAGATGACACATCTACTAAAGAAATGAAACCTAAATCCTAAATACTTTACAACCTCAAACCAGTTTCCAACCTTTAATTCCTAGGGTCACTGCAAGCATGTTCCAATATATTAGTAACTACATCACTGAACTCCTTCAGATCCAGATTACAAACCTAATATAGCACTGAAACATCAACCCTCCAAATCTGGGATGACACTCTTCACATCAGGACAAATTATTGCTATTTGTCACAACCATGCTAGACTTGAATACTGGGCAGTGAGGCCAATCACACTTTTCTCTCTTAAAGGTTGACCCAACATATGTATAGCTGCTCCAGTAGGGACAATGAAGAGAACCCAGGAACAGGCAAAAATGGGGTGGGGATGAGAGAAAGAGAGAGAATCCTCTCACCAGCAGGATGGATGGTAAAAGATTCTTAGGACTTAAAGTGGCACTACAACACATGTGCGAGATCTACTTATCCGTTACAACACAGTGAAAATAGATATCACATTGCAGATACAAGACATGAAACCTCACCCCGGTGACCTGCGGAATCTCACTGTGACTTGTCCCCAGTTAAACTAGCAGACTTGGCCAATATCAAAAGATGGACAAACTCCACAGAGCCAGACTGGCTGAGCAATGGAGTATTTCCCAAAGGACCACAGGCACATAGACAGAGGTGCAAAAAATGCTGTAGGTAACAGGGCAGGAAATATCAGAGCATGATCAATGAGAGCGAAGAAACGTGAAGGAACAAAAACAGGAAAAACAACAAACGTGTGATCGAAAACTGGTGCGAGCGTATGAGAAATCGAAAAAGTTGTAACAAGCGCTGTTGCCAGACACCCACTCTCACTTCAAACAGTCTATTTAAGACTCTATCTATTCTGCCCTGGAACTACCTCTGTTCTCTACTGTCTCTAGAGTAACTGGGGCAGTGTACATATAGTAACAATCTGGAAGTCTCTGTCATCCATGACTAGTTTTAATTGCTCCATTTTCCATCTTCTCTACATGTGAAGCTTCCAGGGCCATTTCGGAGGTGTTTCTCTATGAGAATTCACACTCCTCACCTCAAAACTCTTGTCGTGTCTTGTGACTGTGGCCCTGCATTTAGCCCGGGAGCTAAACGCAGGGCCACAGTCTGAATGTAATGTGCCAATTGCGTATGTCCCTATGAAGACTCGCAAATCCTTTATAACAGTGCGGGCGTCAGCCGAGCGCTGAGGTCAAACCCACAGAAATATAGAGCAGGAATCCTCTGACACCAAGATGTACTTGTAAGCCCCGTCCGATTCTAAAGAGCCGCAGTGGTCCAAATAGACCCAAGTGAGTGGTGTGTAAAAAATCAGTAGAGGTGTTTGTGGTGGACGTGCTATGGTGGAACCTTTCACCTGCTGACCGATGTCGCACTTGAGGACATAACCCTTGGGTCTGTTTTGGAAGACCTGGCCACCAATAAAGCTGCTTCAATAGTAAAATTGTTGCAGCAATCCCTGCGTGTGCTGAACCCAGACCCTCGTGTGCAACTAGAATTAACCCTAATCTGCCATCCATGTTTGGTATTACTCTAGCCCCCACTCCTTGAAGGACTGGGTTTTTCTAAGACCCAGCGGTGCCAGGGGACAACATCTGAAACCTTCGTGGGTAACCTGTTCCGGCGTACAAATGACAGAGACACGGAACACTTCCTTCGGCGTCAAAGATTTGAGGTTTATTACTGCAGAGAACACAGAAGTCACGAGAAGTACATCATATGTAGGTTCACGGAGCCTGATTCGAATTGCTACTGTGGGTCGCTCCTTTTATACAAGTTTCTCTCATAGATTAACATGATACACAAAGGTTTACAACTTGGTTCCCATCGTAAAGACCCATCTTCCCACCATTAGTACATTCCAATCAGCAGTAAACAGATCGAAGAAGGGACAGAAACAGGTGCAGAGGAAGGCAGAAACAGTGGGGAGATCGGAAAGGGTGTAAAAGGGGTAGTATCGGGAAACACGAGCTGCAGGCATCAAAGGGACGTGCCTAATGAGATGCACAACTAAGACAATAGACCGGCACGGCAAGATGTGCCTCGAGCGGGGCCATCTGCCTTACAGTGTCATCCCCCTCATCATAAAGACACTTTCAAAGGAAATGTGTCTTCCGCAAAAGTCTTGGGAATCCCAGGGTCGCGAAGCGGACAGCGTCCGTTCGCTGGCTACTTGAGGGCAAGAGACAAAATGGATGCCGTATCTAAGATGGAACCCGTGGGTACAGATAGAGGAACCCACGAAACAGACGAACGGTTTAGACTAGCACAGCGAAAACGCGTACACCCACTAAACTCGTCATTTGCGGTTCGTAGATACCAGACTCAACCATATTCGTGCGAGTCGAAAACACCACTTACGATCGTCACGGAACCTCAGACGCTCCTTTTGCCCTCATGTAGGCAAGCACTAGTCGGAATCATATTCGATATTCATCAGATCATCTAGATGTTGCTGCAACATAATTCTATCCATCAGAGCTCCTTTGGTAACAGGCGGCTGTCTCATACACGTTGTAGCACAGAGGCCACATAAGGCAGGACCACACTGCACACAAAGGCAACACGTGAACAGGAATGCTACAACAACTCCGATGATCATCAGAATTTTCCAACCCCAAGTCGACATTAGTCCCCAAAACCACCCAAGTAGCGTCCAATCCCCTACGTCCACGTGTATGGACTCAGAGATCTTATGCAACTTTGAGATGGCTTGATAGACAGTCGGAGCGTTATCTGGAATGAAAATACAGCAGCTTGAATGGATCACCTTACATACTCCACCTCGATCCGCTAAAACAACGTCTAAAACCATACGGTTTTGTAGCGTCATAAGCCTGTCCGTCTGAAGTTCTGCTGTAATATTACCAAGGGCACTGGCAGTGATATTAGCTGTCGATTCCACCACTCGGGTCAACTGTCTCAGGTTCCTACTATTGACCATAGGCCCCCAAAACGGCAAGAAACCCTTGAAAAAGTCTCCTGCCTCTTGACCGGCAGTGTCCTCTTCGCTAATCACGCCCCTCACAACTCTAGTCTTGTGGTAATCTGCATCTACGGTAAACGTCGGAGGCAACAAATTTGCAATATAACATGTGCCCGCAAAGTCAGAGGGCAACCACGTATACGCACGATCATGACAGACGAAGTACGCACCCTTGGCAGTCAGAAACACAGTGGAAGAGAGCATCGGTAAGACATACGTCTCGGAGCAAGCACTCTCTCCAAGATGAGCTCTCGGGCTTCGGCCACGACCTTTTAGACAGAAATTACCAAGGTGGGGTACGATCCATATTGGAGACGAGCTTTTAAGCTGTCTTTCACCCACGAGCGCACTATACTCAACCTCACTCAGATCCCTATAGGCTCGCACCTCTTCCTCTGGGATGAGCGACGGCTCATAGATATCCCTATCTAAATCAGCGATCGCTATAGCCAAAGGCTTGTGGTACGGACCGGGACCAAAGTGCGGAGGACGTGGCTCTCGATTGGGGTAGGAATCTAGTGCACTTCGAAACATTGTTTGCAATGCTCGAGCTGAACCCTGGGAGCTATAAGGAAGGACCAGGTACGGAATTCCCTTATCCGTGGTATGTGGCATTAACCCACACACCCAACAATTGGTAGTGTTAACCACTAACTGATGCTGATGAAGGAGCTGAATGAAGGAATTATTCATAAATTCCGCACGTCTAACCTGCTCGTGTTGGGGTAGGATGTGAAAGGAATGAGGGGACACAGTGGAGGTAAGTTTAGGTTCAGAAGTAGGAGTAGGTATGGCAGAAAGGTAGGAAGTACTGTATCATATAATACACCCCACCCGCCAATAACAAGGAAACAGTTAGAAACAGAAGAAACACCTGGAACATGAAGCACTTTGTACGAGTAATTTGTTGCAGTTTGAATCTTTGCGCCTGAGCTTTTTCCAAGTCCACCAGCTTTGAAAACGCCATCCTCTAAAACCGTCCGCAACGTTTCTTGACGCACTTCGTTCTGTGTAGCAGTAGTCAATCCCCAGGAGTTCCCAGGAACCGACGGTCTCCGACCTAGTGTCAAGACCTACTAACCAGAAGGAAGTACGCGCGCGGCCCTACGGTTCACCCGGACGCAAGGTATCCTAATTCACAAGTATATACAAAGTCTCTTAGCTGTGGAAGCAAAAACACATATATGGAAAAAACTCAATATTTACAAAATCACAGTTGTACGAGTGTTTAGACTGATCGTGGCAATGGGGTAGCGTAGATGTCGAGGGACAAAAGCAAGCTTTTTATTAGTCCTTGGTATTAGATCGCAAAAAGTATCGGCTTCTCCCAGGGCGTGTCTGTTCGTCAAACAATGGATCCGATGAGGGAACAGAGTTCTGTTGATCAGTCAATTGTTCAGATCTTGAGTTTTGTGATGACAAATGTTCAACAATGTCGTTCTGCTGCACTGAGGATTCGCCGACAGGCTGAGCATCGCTAAAAGGTACGAAGGTCTGCAATGATTCCGTTTCAGACGAGGCAATGCCCTTCCTTACTCACGAGTCCGCTGATAAAGGTATAGGTACCTTTTTGGTGTGGGTGGCATGCACCCAGTTTTTTCGGCCTTCCAAACGAACAGCAGTTCTCGTGGCAAGGAGGACTTGGTAGGGTCCAGTGAAGCGGGGTTCAAGATTTCGTTTTCTTCCAAAATTACGAGTCACCACCCAGTCTCCGGGCTGGAGCTGGTGGCCTGGACCCTCCGTCTGCGTCGGCAGTGCTTCAAAGACCTGTTGGTGAATTAACCTCAGTTTAGCAGTCAGATCATGAAGATAATCAATCAACATTGGGTACTCAAGATCAGAGAACACACTCGGTCTAGGGACCCCCCAAACATTCGCAGGACGGCCGAACACTATTTCATAGGGACTGAGCCCTACTCGGGAGTGTACAGTCGCCCTTGTTGACAACAGAGCTAGAGGCAAAGCGTCAGGCCACGAAATACCAGTCGTAGCCTGAATCTTCGCCAATTTTAATTTAAGGGTGCCATTATACCCTTCAACCAAACCTGCTGACTGGGGATGATTGGCGCTACGGAATTTTTTAGTAATTCCAAGGCCCTTACACACACTCTTCATCACACTCCCCACAAACTCACTTCCGTTATCAGACCATACAATCCGTGGCATTCCATACCGAGGAAAGTATTCCTTCAGTAGGATTTTCGCAGTGGACAGAGCCGTGTTATCTTTGAGAGGGTAGGCTTCAATCCATCGGGAGAATGCGCAAACCACAACTAAAACGTATTTAAGGTTATTGCATCGCTCCATATGGATGAAGTCTAGTTGAATCACCTCAAAGGGACATGAAGGGGGAGCAAAATGGCCAGGAGGTGTAGGGGTTCCCTTACCAGGATTGTACATCATACATATCATGCAATTCTTAACCAATCTCTCAGCACATTTAGTGATACCATCATTCTTCCACACAGGGGACAACAACTTGCAGATACCTTTCGCACTAATATGTGCTAAACCGTGTGCCATCTTCACAACAGCTAGCACATACGCATCCAGCAACATCCATCTCTTATGCTCCGACAAATCAATCCAGCAACCATTCGCATCCAACTTTCCCGTACTCTCTTTCCACTTCGTCTTTTCAGTCTCAGTGGCCTCATTCTGTATCGCTTTCGCACTCTCGATAGTATCCTCACACATACCAGTCTCTGTAGGCCACCTAACCGAACTCGTCACATACATTCTAGTGCTAAGGTTCCGGGCAGTCTCCTTAGCAGTCTCATCCGCAAACGCATTTCCACGACCAACATCATCCGTCACTTTACGGTGCGCACTACATTTAACAATCGCCACCTGCTTAGGCAATGTAAGTGCATCCAAAAGATCGTTCACAAGCTGTCCATGCTGAATCTTAGTGCCATGCGACGTCATAAAACCTCTCTCTCTCCACAACCGTCCAAAACTATGCGCGACGCCAACAGCGTATTGGCTAAGGGTAAACACATTCACCCGTTTCCCTTTCGACAACACACACGCTCTAGTCAAAGCAATCAGCTCTGCAGCTTGGGCAGAATTCTGATTCAATCTCGCAGTTTCCACAACAGTATTCAAAGTTACCACAGCATACGCAGTCGTTACATCACCTTTCGGCAATTTAAAACATGAACCATCCACATACAAAGTCCCATCGGGATCTTCCAAAGGAGTGTTTTTAAGGTCCACGCGACCTTTTGTTTCCTCTTCTGTCCGTAAGTAGCAGTCATGAGGTGCTACTTCATCTGATTTCATACTAATTGGCAATAAAGTCACTGGATTCAGGACATTACAACGTTTTATCTGGATGTGACTTGCCAACAGCGTCAACTCGTACCCAGACAACCTCGCACTCGTCAAGTGTTGGGTTTTCGTACGATTCAAAAGAGTGTCAACTGCGTGCGGAACCATCACCGTAAGCATATTATCCATGACCAATCCTGCAGATTGTCGGATGGACACCGCAGCTGCCGCTGTTGCTCTCAAACAACTCGGCAATGCTCTAGCTACCGGGTCCAAGATCGAGGAAAAATATGCACATGGACGCTGCTTACCGCCAAAAGGTTGCGTCAAAACACTCAACGCACAGCCTTCCCTCTCGTGAACGTATAATGTAAACGGCTTACTGTAGTCAGGGGTACCTAACACAGGAGCCGAACACAACGCGTCACGCAATTCAGAAAAACTTTTCTGACATTCTTCCGTCCATGGTAAAGGAGTTGGAACATCCTTGCACGTAAGAGCCACCAATGGTTTTGCTAGCAATGAAAAATTTGGAATCCATTGCCTGCAGTATGACGTAATACCTAAAAAGGCACGCACATCTCTCTGAGTCGTTGGCACAGTCATTCGCGCAATCGCTGCAATTCTCTCTGGGGTCAACCTTCTTCCCTCCTTTGACAATAAGTGACCTAGATAGGTTACTTCTTGACAACAATATTGTAGTTTAGAAGGTGACACCTTGTGATGTAAGTCACAGAGATGTTGCAACAACGACACTGTAGCAGTTTTGCAAATGTCCTGAGTGTCTGCAGCCACCAATAGGTCGTCGACGTATTGGATCAAGGCTGCACCAGCCGGCAACACAAATGCATCAAGTTGACCTTTCAAGGCTTGACTGTATATCGATGGACTCTCACAGTAGCCCTGAGGAGCACGTTTAAACCTAAAGCTGCGGCCACTAAGAGAGAAACCGAAAAGGTCTCTACTCTCTTCAGCAATCGGAATGCTGAAGAACGCATTCTTCAGGTCGATCACTGAAAACCAAGATGCAGAAGCTGGAATCAGAGTCAGTAGAGCCGTAATGTCAGGCACCACAGGGAACTGAGGAATCACGATTTTATTCACCTCCCGTAAATCGATAACAAAACGATAAACAGGCGGTTTTGATGGATCAGTACGTTTCAAAATGGGCAGTACAGGACTGTTGCACACGTTTCCCCAAGTCTCCTCAATGACATCTTTCTCGATCAGATCATAGATGATCGCTAACAATGCTCGTTCACCGTCAAGGGAGATACGATACTGGGGAATACGTGGCAAACGCACATTAGATTTCAAGTGAACAACATAAGGGGAGATGTCAAGCAGGCCCACGTCATTGGGACCTGTTGCCCACAAAGATGCAGGAAGAGAACTCAATTCCGGTGGAAGCTTATCGAGAGACAAGTACATTGGAGAGATAACTCTCTCACCCAAAGTAAGCTTTACTCCCGCAGGAGAACAATACAAAGTTGCATACAGACGTTTTAGCAAATCCAGGCCCAAGAGATTTTCACCACAACCAGTGGTCAAAATCAACGGAGCTTTCAGCTCACGAGGCCCAATTGTAAGGGGCAAAGGGCACGAAACCGGATTGCTAACAGGGGCGCCAGAGAATCCAACGGAAACATTTGTTAAGCCAGACAAAGGTGCGCCAGGGAGTTTCGAATGCATGATGGAACTTTTCGCTGCACCAGTGTCCAACAGAAAAGGCTCAACGACGCCCGAGGTGGCAACTGCGACGTAAGGCCCTCTCTGATCAACCGGAACTGATACTACTCCCTCTCCTCGTCTATGGCTGTCCTAGTAATTACCGTCGTCAGTTCCCTGATCGACGTAATAATCGTCTACATTGTACTGCGCAGATCTTCCTTGCGATGATCCACGTTGATCGAAACAATTGTTTGAATCTGACGAATTATCTGAACGATCAGTTTGAACACCACGACCTCTACCACGTGATGCCTGTTGCGGACCACTACGACCTCCTCTAGATGAACTGCCACTATTTCGATCACGTAAAACTGGGCAATCGAATTTCAAATGACCCTCACCTCTACAATAGGCACACTGATTGTACCCCAACGAAGATCTCTGCGAAGAGGAGTCATTTCGTGATTGCGACCTATTTGACTGTGACTGTGATCGATTACGCTGTTGCGAATCGTTCTGATTCGAACGCGGGGGATACGCCTGCTGCAACAACACTTTAGTTTTGAGCTCTTTTGTTTTTTTATCAGCACGATCATTCCCTTCTTTCTCCCTATTCTCATAATACTGTGCCGTAGCCAATATTTGAGCTGAAGTAGAGACAGCCCACGCACTCTCAGAATTTCTTAATTTGTTGCTCAAGTCAGGCAATAAATTAGAGACAAATTTGTCCACGAACAATCTCTGACCTCCCTCGGTACCCATATCCTGACCACTATGATCGATGAATGCCTCCTCGAATCTCGTAAAGAAATCAGAGACACTCTCGTCCTTCTTTTGTTTGCAAGCGGACAACTTGTCCCAATTCACCTTCATAGCTGGCATAAGCGTTTTCATTAGGGTAATTATTCTCTGAGGGAGATCAGCAATTAACTGTTCAGGTTTAGCCCTACCAACTTGCAAGGCGTCTGCCGCTATAAGAGCAGCCCAATCACCACCTAATTCTGCCACATGGTTTTCTTGACGGATCTT
The DNA here is from genome assembly GCF_964263255.1 of Lissotriton vulgaris. Taxonomy (NCBI): domain Eukaryota; kingdom Metazoa; phylum Chordata; class Amphibia; order Caudata; family Salamandridae; genus Lissotriton; species Lissotriton vulgaris. The sequence continues at coordinate 2,047,311,269 of NC_141691.1, forward strand.
TGCCCAAACCGGTTGCGGAACTACGTTACCGAACAACATATCGATGTCGGCAAGATTCATTATCGTAGCATCCACTAACTGAGATAATTCTTTATAATACCCTGCAGGATTTTTGCGAGGGTCAGGCAAAGATTGCTTCACTTGCAGAACTTTCGATCGTTTCCACGGGAGATGTATCCACACCCTCTGAAAGTGTGGCAAGACTGCAGGATTTTGAGTAGCATCACCTGGCATCCACACTGGTGGAACTTCACGCATGGGATACTGACCAGGTGCTCCTAGAGGTCCCTCAATGTCTTCTACAAACAATGCTCGAGGCATTATAGAGGGACGAAAAGATAACTGCTCGACAGCACGTCGAACATTAGAGCCTACTAACATTCCGCTCGAAAACTGAAGCTGAAGATCAGTCAAAGCAGTCAAAACCTCGTCAGATGCATCAACCGTTATTTGATCACGTAGAACCTTACACATTTCTTCAAAAACGTATCTTTGCGTCGGTATATTGAATTGACAAAACGTATTCAACACTGCACGTGGAGGATTTCTAATGGGGTATTTCATCCAAGCCATCGCCATATTATACAGTGCGGCACGTTCCCGATTACCGGGAAGCTGACTTCGTCTTTGAGGACCGTCCGAACCAGCGGACTCAAGAATAGGTCCAAGAGAATTGAAAAAGTTAGCAGCAACAGAAGGAGTACGACGTCGGGCAGATGGAGAAGAATAACATAGGGGATTAACAAGAGAAGTGTCGGAAACAGAAGGAACAGCGGGAGTAAGTAGAACAGGAGCAGCAGCAGGAGCAGGAGTATGAGGAAGTACAAGCGGAGGAGCAGTAGGAACAGAAGCAGGCAAGGGAGCAGGAACAGTCGGAAGAACGGGTACAGGTTGAAGAACAGGTTGGGGAACAGGTACAGGAGCAGGTACAGGGGGAACCACAGGAGCTGCGGTACCCTGTGCGTACGGAGGTGGTGACTTCAAAAGATAGGACAGTACTGGGTCCTCAACTGATTCCTCCTTCTTATCCGTATCCGCCGGTAAAGCCGGGTAACATTTATCTACAGACATACGCTGTAGTCTATCGAAAACTTCCTTTTCCTTTTCCTCCTTATCTCGCTGAAACTGCTCTGCTTTTCTTACCGTGGTAACAACTCCATCTCTCTGATTACGTTTAATCTGTCTGATTTCTCTCTGTTTGGCTTCTTTACGCCACAACCGAAAGGAATCAAACATGGCCGGCCTTGCTTTTCTTTGGAACAATTTATCTTCAAGATTGTCTAGAATCGGGGTCTCAAAACTACCATGAGGTGGCCAACTAAGGACACCATCCTTTTTAGTATAGCGAATCCAATACTCGTTGAACGTAATTGGACCTAATCCATGTTTGCTATATAGCTCGTAAGTTGGAGTTCCAACCGGAGGTATCGGACACGAGTCCTCCAGTCGGGAATCCGCACCACATTTTCTAAAACAGCTGAACAAAGTACTACGGCCAGGCATCTGGCACACCAGCCGAGTTTCACAAACTTCAAGGGTTATAGGATTTACAAAGTCCCTGCAAAGAGCAAAAACCCTTGGTTTTTGGAGACTGCAGACGTCAAAGATCACAACAAAGAATCAAGTACTAAGAACCACAAATGCAATGGAACCATGCAACAACTAAGCACCCACAACTAAGGACTATGGGAGCGACCCACAAATACTTAACTCAAAGATCGATGGCGTCACCAGGAAGGCCCGTCAATCGTCTCGCTGTACCAAGGTCTACGCCAGGCGCCAAAACAGGTCTACAGTCAGGGCAGCAGTCCGTCGCAGCCGTCAGGAGGCGGGAATCTTCGCGGGAAAAGTCGTCGGGCCACTTGTTTCGACAACAGGATCGATGAAGCGGGGTGCAACTTCCCTCGGAGATTTCACACGAAGTTCCTCACGATCGTCGGGCTTGGACCGGTACCACTGATGCAGCCCCACGTTGGGCGCCAACTGAAGGACTGGGTTTTTCTAAGACCCAGCGGTGCCAGGGGACAACATCTGAAACCTTCGTGGGTAACCTGTTCCGGCGTACAAATGACAGAGACACGGGACACTTCCTTCAGCGTCAAAGATTCGAGGTTTATTACTGCAGGGAACACAGAAGTCACGAGAAGTACATCATATGTAGGTTCACGGAGCCTGATTCGAATTGCTACTGTGGGTCGCTCCTTTTATACAAGTTTCTCTCATAGATTAACATGATACACAAAGGTTTACAACTTGGTTCCCATCGTAAAGACCCATCTTCCCACCATTAGTACATTCCAATCAGCAGTAAACAGATCGAAGAAGGGACAGAAACAGGTGCAGAGGAAGGCAGAAACAGTGGGGAGATCGGAAAGGGTGTAAAAGGGGTGGTATCGGGAAACACGAGCTGCAGGCATCAAAGGGACGTGCCTAATGAGATGCACAACTAAGACAATAGACCGGCACGGCAAGATGTGCCTCGAGCGGGGCCATCTGCCTTACAGTGTCATCCCCCTCATCATAAAGACACTTTGAAAGGAAACGTGTCTTCCGCAAAAGTCTTGGGAATCCCAGGGTCGCGAAGCAGACAGCGTCCGTTCGCTGGCTACTTGAGGGCAAGAGACAAAATGGATGCCGTATCTAAGATGGAACCCGTGGGTACAGATAGAGGAACCCACGAAACAGACGAACGGTTTAGACTAGCACAGCGAAAACGCGTACACCCACTAAACTTGTCATTTGCGGTTCGTAGATACCAGACTCGACCATATTCGTGCAAGTCGAAAACACCACTTACGATCGTCACGGAACCTCATCCTGGAATTTGAGTATATGGAATATTTTGTGCATCTAACTTGTAGCAGTACTTCAGTGGAAAGTCTTTAGGTGGGGCTGAGCTCTTACATGAAGCGTTGATAGCTACCATTATCTTTCTGTCTATTCTCGTGCTAGAACGAGTGATTGCAGCAACGGTAGAAGATCGCACTATCACCTTGGCTCGGATTTATCAGCCAGTGAATTCCCTTCAACGTGCATACCAACACTCTGATGACTCAGTGTGTGAAATACAGGAGTACGTGGCAAGTGTTCTTTTAGATTTGCCACCTGTTCTCACAGCATCTTGTGCTGATTGTGCAACCTTTGAAATCTCTAAACCCATTCGGGTCCCAATAATGTATATATTCATTGTAGACTGGACACAATAAAACAAATCACACATAATGAGTTTTGGGAATTCTCGATCCATATTTTTTCATGCCAGTATCAGGGCTTTCAGTTCTGCCATTTGTGCCGTGCAATCTCCTAGAGACTGCCTCTGTGTATTGCTAGGACGGAACTTGCCATCCCACTGCGCTGTATTGCTGTTTACTTCCTATGCAGGCTGGAAAATATCGTCAGTATAAATGATATATTCATACTGGTCTAGAGGCTAAATTTCATTTGGAAGAGGGTACTCTTGTTCGTATTGCAGAAATTCTTCTGTTTTTAGTGTAGAATCATATCTATAATCTACATCTGTTGCAGTGAGAGAATTAGCCCATTTTATCCATTGTGGATGCAGTGCTTTTAAGTTTGGAATGCTAGCTTTGGTAACAGCCTCTAAGGTTGGCACTGGAGTCACGACAATGATGTGTTTCCCCTGTGATAGTGCTCTTTCTCTCACTGCAGCAGTCTGTACTGTTGTCAGTATTTTTCTGTAGCTGCAAAATGCATTTTAGCTTATGTGTACAGGTGATATTTGTATACAATGGGTACAGTTTCACCTGTGTTGAAAGTGATGTAGGTGTATCCTGATTGACCCACGACTACACAGATCAGCAAATTGGTAGTGTTCATACGTGTGTGTAAATATTTGGGAGCTATCATGTCAGCTTGCACGGAACAGAGAATTTGTGTGTTTCTGTGTCCAATGGTGTACTGAGAAATCAGGTTGATGAAGGTAGTAGAAAGGTCTAACCCTTTCTGCGTAATACAAAATGTATGTTCTGCCAAAATTTAGGAATCCTAAAATGGATTGTAACCCCTTTAGAGTTTTAGGATGCTGGAGCAGCGCACATTTTTCAAAAAACCTTAACTGCCAGGCTTTACCCTTCACTAGATAGTTCATATCGCAGAAATAGGACATTGAGGCCGGCAGTTTTTGATTTTGTGAAATTTAATTTGTAACCCAAAGTGGCAAACCCCACAATTATGTTGTTCACCCTGTTCAAGTGTTCCAGTAATTCCTCATCCATCAGAGAGATATCATCCACATAGGACGTTGCCTCCTCGTCACAGGTTTGAAGTAACTCTGTTACTCTTGCCAAGAACAATCCGGGGCTGTTCTTATACCCTTGGGGTAGTGTAGCGGGTTGAGTAGAAAAGGGCAAGATACGGGTTTTCGTGATGACAGGATTTATTTTGGAAAACAGGAAGTCAGTGCAAGTTTTTCGTAAAGGGGTCTTTCGGGGTGACCGACTCCGCTCTCATCTACTTCTCCTTCTGTCGCTTTCTTCCTTCCTCGGGTTGCGTAAGGGACTTCTCCGGGGGTTGCGCTCATCCGGTTCCGTGGTGATGTCTGGTAGCCTCGAGCTGTGTTGGAGAAAGGCAAGAGAGGATATATGTCAGTCCTTGCAGGTTTATTCTACAATCGTTTAAGGGAAGGGAGTGAGGGATTCCACTCGTGCACAGGTTATCACGTCGGGTGAGGGGGGGTCTGTTAGGGTAACAGGGATACCGGGGATAGCCAGGGATATGTGGTCACATCACGGACCCACCCTTTCTCCCAACCCAGCCCGCTATACGGCTCCGCACCTCGGTTAGCCACACACCTCCTGGCGTGCGGCTGGGCGGCTCGTGTTGCCGATGGCTTCCTGGCTCCCGCGCCGCCAACGGGTCTTCGTCCTCTTCTCCTCCGTCGATGTTGTTCCGGGTTGTCTTCGTTCTTCCGCCACTCCGTCCTCTGCTTCCTCCGCCAACTCCTCACTCGCCTCTGCTCCTCTCTCTCCTACCACGCCTCCGGTGAACAAGCACCCCTGTTCGCTTTCTCCGGTGGTTCTTGAGGACGGTGTAGGCTCCGCCCAGTCTCCTAGAGCCGGCCAGTTAAAGGGACCGCCGTCGTCTTCTTCCTCTTCTTGGAGATACCGCTGTCCCTCAGGGTGCTTCCAGCTGTCATGCTGTGAAGACAAGAGGGGGGGTCATGGCATGAATCCCCAGAAGGGGGCACGGAGTCACTGGATTGTTCCGGTGGTAGTATCTCCCCGTTACAGACCACCCCCCCTACATCCTTCCGTTCGGGAAGGGGATGCCTCGAGAGGAAGTCCGCACCCGTGTTCTCAACACCCCTCCTGTGACACACCTTGAAGGCATACGGCTGGAGGGCCAGAAACCACCTCATGACCCGAGCATTGTTCGATTTAGACCATGCAATCCACTGCAGGGGGGCATGGTCGGTGTAGAGGGTAAACGGGCGGCCCTCCAGGTAATAAGCCAATTTCTCCACTGCCCATTTGATAGCCAAACACTCTTTTTCCACTGTGGGGTATTTGAGTTACCGGGGGAAAAGTTTACGGCTGACGTATAGGATGGGGTGGTCCAGCCCATCCTCCCCTTCATGTGATAAGACCGCCCCTATCCCATAATCAGATGCATCGGTGTGGAGGGAAAATGGACGGGTAAAATCGGGAGAGGAGAGGACCGGGGTGAAGGGGATGATACGCTTCAGAGTGTGGAAAGCCTTTTGCATCTCAATGGTAGGAGTGGACAACACCGACTGTTTAACCTGTAGTTTCAAAGTGTCTGTGAGGGGAGAGGCTAGCTGGGCGAATTGCGGAATGAATCTGCAGTAATACCCTATAAGCTCTAAAAAGGCCCTCATTTCGCGTTTGGTGCTGGGGAAAGGGGTGTCTGCTATCGCCCTCACTTTTTCAATTTGTGGTTCAATGAGTCCATGCCCTAGGATGTATCCTAAATATTTCACTTTTTGGTAAGCGATGCGAGATTTCTTAGCGTTTACCTTCAATCCTGCCTTTTCCAACTAGAGAAATACTTGATGCAGATGTTTCAGGTGAGTATCCCAATCCGGGCTGAAGATGATGATGTCATCCATGTAGGCAGAGGTATATTCGGTCATGTCTGTCAGCACGGTGTTCATCAGCCTCTGAAAAGTGGCGGGGGCTCCGTGTAGCCCGAACGGGAGGACTGTGAACTCGTAGTGTCCTTCCGCGGTAGTGAATGCCGTTTTTCTGCGATCTTCCTCCCTAAGGGGTACCTACCAGTACCCCTTAGTCAGGTCCAGCGTTGATATGTATTTGGCCTCCCTGAGTTTCTCGATCAGTTCGTCGATTCATGGGATGGGGTAGGCATCAAACGTAGAGATCTCGTTCAGAGCGCGAAAGTCCATACAAAACCTCTGAGTACCATCAGGTTTGGGGATCATGACGATGGGACTAGACCAGTTGCTTTTGGAGGGCCGGATCACCCCTATTTTCAGTATTTCCAGAACCTTGTTCCTTATGTCTTGTCTCCTGGCTTCCGGAATGCGGTACGGTTTGGTTTTGACTATTTTCCCCGGGGGGGGTTTCTATGTGGTGCTCCGCCATGGAGGTCCTTCCCGGCAGGTCCGAAAACAGGGAGGAGTGTTCCCGTAGAGTGATCTGTAGGCCTTGCGTCTCCTCTTTGCCTAATTCATCATTGATGACCAGCTGGTTTATTGTGGTCCGGGGATCGTCTCTCGGTGCAGGGGATGCTAGATGCACGGTTTGAGGAGGAGGTCCGAGCAACTTCTTCAGCATGTTAATGTGGTATATTTGACTCTTCCGGGGACCCGTTCTTAGTCTGTAACTGGTACTCCCTATGGTGGATATTACCTGATATGGGCCGACCCATTCGGCCTTGAATTTTTGTGTTGAGGAGGGAAGTAGCACCAAAGCCCATTCGTTTACTTCCAATTTCCTCCATTTCTTTCCTTATTCGTATATGGTTTTCTGTTTTGTCTGACTGCGTTCCAGGTTCGTATAGGCGAGGTCGCGTAGTTTGCCCAACTTGGACTTTAAGTTCTTAACGTATTCCAAGGTCTTCATCGTTTCTTCCAAGAGCTCCTGTTCCCACGCTTCTCTGGTCACCTCCAACAGTGAACGTGGTTGTCGTCCATAAAGAAGCTCGAATGAGGAGAATCCTATGCTGCTTTGAGTTTGACTTCGGATTACGTAAAGCGCCAGTGGCAGCTTCTGGTCCCATTCCGAGCCACTTAATTCTATCATTTTCCTGAGGGTAGTCTTCAGTATTCTATTGTAGCGTTCTACGAGGCCGTCGGTTTACGGATGGTAGACGGACGTCCTTATTTGCTGTATATTCAATATCTGACACACCTCTTTCATCAAACGGGAGACCAACGGGGTCCCTTGGTCCGTCAGGATTTCCTTGGGGAACCCCACTCGTGAAAATAGCTCCAAGATCCGGTCGGCTACTTGTTTGGCCGTGGTGGTAGTCAGGGGGAAGGCCTCCGGGAATCTGGTCGCGTAATCGACTATCACCAGCACATGTTGGTGTCCTCGCCGAGTCTTGGGTAAGGGCCCGATAAGGTCCATCCCCAATCCCTCGAACGGGGTCTCTCAAACGGGGTCCCTATTATGAGGAGAGGTTGATAGGGACCGCAGGAGGTCTGGTCATGTTCTTCCTCTGGCATATGTCGCACTCTTGGCAATACATCATGGTGTCTTTATAGATGCTGGACCAGTAGAAGTGACGTAGAATGTTCTGGGTAGTTTTTTCGGCTCCTATATGTCCGGCAACTAAGTGGGCATGAGAAAAGAACAACACCTGCTCCCTAAAAGACACTGGCACCAATAGCTGTTTCGGATCTTCACATTGTACTTGTCGGTATAGTAGCTCGTTTTTATAACAAATCTGGGGAACCTAGGTGGATCCTGATCTAACCCCCGGTGGGCACTCTCCCATGCATTGAACAGGGTGGGGTCGTTCATTTGGGCGAACCGGAAACTACGATCCAGGACTCAGGGCTCCTGTGATACGAATGGGGGGAGGGGAGTTTTATCGATCCTTGTCTTGTTTTTATTCCCCGGGACTAGTAACAGGCTCTGTTGGAACATACTAAGGAAGGTGGGGTTGTCCGTGCCGATTATGAGCTTTGCCGGTAGTGAAGACAAGACTCCTACTCTAATGACGTGGGGCCTTCCTTGCTGGGGTTCTAGGACAATGTTTGCGACAGGATATTGCTTTACATCCCCGTGTACACAACGTATACTAACCCTCTCTTTCGGTATGTACTGGGAGGGGTTTACAAGCTGGGACTGGACCACTGACTGTCTACAGCCTGAGTCTAGGCGGGCTTGTCGTGTTCATATTTAGGACCCTAATTCGATATTCCCGATTTATGCCCTTGTGGGGTTATAATCAATAATATCCTGACAAAGGCATAAGAATCAGATCCATATTCAGTAATAGCCCATGCAATCCAAAGCACAGCACGGCTACTCCCATCGACTCCTAGAAAGCACAACGCGTTCTTTAAACAAACCAAGCCTCCAGCAGCCCGGGAAAACCCCCCTGCTTTTGTTTTGATTTGAACAAGAACTCCTGAAGTCCTGCAAGAACTGTTAGTTCTTGGTGACGTCTTATGTCCAACCTTACGTCAAACCTGGCACCTTTCAGGTATAAAATACCAACAGTTGCCTTAAGCAAACACAGGGTGGTTTGGAGCAGAGCGGCCATCTACTTGCCCGTGAGCCCAGCTGATGCGAGTGCCCACGGAAGCCACCCCTCCTGTTTGACGCACTGAGAGAGAAGCTGTCTTTTTCTCCAGCCGAGGAAATCCAGCTCCGGTGTTTCCAGCCTACCCTTGCGGGTTGCTGGGATATCGAGTCCTGAGGAATGAGATACCAGACCTCCCACATTCTATTACCAAGGCACGGAGCTGACTAAACCCTTAAGAGAATTCTTGATGCAGATTCTTGGCAAAATTATCTTAACCAACTTAACTTAAAACTGCTACTTACTCGTCCCATCCCACGTATTAGGCTTAGGTCAGGTACACCGGGGTAGGCTTAGTTAGAAGCACCAGTTGAGTACGTTAGTCAATGTATTTATGTATGTATATATTTTATCCATTTTAAAGTATCATATGGCTAAGAAACTGTATCAATGCTTTTACAGTATTATTTCATAATACTACTTTTACTGTACGCACTTTACTTTACTTTAAGTATTGCAATTGTGGCAATTCATTTCTCTTGCATGAGAAGGAAGACTGCTCAATAAATAACACCTTTTTATTGAAAACGCCCGTCTCTCTATTTCTTTGCATTCTGGTGAAACTAAGTATGCACTGCTGACTGAGTGAAATAGCTGTCTATTGTTTTCACACAACTCTAGAGATATACTCTTATTCTAAGGGAGCAAAGTTGTCATGTTTATGCGGTTGTCGGAAACTGAATCCCTTCTTGTCTGAGCCAGGGGAGCTTGTCCCTCCCTATTCATTCAAGAAAGTTTCCAGTGACCTCTGAGCTAGCTGGCGCAAACCTAAATTAAGTTTAACATAGTCAGTAGAGACCTAGATGACCTCAGTCCTACGTCTACACTGCTGTTTATGTTATTCCAATGCGCAGAGCCTATTGGGAAAATAGGAACTACACTACATGGCGCCCAATGTTTGGTAAGGCGATAATCTAACGCAAGACACTAGAGTAACTCAGTCGTGCTTTTTCACACAGAACCCTTTCCCCGTAAAAACTCCAATAGACGTCTGGAGTGGGTGAAAGGTTAATCTCCGCCGGAACTTAGTAGGATGAGAATCCTATGTATTAGTTTCTGGTTTGATCAACGTTGAAGGATACAGTGTTCCAAAATATTGTGCACCTAATCTTTGTTTCCTTGAAACTCGATCTGCAACAGAAAACTTTCAGTCAGTTAGAATGACAGAAAGTGACGAAGAAAGGGAGCGAATAAGACTAGCAGCTCAACTCTTAGAGGAAGACACAAGTCTCCATGAAACTGAACCGAATGCTATAATCATTCCGGTTAATGTAAGAAGAACTAATAACTCTAAAACTTATAGAAAATGGACTGACACCATGAGGTGGTACAGTCATATTCGTGATAGAGGCACATGAATATCGGCAGACAGAGGTATTCTATTCATGGATACATTTTCCAGCAGCACTCGCTACGACAAAAGACTTCCACTGTTACAAAATAGAGGAACCTCCGGAAGAATACACTCCTTTCGAGGAGATTGAAATTCCACTAAAATACCAAGAGCACGTGCTCTGGTTTAAATGCGCCCTAAAACATAATAATCATCACATCACCAGGCTCGGTCCACTAGGTAGACCAGAAGAAACGGGACCGGTCCTATGTTACTATGCAACACACCCAGACTACGAAATAATGTCAAGCGAACAACTCCTAGTTAAACTAAAAGAATTAACAAAGGCATATAGAGAATTAGTTCAATTAGCAAGGGATGATATAGAGAACCTCCAGAAATTGAAGGAAACCGATATAGCAGCCGAACCATTGGAACTTGCCAGAATCATAGAAAAATCCTATGAAGAGCTAGGAAGAGATAGTTTGGGTGGGAAACCGGTAAAACCCCAACTAACTGAAAATCCTGAAAAAACATTTATTAAAAATAATTTAAAGACTCCAAAAAAGAGTTGGGAAGGTAATAAACAAACCATTCTCAGGGAAAAACATTCCCAGTCCAGAGGGAGGTCTCCTCAGCGTAGAGAGAGATCTCCAGGCCGAGAAGACAAGTATCCCCAAAGGGAACCCTCTGAAAAAAGATATAACCTTAGAGATAGGGATAAAAAAAGAAAACCAGACAGATATCAATATGTTGATACACGTCCCTCTAGATCCTTCTCACTGAATCTTTCTCGATCTTCCTCACAGAAATCGGAAAGAAGAGGACGGTCAGAACACAGAGAAGAGCACGTCAAGTCCAAAGACAAGGAACCTGCTCATCAAAGTAAAAAGTTACAATTTCCCAGAAAGAAGGTAGCAAGTATTAAGATTAAACATGCCGAGAATTCTGAGGACACAGCTGAAAAACAGAGAGTGGGCACAGACAATGCTAGACAGCGGAGCAGAAGTGACCATAGCTCACAAGACCCTGATGAATCTTCTGGAGACAGTGGACACGAATGAGTACATTTAAGTGGAAACTGCAGAAACACGAGTTAGTGTGCCCCATAAGCTATATGAAATAACATTACGTATAGAGGGAGATAAAACCAGGAAAATAAAAAGTCTCTTTTGGGAAAAACTTTCAAAAGGCTATGACATTCTGTTAGCTGAGAAAGACTGGCCACCAGAGTTTGTCAGGGAGTGCCCTCATGGCGAAGAAATGATTATGCCTGCCTTCTCGAATCATATCCCGATTCATAAAAAATACACATATGCAAGAAAATGGGCAGTAGCCCAAGCTCCTGCTTTGTACAAAAATCATGTAGGATGGGATGAGGACTCACCTCACCACAAGATCCAGTTAAAAAATCAGCCCACTGCACAAAGGCTATACCCAGTTAAACAAGAAGCTAAAAAACAAGTCAGGGAGATCTTAGATCAACTTGAATACTAAGGGGTGATCAAAACATGCACCTCTCAAATGAACAATCCTTTGTTTCCTGTCTCCAAGCCAGACGATTCATATCGTCTAGTTTTGGACTACAGACACCTTAACTCCTGTTGTAAAACATTTGCAGTACAAAACTCACATAGTGCAGCACTAATGAATAACATTGTGCGCAAAAAATATAAAACAACATTAGAAATCTCTTATGGATTCTTCTGTCAAAACATTGCACCTGAAAGCAGGTATTTGACCGCTTTCTCAATATTTGGATCGTAAAAACAATTTTGCCGACTCCCACAGGGATTCAAGAATAGCCCAGGATTATTCTCAGCAAGGGAAACCGAGTTACTACAAATATATGATGATGAAGCATTATCATATGTGGATGACATCTATCTCACAGATGATGACCTGGAGACTCACTTAAAAAGGGTGAACACCATAATACTTGGACTCGCCTCAGAGGGTTACAAATTCAACTTTAAAAAGTCACGAATTGCCCATCTAACTGTCCTATTTTTAGGATTTGAATTATCAAGTGAAGGCAAAAGCCTGGAAGACAATTTCTTAGAAAAATGTGCTGTACTCCAAGCACCAAAAATGCTGAAGAATTTACAATCACTACTAGGTTTCCTGAATTTCGGAAGAACATACATTCTAAATTATGCTGAGAGGGTTAAACCTCTCTATGAATTAATAAAACCAGATTTCAAACAAATGAGTTGGACTCAGAAACACACAGACATTTTTAGATCACTACAAACAGACATGTTAACTAAAACAAAATTGCAAACACGTGAAAACACACGCAATCTTGTAATCTGAGTCATCCCAGGAAGATGCAGATTCACATACCTAACCTCTAATAAGGGAGAAACGGTACCTATAGCTTACAAATCACATTTGTACACTGAAGCTGAAATGAAATTCAGCTCCACAGAAAAAATTCTAACTGCGGTTAGAACTGCTGTAGCTAAAGAAAGAGCCCTAGCCCAAGGCAGAAGAATATCTGTTTTTTCAGCAGAATCAGCCTTTGAGGCATTAACAAGTCCTCGTAACCTGGTTAAAGGGGTATTAGATCCAGAATGGATAGAATGGGAAACTTCTTTTGCTACAGAAGACGTAAAATACTATTTTGACCCAAAACTGAAAAAACTAGATGATCTAGTATATGAACTCGAATATCCTTTGCCAGCTGAAATTCTGCCTCTAGAAAAATACACCTGTGTAATCTATATGGACAGATTCGCACAACACTATGATGTAGAAAATAAGTCCTATGATGCAGCGTGCGCGGTTGTTAAAGGTCGCTGGCGCTCTGGTAAATTCAAACCAATGATTACCAAAACGGAATCACTCAGGAAATGTTCAGCTCAGCGAGCTGAAATAAGAACCTTAAAGATGGCGCTTGAAAATGCTGATCGCGAATTCCTCACACTAATAGTGTGCGATTCGTATTTCTGCGTCAAATCCTATAACAGTGACATGCAGACATGGATCAAAAACGGTTACAAAGATGACACAGGTGCTACAATAAAGCATAAAAGGCTTTGGGAACAGGTAGTTCTTTTGCAGAAAGAACTACGAAAGACTCACGTGAAACACGCATTGAGTCATCGACGTGATGGCGTTCACGTTGCAGGGAATTCATTGGCTAACACAGCCACAGCGGAAGCGGTTCACCCGGCTTCCGTAGCCACTGAAAAGCGTTCAGAAAAACACATGCTAGCAGTAAAAGCCTCATTAAAAGGCGATTATTCAGCATTACCTCTCAACTATCCACTCAGTAATACATACATAATTGATGCAAACTCTGTTCCGTTTGCTAGAATCCCTGGAGTGGGGGATAGGGTAATTCCAAACACGAACAGGAGAATCTTCTTACTACAAGAAGCACACATGGGGTTGGGTCTGAGGCACCAAGAGATCTTGAAATCTCTGATGGAACTACAATGGAGTACTGGTGGCCGGGAATGAGTGTAGATATCTACTATTTTGCCAAAAATTGCAAGGACTGCAACAGAGATAGCAGTTGTGAACCGGTCCAGCCTGTAGCCCAGATACCACTATTAGAAAGCATCAGGCTATCTATAATGCAGAAATCCAGTCGGAGAAATGTGTCCCCATAATAATTAAGACTAAATTCACATAAAAATGTAGACCACTGCACTCGGCTGACGCCAGAACTGTTATAAAAGATTTGCGAGTCTTTATCGGCACATACGCAATTGGCATGCTACATTCTGATCAAGGTCCTGCGTTTAGCTCTCGAGCTTACAAAGAGGCCATGAACAGAATGAGCATCGCATTGCGGTATTCTTCTCCCTTCCATCCTGAGGGAAATGCGGTTGTGGAAAGAAAAAACCGGGACATAAAGCAATCTATAACGGCGAGCGTATTAGGTTCGGGTGATGGGTGGGTCAAACATTTAACAAGTGTCCAACGTAGTCTTAATAATCTGCCAAGAAACTCTCTAAAAGGTCTCACTCCATACGAACTATTGTTCGGAACTAGAATGCTTATTGTGGACCTTGATAGTCACACTTCAGTGGTAGAAGAAAAAACCTTTGATATCAAAGATCGTTTGGCTGTTTTACAGGATTTAAATGAAAAAAGAAAAAACCTGAGTAACATAAAGTTGAAACAACAGTCAACAGCCACTGAAGAAAAACCACCTGTCCCAGCAAGACCTGTCTGGATTCCAAAGATTGGGGATCTGGTCAGAGAAAAGATCGTGGTAAAGAAGGAATTTGGGCCTTCGTACAGAAAAGCAGTACCTGTCTTAGCTATCAACGGAACAAGATCAGTAGTACTACCGCCACTTGCTGGTAAAAAGGAGAACCGAGTTGTATCTATCGACCTGGTAAAACCACAATCATGTGGCCGATAATAAGTAGTAGGCCAAGTGGACTCCCAAGAAATAGCAGAAAACCGAAGTTTGCTACAATCCAAGAGGCTCATGCTGAGAGACTAATCAAATTTGAGAAATCTGCAATGAATAAAAAAGGACTATGCAATAATGCCATGGAACTTGTGCCTCTTGAAACCCAAATAGTAACAGTTCGTCAAGAAACACCAATCTACAATGATGTAGCCTCAGACTATTCTAATGAAACAAAGAAAAATGCAAAAGTAAATGAAAATCCGGAAGCAATTCCAACAATTGACAGAACTGCATCAGGCTACTTCATCAACTTCGACAATTTCTCTGAAGACCAAAGCGAACATGAAGAAACGCCTCCAACAAAAATTTTTAAAAAGAAAGCAATTGAACTTTTTCACCAACTAAAAAGACATATCTAATTTCACCATGGATTGAATTTTGGATTGTGTTAGGTGTACTTTTCCTCCTGCTTTGGCTCATCATGGTTCTATGTTTGGGAAAATTCATTGAAGAGAAATATAGTACAATGGACACAGCAAGTCAGAACATCAACTTAATCCTAAAGCCACACACATCCTCTCACATTGAGAAAAGAGAACTGTCATCAGTGAACATCACAGCCATTCCAATACCCGGTGGGGTAGCATGGGACAGAACTGATTATGACATTTTGGGCCCGGTCGAGCTCTTGAAGTATCCTCACCAGCTCAAGATTTCATTAAGTGATTTTGTGACACCTAGTACCTTCTCTGATGATTGGGACTTTGAAAACATTAATAATATGATTTCAGATTTAGTAATGTCAGCCAAATTTACAGAACAAGATTACTTGCAGGGTTCATCCAATTATGAAGAGCTTTACTGCTACAACCATTATGGTGATCACTATTTACATACAACTGCTCAGCCTAGAAATGTTTTATCTTTTAACCAGTGGGAACACTGTCCAACTCCACCAAAAGGCAGTTCGAAAAAAAATTCTGAGAAATTCCAATACTTCTCAGGGTTTAATAACAGTGATCCAAGAACGTTTTCTTTTAAAATGTTAAATAGAACAGGAATGAAAACAATGTTGACAAATACTAAATTAATTTATTCAGAAAAACTTTATGACAAAATGTCTACATTAGGTTTCGAATTTTGGAAAACACCATTGAAACAAAAACAATCTGGGGTTCCAAAGATTGGCAAGTACAAGGTCTAGAAGCACTGTTTAGGGCCTGCATGATCCCAGAACAAATGATATTCTTGAATGACACAATTCAACAAACTACTTGTCTTGGCCTAGCTAAGATAAAAGACTTGAATGCACCGTCTATTCCGAAACCCATGCCTGATAGTGACAGCACTACTGATGTGGAGATAGACGTTTCTAATATTTTATACCAAAACAGAACACATACTGATTGGAAAAAGTGGTTGATCTGGCCAACAGACACGAATAACTGTCAAGATAGATTCCTGAATAAAACACAGGGGTTCAAAATGACCAGACCAGACCCTAGATATTCCCAGAGACAACATCCAGGGATAGTTACAACATACAGTGTAGGGAAACTATGCCTTGAGTGGCTACAGAAATCCACACTGGCTGAAATTAAGCAACACTTGACTTTACTTAAAGACGGTGCTGACTGTCGTGATTTCATAATGGGACCACGCAAACAGCGTCAAAAACGTTTCATAGCGGCCGGTATATACGCTGCATACAACGAAGCATGGGAAGTAATGCAAATTGAGACAGCAGAAAAAATACGAGACATTGATCGTATAAATTTGGAAAAATCACTTTCTGTTGTGGACAATGGGTTAACGCCTCTGTCTTCCAGAATATATTCACTGGACAGCATTGTATCGTCTGCCTTTCATATAATAGAGCAGGACTTACTAATGTTACAACATGGTCAGCCTCAATTACGTTCTATTGTACAGCTTGGATGGACGTTGCAAAATCTGCGTTCAGGCTACGTACCATGGCGGTTAATCAACACAACATCATTATTCGGTATCTTTAACCTTACTGATAAACAAATTAGTTTGGCACAAAAAGGAGCAGATTATACAATTCTGAGCATTGAAAAACTCGAGAGATTACCATTGACAATGTCAGAGAGACCTGTCATCGAATGGATAATACATGGAACAATTACAATTCCGATAACAACTTTCCAGTTTAATTACTGTCAAGAGTATATACCAGCAGGCAAGTATGAAAGGTTGGGTAAAGAATACATCAAATCAACCTGGGATTTACCTTATACACATAGATGTTATAGTGAAGGAAACAAGGAGGTATTTCTTAGTGGTAAAAATTGTAAAAAATCACTAAGCGGTACATTTCTGTGTCAAGGTATTCATTTGCATGGAGCCTGCGAAGGGTCTTCAAACAACCTTTCATGTCACCTGCATGGCACGCCTGCAAAACAGATAGAGCCATTGTTTAGACCACTTTCTAACGGTAGTTACGTTTCAATAAGTGACCACAGCTGTTGTGGCATGCTGCCAGGAAAAGCCTATCTGACAACTGTAACTTCCAGGGCCATTTGCTGTATGCAAGTATTGTATCCACACAGCAAACCAGATATGGGGGCTGCGTTATGGCCTCGGTTGAATATCTATTCTATTCGAATTGATACTTTAAGCAGAATGAAGTCTATTCTTTTGCAAACAACTGTGCCTCTAACGTCATCAAAAGAAACATATGATCTGCAAGTTGCAAGGACAGCAGCAGAGATGCATACCCTTTTATCAACAAATTGCCCCGTACATTTCGTAGAAGTGTTAAGCCAAATCTTAAACATGTCTGATACCAGTGGCATCGCACATGTATTTGAGACAATTTTTTCGGGACTGTTAACACCCTTTGAAACAGTTCTGGGCATCTACCCAAATTTTGTCCATTCTGTCTTTGGCGGCCTATCCTTAATCTTGGGACTCGTGGCAGGAATTTAATTTTTGCTTCTTCTGCACCGATATGGCAAGCCAATCCACAGGCAAGACTCTAGCAACAATGAAAGAAACGATCCTAGCAATACGATACTGAGACCGTATCGCTAAGGTCCTCTTATTGGCCCGGCTAAGAGATCTGAGTACAACCTGGTTTCTTTCATTCACACCGATCTGGCAAAATTGCATCATACCTGTGCTTCGATGTCTGCTATGCGGAGAAGAATGCGTGTTGGACATCTGTCTTACACTACAATCAGCAGTACCAATGGATATCGATACTTTTCTAGGTCCTGTAACGACTCATGCATCATGTTGTCCCCACCGGCTACCGATTCTGATGACGGCATTCGTTGAGACTTCCCCACTACGAATAGGTGGCGGTGAAGTACAAGAGGAAAGCAGCACCAAACAGGTACAGCTTTCAGTGAGCATTGCTGATCCAACCATCGATGATAGCAATCACGGAGAAAACTGCACAGTGGCAGTATTTTCAAACTTGGTCGAACTATAACCTGATGTGGTAGACCAATTTTTTTCGGGTCTGTCTGAAATAATGTTCTCTCCAATGAACGAGAATAACTCTTAAATAAAAAAAATGAGCACACAGCGTTCCCTGAACTCTGAATTCGGCCTTCAGTTTTTTGATAAACAAAGCTCCAGAAAATATTTGGAACTTTTCCCCTGAAAGCGAAATTATTTTTGCCCATATTTTCAAAATATTTACCTTTTTTTGGCACATGGTACTCTGCTTAAAGTAGAACTATTCTTAGAGAACAGAGCTTCTATTTTAGGATACTATAGACAATATTTTACCTCAGCCTCTAGCACATATACAGCAATTTGTATAAATATGTGATGAAATGGTCTCGACCTTCTTTTCTTTATTTAGAGCCATTTCATGTGTAATTTTCGCAAGTCATTCAACTGATTTATATATATGCATTTATCTGAATGATGACACTGCTTGAAAAGCGTACAGTACAAATTCTCATTTTTCGTGTATTTACCTTATACCATTTCAAATGCGAAATATGTATTTTGGGGTGGGTCAGAAAATACACATGCATCATTGAATGTTTACTATTGCTTAGTTTTTTAGTAATGATGGACATCAATCCGTGGAGTGGGTGTCGTGTTCATATCTAGGACCCTAATTTGATATTCCCGATTTATGCCCTTGTGGGGTTATAATCAATAATATCCTGACAAAGGCATAAGAATCAGATCCATATTCAGTAATAGCCCATGCAATCCAAAGCACAGCACGGCTACTCCCATCGACTCCTAGAAAGCACAACGCGTTCTTTAAACAAACCAAGCCTCCAGCAGCCCGGGAAAACCCCCCTGCTTTTGTTTTGATTTGAACAAGAACTCCTGAAGTCCTGCAAGAACTGTTAGTTCTTGGTGACGTCTTATGTCCAACCTTACGTCAAACCTGGCACCTTTCAGGTATAAAATACCAACAGTTGCCTTAAGCAAACACAGGGTGGTTTGGAGCAGAGCGGCCATCTACTTGCCCGAGTGCCCAGCTGATGCGAGTGCCCACGGAAGCCGCCCCTCCTGTTTGACGCACTGAGAGAGAAGCTGTCTTTTTCTCCAGCCGAGGAAATCCAGCTCCGGTGTTTCCAGCCTACCCTTGCGGGTTGCTGGGATATCGTGTCCTAAGGAAAGAGATACCAGACCTCCCACATTCTATTACCAAGGTACGGAGCTGACTAAACCCTTAAGAGAATTCTTGATGCAGATTCTTGGCAAAATGATCTTACCCAACTTAACTTAAAACTGCTAATTACTCGTCCCCTCCCACGTATTAGGCTTAGGTCAGGTACACCGGGGTAGGCTTACTTAGAAGCACCAGTTGAGTACGTTAGTCAATGTATTAAAGTATGTATATATTTTATCCATTTGTAGTATCATATGGCTAAGAAACCGTATCAATGCTTAATACTACTTTTACTGTACGCACTTTACTTTACTTTAAGTATTGCAATTGTGGCAATTCATTTCTCTTGCATGAGAAGGAAGACTGCTCAATAAATAACACCTTTTTATTGAAAACGCCCGTCTCTCTATTTCTCTGCATTCTGGTGAAACTAAGTATGCACTGCTGACTGAGTAAAATAGCTGTCTATTGTTTTCACACGACTCTAGAGATATACTCTTATTCTGAGGGAGCAAAGTTGTCATGTTTATGCGGTTGTCGGAAACTGAATCCCTTCTTGTCTGAGCCAGGGGAGTTTGTCCCTCCCTATTCATTCAAGAAAGTTTCCAGTGACCTCTGAGCTAGCTGGCGCAAACCTAAATTAAGTTTAACATAGTCAGTAGAGACCTAGATGACCTCAGCCTACGTCTACACTGCTGTTTATGTTATTCCAATGCGCAGAGCCTATTGGGAAAATAGGAACTACACTACAGGCTTAAATGTGGGACCCGTTTACCCTTACACTCAATCGAAAAGTGTTCCCCATCTCTGCAGAATACAGCACAGTCTTTGGGATATACCCCACCTCCATGGGCTCTTCAGGGGTCTTCAAGCGTGGACATAGGCGGGCTATATGTCCCCAAGTGCCACACTCAAAGCACTGTGGCCCACTGTGGACGGGAGGTTCGGGTTTCCATGGTCGTGGTCGAGACGATTCCGGGACCCGGGCGGCCTCTTCTCAATCTTTGGTCCCACTCGTGTAGATTTCTCTATCTCCCAGGAGGGGGTCTTGGGCTGTGCCCGGGAGAACGTAGTCACCATTTCTACGGCCTGGACAGTGGTTAGGTTATGGTGTTGGCGTAGCCATCTTTGTGTGGCGAAAGGCAACGCTTCTAGAAACTGCTCAAGGTACACTCGGTCCATAATTTCTTCCTTTGTGCTCACATTAGGGGTGAGCCACTTATCTGCAGCCATCTTGAGTCTTACAAACAAAGTCTTGGGGTTTTCACCTGGCGCCCCCCTCTCCCTCCTGAATCGCAACCGGTAGGCCTCGGCATCTAATCCTAGATGATCCAGAATTATTCTCTTAACCTCCGTGTATGGGGTGGTTCCGGTGGGGTTTGCGACTTGTTAGGCGGCCTGGGCCTCGCCTACCAAGAGAGGGGCCAAAAAGAAGGGCCATTTCGCCACGGGCCAGCCACACGCCCTGGCGGCTCTCTCGAAGTTCAGCATGAAGGAATCGGGGTCCTCGCCCGCCTGGTATTTTTGCAGCGAGACGCCGGCGGTCCCATGCGGTACTCCCCGTTCTTCATGGCTTCCAGTACTCTGCCAACTTATGGAGGGTTCCCCTGGTCTGGATGCCATGGCTGCCTTCATTATTTCTCTATCGGCTTCAGCCGAACGAATCTGCTGCTCCATAACCCATTCTAGTCGTTCCTGTCCTTTAACCAACTGTTGTACTACTGCATCCATCTTGGTTACACAGATGGCTGGGTTGCCCGCATTCTCAACCAGTGTAGCGGGTTGCGTAGAAAAGGGCAAGATACGGGTTTTTGTGATCACATGATTTATTTTGGAAAACAGGAAGTCAGTGCAAGTTTTTTGTAAAGGGGTCCTTCGGGGTGACCGACTCCGCTCTCGTCTACTTCTCCTTCTGTCGCTTTCTTCGTTCCTCGGGTTGCGTAAGGGACTTCTCCGGGGGTTGGGCTCTTCCGGTTCCGTGGTGATGTCTGGTAGCCTCGAGCCATGTAGGAGAAAGGCAAAAGAGGATATATGTCAGTCCTTGCAGGTTTATTCTACAATCGTGCAAGGGAAGGGAGTGAGTGATTCCACTTGTGCACAGGTTATCACGTTGGGTGAGGGGGGGTCTGTGAGGGTAACAGGGAGTACCGGGGATAGCCAGGGATATGTGGTTAGGTCACTGACCCACCCTTTCTCCCAACCCAGCCCGCTTTACGGCTCCGTACCTCGGTTAGCCACACACCTCCTGGCGTGCGGCTGGGCGGCTCGTGTTGCCGATGACCTCCTGGCTCCCGTGCCGCCAATGGGTCTTTCCTCGTCCTCTTCTCCTCCGTCGATGTTGTTCTGGTTCGTCTTCGCTCTTCCGCCACTCCGTCCTCTGCTTCCTCCGCCAACTCCTCACTCGCCTCTGCTCCCCTCTCTCCTTCCATGCCTCCGGTGAACAAGCACCCCTGTTCGCTTTCTCCGGCGGTTCTTGAGGACGGTGTAGGCTCCGCCCAGTCTCCTAGAGCCGGCCAGTTATGAAGGACTGGGTTATTTAGAACCCAGCGGTGCCAGGGCACAACACCTGAAACCTTCGTGGGTAACCTGCTCCGGCGTACGAATCACAGAGACACGGGACACTTCCTTCGGCGTCAAAGATTCAAGGTTTATTTGCTGCAGGGAAACACAGAAATCACGGAAGTACAACAAGTGTAGTTCAGAGTGTCTGCTTCAAATTGGTTCTGCGGATCGCTCCTTTTATACATGATTTTCCCATAGAGTTACATTGAACACAAAAGTTTATGACCCGGTTCCCACAATTATCCCCCAGAGGGGTCGCTTTGGTCACTTTAATACACACAAGGCCCGGAACATAAGTGCGGAAACATTTGGCGGTTCCCAACTGTAAAAACCCATCTTCCCAACATTAGTGCATTCCAATCGGCAATAAAACAGATCAAAATAGGAACAAGGACAGGTGTAGAGGAAGATGGAGACAGTGGGGAGATCGGAAAGGGTGTAAAAAGGGGAGGTATCGAGAAACACGAGATACAGGCATCAAAGGGACGTGCCTAATGAGATGCACGGCTAAGACAATAAACCGGCACGGCGAGATGAGCCTCGAGCGGGGCCATCTGCCTTACAGTATCATCCCCCTCATCATAAAGACACTTACAAAGGACATGTGTCTTCCGCAAATATCTTGGGAGTCCCAGGGTCGCGAAGCGGACAGCGTCCGTTCGCTGGCTACTTGAGGGCAAGAGACAAAATGGATGCCGTATCTAAGATGGAACCCGTGGGTACAGATAGAAATACCCACGTAACAAACGAACGGTTTAGGTTAGCGCAGCGAAACTGCGTACACCCACTAAACTCGTCATTTGCGGTTCATAGATACCAGACTCGACCATATTCGTGCGAGTCGAAAACACCACTTACAATTGTCACGGAACCTCAGACGCTCCTTTTGCCCTCATGTAGGCAAGCACTAGTCGGAATCATACTCGATATTCATCAGACCATCTAGATGTTGCTGTAGCATAGCTCTGTCCAACCGAGTCCCCTTGGTAACAGGCGGCTGTCTCATACACGTTGTAGCACAGAGGCCACATAAGGCAGGACCGCACTGTACACAAAGGCAACACGTGAACAGGAACGCCACAACGACTCCGATGATCATCAGAATCTTCCAACCCCAAGTCGACATCAGGCCCCAAAACCACCCTATTAACGTCCAATCCCCTACATCCACGTGTATGGATTCGGAGATCTAATGCAACTTCGAGATGGCTTGATAAGCGGTCGGAGCATTATCAGGAATGAAAATACAGCAGCTCGAATGGATCACCTTACATACCCCACCACGATCTGCTAAGATCACGTCTAAAACCATACGGTTTTGTAACGTCATAAGTCTATCCGCCTGAAGTTCTGTGGTGATATTACCAAGGGCACTGGCAGTAATGTTAGCTGTCGATTCCACCACTCGAGTCAACTGTCTCAGGTTCCTACTATTAACCATAGGTCCCCAAAACGGGAGGAAACCCTTGAAAAAGTCTCCTGCCTCTTGACCGGCAGTGTCCTCTTCGCTAATTACGCCTCTCACAACTCTAGTCTTGTGATAATCTGCATCTACAGTAAACGTCGGAGGCAACAAATTTGCGATAAAACATGAGCCCATAAAGTCAGAGGGCAACCATGCATACGCACGATCATGGCAGATAAAGTATGTACCCTTGGCAGCCAGGAACACAGGGGACGAGACCATCGGCAGAATGTAATTTTCAGTGCAAGCACTCTCTCCAAGTCGGGCTTTCGATCTTCGGCCACGACCTATGAGACAAAAATTACCAATGTGGGGTACGACCCATATCGGAGGTGAGCTTTTGAGCTGTTTTTCACTAGTGAACACGCTATACTCGCCTCTACTCAGGACCCTATAGGCTTGTACCTCTTCTTCAGGAATAAGCGAGGGATCATAGATATCACTATCTAAATCCTCTATTGCTATAGACAAAGGTTTTTGATATGAGGTAGGACCAGAGTAGGGGGAACGTGGTTCTCGAATGGGGTGGAAACCTAGTGCGCTTCGAAACATTGTTTGAAATGCTCGAGCAGACCCTTGGGAACTATACGGCAACACCAGATATGGGATTCCCTTATCCGTAGTATGTGGCATCAACCCACACACCCAAAAATTAGTAGTGTTAACCACTAACTGATGCTGATGGAGGAGCTGAATAAAGGAATTGTTGCGGAATTCTGCACGTCTAGCCTGCTCGTGTTCAGGTAAGATATGAAAAGAATGAGGAGAAGCAGTGGAGGTAAGTTTAGGGTCAGGGGTAGGAGTAGGCTTAGCAGAAGGTAAGAAGTAAGACATTGTGTAATACACCCCACCCGCCATTAATGCAGAAACAGTCAAAAACAATACGAATATTTGAAACATAAAACATTTGGTACGACTAAGTTGCTGCAGCTTGAATCTTTGAGCTTGAGCTTCTTCCAAATCCATCAACTTCGAAAATGCCATTCCCTACAACCGTCCGCAACGTTTCTTGACGCACTTCGTTCTGTGTAGCAGTAGTCGATCCCTAGGAGTTCCCAGGAACCGACGGTCTTTAACCTAGCGTCAAGACCTACTAAGCAGAAGGAAGTACGCGCGCGGCCCTACGGCCTTTATTTCACAAATATATATATATATATATGCGAAAACAATGTTTCTCAGCTGTGGAAGCAAAAGGTGTAAGGAACGAAACTCAATGAATATATACAAAAATAATCACAATAATACGAATGTTCAAACTGATCACGGAAAGCGGGATAATGCAGTTGTCAATGAATCAAAGCAGGATCTTTTATTAGTCTTTAGTGCTAGATCGCAAAAAATATCGGGTTTTCCCAGGATGTGTCTGTTCGTCAAACAAAGGATCCGTTGAAGAGACAGCGTCCTGTTGATCAGTTGAATGTTCTGGTCTTGAGTCTTTTGCTGACAAATGTTCAACAGTGTCTTTCTGCTGCACTGAGGATTCCCCGACAGGTTGTGCGTCGCTAAAAGGTACAAACGCCGGCAATCCTTCGGTTTCAGTTGATGCAATGCCCCTCCTCACCCACGGGTCTGCCGGCAAAGGGATAGGGACTTTTTTGGTGTGGGTGGCGTGCACCCAGTTTTTCCGTCCCTCAAGACGAACAGCAGTCCTCGTGGCAAGGAGAACCTGGTAGGGTCCAGTGAACCTCGGATCCAAATTGTTCTTGCGCGAAAAGTTGCGCGTCACCACCCAATCAGCCGGGCTGGAGCTGGTGGCCTGGACCCTCCGTCTGCGTCGGCAGTGCGTCGTGAACCTGTTGGTGAATTAACCTCAGTTTAGCAGTCAAGTCATGAAGATAATCGATCAACATTGGATACTCAAGATCACAGAACATACCTGGCCTAGGAACCCCCCAAACATTCGCAGGACGACCGAACACTATTTCATAGGGACTAAGCCCTACTCGGGAGTGTACAGTCGCCCTAGTTGACAGTAATGCTAAGGGTAAAGCGTCAGGCCACGAAAGGCCAGTCGTAGCCTGAATCTTTGCTAGTTTCAGTTTAAGGGTGCCATTATACCCTTCAACCAAACCAGCTGACTGGGGATGATTGGCACTATGGAATTTCTGATTAATTCCAAGGCCCTTACACACACTCTTCATCACGCTCCCCACAAACTCACTTCCGTTATCTGACCACACGACTCTAGGCATTCCGTACCGAGGAAAGTATTCCTGCAGTAGGATTTTCGCAGTAGACAAAGCAGTATTGTCTTTGAGAGGATAGGCCTCGATCCATCGGGAGAATGCGCAAACCACAACTAAAACGTACTTCAGGTTATTGCATCGCTCCATATGGATGAAGTCCAATTGAATCACCTCAAAGGGACATGAAGGGGGAGCAAAACTGCCAGGAGGAGTTGGGGTTCCCTTGCCAGGATTGTACAACATGCACACCATACAATTCTTAACCAAGCGTTCAGCACATTTCGTGATACCATCATTCTTCCACACCGGGGACAGCAGCTTACAAATACCTTTCGCGCTAATATGTGCTAACCCATGCGCCATTGTCACAACGGCCAGCACATACGCATCAGGCAACAACCATCTTTTCTGATCCGACAAATCAATCCAACAACCATTCGCATCCAACTTTCCCGTACTTTCTTTCCACTTCGTCTTTTCAGTCTCGGTGGCCTCTTTCTGAATTTCTTTCACACTCTCAATAGTGTCTTCGCACATACTCGACTCTATAGGCCACCTAACCGAACTCGTCACATACATTCGAGTGCTAAGGTTCCGGGCAGTCTCCTTAGCAATCTCATCCGCAAACGCATTACCACGACCAACATCATCCGTCACCTTACGATGCGCACTACATTTAACAATCGCTACCTGCTTAGGCAACGTAAGTGCATCCAAAAGATCATTCACAAGCTGGCCATGCTGAATCTTCGTACCATGCGATGTCAGAAAACCTCTCTCTCTCCACAACCGTCCAAAGCTATGGGCGACGCCAAAAGCATATTGGCTGTCGGTAAACACATTCACACGTTTCCCTTTTGCTAACACACACGCTCTAGTGAGAGCGATCAGCTCTGCAGCTTGGGCAGAATTCTGATTCAATCTTGCAGTCTCAACAACAGTATTCAACGTTACAACAGCATAAGCAGTAGTCACATCGCCATTTGGCAACTTGAAACATGAACCATCCACATACAGCGTTCCATCTGGGTCTTCCAATGGGGTGTTTTTAAGGTCCACTCGACCTTTTGTTTCCTCCTCTGTCCTCAAATAACAATCGTGTTCTGTTATTTCATCTGACTCTGAGCTAATCGGTAACAAAGTTGCCGGGTTCAGGACATTACAACGTTTTATTTGAATGTGGCTTGCCAACAGCGTCAACTCGTACCCGGACAACCTCGCACTCGTCAAGTGCTGAGTTTTCGTACGATTCAAAAGAGTGTCGACTGCATGCGGAACCATCACCGTAAGCATATTATCCATGACCAATCCTGCTGATTGTCGGATGGAGACCGCAGCTGCCGCTGTTGCTCTCAAGCAACTCGGCAATGCTCTAGCTACTGGGTCCAAGGTCGAGGAAAAATATGCACATGGACGTTGCTTACCACCAAAAGGTTGCGTTAAGACACTCAACGCACAACCTTCTCTTTCGTGAACATATAATGTAAACGGCTTGCTATAGTCAGGAGTACCTAACACAGGAGCCGAACACAATGAATCACGTAATTCAGAAAAACTTTTCTGACATTCCTCCGTCCATGGTAAAGGAGTCGAAACATCCTTGCACGTAAGAGCCACTAATGGTTTCGCTAGCAATGAAAAGTTAGGAATCCATTGCCTGCAGTACGACGTGATACCTAGAAAGGCACGCACATCTCTTTGGGTTTTTGGCACAGCCATTCGTGCAATTGCTGCAATTCTCTCTGGGGTCAACCGCCTTCCCTCCTTTGACAATAAGTGACCTAGATAGGTTACTTCTTGACAACAATATTGGAGTTTAGAAGGTGACACCTTGTGATTTAACTCGCAGAGATGTTGCAGCAACGACACCGTAGCAATTTTGCAAACGTCCTGAGTATCTGCAGCCACCAATAGGTCATCGACGTATTGGATTAAGGCCGCACCAGCCGGCAACGTAAACGCATCCAGCTGACCCTTCAAGGCTTGACTGTAAATCGATGGACTTTCACAGTAGCCCTGAGGAGCGCGTTTAAACCGGAAGCTACGTCCACCGAGAGAGAAACCAAAAAGGTCCCTGCTCTCCTCTGCAATCGGGATGCTGAAGAACGCATTCTTCAAGTCAATCACTGAAAACCACGATGCAGAAGCTGGAATCAGAGTCAGTAGCGCCGTGATGTCAGGCACAACGGGGAACTGAGGAATCACAATTTTATTTACTTCCCGTAGATCGATAACAAAACGATAAACAGGTGGCTTCGAAGGATCAGTACGTTTAAGAATGGGCAGTACAGGGCTGTTGCACACGTTTCCCCGAGTCTCTTCAATAACGTCTTTCTCGATCAAATCATAGATGATCGCTAACAATGCTCGTTCACCATCAAGAGAGATCCGATACTGGGGAATACGTGGCAATCGCACATTAGATTTCAACTGAACAACATAAGGGGAGATGTCAAGCAGGCCCACATCATTGGGACCAGTTGCCCACAAAGACGCAGGAAGAGAACTCAATTCCGGTGGAAGCTTATCGAGAGACAAATACATAGGAGAGACAACCCTCTCTCCTAACGTAAGCTTTACACCCGCAGGAGAACAATACAGAGTTGCATGCAAACGTTTAAGCAAATCCAGGCCCAAAAGATTTTCACCACAACCAGTAGTCAAAATCAACGGAGCTTTTAGCTCACGAGGCCCAATTGTAAGGGGCAAAGGGCGCGAAACTGGATTGCTAACGGGGGCGCCAGAGAATCCAACGGAAACATTTGTTAAGCCAGACAAAGGTGCGCCAGGGAGTTTCGAATGCTTAATGGAACTTTTCGCTGCACCAGTGTCCAACAGAAAAGGCTCAACGACGCCCGATGTAGCAACTGCGACGTAAGGCCCTCTCTGATCAACCGGAACTGATACCACTCCCTCTCCTTGTTTTTGGCTGTCCTAGTAATTACTGTCGTCAGTTCCCTGATCGACGTAATAATCGTCTACATTGTACTGCGCAGATCGTCCTTGCGATGACCCACGCTGATCAAAACAGTTGTTAGAATTAGATGAATTATCAGAACGATCATTCTGAGCACCACGACCTCTACCACGTGATGCCTGCTGTGCACCACCCCGACCTCCTCTAGATGAATTACCACTATTACGATCGTTCAGAACAGGGCAATTGAATTTGATATGACCCTCCTGTCTACAATAGGCACATTGATTGTACCCTAACGACGATCTTTGGAAAGAGGAGTCATTACGAGAGTGTGATCGGTTCGATTGCGGCTGTGATCTATTTGGTTGTGAAGTATTCTGATTCGAACGTGGAGGATATGCCTGCTGAAGCAACACTTTAGTTTTAAGCTCTTTCGTCTTTTTATCAGCGCGGTCGTTCTCTTCTTTCTCTCTGTTCTCATAATATTGTGCCGTGGCCAATATCTGAGCTGAAGTAGAAACGGCCCACGCACTCTCTGAATTCTTTAATTTATTGCTCAAATCGGGCAATAAGTTGGAAACAAATTTATCCACGAACAACCTTTGACCACCCTCAGTGCTCATATCCTGACCACTATGATCAATGAATGCCTCCTCAAACCTCGTAAAGAAGTCGGAGACACTCTCGTCCTTCTTCTGTTTACAAGCTGATAATTTGTCCCAATTTACCCTCATAGCTGGCATAAGAGTTTTCATTAACGTTATTATTCTTTGAGGGAGAGCAGCAATCAACTGGTCGGGTTTAGCACCACCAGTTTGTAACCCATCAGCCGCTATAATGGCCGCCCAATCACCACCTAATTCATTCGGGTGATTTTCTTGACGAATCTTAGCCCATACCGGTTGCGGAACAACATTGCCAAACAACATATCAATATCGGCAAGATTCATTATCGTAGCGTCTACGAGCTGCGATAATTCCTTGTAGTACCCTGCAGGATTTTTACGAGGGTCAGGCAGAGATTGCTTCACCTGCAACACTTCTGAGCGTTTCCATGGGAGATGTATCCACACTCTCTGGAAATGCGCCAATGTCGGAGGGTGAGCATTAGGATCAGCTGGCATCCATACCGGTGGAACTTCGCGCATAGGAAATTGACCAGATTCATCTGGCAGTCTTTCAACATCCTCAACAAACAAGGCTTGGGGTATAGGAGTGGGACGAAAAGATAGCAACCGCTCAACAGCACGTCGAACGTTGGTATCCACTATCAGTCCAGTTGAGAACTGAAGCTGTAGATCAGACAAAGCGGTCAGCACCTCGTCAGGTGCGTCGGCTGATATCTGATCACGAAGAACCTTACACATTTCTTCGAACACAAACCTCTGGGTTGGTATATTAAATTGACAAAATGTGTCGAGTACAACACGTGGCGGATTTCGAAGAGGATGCATCATCCAACCCATCGCCATATTATATAGCGAAGCGCGTTCTCTGTTACCAGGAAGCTGACTACGTCTCTGAGGACCATCCGAACCAGCGGACCCAAGAACAGGTCCGAGCGAATGAAAGAAGCTAGCCGCAAGAGGAGAATTACGACTACGAGTAGAGGGAGAAGTATAGGACACAGGACTAACAAGTGAAGGAGTAGAAACAGAAGCAACAACAGGAGTTAACAGAGCAGGTGCAGTAGCGGGAGCAGGAGTATGTGGAAGCGGAGGAGCAGTAGGGATAGCGACAGGCAAAGGAGCAGGAACAGTCGGAAGAACGGGTGCAGGTTGAGGAACAGGCAAAGGAAGAATAGGTGCAGGAACAGGTACAGGGGGAAGCACAGGAGCTGTGGTACCCTGTACATACGGAGGTGGCGACTTCATAAGATAGGACATTAAAGGATCCTCAACTGGTTCTTCCTTCTAATCCGACTCCGTAGGCAAAGCAGGATAGCATTTATCTATGGACATACGCTGTAGCCTATCAAACACTTCCTTTTCCTTAACCTCCTTATCACGCTGAAACTGCTCTGCTTTCTTTACAATGGTAGCAACATTATCTCGCTGATTTCGTTTAGTCTGTCTGATTTCTTTCTGTTTGGCTTCTTTACGCCACAACCGAAAGGCATCAAACATGGCCGGCCTTGACTTTTTCGCAAATAATTTAGCCTCTAGGTTATCTAAAATCGGGGTTTCAAAGCTACCATGAGGTGGCCAACTAAGGACACCGTCTTTCTTCGTATAGCGGATCCAGTAATCATTAAAAGTAATCGGGCCTAGCCCATGTTTACTGTATAATTCATAAGTCGGAGTTCCAACCGGAGGTATCGGACACGAGTCCTCCAGTCGGGAATCCATACCACGAGGTCTGAAACAACTAAACAAAGTACTGCGACTAGGCATCTTGCACACTAGCCGAGTTTCACAAACTTCAAGGGTTACGGGATTTACCAAGTCCCAGCAAAGAGCAAAAACCCTCGGTTTTTGGCGGCTGCAGTCGTCAAACAATACAACAAAGGACCAAGAACTACAAATGCAATGGAACCATGCAACCACTAAGCAACCACAACCAAGAACTCTGGGAGCGACCCACAAATACTTAACTCAAAGATCGATGGCGTCACCAGGAAGGCCCGTCAATCGTCTCGCTCTACCAAGGTCTACGCCAGGCGCCAAAACAGGTCTACAGTCAGGGCAGCAGTCCGTCGCAGCCGTCCGGAGGCGGGAATCTTCGCGGGAAAAGTCTTCGGGCCACTTATTTCGACAACAGGATCGATGAAGCGGAGTGCACCTTCCCTCGGAGATTTCACACGAAGTTCCTCACGATCGTCGGGCTTGGACCGGTACCACTGATGCAGCCCCACGTTGGGCGCCAACTGAAGGACTGGGTTATTTAGAACCCAGCGGTGCCAGGGCACAACACCTGAAACCTTCGTGGGTAACCTGCTCCGGCGTACGAATCACAGAGACACGGGACACTTCCTTCGGCGTCAAAGATTCAAGGTTTATTTGCTGCAGGGAAACACAGAAATCACGGAAGTACAACAAGTGTAGTTCAGAGTGTCTGCTTCAAATTGGTTCTGCGGATCGCTCCTTTTATACATGATTTTCCCATAGAGTTACATTGAACACAAAAGTTTATGACCCGGTTCCCACAATTATCCCCCAGAGGGGTCGCTTTGGTCACTTTAATACACACAAGGCCCGGAACATAAGTGCGGAAACATTTGGCGGTTCCCAACTGTAAAAACCCATCTTCCCAACATTAGTGCATTCCAATCGGCAATAAAACAGATCAAAATAGGAACAAGGACAGGTGTAGAGGAAGATGGAGACAGTGGGGAGATCGGAAAGGGTGTAAAAAGGGGAGGTATCGAGAAACACGAGATACAGGCATCAAAGGGACGTGCCTAATGAGATGCACGGCTAAGACAATAAACCGGCACGGCGAGATGAGCCTCGAGCGGGGCCATCTGCCTTACAGTATCATCCCCCTCATCATAAAGACACTTACAAAGGACATGTGTCTTCCGCAAATATCTTGGGAGTCCCAGGGTCGCGAAGCGGACAGCGTCCGTTCGCTGGCTACTTGAGGGCAAGAGACAAAATGGATGCCGTATCTAAGATGGAACCCGTGGGTACAGATAGAAATACCCACGTAACAAACGAACGGTTTAGGTTAGCGCAGCGAAACTGCGTACACCCACTAAA
Source organism: Lissotriton vulgaris (assembly GCF_964263255.1). Classification (NCBI taxonomy): domain Eukaryota; kingdom Metazoa; phylum Chordata; class Amphibia; order Caudata; family Salamandridae; genus Lissotriton; species Lissotriton vulgaris. The sequence goes on from NC_141691.1 coordinate 2,047,343,174, forward strand.
CTCGTCATTTGCGGTTCATAGATACCAGACTCGACCATATTCGTGCGAGTCGAAAACACCACTTACAATTGTCACGGAACCTCAGTTAAAGGGACCGCCGTCGTCTTCTTCCTCTTCTTGGAGATACCGCTGTCCCTTGGGGTGCATCCAGCTAACATGCTGTGAAGACAAGAGGGGGGGGAGGAGTCATGGCATGAATCCCCAGAAGGGGGCACAGAGTCACTGGATTGTTCGAGTGTAGTATCTCCCCGTTACAGGTAGTCTACAAAATTGACGATAAGTCCCTAGGGCCAAGAATGCTGTCAAATATCTTCTTTCTTGCACTATATTTTGGCTGAAATCTAGTGTTGTTTTGTATTTCCTCTGCACAATGTTGTTCATTAATGAAGCACTGTGTGCATTTTGTACTGCAAATGTTCATGTGCATGTTTTTAAATGCATATAGTCCAAAACTAAACTGTATGAAGTGTCTGGCTTCATTACGGGAAACAAAGGATTGCTCATGGAAGAGGTGCAAGTTTCAATCACACCCTGGTATTCAAGTTGATCTAAGATCTCTCTGACCTGTTTCTTTACATCATGTTTTATTGGTTACTGCCTCTGGAGTTGGAGTAGATTTTAATGGGATTTCGTGGGGAGTTGACTCAGCATCCCACCCTACATGATTGCGGTGAAGTGCGGGAACTAGTGTTAGCACCCACTCCTGCGCGTATGAATCTTTAAGTGACTCTGGAACGAGGTGGGAGAAAGCAGGTAAAAAAATCATATCTCACCCCTTTGGGCAATCCATGGCGAAGTCAGGTGGCCAATCTCTTTCAGCCAAAAGGATTTTGTATCCATATGTCAGGTTATCCCAAAAGAGACCTTTGACTCTCCTGGGTATGTTCCCCTCCATTAAGAGTGTAATTTCGTGTAAACAATGTGGGATGCTAACTCTTATATCCGGTGAATCCACCGTGAAGTGTTCATCCAACGCTGCTGTCAACAGAAATTCCCTTAGGTTCTGGTGAGCTATTTTAACTTCTGCTGTGCTTTCTAGCATCATCAGAGCCCACTCGCTGTTCAGAAGCAGAGTCTTCAGTAACCTGGGCATTTCGAATTTCCAAGCCGGCTACTTTCTTCTTCTTGAATTGCTGTTTAGCTTTGGGTTTTTCTTCTTCCTTGATAATGTAATCTGTGTCTCTTTTTTAGGCTTGGCTCGCTCTTTTGATCTGTGTTCTGAACGTCCTTCCCTCTCCGAGTGCTTTGATGAACTCTGAAAGTAACCAAAGAAACGTATATCAGTAACCTGATACCTGTCAGGTTTCCTAATGCTATCATGATTTCTAAGGTTGTACCTCTTTTCAGAGGGCCCCTGTTGAGGAGAGCCACCCCTTTATTGTGAATTATTCTTTTTATTATTTTTAGATTCTTTATTGTCCCATTTCTTCTTAGAAGAATCAGGTGCTTCCTTTGAGTTTTCCTTTTCAGAATTACCCGCCATTTGTTGCTTCCCAGGCCTGGCTCCCAAGTTATCTCTAACTAATGTAGCATAGGTTTCTTCAATAATCTTTGGTAGTTCCCGCTCCTAATTTATTGGAGCAATCTCCCTCAGGCATTGGCTTATAGTCACCGCTGCTGCCTCCCCCTTTATGTTACTCAGCATAATTGCTGCAACTTGGGCAAAGTTGCCCTTCAGTTTCATCCCCAAATCCAGGGCAGTTTCTGCCCCATACCTAGTCTGGATTTGTTTCAATATGTTGGGAACACCTGCCATTGAAGGGGTGCCATGTATTCTAATATAAACAGCAGCGAAAATTGTGCCCCAAGTGGTGCAATCCTCTACTGATGGAGCCATCCCCATCAGCAAGCAAATAGTTAATATTCTGTGTTTATCCTGCGGGCCCGCATGGAAAATACTGCCTCCAGCTGTGCTATTTACCTTGCAATCCATAGCAGGATTTGCTCTCGTTTGGCGGGAATTTTTTCCATAATCACGTTCTGCGTTTGTGGGTTTATTGTAGGTGTAGTTTGAATTGGACCAGCTGGAGCAACCCACGCAGGTTGTAATGTAAGTGTTTGCATTACTAACTGGGTTCGGTTTCTGTAGAGTTTGACTATGGCTCTGTATAGTGTACATAATTCTGCTGCTGGCAATCTATCAATGTCAGGATGCAGTGTGTATGCAGCTTGGACTGGCTAGGTCTCTCCTTCTATTCTGAGCAGCCTGAGTGTGTGGGAGGGCGCCTTTAAATCAGTTTTTTATGTTCCTGGTACATTAACGGGACCTCTACGTCCTTGTATGGGAAGTATGCATCTTCAATGTAATCATGAAATAGAATTGTCTGTGTGTCTGCAGGTGGGAATCTGACCTAAGAATAGAATACCTCTGTTCGGAATGCTGTATGTGCCTAAATCATGATGGTAACACCACCACCCATTGCCGGGAGGCTATGTTGTACTAATTTCATAGTAAATGCATGTCTGCAATTTTCTGCAATGTTAAGAGCATGTTTGAGCTCATCTTCCCCTGCACCTCCACCGCTATCTCCAGGGTTAGACATTGTGAGAGGAAGTATTAAGGAAAAGAAATATGTTTCAGCAAGCACCAACAGGGAAAACAGAATATACATTTCTATCATGGTGCTAAAAGAGATTAATATATGCAGGTTTATATAAAATAGTATATCAGCGTACTCCAACTATGCAAACCCTATCTAAGTGTGTACCTACATGTACCTAACATGTATGTGGGTGTTAAAGCATGTAGGTGTATGTGAAGCCAAGGTAAGAGCCAACCCCATTACCTTATGGGAGAGAATGAAAGACCCCGTCTTGGGTCTCGAGGTGGACCCCCGCGAGGGATGTCAGATAGCTGCGTGCTGAGAGTTCAGTATGAAGGCGTTGGTGTCAGCAGGGGAGCTTCTCCGATGAATGCCTAGTGATGGTGTTGTTCTTTTATACCAAAAAGATACCAATGGGGGTTCTACCTCTATTGATATTTTACGTTTCAATTGTACAAATCAACCAGAATCAATATTTGGAACTGTGCACAGCAGGCCTGTCATCCAAGGATGACAATGGCGATGACCCTTGTACAGTGTTATCATACAGAGTGTGCAGGGGATTAATATATGATACTAAGAATCCTCATGCATAACAAATAAGAGAAGTTTTCAGAGAAAGCCACACGTCATTTATTCAACTTGCAACTAGGCAAAAGGTCAGCGCCAAAACCTGTTATAGAGAAAGGTGGGACGAATGTAGGTGAAAAGTCTCGTTACCACTGAGGCCTAAATTATTAAGTATAACAGTTCTCTTGGGTTTGGGTTAATATGGGAAATTTTTAGGGAATGTTCTTACCAGTCTTGGGTCTTGGACAAAGACTGCATGCTCTTAGGAATTATGAGATACATATTATCCTCCAGGTTACCAAATATTGTAGTTTTCCCTAATGTACTGGAGGTCCAAGATTTATTCCACCTTATACTCCGGTGTTCCATCCACAAGAGTATGTAATTGTACCTGGAGTTGAGGAGACATTCTTTTGGTTCTAAAGACATGGAACACAGAACGTATTCTCTGGTGACATCGTAGTTTTAGCTCTACTGCTGGGAAATCGGCCCACAAACTTAGGGGAAAACTTTGGATGTGACCATGGAATTGACAGATAGTCTGTGGACAGCCACACTTTATCGGCCACCTTGAGCCCCGGACTAGAACTTCGATTTCTATCTGCAGATGTTTTATATGTGGTCTAAGCCTCTCGTATGCGTACAATGGCAGATTCATGAATTCTATATAGGTCTTTTAGTAATGCTTTAACAGGAGGAAATGATGAATAGGAAAACACAGCTGAGCAAATGTGTGGGTGAAAGTCAGAGAAACAGTGAAATGTAGAGTACCCTAAGGAAGTGTGGGGGGTGTTGTTGATATAGAAGGATCTTTCCTAAGGAAATGCATTTCCCGCAGAAGGATATCGAAATAATTGTGAAATTGCCAAAGAAGCCATAATGTTCCTCAACATCCCCCAAAAAAACACCATAGAAACTGAACACAAGAAAAACATGTGAGAGACCATAGGAAAGAAGAGGACTACCACTCGAAGCAAAGGAAAACACTCTCAGAAGAAGGTGAACAATTCCATAATCCACTGGAGTTCATATCTCCTAACTAATTGTGCAATTACTACAAAATATTGAACAACTGAAATGATGGTGGCCCAATCAAGACAACTGAGAGGCTGTGGTCTTCTGGACAGTGGAGCCCGAACTAAAGTGTACATCTCTTAGGAGGAAGACAAATATATAAAACTATAAAATATAGTTGGATGACTACTATAGGAGCCACGTATTTAAAAACAATAACGGCATAGGAGAAGCCAACACTTTATGTCAATGGAATAGTCTACTTCTGTGGGTACCAAGAACAGGAATTTTGTTTCCTGGAGACCTATTTGAATCCCACTATACCCTAAGGTGCTAGATTTTGGGTTGACCTCTTTGCAAAATGCAAATGACTAGAATGTTTGAACCTAGTTAAACTGATGAGGCTCATGTTCAATGTTGCTGGGGAAGGGAGTAGGGAAGGAAGATCCACAAACGACCATATGGGATGCACATTAGAGATCTAAAAAAAGAGCCGCCACGCATACAATTAAAAAAAGCTTATGCTTATATCCATGAACGTGAGAAGCATCAACTCCCCAAACAAAAGGCAACAATTGTAGGAGCACCTGAAGGAGATAAAACCAGAATTGATATTTCTTCAGGAAATACACCTGGTAGAGGAAGACCAGAAGAGACTTCAATCAATCAACCAAAAGACTTTATTCGGCTCCACAGAGCCATAAAGTTCATAACAAAATAGATTTGATTACATAAATTTATGTCATAATTACAAGCATGATATACACAAAGAAGGGGGGGGGGGGGCGGAGCTTGCCGGCGTCGATGGCGGACGCCTGACTCTAGAGCTCCAAGCCATCGCCCGAAATATCCTGATATTATCCTGATTTGTGCGAGCCTCAGGAGCTGGAAATTGCTTCCCCGCCGACCTGAACACCTAGTATCCCGCTACCGTGCATTTCCTCAGGCTTTACTACTGCAGCCCTCAAACCCGGCGGGAAAGAGTTGCGGTCGCCAGGCCCCGAAGCCACGACTCTGGAGTGCACGCAGGCCGCCCTGCGTCACCTGACGTGCGGCTCTTCGGCGCAGACCGCCCCCGGCGAACAACCCAGCCTCAAGGGGCAGCCCCGGAGACCACTGCGGAGCGAGCGGAGGGAGGCGGTAACACGTCCCTACACCCAGCCTACCTTTTGGGGACACCACGTGACTGCATACCGTCGATAGATACGGGGGTGAGTGGTGCTTCCCTGTGCACACCGAGGGCATACTTCGATCCTGCCCCCATTACCCCCCTCCCACCGGACGCTTGGAAAACAGTCCTTTTACATCCGATCTTCGCCTCCAACACCGCTGACCCGGCCCCCAAGGGGCTGCGGTGCCCCTTAGGCACTGACCAGCAGAGACGCCAAGCGAGGGTCAGAAAGTGGTCGGAGGCGCCCTACTTGGGGGGCGTAGCTGGGTGATTGCTGCTTGCTGCTCATCTAATCTCGGAGGACCCGTTCGCCCCCTGCTCCGGGGCTTCGCGGGGACGCTTAGGGCACATCAAAACACAAAGAGCAGCCATTTTGGTGTCCTGCACTACTGCGGCCTGAGACGCTATCGCAGCCCGAGCCCATACTGAATCAAACGCGCTGTGATACGCTGCGGACCTGCTTGACCCTTGGACCTGCCACCTGGTGTTCCTCCTAGAGAGCGGTGACTACTCATTGTCCTACTGTGGACCCCTACACGGCGATGGGCAAGGGTGATAAATCGCAGAGCAAGCTCCCCTTTGAGAGCCGCCGCGCCAAACCTACAGATACTGCGGTCCCCGACGGCACGGCTATGTCCAAGAACACTGACAGCACTATGTACTCAGATATAAAAGACCTGCTGGTCACTATGGAAAAAGGCCTCCAGGACAGTATCACATCTATTGGCTCCAAGATCGACGCTCTCACCTACAGGATGAACCGCATGGCGGAACGCGTTGACAAACATGCAGAGCGCCTGGACATGACTGAGAGGCGCTTAACCGAAGTGGAGGAGGCGCAAACGGAGTTGGACAAGGATCGTCAGCAGATCGGGAAGATACTCCAGGTGATACGGGACAAGTCGGAGGATTTGGAGGCCCGCTCACGTCGATCCAACATACGGATCACAGGGATTGCGGAGACGACTCAGATTGGGAAAATGGAACTCTTTGTTGAAAAACTTCTCCGCTTGCTGCTGGGAGACAACGCTTTTTCGCCAATGTTCATCGTGGAGAGAGCGCACCGCACGCTGGCCCCGCGGCCCCGTCCGGGGCTCCCCCCAAGACCCATCATAGCGAAACTTCTCAATTATAGAGACGGGGACACGGCCCTGCGGCTTGCCAGAGAGATGGGGTCCTTACAATACGAGGGCTCAGCGATTTCCATCTACCCTGACTTCACAGCTAAAGTGCAGGAAGAACGTAAGCGCTTCGCCCCATACAAAAAACAACTGAAAGACCTGGGGCTGTATTACGCCATGCTGTACCCAGCGAAGCTGAGGATTAACCGACAGGGCCACTCACACTTTTTTACGGACCCCAAAGACCTACAGAAATCTTTAAAGGTATGGTCTAGGGAACATCGGAAGGTCCCTGGCACCCAGGCGGAGAACGGAAGCAACAACAGCCTATTGGATGAGCAGGAGTAAGAGAGCGGGCTGTTTGGCGGACCAATACTCGGAGCAGGACACACTTTTTGACACTTTGTTGCCACCGTTAGTGGCTACCTGAACCAGCTGAAACTCCGATCTCTGCCCCGGACCGGGGGTGCCCACTACACTGGCCGGATGAAAGTATGGACACGGCCGCATGGTGAGACCATTCCAAACTGTATGGGGGTGACATACTGTTGTATGGCTGTTTTGAACTGCATATGATTACTGCGCGCCCGGAGCTGGTGTTGGGGGTAGATTGCGTAACTCTATTAGCTGGAACCTCCATGCGGGTGCGACCTGCTATCTAAAAAGTTTGGTATGACTAAGCAGTCCTCAGGTTCGTCATGAATACAATGCAGGGCGATGGGCTGGGGGCGATCTTAAACTGGTAACCTCTTTGTGTTGATGTCTTTTCCTCAGGCAACCTCGGCCCCAGCGCTATTTGCATTCCTTGCTCCCTCGGGAGCCTTCTGTTGTTTACGGGATTGTTTTCCTAGTTTTGGGGTAATAATGTCAGGCCAAGTTGGGGTTGGTCAACTGTGGGAGGGGGGTGGAGGGAGTCGGGCAGGTTGGTTCAGCTACTCAGGGTACAAGACGCTTAGCTCCTACTTACACAGTACACATGAGGCACACACATGCAAAATCTATTATGATGTCCTTTAAGCACTGCCTTAATGGCGGATGACGCGAATAGCACAGCGCGCACGCCTCTTCCCAGGCTTAAGATTCTAACGTGGAATGTGCGAGGGCTCAACGATCACAGAAAGATTAGAAAGGTACTGAGTTACTTACAACGTCATCATGTTGACATAGCACTGCTCCAGGAGACTCACCTCCCGAATAACAGTGGGATGTTAAGGTGTAGAGGTCTAGAGGGGAACACAGCTACTGCGGGTTTCACAACTCATGCCAGGGGGGTGATGACCTGGCTCAATCCAAAATCCACACTGACACAGCAGGCCCTGAAGTCTGATCCCGAGGGTAGATATGTCATTTCTAGGTGCTCTGGCCTTGGACTGTCCTTCATAGTCATCAACACTTACGGCCCGAATTTTGACTCCCCGGAGTTTTACCGAGACATGGAGGCCAGGGCACGCCACCATGACCCGACTCTACTGCTCTGGGGGGGAGATATGAATCTTACGCTTAACCCGGTCCTAGACAGGTCGTCGGGGCCGCATCGCAAACCGTCTGCGGCCGCAGCGGCACTACAGAGAGCCATGACTTGCCTGGGCCTTGAGGATGTATGGAGGTCCCGATTCCCCCACCAGGGAGGCTACACCCACTATTCTGCTTACCACGACATCCACACCAGAATAGACTACTTGCTGCTTCCCTCGGGCAGACTGGGTGCGGTTAGAGACTGCAGGGTACTACCCAGGACACTGTCAGATCACTCTCCTGTGCTCTTGGAACTGCAGGCGCCTGGCAGATCCATCCCCCCTTTCACATGGCGGTTTCCGCCATATTCGCTGCTTGACCCGGTGTTTAGAGGGGAACTGGTGGAGGCCATTGATACTTTCTTCGAGACTAATGTAGGCTCGGTGGACAGCTTTCAGACTGTCTGGGAAAATTTTAAAGTATATATACGGGGGGTAGCTATGACAAAGCACTCCGGGATACTTAAATCCATCAGGCAGAGACTGGCTGACCTGGAGGAGCAGCTGGGGGAATTGGAGAAGAGACAGAGAGACCAGGCAGACGGGCCAGAGTTGGCTGACATCAATAGATTATTGGCTGAATACCTTGAGGAAGCGGACAGGGAAGTGAAATACATGGGGAAGTACGCCACGGCTAGGACCTATGGTGAGCGAGACCGCCCAGGCGCATTGCTGGCCAGGATTATTGGAGGGACTAGGAAACGACACTCCGTTATAGAAATCCAATAACCTACCGGCGACCTCCTCTCCGATCCCGTTGAAGTTGCGGGTGCCTTTAAAGATTACTACTCTGACCTATATACCTCTCGGGGTGGTTACCTTGATGAGGACATAGAAGACTACCTTGGCCATATAGATATTCCTAGTCTGTCGAACTCTGATAGAGAATTCCTTATGCAACCGATTGATAGGGAGGAGATCACGGATGCCCTGTCTGCGATGAAATCGGGCAGCGCCCCTGGCGCAGACGGCCTAACAGCCACCTTCTATAAAGCCTTCAAGGACCAGCTTATCCCACACCTGTCGGCCCTCTTTGATGACATCTGCGTGGAGTGCAGTATGCCAGACTCCATGAGGGAAGCCCTCCTGATTGCAATACTGAAGCCTGGCAAGCCCCGGGAGCACTGCAGCTCATACCGTCCCCTATCCTTGCTAAATGTAGACACAAAGTTGTTTGCCAAGGTTTTGGCTTCTCGACTAGCCTTACTCGCACCTTCCTTACTTGCCCCTGAACAGGCGGGGTTTATCCCGAGCAGGAACTTGACATACAACATTTGAACTGTACTAGGGGTACTACAACACGTTCGTCAGGATAGAAAGGCGCTGGCGGTTTTCCTCGACATGGAAAAAGCCTTCGACTCTGTTGAATGGTCATTCATGGGTAAGGTCCTGACTAAGATGGGCCTGGGACAACCTTTTATGCAAATGATAGGAGCACTGTACGCCCGTCCTCGAGCTAGGCTCCGTCTAAATGACCTTGTGACTGACTCATTTCCTATTACAAGGGGGACTAGGCAGGGGTGCCCACTCTCGCCTCAGTTGTACGCCCTAGTAGCGGAACCATTAGCCTGCGCCCTGCGGGAATATCATGGTGCTAGGGGTGTGAGTTTTCCCACTTATCGGATAGTGGTATCTATGTATGCAGACGATACCTTGCTCTATGTCCGAGACCCTGATAATAACCTGTCGCCTGTCCTTAGGGAGGTTGTCCGATACGGTGCCCTATCTGGCCTAAAAGTCAACTGGTCCAAGTCACTAGCATTCCTCTTGACCCCAAGTACACAACTAACCACCATGGAATACCCACTCCAATGGACGACTGACACGGTTAGGTATCTGGGGGTGCAACTACATGTAGATCCCGAGACCATGTTTAGGGCAAACTATGGCACGGCGTTTAGCAAACTGGAGGATGACGTGGATGCTTGGTGTAAACTCCCCCTCTCCCTGCTGGGACGGATAGCCATTATGAAGCTGGTTGTACTCCCGAGATTCCTCTTTCTGTTTTCCACTATCCCGATAGTTCTCCCGAGAGTGTTCTTCCAGAGGCTGCAACAATTACTGACGAAACTTGCCTGGGCGGGGGGCCAACCTCGAGCTAAATGGTCACTACTCACTTTACCCTACTCTATGGGGGGACTTGGCGCACCTGATCTCGAACTGTACTACAGGGTGGCGCAGGCTGCACACTTGCACACTTGGGTACATGGGAATCGGGATATACCGCACGTTACACTGGAAACCTTATTCGCCAAGCCTCTCACACTCCCTCATACGATTTTTGAATCTACGGACCGTAGGACAGGCATACTTGACTCAGTTACTTCTACTAATCATGCATGGTCCAGACTCTTACACATCCAGGCTGGTGCGCTACTGTATTCTCCCATTATGCCCATTGACTGGGTGCGGTGGTTGCCCCCTCTTTGTGAGAGGGGAGTGGTGGCTGCCATACTGGACCTTAACATCAAGACAGCAGGAGATTTATTTGTTGAGGGTACAGCTAAGACCTGGGGCCAAGTGACCACAGACTTACCATCTCCTACCCTGTTACAGAAATTCCAATTCTACAGAGTCAGACATGCGCTCTCTGAGCTTCTGGGAGGAGACTTGGCGGAGCCACCAGAAGTGCGGGAGCTCACATACGTACTTAAAGCTTCCTCTCCCCAGAAACTGCAGTCTAATCTGTATTCACTATGGCAAGCACATAGGGAACACACATATACTAAATCGCGGCTGGCATGGCAGTCGGACCTGCACATGACAATAGACGACGACATGTGGAAGTATTGTTGCACTGCCACCAAGACGCTCTCATTGAACGGCCGTCATCGGCTTATACATTTCAAATTTATAAATAGAATTTACTATACTCCTGCCAGACTACATAGATATGGCCTGAGGGCCACAGCGGAATGTGATAGATGCCATGCCCCCGATGCGGGGTTCCTCCATCTAGCTTGGTTGTGCCCTGGAGTGTGCGCTTTTTGGAATAAGATCTTCACTGAAATAAGCGCAGCAGTGGACTTGGAAATACTTCCCGACCCGAGGATGGCCCTGTTGGGATACACAAAGCCACTGCCTGTGTCAATCCGACTGCTGGTGGGCATGGGACTGTTAATAGCGCGTAAAGTGATTGCGTGTTCCTGGATGAGGGGACCTGTTCCAACCCCTACACGATGGGCACGCGAGATGGTATACTGCTGTACGCAATCTGAAATCTATTGTGAACTTCTACCCCCCACCAGTAGGCCCAAAAACTACTGGGGACTCTACCAAACGTATCTATCACGCCGAGGGGGAGAGACTGCGACTATTGAAACGGTCTAGCTGTTGGGCTGGGTGCTGACCCTGAGTTGTTTTATTCTTTCAGGCCCTTACTTATAGACCCAGTATGAGACAGTGAGGCTTCCGATTGTAATCTGCCTTATTTTCTGCAATTGCTGTGATGTGGAATCTGAGCGCCGCCTGCCCTGCTTACTGGGTTGTTGGCTAAACGGCTGTGTACTCTTTCTATTGTAGTAGGAAAACTGATGAAGATTAAGCGGATGTCTCCTTACCTTGAGGGGTGGAGGGAGGGGGTTTCGATGTTCATTCCCGGGGTCACTGTTTGATCCCCTCTCTGAAACTTGTAAAATAAACTAATAAAAAAAAAAAAAAAGATATACACAAAGAAGGCCTGAGGAGATTTAGGGACCAACAGGTGGAGGCCCTATTAAAAGGACGAATTCCCTCACCTATCTGTTTGTGGCATGCTTCATCATCGGAAACCTCTTTGCACTGCAAACCTAGTTGCAGTGCCCGGCTACAACCCCATCACTGTGAGGGAGGAGCTCAGGGGTGTTTTAGTGAGATAGTTGGGAGGTATACTAAAACCTTCAGATGAGCCAGGTGTGTGGGATTAGGTGAAAAGGGTGTTAGTGAAGTTAACATAACTGGTATGCGAGGGATCATTTTAATGAAACATCCAGGGGTCAGGGTTAAAAAGAATGTGTGGGCCACAGCAGGAAAATTCAACCTGTTATGGTCTCTGAGTGGTCAAATTGTCGACATGTTTCAGCCTTAGTGCCCTTCGCAGAGGTGACGTGGCTTTCTTCATGACCAGAAACAAAGTGAAAAATTGTTAAATGATGGGTGTTACCACAATACCAAATCTGGTAGGTGGAGAAAAAGGATACAGCCAGCAAGTGGGTCAATTAACCAATTTGTAGATATCTGTCGGTCGGCATCATTCCTGTGTAGTGACAAGTGTTTGGAAAAATGTTTACACATATTACCACATGGACTTGAGTGCCACATAAATATGTTGTTTAGTTTCAAATGTGGTTATGCAAATACTATAAAATACCAAATTATCAGTGCTTATCCGTATTGCCGGTAGAGATAGCTAGGGGCAGCTAAAGCTCGGCGCACGCACTCGAGGTCGCTTCCAAATCCTATATTAAGGAGAGGGGGCAAAAACGGGGGACTGACTGGAGTGCCCAGTCATACATATACATAGAATGAAGTTCTAACTATTTTATTCTCCATTGATAAACCACACCTATGCCTTGCTAGCCGTAGAAAGGGTAAAGTTAATGGGCCATTGCATGCTTACAAAAACCCATAGCTCAATACATGGAATGGCAATGTTTAATGGTAAGGAAATGTAAAATCCTGTTTCTAAGGCAATCCTTTATGTAAAGTGTTGTATTCTCATGGTTTTTCCCTCTTTTTCTCACCCCCCTTCCTCTGCACTTCTTGGTACGTTCTGACGGTTATTGTGTGCCAACATTCCACAGCTGCCTTGAGCTGACTGGAACCTGTTGGTGGTGTATTAGCAAATAAAGATCTCTCTACACTTACCTGGGATCACATATTTCAACAATGGCGACGATTGCTGTGTGGGGGCAGCCACACCACCATCCCCAGCTGTTAGTTCAACAACACAGCAATTCTCCAGAACAGCGTTAATTCCAGGGAAATCGCTGTCCTTCTGCATAAGGTACGAGTTGCTGTTGCAAATTCTAATTTAAGAAGTTTCATCAGTCACTATCATAGTGGCTTTGATTCCAGACCACTGAAACATTGTGTACGCCCTAAGACTCTTCTGCACAACGAGGCGTGTGGGAGGCAGTTGGATGAGGGTTGTTCACTGTGATCCTCAGTACTTAAGGGGTGCGGGCATTATATCGCCTCGCTGCTTGCCAAATTTCCACAATGCGAGAGCTCCCCTGTAGGGTGTGTGTGGTGCGCTGAGCTTCCTGATCTGTGAGTTCCAGCCGGGGAGGCTCTCCTTGATGTTCCAGGCATTAACTGACATACGTGAAAAAAATCCTAGGACGTCTAAGTATATGGGTGTACAGATAAGACAGGCCAATTATCCAGAAGGAATAGTAGGGAAAAATTAAAGAAGTTGAATAAAAGGTATATTTTTATTTTATATGTTTAAAAATCATATTAGAATTGACAGGAGGTCAAACCAATGTGACAGGTTTAAAATCGCTTTGTCAAAATTACATACAATAGTCATAATGCATAAACATAAAATTCATAGTACATAAAATAACGGAATATATTAACAAAAGCATACAAATAATCACATCAAAAATAAAACAAGCATAAGAACTCGACGCGCGTTTCGGCAGGGGACCGCCTTCTTCAGGAGACACAATTTTAATTCCTGAAATACAATTTAAAAGAATATGTGTGTTATCTAAAGATCCATAATATTTGTAATGACAACATATACAAGTATCATTAACATGCATTTAAAAAACCTACATTCCTAACTTGGACACTGACCTTGACTATTGTTATGTACACTCAAAGCCTTTGATGGGCAATGTATTTTACCAACTGTACAGTATCTGACTCATTCAAGGCTCCTATACTTTGGTTTATAAAGACAACCCCTTATAATGAAGGGACATAGCTTTGGGACATATTCTAAGATGGTAAAATAGAATCACTTCTAATTATTTATATATACAGGAATCAATCCTTGTAGTTCACAGCATAGGATAATTACGTAACTTGATGTTCCAGAATAACTGTTTGTTGAAAGAAAACAACATTACTGATCTAAAGCAACAATGCTCAAACAACAGGGTATACTCACAAAGGTAGGCTTCTATCCGTGCAGCAAAAACACCCAAGAGGGGTCTTCATATACACGTGATGTGTATATGGAAAAAGTAATAGTAGTGGGATTCCTAGTGATAGAAATTTATAATGTTAAAAGGTGATAGTATAAATTTATTGTTCTTAATAACAAACACGTTTGGCGTATCAATTGCTGGATAATTGGCCTGTCTTATCTGTACACCCATATACTTAGACGTCCTAGGATTTTTTTCACGTATGTTGCTACCCTGCCCTAGGAGTCTTTAGATTGTTACTACCCAGGGGGTCCTTGCTATTTACACCAGGCATTAACTGAGCCTGGCTGCTGACAAATTTCTACAGAGCAGAGCTCCTCCGTGAGGAATGAGTGGTGCGCACAGCAGAGGCACCCCCTACATGGTCACACCACCCAAATCCCAATAACTTCAGACCACACAAGTTTCTGTTTTATGGAAGAATTGAGGCCGCAGTTTATTAGGCATTTCCAACTTACAAGCGATCCTTTACAAACCATTATTTTTTTCTGGCGAGCCTGTGTTCTTACCCCATCAACTCTGCACTGTGCCCTACATCCAGTGCAGCTATCTTCGCCAAGGTGACCTATCACCGTCCTTAACCCCCATTTGCTCTGCACTGTGCCCTACATCCAGTACAGCTATCTTCACCAAGGTGACCTATCACCTTCCTTAACCCCCATTTGTTCTGCACTGTGCCCTACATTCAGTGCAGCTATCCTTACCCAGGTAACCCATCATCTGTGGACGCACCCTTTCCTTTCACTCCCGGCAAGCTTCTGCTTCCAGCCCGACCGTGTAACCTTTTACCTCCGGTTGCCATGCACTACTTGGGTAAGCGTCTGCTTTAACCCAACCGGACGGCCCTTGCTTCCGGTGCCCACTCACTCCCGGGTAACCATTGGGTTCCCACCCGGCCGGGTGACCTTTCACTTCCGGTGTCCACATATTTCCTTCCGGGTAAGTGTTTGTTCCCACCCCCGCCCGGTTCCTCTTCACTTCCGGTGTGTACCCTCTTTGTTACCTGGGCAAGCCGATGTGCTTCCCGCCCGCCAAACCTGATTTCCTGTTCCCCCACCCATCTCTGCGAGGTGACCCGGTAACCGGTATCCCAACTTCCTCCATGCCACAGGCTCTGCCCTCTGTTGCGTAATTAATTGTTTACTTCCGGTTCACCTAAACACAGAGGGCTTGGGGAGCTTGCCAGTGACACCCTGGGTCCTGACTGCCCCGTTTGCGGTCTGTGCCCGCTTGGCAACCTGATTTCCCCCGGTCCAGCCACTGTCCCTCTCCCCATGGGTAGTGGGGTGCTGAACCAAGGGGCATAGATTGCCGAATGGCTACCTTCCTGGGAGTTCCAGCTGGGGCTCCTCTCCTTGCTGTTTCCCTCATCGACAACCCCTGTGTCCTTCAGAGCTGTTCCTGAGGCGGACCGAGGCTGATGATGTCTGGAGATGGCCTCCTGAGGCGGGGTTGCGGCTATAGGCAGCCTCTGGAGGCGTTTTTTCTTTTGTCAGCCTGTCATTATGCAACCAGCTCATGGCGGTTCCTGAGGTAATTCCTCTGCCTGCTCGTCATCGCATGCTGACGGGCACAGCTATCCATAATATCCATAGTGTAGGAGCCTGACTCCACTGTGGGATTACATCTTCTCCATGTTCTGCTTTGGCTTTGGTTGCATGTTCTCGCTGATAGGCACAGCATATTCTAGGTTATTAGCAATTTGTTGTGGGAACCTTGTTTCACTTTCTCTACGCATAATCATGCTACTTTTCCTCAGTTAATAAAAATATATTTTTCCCTAAGAATACATAATTCCTGAATGCCATTGGTCGCTGATGGGCACAGCCGTTCCAGTAATCTCATAGTGTGCCTGACTCGACTGGAATCACTTCCTTCATGTTTCTACTACGCCTCATTGCTAGGTTCTTTTTGCCTGTTTGCTGATAGGCACAGCATACATTTCTAATAGAGACACTGTGTTCCCTGTGCCCCTCATTCCTCGCATATACTTTACACCTTATCTGCATAATGGCAGCTCTTAATATGGCATTACCCCCTCCATTCCTGAATGAAGTTGGGGAGCAAAGTATTCCTTGGAAAGAATTGAAGGAGATATTTGAGTCTTATCTCATAGCCATTGGTGGAGACAAATTCTCTCACTTCATAAAACAGCACATTCTGCTACATAATTTGGAAATCGAAGCCTCAAAACATTTAATAACTTAAGACTCTGAACAGGAGGTTGATGAAGGGGATGGAGATTGAAATATTTATCTAGCAACAGTAAGCAAGTTAGAGAAACATTTTGGGCAAGCCTTAACGTCGTACTAGAAAGGCACAATTTTTTTTCCAGAGTGCAAGGCAAAAGTGAGGTCAAGCCTTATATTCCTGCACTTAAGGGTTTATCCAACACTTGTGAGTTTGAAGGGTTAACTGAATCACTCATCAGGGACCAGTTAGTTAGATGCATTAACAACCATAAGATACAAGAGAAGCTGCTGGCAGGTAACCCTGATCTGAAACAAGCCATTGAACTGGCATTTAGTATTGAACACACCGCAGAGTGCATAAAAGAAATTAGAGTAAATGCTGATTCTTCCAATTAAATAATGCCATTTCCAAACAAGAATCTAAACTAGATAAGGATCCTAGAGAAAAGAGTCAACTTGGCACAAGTTTTAAAACGGAATGCTGTAGGTGTGGCAACCCAGCACATCTAGAAAATAACCCTTCCTGTCCTGCCAAGAATGTAACGTGCCATAAATGTGGAAGGGAGGGACATTTGGCCAGGGTGTGCCGTGACGTACGTGATAAAACAGTATCCATGATTGATCCAGTGCCAATAACAGTAGAGACCAAACTCGTTTTCCAAGTAGAAAACAATGAGGAGAATGTCAAATTTCCAGAATGTAGCATCACTCTGGACAACAAGCCGGTCAAAGTCTATGCTGACTCGTGTTCACCGTACACTCTACTGGAGTGCAAAACGTTTGATGTAATGTTCTCCAACAAACTCAATACTCTCAAAGCTGCGGATATCAAACCAGGGGGATATGGTGGAGATCCCATTCCTCTACTAGGCATGACCACCATGTTGTTTGAATACAAGGGTAGGAGCACCATGGGCAAAGTGTATGTCACAGAAAAAGGATCCAACCTGGAAGCACCAAAAAGAATTGGGCATGAAACTTGACCCTAATAGCCCTGACCAAGTACTGTTGGTGGATTGCTCAGTATTGGGACAAGATGTCTTTGAGGAATTCCCAGAAGTTTGTACCAACAAATTAGGCCTTCTAAAAAATTTCCAACACCACATAAAACTGAAAGACCAGGATAAAGCCATTGCCAATAAGGTGAGGCCAATTCCCCTTTTAATGCAAGTCCCCTTACAAAAAGAATTATACCGTCTTTCGGAGCTGGGTGTCATAGAACCCTTTGAGAGCTCGCAAGGGTTAGCTCCCATAGTCATCACGTCCAAGGCTGGTAGTAAGGATGTCAGACTTTGCATTGACCTCAGAGACTTAAACAAGAACATCTGGGTGGACAGACACCCACTACCGAGGATACATGAAGTATTAACTCTCATCAAGGATGCCAGTTACTTTAATGTCCTTGACTTATCCTCGGCATACCACCAGGTAGAACTGCTTCGGTAATGTTGCCACCTCATTCATCACTCCCCTAAGGGCATTCCAGTATCTCTGTATGCCATTCGGTTTAGCATCAGCGGCTGCTGCTTTCCAGAGAATCATGCAGCATGTGCTCAAGGATGTTCCTGGCATCTTGTGCTTCCGAGATGACATCCTCATACATGGTAAGAACATTAAAGAACATGATGACATGCTTAGAAATACTCTGTTCAAGGTGAGTAAAGCTGGCCTAACCCGGAATAAAGAAAAGTGTCAAATTGGAGTAAACTCCTTGGTCATACCATTTCCCGTGATTGCATTAAACCCAAAATTAACCTGATTGATGGCATTTCTTAATGATGCTGCTCCTACCAATGTGGAAGAACTGAAGTCTTTCTTAGGGCTATCAGAATACTACTCCAAATTCATACAAAACTATCCCAGCAGAGTAGAACCCTTACGCAATGTACTTAGAGCTAAGCAACCCTTCATATGAAATGAGGACTGCCAAACTGCATTCATGGAAATAAAGGCATGCATCACCAATGCGTTTTTCTAAGGCAGATTTGACCCTACAAAAACTACCTACCGGTCCACCGATACCAGCAACAAAGGGTTAGGAGCCAGCCTCACCAAGAGGATTGGGAAACAGACCAAGTTGTTGTTTTTGCCTCAAGGTCACTAAAGGGTGCTGAACTACATTACTCCGTAATAGAGAAGTGGGCACTGTCTTGTTTCTGGGCCATCAAACATTTTAAAACAAATTGTGGGGTATACCCTTCACAGTCAAAACTGACCCCAAACCCCTCACCTACCTGTTTACTACCAAGGGTTCTACCAGAACCACACCCAAGATAGCTACATGGATTTTGGGACTGGGAGGTTTCAATTTTAAAGTTTAATACGTACCTGGGAAATACGTACCTGGGAGAAACAATGTAGTAACTGATTTTCTGTCTCGCGCCCCTCTTAATGCAAAAACAAATACACAAGAGGGGGAAGGTGAGGAGGTAATTTTGGAAATAGCGGTATAAGATAAGAAGAATTGGGAGTACTGCAATGTACTAGACAAAACCAAAGCTCCCTTAAAGGAATACATAAAACATTTATGGCCTGACAAAAAGAGTGCCCTTCCTGAACCTATTAAAAAATATTAGGAGGTAATATTGGAACTATGCATTACTAATGATGCTATCAACCGTGGAGAAAAGGTAGTGCCCCCCATGGGAGCCAGAGACAAAATTGTGAGTCTAGCACACAAGGGACACCTAGGCCGGCGTATAACTAAAAGCAAGGTATGTGAAGAGTACTGGTGGCCAGGAATCGTTGTCATGGTAGAAGAACTATTCAAATACTGCGTTGAGTGTGCTAAAAGTGACAAAACGCTATCAGTAAGGAAACCATCCTTGTCTCCTGTTCAAACCCCTACCCGACCATGGTTGAAACTTGCTTTAGACATTATTGGCCCGTTAAACCTCAAGCATCTGAATGAGCGCTTTATCATAGTTCTCATAGACTACCACACGAGATGGGTGATTACAAAATGTGTGTGTCACGATCCGGTCGTACTGCTCAGGATCAGGATGATGCTTAAAGGGGTCCACCTCCTGACTTCCCCACACTCTGGCTAGTGAAGAACACACAGAGCATAGAGGTAGTCAAGCGAGGGAAGGAAGGGAGGGAGCAGCAGTGGAAGGGACACCTGAAACGAGAACACAACAAAGGTAAGTACAGGGAAGATATGCTATCTACTCTCATAAAATTATCGCTAGCATTCAACACACCTGTAAACACAACCAGCACCAGGGGGGATCCTTACTGATGTTCTCAATGAACCAAGAATCATTCTCTAATCATAGAGTCAAAAGTCACAAGCGCACTCTCCCCCAATAGTCTTTGAATAGGTTGCTTCTTAGGAGGATAAGCAAAGTTAGTTTCTCAGGACAATATTCTATATTCTTTGTTATGTTTCCGGCTTCCCAAGACAACAAAATGATAAGTAAAACCTAGTACATCCAGCCTGGATGGCTAGGCTTACCAGCGCACCCAGTCTTTCTCAATGGGCCATGAGGATACCAGCAATAACGTTCCAGGATCCAGGTTGCATCACGGTGAATCCAAGAATCCTTCCTTGACTTCCAGGAAACCCACCAAGACACTAGCAGGGAGCCGCTGGCAATCGGGCAAGAATGCTGAATAGAACGAACGGCAACCGCCGCTCCTGAATAGCGTCTGAACCGCCTGACGCTAATCCCCTTCCCCGTTGCAGCCGATAGCGGGAAGGGTAACCGAGCAGTGCTGCCCAGTCGAGCAGGAGAATGAGCCAAACGTACCGCCGGCTCACACAGGGCTTCGTTTCCCAGCCAGGAGAAACAAGGGAAAAATACTTCGGCAATAGAGTCGCCGCGGGGAACGAAACGCCGACAGCTAACTCCTTCCGAATATCCAGGATTGGTAATGAGAATCATGTACAGCGCGTAATGCGTGTCATATGATTAAATGCCTAACTCCTCCTAGAAAGCCTTCTGGGAGACGGAGTCCCGATCTCAATATAGTAGGCGCCAAACGTCAGTTCCTGACAGTGTGAACCAAATGGACAGCAAAACTCTCATTAAATTCCTTAGGGACACTTTTTATGAGGAAGGCATACCAGATACAATAGTAACACCGGGGTCCAATTTACATCTGACTCTTTGAAGGACTTCCTTTCAGACCTACGTATTTCTCACATGAAAACTGCATTATAGTGCCCTAGAGCAAATGGACTAGTTGAACGCATGAATAGAGTTATCAAAGAATGTCTTCACAGAGCAAAAATCACCAACGTAGCAGCTAAACCGGCCTTGCAAGAAATGGTATGGGCATACAGAATCGTACCTAATGCTGTCACAGGGGTGTCCCAATTTATTTCCTTAAAGGGGAGGAAACCCAAAACCAACCTCACTGCCCGGTGGCTACGCAAAGACAGCCTATATGTGGTTGACAGAGCTGAAATTGCCAAGAAAATTGAACACAACAAGAGAAATACAAGGCAAGATATGACTACACTAAAAATGTTGATACACTTGTATATTTCAGTTGAATGGGTACACAGCGACCTTCCTAAAGCTAGAAGGAAGAACAACTCAAGGTTTTCTGAACCCCTCAAGATAAGAAGAGAAGGAAGAAATGTACAAACGGGGATAGACAGAGTGGTAAGATATAAACATCCCCAAATTGGTCCGGAGAAAGCTGATATCTTGCCTACAAGCTCTAATTTTCCTCGAAGGTCATCTAAGAAGGTTTGGTTGCCCAGTTTGGCACAAAGACTTTAAAATTGGTTGATTGCCTTGCTTGTTCTCTCATTCTCTCTGCTGTAACTTGTCTCACATATTCTTCCTCCCTGGTCTGTCTCCTTTTTTTCTTCTCTCGCTTCGTTCTTCTTCCCTTCCTGCCTTGTGAGGTGTGTTGTATTCTCTTGGTTTTCCCTCTTTCTCTCACCCCCCTTCCTCTGCCCTTCTTGGTACTTTCTGACAGTTATTGTGTACCAACATTCCACAGCTACCTTTAGCTGACTGGAACCTGTTGGTGGTGTATTACCAAATAAAGATCTCTCTACACTTACCTGGAATTACGTATTTTCAACATAAAGGAAACTAATTGAGTCCACTTGAAAGTTCTACAAAGAATACACACACAGATCACAGTGGCATAATGCCAATGAGCATATCCTCTTGTGAGAATGGTCCCAGTCAAAATTAAAATACCTGGGTTGAGGCGATCACGATCACCTGTAATACTCAGCTTAAAATCGCTCACTCTACCGCCTTAATCCGAGGCAAGTACCAAGCTGTCAATAGGAAACAACCTGATTAAAGGAGGAAGGCAGGAAGGAATGACATACTCTGAAGTGTGTGTGTGTGGGGGAGGGGGAGGGGGGAATTGCATGGTCCCAAGTAACCATGCACATACAAAGATATGGCCCGTTGGTCTTAAAACTGGACTCTAAAGGGCGAAAATAGGGGTCTAAGTTTGTCCCCTCTGTACTCTTCATTCGTAGTGTGGCTAACAGGCTCACTAGCCATGCTTAAAGGATTTCAAAGATCTAGCCGATCTGGAAAAGTTTCTAGGGCACCTACTCGGGAGTTGGAGTTCATAAGGACGCGATACAATGCGCCATTCATTGCTACCCACCTGCCACACTCTGTTCAGCTCTCGATATGATGTGGCCGCCGGGCTGTGCAATTAGCGTGCTGCAGCGGCCGCAGATACGATGCGACTCAATTAATTTGGTTCACTGCGTGGTCCCGACTGCCTGACTCGGGTCACGCCTCTTTATTTTATACTAGCACCAGCGCTGTTACGTGATCTCCAGGTGTGGGTAGACTGAACCGCTACCCCACCGGAGAACATTACATTCCTTCGAACCTTTAGTAATACATAAACAACACATCAACAAGTAGATCTGTTACCAGTTCCATACGGGCCATCTGTACTCAGCTCCTACCCCATCACAGTTCACAGTCCACTGCGGGTCTCAGGTTCTTCATACCATGAATCCCGCCAGATGGGAGGAGGGAGCCTGATTGCTCCTTAGGCCATATCTGGAGTGTTCTCCCCGTGATGACGATAGGGACGGGGCCACTTCCTGCGAGACCCTGCCCTCCGGGGATCTCCCTGGGGTGTTGGACAGTCCTCCGTCCGGAGTTCCGAACGGTGATGGTGTTCCTCGGTCCGACCTGTCCGACTCATCTATGGGGATAGTTCCTTGGTCATCTTCAGTCTCCTCAACAATTCCCTGCTGACTTGGACCAGCCTCTATGCTCTCCAGCATTGGAAGGTTGGGAGTTCCAGCATTGACCTTCTTGAAGAACGATATGTTCCATGTGAGTTCTTCTGTTCCTCTCCGGCCGGTTATCATTGTGCCTGTCCGGCGAGTCACTGCCCACAGACGCTGTTCAAACGGGAGACGAAATTTGCTCCCTAGGTGTCGGTCTTTGACATAGACCATGTCCCTTTCTTGGATGGTCGACACTCTCGCTCTTCGGTTGACACTGGCCTGGTCGTTGGTAATGGTCCTCTTTGCAAGGACCCTTGTAGTGTCAATCTGGGAGGGGGCCCAGTTTGAGTGATGGGGAATAGTGTCTCGCACCACTCGACCCATGCTTGCTGGTCCCAGTGCTCGCTCTGTCGTGAGATGAGGCGTCAATCTATACTCTCTCAGGAAACTATAAATGGCTCTCTCCAGGGGTTCTTCTTCTGCATGCGCAATGCGAATGACTTTGTTGAGAGTGCGCATAAATCTCTCCACTTCCCCGTTTGCTTGGGGCCAGCGCGGTGTCACTTTCCGATGCTGGATGCCCCAAGATTTGAGATAGTCGGCAAACTCTTGTCCCTGAAAGGGCGGGCCATTAGCCTCTTCACCACCTCAAAGATCCTGTGAGTCGCAATGATCTTCTCTACTTTGGTGATTACTTCTGTGGCTGTCTGACCTACCACGATTTCTATCTCAGGGTACTTCGTATAATCATCGATGACTACAAGGGCGTAACGCTCATCCGGAAGATGCCCAAAATCTATACTGATGTACTCCCACGGTCGTCGGGGGTTGTCGTCAGTGATAACGGGGTGAGGACGATCCGGTTGGCCTGACACCTGGCACCATCTGCATGTTCTAACTGTCTGCTCGACCATTTGGTCCATCCCCGGGAATCACACCTTCACTCTTAGCCGAACTTTTGTCTTCACCACGCCCTGGTGCCCTCTGTGTGCGAGGTCCACCGCTTGTTGAGCAAAGCTTGACGGGATCACCAGTCGGGCACCTCTGAACAGGCACCCACTGCCGTCGACAGAGTTCATCCTTGATCCGCATGATCGAATCGAGTATTGCTTTCGCTTGGGGAATCCGTCGGGTCATCGTGGTCTGAATAGGGCACCAGTCGTTGGTCCGAACTGCGGTGATAGCTAGTTGCAGACCCTCATCATCCTGGATGGCTTCCATTATGGCTTTAAGGCTTATCGGAAGTGGTCGGGACCTTTCCGTTATGAAACGGACGTATTCCTTGGTGTCCTCGGCATCCTCTTCCTCTGCTTTGGTTGCGGCTCTCGAATGTCTCAAGAGGTAGTCAGCTGGATTGGATGAGCTTGGCTTGTATTCCACCCGGGAGTCATACCCTGCAGTTACAGGATCCATTTCTCTATCCCCGGGGAGGCTTGTATGCAGAGCCTTGAAATAAGGGAATGAGGGGCTTGTGGTTGGTGGAGACTGTAAATGGGTGTCCATACACGTAGACATGGAAATGCCGACAGGCCCAGTGGATGGCGATTGTCTCTCTCTCTTTTTTTGGAAAAAGGAACGTGCACACCGGGTTA
Source organism: Lissotriton vulgaris (assembly GCF_964263255.1). Classification (NCBI taxonomy): domain Eukaryota; kingdom Metazoa; phylum Chordata; class Amphibia; order Caudata; family Salamandridae; genus Lissotriton; species Lissotriton vulgaris. Next base: position 2,047,367,209 of record NC_141691.1, read on the forward strand.
TGTGTACTAATAATTTATGAGTAACTTAGACATGCATGTTAAAATAAATCATTCTCCACCCTTGGAATTCTGATCAAGGTTATTTATTTTTTGTATATATTTGATATTTAGTCTTAGTTGTTTTGTTTCTTTTTTACCCTTTTTTTTGCTTTTTTTTCCTTATATATACTCTTACTTATTTTGTTACAGAAGACATTTTTACATACAAAACATTAGGATGATTTCACATTAAAACTGTATTTTTTTTATAAAACAACATCATCAATTTGAGACTTAATATAAATGCAGAATTAATTCCTTCAACGCGTTTCGGCCGTTCGCCTTCCTCAGGAAATCTGCCTTGTTCTTTGTTATAATAACCGTAGCTAAAATTATGAGAAAGTAATACTTTAGTATTTATCTTATGCCCAGATTTATTTAATTCTCATGTCTAGCTGCTTACTTCATTCTGTTGTATCTCTATAAATGATTATATCTTATTCTAATACATTTGTGCAAACCCCTGAGTGAACGGTAAGCCCTCACTGGCTAGGTGCCGTCATATCTACATACATATGCATTTATTTACATACCATATACATACTTTACATCTATTTCTTCATATATATATTGTTCTGTACAAAATTTACATCTCTGTCAGATTTACTTTTTGACTCTATAGACATCATAATTTTGCCTATTACTTGCAGAAGGGAGCTTCAAAGGTAGAAAACAAGACTCATAGAGTGTATAGGGAGCCCGTGATAAGTAACCTTGAAAACTGATTCCTGTTGTTCCTATGCTTTCTACTAGTACCAATAGTGGCATACTAGTACCTTTTTTGTTGGAGCGTCGTGGCTTCTAATGGATTTATTGCTATACTTGTACCCGATTTATCAGGGGACCAGTTCTTTATCTCTAAAAGGGGGGGAGATATATCTATTAACATGTTTCCCTACTGTAAAGATTGTATATTTCTAACCATCTACCCGGATTACCTTGAAAGATGGTTTTCTTTAACAGTGCTTGGCTGTCTGTCCGTCTTGTATTCAAGATGGCAAAACTGATACTTTTATGTCAAAGCCGGTGCAAATGGTATGACTGTTGTTACCTACATTGAAAGACACAAGGACATCGTTTTCTATTTGGATTTGTTGATATTAGCGTTCTTTGTGTCCATTGTGTGGGTCTTGCGCCAAATACCTGCGGATAGTAAGGTTGCTCCTCTACGCTTGTCCTCTCATTCAGTTTAGCCGGTCCTGAAGTCCGGTTGACCAAATTGTTTCTATTTTGATAATCTGTACTCTAGATAGCCGTAGTTTGTGATCTATAACAAGAGGCACAGGGACAATGTTTTAATTTCGTTACCAACTATTTTTAGGTGTGCTGACCACTAATTAGAATGGTGCCATCCTTACCTGAAGCGTATCTTCAGAGTCTTTTACTTTATATTATTGCCGACTCCTAGGTTTAACTTCTTAATGGCCTCTGCTGTGGCTTCTTTACGGTTTGCCATATATCTTAAAAGGGGGGGGGGAAAGAGAGAGCGTGTGCTCAGTTGTAGAACTTAGAAAGCGGTTATCTCTTTAAGAGACATAATTTTAGCGCCTCTGTCTATTTAGGTGTGCGTGACCTACCTGATGTATTTTCTGTAGAGCCCTTCGATATGCCTCTGGTTCGGGTCTTACTGCCACTAGTTTTACGGAGCCTTTTCATAACAAACTATGTGGCGCCATAATTGCGTCATTGATGCATTTTCTCGCGAGATTACGCGTTGGTGCAATACTGCTCGTTTTGTTTGCCTGTATTTCTCTGCTAATGGCTCCGCCATTTTATCCTAGTTCCTCTAGCACTAGATTTATGTGCTGGCTCATTTCAGATTTTATAACGTGATCACTACGTCTGATGTAACCACCTGTTATTATGTTTTGACGTTTTTTTCAATGAGCCGATTTAAAATGTTTAATGTAGATCTTTTCTGATTATATTAACGACGAGGGATGCTTTGCCAAAACTAAACTATCTATGATTTACGTTCTACACATAAAAAATTCGGTCGGTTTATCTTATTTGGGAGGTTACGTTCCCATTATTATATTGCAAAGTAAATAGAAGGGCAACGAAAGGATGTTTATTAAGGGAGATTGCTGCCATCTGCAGGCAATATTTGGCATCTATAGTGTTGCATCTGAGATCTCATACACATCTTCTATTATTATGGCTCTGTATCTAATCAAGGTACACATGTTCTGTAGTCTTACTCTCCCCCATTTGACCGCTACTACTTTATATTTCATGTTGTTGGCTACACATTTATCATAAGATGGCTTGCTCCCATGGGATTTCAGCATTAAGTCCACTGATAGCTGTCCCCAAAATAAAAATCCAGTATACTTCTCTCAGTTTGCGTGTTTTTTCTTGATCACATCCTGCTCTTGGGTGTATTCTCTCCAGTATATACCATGATATGTCCTCAGGAGTGTGACCTTCTTCTACAAAATGGCTAACCATAGGGGCAGCCAATTTCCTTGTTCTTATAGCTGACCTATGCTCGGTCAATCTGACGTTGAGAGCTCTACCTGTTTGCCCTACGTAACCTTTACCGCAGGGGCAAATGATGAGGTAAACTACATTTGTACTTCTGCAGTTGTTAAGGCTAGCAGGTTGTATTAATTGCTTGTTATAAGTCAAGCTTGTCCCCTCTATGGCCGATCCGCAAGATTTGCAAGTTGAGCATTTGTAGTTACCTACTACAGGTTCCAGATTTGTTAGTGATTGTTGTTTAGGGTCAGTTTTGGTTGCCATTCTAGATCTTACTATATGGTCTTTCAGTGTTTTATTTCTTTTATACGCAAAGATGGGTTTAGGTAGTCTATCTTGTTTGGGGACATTTACATTTAGTATGTGCCAATTAGCACTTACTGTCTGTCTGATTCTTTCGTTAATGCTTGAATGCTTTGTGACGAATACTAGCTGGGGAGTGTTTTTCTCCGTTTTAGGTTGTAACAGTACTTGACGGTCAAAGAACCGAGCTCTTTTAAATGAGTCTCTTATCAGTTTCTTAGGATACCCTCTGGACAAGAATTTTTCTTTCATTGTTATGGCTCTAGTGTCATAGTCCTGTATGTTGGTGCAATTGCGCCTTAGCCTTAAGAATTCTCCAAATGGCACGCTATTTTTTTGGATTGTAGGATGAAAACTATCATAGTGAAGCAACGTGTTTTTTTAAGTGGGCTTAACGAACAGGTCTACTATTAGTGACTGATCTTGATGTTTTATCTCTACATCTAAATAGGTTACCTGCTCTCTGCTTGTGTGGTATGTGAATTGGATATTGTTGTCACATAGGTTTATCCATTGTAAGTATTCATCTAGCGTGTCTTCATTATCAAGCCAGATGAAGAACACGTCGTCTATATACCTGGCCCAGTTACATACAGACTCAAAGAATGGGGTTACTTCATTGAATACAAATTGTGCTTCGAAATGAGCCATGTAAATGTTGGCTATTGTTGGGGCGCAAGAAGCCCCCATACTGACTCCTTGTTGCTGTTTGTATAGCTTGCCATTGAATTCGAACACATTATCATTGAGCACAATATTCAAGCATTCTAGCAGAAAGACACTTGGGCACTGGATTTGGTACTTCTGTATAAACCAATGTGTGGCTGTTAATGCTCCTGCTATCGGAATATTGCTATACAGAGCTACAATGTCCATTGTAACTAGAATGTTAGCCGTATTACAGAATGGTACATTTTCCACAAGGTTTATAATTTGTCTGGTGTCCTTCACATGTCCTGGGATGTCTCTCTCTCTATCTGGGAGTAGCGCTGCTCCATGTCCGTTAGGAAGCGGCTCGCATATGCAATGGGAGCCCATTCATCATTGTGTTGAAGCTGGCGACATTGGTGGGCCGGGCCGGGTCGAAGTACGACAGAGTGGTTTCAGCCTAAAGGGCTGCTTTAGTGTCTTTGAAGGCTTGGTCTTGGTCGGGCCCCACTGCCATGTGGTGGTGGATTTCGTCAGCTCCCTGAGGGGCTTTGTGATGTTGGATAAATCTGGGATGAAACGCCCACAGAAATTTACCATCCCTAGGAAACTCTGTTCTTCCGAGATGTTGGAGGGTGCCAGGGCTTCCTGAGCGTCTCGCACCTTGTCGGGGTCTGGGCCTACTCCTCTGTCCTGTCCGAGAACGTGTAGCCAAAGAAACTGATCTTGTTCTTCAAGACTGGCACTTTCCTTTGTGCAGGGTAAGTCCGGACTCTTTGATTCGTTGGAGGACACTGCGAAGTCTTCGGTGGTGATCTTCCAGTGACGAGGTGTAGGCTGTCACTCACATTCAAAACTCAGGGGAGTCCGCTGAGAACTTCTCTGATCTCATTTCCTCCTAACGCGATTTTTGTGACCTGGTCGAAATCCGATCCACATAACCCTAGAGGGGTAGGAAGGAAGGATATCCAAATGATGACACTGACCTATTTGGTAGTTGATGGAAATCCTATCCGCCCGCAAAGGTCTTTGCTTTTTGGCGTCCATGGGTGTTAGCACATTTTGTGTGACTTGGTAATTCAGTTCTTTCTCCCTATTGTAGACCACCAGATGTATTTGTTGTTGTTAAAGGTATTTTGAAATACCTCAGCGGCACTCGAGATCCCGAAGTTGAGCCGCCTGTATCTCCTGAAGCCAACATGGGTAGAGAATGTGGTAAGGTATCGAGAGTCCGGACGTAGGGGCAATTGGTGATATCCTGAATGTAGGAACATCTTTGAGAACCACACCGCACCGTTTAGTTCTCCCAGAATGTCATCAATGGTAGGGGTTAAGTGGCGTTCCCTTTTTACAGCTGCGTTTGGGAGGCGCATGTCAACACAGATGCGGACCTGCCCTGGCTGTTTTGGCTTTCTCGCCACCACGATCGGGGACACCCACGGAGTAGGCCCGCTGAACTTCTCTGTTATACCTTGCCTCTCCAGTGCTTCCAGCTCTACTTCGACCTTTTGTCGTAGATGAAATGCTATGCGCCTGTGCCTCAGCGCTACCGATTGTACTGACGGGTCAATATGGAGAGAGACTTCTTTCCCTTTTAGGCATCCAATGCCCTTGAAGACGTCGTCAAATTCCTCCATAATGGCTGCCAGTTCCTCTTGTACTGCGAGAGCAAACCAGATCAGCTGCAGCTCTTCTGCTGTCTGGCCACTTACCAGCATTCCACTTCCTTCTTTGGTCACGTACACTGTGGTGGGGACTTTGAGGTCCTGATGCCTAAGTTCCGTTTTGAAACATCCCAGGAGGGGGATGGGTGTCTTTTGTCCGTAGGCAAATACTCGGATCTTTGCTTAGCGCAAAGGTGGGCGTGGACTCAATTGGTTGTATACGTTGGCAGCCATCAGTTCGATCGAGGCCCCTGTGTCTATGGTGTCTATGGTGGCCCGTACGTCTTTGTGGGGAATTTTGAGTCTACACTTTGGAAGCTGCCATCTTTCCGTAGTGGTTGATCCACTACGAATACATAATGGACGGGGTAGTCTCCCATGTCGTCATTCATATCGTCATTCATATCGTCGCTATCTTGCATTTCGGCTGCAGTCTGAGCTGTTTTCTTTCCGGGGCTTTCACGATCTGCATACTGTCGCAAAATGGTTCATCCACCCGCAGGCCACGCACCGTTTTCCTCTCGCTGGGCAGTCTTGCATGCGGTGGGGCGTGCCTCCACAGTAGCCACATTCTTTCTTTCTGTCTTACGGACGCTTTCCGAGCTTTGGCGTGACTTGGCTCTCACCACGTTTACCTTCTCCGCCACTTTTACCTGTGCCATCTTGATGGGGCGGTGAAGGGCGGCCTCCATGTGGGATGCTCTGGCCTTCAATAGTTCTTTTGACCGTCCCAGAGTGAGGATATCAGCCAAGGATTTGCCGGACTACTGGAGGATGTTCTCTCTGAGATTTTGGCCACTACAGGTGTGGCAGGGTATGCTCAGATATGAGTCCCTTGCTCACTGCATCACCAGGATTCAAGCAAGCCGGGCCGACGACGGCTGAAATGCCAGAAACCGGTCCCCAGAAGCTTGTCTCCTTTCCAGTGAAGAATTGGCTTGGTAGTTTGGTCTGCCCTGTTCCCATTAGGCATGGGGTCAGACTAATTTGCATATAGCCAGGTTCTGAACTGGGGTGATGCAGTGAGCTAAGAAACGGTGATGGATCAAGCCCTGATCTATTGACTGGGTATGAGTGTCTTGATTAATTCAGATATTCTGTCCATCACCACCCCCTTTTCTGAATCGTTTTTGGCCACTACAGGTGTGGCAGGGTGTGCTCAGACATGAGTCCCTTGCTCACTGCATCACCAGGATTCAAGCAAGCCGGGCCGACGACGGCTGAAATGCCAGAAACCGGTCCCCGGAAGCTTGTCTCCTTTCCAGTGAAGAATTGGCTTGGTAGTTTGGTCTGCCCTGTTCCCATGAGGCATGGGGTCAGACTAATTTGCATATAGCCAGGTTCTGAACTGGGGTGATGCAGTGAGCTAAAAAACGGTGATGGATCAAGCCCTGATCTATTGACTGGGTATGAGTGTCTTGATTAATTCAGATATTCTGTCCATCACCACCCCCTTTTCTGAATCGTTTTTGGCCACTACAGGTGTGGCAGGGTATGCTCAGACATGAGTCCCTTGCTCACTGCATCACCAGGATTCAAGCAAGCCGGGCCGACGACAGCTGAAATGCCAGAAACCGGTCCCCGGAAGCTTGTCTCCTTTCCAGTGAAGAATTGGCTTGGTAGTTTGGTCTGCCCTGTTCCCATGAGGCATGGGGTCAGACTAATTTGCATATAGCCAGGTTCTGAACTGGGGTGATGCAGTGAGCTAAAAAACGGTGATGGATCAAGCCCTGATCTATTGACTGGGTATGAGTGTCTTGATTAATTCAGATATTCTGTCCATCACCACCCCCTTTTCTGAATCGTTTTTGGCCACTACAGGTGTGGCAGGGTGTGCTCAGACATGAGTCCCTTGCTCACTGCATCACCAGGATTCAAGCAAGCCGGGCCGACGACGGCTGAAATGCCAGAAACCGGTCCCCGGAAGCTTGTCTCCTTTCCAGTGAAGAATTGGCTTGGTAGTTTGGTCTGCCCTGTTCCCATGAGGCATGGGGTCAGACTAATTTGCATATAGCCAGGTTCTGGACTGGGGTGATGCAGTGAGCTAAAAAACGGTGATGGATCAAGCCCTGATCTATTGACTCGGTATGAGTGTCTTGATTAATTCAGATATTGTGTCCATCACCACCCCCTTTTCTGAATCGTTTTTGGCCACTACAGGTGTGGCAGGGTATGCTCAGACATGAGTCCCTTGCTCACTGCATCACCAAGATTCAAGCAAGCCGGGCCGACGACAGCTGAAATGCCAGAAACCGGTCCCCGGAAGCTTGTCTCCTTTCCAGTGAAGAATTGGTTTGGTAGTTTGGTCTGCCCTGTTCCCATGAGGCATGGGGTCAGACTAATTTGCATGTAGCCAGGTTCTGAACTGGGGTGATGCAGTGAGCTAAAAAACGGTGATGGATCAAGCCCTGATCTATTGACTGGGTATGAGTGTCTTGATTAATTCAGATATTCTGTCCATCACCACCCCCTTTTCTGAATCGTTGTTGGCCACTACAGGTGTGGCAGGGTATGCTCAGACATGAGTCCCTTGCTCACTGCATCACCAGGATTCAAGCAAGCCGGGCCGACGACGGCTGAAATGCCAGAAACCGGTCCCCGGAAGCATGTCTCCTTTCCAGTGAAGAATTGGCTTGGTAGTTTGGTCTGCCCTGTTCCCATGAGGCATGGGGTCAGACTAATTTGCATATAGCCAGGTTCTGAACTGGGGTGATGCAGTGAGCTAAAAAACGGTGATGGATCAAGCCCTGATCTATTGACTGGGTATGAGTGTCTTGATTAATTCAGATATTCTGTCCATCACCACCCCCTTTTCTGAATCCTCTCTGAGATGAGTAGCACGCTTGTATTATCTGGCCCCTGATCTCCTCTTGTTCCTCCTGGAAGCCGCACGTGCTGGCAAGTTACTTCAAGCGCCCATTGAATGCGTCCAAAGACTCCTCTGCTTCCTGTTTGGCCTGGCGAAAAATGACCCTTTAGTAGTCCCTGTTCGCCATCGGCTCAAAGTGTGCATTAAGAGTGTTGAGAAGTAAGTAAGTAATATGTTTATTGTACAGTTAATTAAAACCTTTACAAAAGTTGGCCATCTTTTATAAAATAGTAAAAAATCAATTTAAAAGGTTAATAGCCACAGTTAAGAACACGCTTAAAATTGCAAAAGGGTTCCGCTCCTCCAACCTTGATAACCCATAGTCCAGTTACTGTCTTTTTTGTTTGCGGGGGTTTAGCAGCAGTTCGTGAGGTAGAATTGCCCCCCTGGTTAGGATCTTGGCAACAAAATGAGTGTCGGCGAGTGGGTACCAGTTTAAAGTGCATGGTGCTGCATCAACTTTTATTACTGAATGCAAAAAAAGCAGGGGTTAACCTGTTGATGCTTATTCCTTGAGGCTTGGATGCGCAGAAAGGCCTAGTGCTTGGTGTACAGAGCGCTGTTAATTCTATTACATGATGGGTTAGCGGGACGGCTCCATCCCAGTTCCAGTGCTACTTCTTTGATGATCTGGGTGTATCCATTTTAGTCTGAGATCCGTAGCAGTTAAAAATGTAACCAGGCAGCAACTTACTTGAATATCTTCATCGGAGAAACTTGCAAGCACCGCTTGTCTGCACGACCGTATTTGCTTCTTGTTAAAAATTGGTCTAAGTAGTGACCGGCGCTCCTGCATCAGTTCCCGGCATATGGTTATGATGTGGACTATATCCTCCTCTCCTTCCCCAAGAGCGTTGAGCAGTGTCACGTACATTTTGAGTATAGCCTCTACTATCGTTTTGTAAATGCGGTGTATGTCCTTGCCCCCTAGGTGGAGAGCAGCGCCCTGTGCCTGCCGCTAACAATGCCTGCACCTTCAAAATATATCTGGAGGCGGTCAATCCAGTCCCTCCATCGGGGAGCAAGGGAGGAGGGGGCACGGTCCACGATAAAGACCGGGATTGACGTCATCCCGGCGCAGTTGTGGTTCACCACGCGGCACGTGCACTGCCGTTCAACTGAACTGGGGTGGCAGCCGCCTGGCCAAGATCTACTGTGGCGCAGTTGGGCCTTGCCGCCGCGTGTCCTGTTCACCTACCCTGCTGTCTTCACACTTCCCTCACGGGGGCACTCTTGGCCGACCACATGCGTCGGCTTAACCAGAGGGGCTGAGGAGGGGCCACTTGCCCAGCGTGGGTACTCACGGTGTAGTAGGGCTTCACTGGTGGCAGTAGGCCTGCGCTGCTTGACTGGCTCTTTGGGTGGCTACAGGGCCTCGAGGACAGGCAGCTTCGGTGTGGCTGCAGGGCTGTACCAACTGGCCTATGCCACTCACAGTGTCCTGCTGATTGCAGAAACCGCGGGGGTTCAAAACCGCCTCGTCGCCAGTGTGATGTGGCCGCCGTGCAGTGCAATTAGCGCGCTCCAGCAGCCGCAGATATGACATGACTCAATTAATTTGGTTCACTGCGTGGTCCTGACTGCCTGACTCGGGCCTCGCCTCTTTATTTTATACTTGCGCCTGATGTCACGCGCCAGCGCTGTTACTCCAGGCGTGGGTAGACTGAACCGCTACCCCACCAAAAAACATTACACTCAGGAGGCCCGTGAGAACGGTACCAGCGCCACCTAGTTGCCGCCTCATCACAGAGCTTCAATTTTGCTCAAGAAAGACTCCTGCTCCAAGCCTGACTCCAGCTGCTGCCAGAAGATTTGGACCAACTACGCAGGGGATCAGTACAAGCATCCCTTCACCCACTTCCTGCTGTGAATTGGAGAACTAGGGGATTAAAGCACAATGTAGCATCATTGGAGATTCTCAGTGGGCAAGACAGGGCTCCTGCCCTGTACAATCTGGGTTCAGACTGTCCGGGCCAGCCTTTAACCCTGCAGGGCAGGAAGTGGCCACACCAGTGTTCCAGGCACAGTGATTGTAGAGGAATCACTGACATAATGGGGTTGATTCCGATTCGGGAAAAACCGATCCGAATAGCAGTTCGGAGCGTTTTTCCCATATGAATTGTACCCTGCAACGTCCCCCGTACGTACGACGAAGTACGATTCGTACCAGGAGCTGGACTCCGTACGAATTGTACAGAGACCGTACGAATCAAATCCCCGTACGAATCTCCCTCGGAACACGCTGTACGCGACATCTGTATGGTTGCTTTTTCTGACCCGACAAGTACGATTCGTGTCGGGTACGCACCGTACAACCCTTCTTCTACAGGAGCTGAAAACAGCCGTAAAAGCAGAGTTCGCCTCAAAACAGGTACGGAACGCCCCCCCTGGGTACGGTGCGTACACCCCATGATCGCAGGGTTACTGTGCGTACCCCTGCGATCACGGGGTGTACGAACCGTACCCCGCGATCTTGGGGTTTACGCACCGTACCCCATGTTCGCTGGGTGTACGGTGCGTACACCCTGCAATCGCGTGGTACGGTGCGTACACCCCAAGATCGCAGGGGTACGCACCGTACCCCTGCTATCATGGGGTGTACGCACCGTACGGTGTGTAAGTGATTGTGTGCTTTTCCATACGAATCGCCCTTACCTGACGTGGACCGTACAAATCGCGTCCTCATACCCCGATCCGGATCGTACTCGTCGGGTCGTAAGGCATGTGTACAAGTCGTACGGTTCACTGTTTCAGCCTTGCAATATGTACGGATCGCGACGATTCGGACGGTTTAACGGAATACGTATCGTACTACGCGACTCAGACGGACGGGTACGAATCGTACAGCGATGGTTCCGGATGAAAATCGTATGGACGTTTTTTTTCCAGGATCGGAATCAGCCCCAATATCTTAAGACACATTGTCGACCTACAAAAATATCGATACAAAGTTATCGATATCATTATTATCGAAAACATATACTTAACTAACATTTAACAAAAATATCGGGTACACATTATCGACATACAAAAATATAGAAATCACTAATATCTCAAACATTAATATCGCAATATTAAAATATTGACAAGTATTAAAAAACATACACCATGTTAAAAATATCGGAAACAACATTATCGTCAACAATATTATCGCAATTTTAAAAATATCGACAACATATAATGTAGAAAAATAAAAATGTAAAAGTAGAATAAAATTATCTAAGTAATATAAATTCCACATCCATTTTAAATTTATAAACATAATGTAGGTGGTCAAAAAATTAAATAACACACAAATAATAAAAATATCACTAAAAACTAAAGTACAATAAATACTAATAACATTTATATCACAATAACAATTTTTTAAATTATATAATTAATAACAAAATACATAGATTATAATTATTTAAAAATATACATACCACACCACTAATTAGCGTTTTCCTTATTTGGAAAACCAAAAATAAAAAAATACAAACTAACCAATGAAAATACTGCAAATTCAAATTCACGAATAACACACTGATTGCTAATTCAAAAACACTATATAAACAGTTAAATATCAAAAACAATCCACACCCACAAAAAAGAAAACTACAGACGAGAGAACTTTGAAGGACTTCAACTACACATAGAAGAAAAGCAACATATACCAGAAAAACTACAGCATTAAAAGTAAGTAATTAAATTAAACTAAATAATACTAACAGTTTAAAAAGCACAATAATTATTTAAATACTAAAAAATGTTTGCTTTTTATTTTCTCTTCCCACTACAGCAGAATCTACAACCAACAACCAACAACCAGAAATCGCAAAGAAGGATACAAACAACAAAGTTAGTATTTACCAAATGATTATAAATTATTATAAAAAGTAATGCAACTTTAAATGTAATAAGCAAAAAAGCTGTCAAAAATATCATATATAAGAACTATTAATACAAACAAATATACTTTTATTTTTCAGAGAAAGAATATACAAAACAACAAGAGAACAAATGAAAACGAAAAAGCAGCAAATAGAATAAAAGAATCCCCAACAATGTAAGTATATGATATATGCAGCTTTTTATATTTATATTTAAATTCATAGAACTACATTTTAAATAACTAAAATACATTTGTTTTATAGATTAACATACAGCAAAATTACTCAAGAAGCTTAATTCATAACAAGCCAGAAAGGAAAAATGTTACTGTGTTATATGGGGTACACTTATACCCAAGAAAAAAAATTTGGGCTAAAAGTAAATGTTGTAAATATTATTCAAATAAATGTTACAGGAGAGCAACAACTAGGGAAACAACTGTACTTTATACTAGGGAGCACAACCACCCACCAAACGTGACAGAAATTGAAGTAAGATCTACATTAGAAATAAAAAAGAAGCTAGCACAGGTTCCCAAAAGCCAACAAGTGTCATTTTAAAAAAACAGATTCCACAAACACCAAAAACAGCCACCACACAAATGCCAAATGTAGCTTCTCTTAAAAGAACTATTGCACGCACCAAATAAACTACTACCACTACCACTCCAATTCCCAGGACATATAGTGAAAGTATAAGTTTAAATAAACAACCATTTGTCATTTATGATAATGAAAACAATGACAAAAGACTAATAATATTTGGCACCTCTAATAATTTAATAAAACTACAGCAAAGCCAACATTGGATGATGGATGGCACTTTTAATATTTGTCCCGAACCTTTCTACCAATTATATACTGTTCACGGCCTATACCAAAATTGCAATATACCATTGCTTTACGCACTACTACCAAATAAAAATAATTCCACATACATGGAATTATTAAACACCATAAAATAGAAAACAAATGACTATTCACCAGAAAAAATAATAATACTAGATTTTGAACAATCAATGCTAAACACAATCCTACAAATACATCCCCATACATGCATCCAGGGCTGTTATTATCATTTCAACCAGTGCCTATGGAGAAACTTGGAAAAAAACAACACTAAGCATAGAATATTCAACACATGCATCTTTTACTTATCAAATTAAAAAAATTACTGCAATTGCTTATGTCCCAGAAACAGATGTTGCAGGACACTACAACATCTTAATTGACAGTAACTTTTATAAACAAAATGAAGCTAAACTAGGTCCACTATTGGATTATTTTGAGGATACATGGGTGGGGAGACTCCACAGATCTGGACACCGAAGAAATCCTACATTTTTAATACCCTGGTGGAATGTATATAGAAGTACATTAAATGGAGAATCCAAAACAAACAATGCAGTCGAAGGAAGGCATAAAGCCTTCCTTCAATCAACAGGCAGAACAAAACTAAGGGGCCCATTAGGATGGTGGGTGGATTGCCTCCGCCAGCCTGGCGGGGGCAATCCGCCCGCCATCCGCACCTAAATTCCCCCGCCATATTTGGATGGAGGGGGGGGACCGCAGCGGACAGAAAGACCGTCCGCCGCTTTTCCGCCCCAGTCGCGAGGCGACTGGGGCGGAAAAGGTTTAATATGGTGGCGGTATCTAATAGACACCGCCAGTCATATTATGATGGGCTGTTTCAGATGCCACCACGGAAAGGCATGCGGTCTTCACTCCGGGGGCCCCCTGCGGGCCCCCAGAGTGAAGGAGAGGTGGGGGAGCACACAGGGGCCTACCTGTGGTACCCCCCTGCATTTGCATAAACAAAGCGGCAGGTACCGCGCGGTGCCTGACACTTTGTTTAAGGAAATGCATTAATACATTTTTAGCATTGTGGCGGGCTGTGCTGAGAGCACAGCCCGCCACATTGCGAAAATGCAGGATGTGCCTGCCACTGTAGCGGGCACATCCTAATACCCCCCACGGGACCACCGCCCTTCTGCCAGGCGGTCCCGAATTCCGATGGGATGGCGGGCGGACTTTGTTATCCTAATGGGGGCCCAAGTTTTGATAAATTTATACAATGCCTCCTGAAAGAACAAAGCTACCAAGAGCTTAGAATGGAACAATCCATAACTCAATTAACTCCCAAAACATCCAAACAAACAAAACAAATGCATAAATATTTAGAACAACAGGTAAAATTGTACCCCAGTACAAAAGGCATTGAATACTTAAACCTAATAGCCAAAACTCTCCTTTAAATAACCATCACAAAAAAAGGCCAATCAAAATATATCCAACAATGAAATACAAATATAAGTAATTTATTTTATCACAAAAATAATTAATGTGTGCAAAATATTTTTAATAATTTCCAAATATATATACACACATTAATAATATTTTTAATAAAATAACAATTAATAACAATAAAAACATTACCCACCCACAATAAAATAACATAAATAACTTGCCAAATCCAGCAAAATCCATGTTCTGCCAACATAATCCATTGATCTTCAAATATGATGCCCCAAAAAAATTTAAAAGTACAACTATACCCAAAAGGAATAATCCACATAACAAAAATCCTTCGGAATCCATAAAAAAAACGAAAATATATAAACATTTTAAAAAACGCTCCAGGAAAACCGAATAATAGGAAGAAGTGTTAAAAATATATTAGTTAATAAACCTAACACACACTTCTTCCTAAAAACAAAAACAACTCTTTCCAAGACGAGGAACTCCTGAAAGTAAAAATCAATCAATCAATCAATCCTATCATTTGTAAAGCGCACTACTCACCCGTGAGGGTCTTAAGGCGCTGGGGTGGGGAATGCTGCTACTGCTCGAAAAGCCAGGTCTTGAGGAGTTTTCTGAAGGTCAGCAGGTCTTGGGTCTGCCGTAGGTGGATGGGGAGGGTGTTCCAGGTCTTTGCGGCGAGGTGGGAGAACGATCTGTCACCTGAGGTCACTCTTCGGAGCGGGGGACTGTAGCGAGGGCGAGGTCGGCGGAGCGGAGCTGGCGGGTGGGGGTATAGAAGCTGAGTTGTCTGTTGAGGTACGTTGGTCCGGTGTTGTGGAGTGCCTTGTGTGCGTGGGTGAGGAGCTTGAAGGTTATCCTCTTGTTGACGGGGAGCCAGTGCAGGTCTCTCAGGTGGGGTGTGATGTGGCTGCGGCGAGGTATGTCGAGGATCAGGCGTTCAGAGGCGTTCTGGATGCGTTGGAGCCGTCTCATGAGTTTGGCCCAGGCTCCTGTGTAGAGGGCATTTCCATAGTCCAACCTACTGCTGACAAGGGCCTGGGTGACTGTTCTTCTCGTTTCAGTGGGGATCCACTTGTTGATCCTACGGAGCATGCAGAGGGTTTGAAGCAGGAGGAGGAGACGGAGTTGACCTGTTTAGTCATGGAGAGGGTGGAGTCGAGGATGACCCCTAGGTTGCGTGCGTGGTCGGTGGGTGTTGGAGCGGTTCCCAAAGCGGTTGGCCACCAGGAGTTGTCCCAGGCCGAAGGGTTGGATCCGAGGAGGAGGACCTCCGTCTTGTCCAAGTTCAGCTTCAGTCGGCTGTTCCTCATCCATTCAGCAACGGCCTTCATTCCTTCGCGAAAGTTGGTTTTGGCGGTGTGGGGGTCCTTGGTGAGGGAGAGTATCAGCTGGGTGTCATCGGCGTAGGAGAGGATGTTGAGGTCATGCCGATGGGCGACGTGGGCGAGCGGTGCCATGTAGATGTTAAACAGAGTTATGCTGAGGGATGAGCCCTCGGGTACGCTGCAGATGATCTCGGTGGCTTTGGAGCGGAAGGGGGGAAGGCGGACGCTCTGTGTTCTGCCGGAGAGGAAGGAGGTGGTCCAGTCCAGGGCCTTCTCTTGGATCCCAGCATTGTGGAGGCGTGTTCGTAGTGTGTGGTGACAGACCGTGTCCAGGAGGAGGAGGGCCGCAGTTTCTCCGTTGTCCAGCAGGGACTTGATGTCATCGGTGGTGGCGAAGAGGGCAGTCTCGGTGCTCTGGTTGCTGCGGAACCCGGACTGGGAAGGGTCCAGGATGTTATTCTCCTCGAGGTAGCGGGTCAGTTGTGCGTTGACGGTCTTCTCGATGACCTTTGCCGGGAACAGGAGCAGGGAGATGGGCTGGAAGTTCTTGAGGTCCTTGGGGTCCATACATTCCCTCCCACATACATTCCCACCCACAAAAAACAACACATAAACACTTACTAACGATGTTAATAACTTCACATTTGGTTAAAATACACTTTAAACCCAAAATTACTACCTCTAAAAGCAATCTCATAGAACGCTATCGATACGTAAAAACACCACACGTAATTACAACTCATACCAAACCCAAATTCGAATAACTAAATTAAAACATATAAAACAAACCTTACCTTTAGCGACGTGAAGCGTCTCCCAACCGCGAGCTTCTCTTCTACTCAAATAACCCAAAACGAACTAAAGCGGTTTCAAAATAAAAGACCCAAAACATAATTACAAGGTTAACATAAAAAATAAATCATTTAATTTATTTAAATTTTACTGTACATGAAAAAATTGTATTAAAATGTCAATAAAAAAGTCCTAATTGTTCTTGCCGAAGGGCCCTTTGACGCATGGAGAGAGGGTGGATGCAGGGCGCTGCTCCACTTGTTTCACGGCTCTGATCCTTTGACCTTTGCTAATTGCATGCGGGACTACCAGGTGCCGCAAACTGATAGATATAGGCATGTCCAATTGCTACATTGGGCCACGTCACCAGGAGTGCGGGATGCAGCCACGAGGCCTCCTTCGAAATTTGAGGCTTTTCTGCTAAGGACATCCACCATGAAGGGAGCTATCTCCTTCCTATATCAGCTGCTGCTTCAATCTGAATTGTCACCTAGGCCGCGTTATATGGAGCAGTGGGAGGAGATGGTGGGGAGGGATATCGCCGACGCCGAATGGTCAGCGCCTGGGAGAGATATGACCCAATTCAATCACTCGATCCACTTACGGGAGGCTCATTTAAAGACTCTCACGCAGTGGTACATGGTTCCGACTCGGCTCCATCGTATCTACCCGGCTACCTCGGACAAGTGCTGGAGGGGTTGTGGCCTTCTGGGGGACTTCCGCTACATTTGGTGGGATTGCCCAATAATCAGGCCGTTCTGGGATGAAATTCTTTCCCATATCAAGGATATCCTGCGATACCCTATTGAGAACTCTTTGGCCTTTGTGCTCCTGGGCCTACGGGACCCCGATCTTGAGCACCAGACGCGCACGGATAAGAAAATCCTATGGCTGTGCTTGGGAGCCGCCAAGCTTACGCTGGCGGCGGCTTGGAAACGGAAGGATGCACCGGCGATTTCCCTTTGGCACGCGAGGCTCTGGAGACTTCTGAGCCTGGAAAGAATGGCGGACATCTTCCTCGGTAATTACAAGAACTTTAAGCACGTGTGGGGCCCCTTGGTAACCTTCCTATCTACTGGCCTGCCTTCAGCGGTTTGCCCAGCATCATTGAGATCCTTACACCTCTTCCAACTTTAGTGTGCCTGCTGACTGAATGTGGTATGTCTGTGTCGCCGTCACGGGGGTAGGAGGAGGGGGGGACTGGGGAGTTGTATTTTCCTTTCTTTTCAGTGTTGCAACCGGGGTCCCTAATTCCAGCGGATGGTGCATTTTTGTGATCTTTGGATTATTCGAAGACCTGCTTGAAGGGACAATTTGATTTCGCAAAGACTTAGCTCCTGAGGGGCGTTATTTATGGTTTTTCCTTTTCTACACGTGCTCGGACTCATTGCCTGATCTTTCTCTTAGCATTGTGGCATTACCACCGTCTTAATTTGCTTCATTTCCCACTGTGTGGGAACATGTGTGACGCCCCGGTGCGGTTTATTGTGTTTTCTTTCCCTTTTTGTTCATTGCAAAATAAAAATTTTACAAAAAAAAAAAGTCCTAATTTTTGTACTACTAATAAATAATGTAAAAATATATACTTATGTTGCAAAATTATAAAAATAAATATTATGAAAATAATAATATTTATTTTTAAAATTAAAAAAAGTATAAAAATGTACAAAAAAACTGAAAAGTTTTGGGGAAATTATATAATGAAAAATATACTAACAAATGTTTTTCACATGTAAATATTGTTACAAAATGAATATTCATATTTTAAATATAAATAATAAAAAATTGCTATATACAGAAAAAATGTATGCAAACTGTAAAAATGTATTGTTTATTTTATTAAAATATACTCTTCTTTCAAAACTGTATACAGTACCTAATACTGTGTTAAATATGGTTTGTTAATATTTTGTAAAAAATGTTTTGTTAATTTACAAAATATACAAAAATGTAAACAATGTTCAAAAATATACAAAAAGAATGTTTAAAAATACATGCATTTATATTTGTTTAAAATTAAATTATGTTAAAATGTTTTCTTGTTCATTTAAAAATTTATAAAAAATAAAAACTATACTAACAATTTGTATTTTTTTTTTTTTTTCTTCTTTACATAAAGTACAATATACATACCTAATATAATTCTTATTATTACACACAATATGACAAAATTCCTGTGAAAACACTAAGGGGCCCATTATGATGTCGGGCGGATTGCCCCCGCCAGGCTGGCGGGGGCAATCCGCCCGACATCCACACTCGTTTCCCCCCACCATATTAGTATGGCGGGGGGGACCTCGGCGGAAGGAAAGACCGTCCGCCGCTTTTCCGCCAAGGTCGCCTTACGGCCGGGGCGGAAAATGAATAATATGGTGGCTGTGTCTATCAGACACCACCAGCTATATTATGATGGGCGTCTGTAGGGGTCTTTCCGCGGCGGCGATGCCGCCACGGAAAGGCATGCGGTCTTCACTCTGGTGAAGGAGAGGTGGGGGGTGCACACGGGGGGTTAACCCCTTCATTTGCATAAACGAAGCGGCTGGCACCGCGTGGTGCCTGCCGCTTTGTTTATGCAAACACATCAATGCATTTTTAGCATTGTGGCTGGCGGTGCAGAGTGCACCGCCCGCCACAATGCTAAAAATGCAGGATGTGCCCGCCACAGTGGCGGGCACATCCTAATACCCCACGGGACCACCGCCCTTATGGCGGGCGGTCCCGAATTCCGACAGGATGGCGGGCGGACAAAGTCCACCTGTCATCCTAATGGGCCCCTTAGTCCTATTTATAGGTGTTGAACACTAATTAAATATATTATACTATTCCCACTCCAGTCTACATTAAATTGGGGTAGGTGCTGGACACTAAGGGGCCCATTAGGATGGCGGGCGGATTGCCCCCGCCAGGCTGGCGGTAGCCACTGCCAGCCTGGCGGGGGCAATCCGCCCGACATCCACACTCGTTTCCCCCGCCATATTAGCATGGCAGGGGGGACCTCGGCGGACGGAAGACCGTCTGCCGCTTTTTCACCACGGTCGCCTTGCGGCCGGGGCGGAAAAGGAATAATATGGTGGCGGTGTCTATCAGACACCGCCAGCCATATTATGATGGGCGTCTGTAGGTGCCTTTCCGCGGCGGCGATGCTGCCACGGAAAGGCATGCGGTCTTCACTCTGGGGGCCCCCTAGGGGCCCCCAGAGTGAAGGGGAGGTGAGGGGAGCACACGGGGGGATACCTGTGGTACCCCCCTTCATTTGAATAAACGAAGTGGCAGGCACCGCGCAGTACCTGCCGCTTTGTTTATGCAAATGCATCAATGCATTTTTAGCATTGTGCTGGCGGTGCAGAGAGCACCGCCCGCCACAATGCTAAAAATGCAGGATGTGCCCGCCACTGTGGCGGGCACATCCTAATACCCCCCACGGCACCCCCGCCCTTATGGTGGCCGGTCCCGAATTTATAGGTGTTGAACACTAATTAAATATAATATACTATTCCCACTCCAGTCTACATTAAATTGAGAGCACCGCCCGCCACAATGATAAAAATGCAGGATGTACCCGCCACTGTGGCGGGCCATCCTAATAACCCCCACGGGACCCCCACCCTTGAGGTAGGTGCTGGACACTAACTAAATATAATTTACTATTCCCATTCCAGTCTAAATTAAATTGGGGTAGGTGCTGGACATTAACTAAATATAATTTACTATTCCTAATCCAGTCTACGTTAAATTGGGGTAGGTGCTGGACACTAATTACATATAATTTACTATTCCCACTCCAGTCTAAATTAAATTGGGGTAGGTGCTGGACACTAATTAAATATAATTTACTATTCCCACTCCAGTCTACGTTAAATTGGGGTAGGTGCTGGACACTAATTACATATAATTTACTATTTCCACTCCAGTCTACGTTAAATTGTGGTAGGTGCTGGACACTAATTACATATAATTTACTATTCCTACTCCAGTCTAAATTGAATTAGGGTATGTGCTGGACACTAATTAAATATATTTTACTATTCCCACTGCAGTCTAAATTAAATTGTGCATACATCCGCGTCTTGGTGCGGGAGAAATGATGCTGCCTTCGTTGGCGTGTTCCCGGGATCGCTACTAGCTGTAAAACCGACGAAACGTCCTCGCCTAATCTCCGGCCCTTAACGTCCACGAGACCGGGGCATTGAGTGTGGGGGACGGCAAGCCCCTGATGGAATAACAACGGCCATCTGTGTCGGGGAGGAGTCGGCCGGACGGAGTGAACCTTCTGAACTGTCCATCCCTTGCTGCAGCCATCCAGCCCACCCAGCAGTGTCGTGTGTCTGCGGGACATCGCGGATCTGGGGGATTACATTGTATCTGGTTCTCCGCCCGTGAGCCGCCCGGACAATTCCTTCATCTTTCCCGGCGACTGCTGAGTCCGCATTCACGCCACCGATCGTGACGCTATGGAGTCCGCTAGTCCCGAGGTCCCGACCCAATTGTACTCCGGTGAGTGGCAGTGTGGTGACCGGTTGGACGCATGTGAGAGCAACGTTCGGGCTCGTGAATCCCGATCTGCCGGGGAGCCTCGTGTGAGGAGGAGTGCTGGAGCCTATGCTTCTGGGGCAACGCAGGGGATCAGTGATGTTCTGGTTGCTCTAGGTGCTTTGCGCATTGCCCTGGATTGTCGTGCCAGAGATCTGGGGAGTAAGCTAGACGCCATTGCTCCCGCTGTGTACTACGCTGAATGTGACTGCTCTCGATTGCGGGGCACTGCGCCACACCCTGCACCCGAACGCGGTGCAATGCTTTCCCCGGTGGATATGGGGACTTCGGAGGACCGGGATCTCGTGCCAGCCACGGGGCTGATTGCTGCCATTGGGGAGTGGTCCGGTGATGGTGGCCCAGCGCTGTGTGTGGAGAATCGGTTCCGGACGCTGCGTCCGGCTACTCAGCTGTGGACTGACGGGGTGGCTCTCCCTCTTCTCCTGGAACTGATACTATCGGGCTGGTTAACAGACTTTGGTGGATTATTGTTGCGCTTGGATCCTTCCCAAATTGTCTCTGATCACACACTGTTGCTTTTGGCTGGCTTTGGTGGGCAGCCCAACGGATTATCATGGACACCCCGTTCACCCACTACATCCAATATGGCGGCTGGCCGGCTGGACTCCGCTGCCACAATTGATCGCATGGGGCAAGGCTGAGGATGTTCTTTTGAGTACTGGTGCACGGACGGCTGGTGACTACGCGGGACAGGCTGTACAATGACTGAATCGAATGTTGGCTCTGTATTGGTTTGAGGGTCTTGGCTCGGAGGGTGGGCGGCTGGGAGCCCATATACTAATTTCTTCTCCTCCTCCGCTTTTCTTACTTTCTTCTCACTACATTTCGGGTCTCTTATTTAGGGTGACAGGCACACTGCTGGGGGGGGGTAGGTCGTAGCCTTCTGCAGGGGTGCGGGGTTGGAGGGGGGGGGGGGGGGGGTTCCTCTTTTTCTTTCTTGTTTCCTCATTGGTTCTATGGCCCTTTTTCTTTTTTCTCTTTTTTGACGTCATCGTCTTCTGTGGTTCCTGCAGCATACTCAGTTCAGAGCTGTGGGGCGATGGTTCATTATGAAACATGCTTGTGCTGATGTCTATCCTGATTCGCGTACTTCGCTTCCACTACTCCTACTGTAATTGTGTTGCCCGTTGATTTCCGATATATGTTTGTCAACTGCAGGACCTGGTACGATCGTATGGCATTGATCCTGTTATTTTTTATGGCAAAATGAACCTTCTTTAATCCTGACTGCCTACATTGATATATGTTATATCCTGAACCTTAGTTATAATTCCTGGCATTGGACTGCTACGTCTGTTTTCTCTATACATGCCTTGTGATAATCATGATGTGTTTAGTGGCCGGCCAGGATGGTTGTAGGCCTCTGCTTGTAACTGCTTGACAGTACAATAAAGGTTCCCCAAAAATTTTTTAAAAAAAAATGCATAAAGGTAAGTACAGTCGGTTTCAGGGGCTCACCCTAGTAGTTCATAGTTGTAGTGGGCCAAAGTCCAAAGTACTACTAGCAGTTCTTTGGAAGCTGCCCCCAGGGCGTTTGTTAGGCTGGTAACTGGGCACTAGGGAGAAGAGGGGTCCAACTGAAAACAGGCTGCACAGGGGGACTTGCGGACAAGTCCAAGGGCTCCCAAATGGGGGCTTAGGTCATAAAGGATCTTGGAGCAAGGGGGAACAGCCGGTTTGTCGGGGCCCAGGCCAGGTGGCTCAGGTGCAGGGAGAAAACAGGCTGCACAGGGGGACTAGCGGAAAAATCAGAGGGCTCCCAAATGGAACCTCAGGTCGGGAGCAAGGGGGCACAGTCAGGACCCAGGCCAGGCTTCTCAGGTGCAGAGTAGGGACAAACAGCTAATCCGTAGGACCTGCGCATTTGTGTAGAAAATAAACTTTGGGTGAGGTGCCTAGATTCCAAGCACCTTCGCAGAATATGTTGGCCTAGAGACCACTTGCCTCACAGTGCCAAAATTAGTACCCCTAACCTAAACCTGGAGTGCATTGTTCCTGGAAACCACTGAACATGACAAACCTGACCCTTCAGGGAGCATGGTAATGGATCAGAACCCTTCCATTCAGTCACTTGTATTTTTCGATCTCAGAGAAATATACATAGAATACACAATTATATGTTTTCAATATATTAATTGAACCAACATTATTCTTGTATAAAATACACTGCGATAATCAGTAGACCAAAGCAGATGAAAGTGATTAGAAGCACCAAAAGAGTAAATAGCAGATATAGTTCCACCATGGTGCTAAGATAGTGCATATATGCAGGCATATACAACAAGGTAGTAATCAGGCATACTCCTACTATGCAATCCCTATTCTGCGTATGTCTAGAGTGTATGTAGATGTAGAGCCAAGACTCCCCGCCACCGCATGATCTAACCCCATTACCTGGCAGGAGAGAATGAAGGGCCCCATCTTGGTCATGAATTAGACACTCCTCAGGGAGATGTCAGGTAGCTGTTCTGCAAAGCCACAGCATACATGGACCCTTGTGCCAGCTGAAGTGTCTCCTCTGCTAACCCTCTGAGATGCTTATTAGTTATAATAAAAAGCATCCTTGCAATGTGCGTATAGATTAGCAATGTTATGAACATCCAGATAGCCCTGTCACCCCATGGATGAAGATAGAGCGACATTTGTACATTGTGCTTAAAGGCCTTGTACTTGGTGTTCGAGGCACTGTAATAATATTATGCGAAGCCAGATGTGTAAACAGAAGTAGTTTCAGAAAAACGAATCCAACATCGTCACACACATGAATATATGCAAAAGGTCACAGCAGTAATAGTATTGTGCATAAGAGGATAGTATAAGAAAATGTGCAGCTATTTGCCATGGGCCTAACCCGGGGACATAACAGCGGGGGCAAAATTAAAGCAGCTGGGCCACTCTCGAAGTGGGTCTCAGTGATGCTGACGTCTCTCGACGGTTGCCCTGTCCTGGTGCAACAAGAATCCAGACTGGACTCTCACTGTTGGTGTTTGGTGCAGGGCGTCCGGTACCCTGGGGGTTAGTACTGCACGGCTCCAGCTGATCCTGGTGTCTTAAAACTCGGTGGGGAGACAGATCTGACCTTCCAGAGCACAAGTATCTTCTACAAGTTGTCTGCAGCATTAGTTGGGCCAGGGAGCTGCAAGTCGGTGAACCAGACTATGCTTGTCGGTGCCTGTGGCCTGCAGGGGAGTAGCTCCTCTACTCCAAGGAAGACTATTGTTCATTTTCTTAAGTGTTAGCTGGCCAACCAAATCACACTAGTAATCGGTAGGTGTAGGAGGCTGGCTTAGTATATGGTGCACACATATTCAAGTGAAGCACCCTGCACTAATCCAGACAAACTTTATGGTGATTTTAGTGGTTTTACACAACCATAGAAAGCTCTCTAAGAGGTAGTCCAGAAGGAGTGTTAAGCAGCTTGTTTTACCAGAACTAATCATGTAGTGTAGGTTAAACGATGTAGAACCACACAGTGTAGTTATGAAGATAGTTCTATTTATTATACACACTCACTAACACATTGGTATATCTCCTACCCAGGAATATCAACACAATACACACAATATTTCAAAAGGAATCAGGTAAGTAAGCATAAATACACAGTGGTCTCCAGGGGGAGACCAAACCATATGCTAAGAAATTGGAATGCGAACTGCGACCAAAGTCGAGACTGGACCCAGAAGACTTAGAAGAGCTGGCGAACCAAGGAACCACCCAGGTGGTTACCTGGGTGGTTCCTTGGTTCGCCAGCTCTTCTAAGTCTTCTGGGTGCACACGGAGGCTGTGTGCAGCGTGGAAACACTGCCATGCACTCAATACAAGTCAATGGGAAAGGTGCGGTTGCAGTTTTCGAGAAGGGCCCTTCCCAGAGGACCCTGAAGAAACCCTGCGGAAGATTAAAGGTTGGAGAGTCACCCCACTCGTGGATACCCCAGGAACCAGGATACCTACACCAGGGAAGCCAGGTGCATAGGTGCGAAGTGACGTTGGAAACCGCCGTAGACCACAGTGGAGGACTTCAGTAATGATGCCGCTAGCAAAGAAGGTGGAAGAGTCCGGTGGAATCCAAGGGTGGATTCTTGAAGAGGAGTGCCTGCACGCAGAGAGAACAGAGCCTATGCCACTCGCTAGTGACCAGGAGGCAAGGAAGACTAATGACCACCATTGACGGAAGATGCAGCAGAATTGGCAGTGACATTCTTGCTGCAGCTGCGAAGACCAGGTGATGCCGTGGAACACCAGGAGCCGTTCACGAGCTGTCCCACATCAGATGTTGAGAACCAGGGGGTTGGTGTCTGGCGGGAGCACCAGCAAGCCTTGGCAGCAGCAACAGACATGGTAAACGAAGAAGGTGCAGTGTCGGGATCCGGAAGGTCCAAGGGACTCACCAACTGCAGGAGAGACAGAGCAAGCCCCGAACAAGCAGGGGAGCCCACTGAAGCCAAAGAAGACCCTCTATAGGACCCACAGACTGAAGGCACAGAGGTAACAAGAGGACCTTGAGCACCTTTCCAAAGATGCAGGCCCACAGTGCAGAGGATGCAGTGAAAACGAAGACTTTGTAGGGAGAGCTGCTGGAGGCTGGAGCTTCTTGGAGCCCGAAGATCTCTTGAGGACAGAGTCAACAAGACTTGGCAAGACAAGTTGACGCAGTGCACAGGGGTTCTGTTCAGCGTTTGCAACGAGGAATACTGACCTCAAACAGTGCAGACCTAGAGGCAGTTTCTGACCCACCACTTATGTTGCTGAACTTTTCAGAGTACGTGGAAGCTAAGGAACAGCAGACCTTTCATCTTTGTTGCATTGCCTGCAGATGCAGGGGAGTGTCTCCTTGAATGAATACATTTTTTTGAATGAATGAATGAATGAATTCTTTATTTGTGTGGTTACTTAAAACCATTACAAAAAATACAATGTATATAAAGACAGTATAAAATCTAAAAGGCATTAAAAAGCAAGTGTATATACAGTACTATGCTAGGATTCTCTTTGCTTTGTTGGGTAAAAACAGCCAAATGTTGATCAGTCTTTTGTATTAAATCAGTCTTTTGTATTAAATCAGTCTATTTTGAGAAGGGGGCCGAACGGCAGTCCCAGCAGTGCCTGCCTGGCGGCCTAGGGCGAGGTTTCCATAAGTTTTAGGCGAGTGAGGTGGACAAATTTTCCAAAGTTAGCCATGTGCTTCACTGTGTCCAAAGTGTAGAGGCGAAGGACTGCCTCCTATGCCATGCGAGTGCACAGTAGGAGAATTGGTCTAAGGTAAAGTCTGCGGGCTAGACGCAGGGCCGGGCAGCAGAGTACAATATGGCCCAAAGACTCGCGTTTGTAGTTGCAAAGGCGGCACTCCATAATGGCTGACCTTACTTTCCCGGTTGGATATAGATCTTTAAGAGGGAGGGGATGTAATCTCCCAGCTAGAATACTGTTTAAGGCTTGTCTCCCCACCGCCTGCGTAAGATGGAGTTTGAGGCTGGGGAATGTGTGGGTGAGTCTTTGGGTGTTGTGAAAACCCCTTGTTACTAAAGATTCCATGTCCATGGTCCGAGACCGTAGACATACTTGCATTTGTATTGTTTTTTTAATGATGGAGTATTTGATTATGCTTGGGTCCCAATTCTCTGTTGCAAGTTGCAGCAGATCTTTAGCAGAGGCGGGGCAAGCGGGCCAAGGATTGCCAGCTTGCTCAAAGATGCACTTTATGACGGCTTTCATTGAGTTCTCCGGAGCCGCCGTTGTTTGGTAGAAGTATTTACTCAGAGCCGCCATCTCTTCCAGTTTTTTTTGGTTGAGGTTAAACTCTAGTCGAATTAAGTTGTTCCTGGCGCAGGCTGGTAGGCGAAATAGCTTTTTGTAGGCAGTATAGTGTATTTTTTCTAGATCATTCCAAAATTTACCTGGAAAGGCCTGTTGGGCATAATTGATAGATGGTAGTAGTTTCGCCCTCAGTACTCTTTGAATGGCGGTTGTTGTTGGACTATCTAGGGTGGTGTGCAATTTGCAGAGAGCGTAGTTGACCCTTTTCCCTTTCGCCTGCAGTTTGTTAAGGTGAACCCGTGGGCGGCCCGTTTTGCTAAGCCATGCCCCTAGATAGTTGTAATGTTGTACGCAGTCCAAGGTCAACGGACCTAGCCTCCACGTGGCCCCTTTTTTGGGGGATAGTGGCCAAAAATGACAGTGTTTTATTTTATTGGGTTAGCAACCAACTTGTTTTTGGCATTGTAGACTGCAAGGGCTGTAAGTGCTTTTTGTAATCCAATTTTGGTATGATCCAGGAGAACCAAGATGTCAGTGTATTGCATCAGTTGGATCTTTGTATGCCCGATCCTGGGGGTGGCTAAAGTGGCTCCATACAGGGATTGGCCCATGTCGGCTGTATATAAATTGAAGAGCATCGGGGCCAGAACACAGCCCTGTTTTAGCCCCCGCTCTGGGGAGATTTTCTCTGTGGCGAACTCACTCAAGAGTTTGACTCTAACCCAAGTTTGTGAATACAGTGATCTAATTGATTGTAGTAAAGACGGACTGATGTTCCAACGTGCCAGTTTCTGCCAGAGGATGGTTCGATCTACCCGTCGAAGGCTGCTGAATAGTCAATGAAGCAGGCAAAAAGAGGCAGGGTTTGATGGTTCACCGCTTGTTGGGCTAGGTATGACAGGGCAATGATGTTATCCACAGTGGAGCCCCCTGGTCTGAACCTGGTCTGAAAGAAGGGCAAAAGCCCTTTGTTGCCAGCTAGATCCGCTAGGAGAGTGCTTCCATAACCCTTGCCCTTAATGTCCAATAGGACAATCATACGGTAGTTCTTGGGATTGGTGTTGGGACCTTTTTTAAATATTGGGTGCAACAGTGATCCCCTCCAGGAATCTGGGACGTCCCCCAAGAGCCTGCATTCGGCATATAGCTGTGTAAAGTTTTCCGTCCAGAGGATTATGTCTTCCCTGAAGAGGGAGCCGGGCAGCCCATTGGGGCCAGGTGCTCCATTGTGTCGAATCTTCTTTAGACTAGAGCAGACCAATCCTTTGCTTGGGAGGGTTGAGTCATCAAGCGATAGAGTAGATTCTGAGGTAAAGTTGCCTGTTCCCTCCCCTGGTGTTAGTAGGCTGGTTGGAGGGGTTGAGTTGGAATCGTCCGAGTACAAGCTTTTCAACTGGGCTACCCAAGTGCCCACATCAATTAGATTCTCTCTATTAGTGGCCCCATGGGTAAGGTTGTTTAAGTATTGCCAAAAGTATTGGGATTTACTCAGTGCCAACAGCTCAAAGAACTTAAGCCATTTTGCCTCTGTGCATTCACGTCCTGTTTTCCAGACCACTTTTGAGTGGATTTTTGCAGCTGATTTAAATTGCATTTTGTCAGACTCTGATCCGGATTTCTGGTAGGCTCTGCATTTGGAGTTTAATTGTTTGGCACTTTCCTTGATTTCTTGGACATATCCTAGGGAGTGTGCTGGGTCTGTGTGAGTTCTATGTGTGCTGCTCCCCCGAAGCAATGAGGCTAATTCGTAGGTGAGAAAATCCCAATTCGCCTATGATATCCCCATTATTTGAGCTGGTTTGCCAGCCTGCCCGCATTTGTTTCCAAGAATCGATTTTTTTTTATTGGCATCGACCCCCATTTGATTCTTTTAATAAGTTTATGCTGTTCTTTCCCTTTGGATGCCCCAATGCAACGCAGAGAGTAGCGAATGTCTGCTGTGATAGTTAGCTGGACAGTTAAGGCGACATGGTCGCTTTCACTTTGTGGGTGCACACTGTAGTTTAACATAAAGTTTTTGTATTCTCTCTCTTAATAAAATATAATCTATTGTGGTTTGATTATTATAAGTGGGAGCAAAAAAGGCACCAGGTTTATGTTTCATGGATAAAGAGTGCGTTGTTGCCAAATTGTACGCCCGCATAAGGGCGTTAAAGATCCCAGTGCTCCCTTAGCTGTGATTTTGTGATGCAGGGTCCCCTATATTATGAGTATTGAAATCTCCAAGAATAATGGGTTCCATAGATGCAAACTGGTTAAGCTTGTCGTTGGGACCAGGCCAGTGAGGGTTGTAATAGACATTAGTCAGAAGAATTGATAGAGGGCTGTCGACCGTATTAAGGCCTTTAAGGGTACCAGCCAGAAACATGTCTGAAGGGTTCTTTACCTCTGTGAAATTTACTTTCAATGAGTGCCTAATGTATATGGAGATCCCCCCAGAGGGTCTCCCAAATATGTCGCTTTTGATGGGTGGTTTGGTATATACTGCATTGCCTCTAATTGGTATGGGTGTAGTTGCCCATGTTTCTTGGGTGCAGATAAGATCACCTGTGCTGAGCAGTGCTGTCTCTTAGGGGGTGCTGGGCCTCAGGTTTCACAAACTCCTTGTTAGCGAGGGGCCTGGTGTTAGGGGCAGGGGTTTAAGGCCCGTGGGAGCCAGGACCAGTCTTTAATGTTCTCCGTAGTGGAAAAGGAGCGGTTGCCCCCTTCTGCGTGTGTTGTTATTTTAATTGAGCTGTCACTGGTCAAACTTGTTTTTGATTCACCTTTAGTACCATGAAGAACAGAACCAGTAGTTGTTGCTGGACGATTTAAATCCTTTGTAAGCCTCCACTCCTCCTTGTTCAGTTCCTGATTTCCTAGCTGGTCCTTCGGGTCACTACTTTTCAAGATCGCCGGGTATTTTATCACAACCGGGGTCATGATATCTATGCCCCAGTTTTCCAGTTGCTTGTTGTTTCCTTTCAGGGTCTCGGTCATGGCCCAATTAGCGAAAATTATCTCTGTTGTCTAGTTTGTTTCGCTTGGTCCAGGGGCAAGGAAGGACATGCTGTAAATGTCAGTTGTTTCTGTTTTTTCTAACCACTGAATGTTTGCACACAGCCTCAGCAGATTGCCTCTATTAAGGATGTCCTATTTCCCCTGCTAGATATACTCAGGATACAACAATACTTTTGTTGGTGACTGGCGGATTTTTATGAAGAATTTCCTCTGGCATGTAAGGATCCTCTATAGAGTTACACGTTTCTAGAGCCTGAATATGCAGGTCATCCCTGGGCAAAAGTGAAGTTCCCACCTTCCCTTGAGCATTACTCCGGAGCTTGTGTTGGTGGTCGCTGGCCGAGGGTAGATCATCGGTACATGTTTGAATGGATTTCGTCTCCCTGTGATTAATGGATGTAGTTGTTAGGTGGAGCTTTTTATAGTCTGTTTCGAGAACACTTTTGTTTGTTTTGCATGGGTCGAGGTTTCCTCGATTAATGCTGTTCGTGTTTGCATAGTCTGCAGTGGTCGCTGCATGCTGTTTTGAGTTAGATTCGAGGTTTTACTTTTGTTTCTTCAGCTTGTGGTCCTTGTGTGTTGTTAAAGTGCCACCTGGGTTCTAGGTCAGTCGTGTCCAGAGGTTTAGGTGGATGCACCGTAGAGTGCCCTAAGGAGCCAGGAGGAATATTTTCACAGTTGGTTGTCCCGTGTATTTGTATGGTTGGAGTTGTGGGTTTTTTAGTGGTCATTTTTTGAGGAGAGCTAATAACCTCACATTGGTCTTTATGGTAATCCTCATTCTCCTTGGTTTCCAGTCCGTAACCAATGTAAAATAGAGCCTTCATTGTGTTTTTTAATTTTTCTTGATTTATTTAGTTTTTTAAATTTTTTCTTGTTTTTTCCGGACAAATGCTGACTGACTGAAGTTATGGACTTTAACTTGTTGATAGTTTCTGGGCCTTTATCCAGGTTGCAGCCAATTTTTGTTTCCTGCTCTTCTGCCCTGTTTATTTGGTCAGCTGTGGCCCCTGTAGTTTCGCGTGAGGCCTCCTTATTGTTGGATAGTGGGTCCTTCTTACTTGTAGTCAGTTTTGTGCTCTGTTGGGGCAGGGCGTATGGGGTGCTTGGCCGCCTATTGATTTCGTACTTAACCCCTTCCTTGCTGCCGTCGGCCATTGGCCGACGGCAGCACTACCTCCCCAGTGCTGCCGTCGGCCAATGGCCAACGCGGCCCGCCCGTTTTGCGGAAGTGCCGCACTGCGGGAAAATCGGGGCCGCAGTAAACGGGTTAAGGTCCTTGACTAGAGTGCTCATAATCTCTGGGAGCTTTTCTAGATTCTGAAGTATTGGACTGCATCCACAGTCTTCTTGTTTGACCATTAAGGCCGTAGGAGCCTGGGTTCTGTGGATCAGTGAATTTAAGGTTTCCAATTTAGAGTCTAGGCCAGCAATCAGTCCTCGGACTGTTTGCAGTATATTTATTTGGATGTCAAGTTTGTCTGCAAGCATTATGGCAGCATTTGCCATTGAAATCATTGATCATTGATCAATGCTAGACCGAGACGTGAACTTGGTTGGTTAAAAAGTTCTCCGCTATTGTCTGTGTGTTTATTAGCGCTGTAGGCTATTTGGGAAGTGGAGGAGTTTAAAGATAATATAGGAAGTGATCTTAAGGTTAACTGTTGTTCATTTGCAATGAGAAGACTAGCTTCCTCGTTTGTTTGGGCTATTTTTGCAGTCCCTAAAATTTGAAATGCTACATTATTGGAACTAGTTGATCCTGGGTCCGCTGTGGTTTCCGGGGCTCTTTTTCCCGTGATAATGGTTATTTTTGGAGAAAGTGGAACTTCTGGTTGAAGTCCTGAGTTCTGGTCTGTGTTTTTGCAATTGTCTCCCAGCGGTCTAACAGTAATTTCTGCGCGGGTGTGTGGAGTAATTTGTCAGATTCCCCGAATTTATCTTCTAAAGTTGTATAGTAGAGATACGCTCTTATGTCACAGTTACTGTTGGTTTTGATCATGGTCTTTCTGATGCTGTTCTCTTGTCGCTGCCGTTTGTCGTAATAAGACTTGCGTATATGGTCTTTTCCGGTGAGATTGCAGTTGTTATTTCGGTTGCTGTTATTGATTCATCCGTCGGCGGACCCTCCCTTGGGAATAATCCGGGTTTGGAGCATCCTCTACCTTGGGGATACAGTATCTTGGACTTTTGCTACCTTACAGTTTTGTGGGGGCGATGATTGTCCTGGTACTGGGCCAGGTTTGAGTTTCTGGTCCGCAAGATTGATCCTTGTACTGGGCTCTGCGGTGGAGAGCTGATATAGTTCGACCTGTGAGCAACCGCCCCACAGCCTCCGCAGCCTCCCTCTGCCTCAGTTACTGTTGGCCTGATGACCAGACCAGGCGGCTGGGCGGGTAAGTTTCCCTTAAGTTGCGGGCCTGGATCTGGGGCTGGGTCTAGGCTGATGAACGGGATCTCAAAAGATTTGCCCAGTGCACTCAAGATATATTAATTCTCTTCACCCTCACAGATCTCTTTGCCTTGGGGCCCCTAGTAAATGCCTTGATAAAAGCCCTGTTGAGGCCCTGTTAATCTGTTAATCTAATGATCTGGTGGCAGTCTGTAAAACTGTCAAGCTGTCTGGATGTCCAATGAGGTCTGATAGTAATTACAATCACGATCACAATCACCTGCTGCTCTGAGGGTTGCCTAGTGGACCCTTCAGGGGCTCTGGTGGATCCTCTTCACCTCTCACCTTCCCACTGGGCCACGCTGCACCCGGCTGCCTCCCGGACCCAAGTTTTGAGTCCCGGCCCACGCCTCCCACGGCTTACGGTGCCCTGCACCCTGCTCCCTGCGCCGAGCTCCGACTGGGGAGGGGGAGTGAACAGGGATGAGCTGAAGGAAGCTGGGCGGGCAGGTGATGCAGTGCAGCTTCAAGCAAATACCTGTGAGAGAATGGTGTCAACCGTAGAGCAGGTGGGAGCGAGAGCGATGATAGAAAGTGACTGCCGGGGGCTGTTACGCCGTTGTCAGGCCTTTGTCAGCCACTCTCGGGTGCTCTCAGGCATGGGCAGGCGTGGGCATTTTTCAAGTAGTTTTTCGGCGTTCTCCTGCTGCTCGCAGTGCTCCTCCTCGCTGCTCCTACGTCTTGCTGCTTGCTCCGTGCTGAGGTCAGAGTGAAAGCACGGTTCTGGGAGTGTCTGACTCCTTCACTCCAAGGGAGATTACTTTGGGTGTCTTTGATGCCCACAGGCCTTGAGAAGAACTTGGAAGAAGCACAGGCACAGAGGATGCAGACGACTGACAGGACGACGAGACCAGGAGCAGCAAGTGTCTTCCTTGATGCAGGGTCGGTTCCAGGCGAAGTCCAAGGTGCCCAGACGATTGAACTGGAAGTGGTTTCGGATCAGAATCTTGGCCCACGACGAATCTGAAGAGCCACCCACAGGTAAGCCCTTAAGTACATTAAGGAAAGGGTTGGGACGATTCAGGGGTCCCTCCTAGAGGAGGGCTGGATGGAGGGGAAGATACTCCCATGTCCTTTGTCCAGTTTCACGCCAGAGCGGGAGCCAACTGCTCCCTGAACTGGTTTCAACTGGAGTATGCAAGGAAAGCAAATACAACAGAAAGAAGGTCCCTGGATACGACGGATACAAGGTAGGAAAATCAGAGGAGCAAAAGCAATTAAACAGAAGAATTGCTCCCTAGCTATGCTTATTATTGGTTGGCAGAATCACCATCCCAAAAAGGCTCACTTGAAGTTCTAAAGAAGCTAAGAAAACTAGAACATCCATAGATACAAACATAATTTCTAAACATACATTGTGCAGAAAGTGGTGAATGAACTCTAGACAGGGGAGCAGAAAGAGTGTGTGAGAAAGAAGGGGAGAGTAGGCACCTAGGCGCATAAAGAGTGTATGCAGAAGAGACCCTGAGTAGCTGAGGAGGGCATGCATTTAAGGGACGCAAACCTTCAAACGGCACAGGAAACAAATTGTTCTTGAAGATCGGAAGTGAACTAATAGAGTGGCGGGAAGAGTACGCGAGAACAAGAGAGAGGTGTGAGAGAGAGAGGGGCGAGATGAAAGGCACCCTGAGGGTGGGGTAGGCAAGAGGCAGACTTTTGAAACAGTGCAAGGTGGTATAGAAAAGTAGCATGTGTGAGCAGGCAGTCTAGCGAGGAGACAGGGAGTGTGAGGGTGTGATGATAGGGGGCAGTGGGATTGCGAGATGAGAGGGGGTAGTGTCAGTGTGATGAGAAGGGCAGTGGCACACGTTATACAAATATGTATATGTGTTCTCCTGATGACTTTTGTGCATGGTGTGCACTTAGTCTATGCAAAGAAGACCTAAAATCTATGAAATAGGTCTTCAGTCATATAGGCAGAGATTATTTTTTATAAGTAGTCATTTGATGTCACAGTAGTATGAAAGAACAGATG
Source organism: Lissotriton vulgaris (assembly GCF_964263255.1). Lineage (NCBI taxonomy): Eukaryota > Metazoa > Chordata > Amphibia > Caudata > Salamandridae > Lissotriton > Lissotriton vulgaris. Next base: position 2,047,401,196 of record NC_141691.1, read on the forward strand.
ATTTGAGACTTTATGTAAGAAAGGGATGCCAAGCGTATTAAAAAAAAGAATGGTACCTCAACCACGACAGGTCAGATTGAGTAGGTTGTGCAATGGGGTGAGAGGGAGGGCAGGCGTGAACTTGTGCATGAAGGGCTGAATAAAAAGAAAAGTTTAGGGCTTATTTTCAGACAAATGTGTGTCATAAAAAAGGAATAAAGTGGAAAAAACTAACTTTTCAATAGGATTCAAGATTACAATGGGTGCAGACTACAAGACAATTAAATTCACGCCAGTCAGTCCTGAAAATCAAAGTAGCAATTAGGAAGGCAAACCTCAACAGCCGGACACCATCGCTCATACAACTTGCAGCCAGTCTCAACACATTAGGACACCAAGTAGCTCACCTATACAAAGCCCTCCGCCCCAAAAACACCAAACTCAACGATAAGGTCACAAACTTCTGGGGGACGTTAGCAGGGAAGGAACTAAGCGAGACCGAGAAAGCAGAATTATGGAGATCGACCACTAGAAAAAAGATAACTCCATCGCTAAATCAGACCAAATACTGGTTAGTGCATAAGGCATACTGGACACCGGCCCACCTGTCCACCCTGGGGATCCGAGAGAGTGACACATGCTGGAATTGTGACAAAGGAAGTGGAGATTTAGAACATCTTCTGCTCAGCTGTCCTCAGATCAAGGAATTCTGGGATCGAATTGGGAAGCTTATCAATGAAATCACTGGGGTAGCCATACACATAGATTTCCCAAGTCTAGTCCTGGGCTTTGCATCCCCGTCCATCACAACAACAGAAGACCGTGACCTCATTGGCCTACTGCTGACGGCTGCAGTCAAAATAATCCTAAGCAACTGGAAAGACACCACGAAAGCTACACCACAGGCGTGGCTCAACTGGGTCACATTCCTAAGAGGGGCAGATAACATTACAGCGAAACACTCACCGAAAACACACAGGCAGTCAAACATATGGGGGCCCCTAGACCTCTACCTATCATCACATAAACCCCCCTAGGCGCAGAATCTAGACACCCAGCAAGGGACACACTATGGGGACCCACGCTCTAACACAAAGAAACCAGCAAGAAAGAATCCTCTTCTCCGACCTCTATCCCTCTCTATCCTCTCTATCGTCCGGGGCGTGGACGAGTATACCCACCAGGCAGCGCAAAAGGGGAGACAGAAGACAACGCCAAGCAAGACTGGGAAAACGGACTTTTTTGAACTATTCGAACTATCCGACCTTTCGTACCATTGCAAAGACTGAACTATTGCAGGACAAGGAAGGCCGGCGGCCAACACTCTATACTCCTCCCCCCCCCCCCCCCCCCCCCGTGGCGCCTTTTTCATTCCTTTTTTTCTGTTCTCTCTCTCCTCTCTTTTTCCTCCACTCATGTATACTCCATGCTCCATGTAAATATATATTTTTTTATACAATAAAAAACTACAGAAATTTAAAAAAAAAAAAAAAGAAGAGACTGTTTTTTCACTTCAGTGTTTCTAAGCGAAATTTCAGAAGTCATGATCTGGGGGTTCTGTCACTTTAAATATTACTACTCCGTCAGTCAAAGAAAGGCAACTCTCACAAACACTCAACGATCAAAGACCGATTTTGTCATGTTTTTCGCAAATCTGTCCTTTGGAAATAGCATATCTCAAGATGTGATTAATCTAAAAGTTATGCTGCACAAAGAACTGAGAAGTAAATAACAAGATAACATGCCGCATGATCAACTACACATCACATAACCCCCTGCTTTGAGACTTTAATATTCAGATTTTAATTTTGAAGGCAGGGATGCAAAAATGTGGGAGGCCCTCGGAGAGAACCTGCATAACCATACCTTCTGCCAGACCCCTGTGGTCTGGATCAGACCCCTGACAAAACTGGCACAAATAACAACGAACTGATCAATGCCCACATAAGGAAATCACCTCCATACTACATTGGAACATCGGAGAGGAAAACACATACCCAGAACTAACTGCTAAGATCAGAACACAAATTATAAAGGGCAAACTTGAGGGCGCCCCGGGCCCTAACGGGATTCCATCAATAATATGCAAACAAGACACTGACTTTTGGAGTAACATCATCGCACCAGTCTTCCAGGAAATAAGGGACACAATAACATGTCCAATAACCTGTAGAGGCTCCATAATAAGCCTGATTTACAAAAAGGGAGAAAGAAACAACCCAAGCAGTTATCGACTAATAGCGTTAGTCGACATAGAGGCAAAATACTATGCGTCCCTCGTTCTGGAGGATTTAACATCTTGGGCAAACAAAAATCACATCATTCCAGCTACCCAAACCGGATTCTGCAGAGGTTAGGGTACAACGACCAACATCATGGCATTAACACTATTGGCAGACGCAGCAAAATCCATCAAGAGCTCACTATTCCTATGCTTTATTGACTACAGCGCCGCATTTGACCACGTAGACCGGATCAAACTCTGGCAGAAGCTGGAAAGATGGGGGATACCAGGCCCACACCTGCAGCAGTTGATCATGCTACATACCAACACCTGGTTTAGAATCAAACTGGGCTCCGGCACACACATTTCAAGGCAAATTACCACCAGCAAAGGCTAGCCCCTATGCTGTTCAACCCTTTTCTCGCAGACCTCCCTGGGGAACTAGAGAAAACCAAATCTCATGCCCGCGACTAGGTAATACCACACTCTCAAACCTCCAATACGCTGACGACTTGGTCCTTATCAGCCGGTCCCCTATTGGTCTCCACAATCTTTTGGATATAACCAGTACATTTTCCACAGATAACTCACTAAACATCAACTTAAATAAAAGAAAAGTCATTGCAATCAATTACAATAAAAAAAAGAAAACCTGGTTGGTTTCTGGATGGACAGAGGCTAGAACAGGTAGTAACCTATAAATACCTAGGCGTTCATAAACAGTAGAGGCTCATTCAGGAACCAACAAGAGGCCATTCGCCGAAAGGGCACGACTTTCTACTTGTCAATAAAACCCCTGAAGAAAGCAACCCATGGCAGCGAATCCCTGCAAGGAAAAGACGCCACAACATTAGACAACACCATCAGTCACGCATTTAGGGCAATATTCCATCTACCCACCTACACATCGCCCGCTCAAATTCGCCTTGAATTCGGGCTTCAGAAACAAACGGTAGAGAGAAGGGGGGCATATATCAAAACATGGCGGAAAATCAGAGACGCTGACCCCGGCTTCTTAAACGCCCATCTCTGGATCGAATTATCCAATAGAGACAACTCACCTGGAAGGAAATACCTACAAGACTCATTGGAGTTCTTGGATCTAACAAACCTCTGGGAGTCATCAACTGATCTTAAAACCTTTAAAAAAGTGGTAACAAAAGTAACCAAGTTGATTTCATCCATAGAGGATAAAGCCACCCTGGCTAAGAGGGCCCATGGATGGGTCGTGTTGAAAGACTATAATGCCCTGAAACCACAAGAATATCTAAAAATGGGCCTCACACAGTCAACTAAAGATAAATTCTTAAATATGCGCCTTGGCATTATACCTATACTACCGCACCTGGCACCTTGGAAAAGGGGAAGCTCAGTAAGCTGCTGCCGATTCTGCTTATCAGGAAAAGAGGATCTCATCCATATAATTTGCATCTGCTAAAACCTTATGGAGACAAGACGATCCCTACTCCGGGCCCTATGGAACCAAAATGGCAATACAACTTGCAGGCAGGCTGTGATGCTGTGTTTTAACCCCGAGGAGACTCAGCTAAACTGTAGATTAACTAAATTCTTCGACATAGTGGCCAGAAGACTCATGAACCTGACATCTAGCATACACATAGCACCAGCCAACCCAAAGCTGTGCTAAGCACCTTGGAGTACCTTGTTCTTTTATCCCTATGGTTTTTAACAAAATATATTGTGACTTTTATGGCCTTAATAAGCAAGTCCATTTGCTCTTTTTATATCTTAACTGTAACCATGATTGCATCTTTATACATTTGTATGTTTTATATTGTGAGTTTTTATTAACTGTACAATAAACCATACTTACTTACTTACTTCTGCCATTGCCTTGACTCTGTTGTGAAAATTTCAACTGAATGGAGATGGCTTGTAGATCAACTCGATGATGTTGTGTATCTACTGCTCAGTCCAATGGATTATATCCTAAAGCTATGGCTGGAAACTGCCATGGCAGCGGATGCAGCTTAAACTTGTAAACAAAACGTTAAGATATTGCGAGGCAAGAGTGGGGTGGCTGTTGGCAGTCAGGACTGAAAACACCAAAGCCCGGCTCTTCAGCGATGTGTACTTTTCTCCCAGGAGACACGCCTTATTCTCTGAAGTCAAACCTTCACCCTGAAGAGCGAGAATCTTTTTTTTCTATCCATCATTCCTGGCACTTGTCTACTCTTAAGCAAGTCATTCTTCAAGAGATATTGAGCGTATCGAAAATGATGCCCTTTCAGAAATCCGCTGGCGGTTATTTGCTAAGGTAGAAAAAAATGCCTTTTTGAAGTAACATTTGCAAAAAACTTAAAGTGCAGGCTTTAACCAGAACCTTCCCTCAACCTGAACAAGAGCTATTGGCATTGTAAATATAAAAGCAGTGCATTGCTAAAACATAAAGGGTGGCGCCCGTGTTGTAATTATTAAAGCTGGCGCTGTGCTATACATAATGCGCAGTGCCTGTGTATATCAAAGCTATAAAGGGCCTGCTGTGGCTAATCATCACCATAAAATAAAATAAGTGGTCCCCAAAGGAACTAATAAACATGTACAGCGTAAGTAAACTGTACTTAGTCTGTGCTGCCTCGGCAGATAACGGAAACGCTGTATGAGGCCACCAACCAATAAGGAGCCATGACAGAAGAGCAAAAACAAAACGTAAAAAGTGTACACAAATCATAAGGAGCAGGGCTCAGTCCACGCACGTCTTTACAGAGGCTATAATCAATTCCCCCCAAAAACAGGAAAGGCGAACATCAAATAAATGATACCCGATATTTACTAAAACTAAAAAACAAAACTAATCCTTGGGGGAAGATGACCATACAGACAAGGGTATAACAAGTCTACCAACGCTGCAGGTCTTAACCCCTTAAGTGCTGCTGACGGCCAATGGTCGTCCGCAGCGCTACCTCCCCAGTGCTGCGAACGACCATTGAACGTCCATTCAGCACTAGTTCTAATGGACAGCGCAGCACTGGGGAGGAATGTGTAATAGCAGCTATGAGGTTAACACGCTCGGAAAATGGTAGCACAACAAAGGAAATCGCACAAATAACAAATGAGCCGGTCAAAGACAAATCTGACTATGGGTCGCTTAAGGAAACAATGGGAGAAGGAGCACAAAATCAAAGAATCTGGCTTTTTAATTCTGACAACGTAACAGGGGAGATACAGCACAAAGATACAACATTTCCCGAACCACCGTAATAACAATGTCAACTTCCATCTATGTCAGAAATAGGTTTAAAACAATTCTTCAGCCGCAGTAAAAATCCAAGGGCAGACTGATATATTGAACAGGGGAAACTTACTACGGCTCCTTCAACACATACCCTCACTGTTTCACACAAAAAGTGAGGACATAGTTTGCATCCAATTTGAATAGAAAAAGGACGATATCAGTAAAGAAGACACCATAGTAACTTGGTTAAACCAACACATGGCTGAAGCTGTGCTCAGAGAAAAAGACATCTTTAAATGTGTGTAAGTGAACCAGAAAAAGAAAAATACCCATCAATTCTTCAGGATCCAGGAAACACAACAAACTGTATAATGAATAGGAAAGAGTACTCACAAGGGATACTCCGTGGTACATCAAAAATACATGTAGAAAAAAAACTACAAGAAATTAATCATATCAGTTAGGAGACAGGAGGACATGACCATAAGTAGGAGTGTAAAAGACGACGGGTCATTCAAAATGCAAACGAACAATCAATTTAACAGGATATGCCGAGAGCCACAAAGAGGCACTCAATATTCCTGATGTCCAAGTGGTCACATTAGACACCCTATGGAATCAACAAGGGTCTCCAATTGTAAAACCTGTAACATCAGAAACATTAAGTATACCCTATACTAATCACAAAGTACTCTCCAATCTCAAAATCATCTCTTGTAATGTGGCAGGAATACGCAAATCGAAAACAGATGACAGTAAAAAGGGTAAAAATCGAGTCGGATGCGTTACAGGCGCTCATAATAGAGGGCGATAGGGACAGAAAAGACAGTGCCCCAATCCTAGTTATAAATCTATACCTAAACGCACATGGTCAGAAAAAATTGGACGCCACTAATAATATCATAACCCTAATTAAGGAAATCTTATACTCCAATGTGCTCTAATTGGTGGCTGCGACCGGGGAGAACCTAGATGTGATGACCGTTCAAGGTGAATACAGATATCACCGGTAAAGGATGTGAATTTTGGCATCTTACAATTACGTTTCCACCCAATACAGTATTTGAAGAGAACTGACTAGTTCATTTTAAAACAAAGATCTTTTCCATTAAATAAATTGAAGATTGGTTCTCACTGATAAAGCCCTGGAACGTATAATCCGTGACGTAACTTTGATAATTTTCGCCCTGAAGAAGTCCTTCGGACGAAACGCGTTGGCTACTTGTGTGTGAAGATTTGGAATAAAAACAAGAAAGAAAATTTCATGGCTTACTGATATCATTTGATCAATATTGTTATTACATACTGTATGGTGTGCTGAACCATTGTGTTGAATGGCTTAACAAGGAACTTGCCTCCACTAACCAGCCGGTGAAGATGTCATTTTAGCTATTACATTTTAGAACCTACATGAAACTCTGCAAAAATGTTGAACTGGCAGTTTCTTGCCGCCTTATCATTGTATATACTTACTTTTTTTTATTACAAAGCTTTGATAGTGTTGTATATAAATGTTTTCTTTTATAACTGTTGCTTCAATTTCCTTTTAAACCGCATTTAAGATTTCTTGCAAATGGTTTTAAGTAACTGTGCAATATAAATAAAATAATTCATTCATTCAGAAGAGCAACGCAGGAGTGAACCAATCCCAAGCAGAGGCGGGATTACACTCCATACAGTGATTACACCAGGTCTTCCAGACAGCGCAAGCATGCTGCCTGGGCTCGACCTAAAAATTAAAAGTGAGAAATGGGCAATCAGCACCCGATAAATGCACCCATGCAGACAGAATTGTTCCAATAAACAAGTACAGAAAGAATATCATCACTAGAGTCCCAAATTCCCACATGAGTTCTTTCAAAGAAAGAAAAATGTGTTCCATAATCATCATCATCCGAAAACAAGTTAGATCCGTCTGTATCCTAGAGAGAGGTCACCTCTGTGTGATAACTATAGAGAGACAATAAATCCCAATTGGGGGCTACATACTTACAGCACTGAAGAACTCTAAATATCTTTGATTCGGGGGATAGCAACGTAATCACGACAACAGGGTAAGATATGGTCCCACAGAATGGAATAATATGTATTAATCTCATATACACATAAAGATAAAATGAGCCAACATTAATCTCGAAAGGACCTGGAGTGACTAATCCGTTCAGATTACAGAATAACAGACTAGCTACTTCATACAGACTGGTGTCGCCTATCTTGAAAAAGTGGGTCAGATGGCTTGAACAAATGAAGAAGCTGCCCAGAAATTAGTGGGGGTTCAAGTAGGGGACAGCCTACTTCGGATTCCTTAAACAGAGATAAGTTCTATGCTGTAGCAAAGATAGCCTATCTAGAGAAGACAGGAGAATTGTCTCAGGAATACATATATGAAGAAAAAGCATATTTGCCAAGGAAAACTTAACCAAGGCAAGCAAAGCTAAGAGTGGTCTCTGTCTCACTCTCTTCATTAACAGAGGACCGATGCATATATAAATATAAAAAAATCAAAATGCATTGGCCCCTCGGCGTTGGTATTCACAGCAATACAAGTACTATAAAGACACTGGTGTCTTGCATGATATCACCTGTCATCACCAAAGTAGGGAAAATGTAAGCGTTAAATATTCAAGAATATTCAACCTACTGAATAGGTAACGACGTGCAGGGTCGCAAGGGGCGAGGTGAAAGAGTGGTCACTCTCTTCAAATAGTGAGGACCAGTGCATCCATAAATATGGAAAAAAGAAAATGCATCGGCTCCCCAATGTTGACACTTGACTGCTTGGAGAACGCTGATGTTAATACACTAAAAAAAGTACAGGGATAATGAATCAGGAGGGAACAGACTGGTTGATGAATGTTTCAGTTGTTCATAAGAAATTCAACTAATGAGTCCAGAAGAAGTGTCATGTAGAGACGAAACGCATTGGCAATTTTTTGTGCCTACTTTTGGAGAACTGGGTTTATTATCAGAACTTATACAGTTTTTGGTGGTGGTATGGAATAGGCTTTATACACTGGGAAGAAACATGCCAGGGAAAGTCAGTGTGTTTTAAAGTGTTTTTCACTTCATTATTCCCTTATGAGGAAGTGGAGCCCATGGGCTAGATTATTATTTTTTTTCAATTTTTTTTTTTAAAAACGTTATTTCCAATTTTGCATTTACACACAACCAAATACTTCCCCCCTCCCCCCCGGCATCATCAATAACAGTTGCCTGTCTCATTATGACACTATACGATAGCAGACAACATCTGGAAACAATAGGACCATGAGGTATAAAAGCACCTTAAATCATACAATACAAACATCGTGAGGAACATCGGGCCCGGCAGCATGCTCTGTACCCCTCAGGCATCCCAATAGTGGGACTCACCCTCCTCTCCCTCTACCCCCGAATCAGATGCTGAAAACAGGTCACCACTAGACCCCTCTGAATCAATGGGAGCCTTGTGCCCCTCAGCAGCAAACCCCCCCATACACATTGAGTGCCACAGCAACAGATCCTCCTCTAATTTATCATCCTTCCTAGACATTTGCATGTGGGTTTCCTCCGCAAGCGTCCACTCCCGCACGTCTTTGAGCCAAGTAGCGACCATAGGGGCCCTCTTACCCATCCAGGTGATAGCTGTTGGAGCAGTTGGAGCAGTTTGTATGGAAGTTTCCTTTTTTTGGTCTTGAGCACTAACCTTAGCATACAATGTGAGGGGGATAGCTCAAAACTGAGGCCAGGGGTAGCCTTTATGCGGTCAACAACCCCCGTCCAAAAACTGCCCACCAATGGACACTCCCAGGCCAGATGAAGAAAGCCTGTCCCCTCGACGCCACATCTGGGGCAGTTATCCCTCCCATCATTCGAATAGCGACTCAACGACTTCGGCGTAAGGTAGGTGGGGTGTAGGAAGTTAAAGTGGATTAGCTTAAAGCGAGCGTTGCAGGACACCCGGCGAGTCAAGGACTCAATGCGCCTGCGCTGGCCCTGGTCCAGGGTCTCTCCCAGATCCACCTCCCAGGCAGCCCAACAGGGCGGCACCGGGGGGGCCTAATCCCGTTTCATAGCCGCATACAGTAAAGTAATTAACTGCCGTCCTCTGCCCCAGGTCAATAATATGTGCAAGGTTTGAGTCATCGGGGGCACCTCAGGGCACCGTACCGCACATACCGCGCGCACAATGGAGCGCAACCCCTGATACTGCAGGTATTGCCCGCTGCCGAGGTCAAATGACTCCATAGCCTGCTCAAACATCAAAAAGGACTTCGAGGGGTACAAGTCCGCCAGAGCTTCACAACCCCCCTCTTTCCATTTCCGAAAAGACATATTAAGCTCCATGTCAACCAACGGAGCCAAAATCCAAAGTGGTAGCTCCCTGTGGAAGGGACCCTACCAATGAAACTGTGCCACACTGCGGCAGTTTGCCGCACTATGTAAGGAAGCTCGGCATCAGCGCCCGACCCACGCATCAGAGCCCGCTGGAGCTCCTGCGTCGTCGCCCGCCCCGCCAACAATCTCGTCTCCCATACCTCCGTGTCAGCAAACCACCTAGCCGCAGGAAGGAGTTGCGCTGCATAATAATAGAGGTCGAAGCACGGGGCATCCAGACCTCCCTCCTCAAAGGAGCGCACAACCGTACTAAGGGCCACTCAACTGTGTCGACCCAACCAAAGCAGGGAAGTGAGCAGCGCATTGAGGGTTCTGAAAATTCTAGGTGGGAGGGGGCACATTAAATTTTGAAGGACATACAGGATCCTGGGCAGCATCACCATTTTGGAGATGGCCAACCGCCCCATTAGCGACAACGGTAAAGTGTTCCAGAAGGTTACTGACTGGCGAAGAGATGTAAGCACCCTATCCGCATTGCAGGCTATGGACTGCTCCTCCGTGGAGGCCACATGGATACCCAGGTATCGGAAACTAGTCTGTTCCCATTTCAACCCAAGGTCCGGCAAGCTCTCGAGTGGCACCCCATCAAAGCCAGAGAGTGGAAATATTAGGGATTTACCACGATTGACCCGCAGGCCCGATACCTCGCCAAACCGATCCAGGAGGTGCAACAACCTCGGAAGCACCTCCCGAGGAGTCTTCAAATAAAACAACGCATCATCCGCATATAATGACAGAACATTATACGTGTCCCCCACCTGGACCCCCCACTGCTGTAACTCTGTGCGGACCCTAACAGCGAACGGCTCCACGGCCAGAGCGAAGAGCAGAGGCGAGCCTATGGGCTAGATTAACTTTCCTAAGGCCTACAGATTCCAGAAACACACTAAAGTCCACATTAACAGGTGTGAGAAGCAGTCTTCTATAGAGTCCAAAGTCATATTTGTACTGCTTTTGGGTCATCCAGAAATGTCATTTTTCTCTGGGTCAGCCATAACCAGGGCCAGGCTGAGGGCTGACCTTAGCAGGCTGGATTGATAACCTTTCTTCTACAAACAAACGCCTCCTCTCCACAAAGAGAAGATGGGTGGGGTTACAGGCTCATCCATCAGCACCTATCACTGGGTGCCAGGCACCAGGTTGCACCAAGGAAGGAAGGCAGCGTGGGGGGAAGGGGCTTCAGAGACCGTGTGGCAAGAGACCCTGGACGACGCCATTTTGAACAAACCCAGAGGCTGGGCAGGAAGGACCCCATCCCCGGGCCTCGAAGAAGAAGAGGATCTGGGGGTGGGGAGCGCCGTCGTGCCCTCCGCGGGGAGGTTTCGAGGGGCCCGTTATCCCATCCCCAGGACCCGAAGTAAAGTCGGAGAACGCCGTCGCACTCCCCGTGAAGATGCCCCCAAGCTGAGTGCCAGGAGCCCACCCTGGCCCCTGCCGACGCTGGATGAGGGGGTAGCACCATCGAGCCACCTCAAAGATGATCGGGCCCAGGACCCCATCCCCGAGCCCCAAGTGCTGGAAGGCGGGTGGCCGGAGGAGCAGACCAGAAATGCTGTGCCGGCTCCCGCAGCCGAACGCGAGGGTACTGGCCGTGCGGGGGGGCGGCAGGAGCCACCGGGGAGGGCTCCCCAGGTGGCTCTCCATCAAGATGGCCATGCGGGGGCCCGGGTGGGAGAAGAGGAGCATCCGGGGGTGGGCTCCCCGAGCCGTCGGGAAGACTCACTGCAAGGAGCAGCCAGGGGTGGGCTCCCTGAGCTGCGAGGTTTCCCCTGGGGGTCCGGGTGGGACCGGGCTCCCCAACCAGCATAGTGAGGCAGGAGGGCTTGGGTGGGATAGGGCCCCGCAAAGGCTGGAGTTTGGGTTGCTCTCCCCGGCACAGCGGGAGAGCTGCTGTTCTGATATTCACGGAAAGGAGACTGAAGCGCTGCATAATGCTTTGCAAGTTATGGGGAAATCCATCGGTTTCAGGGCCTGGTGGCCCCCAGAGTAATGCGGGTCACCCTCATTTGTGAAAGAGGTGCAGGGAAGCTGCAGGAGCAACGCAGTCTCCACCAGCACGAAGAGTGTAAAGTCCCTCCCTAAGTCTCCTGGGTACCTAAAAGAAACAACCACTCAAGGGCTCATCCAGTACTGAATCACCTCCTGGGCTGGAACTTTTGTTCTTCATCTGGGGGTGTATTGAGAAGTGCATCCAGTAGTGAAGGGCTGAGTTGGGGATGTCTGGAAGAGGGCATCTCCTGGAGGTGAAGTGGTGTAATTGCAGCAGAGCTGCATTTACTAACTTTATTTCTTTTAGATCATCCTCATTACCCTGCAATGTGAAAAAAATATCATCAATGTATCGGAACCAGTTGGAAATGTTCTCGAGAAATGGGGCAATCTCACAGTGGATAGTTTTATATTCAAAGCTTCTCATATACAAATTCACTATGCTCCGGTACAGGCTGCTCCTATACTTACCTCCTTTATTTGTTGGTACAACTCACCATCGAACTAAAAAAAAAATCATTGAGTACTATCTCCAAACATTGTAAGATAAACTTTAGATTAGGCACATACTCTTCCCTGAATAAGGTCTCCTGAATCAATTTAACGGCTTCCATTTGAGGCACGTTAGTGTATATCGCCTACATATCCATGATTACAAGAATTTCATTTGGATGATTAAACGGTAGGCCATCTATTTTGGAGACGTAGTGGTCTGTGTCCTTAATATAAGATGGTAACTTGTTGATTAGAGGTTTAAGTACCACATCGATGTATTTTGATAAGTGTTCCGTGGATGACCCTATTGTGGAAACAATCTGACTCAACGGGGGATTACTGGTATCTTTATGTTTTAGTAACACCATAGATGACCAATATGGGGGTGTTGATAGGTGTACAGTATTCCGCTTCTTTTTGGCAAATAATGCTGGATTAGCCCTTTCTACAATGGCAAGAATTTTTGCTTTAAATTTCCTTTACGGATCACCTCTTAACGTTCCTGTAGAGTTCAGGTATGGCTAGCATCTCTTTTTATTTTATCGTTATATTGCTGAATATCAAAAATGACTATTCCTCCTCCTGTATCACAAGGTTTGATCATAGTATTGTTATTGCCCTTCAGTTTGTGGAGGGCAAAGTACTCCTGCTGTGACATGTTAGGTGGCGGTCTAGGCACATATATGATAACCTTATCAATCTTGGAAATAACAGCTTTCTCAAAAATTTCCACTTCAGGAAATTTAGGAATAAAGTTAGAGGTTGGTTTCAAACCCGATCTATTGGTATCTGTGGTGTTTTCAGTAGTCATAAAAAAGTTTTCAATCTGATCCGTCTGAAAAAGCAAACAAGTCTTTCATAAGTTCCAATCTGTCAATCGATCTAGAAGGGAAAAAAGAGAGTCTCGTTCGCCAGAACGTTCTCCAGAGCGGTTTTTCTGAGTCCCCAGATAGATCATGCAGTCTGTGTGTTCTCTTTTGTACTGCCAGTCACCGGTGTATTCAACTGTGTAGCTTTGTATGTGCATGTAACTTGCATGATCGAGGTAACCATTAGCGGCGATACTACGTGTCTCTCGGATCTCTTTCAAATGCTCGCCGTCCTCTTTCCCCAGCACCCCCATCTCTCCCCCCCCCCAGTCCTACGGTGACTCCTGTCCTGTGGCCGCGAGATTGACCGTGGTTACCTGGAGCTGGGTAGTGGGCAGTCCCCACGGCCTACTACTGGTCTGGCCTGTGGTGGTGCCTGGAGGGGGGTAGTGGAAGGGGGGGATGCCTCCCTGGCATCATACAGTACCTGAATCGTGTGCGTTGTTGCACCCTCCGGCTGTCGGACGCACCTGAAGCTTTATTGGGCTTGAGTGGACTGGAAGAGAGTATGGAACAAGGGGGCCCTGCCAGTGGCCCTACGAAAGTTGAGGGGGCCCCCTGCAAGATACAAGGAAAGGCCCCCCGCTCCAGATTTAATCTGGAGCTGTCAAGCCTGAGTACTGTGCTGAGGGGACCCCCTGCAACTCCCCCCCCCCGCACCAAGGGGGCCTGTGTTTTGATCTATCCATCGATCTATTTAACCATATATCTATATTCATGTATAGAATATATGCAGATGTGCATAGTGCAACGTACTATATATTACCTTTGCTGAGTGTGGGAAGGGGCCAAACATCACTGGAGGGTAAGCCTATGTGGGTTATAACGACCTTCCCGTCCTAAAGCAAAGCAAATAAAAAGCATAATGCACTCAGTATAGTTGACTATTGTGCCATTGCATTCGTTCATGTGTATTAACCAAGAACAGGATGCAAGGGATTATTCCGAATGCTCTGTCGGCATACCTGATCGAAACACTACTTGTACACAACCTTTAGTTCACATTGATGGTGTAGATTTACTGGTTTCAGGAACCATGAGGTGTAGGTAAAGGGGCATGGTTGTTATGTCGGATACTGATAGTATTGTAAAGTATTCTCACAAGTGAAATAAAGAGACATTTGATGTATAATATGGTGGACAAGCATGACGTATCCTTATGTGTAATCAGATGCAGTGGAATTATGAAACTCTGTGGCATTTTCCGCATAGTTATTTTGCCGCAATCGCCACATAATCTCCCATGTGCTGCATATTCTGTAGGTTTTAACAAAAAACATTGTTTCTAGCACAAACTGATCAAAAGTTACTAAAAACGTGGTGCTATGTGTTCATGTGCAATAAAAACACCTTTGCAAAGGTTAACTGGTCATCTTTAAGTTGCTTATGTATGTATTTATTTGTTAAACTGGTACTAATTAAGTGAAACCTTTGCCCAGACAGTTTTTAAGATCTGTAAAAATACAAAATAATTAGGTAACACTATTAAGAAAATGGCCGTATTATTTCACATAATTTGCTTTTTCCTACCACATAATTAATCCAACCCTGCTGCATAATTTGGTGCTCCCTTGCCGTATAATTCCAGTGTCTTTCTTTGTAATGTATGTTTGGTTTTAAATATTTCTTAGGTTGTCACGGTGTGTTTTCTGGTCTTCTTTACTCTTGGCTTGACTAATAGTGCCTTCACCGCCGTAGTGCTCAGAATAATCCCCCATCGTGCACGCTGTGGTGGAGCTGCTCTGAAGGTTTAAAAGGCTCCCAATGACTTGATTCCCGTGTGACCTTTGATAAGTCCATGATCGTAAAGGCTGATCAGAAACACAATGACTTCCAAATTATAACATGCAACTTCCACCAACTTTGCAAGTGTTTACCTAATTTGCAAGCATTTCTGACCTACTCCAGTGAAAACACCTCATCCTATTTTACATAAGTGTATTTGTACAACCACAAAACCACAAAAACATTAATCAATAGAATTACAAAAAAGCACAAAAATAACACAAAGCCCCTACAGAATACCATACCAAAAACATGATGCCACAATGAAACCATAATAAATCAACATAAAACACCACCCCATCACATCGTGAATACACAAAAAAGATAAAATCAGCACACACACCATAAAACAAAACCTAACACCATTGCATTGGCTGTCTTTGTTTTTTTGTGCTTGTATTTTGGTGAACTGTTGTACATTCTTAGGTAGTTTTATTTTGTTGTGCTGATTTGTTGTGTTGCGTTATTGTCTTGATTTATTTCACTGTTTAAAGTGCTAATTGTTTTAAATGTTCAGATAACATTTGAGTGTCACATTTTAAGATGCTACAATATCTTTCAATTGAGTTGATCAATTGGATAGTGATGATGGCATGGTCAATTAACTGGGTTTATTCTAGGTGCTATTTTAATCTGTTGAAATATCTGTGAGCTAAATAAAGTAGTATTTCTTAAGATTTTTTTTCATGGATGATAACAGTTTTACTGTTTGCTTGACAAGATCAAAAGAATCAAGTACACATCATTCATGGTGAAAGATTGCAAAGCATAAAAACAATAAAAAAACATTATTTGCACTGCAGTGAAAAACATATTTTCTCTCATTCCCTTAGGATTATGCCTTCATAGGACTGGAATTTGACATGTTCTTTGAACCAACGGATCCTGGGTCTGCTAAAAAAGCAATCCCATGTGCAGGGAGTGTAGGTTAACAAGATGCAAGTCATCTGCCGGTTATTACAGTATTACAGCTTCCAGGTCCAGAAACGTGCAGGGCTACGCGGGTTGCTTGCTTCTGTGCTCATACACAGCACTTTGAATTCATTGTATTCGATTTTCTCTTATCACCTCTATTTGGTAATAGCATTTAGGCTCGAGCATTTACATGAGGTTAACCAAATGTTATTACAAACACACTGCCAGTCTCAAAGACTGAATCTCGTGCCATATTGGAAAAGCTGTTCAGCTCTAGCAGCTTGCTGATGCGGTTCTGTTAGCGTGTTGTTTTTTAGGTCTCGCCTTTACCATTCCGCAGGAATGGGAAATGGGGAGAATTCAAGTCGGCTATTTTCTCTTCAAACCAAAGGGCTTTCAGCCGCGGTTTTCTTGCAGTTCATGTGAATCACGTGATCAAACATGCACGAGCATTCACGTCCAGGGCTTCTCCTCCCCTAGCAGCACTCCTCCCACACCAGCAACTCTCCCCTCCCACACCAGCACCTCCCCTCTCTCTCTCCGCAAACACAGCCTTGCCCGAGCAGCACTCCTCCCACACCAGCAACTCTCCCCTCCCACACCAGCACCTCCCCTCTCTCTCTCCGCAAACACAGCCTTGCCCGAGCAGCACTCCTCCCACACCAGCAACTCTCCCCTCCCACACCAGCACCTCCCCTCTCTCTCTCCGCAAACACAGCCTTGCCCGAGCAGCACTCCTCCCACACCAGCAACTCTCCCCTCCCACACCAGCACCTCCCCTCTCTCTCCGCGACTTCCCCCTCACACATCAGCACCTCCTCTCTTTCTCCCCGCCAACACAGCCTTGCCGTATCAGCACTCCTGCCACACCAGCACCTCCCAGGAAAAAAAAATGGCGGCTGCGCATGTAGTTTGTTTACATCTCTGCCACATGCGTTCTTAAATAGCATACCCTTCGTCACTACCTTTTATCTACACAGTATACTGCTACTGTCTCTTCCTACCTTTTATCTACACAGTATACTGCTACTGTCTCTTCCGAACCACACCTCTACCTGCAGCACAGTTCTGACACATCTTTGTATTTATTTTCACAGTAAATAATGTTGGACGCGCATTTCTTTGGAATATATATCTTATGCTGACTTGGCCTGTCACCTACAACGCCCTACATGTTACTTCTGAGTAAACACCAAGCACAACTCACCATGCCTCTCCCCTCTCCCTTGCACACACTCTTTCAGAGACACGCTTTCCGTTCGTGCAGCAGGTGCAGTGACACCGGACTCAGCAATCCATACTATCAAATGATTTCTTACATATCTGCCACATGCGTTCTTAAATAGCATACCCTTCGTCACTACCTTTTATCTACACAGTATACTGCTACTGTCTCTTCTGAACCACACCTCTACCTGCAGCACATTTATGACACATCTTTGTATTTATTTTCACAGTAAATAATGTTGGACGCGCATTTCTTTGGAATATATATCTTATGCTGACTTGGCCTGTCACCTACAACGCCCTACATGTTACTTCTGAGTAAACACCAAGCACAACTCACCATGCCTCTCCCCTCTCCCTTGCACACACTCTTTCAGAGACACGGTTTCCGTTCGTGCAGCAGGTGCAGTGACACCGGACTCAGCAATCCATACTATCAAATTATTTCTTACATCTCTGCCACATGCGTTCTTAAATAGCATACCCTTCGTCACTACCTTTTATCTACACAGTATACTGCTACTGTCTCTTCCGAACCACACCTCTACCTGCAGCACATTTATGACACATCTTTGTATTTATTTTCACAGTAAATAATGCTGGACGCGCATTTCTTTGGAATATATATCTTATGCTGACTTGGCCTGTCACCTACAACGCCCTACATGTTACTTTTGAGTAAACACCAAGCACAACTCACCATGCCTCTCCCCTCTCCCTTGCACACACTCTTTCAGAGACACGCTTTCCGTTCGTGCAGCAGGTGCAGTGACACCGGACTCAGCAATCCATACTATCAAATTATTTTACAATATTTAAATGGCTGGGACACATACACGAATAACACATCTCTGTTCCTGTCTCTTTGTTATCCTATCCCAATCACGGACGACAACATGCACAAACAGACAACAGACTTTGTCTTTTGCATTCACGCACAGAAACACGTACACCACAGCCATCACACTCTATCTCTTTTCCTTTCATCCACGGAAACATGCACACGTTCACAACATTTACACGTGCATCTTGCAAGCATACCCACCCTTCCTTAGCTTATCCCTCCGTCTTAACTTCAGTCTTTTCATTCATCTGGCCCTTTCGTCCTTTTACTCTCGCAAATACGCACTAAGACAAACAGGGTAGACTCTTTCACTTTCATGCACGACTTTCTTTTCCCCTCTGTAAGGTGGGGAGGGGGCCAGAGTCTAACGTCTGGGGCCTAACCACCCCAGGAGACTAAATTGCTTTCAGCAGAGTCGTAAAGATTGTAATCTGTTGTAGGCCATCCGCGGGGAAATGCAAATGTTAACTACAGAGACCGAAAGGCGCCTTTTTTTTCCGCCAAACCATAAAGCAAGGGAAGCAACTTTAGAAACAAGCGGCACGTTCTTTTACACTGTCGATGACATGCACGTACAATGGTCTTATTGTTGTTTATTATTTTTTTTTTTTTTTATACTTACGTTTCATAGTGGAAACTTTCACGTTCACAACATTTACACGTGCATCTTGCAAGCATACCCACCCTTCCTTACCTTATACCACCATGTCTTAACTTCAGTCTCATTCACAACACACATTCGTCACATAAATGCACACCCTCGAAAAACAACACTGCTGCTCACTCAGTTTGCACATGCAGATCACACAACTTCGCAACATCTTGGCAAATATTTTGCGTGAAAAAGAACAGGAAATATTACACGGCATTTTAGACACATTTGTCCCATGACTCCATAGGCCATCCTTCCTACTACGCTATTCCATCCTTTCGTTTTACATACAACTCACAACACTTTCAATAAGTGAGGCATTTGACGACAAACAAATTATTTATAACATGCATCTTAAATACTATATACCAACTACAGCTGTACGTGCTCTTAAATAGCACACCCTTCGTCACTACCTTTTATCCACAGAGTATATTGAGACAATTCTGCTGCTCCCTCCTAATGCACGCACAGATCACAACACTGCGACACATATATAAAAGTCTGTTTCATCGGAATTGACAATTTTTGCCAAACTATACACAACTTGGCCATACATCACACTAAATGTACACTACTTCTCAACACACATTAGTGACATGCATCTACACAATCGTGATCCGATTCGGCTACTCACTCATTAGGCACAGGGAGCTCATACCACTTTGCCACATCCCTTGAAGAATTTGACCTGCAAATACGGAACGAAAGTGCCTATGCTTTGTATATATAATAATTCCATGCCTGCACACACTACCTTTCAGAATCCGCAGCTCACTCCTTTTGCAAACACACAGGGCACACTCATTCTAAACATATCACTAACGCATTTCAATCAAAATAAAACTGTAAGCAAGTGCGTTACTCAACTCAGTGAAAGCACCTCTCAGTCACTGATCACAGAAATTACTCACACTGCACACAGGCCTCACTCAAAGTGCACACAGCCCTCACTAACACTTTACACAGACTTCAGAAAACACACTGCATACAGTACGCTATCAGTGCGTACTGCACACACTTACTGCACACAGACAGAACTTACAGTGCACCCAGCACTCACTCAAAAGAACGACACACGTCTTCAATACTATATAGTAACTACAGATGTATGTGTTCTTAAATAGCACACCCTTCGTCACTACATTTTATCTACACAGTATATTGATCCAATTCGGCAGCTCCCTCCTAATGCACGCACAGATCACAACACGCCGACACATATAGGAAAAAAATCTGTAGCATAGACATTTACACGTGCATCTTGTAAACAAAATCCCCCTGCTACTGTCTCTTCCGAACAATACCTCTACGTCTAGCACATTTATGACACATCTTTGTCTTTATTTTCACAGTAAATAATGTTGGACGCGCATTTCTTTGGAATATATATCTTATGCTGACTTGGCCTGTCACCTACAACGCCCTACATGTTCCTTCTGAGTAAACACCAAGCACAGCTCACCATGCCTCTCCCCTCTCCCTTGCACACACTCTTTCAGAGACACGCTTTCCGTTCGTGCAGCAGGGGCAGTGACACCGGACTCAGCAATCCATACTATCAAATTATTTAACAATATTTAAATGGCTGGGACACATACACGAATAATACATCTCTGTTCGTGTTTTTGTTATCCTATCCCAATCACGAACGACAACATGCACAAAAAATAACAGACTTTCTCTTTTGCATTCACGCACAGAAACACGTACACCTTGACCACATTTACACGTGCTTCTTGCAAACAAACACCCCCTTCCTTCGGTGTCATTCATTCATTCATCTACACATTTAAGATTTTCTTATTCTGACGTGCACTTTTTTTCATTTTAAGCATAACACCGTGTCTTTCGATTGATGAAACAATAACATAAAAACATCTCTCTGTTGCATTCAGCACGCAAGGCAACATGCACAAACAGTACACCAAAAACAGATTTCTGCTCGTGCCTCTTGCTTATTCTATCCCAATCAGGCCCGTCCACACGCACGGTAGTAACACACAGCCATCACACTCTATTTCTTTTCCTTTCATCCACGGAAACATGCACACGTTCACAACATTTACACGTGCATCTTGCAAGCATACCCACCCTGCCTTAGCTTATCCATCCCTGTCTTAACTTAATCATTATTCAGTCATCTGCACCTTTCGTCCTTTTACTCGCGCAAATACGCACTAAAACAAACAGGCTAGACTCTCTCTTTCATGCACGACAACTTTTTTTTTTTTCTTCTTTCTTTTCACCTCTGTAAGGTGGGGAGGGGGCCAGAGTCAAACGTCTGTGGCCTAACCACCCCAGGAGACTGAATTGCTTTCAGCAGAGTCGTAAAGATTGTAATCTGTTGTCGCCCATCCGCGGGGAAATGCAAATGTTAACTAAAGAGACCGAAAGGCGCCTTTTTTTTCAAACAAACCATAAAGCAAGGGAAGCAACTTTAGAAACAATGTGTCAAGCGGCACGTTCTTTTACACATTCGATGACATGCACGTACAATGGTCTTATTGTTTTATACTTACGTTTCATAGTCCAAAGTTACACACAAAACATGCATAGCAACATCCCGAAGGGCCTGCTTAGGGCATTCACCCACAACAAATCGACCATCATAACACGATATTTTACGTGTGCGGATCAGGGCCGTCCACACGCACCACAGTAACTAACACACAGCCCTCAGACTCTGTCTTTTCCCATTCATCCACGGAAACACGCACACGTTCACAACATTTACACGTGCATCTTGCAAGCATATCCACCCTTACTTACCTTATCCCACCTTGTCTTAACCTCAGTCTCATTCACAACACACATTCGTCACATAAATGCACACCCTCGAAAACCAACCCTGCTGCTCACTCACTTTGCACAGGAAGATCACACCACTTCGCCACATCTTGAAAATTATTTGAAGTGCAAATTTTCAGACAATATTACACGCCACTTTTAACACATTTGTCACATGACTCCATAGCCCATCCTTCCTACTACGCTCTTCCATCCTTTCTTTTTACATAGAACTCACAACACTTTCATAAGTGACGCATTTGACGAAAAACACATTATTTAGAACATGCATCTTCAATACTATATACTAACTACAGCTGTACGTGCTCTTAAATAGCACACCCTTCGTCACTACCTTTGATCCACACAGTATATTGAGCCAATTCTGCTGCTCCCTCCTAATGCACGCACAGATCACAACACTGCGACACATATATAAAAGTCTGTGTCATCGGAATTGACAATGTTTGCCAAACTATACACAACTTGGACATACACACTAAATGTACACTACTTCTCAACACACATTAGTGACATGCATCTACACAATCGTCATCCGATTCGGCTACTCACTCATTAGGCACAGGGAGCTCATACCACTTTGCCACATCTCTTGAAGGATTTGACCTGCAAATACAAAACGAAAGTGCCTATGCTTTGTACATATAATAATTCCATGCCTGCACACACTACCTTTCAGACTACGCTGCTCACTCCTTTCGCAAACACACAGGGCACACTAATTCTAAACATATCACTAACGCATTACCATCAAAAGAAAAATGTAAGCAAGTGCGTTACTCAGTGCAAGCACCTCTCAGTCACTGCTCACAGCACTTACTCACACTGCACACAGGCCTCACTCAAAGTGCACACAGCCCTTTATAACACTTTACACAGACTTCTAACACAATGCATACAGTACGCTATCAGTGCGTACTGCACATACTTACTGCACACAGACAGAACTTACAGTGCACCCAGCACTCACTCAGTGCACGCAACAGTAAAAAAATTGCACACAAGCGTCATTCACACTACAGACAGCCCTCACTAACAATGCACACATCCTTCAAACACACTGCATACAGTACGCTATCAGTGCGTACTGCAATCAATATCTGCACACAGACAGAACGTACAGTGCACACAACCATCAATCAGTCCACACAGACCTCACTGTCAGTGCACACAGAACTCATTCTGAGACTTTTATCAACTCTAAATCCACCTGCACACAGGCGTCACTCACACTGCACACAGGCCTCACTAACAATGCACACATCCTTCAAACACACTGCATACAGTACGATATCCGTTCCTACTGCAGACACTATCTGCACACAGACATAACTCACAGTGCACACAACAATCATTCAGTCCAAACAGCCCTCCCTGTCAGTGCACACAGGCCTCAGTCGGGAAGTTTTTGTGCAGTTCTTAACAATCTACATAGAACACTAGCCCTCAGTATATGCTTAGCACATGCATACACACAAACACTATACATCCTTTTCTATCACACACAACTGATGAATAGATTACACAGTTACAATATGTTTGACATCTTAGTGTGCCAAGTGCTCTTTTACTTCACTAGCATTTATTGTGAAAGAATGAGCACGAATTCTTAACGTCACATTTAGGACTACAACGCCGCTATATTTTTACATTATCTTTATACCCACGTACCTTTTACACCCTTCATTGCTTTATACTTTGTTTAGTTTTAAAAATATATGGATAAATATAAGATTTCCTCGGATTTACGTTACTTTTTTTCGGAATGCTTCTTCCTTGCTGCGTGCGTGAAGACACGTACATTAACAAGTGGTGCCTCAAGGAGACACGAAAGTCGCTAGTGGCGCCACAATCGAACCTACATCTACATACACATTCACATTTTCACACTTGGGAGTTACACACATTATCTCTGGAGACATCTCCCGGGGCCAAGGGAAGGGGATGTACCTTTCATCCTTTGTCCACTTCCAAACACCTTACCAGGAAACTTCTCCACTTCGGCCTATTTAAGATCACGAAAGGCTCATTGTGAGCCATAGCCTTTTTCGTCTCCAGAAACACAAGAGTGACCCACGGAACGACGCTGTATTTGCAACGAAGACTACAGATTCAAAGACACTACGCGACTACTTTGGAATGTAAGTGCATTTGTACTTTTTTTCGTACTACACTTGACTTTTCCTTACAAGTTTAAATTACTTGGTCGTCTCTACATTTCCTTATCTCTTTCTCCTCTCATTTTCAAGCTTTCTACCTCTACACATTCTCCCCTGTATCTCTCCACTTTCTAAACAGATATATTTTCAGCGTTCACTCTTTTAGGTCCCTTTAACAGCACACTCTTACCATTCATTTTCGCCTTTACTTTGCTCACTTCAGCTCATGAATACTTTCTTATTCAATCTTACCCTCCTTCTTATGGTTCCTATAACTACATTGCCAGATCCACAAAAATATTAACCAACACATTTGTTTCATTGACCTCACCCAAAAAATATCAATCGTACTCTAATGAGCATTAAAGACGGACGTAATACATGTGACTAAATTATAATTTTTCTTTTACAGATACAACACAGACTGTTTGCTAATCATTCTGTACCACTTGTGATCTTCAACAAACAATAATTTAGGTGAGTACATCTGCATGTTACTGTTGTCATAGAATTATCTGTCTTACGGAAACGCTTAGTGAAATAAGGGTATTTTTAAAGGCCACTATACACTCCCTCTACCTGTCTCTATGATCAACATGACATACCACATAAGCGTCACACGATTGCACACACTTTTTGGACTACTCCGCTGCTCACTCATTTAGGACACGTATCTCACACCACTTCGCAATATCTTACAAATGTGTTTAGCAGTTACATTCATGGCTCATATTAACTGCCATTTTCAAATCATTTGGACCATGTTTGTGTCTCTTGATTATCCTATGCCAATCAATCACGTCCACACGCACGACAGGCAATAACAGCCCTTACACTACATCTCTTTTCCAGTCATCCACGGAAAAACTTACACGTTGACAACATTTACACGTGCATCTTGCAAGCATACCCACCCTACCTTACCTTATCGCCCCCTGTCTTCACTTCTGTCTCATTCATTCATTTGCACCTTTAAGGCTTTTACTCGCGCAAATACGCAGTAAAAGAACAAACACTCTAGAATCGTTCACATCCATGCACCACACGTTTGATTTTCATTTTTATCTTCACCTCTGTAAAGTGGGGAGGGGGCCACAGCAAAACGTTTGCGGACTTCATTACAATTAATCGTTCATATTAAATGCCATTTTGACATCATTTGCACCATGTTCGTGTCTCTTCCTTATTCTATGGCAATTAATCACGTCCACATCACCTACAACGCCCTACAGGGTCCTTCTCAGTAAACACCAAGCACAGCTCACCATGCCTCTCCCCTCTCCATTGCACACACTCTTTCAGAGGCACGATTTGCGTTCGTGCAGAAGGTGCAGTCACACCGCCATCAGGAATGCATACAATCAAAGCAATTTCTACTTTTTCACCAGCTGGGACACATACACGAAAAAACATCTCTGTTCGTGGCTCTTTCTTATCCTATCACAATAACGACCGCCAACACGCACAAACAGACCACAGTCTTTCTCTTTTGCATTCAGGCACAGGAACACGCACACTTTGAACACATTTACACGTTCTTATTCCAAGCAAACGCCCCCTGCCTTGTGTCTCATTCATTCATCTCCACTTTTCTGCCTTTCATATTCTGACGTACAATTTTTTCCCACTTTTAAACATACAACCCTGTCTTTCAATTGCTGGAACTATTACACATAATCATCTCTCTGTTACATTCAGCACGAAGGCACACATAATCATCTCTCTCTTCCATTCAGCACGCAAGGCAACATGCACAAACAGTCCACCAAAATTATCTTTCTGGTCGTGGCTCTTGCTTATCCTATCCCAATCAGGCACGTCCACACGCACGACATGAACACACAGCCCTCAGACTCGAGCTCTTTTCCATTCATCCACGGAAACACGCACACTTTCACGACTTTTACACGTCCATCTTGCAAGCATACCCAACCACCCTGCCTTACGTTTTGTCTCATTCACTCATCCACATGTTTCTGAGTTTCACTTGCGTAAATACGCCCAAAAACACAACAAACACACAAATTCGCTCTCCAAACATCCCCCCCCACCCACAAAAAAAAAAACGCACGCTAACACGCACACGTGAGTGCCTCTTCCTTATCTTATTACACGCATGCCCGGTAACATGCACAAACAGCTTACAGACTCTCTCTTTTCCATACACGCACGTAAACACGCACACGTTCACAACATTTAGACGTGCATCTTGCAAGCATACACACCCATCCTGCCTTACATTCTGTCTCATTCACTTATCAAAATTTTTATGTGTTTCACTAGCGTAAATAAACACTAAAACACAAGCAACACACAAATTCTCTATCCCAAACACACCCCTACACTCACAGTCTCTCTTACATGGAAACACGCACACCATAGCTTTGCTCTCATTCATCGCCACGTTCTTCAAACACACCTTCGACTTTTACTTACGCACGTCAACACGCACAACCAGCCCACAGACTCTCTTGGGAAAATACACATTTTTTTAGGCAATCTATTACATGCATGTCAATTGGTATTTGGACATTCTAACGTTGGGTCGTGCTAATTTACACAACAAACATGGGAAACTGGGATTTAAAGCACATTGGTACATTACATGCCCAGCACATTTTTCATACTACACTATTCCATCCATTTTTTAAATAAAAAATACAGTTTGCACCAATTCACAACATTTACATTAAGAATTTTTAGAGCTAAAAAAATTTGTTTGAACACACGGCTTTTTAGACTATAATTCCTACAGCTATACCTATTATTATACAGCACACCCTTCATTCCCAAATTTTTTTTAACTACATCTAGAGCCTATTCCGCTGGGTCCTCCTAAGGCACACACACATCGAACTACTTTGCCACATCTATAAAGCACAGTTGCATAACAATTAGTAACAAAAACAACACATACACAAATTGGCCACACATCACTAAAAATTTACACTACATATCAACACACAGTCAAATGCATGCACACTCGGGAGCCAACTCTGATGCTCAGGCATTTTGTTCGGGTATGGGCATCTCACACCCATTTGCCACATCTCTTGAACTATTTGACCTGCTAATTCAATACTAAAGTGCCAATGCTTTGTACAAATAAGAAGGCCATGCCTGCACAGCCTACCCTTCCAATTCTGATGAGCCCTCCTTATGGTAACAAACAGGGGACACTAATTCGAACCATATGTTACTCAAATACAGCACAGGTCCCATAAATGCACAGAATGCCTATCAAAGTCAACTCCTACCTCTGCATATGTAGCTCACACTAATTATACATATTGTCCCCTCCCTGCACAACATTTCCTTGCTACTCCACTGCTCCATCCTTTGGCACACAAAGCTTACAACACTTTGCTACTTATCAGGAACGTTTATTACATTAACATTACTGTTTTTTTCCTGCTATTTTACAACTATAACAAGCCTCATGCTAATTGTTATTTAGAATAGCAGATGCTTTCATCTACTTTCTTACAACAGTTGACTCCCACTTTTACCTGGCATTATGAGACTCAAGTATTCGGACTAACAACGTAAAATACTGTCACTCTTTACTTTTGGGGGGTGGAGGATGCTCATAGTGACTATTTTATAGGGAAACTGAGTTATCAATTTCACTTTCACATTAATCATTTCTCGCGCATGCCCAAGCGCACACACTTTGCCGCTTACTATACTCCCTCACAACTTTCCTTTGTCAGAATGATGTGTTCATAATAATACATTACCAAAAAAAATACCAATTACTTTAACTGGCTCACTAACTTTCATGCTTCCATTATTTTTCACCCTACTTCTTAGCATTTTCTATCAACACTCATTTCATACAAAACATAGAAATGTTTATCTCACTACATTCATTTTTTCTCTAATTCACAAACTGTACTCAGTATGCAGGGCAACAAGCATACACTCTACACATCACACACTTTCACACTACAAAGTTGCTCATAAAACTAAAAGAAGGCACACACACACACACACAATCTATTATCATGCCCTCTGTCACACTCTCACACAAAAGTATACTAACTTTACAAACTACTATTGCATTTCCTGTTTTTGTTTAGGATTTGACGTGTCATTTCATGTAAATAATATTCTGACAATTCATATTACTCTTATTTCAGATTCATCCATTGAGGTACAATCACCCACAAATCAAGGTAAATAATATTCTTGGTTGGAAACAACTATAAATAGTTATTACATAAGTAATTTGACTTACTTCTGTGAATAGACTTTAGAGGGATAAAGTAAAGGGAGTACAAAAAACCATGCATAGATGTTTAAAAGCCAGTTACCATCAAGGCAATACAAGATTTAATAGTACATCTAAAGGGAAGCAATGCTTACCAAATAGTACTTTTGCTATTTTGCACAATGTATGCAAACCAGTTAATACATGGAACTCCAACGATCTACATTATATCATGGACCTTGGAGATGCTTTGTATCTACAAATGCATTCTTTTAACAATGAAACACTTATGCATCCTGATGATTTGCCAAAATATATAGAGCACAATAATAGGTTTTATTCACTTACTCTACGCAACCCTTTCTATGGTAATGTCCTTAAACGTTTTGATGAAAACTATCCAGATATTAACAGTGCATTGCATTTAGGGATTTCGAAGTACTGTGGGGTACTACTTTGTATGAGTGTATATGTCATTTCTATTTTTAAAAATAGCCAAACATACTATGTATTTGATTCACATAGCAGGGACAATGAAGGCATGCCACATTCAAATGGAACCTGTGTAACTCTAGAATTTCCAACTTTTGAAGCACTTATGGAATATGTAATTAATCTAGCCAAAAAATTTAGAAATTCTCCGCAGGATTGCATACCATTTGAATTAACACCAATAGATGTAAAAGAAATTTTGAAGCAAACATTCCAAAGAGCACTTCGAGTGCACAAGAAAAATAGTCTTTTAACTCCAGTTACTAACATCTTTGGACATACTACTCAAGTTATTGACAATTCTATTTTTGAAGGGAGTTTGCTTTCTTCCGAGCCTTTAGGTACTGTAAGTAATTGCAGTATTAGAAATACGAGTAAGAAAAATCATTTGGCAGGAACAAGTATTTCTATTATGGGGACAAACAAACAGTCTCTAATAAAAAAAGGAAACTTGACACTTTCTGAACATAGTGCAAAAAATAGTGAAAATACTACTGTTGCACTAGGAACAATTGACAATGTTGGGAATAAAGTACTTCAACCAAACAGACCAACTGGAAGTTTACCTCTGGGACGAAAAAGAAAAGCAAATAAAGCGAGTTTACTTTCTATGGACGCTTTAGCAACTCAAAGTAAGGTGAATAATAGCAATACTAGTAAGGAAACTCAATTGCTACAAACAAGTACTTCTATTCTGGAGACAAATAAACACTGTCAAATCAACTTTGATTACTTTAGCCTTTCAGAACATAGTCTGAAAAAAAGGAAAAATAGAAGTGATGCACAAGGACCCATTGACAATCTTGGAAATAAAGGTGTTGAAAAAAACACAACAAATGTAATGTTAACGGTGGGAGAAAAACGCAAAGGTAATAAACAAATCCATTTAATTATTAATAAATTCCATCGTGAAATATTGCATGGACCAGAGTATGTTTGTACGATTTGCAACCAGTTGTGGCATAAACAAACAATTAAAAATACTCGCACTGTTTGTGAAACAGAAATGTTTAAAAGGTGTAACATTAGTAGCAAGAAAACAAATTTAATTTGTATGACTTGCTATGCTTACATCAGAAAAGATAAAATACCACCATGTTCAGTCCTAAATGGCATGTCATTTCCAAATGTACCAATTGAATTAGAATTATACGATTTAGAAGAAAGATTAGTTTCTCCGAGGATACCTTTTTTACAAATTCGTAGTTTACCACGCGGATTTCAAAAATCATTATCAGGTGCTGTTGTTAATGTACCTGCAGATGTAATGAC
This sequence comes from Lissotriton vulgaris, assembly GCF_964263255.1. Classification (NCBI taxonomy): domain Eukaryota; kingdom Metazoa; phylum Chordata; class Amphibia; order Caudata; family Salamandridae; genus Lissotriton; species Lissotriton vulgaris. The sequence continues at coordinate 2,047,430,695 of NC_141691.1, forward strand.
AACAGTTACAATTTTACCAAGGCAAATGAATGATGCCATGACCATCCCAGTAAAATTAAAAAGGAAACTAATGTATAGATCGCACACGCATTATGAAAATATTCGCCCAAACACAGTTAAAAAGGCAGCAACATGGCTAGCAACCAATAGTGTCATGTTTAATGAATATGGTGTGACAATTAACCCCGAATGGCAGTATATACCTCCAGAAATCAACAATGTAAATGATAATTCCGACACAAGCTATTCTTCAGATACATCTGAGAACATGGAAGCTGGAAATTTAGATACTATGTTAACAAATGAAACAATTACCTCAAATAGGGTAAATGTTTTAAGTTTAGCTCCAGCTGAATATAATACACCAAGAGGTTTATATGAGGATAAAGATTCAGAATTTTTGGCTTTCCCTACAATTTATTGTGGAGAACGAAGGCCAAACAATAAGGAAAGACATATACCGGTACATTATAGTACTATTTGCCAATGGGAATTAAGAAGTCATGATAGAAGAGTAGCTAAAAGTATGACTAATGTTTTCTTTAAACTTAAAAAATTACATATTAAGCAAATTCAAGGGAAAATTAATATTTCCATACGGAAAAAATATACAGATGGTAAGAATATTACTGCTAAAGATATAAAATATAATATTGAAAATTTGTTCCAGTTTAATGAAGGTTATAAAGTTTTGAAAACTATACGCAGTTCACCTCCTTATTGGGAAAGTTGTAAAAGAGATCTTTTTGCTATGATAAGACAACTTGGAATACCAACTTTTTTCTTGACTTTATCTGCTGCTGAAACAAAATGGCACCATTTAATAAATATATTATTGAGAGTTAAAAACTTAAATGAATGCACAGAAGAGGAATTCAATAACATGTCTTGGGAAACTAAATGTCGATTAATACAAGAAGATCCTATTACATGTGCTAGACAGTTTGACTATCAAGTGAGGAAATTGTTTAATTGTGTTTTGATGAACGGGACAAATCCAATTGGGGAAATAGTTGACTACTTTTACAGAGTAGAATTCCAACAGAGAGGTTCTCCACATATACATGCATTACTATGGGTAAAAAATGCACCCCTCTATGGTGTGTCGCCATTAGAAGATGTCAATGAGTTTATTGAGCAATATATTCAATGTAATAAGTCACATGACACTGTTTTACAGCCTTTAATAAATTTACAAAGGCATGGGCACGCTAAAAATTGCCGCCGCAAAGAAAAAAGAACATGTAAATATCAATACCCAAAATATCCTATGTCAAAAACTCTCATATTAGAGCCATTGACACTTGAAGGCACAGATAGGCAATGGAAAGATAATCTAAAACGTATCCATGAAGCTATGAATGATGCTACTTTTAGCACACTTTCTTTTGATGATTTCTTAGGTGTTATTAAGATGGATAATAAAGAATATATCACTTCGATACAAACTAGTTTAGAAAAGCCAACAATTTTTTTAAAAAGAACACCAGATGAATGCTTCATTAATAACTACAATAGTACGATTTTAAAAGCTTGGCGAGCAAACATAGACTTGCAGTTTGTACTAGATGCTTATGCTTGTGCAGTCTATATTATTTCATATATTAGCAAATCGCAAAGAGGAATTAGCAAACTTATTGCACAAGCGGCTAAAGAAGTGAAAAACAATAGTAATGTCAAAGAACAACTTAAACACATAGGGAACACATTCCTCAATTGCACAGAAATTAGTGCTCAAGAAGCAGCATATCTCATTCTTCAGATACCATTACGGAAAAGTTCACGGGCATTTGTATTTATTAATACTAGCCCACCAGAAAAAAGAACTTATTTAATGCGCGATATGGAAACTATTAATTCATTGCCAGAAAATTCGACTGACATTCAATGTGAAAATATTATTGCTAAGTACTGCAAGAGACCCAAAACATTAGAAATGTGTACTTTAGCTGATTATGCCTCAAATTTTAATTACTCCAGCAAAAAAAAATATACCAGAGAAATTAATGACTCCGAAGATTTACTTGCTGAAAGAAACTTTTACAGCTCAGATGAGGAAGAAATTGAAATAGAATGTACAGAGGAGGATGTAGGTATGCAGAATATAAATAGCAAGTATGCTTTAAGTAAGCGCAAACGGCGAAAAATGATACGCTTTCGCAGATTTAACAAAGACAAAGAGCCAGAAGAATATTATAGAGAACTATTAATGTTGCACTATCCATGGAGAGAAGAACATAAAATTATAGCTAACAAGGATACTTACTTTGAAAGGTATCTAATAGTAAAAAAGGTAGTTGATTCACAAGTTAAAATATATAACCATAATCACGGTGAAGTTACAAATATTACGAATGAAGAGTCGAATGAAAATATTCTATCCCCTCCTCTATCACCACAATTAATACCAACAGAAAATGTAGGTGATGAAGGGAATAATAAAGAAAATCAACATCTATATGATTTGTCATTAGATTTAGGAATTAGAACAATAACTGAAGAAACAAGCTTAACTAACTCCATTCTACCTGATGATAAATACAAACAGATAATGCACAACTTAACTGCTCAACAACTCAATTTTGTTTACCATCACTTGAATTTGTTAAAAACGAAAAGTACTCCATGCTATACTTTCTGCACTGGAGGGGCTGGTGTTGGTAAAAGCTTTCTAATAACTGCACTACATCAAACATTACTACGCTACTATAATACAAAGGCAGGGGAAAATCCAGATAATATACATGTCTTACTTACTGCTCCAACAGGCAAAGCAGCACATAATATTCAAGGCCAAACATTGCATAGTACTTTCAAAATTCCTGTCTCACAAAGTTTTAATTATAAACCACTAAGTCATGAAAATAGAACTTCACTTCAAATGCAAATGATGCATGTTAAAGTTCTGATTATAGATGAAATTTCGATGGTGGGTCAAAAAATGTTTAATTTTATACATAACAGACTACAAGAAATAAAGTCGTCAAATGAACCATTTGGAGGAGTTTCTATTATAGCTATTGGTGACTTCTACCAATTGAAACCTGTTTGTGACAGATACATTTTTCAGGATTCTAATAATTTGTATGGCCCTTTAAGTATTAATTTATGGAAAGAACATTTTAAACTCTTTGAATTAACGAAGATTATGCGTCAAAAAGAAGATCTACAATTTGCAGAACTACTAAACAGATTAAGAGAAGGGAAGCATACTAAAGAAGATATTCTAATAATTAAGCAAAGAGAAATGCCACCTGATGAGAGTCTCTTAGAAACAATCCCATACATTATGTCTACAAATGTTGAAGGTAATGAAATGAACAGAATTGTTTTGGATAAACATAGCAAGGATTATCCAGTGTATATAATAGTAGCTAACGATACTGTGAGTTCTGATGTTTCAGAAAATGTCAAAAAAACTATAATAAAGCAATTGCCTAAGGATCCAACAAAAACTATGGGACTTGCACATACATTACACATTGCTTTACAGCTCCGTTATGATTTAACTTGCAATGTGGATGTAAATGATGGTTTAACAAATGGCGCAACTGGTATAGTCCAATTTGTTGACATTATTAACAATACTCCATTTCTAGTCTGGGTATCATTTGACAATATTAGTGTTGGGCAAAAAGCAAGGCAAGAATATAAGCATTTATATCATTCACAAATAGAAAAGTCATGGACACCAATACATGCTATAGCTAGACATTTTCAATACACTAAGAAATTTATTACTGTTATACGCAAACAATTTCCTTTACGACAAGCATCCGCACGTACTATACATCGCACACAAGGGGACACTATTGAGCCACTTTATATACACTTTAATAATAGCAAAATTCATCACTTACATTATGTTGCTATAAGCAGAGCTAAATGTATACAGAACATATACGTGAAGAATTTTGATGATACTAAAATTATAGTACACCCAAAAGTTAATGAGGAAATGGAAAGATTAAGGACCGAAATGCAACTTGAAATCACAATACCACAATTAGATACATACAAAACACATTTCAATATTATAACACACAATATACGATCACTTCAGAAGCATTTCACATCAATGATAGCTGATAGTAACATAATGCAAGCAGACATTATTTGCTTAACTGAGATCAACACAACAAGGAACTCAACTGCAAATGATTTTTATGTAGAACAATATGATCACATGATATTTGATAAATTTCATACATACAACACTAACCATGGGATGATACTCTACTACAAGAAAGAGCTTAGGATATTACCTATTTATGAAACACACCAAGGGATAGACATTTTACATTTTACATTACAGATTCAGGACACAGATTACCTTATTATTATAGTCTACAAACCACCACAGAAACTTATTACAGATCTTTTAGAAATTATTACCAGTATCACTAATTTTTATCCAGCACACAAATTCATCATTATGGGAGATTTCAATGTGGATGTCTCTCAAAGCAATTCACAAACTAACAAACTCATTGGGTTCTTTGAGAGTAAGTTGCAATGTACACAACTTATAGATACTTACACAACAGACTACCAATCTATCTTAGATCATATATATACCAATTACATACTTCAAAGTTATGGTATATTAGAATGCTATTACAGTGATCATAAAGCACTATGGATTTGTATTTAACATTTGTTGTAACTTATATTTCTATTTCAGATGTTGACTATTGAAGAAATCGCTAACATTACCACAAATGACAACAAGCCATATGAAAAACCCATAAGAGTTAATGTGATCAAGTGCTCAAGCAAAACTAATTACAAAAACGCAAAACAAGAAAATAAAGTACTTTTTCATTTGGCTCTGGCAGACAAAACTGGAACAATCAAAGCTACGTGCTACCAGGAAACTTTATATCAGCAGACACAAAAAACTTGTGGACTACTTATACGCAATTTTATAATTAAAAACAACACAATTCTGATTACTAAGCAAACAAAAGTAACAAAATTTCCAGCAATGACTATAACTCAAGAACTAATTCAAGAAGCGGAAAACATTTTGCAGCCTCCTGCACCATCTGCTTCGCCAATAAAAGAAATAAAGCGGGCATCTTTGAGAAGTCTTATGACAGTGTGTGGGACCATTTCAGAAGTAAGTTGTGGTGATTTCTACTGTTGGTCTCGCTGCTTGAGCTGTCCGTTTGTGTGTGTCGTGTTGTCTATGCCATTGACAATATTTATTTTCCCTTTATCAGTGTGTGTGTCTTTGTGTGTATGTGTACTATTTGATGCTTACATGTTCTTTCATTTAGAGTGGCTGCAGTTCTGTGTGTGGTCTCTGTAACACATTACATATGGTGGTATGTTTCTGAGGGGTCATATCGATCATAAATGATCTGTACAGCAGCCAAATAAGAAGAATTAACAATGTGTAAATAGGTGAGCTAAAGATACACTGCATTTCTAAAAGTAAAGTTGATAGGTGTTTTAAGAAGAGCGCCAAACTGAGACATCAGAGTTAAAGATTTTTTAACATACTTGGGAACAACACCGTACATTGGAAAAGAGCAATAGCCCTTAATAATTATGTCTTCAATGCTTGGAAAATTATTATGTTTCACTTCTGTGCTTTTACATTTTGAACACTATTATTTCTTTTTAGGAAGAGGAAAGTAAACTTGTACTCATTAATGGACAACATACGGCAATAAAATCAATTACATTAAAAGATGCCACTGATGACATAAAAGTCACATTATGGAGAGAGGCTACTGATTTCTCAATAAACATTGGAGAATATGTCATGTTAACTCATGTCACAGTACATGAATTTAATGGACAGAAAATATTGAACACGACAAGGCACAGCAAATTAAAAGTAAGGAACACACGCTCTCTCACGCTCCCCTTACTCTATCACTTCAACACACAGACACACACTCACGCTCTCTCTACAACACTCTCTCCACTCTCTCTCTAAAACAGCCTCTCTCTAAAAAGAGCCTATCTCTACAACACCCTCTCTCTACAACACCGTCTCTCTACAACACCCTCTCTCTACAACACCCTCTCTCTACAACACCCTCTCTCTACAACACGCTCTCTCTACAACACGCTCTCTCTACAACACGCTCTCTCATCAACACCCTCTCTCATCAACACGCTCTCTCTACAACACGCTCTCTCTACAACACGCTCTCTCTACAACACCCTCTCTCTACAACACCCTCTCTCTACAACACCCTCTCTCTACAACACGCTCTCTCTACAACACGCTCTCTCTACAACACGCTCTCTCATCAACACTCTCTCTCTACAACACCCTCTCTACAACACGCTCTCTCTACAACACGCTCTCTCTACAACACGCTCTCTCTACAACACGCTCTCTCATCAACACGCTCTTTCATCAACACGCTCTCTATACAACACACTCTCTATACAACACGCTCTCTCTACAACAATTTCTCTCTACAACACCCTCTCTCTACAACACCCTCTCTCTACAACACGCTCTCTCTACAACACCCTCTCTCATCAACACCCTCTCTCATCAACACCCTCTCTCATCAACACCCTCTCTCATCAACACCCTCTCTCTACAACACCCTCTCTCTACAACACGCTCTCTCTACAACACGCTCTCTCTACAACACGCTCTCTCTACAACACGCTCTCTCTACAACACGCTCTCTCTACAACACGCTCTCTCTACAACACGCTCTCTCTACAACACGCTCTCTCTACAACACGCTCGCTCTACAACACGCTCTCTCTACAACTGCCTCGCTCTACAACTGCCTCGCTATACAACTGCCTCGCTCTACAACTGCCTCTCTCTACAACTGCCTCTCTCTACAACTGCCTCTCTCTACAACTGCCTCTCTCTACAACTGCCTCTCTCTACAGCATCCTCTCTGTACAGCAGACTCCCTGTACAGCAGCCTCTCTGTACAGCAGACTCCCTGTACAGCAGCCTCTCTGTACAGCAGCCTCTCTGTACAGAAGCCTCTCTCTACAGCAGCCTCTCTCTACAGCTGCCTCTCTCTACAGCAGCCTCTCTCTACAGCAGCCTCTCTCTACATCTGCCTCTCTCTACATCTGCCTCTCTCTAAAACTGCCTCTCTGCAGCAGCCTCTCTCTCCAACTGCCTCTCTCTACAACTGCCTCTCTCTACAATGCCTCCCTCTACAACTGCCTCTCTCTACAACTGCCTCTGTACAACTGCCTCTGTACAACACTCTCTCTGAGACACACTGTAACCTTTTTGGGGAAAAAAATATAACTATGTTTTTATTTACTACAACAGGTAACAACACCACCACAAGATAATATTGACGTCGAAATATATGGCGTGGAAAGCACAAACGGAGATTGGAGCACCTTAACAACAAAAATAACCAACACAGATATTTTTCAATCGATGGATGTACAAAATCAAACACTTATACAATGGTTTATGTTGGACGAAGAGGTGGATGACATTGGTGAAGCACTACTTCATTATTTGCCTCAAACATGTGAGGTTATATTTTGCAATGGCAAAATTACTAAAATTCTTAAAGAAAAGTCGGAGGAAGATTTAAGTGATTAAGTTAAAACCCTCACAATTACAATTTTTTGACAATGTAAAATAAATAATTATTGATTTGTGTTTAGTGAAAATAAAGATAATATTTTGAACAGATACTGTAGCATGGTCTTTTTCGTTCTGGGTGGGTAAATTTTTTTCAAACAATGTTCAATGTGCCAATACTACATACAGAACAATAGCTGTTGCTGATACATTTTTAAAAAGACAATAACTATACAAGACTAATGCTGTGTGGTTGCTCAATAGTACTGTGGGGGGCCAGAGTGATAATGTGCTGTTGCTGCGTGTTGCATTGCTGGTGCTCAGTGATGCTGTTGTCAGAAGTGCTACTGTTGTAGGCCTGATTCATGCTGTGGTGGTAATAAGTTAACACCAACACAGCACCACTCATCAACAACGCAGCACCACTCATCATCACAAATGCTTTAATCAGCACCACACTAACATCACTCACCAACACACCAGCATCACTCTCCACCACCACAACAGCATCATTCACCATCAACAAACTATCACTCTACAACGACACAGCACCACTCATAACAACAACACCATTATTCAGCAGACAAACGTCACACAAACAGAACATGTACGCTTTCACCAAGAACACACACCAACAGCTATCAATGCACGCTTTCAATAGCCATACACCCACACTGCACACTCAACACCTCACCCTCACTCATCCTCACTCACCCTCACTACCTCACCCTCAACACCTCACCCTCACTCACCGTCAACACACTATCACACTACAGCCACACAAAAACACTTACCACCACAGCAACACTTCACTCACCCTCAACACCTCACCCTTAACACCTCACTCACCCTCACTCTCACTCATCCTCAATCACCCTCAACACCTCACCATCACTCACCCTCAACGCCTCACCCACACTCACCCTCAGCCCCTCACCCTCAGCCTCAACCCCTCACCCTCACTCACCCTCAACACCTCACCCTCACTCACCCTCAACACCTCACCATCACTCACCCTCAACGCCTCACCCACACTCACCCTCAGCCCCTCACCCTCAGCCTCAACCCCTCACCCTCACTCACCCTCAACACCTCACCCTCACTCACCCTCAACACCTCACCCTCAACACATCACTCACCCTCACTCTCACTCATCCTCAATCAACCTCAACACCTCACCCTCAACACCTCACTCACCCTCAGCCCCTCACCTTCACTCACTTTCAATTCCTCAACATCACTCACCCTCAACACCTCACCCTCACTCATCCTCACTCACTCTCACTCACCCTCAACACCTAAACTTAAACACCTCACCCTCACTCTCACTCATCCTCAATCACCCTCAACACCTCACCATCACTCACCCTCAACGCCTCACCCACACTCACCCTCAGCCCCTCACCCTCAGCCTCAACCCCTCACCCTCACTCACCCTCAACACCTCACCCTCAATCACCCTCAACACCTCACCATCACTCACCCTCAACGCCTCACCCACACTCACCCTCAGCCCCTCACCCTCAGCCTCAACCCCTCACCCTCACTCACCCTCAACACCTCACCCTCACTCACCCTCAACACCTCACCTTCACTCACCTTCAATTCCTCAACATCACTCACCCTCAACACCTCACCCTCACTCACCCTCACTCACCCTCACTCACCCTCAACACCTAAACTTCAACACCTCACCCTCACTCTGCCTCATACTCACTCACCCTCAACACACTATCACACTACAACAACACACAAACACTTAACACCACAGCAACACTTCACTCACCCTCAACACCTCACCCTTAACACCTCACTCACCCTCACTCTCACTCATCCTCAATCACCCTCAACACCTCACCCTCACTCAGCCTCAACGCCTCACCCACACTCACCCTCAGCCCCTCACCCTCAGCCTCAACACCTCACCCTCACTCACCCTCACTCAACCTCATGACCTCTACCACACACTCACATGCCCACACGCTCACACACCCCCACCCTCACACACATCCACACTCACACACTCTCACACATCCTCGCACACCCACTCATGTTCTCAATAAGACTCATAGCCTCACCCTCGCCAACAATCACTCACCCTCACCCTCACACCGTCACCCTCACACCATCAGCCACTCACCCTCAACACCTCACCCTCACTCACCATCAACACACTATCACACTACAACGACACACAAACACTTACCACCACAGCACCACTCATCACCACTACAGCATAACTCAGCAGACAAAGGTCATACAATAAAAACATGAACGCTTTTAACAGTCACACACACAACAACAGCTATCAATAGGCACTTTCACCAGGCATACACACATAACAGTCATCAGTACTGCAGTAGTATGTATCAATGAGACTGTTGGTGTCCGAAATACAGATGTGGTAGTGCAGGGTGATGCTGTGTTGTTGCTCAATGTTACTGTGGGGGTGCAGAAAGATAAAGTGGTATTGCTGCGTGTTGCATTCGTGGACATCAGTGATGGCGTTGTTGGGAGAAGTGCAACTGTTGCGGTGCTGAGTTATGCTGTGCTGGTAATTATTAAACACCAACACTGCACCACTCATCACTAGCACAGAACAACACATCACAACAACAGCATTACTAAGCACCACACTAACATCACTCAGCAACACACCAACATCACTCTGCACCACCACAACAGCATCATTCAACAACAACACACTATTACACTACAACTACACACAACCTGTTACCACAACAGCAACAATCATCACCACTACAGCATTACTCACCAGACAAACGTCATACAATAAAAAAAAGGACGCTTTTAAGAAGCACACACACACACAGCTATCAATGGACTCTTTCACCAGGCCTACATACACAACGGTCATCAGTACTGCTGTAGTATGTATGAATGAGACTGTTCGTGAGATAAATAGGGCTGTGGTGGTGCAGAGTGATGCTGTATTGTTGCTCAATGGTACTGTGGGGGTGCTGAATGATAAAGTGGTATTGCTGCGTGTTGCATTCGTGGACATCAGTGATGCCATTGTTGGGAGAATTGCAACTGTTGTGGTGCTGAGTTATGCTGTGCTGGTAATTATTAAACACCAACACAGCATCACTCATCACTAGCACAGAACAACACATCACAACAACACCATTACTAAGCACCACACTAACATCACTCAGCAACACACCAACATCACTCTACACCACCGAAACAGCATCATTCAACAAGAACACACTATCACACTACAACTACACACAAACATTTACCACCACAGCACCACTCATTACCACTACAGCATTACTCAGCAGGCAAATGTCATACAATCAAAAAATGTGCGCTTTTAACAGGCACACACACCAATAGATAGCAATGGGCACTTTCACCAGGCGTACACACACATCAGTCATCAGTGCATGCATTCACCATGCATACACGCACACAAACAGGCATCAGTCCACGCTTTCAACAGTCACACACACCACCAGCCGGAAGTCCACGCTTTAGGCCAACTTTCTTTACGTTGCACACACAATTACAGCAAAACAAGCATGCTTTGCTGCTGTACAGTACTGCAGTACTATATCTAAATGACACTGGGGGTGTGCTAAATACGGCTCTAGTGGGCAAGAGTGATGATCTGATATTGCTCAATCGTACTGTGGGGGTGCCGAATGTTAATAATGTGCGATTGCTGCGTGCTGCAGTAATGGACTTCAGGGATGCCGTGGAAAAGAAAATTACTAAACACAAGCCAAGTGCGACCGAAAAACACGTACGGCAAAACGGAACTCAATCCATGGCAACAAATAAACCGAAATAGCAGCCATTGATAAAATCCAAAACACACTCTACTGAAAGGAGACAGACAGAAGGTAAATGCGAGCAAAACAAGACCTAAAACAATAATAACATTACCTTCACAATAAGCAAATTCATAAACAAAAGGATAAGAAATCACAAATACACTCTTTAAGAATATGAAAATAAAATTGTCATTACCTGTCGATCGTAGCAGCTAATTCACTGAAATTTAGAAAATAGAAAAAACAAAAGCACAAAGAGAACAGAAACAGTGCATACATAATAATTTTAACTACAACAATCAACAAACAAAAAAAAATGCATAGCAGCAAAACAAGTCACATACGGGTCCAAAAAAAACAAGCAAAAGCCAAGTCTGAGAAAAAATAAACAGCAGAGTGCGACCTCACTACCTCACCCTCACTCACCCTCAACACCTCACCCTCATTCATCCTCAGATCCTCACCCTCAACAACTCACCCTCACTAACTTCACCCTCAACACCTCAACAACAATTACACACCCTCACTCAACCTCACCATCACTCACCCTCACTCAACATCAAGGCCTCAACCTCAGTCAGACACACTCACCCTCAACATCTCACCCGCAATCACCCTCAACCTCAATCACCCTCAACACATCACGCTCACTCGCCCACAACACCTCACCCTCACTCACCCACAACACCTTACCCTCACCCTCACTCACCCTCAACACTTCACACTCACCTACACTCACTATCACCCTCAACTTCACTCACGCTCACTCTCACTGAACACCTCGCCCACATTCACCCTCACCCACCCACACTCACCTTCATGACCACAAAAACACACCCTCACATGCTCCCACACTCACACACCCCCACCCTCACACACACCCGCCCTCACAAACAATAACACATCCTCACACACCCACACACATTCTCAATAAGTCTCACACACTCACACTCGCCCACCATCATTCACCTTCACCCTCACACCATCATCCCTTAACACTAACTCACCCTCAACATGACTCACCCTCAAAAACTCATTCACCCCTCACCCTCACTCACACTCAACACCTTACCTTCACTCACCCTCAACACCTTACCCTCACTCATCCACAACACCTTACCCTACCCCTCACTCACACTCAACACATCACCCTCATCTACACTCAACATCACCCTCACTCACCCTCAACACCTCATCCTTAACACCTCACTCACCCTCACTCATCCTCACTCACCCTCAACACCTCACACTCACTCACCCTTAACACCTCACCCTCAGTCACTCTCAACACATCCCCCACTCACCCTCAACACCTCACCCTCAATGACCCTCCCTCACTCACCCTCACAATCACTCATCCTCACTCACCCTCAACACCTCACCCTCACCCTCAATCACCTTCAACACCTCACCCTCACCTTCACTCAACATCACACTCACTCACCCTCAAAGACTCACCCTCAGTTACCCACACTGACCATCAAAAACGCTACAGCACTCTGCCTCTCCATCATTCACCCACTATCCATCATTCACCCACTATCCATCACTCACAAAGTCTGCATCATTCACCCACTCTTTATCATTCACCAACTCCCCATCATTCATCCACTCTCCATCATTCACCCACTCTCCATCATTCACCCACTCTCCATCATTCACCCACTCTCCATCATTCATCCAATCTGCTTCATTCACCCACTCTGCATCATTCACCCAATCTCCATCATTCACACAATATGCATCATTCACCCACTCTGCAATTTTAGGAATGTTAGGCCTTTCTCATACACATAAAAAAATTTCACAACGGAAAACAAGGGGGGCGACGGAGTACTGCATCAGATACGTTAGACACAAAAAATAATTCAAAAAATTGACCTAAAAGGATGCAAGGATGGTAATCAGGCTTCGGACCAAAAAAAAAATCTAATTCGTACAATATTACAACAATATTACACAAAGGAAACAAATACAAATATGTGCCAGAAAGCGAGGACGAGGATGTACAAAGACAAAAGTGAAACAGCCTACTTTTTCGTGGGGCAATAAACAAGCACTATTCATCCGGAGAATGGGACGGATTAAAGACAATAGTCAACTCTTACACTACAAAACCGTACGCATACAACTATAGCAATTCTTCACACAGAATTGCATCTAATATTAAACTCTTTTTCAAAAATACAACTATTCTGAAACAGTCAACTTTTTCTGAGGGCAATAAACAAGAACGATTCATCCGGAAAATGGGACGGATTAAAAACAATAGTCGACACTTACACAAAAAGCCATACGCATACCACAATAGCAGTTATTCACACTTAATTTTTTATAATATAAGAAACATCTTACGAAAATACAACTATACTTTCACAAAAAGCAAACAAAAAATACATTACATCACTGTACATGTAATTCATACATTGCTACGAATACTAAAGTCAGCAAAGACACAAATTTTCATTTCATACATCAAGTACGTCAATAACATATTATCCGACTACTTCAGCATCACACTAAAACATAATGCAGACACAACTTACATCAATATATTACAACAAATGTAGCACTTCAAATTTCCAAAAAATTCTTTTGTACGTCGAATTACCAAAACAACAAAACAAAACATTACATTACAGTTTAACAAAACATATACATTACATATCGCCAATAAAAAAATATACTTTACGTTACATTACAAACAATTACAAATATTACGATCGCAATAAAAACATTTCGAAAGTCTTTAACTTAAACATAGTATATATACTACATTACATTACATTAAAACACACTTAAGATTACATTCTTACCTGTCAAACGACGCAGCAACACCACAGGAACAAGAACACGCCTTCCGCCCACCAACATTCTCGAGTTCTGGGGAATTCCACCGTTGACGTATGCAAATCGGAACGCTACGTCAAAAACGTCGCGCTCCGATTGGCTAAAAAAAAACGTAAACAAAAAACACACACAACTCAAAAAAAAACTAGAGCGCTAAACATAGCCGACGTCGACGTGACGCAAAACGTCGGCCATTTTGGAAAAAAAAACAAAAAAGGGACTCCACAAACACGTTACAAACAGAACACACAGTTATTACAAAACATACACACTTACATAAAATACAAATTTACACATAAGACAGAACGAATATAAAGGGAACATCTGATACCTTTTGTTAAAAAAAAAACATTACTTAATTAATATTAAAATACACACGCTCATAACATCACCCTCACACACCAAAACTATCACACTCCTTCACACACGCTCAATAACGCTAACACAGCATCTCTCTCATAGACCATCACACAACTTCAACCTCACACACACTTACTCATCCTCACACTCACAAACTCACACCCCCTCACCCTCACACACCATCACCCTCACACCACCACTCAATCCAAATGACTCAAAATCACCCTCACACACCCTCACCCTCACACACCGTCAAACACCTTCAGACACACTATGAATAACAACACCTCACACACCCTCAATCACCCTCACACACACACACCCCCTCATCCTCAAACAACTTACCCTCACACAAACACGCTCCCCTAACACTCACCACAACACTCTCACACTCACGACACTTCACACACTCTCAGACGCAAACAACATCACTCATCCTCACACCCTCACACCCCCTAACACTCCCCCCCTCACCCCCTCAACATCACCCCTCACACACTCACACTCACTCCCTCAACACCCCAACCACACCCACCCTCACTCACCCTCACTCACCCTCAACACCTCACTCACCCTCAACACCTCTCCCTCAACACCTCACCCACCCTCACCCTCACTCACCCTGACAATCACTCACCCTCAACTCCTCACTCACCCTCAACACCTCACTCACCCTCAACCCCTAACTCACCATCACTCTCACTCATCCTCACTCACCCTCAACACCTCACCCTCACTGACACTCACTCACCCTCACTCATCCTCACTCTCACTCACCCTCAACGCCTCACACTCAACGCCTCACCCTCAACTCCTCACTCACCCTCACTCACACTCATCCTCACTCACCCTCAACACCACACACTCACTCACCCTCACTCACCCTCAACTCATTCACCCTCAACACCTCACCCTCAACTCCTCACTATCAAAACCTCACCCTCACTCACACTCAAATCCTCATCCTCACTCACTCACCCTCAACACCTCACCCTCACTCACTCACCCTCACTCACCCTCAACTACTCACCCTCAACACCTCACCCTCAACACCTCACACAAAAAAACTCACCCTCAACACCTCACCCTCAACACCTCACCATCAACACCTCACTCACCCTCACTCACCCTCACTCACACTCACTCTCACTCACTCTCACCCTCACTCACCCTCACTCACCCTCACCCTCACACACCCTCACCCACCCTCACTCACCCTCAACTCCTCACTCACCCTCACTCATCCTCACTCACCCTCAACGCCTCACCCTCACCCACCCTCAACACCTCACCCAAACTCACATTCACCCTCACTCACCCTCACGTTCACTCACTCTCACTCACCCTCAACACCTCAATCACCCTCAACACCTCACTCACCCTCAACACCTCACTCACCCTCAACACCTCACTCACCCTCAACTCCACAGTCACCCTCACTCACCCTCACACGCACTCACCCTCAATTCCTGAACCCTCACACTCACACACTCACACCCCCTCACGCTCACACCCCATCAGCCTCACACCCCCTCACTCACACTCACTCACACTCAATGACAATAACTCACACTCAGACTCACACACCCTCACGCTCACACACCCTCACCCTCACACCCCATCACCCTCACACCCCCTCACTCACACTTACTCACACTCAATGACAATACCTCACACTCACCCTCACTCACCCTCAACGCCTCCACCTCAACTCCTCACCCGCACTCACCCTCACTCACCCTCAACACCTCAATAACCCTCAACACCTTACCCTCAACACCTCACCATCACTCACCCTCAACACCTCACTCACCCTCAACTCCTCACTCACCCTCAACACCTCACTCACCCTCACTCTCACTCATCCTTACTCACCCTCAACACCTCACCCTCATCTACGCAACGCCACTCATCTACTAAAAGACACTCAACTACGCAACGCCACTCAACTACGCAATGCCACTCAACTACGCAACGCCACTCAACCACGCAACGACACTCAACTACGCAACGACACTCAACTACGCAACGACACTCACACATGCAACGCCACTCACACATGCAACACCACTCACACATGCAACGCCACTAAACAACGCAACACCACTCAACTACGCAACGCCACTCAACTACGCACACATGCAACGCCACTGCCACATGCAACGCCACTCACACATGCAACGCCACTCACACTGCCAACAACACTCACACAGCCAACGCCACTCACACAGGCAACACCACTCACACAGGCAACACAAATCACACAGCCAACGCGTCACACACAGGCAACACCTCTCACACAAGCAACGCCACTCACACACGCAACACCACTCACACACGCAACGCCACTCACACACGCAACGCCACTCACACACGCAACGCCACTCACACACGCAACGCCACTCACACACACAACGCCACTCACACACGAACAACACTCACGTTGCCAATAGATCGCGCAGTACGACAGGTGGAACTATTACAATGACAAATAACAATGCCTTTCACTGTTGTTATCATTTATAATACATAAAGGGCTTTGTCATTTACACAACCAATAGCTCAAACTTTCCTACTGCGAGACCTATTGGCAACGCCAGTGCTTGTTTTTTTTGCAGAGTTTTATATAGCGCGAACTTGGCTCAAACTTATCGGGTATCAGAGTGCTTCACATAGCATCAGTTACGTTACATGAGGACACACATTCATTTTGTTAGGCATGGGGAGAAGTGATTTGCCCTAGAATCACAGGAGGTTTAGCGACATTACCAGACTTGAACCGGGTTCCCAGGTCCGAGGTCGAGCGCAGTAGCCTCGTCACATATTGGTCTGTTTTAGTGTACTGCACTTAGAGCTGTGCATGCTTTTGATATGGAGGGAAATGAGTTTGTGAAAATAAAAATGTTCCCAGTCTTTCTACACCCCACCCACTGAGACTCCTCTCCACCACGGACCACTCCTGCCTCGGCTCGGACAGACTCACCTGACTCTGAGGCCTGACCTGCAGCTTCATTGGAGGGCGCGAGTGGGCAGCAGAAGAGGGCACGGCTAGCCAGGCAGGGGCTAGTAATAATTAAATTATGGCGGGGGGCACCGCAAGTCTTTCTCAGTAGTCTGGCTGGGTCCTGGGATGCCTCACCTAACTCGTCACACGCACTTTTAATTGTGCTCCTGGCAACGTACACGACTGTATGGCATTGGTCACCAGCCCCACCCTATGCCCCACCCTTGAAGGCGCGCAGACAAGGAGACATCTTTGCGCCGCGCACCATAATTAATTCCAAATTCAAAAAATCTTTATTTCGGTTGCGTTGAACCATAAAAGATACATGTAAACACATACGATTCCAAATGCAAATACAAATACAAATAGTGCAGCTATACCATTACAACTAGTAAAACAATGAAAAGGAAAGAGGCATGAGTGAGTCCTATCGCCCTATGACTAAGAACATAATACGATTTTAAATATGTTAAAAATAGGCATCAACAATTAAGAATAAAAATAACTTCAAGATAAAAGTCCCTATTTCGGCGTACATTTGGTCGTGCTTCCATACTTAAAACATATAAAAACGATGAATTACTAATTAATAGATTGTGCACTAAGCGCCCCCTTATTCCCTTCAACATACACAAACTGAATTTATATAAAGATACTCTGGGATGCTCGATCATGTTCACTATAACTTCAATCCTACTTTGACCCTCAAGAAGCTTACAGCTAGTAAAAATGTACTTACGCTAAAAACAATTACTTATGCTGTGTCAGTCTTTAATATTCTTTCCGCCTCTTTACAATATCTTGTTCCTAGGTTAATATAAATGGTAAGTAAGTAAGTAAGTAATACATTTATTGTACAGTTAATTAAAACCTTTACAAAATGTGGCCATGTTTTATAAAACAATAAAACATCAGTTTAAAAAAAAAGATAATTCGCCACAGTTAAAAACACACTTAAATTTGAAGAAAAGAAC
The DNA here is from genome assembly GCF_964263255.1 of Lissotriton vulgaris. Taxonomy (NCBI): domain Eukaryota; kingdom Metazoa; phylum Chordata; class Amphibia; order Caudata; family Salamandridae; genus Lissotriton; species Lissotriton vulgaris. The sequence continues at coordinate 2,047,449,232 of NC_141691.1, forward strand.
CGTTCCTCCGGCCTTGGCGACCCATAGTCGAGTTACTGTCTTTTGTGTTTGCGGGAATTTAGCAGCAGTTCGCGAGGTAGAATTGCCCCCCCTGGTCAGGGTCTTGGCTGCCCAATTAGTGTCGGCGAGTGGGTACCAGTTTAAAGTGCATGGTGCTGCATCAACTTTTATTACTGGATACAAAAAATGGCCGAGGTTAGCCTGTTGATGCTTTTCCTTGAGGCTTGGCTGCGCAGAAGTACTTAGTGCTTGATGTACAAAGCGCTGTTAAGGCTATTACATGATGGGTTAGCAGGCCGGCTCCGTCCGGGTTCCAGTTCTACTTCTTTGATGATCTGGCAGTATCCATTGTAATCTGACATCTGCAGCAGTTGAAAATTTTACCAGGCAGCAGCTTAGTTGTATATCTTCACCAGAGAAACTTGCGAGCACCACCTGTCTGCACGACCGTATTTGTTTTTTGTTGAAAATTGGTCTAAGTAGTGACCGGCGCTCCTGCACCAGTTCCCGGCATATGGTTATGATATGGACTATGTCCTCCTCTCCATCCCCACAGAGACGGCAAATTGCCGGCTTCGGAGGGCATAACCATGGTGGCAGGTGATAAGTGGATGGCAGTAAGCCTAACCGAAATTTCAGAAACTTCTCTTTGGTGGTTCTGGAGAAGTTAGATAGAAGGTATGCTTGGGGGGTTGCTTTGCTGTAGGACTGTACAGTCAGCCAGCCGTGTGTGCGTTCTGTCAAGACCGCTTTGTCTTGTATAATAGATTCATTTTTGACAGTGTTGTTTGCGATTTTTTTGAAGCTTGCCAAGGACCCTGATGATTTCCAGAGTTGCTGTAACCCCAGCCGGTCCAGTGCACTGTCCAAGAATTGTCGAGCTGGGCAGGTCTCTGAGGCTTCTAGTTCCCTCCACAAGTAGGAGTTTAGCATTTCTGGCTGCCCTTTTTTGATTTTATACCAGGTTTTAATGAAAGCTCCTTTACGGGCCAGTTCTTGTCTTTGCATCCTGAATTCAAGCCTCATTTGCGCCAGAGATGTATGTCCAGGCAACCCGTATATTATTCTCAGGGCTCTTGAGATAATGCCATTCAATCTTTCTGCATCTCTCCCTCTCATGGCTTCACTTCCATAGGTGATTGGTGGAATTAATTTAGCCTGTATCACACAGGTCAGGGGGAGGAAGCTTGGTCCAGCAGTCATGTTTTTCAGATTTCTTAATGCCACCGCTGTCGTTAGTCCCCTCTTTTTTATTGCCTCACATTGCGCTTTGTCGTTGCCTTTGTTATCGATCCAGACTCCCAAGTATTTGTAGTATTTGCACAGCTTCGAGCTTGACTTTTGCCAGGTGCCAGTTGTACTTTATTTTTGTTTTCCGGTAATTTACACACATGACTTTTGTTTTATCTTGATTAATGCTTAATTTGTTAATCTCCGAATATTGAGATGTGATGTCAAGCAAGCGTTGTAGTCGTATAAGGTGTCCGGTGTCAAGCCCGCCCTGGTGTCAACACGCTGTGCCCCACTGCCAGGAATAAGATTCAAGAAGTTTCCTTGGTATTACCGTTCCTGTGGTTGCAGAAACTCATTGATGCAAGAACGGTATAACCGGTTGGTCAAGGCAGCGCTGTGCCGCTCTAGCGCAAGGTTAGCGTTCTAGCCTTTTACAATTCGAGCGGCCATTTTGTGCGCTCCATCCCGGAGTACTGCGCACTTCAACCGTCATACTGAAGCGAGCGGCAGCATTCCGGAGAGTCTCCTCAAGATTCTCATTCTGGTTGCCGTTCTTTTGGATTTCGTCATTCCGGAGAAGATTCGTCTTGGCAGTTCCCCCACAGTCAGTTTCGGGTCATTCCGGAGTCGCAGCTTTTGTTCTACTTTGACCCGCCGCCTCAGCAGCCGTGAGGTAAGCCGCTACGGACAGCTCCTAGCGGATTATCCTTCAGCTTTGGTTTCCCTTGACCGAGTTCGTCAAGTACATCAAGTATTAGTTTGCTCATTGGATTAGAGACTTTTTGTGGAACTTGTTGCTGAGTTAGTTCTCGTCAGAATTTGTACCATTACAGTTCCTTCCAGCTTCTCCGTTAGCGGCCAGTCCTAGAACTCTTCAAGCGAGCTGTACCTATGAACTCTGGTGCTAGAGTCATATGAGACTTGTTTGTTCTATTCACTTGAGCGTTCAACAATTCACCTCAGAGACACAAGAAATTGTTCATGCGGACTACCAGTTGGGATTTCCCCATATCAACCAGGTGGAACCACTTCATCCTTGAACTGTATCCAGTCGGAGGAGTGTTTAGGGGTTATAATATATGCGCATATAGGTTATATCCTTATCCACACACACATCAAGTACAGTCCTGGCTTCCGCAGAGAAAAGACGTCAGCCTTCATTGTCAATCTGAGTTTACCAAGGAGAGCAGCGCAATCCACACTCTTATCAGGTACTGCTCGAAACAGTGATGTCGTAGAAACGTAAAGGTCACTTGAACTGTGTATTGTGAATTGTGAACTCCACTCCTTGAAGGGACGTATTAATTTGTGGTTACTTTTGCAGGTGTCCTCAACACAACCAAACCTAGACGACACCAGGGTGTGGCAGCCTCTCTTGTTTGTCATCCACTTCCCCTTTCCCTTTCGTTCCTGGGCTCAGAGGACTCTGGGTGCAGGGGCAATTGGGAGTTGGGAACTTATCTTCTGAAGACCCCCGCTTGATCGCCCCCACAGACCATAGGAGTTCAGGTTAGTCCTCTTGACAGATTGAAGTGCCAATAGACACATTGTGCCTTCTGTCTGGGCGAGATGGCTGAGGGTTTGGATATGAAGGCCTTGACCTCAGTGCTTGAGGGAATGCAAAAACAGTTGAGCGACACTCAGGAGGAGATTAGGAAATCAAATCAGGAGACTAGTTATTTACGGCAAAGATTAGACGAGTTAGCTACTAGTCCCAATCCCAGTTTTGAAAGATCCAAGTTTCAGAGTTTTGCTTCTTCCTCGTCTTCCTCAGAGTTAACAACCCAAGTGGTACATGCCATGTCACCCACTATTCCATTAGCTTCTCCAGAGAGGTTTCAAGGGGATCCTCATAAGGCCCAAATTTTTCTGACACAATGCTCGTTGCATTTTTTGTGCAAACCCATTTTGTTTAAGGAAGATCAGTCCAAGGTGGCATTTGTTCTGTCTTATCTGAGTGGAGATGCAGCTGCATGGTCTCTACCCTTGGTTTCAGCAAATGATCCAGTACTCTACAAGTTTGAAGATTTCAAAGCAGAATTTTTACGTATTTTCGATAGGAGGACCATTTCGCAGGCCACCGACAATGAATTGTTGGATCTCAGACAGGGTAATAAGGAGTTGGTTGCATACATAGCACAATTTAATCAACTCATCGTTGAGACCAGCTGGCCCGCGGCCAAGAGAGCCGCTATCTTTTACAGAGGACTTAAAGATGAGCTCAAGGATGGTCTAGCTCAAATTCCTAAGAGACCAACAGATTTGTCGGAGTTGATCGATTTAGTCTTACACATCGATCAGCGCCAGTCTGAGAGGCGGAGCGAGAGACGCAAGGATTTCAGGTCAGTCCCGCCAAGGTTGGATCGAGCTCGAACCGAAGTCAGTAAGGGTCATGAAGTCACCCAGGCTGAGGAACCAATGCAAATCGGCTCAATACGGGGTCCTCTCAGTATGGAAGAACGAGAGAAGCGTCGAGCAGGAAAACTGTGTATGTATTGTGGTCTGCCGGGCCATTTTGTTCGTGAATGCCCTAAGAGACTGAAGAAGTCTACGATGGTAAAAGATCGGCTCCACCAGTAGACGGAGTTGCCCTGGTGGAAGCGACACAAGAGTCAGCTCCAAAATCGCAGTCTTTGGCTAACACCTTACAATGTGCAGCACCTCATCTCATTCTGTCCAGTAGAATTCAGTTTGGAGAGGATGTCCACCATTACGTCTCAATCATGATTGATTCCGGAGCTACTGGGAACTTTTGCGATATTCAATTTGCTAAAGCCTTGGGAATTCGATTTGAGAAGAAATTAAAGCCTGAGTTGGTGCGAGCAGTTGACGGAACAAACCTGTCTTCGGGGCCCATCGTAGCAGATACAGAGACCATTACTATATTCGGTCCAGGGAGCCACCGGAGTTTGGTGCGATTCAATTTAATTGACGCTCCACAGTTTCAGCTAATTCTTGGCCTGCCTTGGCTCACTGAACATAATCCCAAGATAGATTGGGCCAAGCGCACACTGGAGATGTCATCGGAATTTTGTCAAGAACACTGTAAGGCATCCTCTCCGTGGGAACTTCCGCAGTCCATGTCCTCTAGTTTGGCGGATCAAGTCCAAACCATTTGCTCTTTGGAGATACCAGAGATTCCGGAAGAGTATCGAGACTTGAAGGAGGTGTTCAATGAACAGGAGGCGCAGAAGTTACCTCCTCATCGTGTTTACGACTGTCGCATAGATTTGGAGCCAGGAGCGGCACTCCCGTGCAGTCGCATTTATGCCCTTTCAGAACCAGAGAACGAACACCTCAAGGAATACATCGAACAACATTTAGCCAATGGATTTATACGGCCATCCCAGTCCCCAGTGTCGTCTCCGCTCTTTTTTATTCCTAAGAAGGATGGGTCTCTGCGGACCTGCATTGACTATAGAGCACTCAATTTGGTCACAAAAAAGAATCGCTATCCTTTGCCCCTCATTTCGGAGCTCTTGGACCAGGTCAAGGAAGCATGTATTTATACAAAACTCGATCTCAGAGGAGCTTACCATTTGGTTCGCATGGCAGAAGGAGAAGAATGGAAGACGGCATTCCGCACCCGGCTGGGTCTATTTGAATACCAAGTGATGCCTTTTGGGCTCTGTAACGCCCCAGCTGCGTTCCAGCATTTTGTAAATGACATCCTTCGGGAATATTTGGATTGTTTCGCAGTCGTGTACATTGACGACATTTTGATTTTTTCAAATAGTCGAGAAGAACATGTGAACCATGTGCGAGCCATTCTGAACCGGTTACTCGAAAATCAGCTGTTTGTGAAGCTTGAGAAGTGTGTCTTCCACTCATCCAAGGTAGAGTTTCTGGGATTCATTTTGTCTCCTGAAGGAGTGTACATGGATGACACCAAATTGCAAGCCATCAAGGGTTGGCCAGCTCCTCGATCCGTCAAAGAGATACAAAGTTTCCTTGGATTTGCAAATTTCTACAGACGGTTCATCCATGATTTTTCCAGCAAGGTGAGCCCAATCACTAAATTGTTACGGAAGAACGAAAAATTTGTGTGGAATTCAGCAACGGAAGAGGCCTTTCAATCTTTGAAGGAGGCATTCACCACCGCACCGATCCTTCAGCATCCTGATTTGAATGTTCCATTTTTCGTGGAGGCAGATGCCTCGAATTTGGCTATAGGAGGAATTTTATCACAGCGACACAAGAACACGGGTCAGCTTCATCCAGTTGCTTATCATTCACGAAAACTCACCCCTGCAGAGATTAACTATTCAATTGCTGATAAGGAGTTATTAGCAGTGAAGGATACCTTTCAGGTCTGGGGACATTATCTTCTGGGAGCCAAGCATCCCATTACTGTATTCACCGACCACAGAAATCTTCAGTTTTTGAAGTCAGCTCGAACTTTGACTCCTCGACAATTAAGGTGGTCTCTTTTCTTTGCAGACTATGATTTTGTCCTAACCTATAAGCCTGGAGCAGCAAATGCAAAAGCAGACGCCTTGTCCCGGTTGGAATTCGGAAGTGAAGCCGAGCATCAGGAAAAGAGTTTTGTTATTCCCACTGAGAAGATAGTGGCCACCTCTGTTGAAGACGACCTGGAAGACAAGATTCGGGTGGAATTTTCTCAGCAGAAGTTTGAAGATTGGTTGAATGAAGGTCCTGATCGTGAAGTCAAAGAAGGGAAGCCTTACCAGTCGGGGAAGATGTTTGTTCCCAGTGAAGATCTTCGAGGCAGGATAATTCAGCAATTTCATGACCATCTGTTAGCCGGCCACAAGGGAGTTGCAAAGACTTTGGAGTTGATCAAGAGAGAATTCATTTGGCCTGGCATGGAAGCTCAGGTAAGACAGTTCATAGCCACTTGTGAGCAATGTGTCAAAGGAAAAGTCGTGAGACAACTCCCACAAGGCCTGCTCCAACCCATTCCTGTGGCCCCTTCCCCCTGGCATACCATCTCCATGGATTTTATTGTTGACCTCCCCTCCAGTCAAGGTAGCACAACTATTTGGGTGGTGGTAGATCAGTTTTCCAAAATGAGTCACTTCATTCCGTTAAAATCCCTACCAACAGCTCCTCAATTAGCCGATTTGTTTGTCCAACATGTGGTCAGGTTACATGGGATTCCCAAGGTGGTGATCTCGGACCGTGGGCCTCAATTTGTGTCCCGTTTTTGGAGATCTTTTCTAAAAGGAATGGGGGTGGATTCTCGCCTGTCCACCAGTTTTCATCCGGAAACGGATGGACAGACTGAGCGGGTGAACCAAGATTTGGAGCAATACCTCCGTTTGTAACTTATGGATCGGGAAGGCGACTGGCCTTCCTTACTTAGTACTGCGGAATTTGCGTACAATAATTCAGTCCATTCTGCCACAGGTTTCTCCCCGTTCTTTTTGAATTCCGGTAGGCATCCAAACATGAGAGTAGGAAAAGCTGATATTGAGGTCCCAGCTGCCCAAGAGGTACTATCAAACTTACAACAAGCTTATCAGTTGGCCTTTGCTAATCTGTCTAAAGCCAAAGCTAATTATAAGAGGTCAGCAGATCGTAAAAGGAGGGACAGCCCTCAGTTTAAAGCGGGAGAGTTGGTCTGGGTCTCTACTAAACACATGAGGCTTGGGGGGACTAAGAAGTTCCAACCGAGGTTTGTTGGCCCTTTCCCGGTGGTCAAGATGATAAACCCTGTCAGTGTTAGAGTCTCACTCCCCAGCACGATGAAAATCCATCCCACTTTTCATGTTTCCTTGGTCAAGAAAAGTCCGCCTCAACTAAGGCGGGAAACCCCTCCAGCCCCAATTTCGGTCCAGTCTTCAGAAGAGTTTGAGGTCAAAAGAATTCTTGATTCTAAGATTAAGAGGGGAAAATTGTTCTACTTAGTAGATTGGAAAGGTTATGGTCCTGAGGAGAGATCTTGGGAGCCTAGTGATAACGTTCATGCCCCCAGATTAGTGACAGCTTTCCACAAGATGTTCCTGTTGAAACCTGGAAGGGGGGTTTTGGTGGGGGGTACTGTCAAGCCCGCCCTGGTGTCAACACGCTGTGCCCCACTGCAGGAATAAGATTCAAGAAGTTTCCTTGGTATTACCGTTCCTGTGGTTGCAGAAACTCATTGATGCAAGAACGGTATAACCGGTTGGTCAAGGCAGCGCTGTGCCGCTCTAGCGCAAGGTTAGCGTTCTAGCCTTTCACAATTCGAGCGGCCATTTTGTGCGCTCCATCCCTGAGTACTGCGCACTTCAACCGTCATACTGAAGCGAGCGGCAGCATTCCGGAGAGTCTCCTCAAGATTCTCATTCTGGTTGCCGTTCTTTTGGATTTCGTCATTCCGGAGAAGATTCGTCTTGGCAGTTCCCCCACAGTCAGTTTCGGGTCATTCCGGAGTCGCAGCTTTTGTTCTACTTTGACCCGCCGCCTCAGCAGCCGTGAGGTAAGCCGCTACGGACAGCTCCTAGCGGATTATCCTTCAGCTTTGGTTTCCCTTGACCGAGTTCGTCAAGTACATCAAGTATTAGTTTGCTCATTGGATTAGAGACTTTTTTGTGGAACTTGTTGCTGAGTTAGTTCTCGTCAGAATTTGTACCATTACAGTTCCTTCCAGCTTCTCCGTTAGCGGCCAGTCCTAGAACTCTTCAAGCGAGCTGTACCTATGAACTCTGGTGCTAGAGTCATATGAGACTTGTTTGTTCTATTCACTTGAGCGTTCAACAATTCACCTCAGAGACACAAGAAATTGTTCATGCGGACTACCAGTTGGGATTTCCCCATATCAACCAGGTGGAACCACTTCATCCTTGAACTGTATCCAGTCGGAGGAGTGTTTAGGGGTTATAATATATGCGCATATAGGTTATATCCTTATCCACACACACATCAAGTACAGTCCTGGCTTCCGCTGATACCTTTTTCTAATGGATGCCTGAGGCTTGAGCCGGGCAGCTGATTTTAAAATTGCTCCTAATTCTCCTGTTGTAACTATTCCCTGTGTGTCCGACCCCTTTCCTCTTTCAGTGCGCGGATTTTACGCAGCGCGTGTCTCCACCGAGTGAGGGTGGAGGCAACTACTATTTTACTCATTTTAAAATTTACCTTGATATCCTATGACCTCCGCGCTACCTGGATAATTTCTCTGCCTCCCCCCTGAGCAAGTGGTCAATTCAGGGCGGGCCTGCCGGGGACACGGCCGGAATACGGCGGCGGCCATTTTGGGTAGGGCTAGGCTCTATAAAAACAGTGGTAGGACTGTGCTCGCGAGATACCTTTTTCTAATGGATGCCTGAGGCTTGAGCCGGGCAGCTGATTTTAAAATTGCTCCTAATTCTCCTGTTGTAACTATTCCCTGTGTGTCCGACCCCTTTCCTCTTTCAGTGCGCGGATTTTACGCAGCGCGTGTCTCCACCGAGTGAGGGTGGAGGCAACTACTATTTTACTCATTTTAAAATTTACCTTGATATCCTATGACCTCCGCGCTACCTGGATAATTTCTCTGCCTCCCCCCTGAGCAAGTGGTCAATTCAGGGCGGGCCTGCCGGGGACACGGCCGGAATACGGCGGCGGCCATTTTGGGTAGGGCTAGGCTCTATAAAAACAGTGGTAGGACTGTGCTCGCGAGATACCTTTTTCTAATGGATGCCTGAGGCTTGAGCCGGGCAGCTGATTTTAAAATTGCTCCTAATTCTCCTGTTGTAACTATTCCCTGTGTGTCCGACCCCTTTCCTCTTTCAGTGCGCGGATTTTACGCAGCGCGTGTCTCCACCGAGTGAGGGTGGAGGCAACTACTATTTTACTCATTTTAAAATTTACCTTGATATCCTATGACCTCCGCGCTACCTGGATAATTTCTCTGCCTCCCCCCTGAGCAAGTGGTCAATTCAGGGCGGGCCTGCCGGGGACACGGCCGGAATACGGCGGCGGCCATTTTGGGTAGGGCTAGGTTCTATAAAAATAGACGGCCATGACTCCGCGTAGCGGACGCGCTGAGCGGACGCGCCGTTTTCGCGCCGGAGTCGAGCCAGAGTCCAGCCCGTCTGCGCCCGTCCGCGCTGAGGACGGGCTGGACACTGGACTCTTACCCACACTATCTCTGGGAACGTATTCGTACTCCACGGACGAGCTATTTGCGTTAAAACCTCCATGTCTACCATGTACCCATAGATTTTCCCCAGAGGGCATTCTGCATTCCTCCCGATGTCACACCTGCAAATCTGTACTATTACCTCTCATACCTTCTAAAGTGGATAGGAATACTTTGATAAAAAAGGGCTTTTTAATCAATGCTAGATCCCTTATTAAAAACAATATTGCATTCCATGACTTTGTGGTAGACAGGCAACCCGATTGGATGCTTGTCACAGAAACATGGGCATCGGAGTCTTCTGGACATGACCTAGTGATGGCCATCCCAGAGGGTTATAAAATACTTCAACAAGACCGACCCATACGCAGAGGGGGGGGACTTGCTATTGTCTGCAAGGCCACTTTACCCTGCACGATTAAAGCCCTGTCTGTAGTATCGGACTCTTTTGAGGCCTTGCATTTCTCCATCCTGTTTGCTCCCTCGGCTTCCTTCTCAGGAATCCTCATCTATAGGCCCCCTGGCTCCAGAGTTACGTTCATTGATGACCTTCTCAGAATCCTGGAACCCTACTTTGGCAATTCCCATCTGTCCATTCTTGGGGACTTTAACTTTCATTTGGACAACACGAGAGACCCAGATACCATCAGGTTAGTGGACGCACTAGCTGCCTGTGAATGCATACAGCTGGTTAACAGCCCCACTCATCTGGCGGGCCACACCCTCGATGGAGTCTTTACCAACGACGACAGATTGTCTGTTGACACCCCGGTGCCTCTGGTCTGGTCGGACCATTCGGCGATCCCTCTCCTGATGGCCCTTCCTCTGGAAGGAACATCCGATGTGTACTCCACTACCAGAGGCCCAAAAAGGAGCTATAAGAACATCACCAATGACACTCTTGAACCTTACATAAAGAAGTTCACCTTCTCTTCCCTGGGAGATGTGGAGGATGCTGCGGTATTGCTCTCTGAATCTATCACCGTAGCGGTTGATGAGCTGGCTCCCCCGTCTTTTAGATACTCGGCTCGCCGCAAGCCCACTGCCCCATGGTACACGGATTCACTTAGACTCCTTCGTCAAGGCTGCAGGAGACAGGAAAGAAAATGGAGGAAAGCATGGGATCCCATTGAAAGGGAAGTACATAAGGGTCTGCTTGCCGATTACAAAACTAATGTCATCAGGGAAAAGCAGCAGTACTTCTCTAATCTTACTACCTCCCTTACTTCCTCCAGGGAGCTCTTTAAGATTGTAGACTCCCTCTGTTCCCTTCAGGTCCCGGATCCAGTTGTGGGCTCGCAGGAGCTCTGCAACAATATATCAGAGTTTTTCCATAAAAAAATTGAGGACATCTATCTTGTGCTGGAAAGTCAGAGAAAGTCCTTAGCTGAATCCTCACTCCAAACCCTGAACCAATTACAAGCCTGGACTAGTGACCATTCGGTTAGTCTAACGGCCTTTCCACTACTGACCCGAGAAGAGCTTGAGCTTCTACTCGATAGGATTAAATCCTCATCACCTCTGGATCCCTGTCCTTTGAGGATATTGAAGGAATGCAGAGCGACACTGCTTCCGCCACTCCTGGAAGTTATGAATGGTGCTATAACCCAAGGTACCTTCCCTCTAATATGGAAGAAAGCGATAGTGAAGCCCCTACTCAAGAAGCCCACGCTGGACCCGGAACAGTTGAAGAATTTTAGACCTATCTCACTGTTACCCGCTCCTGCTAAGATTCTTGAGACACACCTCAATGGCCATCTTACCGCCTTCCTGGACTCATCTGGGTATCTTGACATCTCCCAGCATGGGTTCCGAAAGGCGCATAGTACGGAGACAGCTCTGACTATGGTGACAAATAACATCCGTAGGAAGGTGGACGCGGGCCAAACTACTGTGTTGGTTCTACTAGACCTCACAGCGGCGTTTGACACCCTGTCTCCCTCAACGCTTACATCTCGGTTGAGGGAGGCAGGGATCTCCGGCATGGCTCTGAACCTCCTGCACTCCTTTTTACAGCATAGGGAGCAAAGAGTCAAGCTTGGAGAGTTCCTCTCCCCTGCTATGTCCTTGCAGTGTGGGGTGCCACAAGGGTCGGCTCTCAGTCCGACCCTATTTAACATTTATGTCGCCCCCCTTGCAAGGCTAGTAAAATCTCAGGGGATGGAACTGGTGTCATACGCCGATGACACCCAGATTATGGTGTCACTGGCCCACTCAGTATCATCATCCGCCACCAACTTCAGGATCTGTATGCAGACAGTCTCGGATTGGATGCTTCAGAACTCCCTGAAGCTGAATGGTGAAAAAACTGAGATCCTGGTCTTTGGCAAGGACCGGGATATCTGGTCGGATGAGTGGTGGCCGGCATCACTGGGAACCTGTCCATCCCCTGCCCAGTCAGCAAGAAACCTTGGGGTAATCTTTGACACCTCCCTATCCATGACTCTGCAGGTCAACCGTACGGTGGCCACCTGCTGGGGAGTGCTAAAGATTCTCAGGAGGATCCTTCACTATCTCTCTCCCTCAGCACGCAAACAGGTGGCAGTAGCATTGATAGGTTCAAGGTTGGACTACTGTAATGCGCTCTATGTAGACTCCAACAAGGGGCTCATTCAGCGATTACAGGTAGTTCAAAATGCGGCTGCTCGCTTTGTCTTAGCACTTCCCAAAGCTTCATCTGCTACGATGGCCAGAAGGAGCCTTCATTGGTTGCCCATTCATCTCAGGATTTCGTTTAAGATCCTCTGTCTTGTCTATCGAGCTTTGGCAGAGGGCTCTTTTGACCCCCTTGGTGCATTGCTGACCCGGTATCAGCCTGGCAGATCTTTAAGATCTTCTGAGATGAATCTGTTGGTTGTCCCACGTACCAAAAGCGTTCGTTGGGGAGACAGAGCTTTTTCTGTTGCTGCTCCCAAACTATGGAACTTGTTACCTCCTGAGATTAAGATGCAACCTTCTCTGTCTTCCTTTAAAAAGGCGCTCAAGACCTGGTGTTTTGTCAGGGCTTATCCGTAATTAGGATCAGTCTCTGTTATCTGGTATTATTTGGTTAGGCGCCTTGACGCCCATCTGGGCTTAGTTGCGCGTTAAAAATTGTTTTTCATTTTCATTTTCAGAGAAAAGACGTCAGCCTTCATTGTCAATCTGAGTTTACCAAGGAGAGCAGCGCAATCCACACTCTTATCAGGTACTGCTCGAAACAGTGATGTCGTAGAAACGTAAAGGTCACTTGAACTGTGTATTGTGAATTGTGAACTCCACTCCTTGAAGGGACGTATTAATTTGTGGTTACTTTTGCAGGTGTCCTCAACACAACCAAACCTAGACGACACCAGGGTGTGGCAGCCTCTCTTGTTTGTCATCCACTTCCCCTTTCCCTTTCGTTCCTGGGCTCAGAGGACTCTGGGTGCAGGGGCAATTGGGAGTTGGGAACTTATCTTCTGAAGACCCCCGCTTGATCGCCCCCACAGACCATAGGAGTTCAGGTTAGTCCTCTTGACATCCGGCTGATGAGTACTAGATCATCTGCATATAGGAGATTTGATAGCTGACGGCCTCCTAGCTTCGGGGCTTCCATTGAGTTGAACTGAAAGCTCGGCCATGAAGAGATTGAAAATGTATAGGGGCGGGGGGCGTGGCCAGGCGCCAACGAAGATGGCCGCCTAGATCCCGAGCTCCGTGGGTACTGCGGCTGTCCCCGCAAATATTCGGACCGTATCCTTACCGGAACGTCCGCCCATCAGCACCCAGGACCCCTCTGAGAAGTGACCGCAAGCGGTGGAAAAATCGAACTTCTACTCCGCGAATTGCCCGAGTCACGGCCGTCTGCATCTCCGCGGCTGGCCGGGCTCTGCTCGTTTGGATCCGGCGGGCCGGTAGCCCCGCTACTCGAGGCCCCGGCTTTGCGGCCTGCCCCTGCCGGCCGGGGCGGAGGATCGCCTTGACGCCAGAGAACATCCGACGGCGCGACATTGGAACGGCGCCTCCCCCTGTCCGCGAGGGGGGGACTGGACTACTGTGAGGCCTGTGACGGTGGCGCGGTGGCCCCACACGGAGGCAACGAAAGTGCTACGGACTACGCCATTTTGGGGACAACGCCGGAGCAGGGTCCGCGAGACAACGAGTGGTGAGAGGCGGCGAGGCTACACCCACACGGCAGGGAAGCGCTCCGGACATGCGAAGGGGAGGGCCCTGGCCCACAGGCACAGAAATAAAGTTTGGGCCTGTCGGGCACTGAGTAACGGAGCGGACAGGCCTGGAAGGAGTGCCGAACGAGTGAGTGCCCTGCTATAACGCCGCAGACACTGGGAGAGGCGTGGAGGGCCAACTTATCAACAGAGAACCTGCCAGGTGGTCAGAGAGCGGGAGGTTATACTAGCACCCCGTGGGGGATCATTCCCTGAAGTCAAGAATAGCTGGGCCATCTGGCAGAGGGGAGTGCCCGGTGAGAGACCGCGAAAGGACTTGCCCATTGGGAGAGGCACGTGGAGGGCTGAAAGGGGTGGCCGCACTGCAGCACCTTTGCTAATAGGTTAGCTTTCAGAGCTCTCTCACCAGAGAGCGCCGGCCATACAGCGTGAGAGGCAGCCGCGCCGGCTGTCCCCACTGCGGCCCTCTCAAGGAGGAGCCGGAGGGTCGTACGGAGGGGAAACCACCAGCTCATCATGAGGCCCAAAGGAGGAACAGCCACCCAGACAAATAAACTGGACAAATACGCGGTGCCGCTGGGACAAGGTCAACCGGGAGCGACGTCCGGAGACCAGACGGGCCTCGTGGAGCCATCCTTAACCTCCATCATGACGGCGATCCAAACACTCGGGACTAATCTCGAAACAAAAATGGATAAAATCTCCATCAAGATGAACTTGATTCGCACAGACTTGGGTAAGACCACGGATCGGTCAAAATCGAACGAAACAGACATCAAAGCTCTGCAGGTTTCTAAAAAACGGCTGGAGGGTCGGATCAGCGAGCTGGTACACCAACATCGTCAGATGGCCCTCCGCCTCGAGGACCAGGACGGGAGAGCCAGAAGAAGTAATATTTGTGTGGTAGGTATTCCGGAAGGAACGGAGGGGCCTAGCGTGTAATTGTTCCTTGAAGACTTGATCCTCCAACACCTGAAACCTAAAACACTATCCAAGATATTTACGATTGAACGGGCCCACCGAGCGCCTGTCCCGAAACCGAAGCCGGGGGCCCCGCCTAGAACTGTGATAGCAAAAATCCTGAACTTTAAGGATCGGGACGCAATTCTCCAGGCGGCAAGACAACAGGGCGATCTATACTTCGAGGGAGCCACCATCCGCTTCTTTCCCGACTTCACCTTGCAGGTCCAACAGGAACGGCGCTCCTTTCTGGGAGTGAAAGCGGCACTCCGGGAGCGAGGCATTAAATACATGATGTTTTTCCCAGCCAAGCTCAAAAGCATAGCGGAGGGCAAATCACTGTTTTTTTACCTCACCTGCCACGGTCCAGGAATGGCTGGACACGGCAACTCCTGCGGCCGAGGGCCGACAAGATCGAGGCTCTTGGCGAGAACATCGGGGCCCATCGCCTGGGTCTACAGCGGAAAAACCCAAATGCGACACGCTGAGCCAACGGTCGTGGCGCTCCAGATCGGCTAGTCCCCGCTGGGACCCAAGTCAAGATGCTTCTGGCCGTTGAGGACATCCAACTTGGGACACTACACTGCTGAACTGTAACGTATAATGTTAAAGTGTGGCGGCGGCGCTCTGCTGACCGCGGAGATGTTACTTAAAGTGGCTTTTAGTCTCCGGGACTCTGAGTTTGTCTTGCGGTGCTTCATATCGGGGGGGCTGTTGGGGTTGGGGGCAGCGTAGGCCTGGCGGCAGGAGTTGGGACCGGCACACGTTCCCCTGTTAAAGTTTCTCGGGAGGGGGCGGTTCCTCACTCCTGGGTATGGGTTGGGCGAAAGGTGCTCTGCTAATTGGGGCAGTGGGTAGTTTGAAACCTACAGTGCAGGGAGCAGGGAGGGGGGTTGGTGTTTTGGGCAGGACAAACGGGAATGGGTGGGGGGTCAGGGGCAGGGGGGAAGGGGGTAGGGGAAGGGGGTGTTGGCGAATGTTGGGAAGAGAGGGGCATGGTTTGTGTGGTCACTCATGGCAGGAACAGAGAAGGTCAAAGGGCGTGCAGATATCTCTGGGGCAAAGTGGTCAGTGAAAAGTGGATATGGCTAAGAAATGGGACAAAAGCCTCAAGATACTTAGTTGGAACGTCAATGGGCTGGGGGACAAACTCAAACGCACAATGGTTATGCAATTCGTGAAGCGCCACCTGCCTGACGTGGTGATGGTACAGGAGACACATCTGTTGGGTAACACATGCCACGCTCTGAACAGATACGGTTACACGCTAGCAACACACTCCGGCTTCACTACGGGGTCCAGAGGGGTGGGTATCCTTCTGAGGCACTCCTTTCCCTTCCTTCCTGATCACACTGACACTGACCCACAGGGGCGCTTCGCCACAGTCGCAGGTTCATGGGAGGGTCGCAGGCTTACTCTTGTGTCCGCATATGTCCCGCCTGGTCTCCAGTCACAGGCATACACTGACCTTGGAACACTCCTCCTATCCCTCCCGGACGGGCAGTTTTTTGTGGGGGGGACTTTAATGCGGCTGCCTCCGGTATAATGGATAGACTGCCACCTAGGGACACACCATGGGGTCAGAAATGGTTGGAAGACTTCCTCGTGACGTTCGGCCTCACGGACATATGGCGTTTAGCGCACCCCACGGATACACAATACACCTTCTTCTCAGGGCCGCACCACTCCTTCTCCCGCCTCGATTACCTCCTCACTCCCATGCACCGTGACACGGTGGTGCGAGCAGCAACGCACCTGGCGAGAGATATCTCAGACCACTCGCCGGTCCTGGCCCACTTAACGGTGGGTGACAGCAGGGAGGGGTGCGTAGCCCCTATTAATGCATGGCACCTCCGTAATGAGGATACACGTGAGGCCCTGACTCAATCCGTGACTAACTATTTTACCAGTAATGATGGTACAGTGGACTCAGCGATTAGGTGAGGCCCTCTCAGCAATTGCCGGTCAGCGTAAAGATAAGGAGGCTCAATTGGTCGCGATTGAGGCTGACCTGAGGGCGCTGGAGGAGGCGGCACATGCCAACGGCACTCCGGGGGTACACCACTGGCTATCCCTGAAAACTTCAGAATACCGTGCAGTGGCCATGGAGGCGGGCAAAAAAACGGCGGCTTCGAGGGAGGGCAGGATTTATGACCAGGGGGATAAGGCGGGCAAACTCCTAGCGTGGCTCGACAAGAAACAGCAAGCCAGTAAGGTGGTGGCTGAGATACACATGACGGACGGTACAGTCATTACGGAACCCCGCGAAATAGTCACTGAATTCGCCAGCCACCTCCAAGCAGTCTACAGCAGGAGGTCTGACCGCCCAGAGAAAGATTCGGTCGCACTTTTGGTGGACCTTAGGATGCCGACCCTCTCTGACGAGGAGCGCGAACTCCTGGAGGGCCCACTCACAACTGCAGAGTTGGAACATGCTATCGGAGATCTCCGCTCAGGCAAAGCGCATGGGCCTAATGGCCTTCCGATCGAGCTCTACAAGCTCAAACCTGATGCTGTTAGCCCCTACCTAAAACGCATGTTTGACGAAAGTAGGTCTAAGGGGACTCTCCCACGTGACCAAGGATTAGCAACTATAGTGCCGATCCCTAAAGAAGGTAAGCCCCGGGTGCTGTGTGCCTCATACAGGCCTATTTCCCTATTAAACGCTGAACCTAAGATCTTAGTGAAGGTCCTGGCCAACAGACTGCAGCCGGTTCGCACCACGTTGGTCCACCTGGACCAATCCGGGTTCATGCCTCACCGAAACACGGCTCTCAATCTCCGGCGGTTGAATGGAGTGCTGGGGAGGTGCCATACACTAGACGAAGGTGCAGTAGTGGTGTCTCTTGATGCCACAATGGCCTTCGATACACTCGAATGGCCATATATGATGGCAGTCCTTCGTAAACTGGGCTTTGGCCCCAGTTTCATCTCATGGGTGAGGCTCCTCTACTCACAGCCACTAGCTCAGATGGTCGTGAACAACAAGGTCTCGGAGCCCTTCGTCCTAGAGAGAGGGACCCGTCAGGGGTGCCCGCTCTCGCCCCTTCTATTTGCCCTTTCCCTTAAGCCACTGGCCTCCTGGATCAGGCAGGATGTCTCACTAAAGGGACTTCAGTGGGCTGACGGTTGGGAGGACAGGATTTCCCTGTACGTGGACGACATACTCCTCTACCTCTCACGACCCCGGAAATCACTGATAGTCGCCCTGGACATCTTTACTAACTTTGGGAAAAACTCCCTCCTGTACGTCCTGCACGGCTCCACCCCCGCTCTGCCACGCGATTGCCCCATTAAGGTGGTCACCGAGGGCTTCACGTACTTGGGAATGTTTATGTCGCGAGACAAGACAGCCATGTTTGATAAGAACCTGCTCCCGCCTCTTCAAAGACTCAAGCGTGACTCCACGAATTGGCAGAAACTCCCGGTCTCGCTACTAGGAAGGGCGGCGCTCTTCAAAATGATGATGTTGCCTAGGTTCCTCTACGTCCTTCAGAACTACCCTGATCTTGTTCCTCTTTCGTAGTTTGCGGCTGTTGAGACGGCGCAGAGACGCCTCTTATGGTCCGGTTCAACTCAAATAGCTCTTCAGAAATTGACTTTGGGGTGGTATGATGGAGGAATTGCTCTTCCCGACATCTGCAGATATTACTGGGCTGCACACCTCTCAGCTATTACCCAGGGCACCTACTGTGGCAGTAGCGATCCGGGGTACGCCATGGACAGGTGGCTCCTACCGGGAGGCAACTATGAGGTGGCACTATACTCTCGGCAAGGGAGATACCCACTTACGGGGCCCACGCTCCATTCAGTGCAGCTTTGGCACATTGTCCAACGCAAAATGGGCTGGCACAACAAGCTCACCATGGCCACCCCACTCTGGGCCTCCGAGCAACTTGGCCGACTAGGTCGAACCAAGGGCTTCAGGAATTGGGACCTTATTGGAATATCCAAAATCGGAGATCTTTGGGATTCTGGAGGGGTCAGGACCTTCTCGTCCTTCCAGGCGACTTATGAGCTAGCGGACACTGAATATTTCCGTTACCTCCAAGTCCGTCACTCACTGGAAAAAAATATCCCGCGCGGCACAGTGCCCCCACAGTTGTCCCCTCTTGAGGACAGGCTGCTAGATGGTCATCTTCAGGAACACGCAATTTCCCTAACATACAAGAAACTGATCAACAACCTTCCTGATCTACTACTGGGCCTTAAACATAGGTGGGAGGCTGATGGTCTGGTAATTGATGTGGAGGAGTGGATGAGCGCGCTGGCCTCCCCTAGGGAGGTGGCTATCTCAGCTAGATTACGGCTTATTCAACTTAAAATCCTACACAGGGTATATATATCAAACACAAGTCCGAGGAAGATGGGTAGGTGCGGGGATGATGGGTGTAGGAGGGGATGCGGTATGGCTGGCTCCTTCTTTCACATGCTTTGGGAATGCCCGCTGCTGCAGGCTTACTGGAGAAAGGTGACCCGCTGTATGCAGGGCGTGTGGGGAGCTGAGTTGCGTCTTGAAGCGAAGCGCTGCATCCTGAATATATGGGAGCCAACTGACTTACCAGGAAGGGGCAGGCTCTGGGTCACGCTTGGGCAGATGATAGCTAAACGAAATATAGCAAGACTGTGGAGGGCGACCACGCTTCCACGGGTAGCGGCATGGAAGCGTGACATGGATTGGTGCATGGTACAAGAGAGGACAGTATACGTTGCCCGGGGATGTCCCAAGAAATGGAGGGAGGTATGGGATAAATGGAACGAATACAGAGGTGGCCTCTGTGAACCCCCTCAGCCCCGGCGTTCTGTGCTTGAGGTAGACCCCTAGTGACTTTGATCTGTCGCAACCTATTGCCATACATCAGATGTAAACTTTGTGCTCCTTGTGTGATCTACTGTACGCCTAAGACGCTTTATGATGTGACCATGTTTGTATTATGTGATTCTAATCTCAATAAAAATAATTTATTAAAAAAAAGAAAATGTATAGGGGCAAGCACACAGCCTTGTTTTAAACCTGAGGTTGTGTTTATCTTTTTCGTTAGATGGTCTCCAGCCCCCAACTTTACTTGTACCCAGGTGTTACTATGCAACATAATTAGTTGTTTTAGGAGCAGACTTGGAATGCATAGCCTTTTTAGTTTTTGCTACAGGATATTTCTGTTTATATAGTCAAACGCTGAGCTGTAATCGATGAAGCACATGTACAGGGGCTGTCTAGTTACAAGTGCAGCATCTATTATTAATGAGAGGGCAGCGATGTTAGTAGCAGTGCCCATATCTTTACAGAAACCAGTTTGATTGTAATGTATTGCTTTGATGTCTGTGGCCCATGTTGTTAATTCTTGGAGGAGTACACCGGCATAATATTTGGCATCATTGTCCAGAAGACTTACCAGCAGGTAGCTCTTTGGGTCACTCCTGTTGCCATTTTTATAGATGGGAGAAATAATCGAGCCCCGCCATGATGATGGTACAGTTGACGTATGCAGAATTGCGTTGAAGATCGGTTTTAGAACTGAATCCCAAAATTCTGGATCTTGTTTAAATAGTATGGGCGGGATCCCGTTTGGGCCAGGAGCTCCCTCGCGTCTGCCTTTCAAGATTCTTTTGTGAACTTGTGTGTTAGTAATTATGAAATCCTGTCCCAGTTCTGTGTTAGAGTTAAACTGGGGCGATTGAGTTTCGCAAGGTTAGTTAAGGAGATTTGGAGGTCCTGCTCTTTAATTAAGTGTAATTCAAGATAAGTTGTCCAAGCCTCTTCTGTGACGTTGAAATTGATGCGCTGGGCTTGCGGATTAGACAGAGCGTTAATCTTCTTCCAAAATTGTGCGCTATTGTTGTTTTTAATGTCATGCAGGAGTCTGGCCCAAAGAGATTCTTCGGCTTCCTTTTTGTTTTGCCAAATTAGTTTTTTGCGGGTGACTTTTAGCTGCCTCAATTCTTGCAATGCTGTGGGGTCTTTCTTCAGCCTCCGTAGTGTATGATTTATCAATGATTTTAACTTTTTTAGTTCGGCGTTGTCCCATAGGTTGTAGCCTGGCCATCGATGTTGGGGGCAAGTTGTTCTCCTATTTCGAGTGTCCCTTTGTGTCTCTGTAGCTGTTCCGTAGAGTTTTTGTAAACGCCTCCCAGCCTCCTATTATGTCTGGGTCGGCTTCTTCCGCTTCTACCAAGAGTTGTTTCGCAAAGCAAAGGAGGCCTTCGGGGTCATTGGTTCTGCATTTTACTCTTTTCTCATTGTTGGTGAATTCTGAGCAGAGTGTGTTTGCTGGGGGCAGT
Source organism: Lissotriton vulgaris (assembly GCF_964263255.1). NCBI lineage: Eukaryota > Metazoa > Chordata > Amphibia > Caudata > Salamandridae > Lissotriton > Lissotriton vulgaris. The sequence continues at coordinate 2,047,469,917 of NC_141691.1, forward strand.
TTGTATGTTGATAGCTCTTCTATCGTGATTTCCTGGGGGAGGTGGTCACTAGCATCCATGCTCTCAATGCGATAGTCCTTTACTTTTTTAGAACATACAGTGAGAGCAGAAAGTATAGCCAATTGTTGACCTTGCTACTGCATTGTTGAATGTTGCTGTCTGTGGCCGATCTCCGGGGAATCTACTGTTTAATGCACGAGAGCCCAGTTGCTCTAAAAACGCCAGTAGCATTTTCGAGGTTTTTGTGGCTCTTCCATCTGTGTTGTTATCTTGAGGTGTTTCCTCCCATAAAAATGGATCCTCTTCTGAATGGGTGTCCGCAGCTCTTTTACTGAACATGTTTAGATTAAAGTCCCCTGTGATTATCTAGCTGTTTACTTTCTCTTCTGTTATCATTTTCACAAGTTCTTCCTTTAACTGTTGGCTCCCTCTGGTTTTATCACGTGGGTGCAGATAAAGATTTACGAGTATTATATACTCTTTATTTGTCTTCCCCTGTAAAGTAATACGAATGACTTGCATTGCATTGGGTGGAACTAGGTTATATGGCAGTAGTTCTGCTGCCTAAAAGCTACTTATGGAGCTGTATGTCACTAGGCCTCCCCTATTATGACCGAATTTGGCACTTCTTGTTGCCGGAAGAGAGAGCAAGTTATAACCATGCAGTGCAGTTGGTGCTCCACTCCATGTTTCTTGGAGCAAGATAATGTCAAATTTCTGCAGGTAGAATTGCAGTTCCGGATCCGAGATCTTATCTCCCAGTCCATTAATGTTCCAGGAACAGATTTTGGGTTTAATCCATTTTTTTCTAGGCTTAACATATGCAGGACAAAAGAATAAAACGTACACATAATTTTCTTTAGCTTTATTTGAGCATAAAGAACACAAATCATTATCAGTTCCAGTATAATTAATGGCCCAACATGATGTGATTGCATTTATATTCAATACACCATATCTAAATTTCATATATAAGGTTTTTGCAAGTTGGGGACGCACCTCATCAAGGAATGGCTCAAAATTTGCTACGTCCTTAAACAAAAGGAACCTGGTCGTTAGCGACCCATTAGGTGAACCATATGCCACACTAGTTTGTATGTAGGCCCAAAAGGTAGATTTTAACATTTTCTTAGAAGCTGAAGACATTGAAGATGGGTCTTCCCAAAACTGGGACAGGCCCAACTTCCTCAACGATAAAAAACGTGTCTGACCCATAGAATGCTTCTATTCTGATTTAACTCCATAATCTCCTCTAGGCCAGCCTTGTAGTACAGTAATTCTGGTGTTGACCATAGTCTTACTCATAATGTAAGGGGTCTTAAGAGTGCATGATGGTCAGTTTGTTTAACATTCAAATCCAGAGTGATAGGAGTTAATGGTGCACGTACGGGGAGACTTAAAAGCATTCTATAAAATTTATTTTCCCCCCGCCTCAAAATTCGTTTTGCAGTACGGCCCCCATATTTCGTCCCCATACAGTGCCGCTGACTGGGCTTTGTACTTAACCACCTCCAAGGCTGGGGAAACAGCCTTTGAAAAGCTATTCCTATGCTTTTTCATTATGGGTAAGGAATTTTGGATCAAAGCTATCTTACTTTTTTCGATTTGTGTCTTCCAGGCTAGCTTTGTGTCCAAAGATATGCCCAGATAGCTAAAAATCTGTACATACTCCAACTTTTGGCCATTCAGAGCTATACTTTTTCTAAAGGTTTTGTGGGGGTTTATTGCCATGTATTTGGTTTTACTGGCGTTTATTACAAGACCTTTTGTTTTGCAATATGTATTAAAGTAGTCTATTAGGCATTGCAATCCCTTCGGCGTTTGTGAAATTAGTATGGTGTCATCAGCAAATAAGAGCGCTGGCACCAGCTCACCCCCAATTTAGGTGCATCATTCTTACAACATTTACATGCAGTGAGAATAATGTTGGTGCCTGTACGCATCCTTGGCGTACACCCCTTTTTATAGAGATTGCTTCTGTAAGTTCGCCCCTCCGACCCCATCTTACTTTTGCATAGTTGTCTTCGTGTAACCTTATTATTTGCTCCAGTAAGTCACCAGGCATCACTTGATGTCTCAATGTATTCCCATAGTAATTCACATGGGATAAGATCGAATGCTGCCTTTAAGTCTCCGAAGTATGTGTTTTGTAAAAACCTATCCACTGCTTTTAAACTAACAACTGTTACTTTGGACATGTTAAAATCTTGGTCACCAGCCCAATTAAAACTTAGCCTAAAGCACCTAACCCCAAGGCTAAGTTTGAACCTTAAGATCCAACATTGTTCCGATCTTTCAACGTATAAACAGTATGCGGACACAATAGTCTTCAAAAAAATGCAACAATATATCCTCTTCAATTTAAACCATGGAGCAAGGCGAAGTATCATTCTATTACAACTTGGGATTCTACCCCTGAAATCACACACTTTTAAATGTTCGCCAAAAGAAAGGGGGTCTAATCTCTGTGACTTATGTAAAGGTGGGGTGCAAGATCTGGAACACGTCCTTTTTGCCTGTCCAAACAAGTCTGTTGTAGCAGCCAGGACAAGATACATCACACCGATCAAAACAAAATGTAATATAAACTACGTCCAGAATCTGATTTCCCTCTGCAAAGCTCCACCTAACGAATTTGTGTATTAATATGTACAACTTTTTAAAATTATATTAGATCGCAAATTTTATCTGTATATCTGTAATTTTTATTGTCAAAAATGTGTTGTTCTCGGAAGAGAACTGAATCCAGTAAATGATTTCAATTAGAATTCAATTTAAGTCTACAAAGGCAACGTGGAGGTGCCCCTTTCTTAGTTTTACATATTTCCAACACAAACATGTGAACCTAAATACCTTGTCCGTTGTGCTAAATTTTATTCTAAAACCTGCCTGAAATTTTGAAAGCACGTTGTTTTCCTCAATCCAAATATTTAGTTGATTTAAAATATGCCTGGCACAAATTTTCTGTAAAATATCTATTAAACTGATTGGGCGATAGTTTGCTGGGTCATAACAATTTCCCTTTTCAAAAATTGTGATAATTTCCGTCCCATTCCAAGTTGCCGGAATTACAGCGCCCTAGGGTATGGCGTTGCATAAGTAGTTAATATATGGTACCCAGGGGGTGTGGCTTGGCGAGCCAAGATGGTGGACGCACCCTGAGTGTGCTCCTGGACCCCTCTGCCATCCGCTCATGATCCGTCCATCCTGAGAGACATCCAACCCTAAAACTGGTGGCCGGGTCGCTGTCATACATCTGGCTGCACCCCTGGCTGCAGGATTTCCATCTGTGAGATGCTATTGTGCCGAGCTCGGCCACCCGGCGGGGACTTACATTCAAGATGGCGGCTCCTCCTCGCTGATCGGCGCGTCTTGTAGCCTTCGGACCTCGCTGGTCGTTTCCCGGTCTGAGTCCCCTGAACATTCTGAGGGGCCCCTCCCCCGAGATCGAAGGGGTCCGGAGGTGAGCTGCGGGCTCAGGAGCACTGCCTGTGCATTTCTCCGGTTCTGGCGTTCTGGATTGGGCGGCTGTGGGGGCCCGGCCTAGCCCGCTGGTCCTGTGTCTGCCGTGAGCTGTGCAGGGCTGCCCCCTCGGCCTCGGGCCACCGGAGACTTCCGCTGACGCTCCCTGGTGCCCCTGTGGCGCGCCGACCCATTGACCGCCACCTCGGGCAGTGGAGATTGGAGATGTCTGGCTGCTGATCGGAGGGCCGGAGGATCCCTGCCTGACCGCAGCTGCCGACTGCACCAGCATTGTGCGGCTCTCTGCCTGTGCCCGCTACTGTGGAGCCTGGAGGCCCGACGTGGCTGATGTGGTGCTGCCTGCTGTCTCCGGAGGCCTGGGGTTGTGGGCTGCCAGTTAGCGGTGTCGGCCACTGGAGGGGGTGTCTGCATGCCTGGAGGCCAGACGCTACACTACCTCGGTGGCTGGCAACACCGGAGAGGTCAGGACTAACTTTTTCCCACAGACCTCTTCGAAAGGCACGGGGTGCAGAGGCGTGTTAAGGGTTTTCCATCGCCTGTCAAAGAGAATTTTTCTGTGAGACCCTTAACCAAGCAAGTGGTTTACTGTGCAGACGTCCAAGCATTTGCAGCACTGGTTTTACTTTGACTTCCCACTGACCTTTATGTAAGGAAAGGCTGGCATTGAGACAACAGACTACCTTCTTGGGTACCATTTGGTGAGGACTGTGGCCGTTGGGCCCCTGCTGGCGGTTTGCACGTCTGGAGGCAGTGGGCCCGCTGTCCCAGACTGCGGGCATTGGCGTTGCGTGCCCCGGCCCCATCACAGCTGCTGGACTTGTGGGGCTGACTCTGCCATCCCCCGGGGCCTGGACTGGAAACCTTGGCGCCGCGGGCCCCCACCACAACACGGCTGCAGGATTTTTTTGGGCTGGTACCTGCCGGGCCCAGACCGGTGCCACTGGACGGTCTGCTGCGGGCGGAGCTTCCCCCCCCCCTTCCCGCCACCCCCTGGGCCCAAGCAACATCTCTGGGAGTGGAGAGCCTACGGAGTCCACGTGGGGGAGGCCTGCACAATTCCTGATTGCCCCTCCTGAACCTTAGGCCTGTGCTACTGCTGCGGGCACCACTGGCGGTCGGTGGGAGGTCTGTGGCGGGCGGCGAGCTCCTGCGACTTGCACTGGAGGTAAGGAGTGGAGGTGCTGAGGTATATGGGTTTGGGTGGAGGATTCGGCCGTCGGCAGGCGGGTGCATGGGACCCTGGTTGGCACGGCTTCCTTCCCTCCACCCTGTCTCCTTCCCCTCACCCCCAATACCAGCGCGTCTCCTGCGACTTGCAGCTGAGGTGAACTGTCCCTGCTGGGCCGCTCCTCTCTGGGCCTGGCGCTGACCATTACTGCGCTCCCGTGGTCACCTGCCACATCAGTTCCGGACCCGCTACTATCCCCACGGACATTGTGTGTAACCACCCTATGGAGCATTCTGTGGCCCTCTCGGGGGATCCCTGTTTAACCCTGGAACGGGGTCCTTCTCCCTCCCTCCTCATCGACTCTGGCCGCACATTTCGGGCGTCGGCACTTTGACCCACTGCTCGTCCACTTTAACTCGTTGACTTCCCACTGTGGGGTCTGTTTGTGGGGACAAGAGGAATTCTTGACTCCCAGGAGCCGCCATGGGCAGAACGGACAGATCGGCAAAGACTCCTGCCACCCAGACCAAGATGGATCGCTTTACTACCTTGGAAGCGGGGGCTACCGGCTGTCCACAGGCTCCGTCTGTGGACTTGGCCACCATCCTCCTGGCCATCCACGCATCCCAGACCTCAGTGGAAGGCAAAATCGCAGAAGTGCGAGTCAACATGACTCTCATTCAGCAGGAACTCTGTAACGCCACTGCCCGAATTACAGAGACCGAAACCCGCATCTCCACTGTCGAAGATGACGTTCAGCAACTTAAGGGGCAGGTGGCCTGTCTTCAGTCGCACACTCAGGAGTTGCACTGTTGGGCAGAGGATGCTGAAAATAGATCTCGACGCAATAACCTCCTTCTGGTGGGCTTTCCGGAGGGAAGGGAGCGGGCAGCGCAGCGGATTTCCTGGAGAAGTGGCTGCTGTTGTGCGTCCCGGATGGCTCTCACTCCCCATGGTTTGCGATTGAGCGGGCCCACCAGACTTTGGCCCCGAGGCCGGGTGCGCCCCCACCCATTCATCATGTGGATTCTCAACTTCAAAGACATTGTCTTGGCTGAAGCCCGCAAGCAACAGCAGCTGCGCTACGAAAATTGTGCTATCATGATCTTCCCAGACTACACCCGCGGGGTCCAGGGCCAGCGCCCCTCCTTTGGGGAGGTCAAGCAGAAGCTGAGGGCACTCAACATTCAATACTGGCTCCTCTTCCCGGCTTGCCTGTGTGTGGTATTCGCAGACAAGACACTGTTCTTTGAAGACCCGATGGCGGCCTGGACCTGGGCGACGGAGGAACGCCCTCTGCGGGCCGGGGATCGGGCGCTGGACTCAGGGGGGCTCCTTTTGCTCTTCAACCTCAGCATAATCGCTCCTGCAGGCGCCATGGGCAGAGAAGGGCCCGCTCGGCCTCCCACCAGGACACTCACAGCAACAGGTGTCTCTCTCTGGGAGACCCTCGACTGGGGGGTGCTCCGGCTCCTCTGGCTGCCTGGATGGCAGGGGTGCTTCGCCTAGGCCTGCGGCGATCCCCCTTCCGGAATCAGACCTCTCCTGAAGCCCGATGCTCCTGCACGACCCTGCTTGAACTGGTCTCTGCCCGCTGGGCCTAGCTCCGCGGCTAGAGATGGTGCTCCAACCCAGAACATTTCTTACTTTCCCAATGGACTCGTATACACAAATCCAGACATGAAGAGGGGTCCTCCACACTTTCCCATTCCCAAACGTTTTAGTTCTGGTTTATTGTTAGGGCGACAGATGCTTCCGTTCCTGAAGTGTAGGGTAGGGGGTGGGGGAGAGGTTGAGGGGGTGGGACCATTATCACATGTTTCAATTGTATTTTTGGTTCTTTTACTTTTCTATAGTTTCGCTACACCAGCTTTCCTATGGCACCCGGATTTGCACCCCGTTAGACATACAGATCTCCCTTCGAGAGGCTCCGATTGACCTGTTTTTATGTTTTCGGTGTTTTAGTTCTACCACACCAACATTCATGAAGCACCCTGACGTACATCCAATAGGGCAGACAGAATGGGCCTCCCCTTTCAGACTTGTAGTCCCACTACCAATCCAAGCTCAATGTCCTACACACCATTGATAAACGCCCCCCTGCGCATCATGTCATTGGAACCTTAATGGTCTCATGGACCGCTTTAAACGCATGGCTGACCTCAGATACGTTCAGCGCTCAGGGGCAGACATCTTACTTTTACAAGAAACCCCCTGCTGGGTAATCGTTGTCCCTTCTTAATGTGGTACGACTATGATAGACTGTGGCCCTCAGGTTTTACAAAGGGTTCCCGAGGGTTGGCAATCCTGGTGAAACGCTCCCTTCTGCTGGTGACTGTCCGAATGACTCTTGATGCCCAGAGCACTTTTGTGGCCCTTGGTGGCACACTAAACGGCAACCTGCTCAACCTGGTGTCCCTTTATTCTCCTCCCTCAATGCTGACGACGATCCTAGCTCAGTCTGTTGAACTCCTGGCATCCCTGTCCCCTGGTCCCACATTTCTTGGGGGTGACTTTAACGCGGTCTCATCACCCGACCTTGACACAACAGGCCCTCCATTTCCTGGTAGAATTGCACATGCCAAACAGCTGAGGTCTTGGTCCGCGTCACTTGGTTTATGCGATGCCTGGCGATTATGGCACCCTCATTCTAAACAATTCACGTACACCTCAGCGGCGTATCACACACAGGCACGCATTGACGCCATCTTTGTTCCTTCGATGGACTGTCTGCTGATTCAAGACATCTCGCTTCTTCCGAGAGGTATCTCTGACCACTCGCCAGTGATGATCAGCACAGGTCACCGCCTCCCCCCCGCCTCTGTCCGACAAACTTGGAGGTTTAATGCCTGGTTTCTTCAAGACAAGGGTTTCAGGAAGGTAGTGAGGCAGGAGCTAACACAGTACTTTCTTTCTAATGAGGGCTCCGTGTCCTCCCCAGGCTCCCTATGGGAGGCGGTCAAGGCCACAATTAGGGGTGTTGCCAAGGGTCAACTCAAGCTCCAGCGACAAGCTCAGCTGAAACAGATTACCTTGCGGGAGGCGTAGGCTCTGCGCCTCGAACGTGCCTCGGCCCGATCCCCTGAAGCTTCTGACACAAGACTTCTGACCCGGCTCCTGTCGGAGATGAAGCAGGGACGCGGCCAAGCTCCTCTGGAGCTCCTCTGTGGCCAGGATGTATGGATTGGGCGATAAGAATGGCTCGCTCCTTCACCACCTGACTACATACCCAAGGGAAAACCTTATAATCCCTGAAATAGCAGCACCGGATGGGTCACTGTGCCGTGCCCCATTGGAAAGTGCGCAAGCCTTTGCCGCCTACTACCACGAGCTAAACGAGGCCCGAGCCCCATCCCTGTCCCTTACGAATCTGATGGACGTGGAGGGTGTCCGCCTTCCATGTGTGGACACCGCCGCTCAAGTCGATCTGGATCGCACCATTTCCCGCAAGGAAATTGGTGACGCAATCGCTCTTGTGTTATCCGGCACGACACCGGGCCCTGATGACCTTCCTCAAGAATACTATTCCCAATTCTGGGATGTTCTCAACCCACATCTGGATGTGTTATTTTGTGAGGCGGTGGAGAAGGGCTCATTCCCTCAAGAAACGGACATCGCCTCCATTGTAGTCCTTCCGAAATCCCAGCCTGCTCTCACCACAGTGCGCAGATTACTGCCCGATTTCCCTCATCAACACTAAGGTCAAACTGTTCGCCACTCTTCTTGCCCAGCACCTCAAACCCCATCTGTCTACGTTAGTCCACCCTGACCAATGTGGGTTTATGCCCTCTCTTGGCACTGTATTCGCAGACTGCACGCCACCATGGCCCATCGCTACCTCCTTACCCCATACCTGGCGGTTCTCCTGGTCGACTTTGAGAAGGCCTTCGACTCAGTGGACTGGGGCTTAATCCAAGATGTTCTTGACAAGATGGGACTTGGCCCCCGCTTTCGGGCCATGGTCAAGGTTCTGTATGCCCTCCCGAGGGCTCGTGTTCTAGTAAACAGAGTCCTGTCGGACCCCTTCTCGGTTTGTAGAGGGACGAGGCATGGCTGTCCCCTTTCTCCCCTGCTTTTCGCCTTAGTGATGGAGCCTTTGGCGGCCTTGATGCGGTCTTGCGGTCAGGTGCGGAGATGGGAATGGCCCAGCGCTGAACTGGATAAAATCGGCCTCTACGCGGATGACGTCCTTATCTACCTTGCAGATCCTGCCCGGTCCGGTCCCCACTGTTTACGTATCTTGCAGTCCTTTGAACAGGCCTCAGGCCTCCGTTGAATCCCAACAAATCGGGCCTAGCTCCCCTTCACCTCTCACGGGATTGCTTTGACTGGCAGTCCGAAATACCTCTACGTCGTCAATCATTCAAATACCTGGGGATCTGGGTGACCTTGCTGCCTGAGCTCAGCTGGGCCCTCAATGTCACTCCTCTGGTGAAGCGGGCCAAGGCGAACCTCCAGCGGTGACAGTTGCTACCCTTCAACCCTATGGGAGGGTGGCCCTTTTTAAGATGATGGTGCTTCCCTGCTTTCTTTATATGCCTTAGAACACCCCCATGTGCTTTCCCAGGGCCTGGTTCTGTGAACTCAACAGCTTATCCAGCAAGTTCTTGTGGGGAAGGGGTAGGTCCAGGCTGTCACTCAGTACTTGCAGGATTCCCTCGTTCAACGGGGGTTTGGGGATGACTCACCTTTACCTATACTACTTAGCCACACAACTTCTTTCCATACATGACTGGTTCAACGGGGGTGGTCCGACACAGCCTATAGTCTTGAACTAGGGGAGCTGGGCCTCGCTAGAATCCAATCCTCTCTATATGGGACCCCGATGTCATCCTGTCTTCCGGAGGTGACGCGCTCGGTGTTACTGGCCTGGCGGGCAGCATTGCGACACACCAACTGGACACACACACTGATCCACTGTACACCCTTGTGGTGCGGGACCTGGCTCAAGGAGGGGACCGGGCTTCGGGGCTTCGAAGCTTGGGACCTCATAGGCATTACGCAGCTTGGGGACGTTTGGGTGGGGAATCATATGCGTTCCTTTGAAGATCTCCGAACCAGGTACTCATTGCACCACTCGCATTTTTTTTGCTACCTCCAGCTGCGACATGCCCTACGCTCACATCTCACAACAGGCACGGAGTTGCCAGATCATAGCCCGCCTGAAGCCCAGATTATGTTTGGGGACTTGGGGAAAGGTGGCATTTCCCGCATTTACCGTACACTGATTAACAATACCCTGGCTTCCTTGGACTGACTGTGGACGCAATGGGTGGACTGGTGGGCCCCTTGGAGGAAAAAGACTGGTGTGATGCCCTTATGGCCCCCAAAACGGTCACCGCCTCCGCTAAGCTGCGCTTGGTGCAGCTCTATTATCTGCACGCTGCATATCTCACCCCTGCACGCCTTTATCGTGCAGGGCTTATCAGGTGTGGATATGATCCTGCTGACTTCCTCCTCATGGTTTGGGCCTGTCCCCTCTTGGCTTGGTTTTGGCAGGGCATTGAAGAAGAACTCTCTGAGGTCCTGGGGTGGGAGGTTCCGTACGACCCTAAACACACACGCCTGGGCATCACTGATGGGCTGGACGGGTCATGCAACGAAAAACTGTTCTTACTACAGCTATGGTGGTAGCTAAAAGAGACATTGCGGCCTCCTGGAAATGCCCTGAACCCCCAGGTGTGGGGCTTTGGCGGAATGGAGTGGACTGGTGCGCCACACAGGAGAAAGTTATGTATGCAGCACGTAGTTGCCCCAAGAAATACAGTGGAATTTGGGGGAAATGGTTGGGAGGGGGTCTAACTCGGAGGGGTTCGACTGTTTACATCTCATTTCTGCTTTATTAATGTCTACATGTTGGGTATTGAGAACTTGTGATTGTAATCCTCGATTAATGCAATGCGGTGCGGATTGGCTGGTGTATTTCTTTTGTAAAATTAACAAAAATGTGTTTATCAAAAAAATATATGGTCCCCAGACACTGATATCATGCTTCAGTAAATCACCTGGAATTTTATCAGGTCCGGGGGCTTTACCTGGTTTAACTGCATTAATTGCCAGTATTGTTTCTTGCAAGCTAAAAACTAATTTAACATCCTTTGCGACTGGTACCAAACTATCATTAGGTAAGGGTATCCTACTTCCTGGTACCGCGTACAACCTTGTGAAATGGTCCACCCAAGTATTTGCGTCAAGATATATGTCTTTAACATCCTTCCCTTTCTTGTTCCCTTTGGCTATGATCCTCCATAAGCCCAGTTGGTCCTTATTTTTGGCTGCATTAAGTAAATTTGTCGAAATGTCATTTTCCCAAGTTTTTTTGCATTGTCGAGGGTTTTCTTGTATTTGATCCTAGTCTCCTTTATACTAATTGTATTAACATAATTAATAAAAACCTAAGAGGCCCGACGGACATGCGCACCATTTAATTAATTAAGAGGCAGGGCGTGCGCTGTGCGCACCATTTGATTCATGAAGAGGCTTGCTGGCTCCACCTCCGCTGAGTGAGGGGGCCCCCTGGAGCACTCACATCCACCCCTCCTCCCGCAACCTGGCCCAGGGGCTGCGGCGGCCTGTGTTACGCCCCTGGTTCGTGCACGCACCGCGCAAAATTTAATTAATGAAGTGGCCACATAGTACTTCCTTATTTAGGGTTCTCCTGTTGCAGATGTTCCCTGCCTTTGTCTGCAACGTAAGACATGGTGCACCTGGGCAGGGATAATCAACAAATAACCTTGTATCTTTGCATGGCGGGAGAGTCAACAAAGAACCCTACTTGGCGGGGGAAACATCTCTGCACGTCAGGTCCATTGATTATACGTTCTGAGAAACTACCCTGCTCTTTAGGGATATACATGACCACCAGACTTGTATAACTAGGTTGGGTTTTGACTAACTCAATTTTTTTAATTAGTTTTGAACTGTGTCTGGGACGCCCCAGGCATAATCCTCTGCAAGCGAGCAGTAAGCGATTGGAGCCTCTTTGTACGTTAATTAGTCGGTGCATGTACACCATTTAATTCATGAAGGGGCTTGCTAGCTCCGGTGAGTGAGGGGGCCCCTAGAGCACAGGGGCCCCCCGCAGTGCTGGGGCTGTGGGGCCTGTGTTACACCCCTGGCCCCTGTCTTTGCTGGTTGCCCATGGCAGCTCTACAGACTACTCCATCTTTGTGCGCTACTGCGGGCTTCCCATGCTGTTGCGCCTGGAGGGCGGATCTGGGCGCACACAAACAGGCCCTGGCCACAACCGGTGATAGGAACAACTCGAGACACCATCAATATGGAGAAAGATAAAGCTGCCAGGAATATGGAGAAAGATAAAGCTGCCAGGACGACACAGTCAAACACAATAGACAACAAACAAAGTTGACATAACCAAGGCCCAGCTGACTTTCGTGGCAATGGGCTTTGTCATGGTCAAGAGAGACGTGGCAAGATGGTGGGGTGGGGTGTGGAGGAGACTCCAACACTGAATAAGTGGAAGAGGGGTATGGACCTCTATAATGCTGCTGAACATATGACTTATACTAGTAGAGGATGCACACGTAAATTTTACAAAATATGGGGGCCATGGAGACACTACTTCGGACTGGACATACTAGCAGACATATAAGTAACCGCACCTCACAATGCCAAACACACTGATGCCACAACTCAGAATATGCACCAACAGATTAGTTAAACATTTTTCAATGGTTTTACGAACAGATATATGGGATCTACCGTTGTGGTTACTCGATCGTGAAGATGAACATAGTTTTTCTATGGATAATGCTGGCATGACTAAGATATGGTCTGACTGAAATGTACCTCATGCGATGCAAGTTGTTGTTTTTGTGGTTGTAATATTCTTCTTACTAAGTAAAGCAAGAAAATGGAATATTAAAAATATTTGATAAAAAAAACCACAACAGATAATTGTACCCAAGCTGTCACACCAGCGGTGTCAATGACGGAGTGCACAAGGGACCTGTTGAACAGCCACCCATGGACGTCCAAAAAATAGAACCTACACTCTCTGACCTTATGGCGGCCATTAAGGGTACACAAACGGAGCTGGTCGCTAAGATAGGCTCCGTAGCTATTGATGTCAATCTGCTGCGGGTGGACCTGCAGGGAGTTGCAGACCCAGGGCCAGATGTAGGTAGCCCTTTACCGCAGGGGCGGTGGGTGACATTTGAAAGTGGTGGGGCGCAAAGGGATTTGCATACAGCACCGTAGCGAGCGAGCGCAGCGAGCGAGCCCAAACCCCAAAAGGGGGGTTTGGGTGGGTTACCCCCCCAAGAAAATTTTGAAAAAAAGAAGCAAAATCGTGCATTTTCAAGCAAATTTGAGAAAGCAGGAAGGTTAATAAAGCAGTTGTGAAAGTGCAGTTATTACCCACACAGCCCTCACAGCCCTCACAGCCCACACAGCCTTCACAGCCCACACAGCTCTCATAGCCCACACAGCTCTCACAGCCCACACAGCTCTCACAGCCCACACAGCTCTCTCAGCCCACACAGCTCTCACAGCCCTCAAAGCCCTCACAGCCCACACAGCCCTCACAGCCCTCACAGCCCACACAGCCCACACAGCTCTCACAGCCCACACAGCCCAAAACATCCAGAGACATTTTAAGGCATGGGCAAAGTGGGCCCTTTCCAGGGGGCTCGTGAGAGAGCCAGCTTGGTTCTGCAGAGTCTTGCCCAGATGATCATGATTAATAAAATCAATTTCCTTAAATGTATTTTTAATGTGGGTGATTTGAGAGAGCCTATTACAGACATTTGGCAGAGAAATATTGTGTTTATATTTTATGCAACGTCCATTAAAAAAAGTTTATTTTAGATCAAAACAGGACCTCTCATATGAGAAATGGGAGGGCGTTGCTAAATTTATTTGCAGTAATATTAGTGAGCTGCTGCTGTGTTAAAAATTTGGCACTATCCCTGAATATTAAATGTAAACACATTTAGAACTAGACGAGTGCACCTGTGCACTGTCAGTGACTTGCAGGGTCAGATTGAGATGACAAATTGTCCCAAGCTCCCCTTAAAAGAGCGGCCTACATTTGCAGATAGCAACTTTTCATGAATCATTGTGTGGTTATCATCAGGAGCTCATTTTTTGGCGATATTTGTGATAAATTACGCTTTTTAAAGTTTCAAAAGCCAGTAGCATCATCCAAGACTGGAAACACCAATAATACATCACAAATCGCCCATCTGCCTTCTGGCATATACCTTCAGGTCCATAAAGCTCTCACCATCAGGTCCCTGAACGTATTCCTCTCTCTTAGATCTCCAAGCCTTTGCCCACCCTGGGATTTCTGAATCCCCTGTCAGGACCTAAAACTCCTGGTCATCCTTAGGGCTTTTCAGTCACTTCGAACCTACATGGCCGCAGAGGTTCATTGTCATCCTCAAGTCTTCTGCTCACCTCAAGGACTCACAGGTTCTGTGCATTCTAAGGACTTGAGGCTCTTACTCCCTATCAGTTGGTACATAAACTACCCACTTTCCAATAGGACCCTTAAGCTCATTTCCACTCTTTGGTCCACTGAGCGTACTGCTCAGGCTCAGATCTCAGAGGCTGCAGCTCTCTCTCTAGTGCTTTTGGATTCCAGATTTCCGAATAATTCCCTTGCTGCTTTGCTTATAATCAGCACCAGATGTTTAAAACGCCTGCTTGCTCTTAGTGGGCATTGGGAGTGAATATTTGCCTCAGTGGTATTGCTTTATTTAGGCCCCTGAGTCTGCATCACCTTCAGCTTCCTGAGGTTCATGCTCTCTCTGAGGTCCACAAAGCCTTGCTTGCTCTCAGGATTTAAAGGCTCCTGATTGTACCATGACTCCTGCACACCATCCGTTGCCCAATGTTCTGCATACCATCCGTTGCCCATAATTCCTCACTGTCATTTAATTGTGGCTCCTTGCCTTAGTCAGGGGCGCAGAAGCTCCTTCTCAGGGACATTGTTCATCGAAACACCAACTAACCTTAAGCCCCTGAGGTTCCTTCAGACTATTAAAACTCCTTTTCAATTTCACATCCAAGCCTTCTTGCTTACCTTCTGAACACTGACATTCGTGATTACTTAGAGGCCCCCCGAATCTTCTGCCAATCCTTAGCTGTTCGGAAAAATCTTTGCTAAACCTCAGGCATTAATGGTTGTACATATCTAAGGCTTTCATCAATCAGAACTGAGCCCTTAAACCGAAAATAATGACAACTGGCTGTCCACACTACAATAACACTGATTATGTGAATATTTACGGATACTTGACAAAAGGGGCATGTAATGCACCGTAATAGGTAACTATTACACTCTGAAATACTCGGTTTTATCCTGCTGTTTACAATTAGATCTCATACTTCAACTGTGACAAGTACATCTCACTCAAGAAACCATGGCCAGCCCCCAATGTAGGATATAACACTTCATTCTGAAGAGCATAGTCTCTGTTGCCTTTCTAGTAGTCCCTGTACTCGCCGTCACTTTTCTTTCCAATCTCATGCTTCTCTCTGTCTCTCTCTCTCGCTCTGTCTCTTTCTCTCTTCCCTCCTCTCTCGCTCCCGCACTCTCTTTCCCCCTCCTCTCCTCTCTCTCTCTTTCCACTAATTTCTCAGCCTTGTCCTCATCTACTGAAGGCTGATGGTGCTCAAAATCTGGGACAGGGTGCGTTAAAATGATTGTCACAAATGTAACATTTGCTATCGTAATGAACTGCAATAATACCACATTATAATTCATAAATACAGTGGTACCACACTGACACTGAAGATCAGAGAAACAGCGTTAGTGCTAAGTGAGGAGCAGCACGCTGTCCCCTACAACCCCAGTGGTGCAGGGGCCCCAAACACTTGATTGGGTGCCCACGTGCCTGACCACCACCTTAAAATGTGCCTATACAATCCCGCCCCTCAAACTGTCCTAAATGTTTTAACTCCATGCTGTCCATACGCTCTGAGTGATTCTGGCCTCGGTTCTGCACCTGTTCAAACACTTAAGAGGCGTAATTGCAGAGCTTTCCATGCCACTGTGCCACTCTGGCATTTTCCTGGTGGGCTGCGGGCGAGGCTGCTTCCCAAACAATATGAGCTGCATTGACCCACACATGGCTCCTTGGCCCAATTCCAGTTGCAGCCCATGCAGCGCGCAGCCGCTTTGGACATTTTAGCCAGAGCTGATTTGGGTTTCCGGTCCGGACCAGCAATCTTATTTCTCGTGTTTTCATTTATTATAGAGACATGGCGATATGTTTTTCAAAATCTTCTGGGATTATGAAAAACAGCTCTCTGGTTAGAAACACCGGTTCTAGAGAAATGTCACCTCTTTGTGTGAAGTTGCGCTTCACACGAGTGTGCCGCTTTGCACAAGCCCGGTTTGGGGCTTCTATTCCACCACAGAGCACCGGGAGCACACTGTACTTTCCTTAATGTGCCCACACCAAAATTACAGACTCCGGGTTGTATACCAGCACACCTAATCACCCCGGGGGCCCAAGTAAGTGGATATACAATAACAAAACTTCAAACACCGATCAGAAAATGTTTCCAACACAGAAAGCGTCATTTGACACCAATACTACCGACACATCAGAATTTACTTCCCGCCACTAGGCACTATACTCAGACGTTCCATTCTTAATTCTGGTGGGGGTCAAACTGCCCTTAAAAGTGTGTAATATTGCTGTAGGTTTTTGAAACTAGAAATGATTGCCACTAACAGATCCACACCCAGTCCCCCGTGGGGCTGTAAAAATGCATCGACAGGTGTACTTTTTGTACTCAAAGTTTGCTTTTAACAATAAAAGTGTAATTCTTATCCCGCGGGGGCTCATCTACTTTTCCACACCGATGCACTGACGTGTGTCTCTTTGCATTCTCTCTTCAGACAAACGCATCTTGTGTAGTGTGTGTGGGAGATTGCTCTGCAGCACTCCAGAATCTATGCAGTGTTCCAACTGTTCTCGTGTCCATGCACAGAATATTAAAACAAGCACTGAGTTAAACAGTCATAGGACCATATGAGCCCCGAAACTACTCCCTCCCACACACTTACATGAAACTAACTCATGTATGGGGATACCACTGCCTCTGGTGCTGAAGGTGGACTTGGGCATCCAGGGATGACTTCACAGGGCAGCGCTGCCACACTCCTCCGCTCAACGGGTGGGCTGGCAGCGGGACGCACAATAGGGCCTGGCACACCATCTCATCAGAGTAAACTCGGCCTGTCTATTTGAAGTTACTGGCCCTCTCACTTTATAACAGGTGCGAACGAACTGTAACCTGATTCTGATAGGCGCGTGGAACATGACATACAGCCTTGATGGGGTATGCATTCTATTTGGGGGAGTTACGATCAGCCGGAAAGACACGGCATTTGTCACTTACTGGCTCCAAGTTTAAACTTTGACTTCTCCTTCATCCAAGGCCACGAGCAAGACGGCCAACTAGGCAGAGTTATAGGGGACCTGGGAGTGGGGTGATGTTTACTCCCTCATGACACGCACCACAGTCACTGAAACTGTATCAGTTGGTGATGATGATGGGCCGACACGTTTCGATAACAAATGATGAAGGAAACACATGTGTGCATCGACAGCTTCGGGTCTCTCTATCCATTTAGTCGCTTCAGAATGTGTCGACCACAACCCTCTTCTGAGACTGAAATGCAGCCTCGGACAGACTAGTGTTAATAAGCATTACAACACCTTTGCGAGCAAGCCTCACAGGAATCAATTCACAGAGGACAAACAGACTTCGCTTCTTCACGCCTCCCGGCGATGGCACATGGGGGTCTCTCCTCTCTCGCCGCCGTCTGCTTCTCCTCCTGCCCGGGGTCGCGCCACTCTGCCCCCACCAAAGCCGCACCCCCCTAGCCAATCCTGGTGCTGCATGCAGCGCCAAGATTGGCTGGTCCACCGCGCAACATCCATTATTGGATGCACGGTGGACCAGCCAATCCTGGCGCTGCATGCAGCACCAGGATTGGCTAGGGGGGCACACTCAGCACTCGCCCTGGGCAGCCTTTGTAATCCCGGCCCGGCTGAGCCGCACCCCCAGCCCCTTCACTATGCTGAAGTGTTTTTCGCGCAACAGCGCATGCGCGGGCAAGTCTCAGCCTGGTAATTCCATGCCCAGCTCCAGCAGACCAGCAGTGACCCCCCTACCCCCTGCGCACTCTGACCGGACCGCACCAATTACCAGGCATCGCGCTGAATTTGAAGAATTAGCGTTATGTTAGCTGCAGTGCCACGGTGCGTTCAGGGCTTAGTGGGGCTACGCCCCTACGCCCCAATGGACGCACCGCGGCTGCTTTACCGGTCGGAAACGGCCGAAAATACCGATTTTCAGCCGTTTCCGACCGGTAAAGGTCTAAGGAGATGTAGGGGTTAAAAAAACTTACATTTTCGGTAATTTTACCGAATCGGTAAAATTACAGAATCGGTAAATTTACCGATTCTGTACATTTTACCAATTCGGTAAATTTACCATTCGGTAAAAATACCGAAAATGTATTATGAGATGTAGGTAGCACTTCTAACAGTGTTACAGGGCCTTTAGAATTCGGTATTTACCATGCAATACAATTGCATGGTAAATTACGAATTCTTGTGTACATGCACATCCGTGCATGTACACCTGTGCCATGTGGTATAGAGAAAAACAATGGTCCTTGACTATTGATCAAAGAAAATACTTATTTGAAGTTATTTTGTAATTAGGGATGCAATTAAATCTGCATGCTTTGACTCAAGCAAATGGGAGACATATCTTCAATTTCACACTAGTTTTGTACACAATGAATGCAAAACAAAAGGTAGTACCCAAGATAAAAGAAGAAGGGATATTACCACACTTCAAAATTGTTCTTAACCAAATTTACACATTTATTTACAATTTTATGGAAAACATTTATGGTTATAAACGGCGCAAGTACAGTGAGGAAAGGAAAGAAGTGCTCAAGTGTTTAGGAAGAGGAAAGAAAAGTGTATTAAACTGTACAATTCCAATATTTACAACAAACAAAAAGCGGGGAATCTTCCGCTTTCAATATGGCCTGTCCACACGATTTTAAGGGGAAGGAGGTTGGACAATATGGGTACAGGCACATAAATTAAAAGGCGTCAATGTTTCGACCCTGGTGCTCTAGGGATGTTTGAGGTCTCGGCTGCGGGTCTTCTTCAGGACAAGGGGCATGGAGGGGGTGGGGGGAACCTTGGCCGTTATCAGGCACGTATTCTGGCTGGGAACACCTGAAGTTAAAAAATGAAGTGGGTGTTAGAGTTTATCTGATACTTCATGTTAGCAAGAGTGTGGTTCAAGGGGGTACTGGGTACATTACCAATGAAGCTTGTCAGGGAGAAAAGGTTTGTCCCGGCTTCCAGGGGGTAGATCACCTGTAATGTACAGAAGCGAAACTAGATCAGTGCCCATCTCCCATGGGCGACTGATTACAGCCAATACACTCATTAGTATGAATCAGGACTCACCTAATGATTTAGGGGTGATCTGGAGTAGAATTCACTGGACTGGTCAGTTGGTTCTTAAGGATAAGGTGTCCTGTGAGGAATGAACAGTCTGTCAAACCCCATCCTAATTTCTTAAATTCATTGGTCTATAAGTAGAGGACACATTTGCACTTACCACTAGATATGGTGAAGAGGGAAATTCCTACCGACGCCCCCACGGGCGATCCGGTGGTAGAGTGGCTGGAAGTAGTCAATTTTCTCTTGGTATGTATCCGGTTTGTTTTTAATAGTTCCGGTACCTGATTAAAAATAAATATAAGGCCTGTGAGTGACCGATATTATCCCCCATATGGTGATTGGCTAGAGAGCTATGCGAGCCTTATCGCCCGCGTGGATCATGATTCTCACCTAGTTAGAACGTCTGGAAGCCACAATCGATTTCAGCGTGATGTGTTCCAAAGCTCGGACAGTCTTCAAATGCGACTGTTACTTCCGCGTCCACAATCGGAGTCACATGTACTCCGGGCGGTCAATCCGGGAATAATAAACATAAAGGAAAGCCTCATTGTTTATCCGTCCGTCATAAAAATTAACAACGGACTATCCTGCTTGTGGGAGGCAACATTCACCCCTATTGATGGAGTCACAGGAGTTTATACGCATCACGCGTATTACAAACGGGTTATGTGCATATCCAATCTCTAATTCAGAGAATTATTCGTACACCCGATTGTATGAGACCAATTAGTGTGGTATGTTATTAAAATAACGAACTGTAGGTTGATATCACATCAATGGTGGTAATTGATTCCACGTGTATATAATGAATAATATAACAATTCAACATAGTATATTGACATAACGATATACAAAACAATGATACAAGATTAACCTACAGTGAATTACACAACAATGTTAAGAGAAAATATTCACAATATACCCTGTTTTGCAGTGGGTTATGCAACACTGTTGTGAGATGGTTGTATATTACATATTATAAGACAAAGTGAGTAACTGAGTAGGATACATTGTTATGAGATGGAATGTTCTTGAGCACTTCTTTCCTTTCCTCACTGTACTTGCGCCGTTTATAACCATAAATGTTTTCCATAAAATTGTAAATAAATGTGTAAATTTGGTTAAGAACAATTTTGAAGTGTGGTAATATCCCTTCTTCTTTTATCTTGGATACTACCTTTTGTTTTGCATTCATTGTGTACAAAACTAGTGTGAAATTGAACATATGCCTCCCATTTGCTTGAGTCAAAGCATGCAGATTTAATTGCATCCCTAATTACAAAATAACTTCAAATAAGTATTTTCTTTGATCAATAGTCAAGGACCATTGTTTTTCTCTATACCAATTGACACCCAGGTCCTTTGATTCTATGGGTAATACCCCATTGATTTAATGGTCTCTTGAGCAGGGATTCCTGCAAGGGTTGTGTTTGTGACTTATGTAATGTTTTGATGTATTGGCATTTATATAGCGCACTACTTACCCGTAGGGTCCCAAGGCGCTTCGACCGCTGCGAAACCCTTCCTGGCTTCCCTGAGAGATGGTCCCTTAATGGGTATCTCCAGGGTGAGACCAGGCATCCCCGGCGGTCTGGTGGGGCCGTTAGTGAAGATGAGGCAAGCTAATGCCCAGAGTTGCCGAGTGTGATCGCTGATCAGAGTGGGCACCGAGGCGAGAGAATTATCGAGTCCGCTGACCCTGGTCCAGAAACCTGCCGCGCCGGGAATCGAACCCTGGTCCCGGGCCGTCCTCTGCTCTCGGGTCTGCCGCCTCTAACCAGTGAGCCACACTACTTCACTTGATGTTTAGTACATGTGAGAAAGTTTGTCTAAAAATTGTGTAAACCTGTACCTAATCCATAGACATGGTTGACAATGAAATTCTAACATATAGTGAAGACTATATAAAAAACCTGATCGGTAAACAGGGAGGGGGTAGCTTCCTTGGAAGAACTGTTAGTACCGTAGACCCTACACTAAACGACAAAATTAACAAGTTAGAGCGACTTGAAAAAAAGCTTATAAGGACTAGACTGCACGGACACACATTGGCCCAATACCTCCAAGCCAACGTAATCCCAGTAGGACTCCAGGTTCGCAACGAACCGGCCATATTTGTGGACAATCCGGTTTTCAAAAGAAAGTTTAGTTTCATATCAAATAATTGCTCCAGGCACTGGATGGTGCTTGGAGTTGAAACAGCTCTAGAAGAAGTTACCCGTTTAACTAAAGAAATAGCAGACCTGAGAAGAGAGATCACTGAAGACTCAGCACTAAAGAACGCTAAGGAAGCCCTAGAGAGACTAGAGAAGACCCTAAAAGAATTTGATATATTTACGCAGGCAACCAAATTGGACAAGTTAGCCAACGACATAAAATTCTTTGATAAAAAGAAGGTACACCCCTACCTAGCGGAAGGGTATTACAATCAGGAATCAAGAGGCACATACACGACCAGAGGCAGGGGAGGGTATCGTAGATACAATACTTTTTCAAACTCCTCAGTCAGCAGTGGTTCGGAAATTGACCAACCATCCACAAGCACTGCAGGACAAGAAGGGGACCAGACTTTTTTAGAACAGGACCCATGGGTGGATCAACGTGGACGGGGGCGCCCCTGGGGACGACCCAGGGGACGTGGCCAAGCATCCTGGAAACAGAACAGGGGACAACAAACTTGGAACCAAGGGAGAGACAAACCAGGGAAACAGGTACACTTCAGACAGGAATCCCATGGAGACATAAGGACACGCTCACAGCACTACAGATGGTAGACACAACTATGGTATCTAGACAAACCAGCCCTCTAGTCAATCTATCAAACTACAACCTAACAGGTGAGGAACAACTCATTTTGGAAAAGGGTTTATCCTTTGTCCCCACCAGCGTACCGAACAGTTTCAATTTGAAATTGGAACTCCTCCAATTCTTTCGCAAAGTTTGTTTGAAATACCACTTTAACAAGACACCACACACAAACTTGAACAACAACACTGGCCTGAGACCACCATCAACCTTTACCCCCCCAACACACATGATGTCACCTAGGATCCTAGCGTATGAACAAATGGTAATGGGAGACATTACCAAGCTCCTTGCTGAGAGAAAATATGTCAAATACAACATCTCGAAGACTGAGCGACAGGCATTACACAACTTAAACAAGAATCAGGAAATAATAATAAAGCCTGCTGACAAGGGGGGAACAATAGTAATTCAGGATCGAGAGGCATACAAGGCGGAAATTCTTTCACAGTTATCCAAAGAGGGCAACTATAGGAAATTATCCAAAGACCCTACGAATGATATAGCCACACTGATCAGAAAACTGACAGACACGGCACACCAGGAAGGCATAATCTCCAAATTAGAATGTGACTATTTAAACAATGCACATCCCAGAGTCCCAACAATATATACTGTCCCTAAAATACATAAAGGACTAGACCTGCCACCCGGAAGGCCGATTATCTCAGGCTGCGGCTCAATCTTGGAACCGCTGTGCAAGTTTATAGACATTTTTCTAAAACCCATTGCAGAATCCACAACTTGTTACATACGTGACACCATGCAGGTAATCCAACTTATGGATGGCACCACCTTTGATCCACATCAGGAATTGCTGGTAACTATGGACATCTCGTCCTTATATACCAGCATCCCACAACAGGCAGCAATGGTTGCCATTGAACAGGCCCTAAATCACAGAACACGTCCCTACAGGGTACCAACCGAGTTCATTTTATCATTACTTGAAATAGCAATGAAAAGAAACTATTTTATTTTTGATGGGCAATTCTACGAACAAACGAGTGGAGTAGCCATGGGGGCTAGCTTTGCCCCAAACCTTGCTATCATTTTCATGGACTCATTTGAGCATACGTGGATCCTAGATGACATCAATCCCTACAGAATGAAAATTGGTGTTTGGCGTCGATATATCGACGACGTGCTCCTCATATGGAGGGGCACGGGGCAGGAGTTAATGACCTTCCACTCCTGGCTCAACGAGAG
The DNA here is from genome assembly GCF_964263255.1 of Lissotriton vulgaris. Taxonomy (NCBI): domain Eukaryota; kingdom Metazoa; phylum Chordata; class Amphibia; order Caudata; family Salamandridae; genus Lissotriton; species Lissotriton vulgaris. Next base: position 2,047,493,059 of record NC_141691.1, read on the forward strand.
GAATGATAATATACAGTTCTCAATCGAGAGTAGTAACAACTCGACTAATTTCCTCGACCTGACGATCAAAGAAGAAAATGGTGCATTATTTACCACACTCTTCAGGAAACCCACTGAAAAGAATACACTTTTTAGATACTCTAGCCACCACCCTCGCAACCTCAGGGACAACCTCCCCTTTGGGCAGTTCCTGAGGTTGCGACACAACTGCTCCAAGAAAACAGACTATTTCAAGGAATCCGACATCCTCATTAAAAGACTTATCGAACGAGGTTACCCCAGGAGTTTAGCCAAAAAAGCTTGTAAAAGGGCATGGTTTAGCAACAGAGAATCCCTACTAGAACCCAAACAAAGATCTGTTTCAAAAGAAAACAGACTCATATGTGTTACCACTTTCAACACACGTAGCACGGAAATAAAACAGACCATCAATGCACACTGGCACCTGGTAGCAGAAGAAATAGGTATGATTGAACCACCCATGCATGCCTTCCATAAAGGTAGAAGTGTGAAAGACTATGTAGTTCATTCTATGCTCAATCAACGAATGATTGAAAGCCAAAGACCATTATGGAACATTCCCCCCGTACTCGTCCATTTTAAATGTGGCAGTTGTAAGGCTTGCACAATGGTGTCTGAATTGAAAACATGCACCTACAACAATTATACACACACAATGCAACATCACACTAACTGCAACACCATGGGAGCCATTTATGCAATAATGTGCCCATGTGGCTTCTGGTACATTGGCCAAACCACCCAAAAAACCAAGACCCGTATCCTACAACATTGTAGTAAGATACGATGTAAGGTACAAGGGGCCCCACTGGTGGATCATTTTCTGAAATTCAACCATCACCCGGATAGTTTCAAATGGTGGATAATAGAAAAGGTCACAATAAATCCCCGAGGAGGCAACTATGCCAAACTCTTGAGTACCCGTGAATGTCGCTGGATGCATGCCTTTGATACTGTCAATCGTGGTCTCAATGACCGTGAAGAAGTCCTGAGACAGATGGTATCGATCCACAATGGCTGAACATTCCATCTCACAACAATGTATCCTACTCAGTTACTCACTTTGCCTTATAATATGTAATATACAACCATCTCATAACAGTGTTGCATAACCCACTGCAAAACAGGGTATATTGTGAATATGTTCTCTTAACATTGTTGTGTAATTCACTGTATGTTAATCTTGTATCATTGTTTTGTATATCGTTATGTCAATGTACTATGTTGAATTGTTATATTATTCATTATATACACGTGGAATCTATTACCACCATTGATGTGATATCAACCTACAGTTCGTTATTTTAATAACATACCACACTAATTGGTCTCATACAATCGGGTGTACGAATAATTCTCTGAATTAGAGATTGGATATGCACATAACCCGTTTGTAATACGCGTGATGCGTATAAACTCCTGTGACTCCATCAATAGGGGTGAATGTTGCCTCCCACAAGCAGGATAGTCCGTTGTTAATTTTTATGACGGACGGATAAACAATGAGGCTTTCCTTTATGTTTATTATTCCCGGATTGGCCGCCCGGAGTACATGTGACTCCGATTGCGGACGCAGAAGTAACAGCCGCATTTGAAGACTGTCCGAGCTTTGGAACACATCACGCTGAAATCGATTGTGGCTTCCAGACGTTCTAACTAGGTGAGAATCATGATCCACGCGGGCGATAAGGCTCGCGTAGCTCTCTAGCCAATCACCATATGGGGGATAATATCGGTCACTCACAGGCCTTATATTTATTTTTAATCAGGTACCTGAACTATTAAAAACAAACGGGATACATACCAAGAGAAAATTGACTACTTCCAACCACTCTACCACCGGATCGCCCGTGGGGGCGGCGGTAGGAATTTCCCTCTTCACCATATCTAGTGGTAAGTGCAAATTTGTCCTCTACTTATAGACCAATGAATTTAAGAAATTAGGATGGGGTTTGACAGACTGTTCATTCCTCACAGGACACCTTATCCTTAAGAACCAACTGACCAGTCCAGTGAAATCTACTCCAGATCACCCCTAAATCATTAGGTGAGTCCTGATTCATACTAATGAGTATATTGGCTGTAATCAGTCGCCCGTGGGAGATGGGCACTGATCTAGTTTCGCTTCTGTACATTACAGGTGATCTACCCCCTGGAAGCCGGGACGAACCTTTTCTCCCTGACAAGCTTCATTGGTAATGTACCCAGTACCCCCTTGAACCACACTCTTGCTAACATGAAGTATCAGATAAACTCTAACACCCACTTCATTTTTTAACTTCAGGTGTTCCCAGCCAGAATACGTGCCTGATAACGGCCAAGGTTCCCCCCACCCCCTCCATGCCCCTTGTCCTGAAGAAGACCCGCAGCCGAGGCCTCAAACATCCCTAGAGCACCAGGGTCGAAACGTCGACGCCTTTTAATTTATGTGCCTGTACCCATATTGTCCCACCTCCTTCCCCTTAAAATCGTGTGGACAGGCCATATTGAAAGCGGAAGATTCCCCGGTTTTTGTTTGTTGTAAATATTGGAATTGTACAGTTTAATACACCTTTCTTTCCTCTTCCTAAACACTTGAGCACTTCTTTCCTTTCCTCACTGTACTTGCGCCGTTTATAACCATAAATGTTTTCCATAAAATTGTAAATAAATGTGTAAATTTGGTTAAGAACAATTTTGAAGTGTGGTAATATCCCTTCTTCTTTTATCTTGGGTACTACCTTTTGTTTTGCATTCATTGTGTACAAAACTAGTGTGAAATTGAACATATGTCTCCCATTTGCTTGAGTCAAAGCATGCAGATTTAATTGCATCCCTAATTACAAAATAACTTCAAATAAGTATTTTCTTTGATCAATAGTCAAGGACCATTGTTTTTCTCTATACCAATTGACACCAAGGTCCTTTGATTCTATGGGTAATACCCCATTGATTTAATGGTCACCTGTGCCATGTGGCACACAGACATGCCCTAAGGGCATGTCTGTGCGCCACATGGCGCAAAAGCCAGTTACAGGGGTGCAACAGGGTGTCAAAGTGACACCCTGTCCCTCTTAGCAATTCGGTATTTTTACCGATTCGGTAAATACCGAATCGGTATTTGCTATTGAATCCTATGGGCTTCAAGGCCCATAGGATTCAATAGCAAATGCCGATTCGGTATTTGCCGAATCGGTAAATACCGAATCTTACCGATTCGGTAAAAAATACAGAATTTTTAGCTACATCTCATTTACAGATTCATAAATACCGAATCGGTAAAATTCGGTATTTATGAATCAGTAAATGAGATTTACCTACATCTGGCCCCCAGTAACCACCGCGGAAGGTGATGTGGTGGAATTGCAGTCAGAGGTCGCGACCCTCCGTGAGATGGTGTCCTCCCTACAAAAGCTGACCATCCATCTAAAGGACTGGGTAGAGGACACAGAGGGCGGTGCTCGGAAAAACAACCTCCGCTTTGTAGGATTTCCCTAAAAGGTATAGGGGCAGTCAGCGGAAGTGTTCCTCGATGAATGGCTGGGTAAGATCATGCACTCACAGCAGCTATCAAAATTCTTCACGGTGGAGTGGGCCCATAGGGTGCTTGCGTAGCCTCCCCGTCTGGGTGCGCCGCCGAGGGCCTTTACTGCCCGGCTGTTCAACTACAGAGACACAAATGCAATATTGCAGTAGGTGCGAGTGAAGGGCCCACTGAACTTTAAGAGCCACCCGATTTCTGTGTATCCAGACTACACCCTAAAGGTTCAAGAGCAGCAGCAAACATTCTTGGCAGTTAAGGGGAGTAATCTATGCTATAGTCTGATGTTCCTGGCGAATCTGGGTGGTTCACCTAGGAAAGGTACACTTCTTCTCGGCTTCTGAGGCTTCGGAGTAGGTGGAAGCACTGCCGGAGCCCCCTCCTCAGGACTCAAGGAGAACGACATCACAGACCCCCAATGGCTAGGCGCAAATCCTCACGACAGTTGAGGCGAACAATGAGGAATACACAACCTGGCTCGCAAGCCAAGCAGGGGAGTATATAGGTTTGCTGCTCTGGTGGAACGTTAAGTAATACGGACGCCCTGCTGGCAATGCCAAAACCCCGCCAGGACAGATGGAGTGGCCCTGAGAACTGCACGGACAGTACAGACGATGGCCGCTCATGATTTTATCCCTATAAGGTGCGCTGTGTTTGCAGGACAAACACAACAGCAGCTCGTGGCTTGCCTGTGCACCCCTGTGGGGGCCCAGAAGAAGGGGGAACCCATCCACTAAACTCCTGTCCTGTGGAACCTGTCCATCCGCCTTTTAATGTAGCCGGAGCAGAAGGGGAGTGGTGACCCAAGTCTCTGCCTGTTGTTACTCAGTTGCAATCTGTGTATATATCTTTTGGAACAGTATCTATACAAGATAAATAGAGGTGCACAGCCTCAATATGTATGGGGGAATTGTCTCTCCACCCTGTGTAAATGATGGAGGAGTCAATTTTACGCTACATCATTTCGGGGTTTGTGCTGGTACCCTGATCTGGGTGGCTCCTGGGATTCCATTTCAACATAGAGGTCTCCTTGTAGACACTGAGGGCCCTTTTTGTGATCCTTTCCAGTGTTCTAGATCAGCGGGATCTTTGCCTTATTGATGTATATGCACCGAATGTAGACACTTCGCAGTTTTTTTGTGAGGTGGCAACAGCTGCGGCCATGTACCTTATTGATGGCATATTGCTCGCTGGTGACTGTAATTGTGAATTAGAATTAGATGCAACACTAGACCGCAAGTCTCCAAAAGCACACACAAAACCCCACATGAGGTCTCAACTACAGACACTGACGCGGGAATTTTAGTTTTTGAACATATGGGTGGGATAGGCACCCGAACTCTAGAATACTCTCCTGTTATATGCTGGCCGTTGGTACATATAGGAGACTAGAATACTGTCTCTTGACCTCAAGCCTTGCAGTCCTGACTCGCAAGGTGACATATCTGGTGAGATATATCTTTGACCATTCCCCTCTGTTGATGTCACTTGCAAGAGGACGACCGCCGACTGGGGTGCTGTTACGAGGCACTGACAGACCCGCCATTTCTGGCCATTATTTCCGATGGAGCTGGGGAATTTATAGTAGTGGGGCTCACGACTGGGACCGATGAAGGTAGTACTTAGGGGAGTGTGTATGACTATATTATCATTATACAGTGTACGGCAGCAGTTGATGTGAGATATAGAGCGAGACGGATCCTAACTGTCAGATGTGGAACAATCACAACCGGCACAACGCATTTGACTGAAAGAGTGGCGCGGCATACATGGTGACGTACTTGAAGACTGGCAAAATACATTCACACGGCCCAAAGACAGAGACTTTACACTGAGGGGGATAAGACGGGAGTGATGTTGGTGAGACTGGTGAGGAAATGCTCAAGTTCCTGCCTGAATAGGCCTTGACTAGTAGACTACATTGCTGCCCTCTATTTGCTCATCTTGATTGACTTTGGACATGATTATATACCCGGCATTATTATTGTTTAGCATACATTTTACTTATATATGTTTATGCAACTGGCAGGGTTCTTTATCATAGGGATTGGTTGCGCTCTGCAAATATTTTCTGAATGTGCCTGTAAGGCTCGATCTATTATGGTGGTGGTGCTACAGGAAAGGGGCGACCCTTCCAACCCCCTTAGGGATGTTGTTTACAAAACACCTAAAATTTGAAACACAATCCTATTCACACAGAAAAGTTCAATATTCAGATACATAGATGATTAAATCATGCAACAACATCAAAAAACTAGGTCCCAATCTTCTTGTTTGTGAAGTTTTTTCCTTTTAATACTCGAGTTACACCGCACCAGCCGACATGTGTTTCATCAAAACAAGTGTTGCTTTGACTCTTCAGGGCTGGAGAGTAAAACAAAATATAGACACTCCTGAATATTCTGGCCAGAATATCCGTTTCGCTAGCCATCTCATGATGGACTTGTGTATCACAACATTACATTGTCTCACATTACTAGTTAAAAAATTGTTGTCGGGAGGAGTACTACCCAACATATGGAAAGCTTAAGATACTTCTAATCTCTCATGCAAATTTATGATAATATGAGTCTATGCTCAATGCGTTACAACTCACTACAAGAGTTCATCTATTATTGGTGTGAATTCTGGTGCTCATGCAGGAAAATAAGAAAAGTGATCAGTGACATCAACATCATACCTCCGTCACGTATACTTATTACATTTGGTTCGAAGTCAATAATTGTAGTAGTGACTAAAATCAGTTCCACAAAGACAAAGTATAGAGACCAAGGAACCGACGGGTGACCCGGTAACAAAGAAAAGTGCAGTGAAAACGTAGAACCATATCCCTGTATGAAAAAGTATTTCATCGTGCGAAAACGGTCTCCAGAAGGCATGCTGGTACATACCTGCCTTCTAATCAAGGCTTGTGTTGTCTTTCCTGCATGTAATGAACGGAATATGTCACAGAAATATTCAACTTGTAGGGGATTTAAGAGTCTTTAATACAATCAGTAGATTGGTATTTGAGTAAACCAAAGCTTACCGCTTAACCGGTGATAATTCCAACCCGGTAAGGGTATCTGTGTGTATCCCGGTTCGGACGGGGCTCGGTTATCCTAATTCCTGTGGGTCAAGGGCCAATGCCAGGAGAATGGAAAGAGAAAAAGGGAATCAATGATCTGATTACGCTATGTCTAAAAAAGGGTGCAGTAAGACGACAATCCTACTTCAACTACTAACCGCTAAGGCCATTGCCATTCACGTTTAACCAATCACTGGGCACTTGAATTTAAAATGCAAAAGATACTGCAGTGGTCCATACCAAAGGGGAACAATTTAAAAAAAAATCAAACTCACTATGAGATTCACTGGCCCTATTCTACCAAGTAGACGCAAATAGCAACACTTACAGTATACAGTTCCTCACCTGGACACTAAATTGCCAGAGTATGGCCGTACTATAGTCGAGGAACAGAGCAGGGATCTCAATCACTGAAAATTTAATGTGCCTGTAATTAAATTTTTAAAAAAAACCCTATTAGAGAATTCTGATGGCGCTACTTTCTCGTACTCGCCGCCCCACCATGCAGGACTTACTTAGGTTATTGTCACTAAAATTCACATCAGTATTCGGTTTTCTAGAAAATAATGTATAAGTGTCCCTCGGAGAACTCCTGTAAAAAGCGAGATAATGCCGTGAAAAAACTGCTCCCTTCCACTACACTGATCTAGCCGCCCCACTGTGCAGGACTTACTTTGATTTATGTCTTATATTTGACCATCCATATCCGGTTTTCTAGAATGTGACCCCACTTCGTAGGAACCTGTAAGTAACCAGACAATGCAGTCAGTAAACTGCCCCCTCTCGAATAATCACAGTCGCCTACACCCCCAATTCGGTCTATATCACAGACCTGCTCTGTCTTCCTGCCGCGATTCCGGCGTTCTCTCTCGACAGTGACTGCAATTGCCGGACTCGTAGCCTCACGCATGCGTTATAACGATTCCCCCGTATCAAACGCTAGACCGTAAAAATGACTTTCGCTTGGTGTTCTTTGCAGAATTGTGGTAAACACTAGACCGTGCCAATGACTTCCGCTTTGTGTTCATTCCGGAATTGTAGTAAACACTAGACCGTAAAAATGACTTCCGCTTTGTGTTCATTCCGGGATTGTGTGAGAATCACGAGTGAGATCAATTATTAATTGAATGTGTGCGCTCCTGTGTATCTACTCGTACTACAGAGTGTCTTAGTGGGTCAGTCAATCCGGTCGCTAAATCTGCCCTAGTACGGGAAATCCCCTTGATGAATTCTTAGGTAGTGTGTGTGACACCAAAGTGTGGTGTGTAACCCAAGACAATTCCTGAGTCCATATGTCCATCGATCTATATCGGAAAACACAACCATTGTGAACTAACTAATTGGCAGTCTCAAGGCATTTTAGAAGATGATGAATTGGCATACCTCAAAACCACACGCCCTACATATCCCATTCTATACACACTGCCGAAAATACACAAACACAAACCCTTTCCGCCTGGCAGACCGATTGTGGCAGGGATTGACGGACCAACCGAGAGGCTTTCGGAATACGTAGACCTGTTTATAGGTCCCCTGGTCAGGACAATGGCTAGTTACCCCCAATATTCAAAATATATATTGGGGATTTTAGAAGATCTCCAATGGCAACCAAACTTACTACTGGTGACCCTAGATGTGGTGTCTCTATACACCAGTATAGAGATAGACAAAGGACTGGAAGCCATTACTCGTTTACTCAACAATAGGCCGGCATCCCAGTGGATGCATAACGAAATGCTACTTGGTATGATGAGGCTTATTCTAGACAATAATTTTTTCCTATTTAACAGCAAGTGGTACAAACAAAATAAGGGGGTGGCAATGGGAAATTCTCACCTTCTTTTGCTAATCTATATATGGGCTGCCTAGAATCTGAGTACATCTGGGAGAGCGAGGGTGCTGTTTGGATTGATCGAATCCTTTACTGGGGTCATTATATAGACGACTGTCTATTGATATGGTCAGGCACCACTGCAGAACTGGAGGATTTCAGCGCATATCTAAATAAAATCAAGTATGGCATGCAGTTCACACTAGAATATAGCACAGAGAAAATCCATTTTTTGGACATAGAACTGTACATAACAGACGGACAGTTAAATAGCAGACTATACAGAAAAGATACATCGTGCAATTCAATCCTGCACGCCAGCAGCAGCCACCCGTTACACCAAATTAGGTCTATACCTTTTGGCGAGTTTCTATGGGCTAGACGCACTTGCAGCAATGATCAGGAATTTGGAAACTGTTTAAAAGAAATGGAACAGAGATTCAAGAACCGAGGTTACGACAGTGGGACACTCAATAGAGCAGCCAAAAAGGCTAAAAGTGTAACAAGAGCAGACACATTGAAAACTAGATCAGCGAACAACATAAAGGACACCTCAGTACACATGGTCACAGAGTACAATGGCCTAAATCAAATACTGAAAAAGTCTATAAACAAACATTGGGGGATATTGTAACGAGACAATATCCTGGCACAGGAAATTCCTACACAACCAAAAATCACCTTTAGACGATGGAGAACATTACGCACCAGGCTTAGACCATCACTACCAAGAGCACCTCGAGCAAACACATGGCTGACCCAACACTCCACAGGTTTTCACAAATGCGGATTCTGCACGATGTGCAAATGGGCCAGACACAAAGTGAAGGGATTCAATGGGCCGGATAATCATTGGTATGAAATTAAGAGCAATATCTACTGTACCACAAGATATGTTGTGTACCTACTTATCTGTAAATGTAACTAACAGTATGTGGGCAGCACTATAAGACCTTTGAAAGACCGCATCACTGAACATATAAGAGCTTTAAAAAATTGTGATCCTAAATATCCCGTAGCAATCCATGCCTCACTATGCCCTGCTCAAGGTATCCACAAGGAAATTTCATTCTTTGGAATAGAAACGATTGAACAAAGTCCTAGAGGGGGTAATAGAGAACTGAGATTGCACAGAGCAGAGGCTACCTGGATAATGCGTATGGAGTCTGTAAAACGAGGGCTTAATTGCGACTCAGAAATGCAATTCTTTCTAGGTTAACTAAATAAAATTGACAACTGGTGTATATAACATAAGAGCCATGAAAACTGTCGAACTGAGAACGCAAGCATAATGTAACATATAATGTGCACTGATTAAGGTGTGATTCCACCAAGACTGGGGGAGTGTCACAATAGAACATGCATATCCTTGTGTACGTATAACAGAAACTGTCTAATTGAGAACGTAAACATCAAGCAATGTATAATGTGTACAGGCTAATTTGTAACCCCACCATGACTGGTGGGAGTGTTCAAAATATGAAAATGTATGTCCCTTTGTACGTAATCCGGCAACATGGTGTTACCAATAGAAATAACGATATTTGTATTATTTAATATGTCACTCTATGTCACAAATGACTCACAATGGTTGTGTTTTCCGATATAGATCGATGGGCATATGGACTCAGGAATTGTCTTGGGTTACACACCACACTTTGGTGTCACACACACTACCTAAGAATTCATCAATGGGATTTCTCGTACTAGGGCAGATTTAGCGACCGCATTGACTGACCCACTGAGACACTCTGTAGTATGAGTAGATACACAGGAGCGCATACATTCCCTTGACCCACAGGAATTAGGATAACCGAGCCCCGTCCGAACCGGGATACACACAGATACCCTTACCGGGTTGAAATTATCACCGGTTAAGCGGTAAGCTTTGGTTTACTCAAATACCAATCTACTGATTGTATTAAAGACTCTTAAATCCCCTACAAGTTGAATATTTCTGTGACATATTCTGTTTATTACATGCAGGAAAGACAACACAAGCCTTGATTAGAAGGCAGGTATGTACGAGCATGCCTTCTGGAGACCGTTTTCGCACGATGAAATACTTTTTCATACAGGGATATGGTTCTACGTTTTCACTGCACTTTTCTTTGTAACCTGGTCACCCGTCGGTTCCTTGGTCTCTATACTTTGTATTTGTGGCACTGATTTTAGTCACTACTACAATTATTGACTTCGAACCAAATGTAATAAGTATACGTGACGGCGGTATGATGTCGATGTCACTGATCACTTTTCTTATTTTCCTGCATGAGCACCAGAATTCACACCAATAATAGATGAACTCTTGTAGTGAGTTGTAACGCATTGAGCATAGACTCATATTATCATAAATTTGCATGAGAGATTAGAAGTATCTCAAGCTTTCCATATGTTGGGTAGTACGCCTCCCGACAAAATTTTTTAACTAGTAATGTGAGACAATGTAATGTTGTGATACACAAGTCCATCATGAGATGGTTAGAGAAACGGATATTCTGGCCAGAATATTCAGGAGTGTTTATATTTTGTTTTACTCTCCAGCCCTGAAGAGTCAAAGCAAGACTTGTTTTGATGAAACACGTGTCGGCTGGCGCGGTGTAACTCGAGTATTAAAAAGAAAAAACTTCACAAACAAGAAGATTGGGACTGAGTTTTTTGATGTTGTTGCATGATTTAATCATCTATGATCTGTATATTGAACTTTTGTGTGTGCATAGGATTGTGTTTCAAATTTTACTTATATATGTTTGAATGTTCCTGACCCATTGCTGTATCTTCCCTAAGCTTACGTGAAGATTTTCGACACCTACTGGACTCTTGTCCACGTCTTGCATAATTATGTAATGAACAAATGTTTTTGCTTCCCAATACTTTATCCCTCTCACCCAAAATTGTAAAGTGCTCTGATACCCGTAAGGGTCATGTTCGCGCTATGCAAAAAACTTTATAAATAAAATAGAATAAACAGGACCCCCAAGAACCCATATTGGCATTGCGGGACCCAGTGGGTACATTATTCACATCACAAGCAGCTACAAACAAAATACTATGACTTCGTTTTACAGAAGTATACACTGACAGTGCGACAGCAACAGGCTTTAGTGGGAGGGATATTTTTAAACAGGACTGGAATTACGCTGCCTGGGACCAGGAGACACACTTGAGGCGGACCTGAGTAGGGAAGAGATTCTCGCCTCGCTGAAAAAACACCCGGGGACGACGGCCTACCAGCTGAATTGTATCATAAATATGGCAATCTAATTGTCGATAAACTACTGGAGGTAGCAGAAAGGATAGCCACAGCACTCAATACAAAATGTTCGAGAAACAAATAAGATCCAAACTGTAAGGGTTTGTCTTGAAAAAATACGTTTTCTTTAATGAAGAAAAACGTTGTTTGAGTAATTCCCAGTAAAGTCTTGTTCTACAAGTCTTTTTTTTCCAGTTTTCAATACATTAATGACAGCCAACATGTGCTTCGTCACACAGTTACTTTTTCAAGGCTTAAATGTTTTTAAAGTTGTTGGTTTATGGGAAAGAAAAGCAAACAAGTAGTGTTCCATTTCGGTGAGGCACTTTCAATGACGGCCTAGCACTGCTCAAGTTGTCAATGGATTTAAACATCCAACTCGTCCCATTAAGGCGAGAAGAAAGGCGTTCTATGTTAAGTAATGCGTCTTAAAGTACAAGTCCAAATACGTAACCAAGTGACCAGGCAAAATGTATTGGTAGGCAACCCAAATGTATGTCAGGAGTGTGGTTGTTACATCTGCAACCTCCGGAGCCTTGATAAGTCCCTGTCTGTATACAGCGTGTATTCCTCGGGTACGTGTAACTGGAGGTATACGATGTGGTGTACTGATTGGATCAACACATGGACACCATGCAAGAGGCACTTGTGGTGTTGGTTTCCACACTGGGCAAGGCTGTGATTCACGTGTAGTCTTACAGGCCACTTTCAATGCTGAATGTGAACACAAAAATACTGAGCAGCCTGCTGACGTCCCGAAAGCTTCCTTACCTGCCTACTATTATACACGAAGATTAGTATGGGTTCATACCCAAACGTCATGCCAAATTTAGTTTACATAGATTGTATCACATCCTCCACACCCCCAAGCTACGAGACGGCCCATAAGCGCCAGCATTCCTAGATAAACAGACCTTTGATTCGGTCGTGTTGGGTTACATCTTGGCGGGTCTTGGAAAAAATGGGTTTTGGGCCAAAATTAATTGTGAAGCTTAAGTTATTATATATTGCACCAACCGCCATGGTTACAATCAGTGGCTTTGTCTTGGAGTTCTTCCCTTTGCGCCGGGGCACTCAGCAGGTTTGCCTCCTATCACGATGGCAATGGAACCACTGGCGGGGCTGCTGCGGCGCAGGCTCGCACCCTGGGGGATTAAAGTTGGGGCACACAGTAATGATGCAGACACTATCAGAATTTTGGGACGTATCTGGCCTCTTAGTGTAGGCTCAGAAATCACAGCTCCTACTGCTTGGAGCATTGGTGCTCCTATCGCTTGGAACACTGGTGGTCATGGACCCGGTGTTGCTCCCAAAGCTTGCGCTGCGGTGGTGTCTGCAGGGGGTGTGCTACCTGGGTATCAGGATAGCAACTGAGAAACAAAGATTCCTTGATCTGAACATAAGGAGGGTGCTTACTGGACCATGTGCATCTGTCTGACTCTGGAGAGACCTCCCCCTAACAATGATGGGGAAGACCGCCCTGGTCAAGATGGTGGTACTGCCTCTCAGCTTAAATGTCCTGCAGGGCGCGCTATATGAGATCCCTCGACGATACTTTCGAGGGTTGGGCGGTATCTTGGTGGATCTATTGTGGTCCATGAAGCGAAAAGAATCGAACTGCACATGTTGCATCAAACCTGGGAAGGAGGGGGCATTAAACTCCCCAATGTAGAGTTCAACTTTGTGGCAGCTAACCTCCAACATGCGGTCCATTGGTTTGATCAGGGGGATAACTGGGAAAAGAGGTTGTTGGGCGGATTGGATGGACACCAAAGTCTCCCGAAACTCCTTATGTGTGGGTCACAAATCCCATACACTTAGCCATACCTGGTTAGGCAGATGGGCCAAGTCTGGGAGCAGGCGATTACAAAAACCCTGCACAGGGCCCCATATGCATGAGATATGCGGATATGGGCACTTAAAACCTTTGTAGACATAGAGAACACCATGTCGATGAAGAAATGGAAAGAAGAGGAGTGCAAAGGGCTAGGCGGGCTATACTTGGCGGGGGTCAGTTCATTACAAGAGTCTCATTTGCACTGGACATCTTACTATACCTACTGTATAGTAAGATGTTGGGCAAAGCCCACGAGCTCTGGCCTAGTTTCCCAGACAAACCTTGTTAGAAATGGGGGTCTCTAGTTGGCAGAGGTAGGTACCTTTGTCCAAGTAGGGACCCTTCTTCCTAGTCAGGGTAAGGGAGTTACTGTCACGACGCATCAGCATGGAGCATGGCCCCAGTCATTAACACTGCCAGATATAGCATTCATGTGACATCATTGATAAAGTTCACGTAAAGTTCTCTGTTTCTTTGCGGTATCCTGCCGTGCGGCAGTGTGCACACATCAGAGGAGGAAACTGAACAAAGAGCTTCCGGTTCATGGAACTTTGCCTATTATTGTGTAGCTGGAAGCGCGATTAGACACGGAGAGCGGTCCGGTAAGGGTGCGTGGTGCACCGAACTTCTATTCTGCTAATTACTTTGTGGTATTCGGAAATTGGTATAGTACAAGTTGCGCATTGAGCAGTTTCATCCTCTGTCTCCAAGGAGTTATTGGAGAATTGTTTACCACTGTTCTCTCGTGTTGGCGAGTCGTGGGATCATGACTCATGCAGAGATAACGGGCGGTTCTGTTTACGTTCACATTCTAATTACTCTATTGCGTGGAACTCCAGCCAGACATCGACCCCTCAGCACTCGACATCCTTCGCGGGACAGCTCACCTCCAGATCCTTGTTGTCCTCGACTTTTCCTGGTTCCCGTGGCTGCAGTCAAGCAACCCTTCTTCGCACCTAAAGCATTCGACATCGGTGGGTATTCGACTACAGACAACTCCGGAGAAGGGTCTCCAAAGGCTGCAGGGGGGCCCTACTCATGCAAGGGCACCCTCTCATATAAAATCCAGCACCCTGCCTTCAGGATTGATAAGGTCTGCCATAGGGGTGACTGATAGGTTTGTAAGTGTAGTGATTTAGATAGATATAGTGAACCTATATCTAAGTAAGTGGTTCAAGCACCAGCTTACTCAGGTTGCAACCCTGTGGTGTCATTTTATTTTTTTGTATAAACATTTTTATTGTAATTTTCCATTAAGTTACACAATTTGCATCACTTTTAAAATTAAAGGCATGTACAAGTTACAGTGGTTGTTTATAAAACAATTGTTTGTGTAATCAGCTTCTCGTCCCAGGTACTCCCTATCCACAATCATAACATTACTACATAAAATATGAAATACCATACAGTACAGTGGACCTTAATCGTTATTCACTGATGTCTGTTGCCGACTCATCAGAAGGTGGGGCACAAGTATTTCCTCTTATGTTATTCCATTTTTCCCACACTCGTGTCCATTTTTTGGGGCACCATCTAAGTACATATAACACTTTCACTGCTACCATTGCGTCATCCATATCGCTACACCATTTACTATAGACAGGAACTGTTCGCGCTCCCCAGTGTTGAGCAATGTTTCATTTAGCCACCATCATGCCCAGTGTCACCCAGTCCTGTGCCGCATGGTTACGATCTGTCGGTTCCCAAATATTGAGAAGACATCGCTTGGGTTCAGGCCCGACGCTGGGTCCACTAATTTGTGTGATTGTGTGCATAACCGCGTTCCAGTATTATTCGATCTCTGGGCATTCCCACAGGGTATGGTAAAAAGTACCTGGTGCCCACATTGCCGTAAACAGAGTGGGGTATCAGTTTTTCCCTTTCAGTGCATAGTTAGTCTTATATAGTAGATTCTGTGAAGTATTTTTAGTTGTACTAACTTTAGTTTGAAGGGTATTGACACCCCCTGCGGGGACTCCAGTGCCTCCTGCCAGTCTGTCGCGCCCAGCTCCCCTATTTCTGTCTGCCACTTTTCTCTAAGAGTTTTCGTAGGGTCTTCTTGATTGTTTATTATCTTTCGAGGTTAGGGAAATGGCTTTTTTAGTCATGTACCCCGTCAACAGTCTGTCCTCTAATAGGAGGCTTCTGGGAGTATAGTACCCGATGGAATAGTCTTCATGAGTGCATGTTTGATCTGCATTTAATGAAAAATTTCTGTTGATGCCATCTCATACTTTTTTTGAAGCTGGGGGAATGTAAGAACTTCTCTCTTACTCCATAGGTCACCTGCTCTTGAAATACCTATTAAGTACCATTGCCTGAAACCTTTACTATTACGAAGTTTTCCCAATCTCCAGCTCTCCCAAAGCGGTATAGATTGTTTGATAACCCCCTCCCAACCGAGCGTACAGAATGCAGTAAACAATATTTGTACGGTGTGTGCAGTTGGCCCCAGGACCTGTGGTGTCATTTTGAATGGCCTCTCATGGGTGGCACAATACATGCTTCAGCCCATGGGAGGCCTCTGGGGTACCTATGCCCTAGGTACATGGTGTACCATATACTAGGAATTGATGACTTGCCTGACTCCGTGTGAGACGGCCGCTCCACCCTCCCTCCTGGATCCATAGCGCTGCATAGCGCTGCTTTTGGTATCGTAACGCTGCTCACCTCTGGCATAATTGTTATTCCACTAATTGAATCTGAACCCACTCTGTCTGCGTAGCGCTCAGCATAACTCGGCTTGCAGTGTGTTTTGTCCGAGAACTGTGCTTTACTCGCATCGTTTTGCCACATTTGCATATCGCTCTTAGGAAAGCTGGGCATTGCTTTCTTTTAACTAAATCTATTATTGTGCCCGTTTTTCAGCGCCAGCTCGCATTTCCCGGTCCTGTTGCTGAACTCCCCGTCCATATTGTTGTGCCTGCAGCCCGCCCCTCCCCCTACGCTCCCGCCTCCCTGCTCCCCCTCCCACCCACGAGATATCAGGGACATCTCAGCTGTGTTACCTCCGTGACTTGCCTGACTCCGTGTGAGGTGGCCGCTCCACCCTCCCTCCTGGATCCATAGCGCTGCATAGCGCTGCTTTTGGTATCGTAGCGCTGCTCACCTCTGGCATAATTGTTATTCCACTAATTGAATCTGAACCCACTCTGTCTGCGTAGCGCTCAGCATAACTCGGCTTGCAGTGTGTTTTGTCCGTGAACTGTGCTTTACTCGCATCGTTTTGCCACATTTGCATATCGCTCTTAGGAAAGCTGGGCATTGCTTTCTTTTAACTAAATCTATTATTGTGCCCGTTTTTCAGCGCCAGCTCGCATTTCCCGGTCCTGTTGCTGAACTCCCCGTCCATATTGTTGTGCCTGCAGCCCGCCCCTCCCCCTACGCTCCCGCCTCCCTGCTCCCCCTCCCACGCTCCGCCCCCTCCACCATCCATTTAAGGCTGATGAGCCAACGCGCAGCGTCCACGCGCTACGGCCTCGCCGAAGGTGCGCCAAAGGTAAGCCCGTCTACGCCCGTCCGCGCCTGGACCGCGCCCAGCGCCAGAGCCCCTGGTCCTCGTAAATTCATCCCCTCCCGCATTACTTACGATGCCACCACCCTCCTAGCCCTCAACCCCGGTCGCTCCCTCAACTGCGTCCAAGCTGCTCCTGGACACACCCATGGACCCTTTTCCTGCTTCTCCTGCAAGTTCGACGGCACCAAGAACAACTCCTCATCTACGAACTCACAACAGATATCCGATCCCAACCACCTTCAATGCATCCTGCTCAACACCCGCTCGGTCCACAGACACGCCATTGACCTCTGGAATCTACTCAACACCATCTCTCCGGACGTCGCCTTCCTAACAGAAACATGGATGAATGCCTCTTCAGCCCCAGACATCACCATTGCCATCCCGGAAGGCTATAAGATCATTCGCAAGGAACGTACCGGCCACACAGGAGGAGGAATCGCTATCGTCCATAAGAAATCCATCCGCATCTCAACCAGCTCAGACGTCAACCTCGCCAACTCTGAACACCTTCACTTCCAGATCCACATCGACCCCAAGACCACACTCAGAGGCACCCTCCTTTACAGGCCATCAGGACCCCGCGCACAATTTAGTGAAGACATCACAGACTTCATCACTCCACACGCGCTCCCCTCGGAGGAATACATCCTTTTGGGAGACCTCAACTTTCACCTTGAAAAGAACAACGACCGCAACACCACCACCCTTTTGGACAACCTCGCAAACCTCGGACTTAGACAACTTGTCACTACCCCCACCCACGTCGCAGGTCACACACTCGACCCTATCTTCACCTCCAGCAAACATGTTTCCTTCAGCCACACCACAGCTCTCCTTTGGACTGACCACAGCTGCGTTCACTTCACCTACAACAAGCCCACATCCAACAACCACCCCCAACCCACTCTGCAAAGAAACTGGAACAAAATCACCATCGACCAGATCTCCTCATCGCTTCTTCAAAAGCCCCCCGCCCACTCCTCAAACCCAGACAAAGCAGCCACCAACCTCACCCAATGGTTATCCAACAGCGCCGACATCCTAGCACCACTGAAAAAACGACAAATCAAACTAGGCAGCAAGAAGGCCTCCTGGTTCAACGATGACCTTAAGAAATCCAAGAAACTCTGTCGCTCACTCGAGAAGACCTGGAAAAAAGACCCAAACACCAGCACCAAGGACGCCTTCAAAAACGCCACCCGCATACACCACCAACTAATCCGAAATGCCAAGAAAGCAGCCTTCAAGGACTGTCTAGATAACAACGCCCACAACAGCAAGGAATTATTCAACATCGTCAAGGAATTTACCAACCCCTCAGCCAACTCCAACGACATCACCCCCTCTCAAGCCCTCTGCGACTCCCTAGCCTCATTCTTTCACAACAAAATTGCAGACATCCACAACAGCTTCGACAACCAACCCGGAGACCAACCCACCCAATCCCCTGCAGGACCCCCACCCCCCCTTAACATCCGCAATGACTGGAAGCCAATCTCCACTGAGGACACCATCCGTCTGATGAACTCTATCCACTCAGGATCCCCCACTGACCCTTGCCCTCACCACATCTTTAACAAAGCAGACTCCATTATTGCACCGCACCTCCGAGACGTCATCAACTGCTCCCTCAACTCCGCAACCTTCCCGGAAAGCTGGAAACATGCCGAACTCAGCGCCCTCCTGAAGAAACCCACAGCTGACCCCACCGAACTCAAAAACTATCGCCCTATCTCACTCCTTCCATTCCCGGCCAAAGTCATCGAGAAAGCTGTCAACAACCAGCTCGCCGCATTCCTCGAAATCAACAAATCCCTCGACTCCTCACAGTCCGGCTTCCGAGCCAAGCACAGCACCGAAACCGCCCTCATAGCAGCAACAGACGACATTCGAACTCTACTGGACAATGGAGACACAGTCGCCCTCATCCTCCTCGACCTCTCCGCAGCCTTCGACACAGTCTGCCACAGCACCCTTCTACAGCGCCTCAGAAATATCGGAATCCAAGGAAAAGCACTGGAATGGATCACCTCGTTCCTCTCCGGAAGAACCCAGAGAGTCCGCCTTCCACCATTCAAGTCAGAGGCTACTGAAGTCATCTGCGGCGTACCTCAAGGGTCCTCTCTCAGTCCCACCCTCTTCAACGTTTACATGAGCCCCCTCGCGGCCATCGCACGCCAACATAACCTCAACATCATCTCCTACGCCGACGACACTCAACTGATCCTGTCACTCACCAGAGACCCTAACACGGCCAAAACCAACCTACACGCAGGAATGAAAGAAGTAGCCGAATGGATGAAGCACAGCCGTCTGAAACTGAACTCAGACAAAACAGAAGTCCTCATCTTAGGTACCTCCCCCTCCGCCTGGGACGACTCTTGGTGGCCAGAGGCCCTTGGAAAAGCACCCATCCCGACGGACCACGCACGGAACCTGGGCGTCATCCTGGATTCCTCACTCTCGATGAACAGACAAGTCAACGCCGTTTCTTCATCTTGCTTCAACATTCTTCGCATGCTCAAAAAAACATTTCGCTGGATCCCTACCGAAACTAGAAAAACAGTCACCCACGCTCTGGTCACGAGCCGACTGGACTACGGAAACACCTTCTACGCCGGCACCACCGCAAAACTCCAACGCATCCAGAACGCCTCAGCCAGGCTCATATTAGACATCCCGCGTAAAGAACACATCTCTGATCACCTGAAAAACCTCCACTGGCTCCCCGTCAATAAGAGGATCACTTTCCGGCTCCTAACCCACGCACACAAAGCACTCTACGAAATTGGACCCGAATGCCTCAACACGCGACTATCCTTCTACACCCCCTCCCGCCAGCTACGATCCTCCAACCAAGCCCTTGCCACTGTACCTCGCATCAACAAAACCACCATGGGAGGTAGATCCTTCTCCTACCTGGCAGCTAAAACTTGGAACTCACTTCCCACTCACCTTCGCCTTACTCAGAACCACCTAGCATTCAGAAAGCAACTCAAAACGTGGATATTCGACAAGTAACTCCCCACCCTTCTTCAAGCGCCTTGAGACCCTCTGGGTATGTAGCGCGCTATACAAATCTTTTGACTTGACTGACTTGACTTGACATAAGGGTGCCCCAGTATCCAATCAGGAGTGTACTTAAAGTACATGCATAGCACATTAATGGAGAAAGCAGATAGACTGGGGTCCTGATTAGCAGGATCCCAGTCAGACTAGTAAAAAACCAGCAAATCCCCAGGAAAAAGAGTGGGGTAACTATGCAGTCCGATCCTACCATCCTACATACCCCCCCCCCCCCCAAATAAAAGAAGAGAAGGCTAACCTTGCCCAGTTGAGACTTTATTGACTAAGTGGCCATATAAGGAAGATCATGCACTGGCATGGATACTCCCTGCCTTATGGTCCATTAAGGAGTCCCTACCCTTAAGGGTATTGGATTTTCTCAAAAACTTTGGATTACTACCTGAGGTCTGTTTTTGCAAAGAAAAAGGATGGTGGGGTGCCTGAGTAGGGAAGTGAGGCCCTAATAACGTTGGTCTCAGCTACCTCAGAGCACTGGTCACCATGAAGGCCTTTCTTTCCATGACTGAGTTGTATCTGGCCCTAAGGGTCAACCCCTGGCTGCCTACAGCTGGGTGTGAGGTCCCTTTGGTTAGAATACTGGAGAACCAAGGAAGGTTTGGAACCAGGTGGTCCCAGGTTTTCCTTTGCTCAACAGAGTCCATCTGAGGGATGTCACTACCCAAGGGTAAGAGGGATCCCTCAGGGTGCTGAAGAGTATTCACCTGGCTAGGTCCTTAGGGGTCCACTGACACCCCTGACCTCTGCAGCCCTAGGCTGACTGAGGCAGGGTAGAGAGGGGCAGGATACCTGCTCCACACTAGGTACCACCTTGAAAGAGCCCTGCCACCAGGGATGTTGCCAGGACAGGCCTGAACACCTCTGGGGCATTTCCTTCACAAGGGGTAATATCAGTTCCCTGAGGAAGCTGACCCTTACCTAGTGTCCAGGGGGGGAGAGAGACTTTTTCTTCTTCCTTTTGCTCTCTGTTGGAGCATAGTGGGCCATTTTGCCAGGCTCAAATATTCCAAACTCTCCCTGGGGTTGGAATGAGACACTAAGGGTCTCACCAACTTTCTCAGGGAGGCCTAACATTTTTAAATGGGCCGGGTGCTCAACTTCAGCCCAGGCTGAAGTTTTTAAATCATTGCCCAAGAGGCAATCTATAGGCAAGTTTGGGGACACTGCCACTCTTTCTTGGCCAGTGACCCTTCCCAAGCTGAGATTTACTATGGCAATGGGATGATTTGTCTTGATCCCATCAATGTTGGTCACCTGGTACTTAAACTCAGGCAAATGGTGCCGGGGGAGGCGGGGAGGGGGGGGGGGGGTACAAAGTTCACTGTCACCATGGTGACACTAGCCCCTGTGTTCTCTGTAGGCCACAGAATTCTGACCATTGATCAGAGGCTCCTGTCTGTACTTGCCCAAGGAACTGGGACTGACAGTAAAAGTGGCAAATCCCATGCCACCATCACAGACCAAGGAGTCCTGAGAGGAGGACCTTGCTAAACTAGAGCCTACCTCAGTTCCCCAAGAAAACCCGCCTAAATGTTTAGGTGCACCGCTACCACCTGGGGGATTACTACTTGTAGTACCAGGAGGAGGGGTAGTAGTGCTGGAAGGAATGTTTTCCTTATTGCTGACCTTTGAACAATTAGGGTAATTTTTCGAGTGACCTGGCTTTTTACAGACAAATCAATAAGGTTTTTTTTCAGGGGAGGAAGGAGTTTGGGACCCACCCCCAGAAGAGGATTTTGGGGCCCTGTAGAAGACTTGTCCTCATCTTTCTCTTGGGTCTTGGAAGAATCTTTCTTCTGGCCACCACCCTGATTCTTTGATTTCACCCTGGTTCGGACCCATTTATCTGCCTTATTTCCCAATTCTGGGGGAGAAGTCGGATCTGAGTCCACCAGGTACTGGTGTAAAAGTTGTTTTTGACAATTATTAAGGATCTGCTCCCTCATAATCAAATTGTACAATCCTAAAAAGCCATGCACCTTGCTGCCATGTATCCAACCTCCCAGAGCCTTAGTAGCACAATCTATAAAGTCTACCAAGTCCTGCGTCTGTGTCTTCTGGGTGTCTCTGAACTTAATCCTGTACCTTTCAGTGGTTAAGCCAAACCCATTAATGAGAGCATTCTTCAGGACTGAATAATTGTCAGCATCCTCTTCTCTAACAGTGAGGAGCTTATATCTACCTTTGTCAGCAAAGGAGAGCCATGCAATAGCTGCCCCCTGCTCTTGAGGGACCATCTGTACCTTACAGACCCTCTCTAGTGCAGTTATCCATTTTTGGATGTCATCCCCACCATGGTAGAGAGGGACTATCTTGCTCAGGTTGCTATGGTCATAAGTTTACTCCTTAACCCTAGGGACACTGTTGCTGCCACCATGGGCCTCTAGTCCCAATCTCCTTGTAGCTCTCTGGAGCTCTAGGGATTTCATGTCTAGGACCAACTGCTCCTTCTTGAGCCTAGGCTTGATTTTCTCAAGCTCCAGAAGTTGACACGTTCTATTATAAGAAGATTCCCTCATATTTGATATGGAAGTCCTTATAGAAGTACCTGAGTGTTGTGATTCTACAGAGGGAAACGTGGATCTCCTAGGTAAACTCCGTACTCTTCCTGGTGGAGTAAGGAGAGGGCCACTGGGGCCTTCTCCCCCACGTAAAAAAAGATATATGTTGCCCAGGTTAGAATCATCTAGATTCTCCTTGTCAGGGTTTGAGTCCAGGTCAAAGAAGGTTTCACTTCCTGGCCTTTCCTCATTCCCTGCCCCACCCACTCTTTTTACCGCATCAGACCCTGGGGTCTTGCCAAGGTCATCTAAGAGCAAAATCTCAAGGAGACATTGGGTGTTTGCTGTTCTCCCTGTCCTCAACTTGCTAGATGCACACATGACTTTCAATTCTTGAAATGAGAGACAATTGTATCTAGTTGTCAGAGAGCCACTGGCTTCTCCTCTAAAAGACATACTAGTGTTATGTGGTGTAGGCACCTACCCAACCTAGTGGAGACTAAACTCTCTTGAGTTGGAGAAAGGGTGTGCTAGACCCTTGACTTACCCAACTCCAAGCAGCTTAACTTACTTATTCAAATCTTGATGTATTATATGTGCCTAATACTTAGTGGTCTTCAGTTAATCATTCAATGAGATTTATCTGGTAAAATAATAGCAAGCTTGAATCCCAACCACTGCACACTAATGTGAGAAGGTGGCCTGGTATATGCTGTCCATTAATTGGAGTGGGCACCCTGCACTAGTCCACATGACCCCTATGATGTTTGAAGTCAAAGATAACCTTTAGAAAGCTATCCTAGTGGTAGCTGTGGAGAGCAGCCTTCAGGTTCAATCTTGAAGGAATGTAAAGCAGCTTGTTTTACCAGAATATCACCTCCTGAATGACAAAATGAAAGGAGAACCACATAGTAGTTGTATAAAAAAATTTATTTATTAATATAACACTTTCTACTAGTTTCTACATGAGAATAGGGCACAAAGCATACAATACTGAATCAATAGACCATTCATAAGTCGTAAATTACACAGCGGGCTCCAGGGGGAGACCAAACCATATACTAAAATAATGGTATAACAATCACGACTTGACTAGACACAGTGCCTAGAGCACGTAGAATCGCTTGGACCCCAAGAAACCACCCAGAGGAGTGACACAGGGAGCCCACCGAGGACAGGTGCAGTGAGGAAACACGACTGCGTGCTCCATACAACTTTATGGGAAAGTCGCAGTTGTAAAGTTATAGTTTAAGGACACTTCTACGATGACCTTGAGCAAACCCTTTGGAACATAGGACGTTCTAAGGCCAACCCACCAGTGAGTACTGAGGTACCCATGTTACCTACCCCAGAGGAGCCGGCTGCATGGGGGTCAAGTGGTGTCGGAAACCTTTGTCGTTTTCAATGGAGAGTTGCAAGGAAGTAGTGCTGTAAGGAAGGTGAAGAGTGTCCAGTGGAATCCAAGCCTGGATTCTAGGTGAGAGGAACCTGAAAGCAGAGGGGACAGAGTCTGGGTCACTTCAGGTGACCAGGGGCTCGGTAGTGGAATGCCCACCGATGTCAGATGCTTCTGGTGCAAAGAAGGGTTGCTTGACTCTGCAGTCACAGGGACCAGGAGATGTCGAGGATGACCAGGATCCGTAGGTGAGCTGCCCCACGAAGGATGTTAGTGCTGAGGGGTTGATGTCCAGCTGTAGCGCCAACCAGCCTTGGCAAATGCAACCCACGCGGTTAGAGTAAACCGGTTACGTGTGGACCAGCAAGGTCCAGGGGACTCCCCAAGCAAAGGAGAGTCAGGGCACACCTGGAGCAACCAGGTACGCCCAAGAACAAACAAGGTGACCATCGCCAGGACCCACATGCCAACGGACCAGGGATCGCAAGTAGACCTCTAACTATTTGGCAAAGTACCAGCCCACAGGACTCTCGGAGAGTGGAGGCTGTATATCTTCGGTGCAATTACTGCTCCGGGTCAGGACTACACGGAGTCCAATTAACAAGGCCAGGAATTGTCAGAGTAGGCTCTACTCTACAGAGAAGAAGGTAGGGATAGTTCTGGAAGGGATCTTTTTTACAATCCTGAAGAAAGCTGGGAATTTAATTTTATCCGGCTGAAGTATGTCTACATCTAGCAGAGTGGATGGGTATGTGGGCCATTACTTACCACCATACCACCATCCACTGGTCTTGGATTGACCTTTCAACTAGACCAGGGAATCCAATATTAAAAGGGATTACTTAGGAGATCCTATGGTCTATTTTTAATCTTGTTCTGCACTCCTCTTTGATCCCGCCCATTGTTCCTTTCTGTAGTATCCTCAGGTTGTAAATATGTTCATTTACTCCTCTGCATCTAGCTGCTCAGCCAGTGTGAGTGTTCCGGTTAGAATGTTGGTGTGAGTGACATGAGTGGAATGCTTGGGTGCCTGGTGTATGAGTGTTGGCAGTTGAGTGTGGGCTGAGCAGCTAGGAGACTGCTCCTGGTGGGGCTGTTTTTTCCAGACTTAGACTTCCTGTTATCCTATTTATGGCTGAATAAACCTTCTACGTAACTCAACTACATCTGCCTCGGCTACATCATTATATGTATGTATGGACTAAGATACTACACTTTCTTTTGGGTTGTGTCACGTCTTCCCCTCCCTATTGCTCCACCTCCAGCGTTGGTCTGCGCGGAGGTGTGTTAGCAGCCCTATGATGAAGCATGCCACAGATTTCTGTGGGTGAGGGCAGTATTAACACACTTGTGGGGTGCCCCCTTGTTCTTTGTTTTAAGTGACCAAATTCACTCAGCCCCATTTCTATTTGTATGTAAAGGTATCTTTTGGAGGGTGCAGTGGGCAATTCCTCCAATCCCCTTATTTTGTGTGGTACTCGGTCTTGAAACTAACCAAAACCTTTTTGGTACAGACAAAACATGCTTAGATAGGTGTGGAGCCATCATAAAGATTTTTGAGTCTCCAGGCAATACATATTTTGGGGTCCCCTGTGCACATAGAGAGCAAGGGCATAGGCACATAGAGATATAGAGATAGGTAAAGAGAAGGGGAAAGAGTGAGGGGTAGAAAAGGTGAGGTGAAGAGCTGAGCAAGATATGAGATAGGAAGATAGGTGAAGCACAGAAAGAGGGGTAGTGTGTGGTATAGGTGAGTTAGAGATATTAACATAGAAGGTGTAGGAAGCTGGCTCTCTTTGTGGTATATGAAAAAGAAGTATAGTGTGCAGAGTCCAGTGGATCCCCAGAGACTTTACAGAGGCTAAACTAGATAATACTAATGCTCTCTTTTGTGGTAGTGTGGGTGAGCAGTTAGGCTTTTCAGAGTATAAGGTTAAGAATGTTTTTGTTGTACACACAGTGGCAATAAATGAGACTCACACTTAGAACATCGTCATCTGTAAATATGTTTTCAATAGAAATACTTTTCAGTTTCAAAAATGGACACTTAGTCCAATTTTCAGACTTTACAATGTTAACCTATGGGAGGAAGAAAACATTTAGCATACATACGGATAACAATGACTTACAAGCCCAGTCTTCAGAAGTTAAGGTCAGTATTGGGCAAAGTTCAGTTCAGCACCAACACTGCACCACCAGCTGCACAGGGGTGGGTGGGTGCAGGGTGCAAGTTCAAGGTCCGGCGCCCAATACAAATCAATGGGGTTTGAGGGCAATCAGACAGAGGCTGCTTGCAGGTAAATAGCAGCGGCTTGGGAGACCAGACTTCAAGGTTTGAAGCAAGCACTGGAAGGTGCCCAAAGCAGCACCAACACTACACCACCAGTGGCACAGGAACGGCCAGGTGCATGGTGCCAATACTGCATCGGATGCCCGATGTAAAACAATGGACAGCCAAAAATCTGAAACAGGTTGCAGACTCAGGCCAGGAGACTGGCCTAGTGAAACCAACAGGTCAAGAAGTAAGTTGTGATGCTCGGAGAGGTACAGACACCTTTGGTCTTCTTCACCAAAGCCCAGGGCGGATGGGTGCAGGGATGTCTTTTGGCGTTGGAAACTACTTACCGGAGCAGGTCGCGGCTGGGGGGGTCTCCGTGCAGAGGCTGTTGGCATTGTCCAGGAGTTCGGGAGAGGTCAGCTCACTGTAAAATCGGGTTCTGGAGCATGAGGGAACCTCGCAGGAACTGGTGGGCCAATTGGACTCAGGCTGGAGGCATCGGGTGCAGAGGTGGAACTGGGGACAGGCTTCCCAGTTCTTCAGATCAGAGTTTTGATTTTGAAGTAGGTTGCTTGGTGAATAGGTCAGCTGTTCTAAGGAGTCTTGATTTTTGTTGAAGGCAGTCAGTCCTCCCAGGGTTCTTGAGGTCACTGGCTGCAGGACGAGTCGTCTTTTGGTGCAGGATCACCGAGGGCTGCCGACAGGCCTGTAGGGCTGGGGCCACGTCAATTGGTCTCTGCATTCTTTGCTGCTGGTGCGACTGTGTAGTATCCGGTACTTCTTAGGTCATCAGGAACTGAAGTTCAGGATCTAGGGATACCACCCAAATACTATTAGGTATATTACAAGAGAGTGACAGTGGCCCATTGGCCAATGGGCCCCTTACCTGGGATCTCTACACCCTCTATGATGCCCACCTTCTGTGGGAAGGGAACACAGACCTAGCCCTGATTGGTTAAGTCCTACCATCACCGCCAGCACCTGGATCTCTAACAGTGTTGATCTTATAGCCCCCGCCAATCATCAGAGGCACTCTGGAGACTCTCCTTTTAACCCCTGGTTCACTCCTGCGCTAAGGACATTGAAGCAGGAGTGCAAGAAACACAGCTCACTCAAAATGTTAAAGGGTCTAAAATCAGAATCCCCTTCGGACCCCTGTGCTGCCAGACTTCTGGCTGCCGTAGCCGACACTGTTAATCCCGAAGTCAATAGACTTATCACCATGTCCCTCCTTGAAGCTTTTGTCCTGGTGACCTGGAAGCAGAACATGGTTCTCCCTCTATTAAAAAAGCCCTCACTAGACCCCATGTGTCCGGTAAACTACCAGCCGATTTCCCTTTTGCCTAGTGTGGCAAAGGTATGTGAGAAAGTGGTCACTAGACAGCTGACCAATTTTGTTGAAAGGTCAGCCCTTCTCCATCCATCACAGTCAGGTTTTAGGGCCTCTTTCAGTACTGAATCAGCTCTGGTGGAAATTTCCGAAGCCATTAGGGACTGTTTGGATGCCGATGGGACAGCTTCATTGGTTTTGTTGGACCTCTGGGTGGCATTCAATACAGTTCCCCACGCATTGGTGCTTTCCCAACTTGCT
The DNA here is from genome assembly GCF_964263255.1 of Lissotriton vulgaris. Lineage (NCBI taxonomy): Eukaryota > Metazoa > Chordata > Amphibia > Caudata > Salamandridae > Lissotriton > Lissotriton vulgaris. The sequence continues at coordinate 2,047,520,958 of NC_141691.1, forward strand.
GAGCTTGGCGTATCAGGCACTGCATAGGGTTGGCTCAAATCCTTCCTTGAGGATCGGACGCAGCAGGTGTGGCTCCCACCATTTTCCTCCTCGCCTAAGAACGTGACCACAGGGCGCCCGCAGGACTCTTCTCTGAGCCCTCTTCTTTTTAATAGCTATGTTACCCCTTTGGTTTAGCTGGCTGAGGATTATGCTGAGATGTTTGGTACCAAACATTCCATACTTCAGTGAAGCCACCATTCAGCTGGTGTAGGGCACTGACCGTTTTTGGGTAACATTGGGCCCTTGCACTCTGCACCCAGCTGCCCCACTGCAGCTTGTGCTGACCCAGGAGAAGAGAACACAGACTGCCTTGGCCGCAGCCCTACCATTCTGCCCCATCTACGCCCTGCCTACAGCAAGAAACCCATCTGCCCCAGTGCTGCTTGTGGTCCAATGTAATTGCCCATCTATACTTTGGGGAACCTTGGTCCGAACCCCCAAAACTCACCCGCCTAGGTTCTGTACACACTTGAGAAACCGCTAACACTTTTTCCCCATAGAAACCCATGTAAAGAGATTTTGTGGCTAAAAAATGTGTGTTGAACTGTGTTGTATGAAGAAAAGAGATACCTATTGCAAAGTATAACAAGCATTTGCAATGCAAATCGGTCTTGCCTTTGAGACCTTATATGTATTTAGCACATTAGCCTGCTCTTTTACATGGAGGGAAGTAAGCACCAAACTGCGTGACATGCCAGGTATGGGAACTGTATGTAAATGTAAGCCTTGTAGCCTACAGGGCAGGGTGCATGGTATTTAGAAGTGCGACATTCAGAAAATCAGTGTTACCATATTGCTACTCTGACAAGGACTAAAAAACTATTATTCCCGTGTAGCAGGCCTGTAGAGTTGTTATGTTGCAATTTTTATTAGTCTTCCATAATTCCTGAAGTGTATTAGCCACAGCCAGTGCTTGCCTCCTGCATTAGTTATCAACAGAGTCCCGGACTAAGACAGACATCCACATGCATGAAGTCCTGCCATGTAGCCCTCATCCTCTGTAGGGGGAAGCCCTCACTAGTTATCCCACATTTCCAAGCTGAGACGTATGTGGGAGAGGGTTTCCTTTCATTTACATGTCCCCCCACTTTAAGGGCTTATCTGGAAATAATTACCACCTTATACCACTCGTGATCCCCGGATACCATGACCACACCACTATTTAATAACAATGAGACCACAAATAACCAACTTCTCACATTCAACATCAGGTCATAAGGCCCCAGCGCCCACTGATGACCACTCTTTCAGATCCTGCAGCAAGCCCTACCCTCCCAAACTCCTACCACCTCAAACACTTTCCATCGGCGAGCCACCACTGAAGCAATCCACCTACTCTGTACTATACAAGCATGACGACAACTGTCAAGCTCACCTTGATCTCCACCTGGTTGAAGGCCTTCCCGTTGTGTACGCCCCCCATGCTTCCCACCATCTCCGGTAGAATGATCACGTAACGCAGGTGAGTCTTCACCACCTCTGGTTTCTCCATGGGAGGAGCTTCTTTCTTGGCTTTGCAAAGGCACTTCAGGAGGGAGTGCTGCTTGCAGCACAGGCCACGGTTCAGCCGCTGGCGGCGCAGTACAACTGCATGATCTGCTCACTGTGGGGGAAAAGCATCAGTTATACTGTGAACGGGGATGTCATGGGTGGGCGACCTGCAAGGGACATCACTCTAGGGAAGCTACTGCAGATGGGAACTGGCGGCAGAGAGTGCGCCTAGGGCAGAAGGACCACATATTACATCAAATTACGTTTCAAAGAGATACAGCTACATGTGGGAACCAGGCGATTGATGCTGATGCTAGCCTTAATATAGTGGTAAAATAGATGTCTAACATCAAGTCTGGCGGTCCCTGGAGGGGTGGCCAGGCTCTTGCATGGCATCCGGACCTCCATTTAATGCTTCAACACATACCGCACCGGTGTAAAACACTGCATAAGTTCATCTCCACATGAAGTAACCAGTGTAAACATTCAATGTGATTGCAGAGGGGGGTCACACTTACTAGGACATGTACAGGAGCTGGTCCAGGTCCCCTCCCGGTAGGTGAACTTCCTGAAGGTTCACCTCTTCTGCTCAACTTCCACCTGGAAGAAAGAAGTCACCGGAAACTGAAGGACGACAGCGGACCACGGAGGCCGCTACGGCAACCCCGCCCCCCGACAACCCCCGACAACCCCTGGACCTAATGAGGAGCGGTATCACCGCCGTCAGACACCCTTAAAGTCAGTTGGGGCACCCATATGACATGGACATGCACCGAAGAGGTCTCCGGGGGCCGCTCCCCTCGCCCTCCAGGGCTCCGGTTTCAGGGAGAGACTCTGCCCCGCAGACCCCAGAACCAAGGCTCACAGTCACCGGGGGACCCTGGCCTCTCCCGACCCGCACCCCTCAATCCCCCAGCTCCATTTGCCGTGGGGAGCCCCGCACGGCACACACAAGCCCCGGTAGCCAAACACCCCTGTGGTCTTCCATGCCCCACTCCCCAGCTCTCCAGATGCTCCGCATCAACACCAGAAAGGATAGATTTCGTGCAAAGCCGGGTTATGCCACGAGAGGTAGTAGAGGACTTCCAGGTAATGTTACAGTCACATCCAGTAGACACGAAAAAATAAACAACACAATTTCCAATGCAATAGGACTCACATTTATGTGGGACCTATTGCACTGAAAATGGGAGTGCGGACGAGAAGGTACAAACAGCGGGAGTGGAGGGGCCGAGAAGGTATGGACTGCGGGAGGGGGAGGCGCGGGAAGCAAATAGTGCTCACAGTATAAATAAAACATACTGTGCAACACTTGAGGTAAAGAGGCCAGTAGCCATGGAAGGATACAAATACAAAAACATGCCCGTCAAGAGGAGGGACTAACTAGCCTAAAACCAATCGGAAGGCAGGATTTAGGAACTAAGCCAATGAAAAAGATGGGTGGAGCTTCCACAAAGCTTCCACGCTATACTGAATACTGCATGCCTCGCAAAGCGAGCAACGCATGTGCTGCAATGCTAGGCTGGACCTAAAAAGTAGTACATACCTTGTATTTAGAGATCCTAAGGTGTGGTATCTAGGCATACTACCCCCAGTATTCCAACTAATCCAAAAGTAACAAAAAGTAATCACTGTGTCATTTAAACTGTTTTCAAAGCATTTACCAACCTGTAGCAATTATGATTTCGAGCACAACTGCATTACCTTGTGCATCCTTGCATTTTGAAAGTATAAGTTACTTACCTGTGCCAAGTCCTGCTTGGTTCTAAAATAAAACATAAGCATACCTTTTTTTATACTTATCTAATTCATCAGGAGTCCCTCTCTTAAGTGTGAATCAGTCCTTGATTGAGTGAATACAATAAATGCTTAACACACCCTCTGGATAAGCCGAACTGCTCGCCCACACTACCACAAAAAGAGCTGTTAGTACTTACCTAACTTAGCCTCTGCTATACCTCTGGGTACTCCCTGGACTCTGTGCACGTGATACATCACTTTGGTATGGTATATACAGGGCCAGCTACCTACAGCTGGGAAACTCGTAATGACGACTGTCCAGCCCATGTACTTTCAATGGCTTCCTGAAAGTATATGGGCTGGTACGTGAAGTAGAGAGATGAAAAGCGGGGTGAGATCAGGTTGGCGCAGAGATAGGTAGAGAGTGGAAATTAGAAACAGAGGTGAGCAGAGGGAATGTGTGATGTTGAGATACAGAAACTGACAGAGATGAGAGTGAAAGGCAGAAATAGAAATAGAAAGGCAGATATCATTTTACCAGGGGCTACATGGAAATTGGGGTCCTGGCCATTTGCCCACTAAGCCCATTCCTTAGAACATCTCTGGATAGGTGTGCACTTCCATGCCATTGATTTAGTGATTACTGCCTTCTCCAATGTATTGATAATACACTTGATGAACATCTGTAGTCTTGGTACTGACTCTGGAGCACCTCCACAATACTGTCAGGTGTGAGTGTGCTCAGCTTTTTACTACCCACTGTCTACCATTACTTGAAATGTTTTCACTATTGTAATCAAAAAGTTACTTTATTAGCCAAAACAAAGTGTTATCCTTTCCTTAAACAACGTTTCATGATGTAATTAGCATCCCATGTTCATCAAGTAGGTTAGAATTCGGTGAGGATGTTTGTCAATGTCACAACTAAGGGTCATGTTTGTTAAGTTTGATTTATGAAAATATTCCTGGATTGAAATAACTTCTGCAATGTTTTTCAAACTCTTCTCCTTGTTGTAGGGTGTAGACAGCAATGTCTTCTTCGTTGGGCACGAAGAGGAGGAGGACGAGAACTCTGATTCAGAGAGCTACAGCAACACGTTCGAAGCCTCCTTCGTGGTCTCACTGTGCCAGTATCTCCTGCAGCAGGACTACAAGGAAGATCAGATCACCATCCTGACCCCCTACACCGGGCAGCTCCAGATCATCCGCCAGAAGATGAAGGAAAAAGAACTGGAAAAGGTGGCTGTCAAAGCCGTAGATGACTTCCAGGGTGAGGAGAACGACATAGTGTTGCTCTCCTTGGTGCGGGGCAATAAAGAGGGGCAAATAGGTTTCATGAAGGACAAAAACCACTTGTGTGTCGCTTTCTCGCGTGCTAGGGTGGGGTTTTACTGCATCTGCAATCTGAAGGCTCTCGCAGATGGCTCAAAGAACCGTCTGTGGCAAGATATCCTGAAGATGCTGGAAGAGAAGAACCTTATTGGGGAGGGACTGGCATTGACATGTCGAAACCACCCTAGCAGCAGAGTGATAGTGAAGCAGAGTTCAGATTTCAGGAAAGTTCGCCAAGGGGGATGTGATCTTCCTTGCCAAACCCGCCTGAAATGTGGCCATCCCTGCACCCGTTCTTGTCACCCAAATGACATGGACCATCTCAGAAGTGTATGTACGTTTCCATGCTCGAAGATTATTTGCCTTCGTAATCATGAATGCTCAAAGAAATGCTGGCAACCGTGTGGCGCCTGCCCTGTAAAAGTTGAAGAAATCCTTCCAAACTGCGGTCATACTCAAACAGTCCCCTGTGGGATGCCTGCTGCTGAATGGCACTGTTTGCAACCATGTGAGAGACAACTGAAGTGCATGCACTCCTGCACATTAAAATGTGGGCAAGACTGCAGTGAATGCAGGTGCATGAAGAACATTGACATTAAGCTACAATGTAATCACACCATAAACATTGAGTGTCACAAGCAGAATATGGTCCAAATCTGCCAACAAGAATGTGAAGTGACCCTTGAGTGTGGGCACAAGTGCAAGGGAACCTGCGGCAAATGTCTGAATGGAAAACTGCATGTTGACTGCAATCAGCAATGCACCCGTGTCCTTCTCTGTTCCCATGTGTGCAAAAACACATGCACAGAAATCTGTCCTCCTTGTCCGATAAAATGTCTCAACAAGTGCATGCACAGTCGCTGCGATAAAAGCTGTGGAGCTTTATGTTTTACATGCGCTCTTCCCTGTTCTTGGGCATGCAGTCACTATAAGTGTGGGAAAAAGTGCCATGAGATGTGTGACCGTCCCAGGTGCAACATGCCATGCCAGAAGATTCTTGGATGCAGTCACCCTTGCGTCGGTCTTTGTGGAGACCCCTGTCCGAGCCTCTGTAGGGTGTGTGACCAAGACAAACTCACAGAGATCTTTTTCGGAACTGAAGATGAGCCAGATGCCCGGTTTGTCTTGCTTGAGGACTGTGGCCATGTTTTCGAGGTGAGTGGCCTGGACCAGTGGATGGATGGAGGTGAAGTAGATCAGAACCAACGCGTGCAGATGAAGATGTGCCCGAGATGTTCATTGCCGATCCAATGGAATACGCGCTACTGTGATGTCATCAAGAAGATACGGTTGAAGATTGACAAGGTGAAGCAGAAAATTCAGGGAAGTGAAAAAGAGATTGAAGATAAAAAGAGCCATCTCTTGAGATGTATAAACTCAACCAGTGGCATTTCTTATTCGCATAAAGCAAATATGATGGGAAAATTAAAGAGTACTCTGACTCTGCAGGGCCTCAAAGACCAAGAGAACACGTTGAACTTCTTTACAAGTCTACACAAGCGGAAGACTCAGGCAGAGAAGTGCACCAAAGAGCGAAAGGAATCCCTGCTGAAAGCAATCGGGGAAATGGAGGAGTGGCTTTGCAGGAAGAGATCGCCTTTCACATCCCAGCAGCTGAAAGAGTGCAAATATGAGATGCAAAGGATATCCTACCTGGGCAATGTCTTTGAACGCATGAGCTATTATGAAAGAAAAGCATGGAATCCAACTGACACAGCGCTAGGATGTGTGATTGAAGCCGTAGAGCTGCTGAGCCCTATGGGTCCTTTCACAGAGGCCACACATAGTTTGCTCCAAGGTGTACTCCAGAAGATTGATAAGTTAATGCCTGTTTCGGGCATACACCTAACTGAGGCTGAGCGAGTGATGATCGTTGAAGCCATGAATCTTGGAAAAGGGCTCTGGTACAACTGCCCGAGAGGCCATTTGTACACAGTGGGCGAGTGTGGGAGACCAATGGAAGAGTCCAACTGCCCCGAATGTGGCTCTGCTATTGGTGGTCAGCACCACAATCCTGTCCAGGGAAATGTCACTACTGATGTAATGCTGCAGGCTGTACCGACACAGCCTCTCACTGAGCTACAGTGAAACATGGTAAAAGAGGCTAGGAAATGGGGACTAAAAGTGAGAGCCAAAAAGAAAACTCCGAAATAGTCTCTGGCTGCTGATGTCATCTTCGCAAACAAAGTAAACAAACTTTTCCAAATGAGGCTTGCTATTGATATTCTCAGATCAGAAACACACATGACGACCTGAAAAGTGCAAACCTTTCATCTGGAGGCGATACTGATGTGAACCCGGCACGTTCTCATGAATTCGGTTTAATGTCAATCGAAGTAGCTTACACCTTTCAAGAAGACCTGCTAAGATGTTGTATGGGGAAGGACATACACCCCTTCTGCTTAGCTCAGAAGCAGGAATGGGACAAACCGGTTTTCCTGGAGCACTCCGTGTCTGCACCACCTCCAGCATTGCAGGCTGTTTGTCTCTTTCCTTTCATAACAGTGTTAGCAATAATATATCCAGACCTGCTCAGTGGACCAGTGTTGGAGGGTTGGTGATGGCAGGAGCTCTTGAAGAGGTTCACTGGAACTCTCCCATTAGTGGGTCAGACTGAGATTGTGCGTTCCCACATTTCCTTCTTGGGGGGAGGGAGTGGGGGGGTCCAGTGTTTAGGATATTATTTTCACTACAGGTCTGTTCCGAATATTTTGATTCAAGTATGGATGCTACAGGGTCAGGCGTCATGTGTGCAAAGAATATATGCTATATCTGCATTAAAAGGAGTTGGTATGTTATTTGCAGCACTTAGAAATGACAGAAGTGCTGTGAAAGAAACACAACTTCCCATTACAGAAAAATACATTTAAATAAATAAGAGAGTTGCACAAATGATTCGAAGAGATGGTGGAATATTCAAAGAAATGAAAGCATCAGCGTAAATGCCTGACTCCCCTTGGTAGATGCTTGGTAGGAAAAGAAAAAGGAAACAACAGTAAATACCAAGCCTCCACACTTGCTATGCCAGAAGTATCGCCTGGGCAAGAGTGTGGAAATGGGGTGCAAAGAATTTTGGGACTTGATGGCTGCGTAGGCTAAGGACCAACAAGATAGGATACATCTCTGACATCGGCAGCTCCTTTTCTAAGGCGGAGGAGATTCACCCCACTGATTTAAAGCAGCGCAAAAGAAAAAATAAAATGATAATAATGGGGCGTTCTTATAATTTTTTGTTTGTATGCAGTTGCCGCAGCACCAGGTTAGGGCGAGCAGGACTGGGCTTCCCGCATCACAGGGAGGAGGAGTGGCTGCTTCTGCTGCACCTAAAGTGCACATAACTGTTTGGCCTGCCATCTTGGACCAGCCAAACATTCATGGGCACTTTGCACGTTCTACACCCAGCTGAATTACAGCCTGCATGGAGAACATGCCCAGGTTTCCACTCTCGAGTGCGGAACCACAGCGCTCAGACCTAGCACAAGTGATCTTTAAAGGAAGTTGTGCGTGCAATATTCTATGCAAAAAGTACATGCTCTCTTAAGTTCATCTCTGACAATCATGCTAAACATATTTTGCGATAAAGAATTGGCAAATAACAGTTCCAGTTTACCAGCTCCTCCAACAGGTGTGCACTATTCAGCCACAGAACCATGTGAATTCTGTCCCGTGGCAGATTCAGGGGGCGCTGCAGCGAATCAAAGGGACATTAATGCAAAAGAATCAAACATGAAGGAAAGGAAACCTAAAACCCTTGTATGGACCGAAGAGATCAGATTAAGATAGTGTAGGACATGAGTAGGGTACGGACTAGTATGGAATCCCTACCATACCACAAACCTATGTTGCTAGTTGATCTTGTCAAGCCAGCTCACTCTCCAAAAAGGACTCTTTATTGAGCGGGCTCTAACTTGGTTTGCCCCAGCCATCAATCCCCGACTTTCCACCAGCAACATTGCAAGTGCATAGGGTGGTATACACAATGGATTGTGCAAGGGTGACTTAGCTTATAAATGCACTGAGCCTGGGAAATCCTGACAAGAGTGGGCTTGAACGGGTGATGGCTCCAGCAGAGCATCACTGGTGCAGGATGGCAAAAAGTGTGGGCGCTTCACAATTCGGCCCCGCTATACCATAGAACTGCAGAGCACCCTAGAGGGGTGTAAGCGATTTCATGCTCTTGTGGCGATCTGAGGCTGTGGGAAATCTGCATACTCCAGTGGTGCTCCTAGGATGTGGGAAAGGGGGATAAAGTATGGCAGAGCTACTCCTTTCCACTCTGAGTCATAGGCTCACAAAGTAGTCCTCCCACAATAACTATGCTGCTCATCAGTGAAGAGGCAGCCGTGATCTCTTTGTGTTGACATTTTTTATTGAATTATTCAATAAAATACATAGTAAGTATCAAAGTGAGAAAGTAACATAGTAAAAAAAACAAATTCAGGTAACAATAAACCGTATTCACAAGAAATCAAATGCAAGAAAAATGAAAGAATGATAAAATACATTCCTAGTAGAAGAATTAGCAGTACAAATGTTACGACCTATTATGGAATAACAATAGAAAAATATATGGATTTAGCTTATCATAGGAAATCAGAGTAGATGAAAAGAAAAGAGAAAATAAAATATAGAGCAGAAACCAAGAAGAAAAGAAAATAAGAAGAATGAAAGAGAAGGAGAAAAAGGAAGAAAGAAAGTAAGAAAGTACCAGGGTAAAGGAGGGGGAAAAGGGTATACCTAGGGAAAGAGGAAAGGGAACAGATAACCAGAGTAAAATAATGTAGGAGAAGTCAATGAAGGGATGAATTTAAGTAGAAGTAGCATATGTAGAAGAAGAGGGAGTAAGTGTAGAGTCTTCATCTACCGGAGTTTCTATAAATGGGGGCCAGATTTGAAGAAAAATGGTAGCTTGGTCCTTGTAACGACCGGGTTCTCAGACCAGATGGGATCAGCTCCTGAGAGCCCCTCCAACCCAGCCGGAACGTAACCACCTCCCTCCTCAGGACCCATCTATCCAGGCACCTGGGTACCTACCTGAGGATGGGGAACTCGCAGTATACAAGCTCATATCATTAGAAACACCACTAAATCTATAGGGATTACTAGGAATACTCACTGATTACTAAGGACGTCCATGCCCTACACCACACTCATACCTCATAGTCTCGCGACCACATGGGTCCAGACTAATCTACCCTGGGGCAGTTCTGATTATTTACCATTACACACTGATCACCATCAGTGCTCACTCGACATGCAATCCGGCGTGTCTACACACTAGGCTGCAGCCCTAGTGCTCTCTTCCTCCCAATCCGGTCCACAATCCGGCGGACCTAAGCACTGGTGTCCTCCCCAGTGTTCTCTAACTCACAATCCGGTCCACAATCCGGCGGACCTAAGCACCAGTCTCCCACCTGGTGTTCTCATTAACGCCGCTTACCAACGACGATCACTTTCCTATGAATACCTTCAGCTCTCTCTCTCTCTATGTTGGGAAGTCTCTCTCACTATTCACTAATGGTTCGCTACTACAATAATATTATGGGATGGCCGAATTACTTAGTGTCTATCTATTCTCTTAGCTCAAGGGCTCCTCTCTCTCCCTAATTATTCAGTTATCACTTACCTGATCAGGGATAGCATCTGTTCAAACAGTAATACCTGACTAGAAGACAAGGTTACCTGTGCTTTAAGAACAAGAGACACACATTGTATGCAAGAACAACACATGCACACTGGTTCACTAAGAACTGGGGTATCTTTATTACAATAACAATAGAATACACATACACAGATCTGCGGGGTCTCTGTAACTGTAACACACCGCTGAAAGAAAAGGGATTAGACATACAATAGCCTAGGGAATAAAGACAAGATTAAGGTGTAAGTGTAAAGCAAACTAATTTAGACTACCTCACCTATTAGAAGGAATATCTCTCTCTCTCTGGTAGGATCAGGGCTCTCTGTCTCTCCCTCCGTCACCACAGCTTCACGCCTCTGGCTCAACTGCTTCAGCTGACAGCCTCAACTCCTCCATCTGCTTTAATGCATTCTGATAAACTGGCAGCCCCAGCTGATAGTTCCAGCTTTGTTCATATGACTGCTCTCTCCAGCTTCAGCAATCATCTGCCTTCTTTCTCCATTCCAGAAAACCAATAGAACTGAACTATGCTCTTCAGCTCCAGCAAACATTCTACTCTTCACTCTTCAAGAACCAAACTGACTGACCACTCCTCCTCTCCTGCAGTTCGCTAATATAGAATCCTCTCCTCTCATGGAAATTTCCAACAGAGGGCTGCCTCCCACCGAATTCCTGTGTTAGCTCCAGGGCTCTTCACGCAACCGCAGTGCGCATCTGCATGTTACGTCTGGGCCCAAGAGACAAACACATTCCTCGGATAAGAACCAGTCCTGGCTGGTTTTCCTCTAGCAGACAACAGGCTTAACTATAAACATTACCTTTCCCCTTCAAGCATCTCAGCTCTGCAGGGATAGAAAGCAAAATGGAGTCTCTCTAGTTCTGGGCCTTGTAGGCCTGAGAAGGATGAAATAACCCTTAGCTCTGTCAGAGTACCTACACAAACCATACCAATGTTTAATATAAAGTCAGGACCACAGGATCCACCCTCTACTATAGGTAGGATGATGAAAGAACACATAATTATGTCAAAGCCAATAGGCAATAGATAGATTAGAGTCAAGAATAAGGGATTTATCATCATATAACGCAGCTATCCTCTAGTATATGCTTCTAGGTCTGGCAAAAAGGCTTTAAAGGACCAACACAAGGTAAGAATACAGATCCTAGATGTGAGCAAGCTTAAAGTCTTCATCACTCCGAAATAGAGCCAAAAACCATGTCAAGACAGTCCTGAAGATTGTAAACTGTGCGTTTGTGTAGGGCCGTTTGCATCATTGCCACCAACCATTCTTCCTGAGAAGAAGCTGAGGGAGATTTCCAGTGACGCAAAATGCAAATCTTGGCCTTGGCCAAAGCAGTATGAAGAAGGCGAATTTGTGGCTTAGAAAGTTTTGGAAAACCACAAAAGTCATGTAGAATAATGATAGCAGGTGTAAGAGGCAAGGTTAATGACATTGTAGAGTTCAATGTCTTCCCCACAAAGAGCCAGAAGGACCTGGTACGTGAACACTCACAAATGATGTGTGTGATTTCACAACCAGGAGTAGAACAGCTCCAGCAAGAAGTATGCGATAATAACTTAGCTTGATGTAACTTAACGGGAGACCAATGCCATTCATGAAGAATTTTAAAGATACAGAATTTAAGACGAGCTTCTCGAACCCCTTTATGTAATCCCTCTAAAATTGGATCCCATTGAGTGTTGGAGTACATAATGGATAAACAGGATTGCCATTTAATCTGAAGGGAATGTGAAAGAGGCTGTGAGAAGAGAGGGTGTAAAAACGTTTTATAGAGACCAGATGTCACTCCATTGAGATTCCCCCACAATTGTAGATAAGATAACATGGGAGATACCTGAAGCAACCAGGGAGGAGAACCTAGGTGTTTTTAATACATTGTTGAAGTTGAATGTATTTAGAGGATTGTAAAAGTGGGAGATGAAATTCCTCACAAAGTTGGGGAAAAGTTTTGAAATCTCCATCATGCAGGAGTTGGTCTATGGAATAAATGCCAGCTTCCTTCCATAAAGGCCAAGACAAGGTAGGACCACCAATACGAATAGCTGAGTTATTCCACAGGGGAGCTTTCATGTGAATTCGGGAATTAGAGCTTAATATGCGATGAGCTCTCTGCCAAGATTTATGCATTGCAGATAAGATAGGGTTTTTAGGATCAGAAGAACTAGTCCCAGTACCGTATAAAAGGGATAGCCCAGGATCTTGAGTTAAAAGGCGACGTTCAATAGGCACCCAGTGTGGAATATCTTTAGATTTGGGTTGAAAAAAGGAGAGTTGAGAAATATGGAGAGCAAGTGAATAATGTCCAATAGAGGGAAGACCCAGACCCCCATATAGCTGATGGGCTTTTAATTTAGCAATAGCAAGGCGCGGCTTGGCTGTCCCCCAAATAAAGAGCTTTATTTTGGAGTCAATGGATCTAAGAGTAGCTAAAGGAATGTGAAGAAGAAGCATACCTAAACATAAAGGAATCTTGGTAAAGTGACCATCTTAACCACTTGTACTCTTCCCCAAAGGGATAATCCCAAAGCTTTCCATTTGTCAAAGTCCCTCTTCATTTGGGTAAATAAAGGAGTCAAATTATCAACAATCATATTGTCTAAACCTCTATTAATCAATACTCCTAAGTATTTAATGCATGAGGTTTGCTAATGAAAAGGGAATCCAGAAATTGCTGTCTTCATAGTACCAATTGAAATGGGTAACGCTTCACTTTTATCCCAGTTTATTTTATAACCTGAGAAGGAAGAGAAGTTAGTAATAATTTGAAGAAGAGCAAGTAGAGAACAGGGGAGATCAGTAAGAGTAAGAAGAATATCATCTGCATATAAGTAAATTTTGGAATGGCCAATTGGAAGAGGAACACCTACAACTTCATTAGATTGTCGAATTGTCGCAGCCAGTGGTTCCATCGCCAAAAGAAAGAGAAGAGGGGACAACGGACAACCTTGATGAGTATCTCTGCGAATAGGAAAAGAGGTAGATAACAAGCCTCCACAATTGACTTGAGCTAGTGGACTATCATATAGTAAACGTACCTTATTGATAAATTGGTCACCTAAGCCAAAACTTTGGATTATTGTAAAAAGATATTCCCATTCGATGCGATCAAATGCTTTTTCAGCATCAAGCGAGAGAAAGAGAGCATCTTCTGTCAAATGCTTAGCTGACCATAAAGTGTGAGACAAAGTGCGGAGATGATTCCGGGAAGAACGACCCAGAAAAAACCCACTTGAGAAGTGTGGATTAAAGAAGGTAAGGCTTTACGAAGACGGGAGGCAAGAATACTAGCTAGTATCTTGATATCAGAGTTTAAAAGAGATATAGGCCGATAGCTGCCACACAACAGAGGATCTTTGCCAGGTTTGGGCAAGAAAACCATGATTGCTTTATTAGAATGGGAGCCTAAAGAGGATTCTATATCAGCTTCTAGAAACGCGGCATGTAAAGTATCTATCATACTCTGACCGGTCCATCTATAAAATTCAGGAGGGAAACCATCCTCTCCTGGGGCCTTATGATACGGCAAGGCCGTAATAGCCGAAGAAATCGCGTCTCTCGTAATATGACCATCAAGCAAAGCTCTGCCATCATTAGGAAGTTGTTGAAGAGTTACCTGATCTAAAAATGTGGACATTTTATTCAGGTCCAGTTGATCACTTGGGGAATAGAGAGATCTATAGAAGGAAGCAAATTCCTTGACTATTTCTTGAGGTCTGGTAAGAATTTTGCCGTAGGTGGATTAATAGCTGGGATTGCCATAGCAGCCTCCCTCTGACGCAATTCTGCAGCAAATAGTCGACCAGCTTTTTCTCCTTGTTCATAATGTCTCCCTTTCATCTTTTGCAAAGCATATTCGGCCTTAGATGTAAAAAGACTATTAAGAGACATTTTTGCTTGTTCCAACAGTTTACGATTCTGTAAAGTATGATTCGATATATACAAGTGAGAGTAATGTTGAATGTCTCGTTCGAATTCTGCTTGCTTAGCAGCATTGTTTTTGTTAATGAGAGCAGCATCGCGCATTAATTGTCCTCTAAGAGTAGCTTTAGCTGCTGCCCAGACTGTTCTCTTGGAAGAGATTCAATTTTCATTAATAGTAAGGTAATCTTGAAGATGAGATTGCAAAAGAAGTTTACCTCCAGGTGTCTTATATTTTTGCAAACTCATTCTCCATGGCTTTCGTCCTGTTCTGGATAGACCCAAATCGAGAGATATAAGAACAGGAGAATGTTCCTGTTCCAGGCGGCTTCCAAGATTTTTGAATCAGTGACCAATTGGACTGCCTTGTGTGATAAAAGAAAATAATCTAGACGAGAAAATGTACCATGTAGGGAAGAAAAGAAAGTATACTCCTTATCTTGTGGATGACTTAGCCGCCAATGGTCAACTAGACCGTTGTCTGCGAGAATATCATGCTAGATGGCTCTATCTGCAGCGTTGACGCTATCAAATCGGCCTGTCTTGTCAAGGATATGGTCTTGAACCAAATTCAAGTCTCCTCTATTGAGGTATTGAGAAGCATTGATCTCTGTAAGAAGACGATTCAATCAATGAAAACATTGTTTTTTAGCGACAATTGGAGCGTATATGGAACCAAGACAAATTAAAGAGTTCCCAATTCATAATTTAGCGAAAACATAGCGACCATCCGGGTCGGACCATGTCTTGGAAATCGTGAAGGGAAGTGACCTTCGGACAAGAATGGCCACTCCACACTTATGCACAGGATTAGGATTGGTGGGACCATTTTTGGAGATACTACTATGGATAACCTTCCCAACCCAATCTCTACTGAGTTTAGTAGATTCAATGTCATCTAAGTGTGTTTCCTGTAGCAAAGCTATGTCCACATGTTTGGAATGTAAGTATGAGAGAACTTTCCTTCTTTTAATATAATGGGTAAGACCATGGACATTCGATGTAACCACTGATAGAGAATGAGTATGAGGCATGTTAAAGAGTTCAAAGACAGAGTAGAAAAAAGGATGAGGACTAGGAGTACAGGGAGGAGTAGAGAGGGGTGTTACTCTGGTTAACGAGTGGCAAAAGTATTGAAACTACGAGAAACTGATGGAAGAGAAATAGAAAGAAGAAGTAGGAAGAATAAAAGGATGTAAGTAATATAGGAAAAGCAAGGCAAACGTTAAGAATAGGAAAGAATAGAATAGAGAGAAAAAATATATAGGGTAGGGAAATTAGAAGAAGTGGATAGAAAAATGAGATAGAAGGATAGTTAGGGAACCGAGACTGTGAACCGCGGGTCTGGGCGCACTATAGCAACGCCATGGGACAGGACCCCATCTGAGAGAAGAAAGAGTATGGAATGTATAAATGGTGGATAATATAGAATATACGAAAATGCCATAAATACCAAATATTCAGTGCAATACTATAATAACTATAGTAAACCATAACGTACAACGTTATATTGCAAGTAAATGAAATAAGAACAATCAAAACTACAATATGATAAAACTAAAATGAGATATTAACAGAAGAGTGCAGAGAGTGATGACAAAAGAATGAGAAATAGAGAGAGAAGAGCGTATAACAGAAGTAGTAAGAGGAAGAAAATGAACATCCATAAAAAAACGAAGACAAAGGAATGAAAAAAAAGTAGCAGTTGATAAACAAATTAAAACTAGAGAAACATAAAATGCAATAATACAGATTGAGGGGGAAGAAAACATGCATAATAAGAAAATATGGACACATAAAGAGGAGCTATCCAAACTTATCATAGTTATTAAACAATACAAAGTGATAAGCGGATTTTAGGAAAAGAGAGAGTTATTCTAAAATCTAGCAAAGAAACTAATGACAAGAAGTAAACATACAAATTGTAAAAAAAGAGAGGGGGCAGAAGTATGCAGATTAATAAGACTTGGACATATAAAGAAAGTAGATATCAATACTAATTACAATCCTTGAGATAACTAAGAATGATAAAAAAAATGCAGTTCTAAATAAAATAATGCTAATACCTCTTAGGGAAGGGAGCCAATAATGAAGAAAATGCATGCAAAATTCTGGATACTATGTCTAAACTAGTAATAAACAATTTAATATTAGTGAAACGTGTGTTTTAAAGCAGAAAATAGTGCTGATTATAACTTGCGTAAGAACATGCGAGTAGATACTGCAATATGAGAAAGAAAACGTAGTTGAATACAAGATATGAGTAAGGACACAACACAGCACATAAGTAAACAATTGAACAATAAAGGAGTATTCAGTCAACATCTGAGAGCGTTTCAAGAGTCAATCTAAATTTGTCTCTGCGGGTCCTTAATAAAAGTAGAGATAGAGTGCAAAGCTGAACCTTATCATCCTGAAAAGTGATAAAAATTGCAGAAAAAGATAGTTATGCTAATATCATGTAAATGAACTAATGATAAGAAGAGAACATGCAAATTACTGTGAAGTATGGTCAAGGATATAGCAAACACGTTAATAAAATACATCCTAAAGTTTAAAAATAATACTAACTATAGATTATCTAATAACATAAAAGCATATATAATAACATAGGAAAACCGATTAATACTAGGAAAATACGAATGTAGCAAGAGCGGAAGTAAATGGAATATATGTCAAAAATACAGCAAAACACAAAAACAAGCAAGCTAATAATAAGAGATTATTCAGTCGGCATCTGAAGTCGTTTTAATAGGTGATCTAGATTTGTCACTCTACGGTTCCTTTGTAAGAGTAGAGACAGAGTGCAAAGCTGAGGCCTTATCTTCCTGAGAATGATTGAGCCTAGTCAAGTCTCTGCCCCTGTGCCTGAAGTTATTAGTAGCTCGTGGATTTTGCACCAGAACATGTGAGGAGGAGAAAGAAGACGGTTGGGATTGCTCACAATGAGAAGACTGCGTTTCCATGTCTTGAGATTTGATGTCATCCAAACATTGTTGCAGAAGTGCAGAATTGTAGACCTCCTTAGATTCTCTATTTCTGGTAATACGGAAACGTGCAGGTTCGAAAAGTCCATATTTAATGTCCAATTGACGTAGTTTAGGTCGCATGCAAAGAAATGCCTTCCGTCGTTCATTCGTCTCTTTAGAAAAATCTGCAGCGACGTAAATATTATGACCCTGAAAGAGAAAAGAGCCTCGTGTGCGAGCCGCAGCCAAAAGTTGTCGAGTTAGCTCATGTCTAAGGAAGCAAGCAATAATCGGCCTCGGACGTGCAGCAGGATCTAGGCATGGAGGGCCAAGTCTGTGAGCTTGTTGAATTTCAAGAGGTGGAACAAAGGAAATACTAGTCATTAGTGGAAGAGTGTCACAGAGGAAGAGTTTCATATTGTGTCCTTCAACATTTTCCGGAAAGCCAAAGTAGTAGACATTGTCTCTTTGACTGCGGTCTTCTAGGTCAATGGTTTTGCTGTGGAGAAAGAGAAGATCTTGGTCATAAATTTGAACTGAATCAAGATGACTTTCCATGGTCAGTATTTTAGAATCAAGACTATTAATTCTTGTATGAAAAGTTGTAAGATCTGTTCTAATTGATTTAGTTTCTGCTGCCAAAGATGTGATTGTGACATCCATCCCATCCAATCGACGATTAAACCCGGAAATCTCCTGCAATATTTTTTGCATGGTGTCCGTTAGTGTCTGGTCACTGTGGGAGGGCGAGAATTGGGATATATTCGTTGAAGAGGACGAGTTCCCTTTTGTTGGCAAGGCAGTAGATTGTTTCAGAACCTCAGTGAAGAGTGGCTTCTTAGGTGCTTTACTACTATTCCTATTGGTAGACATTGGTATGTTATGTTTCACAGACGCTCTACAGAAGCGAATTGAAGTGACAACGTGGCAAGAAGCAA
Organism: Lissotriton vulgaris; assembly: GCF_964263255.1. Classification (NCBI taxonomy): domain Eukaryota; kingdom Metazoa; phylum Chordata; class Amphibia; order Caudata; family Salamandridae; genus Lissotriton; species Lissotriton vulgaris. Next base: position 2,047,539,052 of record NC_141691.1, read on the forward strand.
TGATGAGGATAAAGTGGCAATGGTTAACAATGAGCAACAAGAGCAATATAACATACAGTGCAATGTCTCAGGCTGAACTTTATATATATCATATACGAAGGCAATAATGAGGTTCCTTACAAGAAATATATGTGGAGGACAATAATGCACTACTAAAGAGTTAAATAACAGTGGCTAAGCTCTTCAACAAGCAAACTTATAAAGACTTCAATTTAATGAAGAAAAACTCATGGAAGTGGAAAATGGGTAACCAGTTAGAGGTATAAAGCACAGTGGCTGACTGAAAAGGTCGTTAAAAGCGCTCTAATAATATCATAGGAAGAATTGGTCTTGTCAAAAAAGTAGGCGTAGCCCAGTAAAATAAATCAGACCACACCATAAACACCATGAGGGGACTCTGCTGGAATTAAGGCATAGGGAGATAATAGCGTACATAGCAAAGATATGCCCCTCAAGTATATATGTAGTGTATCAATAAGTTAAACTCATTTGAGGTGGAAGACCAATTATGTCAAGAATAAAGGTACACTCCTAGCAGTGGAACTTATTGCACCATCAACACCATGGGGATACTCTCTCTAACAATAAGCGTGATGGGAGAACAGTAAATGTATTAAAGTCGTATGTCTCATATGACTATGCTGTGTAGCAACAAGCGAAATTCAAATGAAGTGAAAGACATAGCATCCAAGGACATTCCAGGGAGAACTGGCATTGACAAAAAAATAGGCATACTCCCAGTAACGTAGTCCAGTGCTCGACATCAACATCATGAGGAGACTGACCTTGACAAGAGGTATGAGGAGAAAACAGCGTGTGTAATAAAGTGTCTCTCTTCAAAGGACCATAGTGTGCAGTAACAACACAAACTTAATTGCAGTGAAATAACGAGATACGTTAGTAAGGCAAGGAATTAAGGAAAGCTGTGAGGCTCCGATGTAAATAAAAAGCGCTGCAGAGGAAAATTTCATGTAGCCTTAAAAACCATTGCCGCTAAATCAGCAGAGAAAATGCCTTCACAGTATTCGGAGGAGGCGCTGTGAGAGCAGGGCGTTTACAATTCCCGAGAAGGAGCGGCCTTGTGAGGTGAGGAGGCACAGCTTAGAGCGGCGCGCAGGTCCTGAGGCGTGTCGCAGAGCGGAGCCGGCCGGTCTCCTCACTGGCAGTGAAAGAAGGAGAAACACCGCTGCTCGTCGACGAAAAAAGGCACAGGATCCCTCTGCATGACTTCCAACCACGGCGCAGCTTGAAGAGAAGACTCCGGCAGCACAGGTGAGTGGGGAAATCCCGCCAGGGGTCCGTCCCACAGCGGAGCTCGTCCTTCAGGCATCCATCTTCCTGCGTGGCCAGACCACTCCCCCGCAGTGATCTCTTTGCATTACCAGGGAAAGCTTCTCCTCTAAGATCATTGAGTCATTACTTTCATGTGGCAGCCACATGAGATGAGGGAAATCTCTTTGTAATACTCTGGTGTTTGTTCAGTGTTGAGTGGTATATTTTCCACTCCAGGTCACTCCGTGAGCACTAAGTTGTGAGTCAGCCAAACACAAACTGTTGGCCAAAATGTAAACATTTGTAAAATGCAGTCATCTGGTCCAAAATGTAACTGCCACCTCATCAAGACGATATTTCATGGGGAGGAGAGTGCACACAAGGAAGCTGGGGGCTGACGGGGGGATGATCCAAAGACCCTCACTGTATGCATGCTGTGTTGAAATGATCTCTGGCAGATAGCTAATCCATTAGTATATAGACATAAATAGTGGTGGGCAGAATGCTGCAATTAATCTGAGCCACTAGTCATCTTTCTGGCTGTATTTAATGCCATCAATTTTGCTCATTGTGCCACTGCAGACTGCTAGGCAAGCAAGCCTCGATCTGGTCCTGCGCTTGGCATTTGACAGCCAGATTGCGTCCTGGGCAGGCAAATGTTTTGGGATTTTAAAAACTCTCAAAAAAATAATCTGCCTCCTGTCTGAATCTACCAGAAAGACTAGTCCAGGCACTGGTCATGTCCAGGCTGGACTACTAAAATGTCTTGTACCTACGAGTAGCACAATCCCGATTGATGAGACTTCAGCGTGTGCAGAGTTCTGGAGCTCGTCAGCTGCCGAATCTTTCTAGATGAGATCTGCACTCTCAAAGCTGCACTGGCTTCCTCTGAAGAAGTGACTCTCTTTTAAACCCTGTGTTATTGCTACAGGGCTTTTATGAACAAGGGTCCCCATTATTTGCACCCCCTCATCAAGCCTTACACTCCTTCAAGGAGCTTTAGATCTGTGGGGGCCTGGTTGTTCTGTATCCCCACTGTGAAGAAAGCATGTAATGGAGGCAGCTCGTTTAGCCTTTTAGCATCCAAGCTGTGAACCTCCCCTCCCCTTCATCTACAACAGGCAAGGATGAGATCATTGTTTAAAAAATTTTTTAAAACTTGGCTAGTTAGGTTGGTTTGGTCCTGAATCTTATTAGTTCTGATGTGCTTTCCTGATCACTGGGAGCTAGACTCTCAGCGCTGGGACACTTAGTTTGTAGTAATTAAGCGCTATACAAAGCATGTTATAATTATTTTTATTATAGACAAGAGACAGTCTTGAGCAAGTCAGTCTTGATCCCACTCTGGCCAACTTGGAGATGGAGTATGAGATGAATTTTAAAACCCTGCTTGTTAGTGTCAGTAGAATGATTGATAGCAAAACAGACTCCCTGACAATCAGTAGGCATCAGTAAAACAGACTCCGCAACAATCAGTAGGCATCAGTAAAACAGACTCCTCAACAATCAGTAGGCATTAGTAAAACAGACTTCTGGACAATCAGTAGGCATTAGTAAAACAGACTCCTCAGCAATCAGTAGGCACTATTAAAATAGACTCCTCGAAAATCAGTAGGCATTAGTAAAACAGACTCCTCGACAATCAGTAGTCATCAGTAAAACAGACTCCTCGACAATCAGTAGGCATTAGTAAAACAGACTCCTGGACAACCACTAGGCATTAGTAAAACAGACTCCTCGACAACCAGTAGGCATTAGTAAAACAGACTCCTGGACAATCAGTAGGCATTAGTAAAACAGACACCTCGGCAATCAGTAGGCATTAGTAAAACCGACTCCTCGACAATCAGTAGGCATTAGTAAAACATATTCCTCGACATTAGTAAACATATTCCTCGACAATCAGTAGGCATTTGTAAAACAGACTCCTCGACAATCAGTAGGCATTAGTAAAACAGGCTCCTTGACAATCAGTAGGTATCAGTTGGGAGATTGGATAAACAATCCAGATGGATAGATAAGGCTGAGCCCCATATCTCAGACATTAAGGATAGAACTGCCTCCAACAACAACAAAAAAACGCTGAAAATTGAGGTCATGTGGAGGTCATCAAATCCAAAAATAAAGCTCTAGTTGTGAGGAAAAGGAGGAAAGTATTAAGGATGATGGGAGTGCCTAAATTGACAGATGTGAGACTAATGGAGAAGTTCATAGAGACATCAGATACCCTCTTTGTGATAAAACAAGCTCACCATTCATTGGTGCAGAGACGTCCTACAGGAGCCCCTTCACATCACATTATTCCACTATGCAGTCTATCATCTGGCACAAAAAAGAACATTAATTACAAGTGGAATCCATCTCAGTATTTCTTGACTTCATGATGACTGCATATGAGGCCAGGCAGGATTTCACTGCTATGACTAAAACTTTCAACAGTCTCACATTCCGTATGCCATGTTTACCCATCCCGCCTAAGAATCACTTTACTGGGCAAGCCCTACATCTTCAATGATCCTCAGCGAATTACTGCTGTTTAAAGAAATAGAAGGATGGTCTTGCATCAAAAACTAACTATTCTTGAGGGCGACCACCCAGCCCTTGAAGACAATGATTGGGGTTGACAGATCCACTTGATCCACAACAATGTTAAAAATGTTGCTTCAAATGTTACTTTCCTCGACACTGTTAGAATTATGGGTATATTATTGTTCTTACTAATATACAGCACTGTATTCAAGGAGACAAGAGTCAATGCCCTCTCAACTGGTTTTATGATAAAATAGTTTTGGGGAGGCTTAAGTATCAGTGAGGAGGTAGCACCTTTTGGAAATACCAACATGCCCTCCAAATTTAGTTGGCACTGGTGCATATGAGATACCAGGGCTCCTCCTGACTGTGCTTATGTCACAGTAAGGGGTCTGTGAAGATGGAGACAATGTACACTGCTACTCTGGCTAACCAATGCACCACAGCAGTGAATGACCCTTGTCTGTTGACCCCCATGTGTAAAGTCATGAAGTGTACTGTAATTATAATTATCGTTTTTTTTCTCTTTGGTATTCCCTTTTGAATTATATTTGCTTATGTTGTTTCAAATCTAAATGCACATGAATTAATGTTTTTGTTTATTGCAACAGGGTAATTCAGCTCTCTTGAATATATATATTTTCTGTACAATTAATATTTTTCTGATGGTTGTTTTTAAATAATGAACAAAGCTTCATGGAAATTGATATCTTGATTTTTCACTTACTGTTTTAAAACGGTATACAACGGTTACCACGCATTTGTTACAACGCGGTACCGTTACCATGATACTTTTACCACGCAGGTCGTTACAACGAAATGCGCTGAGGGGCGCTCCAGGATAGTAAATACTTTAATTTACTATCCAACTCCTTTCCCTAGAGTCCACGGGGACTGGAGTTGGAATAGTAAATTAAATAATTTACTATCCAGCGCCCCTCCACGCAAGTCGTTGTAACGACTTGCGTGGTAAAAGTAGCGTGGTAACGGTACGTGTTGTAAAAGTACGCGTGGTACCGTCATACATCCTTTTAAAACAATAAGTAAGGTTTCACAGACTGCAAGGGCTTTTCTGATCATTGTTTATTCTGGAAATGTTGAGCAATGTTCTGACAGAATATATAAAGTAAAACACAGCATTATTAGGTAAGAAAGGACTTTGTACCGGGGATTCAAGACTGAAGGTCATACTGAAGCCCAGAAGTCACAGTCCTTTTCTTGCTGAATGCTACGGAGAAGGCACTAGCTTTCACTCGGCTTATCTGCTGACTTTCAGATGCTGATGGGAACAGCAGCTGCTCTTTCTTTGCTTAACATTGGTTACATTTTTCCAGAAAAGGTATGTGGATGTGAACCATCTATGAAGATCACATGAGCCCTGTTTTGGTGCCAAGTTTATCTTAACTAACCTAGGAAAAGGAGGGTTGTGGATACTGATGTAAGGAAATTATATTACAATGTTCCCTATTTTTCTGTCTTGACAAGTATTATTGCCACTGTCTAGTTTGATTTTATAATAGTTACTATTCATATTGTTTGTACTGGGATATGATTTTGATTTTAATAAATCTTGATGGTATCATCCTGATTACCTAGTGTTCTTGAGTGTGCCTATTCATGATAAAAGAGGGTTTGGGTTGGTCTAACTATACATGTGAAGTCTTGCAGGGGTTATTTTTAGCCAAAACGCCCCCATTCAAGTAATGCTCAGAGGGTGGCAGGGTGATTACAGCACACATTTGTTTCTGCATCATTTTGGTACATTGACTACGTCTTTATTGCCAGAGGGTCTAGAAAACTCAATTCCAGCCTGTGTTCTGTAAGAAAGTCCAGAACACCTACCACTTTGAGGTTAGTTGATTATCCCATTTATATTATATTGCTATATTCAGTGGAGAGTTAGAGATACTTTTCTCAGAATACACATAGGTACAACCACAGATCATGCTGTTGAAGTGGAACATCAGAGGCTCAACAACCCCTTCAAGTCCAGGCAGGGTCTTGCATATTTTGACAATCATGGCATAAGAATAGAGATGCTGCAGGAGACACACCTAACTAAAAGAATGAAAATAGATTTGCTTGTGTTAGAACTGGGATTTCTGGTTGGCTAAGGCTTACGCCAAAGCCAGGCAGAAACCACCATTCTAGTCAGGGCAATGGAGTCGCACGCCAAGATAACCCCTGCTCACCCCCTTGGTAGCTTGGCACGAGCAGACAGGCTTATCCCGGAGGCAATGTGTAAAGCATTTGCGCACGCACACAACAGCAACAACATCCTAGGCACACCACAAAAGGAACTCCACACAAGGTTATATAAAAATAACTTTTGTATTGTCAAAACACATCAGATAGTAATTACACAATATACATTGTGCCAACTGGCACGGGCAAAATTCACAAGGGATTATTTACACCAGGACAGGGCACGTGGGCCACTGTCAGAATCAGCACTTAGTAGAACTAGCACTTATAATAACTGTAACACCAAATAGCAATTATAGATCACAACCAGTAACCACTGGTAACAGGGAGATACACACTACGCAATACTAATAACCATAGGCCTAAATCAACCATGGACACATAACCTCTCTAGTATAAAATATACTAGGCAAAGCAAACTTCTAAGCATGAGCACATTTAGATGTATAACACAAGCATAAAGTCAAAGCATATTACGCAGAAATCACATCTAGCCCAAACAGTAAAAATACAGTAGGCAATCTCTTCACTAGTCTAACCACATTAGACCCTACCCCCTAAGCATAACTCAAATTTAGGGGCGTAAATCATAGTGAAACACAATCTCACTAACACAAACCTCCACAGGAAAAAACATCTCTAGAGGTATCAATACGTTGGGCCCGATGTAGGTGGCCAATACCGGTCGGAAACGGCCAAATTCGGCCGTTTCCGACCAGTATTTGGCCTTTTGAGATGTGGGGGACGTTTTTTTGTCTGATTCGGTATTTTACCAATTCGGTAAAATTACCGAATCGGAAAAATACCGAATCGGTAAGTTTACCGATTTTTAAAATTCGGGATGTAGGTGGGACTACTTTAAGTCCCACAGGCCCTTCAGATTCGTTATTTTAACAGCCAATCCAATTGGGTGTTAAAATACCGAATCCAGGTGTGCATGCACATGTGTGCATGCACACCTATGCCATGTGACAGACAGACATGCCCTTAGGGCATGTCTGTGTGCCACATGGCACACAAGCAAGTATTGGGGGTGCTAGAGGGTGTCAAAGTGACACCCCCTGCACCCTTGCAGAAATCGGTAATTACTGAATCGGTAAATACCGATTCGGTAATGCACATTGATTCCTATGGGCTTCAAGGCCCATAGGAATCAATGGGGGATACCGATTCGGTATTTACAGAATCGGTAAATACCCACATCTTACAGATTCGGTATTTACCAATTCTGAAATACCCACATCTCCCCCCCTCCAATTTACCACTTCTTAAATACCGAATCGGTATGATTCGGTATTTAAGAAGTGGTAAATTGGAGTTTACCTACATCGGGCCCATGGTGCGTAAAACATATTAAATGCTTTACATTTCCTAGCACCACATCACTCTAGCCCATAAAACACATTAGGCAATTACCATCATAAACATAGTAAAATCACATTGCGCAAAAATCACATTAGGCAATTACCATCATAAACATAGTAAAATCACATTGCGCAAAAATCACCTTAGGGCCTTGCGCCCTACCCACATACCAGCCCCCTGGCCAAATGGCCATCTCAAGAAGGGGCTCAAATGCCCTGTGTCCAGAATGTCAGGGCACGCTGCCAACGCAGCGCCAGTCAGGGGTGCGCCACCGGCACAAGCCTAAACGTTGCAGCTGCCCACTACTTGCTGGGCAGCTGATGACAATCACAAGGGCCTAAACGCTGCAGCTGGCACTAAGTGCTGCGCAGCTGTGGAAGGCCTGGCACCTCTGTGCCACTTCTGTCCCTCTCAGGGACTCTCTCTCAATTGCGCCTAAACGGTGCAGCTGCCCACTACTTGCTGGGCAGCTGGGACTGTAAAACTGCAGCATGGGCTCACACTGGCCCTTAAGACAGACTGCGCCGCAGGGGTTGGAGCCACACAGGCTCTGAAGCAGCTGAGGGGCGTTGGAGCCATCTGGCTCTGCGAGTAATCATCCCCCCTAGGAGCACACTGTCTCCGGAAACAATTATGCGCCTTGGAGCCCTCTAGGCTCTTAAAATAACTAGGGCCCTCAGGGGCACAAACATGGGCCCCTCTGGCCCTCTGGACCCCCACTGGGGCCTTTTAGATAATGTAGGGCCATCGTGGGAGCCACGCATGGCTCTGAAAACAAATGGGGGGCGGGGGAGCCACCTAGGCTTCATAGGCAACATGCCCCCAAATGTAGGACTAGCCCTCTGCAAGACGGGCCGCTCTTGGCTGCCACGGGCCCCCTAAAGCCCATCTTGCTACGTTGGGGCGGCCCACTGCAACCGGGACTGCCCTGACTCTGTGGCCTACGTGGGAGTGGCGGACCGCTCGAGATTCCTCACCACTGCCCGGGTGCCCTGGGACACCCACCACAACACGCCCAGCGGCCTCTCCACTCACCAGGCTGTAGGCAAAACTTCTCCTGGGGTCGCGGCGGCAATTTATCGGCACCGGGCCCCTTCTTGGGACCCGGGGGCTTCTCCCCGGCGCCCCGCACTGGCCGCATGTCACTTCGGGAACGCGGGCTCTCCCCAGCTTGGCTGCCTCGCTGGCTTCCTCTCTCTGGCCGCAGCATCTCCGGTCTCCGCACGGGAGACCGGAAGGGCAAAGAATGGCTTACCCCAGACAGGGGGAAGTGGAAACAACGTCCTCCCGGCCCCGCCCACAACCAGGCGGCGGGTCGGACATATCCCTACAGCGTTTCACCCGGGCTGCTGTGGTGAAATCCTTTCTGGCATAACGAGGGGTAGGCTCCCTCGTGGCGCAATTGAAATGTAGAAGCGAGGTGGGCATTCGCTAAAGGCGCCATAAATGGGGTGACACCCGCAACATAAATACATGACAATAAAATCACCATGAAGACACAGGGTGGGCTCCTGCGCACTCGGGGCACAAAAGGGCAGGAGCACTTCCCTTCGAGGGAAAACAACAGCGCTCTGCCCAAAAATAAAGCGCACACATCGCGCTGGGGGCACGGACAGCCCCACAAATCCCCAGAGGTGACCCCTGCATCAAGAAAAGTCCCAGCAACTCAGGATTTAAAGAAAAATGTCCTGGGGCAAAGTGGAGCAAAGGGGACCCCAAGCAAAAAAGGGATCCTCCAGGCATCTAGGTCCATCAGCAGTCCAGGGGCTGGTCAGGACCCAGGGAGGCAAGCCTTCCCCTGGGTCCCAGCAGCAACACGCCCCTGGTTGATTCCAGTCAGAAACAAGAACACCTTAAATGAGGTCACAGCCTCTTTTATACACCATTTCCCTTTGTCTACAAGGTGCAGGCAATGTGAGAACCAGCTACAACTGGTTATGGGGAACTCCCTTTCACTGGCCAGGCTAGGGACATCAGACGCACCACAGGGGGTGGAGCCAGCATTGTGTGGGGGAAAGCCCAGCCCTATTCAGGTCCCAGGTGCAGCCCCTCCCTCACATCAGCATGCTAATCTCAACACTCACCACTGGGGCAGACCCATCCAGACTCCTGGAGCCAGGCTCACCAGCCAGCTCCAGCCAATCACACGCCAGACACAAATTACACAAACATGCCAACTTCTAGAAGTGGCACTTCCACACTAGACATAATCATGCCGCATACATCATTGCGCAGCATTCAATCTCACGAGTTCGCACATACCAAACTCGACCCTGCACTCCCCACACATCAGGAACTACCATGGTTACACATATTCCCAATGCATTCCTATGGGAGGGCAGGTCACTCTCACCACACACACAGAGAGTGCAAGCACTTTACACTGGACCACAGTGAAAAAGTGCGCAGAGACCTAAAATCACTAACACCAGGTTACCGAAACAGTCTAGGCAAAAGCAAAAAGTTTTGGGGTGAAGCTGCCAAAAAGGACCTGGTCCAACAGCTTGCAAAGGCAGTATATCCTATTCAGCATACTCAAGAGGTACCACAATCCAGATACGTCAGTATTTTGTAGGCGCAAAAATGACACATTGCAGGAGTGTGCCACAAAAGTGACGCAACTTCAGCAATGGGTAATTTCACATGTCCCATTACAAATGTGCCTGCGTCAGTCTTACATCTGCTATGAGGTAGGCGTAAGATATGACGCATGTGCGTCCTAGAAGTGGCGCAGTGAAATCTCATAGATTTCACTGCTTCACTTCTACGCCCACCCTGCATACATTTTACCTGGTGCAGGTATAATGTGGCGCAGGGGTTTACAAAGTGTCGCATCTACTTAGATGCATGACTTTGAAAATATGACCCAGCATGAAGCAGTGAAGTAGTGTGGCTCACTGGTTAGAGGCGGCAGACCCGAGAGCAGAGGACGGCCCGGGACCAGGGTTCGATTCCCGGCGCGGCAGGTTTCTGGACCAGGGTCAGCGGACTCGATAATTCTCTCGCCTCGGTGCCCACTCTGATCAGTGATCACACTCGGCAACTCTGGGCATTAGCTTGCCTCATCTTCACTAACGGCCCCACCAGACCGCCGGGGATGCCTGGTCTCACCCTGGAGATACCCATTAAGGGACCATCTCTCAGGGAAGCCAGGAAGGGTTTCGCAGCGGTCGAAGCGCCTTGGGACCCTCCGGGTAAGTAGTGCGCTATATAAATGCCTATACATACATATAGGAGCATGGTGCATTTTTTTACGCTGCTTGTGTGTCACAAAAAGTGACGCACCGGCGGCACAAAAGTGACGCAAGGGCTCATAAATAAGCCCCTTAATGTTTCAAGCCTCTGGAATTCACGGCCAAAGAGTGCTTCACAGCCATAAGTATTGGTAGGCAGGAGCTTTGCTCTAATAACCTCAATATGAGAAGCAGCGAGTGACCTATTCTCTTCTGAAGGGACAGAAAAGTGGCTTAGAGGGATCCTGCTTTCGCTTTCATTTGTTCCTTGTGTCCTAGGAAGAGGTACATTTTGTAACAATTACAACTCATGGGTACTTGTAGTTTTGCTCTTGGGTTAATTGTGCTCGTTTAAGTACCAAGGTCCAGCTCCCTTAAGGCTTTTGCTGAGCATCAGCACTTTTGATTTAGTGAGATTAATTTCCAACTTATGTATAGTTCATTTATGTAGCAACCTATTTTTATCCTTATTCAAGTGTCTGTATTAACTTGTTGGATTGGCTTCAATAAGTTCTCTGAAATCCCCCAATCTGGGTATGTAGGGAGCTTTTAAGTTTCTGATCTTTACTTAATGTCAGGGCCACCCCTGGGCAAAAGCAGTTCTGAAAGAATGGAATTATTTGCTGCTCATCTGCCTAACTGTTCAAATCGTGAAGTAAGAGCCGTGCTTGATATCTGGCATTATATTCCAGTAGGGCGATCAGGCGATAGTTTGCTGGATCAATTTTTCTGCTGCCTTTGTAGATGGGGTAAATTATTGCACCTCGTCAAGAATCTGGAATTTTGCTAGAAATAAGGCAATAGTCCCCCAGCTTTCCATGTTTCATTTATAGAGGATATTGGACAGACCCCTTGCATTCCAGAGAGCAGCAAGCGGCAACACGGAAGAGCAGCTGAGTAGAGTGTTGGAGCTGTGGGCTCAGACGCTCAGACGTAGCAGGGCGCTGCATAACAGCCGAGGCATTGGGGATCTGGAGGCATCATGTGGAGCATCGTGTGGAGCGGCCAGAGACCTGCACCCCGTGGCCCCGAGGACGTCGCAGCTCCTCTTCTTGTACTATCCTGATTTATGTCCCGGTGCATTCTGGGACTTGTAGTTGTGTATTTCACCACAGAGGTACATTGGACTCCCCTGCCTGCCTTGTCAAGTGAGTTTCCCCATCAGGACAAGGCGGAATCCCCACGCAGGCAGCGGTCGTGTAATCTAAGCGCTGCAGAGCAGAGTAAAGCGGAGTGGTGCTTTCTGGATTGGTTGATCTGTGGGAGAAAGCCTAAAACCATTTTCTGCCCTGTGTCCCTTTCCTGTATGTCAGGTACTCATGTTTGGTTGAAGCGCAGCATGTCTCTAGAGCAGTAGTGGATACAGGGTCCCACCGTGCGTATAGGCATCTGGTCTGTTGTTCCTTGTGCTTGTACTGTTGAGTCGCAAACGCTTCAAATATTCTCTAAAGGCTTTCTAGGCTTTGTTCATTCTGGTCACCCAGTTGGGGGTCGCTAATTAAGTAGCGCTAAACAGCGCCTGGTGCACGGTGTAGCATAAGCGGTGCACCAGTACATCTGGCGCATCAAGCCTTGGGAGTTATTCCCGAACAAAGCGATGACTGCAAAAGAATTACGCTCTGGTAGATTAGTGTATACAAGAGCTTGCATAAAAACCAGAGCTAACGCTTTAAGGAACAACTCACTGCAAATAAACTCTCTGAAGTGCTTCAATACCATCCCTTCCTAGTTCTAAATCTGTGGGGATGTCGGAGTTTCTCCAAAAAGAATATACTGATCAAGTAGAGATCAATGTAAGTCCTAGAAATCCATTCCCAGTGGTATCTTCACCAGTAGTACCCTCCATTTCACCGTCTACAATCAGGGGATCACAGCCTCCCGATCTTCAATATTCAGAATCTGGGGCGGGTGATTCTCTGCTGGCACATCTATCTATCTACCCTCTTGTGAATGGGGTCTCTGAACCGGAAGGAGTTTCGCAACTAGTATTAAAAGCGGGAGAATATATAATGGAAGATTTCACTCTACCTGATATAAACCTAGATCAGCCATTAAAAATGTTCCACGTTCATAACCAAGAATCATCTAGGGTTTTTACTCCCGCCACTCTACTGTCCTCTAAGGATCAGCCTGTGAAACTGCAACTGTTCAGTAGTACACCTAGCGGAACAAGCTTATTAGACTCACGGGGTTCAATTACTCCTAATCTCTCCCGGAATTTTCGCCCTTCAATTCATTATCTAGAATCACAAAGGCCGATGTCGGAATCACTGCTTCATTTAGAAAGAGTGTTGGTTTTCCTAATGGAAAAATCAGTAAATAATTCCGATGTTATTTTGGACTCAGTTTTAGCCCTGACAAAGCATATTGCCTCTGAACATAATCTATCGTCAGGAAAAGCTTGTGAATTTGCCCTTAGTATACCTAACCTAGAGAAAGGGTCTTCCTTTCCCCTTCGTTTGAAGATAGATTCTGACAAGTCTCATTCTACCCAAACAGACTCTTTTCCACATGTTAAAGGGTGGGACTTTGGCACTCAGGCTGGCGAGCCTTTTTCTAGTAGAAACACCAATACCAAAATGAAACAAAACTGTGATATTTTCAATAAGTCACTCTCTTCTTCCTTATGGCAGCTCTTCGACTTCGAACCTTTAGCTACAGTTGCCGCATCTTCGTTCTGCTCGCAAACTACGACGTAAAATACAAATATAATCCAAAAGGTCTTCCCTATCTTTCTCAAAACTGGTTTTAATTCCACAAAGCAGCTTATATAGGAAGACTAAGGTTAGATGCTCTCCGAAAAAGGAAAAAGTTTTAAAGAAAAAAGTAGCATCGTACGCAACACAAAAAAGAAGGAAAAAAGGGAAAAACGACGATGGATAAACAAAAAAAGATCCAAACAGTTACGCTTCGATCCCAAACTTATCCATATTACATCTCCAAAGCTGGATTTAAATGTCCCGAAGACAGAAGATGGATCAGAAGAGTGCAATCCATTGGGTTCTTGCTCTCCCTCTCTGATCTTATGTGTTCCTATTAAATCTATCAAATCGACCAAAGATGTGGTATCATTAGATACAAATGTTACTCCTATGGTTCAGAGTACATTGAACCCTAATGCTTCTCTGTTTGCTTCCTCTCTAGGTACCAATGTCATTTATAGCTCCAATAACACCATCTCTGAGGCATCCAGCTCTGATAATAACTTCCAGCCTGCCCCATATAGCCTGGATTTTTCGTTTATTTTTGATTATGAATTATATATGAACAGGTCTTTTTTGTTGGGTTGCTTTGCTGAAATAGTGGGCCTGCGAATGATTGAAAGTAAGGACAGCTCTGGTGGAGGTACAAAAATATAATAATGTCAGGGGTGCAAGAGTTACATACTCATCCAAAGCAATCTCCCAACTGATTTTAGCACATAGCGATAAATTACGCTGTTGCGGCATTGACGTTATAATTCCTGAGGTGGAGCTATCTTTTAAAAAAAATTCCCACATTAAGCTGCCTAATATTTCCGTAGAATCCTCTGGACAAGGAACACCATTTCCGGAGAAAGAAAGTACTTTGCAGGTAATTCTTGGTAAAAATGGCAGGAGGGTTTTGCTCCATACCGAAAGAAATATTCAACAAGTGCTCCCCGCAGAGGAGGAGGATAAGAAATGGAGATCGGTTGCAGGTGCTCTTAATTCAAATAGACCCTTAGGCCTAAAATGCGGGAATTCTTCCTAGCAAGGATATTAATGTGATATCCTGGAACGCTACCAGCCTTAGCACAAATAAAAACAAACTTATATTCTTGAAAGAGCAGAAACCCGATATAATCGATCTCCAAGAGACTTGGATTACCAAGAACTGGTCCACCGAAGATTATATAGTGCTAAGCCGGCCGGCGCTTCATGTAAATAGAGGTCATGGTAAAGGAGGTATTGCAATCTTGTTAAGTACAAGCCTCAGTTGGTCCTATAAAGAATTCCCTCATGCCTCTAACTTAATTCAGGCAGTTAAGTTAGATTATAAGGTTGTCCAGGTTCTGTTGGATTCGTTGTTGATAATAAACGTATACTTACCTCCTGACGCATCCTCTTCACACCTATAAAAAGATCTTTTTTCCTTTATCTCCTCTATCTTGGAATCTGAAGACTGTAGGTCCACAATAAAAGGAGATCTGAACTCCAAAGTCTCTACGCATAGTCTAAGGGTATTTTCTAACACCGAAAGAAATGAAGCCCTAAATATTCCCTCCGCTTAATTTCCAAACAATATCAGGACAGACAAAAGAGGAGTTTTACTTCTAGAAGGTCTGAGAAGCTTAGATCTTATAATTGCTAACGGGAGGTTGGGGGAAGATATTCCAGCGACCTATACCCATAAGGCTCCTATGGGGAGATCAATTCTTGATTGTCTCATTGTCTCTGCAGATTTTTTTCACAAACTTACAAATATGGAAGTCTTGGGATATATTTTTAGTGATCACATGCTGATTTGCTTTAAAATCGACTTCATTTGTGATAAGGTAGGCTCTTGGAATTTTTAAGGTGCTTCTGTAGGGTTTAATGTAACAAATGGTAGAAGCCACTGGAACGGCCAAGCGACCACTAAACTAAAAGTGCACCTATCATTCCTAATAAGAGCTTAGCAGCTCTTAGAATCAGTTGAGTGTGATTGTATCCAACCTGATTTTCTTGAAGTCTTTTCCCATAACATTGGCCTTTTGGCTAAATCTGGCAAACCAAGTCATGTTCCTGCTCAACGGAGACCATATTTTAACCCATTGCTCACTTTAAATAGGGAAATAAATAAACTAGTGAGGGCTCAGTTCCTGTATTTTTCGCATGAGCGAAGCAATTTAATAAACCTGCTAAAGAGAAAAAGACAGAGGAAAAAACGCTCCCTAAGGCAGATAAAGGAAGATGGTGTATGGACACAGTTTAAGAGGCAGCTTAAAAAAATAACTCAAAAAGGTACTGGGAAATAATCACCGACTGCTGCAGCACTAGGGTGAAATCTCTCCCAATACCCATAAAAGAAGAGGATTGGAAACTTTAGCTGCTGGAATTGTACTCTGGGAATCTCGATTCTTGCAGATCTGATATTGGGGCTTTGGGTCATCCTTTAATTTCAGTACCCAACTATGTCAATTCTATCGATGAAGTGGTCGGGGCTATTAAAAACATTTGATCCCCAGGGGCAATGGGCCCTGATGAAATTCCCATGACGCTCATCAAAAAGGAGCCTCTTTTGTGGGCTACCTATTTAGCTCCATTATTTCATTTTTGCTATTCTAATGGGAAAATCCCACTATCTTGGTTAGGTAGTATCTTAATTCCTCTATACAAAAAGGGCCTTAGATCGCATCCAGGTAATTATCGACAAATAACCTTACTGGATGCGATAGGGAAAGTATTTGCACCTAAAATCCTCGATCACTTTACAAAATGGGTGGTAGAGAAGAAAGTACTCCCCATTGAGCAAGCAGGCTTTAGGAAAAAACACTCTTGAGCTAGATAATCTTTTTATGTTGAAACTAATAGAGGAAATATACACAATCTATCATAATTCAAATGTATTTATGGCTTTTATTAATTTTTCCACAGCCTTTGATAAGGTAGATCGACCTTTATTATGGAGAAAACTGCAAAAATGGGTTTGCCTTCCCACCTGCTATCCTTGATTATGGAACTCCACTTGCAAACCTGGTGCAAGATATTAATGTGTGGAAATCAAGGATTATCAAAAGTAATCCCTACTGAAAATAGTCTCAAACAGGTCTGCTTGTTAGCACCGCTGCTATTCTCCCTATATATAGCAGACTTACCTGATTGTTTTGCTCAAGATGATGGAAATACCCCGAAGATTAGTACCCGTCCTTTTGCATGTCCACTATATGCAGATGATATAGTAGTAATGGACTTAACCCCTATAGGGTTGAATAGAAAGTTGGCTTCCCAACAAAAATATACTGTGGCCCACTTTTTGAAAATAAACGCATCCAAAAGTAAAATTTTTATTTTGAAAAGTTCTAAAAGTAGAAAATCATAATACTTTAATTGGCAAATCGGTCCTGAAAGGCTGGAGGTAGTAGATTCATACCTCTATTAAGGGAAACTTTTAACAGACAGCTTGAAAAATAAATCTCACATTTCACACTGCTCTAGTAAAGCTACTTCGCACGCCAATGGCTTGCGCAATTTTTACAGCGCTATGGGTAGAAGACATTTTTTACACTTATTGACGGTTTTTAAGGCAAAAATCCCCCATCCCTGCTTTATGCGATAGAATCAATCCCTGTTCAGGACTGGAGTTTTTTGGATAAGGTTGTAATTTTAACACCTTAGTTCCAACTGCAGCAATCAGATTGGAATTTGGTTTGATAAGCTCCTATACTCAAGGCTTATCCAGGGTTCTACGTTGGAGTTATTAGCTAAAACATAGCGAACCTGATTCACTAAGAGGTGTCCTATGCCATGAAATCTTTGATGTTAAGGCAGGTAACTACTCCTTTCACTGCAATTTCTCATTGGCACTAAAAGTCTTTAGTATACAAGAAGAATCAGAGCTTACCCTTCATGATTAGGTTTTAAGTCTCTCCTACAAACTCTGAGTGGCAGAATTAGTTTCGATAGAGACATTTAATCCTGTAACTCTAAAGAAAGATTAAAATTAATAATTAGGACAAACTCTCAGAGAATTGCACAAAAATATTTACTTTGGAATTTAGAACACGGCATTAGACGCTTACTTATTTTTAGTCGCATGAATCTTCTGCCCTTAAATGACCTTACAGCAAACTGGTCTCAGAATCCGAATAATGGGAAAATTTGGAATTTGTGTACGCTGAGCACCCAGACTCTGGACCATGTTTTGTTTGTATGTCCAGCATTGGCATTGAGCCGTTATCTTTGGCTCCGCCCAATATTTTTACAAAACTCTGTTAAAACGTAGCATCAGCTCGAGATTATCTCTTTTGTCCTAAAAACGAAGCAGCGTGCGTAAAACTATTTAATTATTTTAAGGAATTTATGTATATATTTTAACCCTGTAAAAATGTTCTTACAAGATTGTGTATAAAATGTAGCATCAGCCAGAGACCATCAATTTTGGACAAAAAACAAAGCAGTGGGACTAAAACTTTTTAATTTCTCTTACCTTTTTAGCACACGTTTCAAACAAGTGGCTATCCTCTTAGCTATTCTTTTAGCTAGCCTCACCATCTGTAAAGCATCAGTATTTTAGTTTTATTAACTTGTATTTTGCACATTGATAGGCAGCTATTAACTGCTATTTTCTCTTAATTAGGGTTAGGTTGCTCTTGCTTCCCACTATGTTCTGTTGTTAATTCTAAAAACGTATATGTAGTGGGATTCAGGAGGTATTTCTTTTTGTGAGCTGGCTGCTACCGAATTGCCTTTTGCACAGGTCTGGTTATGCCCATGTTTTATTTTGCCTCTAATTTTAAATTGATTCTCTAGTTGAAATAGAACTTTTGATTTTTTATTAAATGAACTGTCAGCTTTTATAATGTCCATTGTACATCCTAGGAGTTGTAATGTGGAATATCTTAAGTACTGTATGATCTGGGCTCTCTGACAATATTGTTTGTTTCTACTTATAGAAATGTAGCTACTCAAAGGCAGGCTCTTGATAATTTTATGATGGTTTGTGGATTATGCTTGTTATGTGTTGGGCGTGGCTTGGGCGCCGATGGCGATGGTCGCCTGAGAGCTCGGCTCCGGGACTGAGCCCGGGATTATCCTGTAAATCGGAGGCCGTGGGGCACCCTAACCCCCGCAAACTGTTGATCGGACCGACTGGGACCTGCCGGGGCACCTGGCGCAGCCCGAACATGAGGTGATGCGACGGAAAATCGAAGTTTGTGGATCCGCGGAGTGCGACCCAACATGGCGCCCGGACCTCATTGTCCCCTTGGACGGGACCATTAGACTGGAGGAGCATCGCTAGCTACAGCGCACCCTCCACCTTTTCGTCTCCCTGCGATATGAGGGTCTGGGTATTGATCCGATTGGACTCTGGCAACGGGGATCGCGCCTAGATGGTCGGATGCCCTCACTATAGTGGATCTCGGCACACGGACGCCTGGAGGCCTTGGCCGCGGCGCCGACCCCCTAAGCCGCACTTGGCTGCATCTCCCCGATCGACCCACTCCCATGGGAGGCACAGCCCCTTGGCGCCACAAAGTCTCCGGTGGTGTTGGTGACCCTCGCTCCGGGTCCTCATCAGCCAAACGGGCCTGCCCGACCTGGCGCCGATTGTCTCCGCCTCCTCCTCAGTGCCCTCCGACGACGTGGTGGTGGCGCGGGCTGAAGCTGTGGAGGTCCAACAGGCCCTGGAGACGGGGATCACCGGCCCTCGGCCCGAAGACCGACAACCGGGAGAGACATAGCCGACGCCCGCACTCAGTGGCGCCTCTGCCTGGGTCCACACTGTGTGATTCCTGCGACATGGGGAAACCAAGGGGAGCCAAGGGGACTACCCCAGCTGCCTCAGACTCGGAGGCCCCGGACAAGGAGGAACGTGGAGACCCGGAGAGTTCTGGTGGCGCACCATTGCAACAACAATTTGACCGTGTCTTAGAGGCGATTGCGACCACACGCTTGGCCCTCCAGCAGGACATTGCCCAGGTGGCGACGAGCCTGGGCCTCCTTAGAGCGGATCACGGCAAGCTTTCGGATAGGGTCAAGGAAGTGGAGGGCTCGGTGAAAACCTTGGAGCCGGCGCAGCGAACCCTGGCCGCGACAATGAAGGATGCCCTATCCCGGATTACTGCCCTGGGGCAGCGAGCGGAAGATGCGGAAGGCCGTAACAGGCGAAACAACATTCGAGTGGTGGGCCTGCCGGAGAAGATTGAGAATGGCGACATGGTGGCCTACTTGGAAGCCTGGCTCCGAGACACGGTGGCCCCGGAGGGTCTATCCTCCTTCTACACCCTGGAGCGAGCGCATAGAGTCCCAGCGAGGCCACCACAACAGGGCCGTGCCCCGCGACCGGTGGTAGCACGGTTATTGCACTTTCGGGACAGAGACCTCATCCTCAATGCCGCCAGACATAATGGCCCATTCAAGGTGGCGAACAGCCAGGTGAACATCTTCCCGGACTACACCTATGAGACCCAACGCAGGCGGTTCTCATTCTTGGCGGTCAAGCGCGAGCTCCGGAGCGAGGGCATCCAATACGCGCTCCTATTTCCTGCGAGGCTCCGCATAATTGTCGATGACAAGACTCAATTCTTTGATACCCCGGAGGATGTCTGTAACTGGCTTGAACTTTATAGAGCCGGAAAAGATGGCTTTGGCTCCTCATCTCAGCTAGTGGCGGAGCCGGGACAGCGACGGCGGTCCAAGAGGATTCGGAGTCGCCGTGGCCGGTCAGGTGGACCCTCAACTGCGGAGACATCGACGGAGCGGAAGGGAGTGTTGGAGGTGTTATCTGCGCTGTCTGGCTCACGGGACGGTACCATTGAAGAGGAGGCGGACCCTTGTGACGAGGGGGCACCAACGGACTCGGAGGAATCGGTGACTGATAGCGTCCACACGCCGGTGATCACACCGAAATCGGTTGAGGACCTTCTGGATGGACAGGGTTGACGGGGTGAGCTGCATCCATTTGGGTGGGGGCCCGAAGCGGGGGTGGCGGGAGCCGACGATTGATCATGACTCCCGGGGAAGTGGGGGTGGGGTGCCATGCTCGTGCCCTGAGGGTTTCTTATACTGTTTTGGGCTTGCTTTAGTCCTGGTAGCCAGAGCATCGAGGGCCCACTGCCAACGCCCAGCCCGGTGGCGACCGCAGGATTAGTCGGGGACAGGGTTTTTTTTGACGGTATGGTTTGGATGGGAACTGGATGGTGTTATTTGGGTCCTGTTCTGGGGAGGGTGGGCAGGGGTTTGGGTCGAATAGGGGTTGTTGAGTTCTGGTTGGGGAAAATGGCCGCCATCAGTGATGGGTTGATTGTTGCTCTTTCTTTGTTGGGACCCAGATGGGGAGACTATGCACGAACAATATGGGACAATGGCTGATGTTGCTAATGTGAAATGTATTACTTGGAACGTGCGGGGGCTTCACACCATGTCTAGGCATCACAAAGTCCACGCTTATTTAGTGCGTAGAGGGGTACAAATGGCGCTGCTGCAAGAGACCCATCTAAACAAGGCGGAAGGGGCGGCGCTACAACGTAGGTGGAGAGGGCAGGTCTTTTGCACTTCGTACTCCGCGTATGCCAGGGGGGCGCTAATTTGGATTAGAGCTGGGGTTCCCTTCCAGGTCAAGAAATCAGTGGTGGATCCGGAGGGGCGCTATGTGGCCATTTCGGGCACTCTGGGGGGGAGGGACCTAAACGTTTGCTGTGTTTACGCACCCAATGTGGACCAGATTGCCTTCCTTTCCAGGTTATCGGGCTCGTTGGCCCACTTCTTCTCCGGGCCCCTCCTGCTCGGTGGGGATTTCAATTCAGTAGTGGATGTGGTGACTGACCGCTCGCATCCGCCTCTCCCTGACTCTCCGGTCCGCCGTGTGGCTAAAGGTCGTAGGGAATGGCAGACGCACTGGGGTCTGACGGATATTTGGAGGGCGCAACACCCCGACACTAGAGACTATTCCTACTTCTCGGGCCTGCACGAGTTACACGTTAGACTGGACGGATTTTCTTGGCTCGACTGAACTGGTTTCAGCGGCGGTCCGGTCTGAATATTTGACCAGGACCATCTCAGATCATAACCCCCTCCTGCTGGACCTTCGCTGGTTTCCTGGGGTGCCTGCGGTGCCCACCTGGAAGTTACGTCCCGAGATCCTTGATGACAGTGTATTCAAAGCGGACCTAGGAGATAAGATCTCGGAATACTTCGCGTCCAACAGGGGCACTGCGAGCTCGAGGGCGCTGGAATGGGACGCTTTTAAGGTGGTGGTGAGGGGTTACTGCATTTCCAAGAAGGCAGGCATGAGGCGAGTTATCCTTGACGACTTAGATACAGCTGATCGGAAACTCCGTGAGTTGGAACTCCGCCGCCCCGGGTGCCCTGAACTCCAGGAGCGCACGGTAGAGGCGAATGAGGCGGTGGCGGCGGAGGTCGAACGGCTGCGCTGTTTCGACTACAAGGCCTATACGGTTAGGTCCCTCGCAGAGGGGGATAGGTCGAGCGCATTGCTGGCATGGCTAGCTAACCCTACGCGCCAGGCCTCACTGACGACGTCCATGCACATGGCGGACGGGACCGAAGTATACACTCAGCCTGAGATTCTGAGCTGTTACCTGCACTACTACGAACCTTTGTACCGCAGTCGTTCTGCCAGAGACCCTGACTTGCTCGATGATTATCTACGACCCCTGGAGCTCCCAACAGTGGAGCCTGACGTAGCGAAAGCCCTGGGGTCCGACATAGAACTGGGGGAGATCCGCAGCGCCATTAAAAAGATGGCGAGGAATAAGACCCCGGGCCTGGACGGCCTTCCTGTTGAATTTTATGCAGCTTATGCTGATCTCCTAGCACCAAGGTTATTGATAGTGTATAGAGAGGCGAAGAGGCTTGGTCGGCTCCCCGGCTCGATGTGCGAGGCCTTAGTGGTTCCCCTCCTCAAGCCGGGAAGGGACTCGTCTGATCCGGCGTCCTACCGTCCTTTATCAATGCTGACGGTCGACTATAAAATACTGAGCAGCATCTTGGCTTCGAGGTTGCTAGGTCACATGAGCTCCCTGGTACATGAAGACCAGGCTGGATTCATCCCCAAGCGAAACACGACCATGAACATCCGTAGGTTGTTCCGCTTGCTGGGAGAACCGCTCGTGGACGCCCCATGCCCGGTGGTCCTATCGGTAGATTTGGAGAAGGCTTTCGACAGCCTGGAATGGGACTACCTGCGCACTGTGTTACTGCGGTTCGGCCTCGGCGAGGGTTTCATCAGATGGACCACGGTCCTATATGCCTCGGCGTCGGCCAGGGTTCGGGCAGGCCCGCTGATTTCCTCACAATACCCGGTGGAGAGAGGCACGAGACAGGGTTGTTCGTTATCCCCGCTTCTCTTTGCGTTGGCGGTGGAGCCACTGGCGCTGCTGCTCCGAACGGGAGCCCATTATAATGGCTTGTGGACACCTTCGGGCCCACACTACATTTCGCTGTACGCCGATGACCTGTTGCTCTTCCTTGAGGACCCGGTTGCTGCCCTGCATGGAGCTGCGACGGCGCTCACGGCGTTTGGGGAGGTCTCGGGCCTTCGGGTGAACTGGGCTAAGACCTGTCTTTTCCCGGTTCGCAGAGGCACACCTAGCCCCGTTATCAGTAGAGAGATTAGATGGGAACCTGACTGCTTTAAGTACCTGGGGGTGTACGTCTACCATGAACCATCTGACCTCCTGGATGGGAACATTGCTCGCAGCACTCGAGCGCTACGGGGTAGTATGGACTTCTGGGCTACCCTACCGCTCTCGGTGGCAGGGCGGATCGCTTTGCTCAAAATGGTGGCGCTCCCCCGGTTGCTGTATTATTTCCGGGCGCTACCGATCTGGGTCCCGCCGGCCACATTTAGACTATTACGGTCAATGATGGTCGGATTCCTCTGGGGCTCGGGCCGCCGAAGAGTGGGCCTCAAGACCCTGATGAGGCCGAAAGCCGAGGGTGGGCTTGCGGTGCCGGACTTGAAAAGTACTACTTGGCGGCGCAGCTACAGACCCTCACCCAGGAGATCGCCAGGGAATTCCGGGGCCCGGAGGACAGGAGAGGCACGGGGATGGCCAGGCATGTTCTCTCCTTCATAGCGCTGCGACAGCGTTTGGCCTTACAGGACTTGTCGCTGGAGGAGAAGACCATTCGCCTGTGTTGGAACCGAGTCCACGCCCGGGGCCACTTGCGAATACCGTATGCGCCCGAAATACCTTTGGGTATGCTGACGGCCTTGCCTCATGGCGGCGATTGGTCACGGTTAGCGGACTGGGAGGACGCGGGCCTACAATTGGTAGGTGACCTCTACGAGGACGGGGTGCTTTTGCCCTTTCAGGAGCTCATTGATCGCTTCGAGGTTCCTCGCGGCGACTTTCTATTGCACTCGGCCCTGGTCCGAGCGATCCAGGCGCACTGGAAGCACGGGCAAGAGGAACCCCCTACGTCTCCGGTGTGCCAATACGTCATGATGTCTGCGGGTACGGTGAAGGCGGTCCCTTGCCTCTACGGTAGACTGATCAATGAGGGGCTGGCCCCCCTCACTACCTTAAGAACCCGTTGGGAGGAGGACATAGGTAAGGAGATCCCGGAGACGACCTGGTCCCAACTCGTGCGGCGAGCCTGGAAGGGCACGCGCCACGCCCGCTTTCAATTGGTCCACTACTACGTACTCCATAGGGCATATCTGACCCCGGCGAAAATCCAACAGTATTTTGCTGCGGGCTCGGCGGACTGCCCCAGATGCCAGGCGCCGGAGGCAGACCTCCTCCACATGTTGTGGTCCTGCCCAGGATTGTCCTCCTACTGGATGGAAGTGGGGAAGACCATGGAGGAGGTGACAGGGAGATCCTTATCGGTTGATGCGGCAGTGGGACTCCTACACTGGTTTCCACATACCCCCAAAAACAAGATTACTAGTAAATTCATTGATTTGGGGCTTCTCCTTGCTAAACGAGAGGTGACCAGGAACTGGAAGGCACGGGCTGGTCCGGCGGGGGGCCGATGGCACAGCGAACTCTTGAAATGGGCAGCGGGAGAGAGCACGCTGAGGTACCAGTTAGCTAGGAGACAGCATAACGAGAAGGCACAGGAGGCAGCGCTGGAATGGGAGACATTAGTGCAGGCCCTCAGGGATTATTGCGCACCCAGCGACTCTGAAAGTGAGGAAGCAGCTCGCCCCGAGTCCCGATAGGCGATTGCACTTTACAGATCTGTTACTTTCCTCATGGGTCCTCTCACAGATCCTATTGCGGTTGTTGCCGTGCACTGATGGCGGGGTTGGGCAGGGGTTAATTTGGTTTATAGTGTTTTGAGGGAGGGGTTTTCTTTTGGTTTTGTAGGCTTGTTTAGAAAAGCAGATGACGGACAGTGGATCATCCGGACCAGCTTCGACTTCCTGTTGAGCCCCCATTGGATTTCGCCGCCCGACCATTGGGTTGTGGGCTGAATGGCTGTGTAGGGGTACATACTGCTGGGGGACGGAGGGTTGTATTCCACTGATTTTGTTTGATCTATAATGCTGGTCAAATATGTAACAATTTGCTAATTCCTGCAATAAAAATATATTTAAAAAAAAAAAAAAAAATGCTTGTTATGTGTTCTGTTTTATTTGTAATAATATGTATGCATTTTATTTGGACCTCCTAGGAGTTCCAAATCTTTTTTTTTTTTTTTTTTTTTTTTTTTTTTAAATTTTATTTTTGTTGTTGCTGGCACATGGTATAAAATGACAGTTATTCATTCATTTGGGCAGCCTCAACATTCAGCTGCCTCCGATCAGTAAAGCAACTTTTACATTTTACCCCCCCCAACTTAAAAACTTTGCTACTTCAAGGGTCAAAGTTCACGATCCGGCACATTAGTCCAGTATAACATTGGTGCGTCCATGGGGTCCTTAAACGCTCTTACTTGTATTAACCTTCTCGCCTGGAGTTACAGTGCCCAAGACTTATGGCAGGTCCCGTGCCCGGGTCCATCCCTCCCTCCCCCCCACTATTCCAGATCCCCCTCGTCCCCCGAACTGTCCCCATCCTCCTCCTCAGGGAGCGGCTCACAAATGTCCCCCCTATATGTGTTCCATGGTGTCCAAATTCTATTCCATTTGCGTGGATTAAGCCTTTGTTGATACACAGCCCTCTCTGTCACCATAAGTACATCCATGTTTCTGCACCAGTGCGCCAGGGTTGGCGCCTCCCATGCCCCCCAGTTCTTTGCAATATCCCGCTTTGCCATCATTACACCAATGATCACCCAGCTCTTCGCATGCAGTGATAGGTCTGTTGGGCCCCACACATTTAGGAGGCAGATTCTGGGATCGGGAGTGAACGGGTTCTGGAGGGTTTGGCCGATCGTGCGTGTTACCCCCCTCCAGTAGTTCTGTATAGTTGGACAGGTCCATATAGTGTGGAACAGTGTACCCTCCTCCCCACAATTTCTCAAGCAATACGGGTGGTCTGCCCTGTGTATTTTGTGTAGTGTCGTGCGGGTGTAGTAGACCCTGTGGAGTATTTTAAATTGGACCAATCTGAATCGGGTGGAGATACCTGCTTCCCTGGGAGACGCCAGGGCTGCGTTCCATTCTGCCTCGTCCAGGTCCCCAACCTCGTCTTCCCAATATCCCTTCAGTTTACCGAGGGGATCCGGCAGATTGTTTAGCAGTTTGCGGTAAGTGAGGGAGGTTGCGCTTGACTCCATGTAGTCCGTGAGTAGTCGGTCCTCTAACGGAGCCGACTCTGGGGGTGTCATTCCTGGGTCTAGCACTGACAAGAGTGCGTGCCTGATTTGTACGTATCTATACGTTTCTGTCACCTCAAGGTTGTATTGCTCCCTCAGGGTCGCAAAGGAGAGTACACCTTCCCTCGTCCACAGGTCGCCCACCGTAGAGATCCCGATGGTGTCCCATTGTTCAAACCCTTTTGAACTGCGCAGGTTGCCGAGGGCTTTGGTATCCCATAATGGCGTGAGTTTAGTAATCACTCCTTCCCATGCCAGCCGTCTTTGCGCTTTGTGCCAGATGGCTACCGTGTGTTTGGTGGGTCCCTCCAGTTTCCTAGCTATACTTTTGTTGTAGAGTGGGGCTAGGAGGGTGGACGTGCCCAGTTGGCGTCTATCCGCCTCATACGCTGGATCATCCTGTGCTGCATGGACCCATTGGTTGATCACCTTTAGGTGCGCGGCCCAGTAGTACAGTTCGAGGTTGGGGAGGGCTATCCCCCCACTATACCAGTCCCTGGTCAATTTCACCTGCGCCACCCTGGCTGGTTTATCTCCCCACAGAAGGCCGGACAATTGTGCCGACACTTGACGGAAGAATGTCACGGGGACCGTCGCTGGCGTATTCTCTAGAACATAGAGGAATCGGGGTAGCGCCATCATTTTGAAGAGCGCCGCTCTACCCAGGAGTGTCAAGGGGAGATTTTTCCAGAGGCGCACATCTGATTTTAGTCTGTCCAGCTGGGGCTTAAGATTCAGTTCAAGGAAGGTCGAGTGGTCCTTCGTGATCCGTATCCCCAGGTACTTAAAGGAGACATGTTCTATGAGCAGTTGGCAGTCTTCAGGCAGGGCTGGAAGGTCGCCCTGTACCATATAGAGGACGGACTTGGACCAGTTGAGTTTATATCCAGAAGCCGTACCGTGGCGTTCGCACAGTGCCAGCAGAACCGGGATACCGTTCACGAGGTCCGTGAGGTAGACGAGCATGTCGTCGGCGTACAGGGATATCCTATCCTCCCACCCACCTCCCCATTGTATGCCTTTAAGCAGCTGGGTGGTTCTGATAATCGTGGCCAGGGGTTCCAGCACTAGAGCGAACAGTAGCGGCGAGAGTGGGCATCCTTGTCTCGTGCCCCTCGCCAGCGGAAACTCCCTTGATATATGTCCGTTCGCGGTTATCCGCGCTACGGGTTCGGTGTACAGTAGTCTGACCCACGATATGAACGTCGGGCCGAAACCCATGTGTTCCAGGACCGCAAAGAGATAGCGCCACTCCACCATGTCAAACGCCATTTTGGCATCCAGTGACAGTACCGCTGCCGGTTCCTCCAGCTGCGGGGCGCGGACCAGTACTCCATGTAGGCGCCTCAGATTCAGGGCCGTGCTACGATGTGGCATGAAACCCGACTGATCTGGGTGTATCAGATGTGTTAGATGGGACAGCAACCTGGTGGCCAATAGTTTCGCAAGTATTTTACTTTCGGCATTAAGGAGGGAAATCGGGCGGTATGACCCGCACTCCTCAGGGGGCTTGCCGGGCTTAGGTATCGCGACAATCGTGGCCGTGCGTTGGTCAGGAGGCAGTCGGCCCTGCACCCGACACTCCCGGAACATATCGAGCAATGGTGTTGATAGCGTTTCGGACATGGTTTTGTACCACTCTATTGGCACACCATTGGGGCCTAGCGCCTTCCCCGAGTGTAGCGCGGTTATGGCCATTTGTATTTCCTCCGCCGTCAAATCGGATTCAAGCTCATCCCGTTGGTCTGGGGAGAGAGTGCGGACCGGTACCCCTACGAGAGAGCTCTCCGCCAATTCTTGTGTGACCACATAGTCAGGGGAGTACACGGAGTGGAAATGGTCTGCCAGGAGTTCCACTATCCGTGCCGGACTGGTCTGTGTCTCACCACTAGGGTCCTTCAGTTGGAGTATGGCCCTCTGTCCCCCCCGCGCCTTTTCCAGCCACGCCAGAAGCCTCCCCGCTTTGTCACCCATGTCATACACCCTGCTCGCAGTTGCTGATATATTTTCTTTCACTCTACGACGCAGAAAGCCGGTATGGCGCTGCTGTGCCAGGTGGAGCGCATGCTGAGTATCCCCAGTAGGGTTTCTTTCGTGTTCCTGTGATGTCTTGTCTAGCTGGTCCTCTAGGCCCCCTAGTTCCTGACGTTGTGTGTGTTTGTGCTGTGTGATCACTGAGATCGCCTGTCCGCGGAGTACTGTTTTGTAGGCCTCCCACAGGATTGTAGGTGAATCCACCGACCCTACATTCTCGGCGAGGTAGGAGCGTGTGGTTCTTTTCAAAGCCTTAGCTATACCCGGTATCCTGAGGTAACCCGGGTAGATGGGGTAAGCTCGTCTGTACGTCCGTTCCTGGTTGGACAGTGTCAGTGTCAGCGGGGAGTGGTCGGAGACTCCTCGTGGCTTGACCTGGGAATCAGTGAAGGCAAGAGAACCCCCGCCCAATGTCAAGAAATAGTCAATCCGCGATAGGCTATCGTGGACTGCCGAGTAGTATGTGTACTGCCGATCGTTTGGGTGGAGTCGCCTCCATATGTCTACTAAGCCCTGTGCTTCCATGAATTCAAGTAGTTTGGAGTGTCCCGGTGTTTGTGTACGCATTGGGTACCGGTCTAGGGAGTCCTGTGCCGCTGCATTGAAGTCCCCACCCAATATCAGGTCCCCTTCTGGCAGGTCTAATAAGAATTTCCCCAGTTCCGGGAAGGCTATGGTGTGTAGTGCCGGCGGAACATACACCGACACCACGTTGAGCGGTTTTCCCTCCCACTGCCCATGTACCGCTGCGAAGCGCCCCTGTGTGTCTACTGCCGTTGATTGGGCTATAAACCTGGAGGAACGGTGAATCAGTATCCCGGTGCCCCGGGATCCCTTCGTGAACTCAGAATGAACTAGCATACTATAGCCTTTCCTGTCAAGGGCCTTTGTGGCCGTGCCGGTGAGGTGCGTTTCTTGTAGCAAGACCAGGGCGGGGTTCAATCTTTTTATGCTTTGCAGGACCAGGCCTCGCTTAATTTTATCACCCAGACCCCTCACGTTCCAGGACATGAGGCGCAATTGGGCCACCTGCCCTATATCAGTGCCCTCCCCCACCATGGCCGGTTATGTGGATGGATGAATTCTGCGCGTGGAGGACTAGGAGGCCCGTGCAACGTAACCTCGCCGTTCTGTGTGCGTGTGCCCTATCGTAGCTATCATGACCCTGTGTAGAAACTAAGAACCAGAACCCCTTGCCCCCCCCAACTCCCCCCCTCCCTGCCCCCCTGCTCAACGGACTCCAAACTGCCCGCCCCCCAAACTTAGCAGAGTGCCTGATCCCAACCCATAACATAGTACTTGCTCGCTGGGGTGAAGGTTTCTCCGTGGTCTGCGGCTCCCTTCCTCAGCTGCGGAGGCCCTTCCACCCAGTGTCCGTGGCGGCCTTGTCATCTTTCTTTCTCCATCGGTTCCAAAAACAGTTGCAGTGTTTCAATGTTCTCCGTCCGCACTGTCCTCTTGATGTTCGGCCAACGGGGACTGGAGTTCAGTATCTTCGTCGTTGGTTTGCGAGCCCTGTCGGGAGCCTGTAGCACGGTGTCTATTTTGTCTGTTGGAGCGACGAGGGAGTCCCGTTGTCCTCCATCCCTCCAGCCAGTCCCGCGCCGTTTCCGGGGAATCAAAGAACCATGTCTTATTGTCAGCTACGACTCGAAGTTTGGCTGGGAAAAGCATAGAATATGGGATTTCTCTGGCTCTCAGTTCTTTTTTAACTTCAAAGAAGGTTCGCCTCCGCCGTGCCACCTCGGCCGTATAGTCAGGGAAGAACGCAAGTGTCGCGTTTTGAATCTTGATGGGGGGCGAGTTCCTTGCCGCCTGTAAGATGGCGTCCCGATCCCTGAAGTTGAAGAGTCTTGCTATGATCGGTCTGGGGTTGGCCCCAGTCTTAGGGCGTCCGCCCGGTACCCGGTGCGCCCTTTCCACAGTGAAGAAGGCGGAGAGTCCTTTGGGTTTCAGCGTCTCTTTGATTAGGGTCTCCACATACAGGTCCATCGCCCTCGTGTCTTCCGATTCTGGCACACCTATGATACGTATGTTGTTTCGTCTCGAGCGCCCTTCCTGGTCATCGAGCTTGTCACGCAGTTCCCTGTTTTCTTTCGAGATGCGTTCCATGCTGATTTGCAGCTCCGACACGTCCTCAATCAAGGATTTGGTTACCACCTCCATATTGTTCACTTTTTCCGTCATCTTGTGGAAGTCCGCCCTTATCAGCGTGATCTCGGCTGAGATTGAGCCCACCGTGGCTTGTACCTGTGTGAGGGCTCGCATGACGTCGTCAATGGTCGCTTTCTTGCCACCGGTCACTTCGGCCGTCTTGCCCGATTGTGATTTGGCCTCCTGCGAGGGCGAGCCTGGCTTTTCGTACGCGAACCGGTCCAGGCGCGTCTGCGCCGTCGCGTTTTTAGGCCCCTTGCCGGCCATCTTTGCGTGACTCGGGCTGACTGGACTGTAAGTTGGCGCCGCTCCTTTTTATCCTCCACACCCAGCCACCCGGGGGGGTTGTCCTGGGGCTCACTCTGGTCGCCGGGGCGAGGTGTGGCACCTGAGAGGTGCTTTGATTATTGCGTCCAGTAGTGAAATCAGGCTGGACGGGGCGTTCGCTGTATGGTGGCGTGGGGTTGCTGCTCACGTCCCGGACTGGTGCGTGGGGTATGCCACCGAGGACTGCTGCCTTCCGCCCTCCTGTGGTGCCACGTGTGCGACCCCTTGTTAGCGGCCTTTAGGGCTATTACATGGGCCCGTAGGTGGGGGGGCCCGAGTCACTGCCTGGTATATCCCACTGGGCTCATGAGGAGCGCCTTCCTGCTCACCGCCCCCAATCCCGGCGGGGGTGTCACCTGGTCTATTCCGCAAATGCGCCCTCTGCCGCTCAGTGCACTCGGGGGAGATCGCAGCGCGGTGCACGGGGTCGCGCGGATCTGGTGGCGCCTTCCCCGGAGCTTCGGTCAGTATCACCCAAGATGGCGGCTGCCGCCTCGGTGCTTCTGTTCCGTGCGCCGGCCTCACCTCAGCAGGCCCCCCCGCCTGGAATCTCGGGCTCGTGAAGTCCGGCGTTGGTGGCTGGGTGCCCCGGTTTGTCGGCCGCTGCTCTTCGTCGCCGGGCACTTCCGGTGGTTGAAGGCCGAGACGGGTCACTTCCTGCCCGGCCCGTCGCCTACTGTGGTCCCCGGTCCGGATGCTGCGGATAGGCCCACACGGGGAGTTGCCAGAACCGTAGTTCCCGACCTCGGATTGAGGTCGCGCTGGTCCGGTTAGCTGCCGCCCGGTCCTGGGCTTCGTTGCCTTCCCGCCTGGGAATTCTAGGCTACGGATGGATGTCCGGATTTATCTGGGAGCCGTTTCAAGCACGGAGCTCTCCCTCTAGGCTGCCGCCATCGCCGGCTGCTAGCCACGCCCCCAGGAGTTCCAAATCTTTAATAAATATATTGAATATTGACAGACCCCTCGCCGTGGGCTCCCGTGGGATCCCATCCGTTTTACTTTTAGCTATCAGTTTCTCTATCTCTCTTGTGGGATAGATTTTTGTATCGGGGTCATCCAGGTCACGCCCTGGTGAAGTCGGGGATGTGTTCTTGCGGCGTTTTTCTTTTTCATCATCATACTCTTCATTTCGGTAAAATACCATAAAAGAGGTATATAATACAATATACAATAATTATCATAACATTTGTAATATATAAAAATAAAAATAAAAAGATATATCCTGATCATTTATAGAAGAGTACATAATCATCAAGCCAGACTTACCCCTTCTTAGTCCATAAATATGTTATGCTACCAATTAATACATTTAAAAATAACCCTGCATAAAAAAACTCCTTTATCTGAGGCAATTAGAGCAAGTTGCATCAACCTAGCTTTGTGACAGACTTGCTAAACAGTTGTTTCTTACCCGAGATGGGCATCTAGTAATGACTGGAGCAAAAGTTGTTTCATATAAAAATTTTAATGCTTTGTATCCGACTCGCTAGGGACACTTAGTAAAGACTAGTGGCTCATTAGCTTCATGTAAGCGTTTGAATGCTTTTGTGTTAGACTTTGTAGAGACACCTTGAAACAACTAGTGAAACTGCAGATTGATGTAAGAATTCAATGCTTTTGCACTTGACTTGAGGTACACCTAGTTACGACTAGTGGAACCGCAGCTTTATGTAAGAAATACAATGCTTTTGCAGTTGACTAGAAAGAGACACCTAGTTGCAACTTGTGGGTCTGCAGCTTCATGCAAGGATTTCAATACTTTTGCATTTGACGTGTGAGGAACACCTAGTAACAACTTGTGGAACTGCACCTTCATTAAAGACTCTAAATGTTGTTGCATTTGACTCAATAGTGCCTTGATGAACTGCAGCTCTGGGTGGGAATTTTGAAGATTTAGTATTTGACTCAAGAGAGACCTCTAGTAGCAACTTGAATAATATATATATATATATATATTACCTACTGGCGGTCGCCAGTAGGTATATATAGTTAGGATTTTTTCTCTATGTAACTTTTGAAAATTCTATGTCTAATAACTTTGGCGTTTGTGAACGGAATCGGCTGAAATTTTCAGGAAAATGGTACATTTTGTTTCTGAGCAGCCCCTAAAAAATTTGGGGGGGTTTCGTCAAGGGGGGGCCGAGAAAAAAGGGGGGTCCCAAAACGCGTTTTTAACATTGAGTTTCCATAGGGCGTTTGGCCTCACTTTTAGCTCGAACGGCTGAATGGATTTGCACGAAACTTGGCAAAATTGTAGGGACTGTTAGCCCGATGTGCCTTTGTTGGGTCTCAATATATGTGCTCCAGTGGTTTTTAGCGAAATTAACGTTTAAAAAAATGTATATATCTGTGACAGCGTCCCGGGTAGCGCTCGGGTTCGCGTACTTGTCGCGTAACGGAGCTTTGCGAAGCGAAGCTGATTGGCTCTCCGGTGTCTGTCAACATTCTAAACAGTCCGGAGCGGCCGCCATCTTGTCTCTCGGTAGGATCGAGAGATAAGAGGAGGAGAAAAATGAAGGGGGAATTTAATGAAAAGGGGCAAGGTAGACCCCTCTTGACCCCCTAGGAATGATGTTGGGGTTAATAAAGGGTCCCGTGGGGAAAAAATTTTTTTTTATTTTTCACGGTAGAAGTGCTTCCCGGTTCGCGAACCGGGTCGCGAACAGGTAGCGAAACGGGAATTCGCCATTTTGTATTTCGTTTTAATTAAATTACAGGGTATAAGGGGGTACGGGAGACGTATCCTGACCCCTTATGTTTTCTGAGGGTGGCTGAGGAGGCTCATATATGTTGATACATGTCTTCCAGCGGCTGCGCGTGAGCGTTTTTTTTTTTTGCTGTGTGACGTCTGTTAACGTTAGATTCGAAGGAAATCAGGAAGTGCTGACCGCCATTTTGACACTGCGAGTAAATATATTGTTAAAAATAATTGTTATAAATTAATCTGTATTGATAAACATTGTCTGCGCCATCTTGCTTTTTTTCCAATGCCACACTTTTGTCGTGCACGGCAGCCATTTTAGATGCCTTGACCCGACCCACTCTCTACACGCCGCCGATCGTGACGTCTGTTAACGTTCGATTCGAAGGAAATCAGGAAGTGTTGACCGCCATTTTGACACTGCGAGTAAATATATTGTTAAAAATAATTGTTATAAATTAATTCGTATTGATAAACATTGTCTGCGCCATCTTGCTTTTTTTCGAATGCCACACTTTTGTCGTGCACGGCAGCCATTTTAGATGCCTTGACCAGACCTACTCTCTGCACGCCGCCGATCCTCAGCATGGCTCCCCACCCTCGCAAGCATCTCTCCCACGCACTGGTCACCCCCGCTCTCTGTCTTATGCATGGGCCATAAACCTCCCCCCATCTGCGCTGCTCTTCCCTGAGAATCACACCCTGTGCCCGCCCTACACCACCCTTTCACCCTATTCACTACCGCACCCTCTGACATTCCTCTTCTTTTGTGTCTGATTGTCCAGGCCGGTCCCAGGCTATCACGTAGCCCTGCGGATGTAGTTTATGGCCTCAACTGTAAAGAATCACCCCTCTTCAAAGGAGTTACAGTAGATCAAGGCCCCCACCCGATGAGATCCGTCACACCACACGCGTTCCTACTATCTGATAACCATCCTGTAGTGTGATTGGGGAGGGGATTCTCACTGTGAGGGTGTGTGGGACCGAGCCTGAAGCGGAAGATTCGAGGGATGCCTCTTTGTACATCAAAGTTTTTACAATTATGTGTCACATTAAAAATATATAGCACTCCAACAAAGTAGTAGGATTATAAAACTTTAATAACTTATAAATATATACAACGCAACAAAAACAGTAAACACATTTAAAAAAAAATTTTAAAACAGAAGCAACAATGGTCAGTAGCTGTCTTTTGTGCGAATAGTCCCAAGGCAGCGTGCTGAGTTCTGGACGGCACCCAGGTGATGTCACCTGGGTGCCGCACTGGTTTTGGTATCCTACAATGCTGCTCCGAAAAACGGCATGGGGCGCTCCGGGGGGGGGGGGGGGGGGGAGGCCTCGTCAGTAGCGGTCTGTTGTGCGAATAGTCCCAAGGCAGCAGAACGCGCTGAGATGTGGATGGCACCCAGGTGATGTCCAGTAAGTTGCCGCACTGGTTTTGGTATCCTACAATGCTGCTTCGAAAAATGGCATGGGGCGCCCCCGGGGGGGGGGGAGGTGGCGTGAACGGGCCTCCCCAGGTGGAGGCTCGTCTGCTGTAGTGGGGCGCCCTTTTACCGTATCAGTTGCCATTCCGCCCGCTTTTGCTACACTGTGCCTCATCCGCCATTCAGCTGTTTACCGCCCGCTCTTGCGGCTACAGCGTGTCGCTCACCATGTAGTTGAGTTGCGCCCACTCTTGCGGTGCACACAGGACTCTAGAAATGGCGGCCGGCTCTTCGGATTTGGGCCTGGTCCACTAAAATGGCCCTGGGACACCTTGGAACTCGGACGCTTGTCTGCTAGGGCTTGGGCTCCATTCTCGAAAGCGTCCCCTCAGCCTTGAAGATTTTACAAAAGTCTTGGGGGCCCCCGACTCCCGCAGGCTTCCGGTGGGGAGCGGCTGCCATGATTGCTTGCGGAATGGCCACGACGGAGCTACGCGATGGTGGTGCTCTCATGCTGACGCCAGCTTCAGTCTGAAACATCCAGAAACACTGTAGACTATCAATTCGATGAGTTCCGGTGGAGCCCCAATGTGACCCGGTAGGGAAGAACTTGCCCTCCCCTTTTTTGAGTGATGGTTCTTGTTGCCTGTCCCCTCTATTGTCATCTAACGGAACCTTTTTTGATTGCCGAGTGAGAAAAAAAAAGTTGGGTCTTTCATCGTTTGGGAAAAAAAAATGTTTTAATCCAATGAAAAGTGTTATTTTTAGGTCATATGATCAAGCCTTCCATCATTAGGAAACCAAAAGTAAAATGAACCAATGAAAAGTTTTATAAACAAGTCACATGACCTGTTATGCGGCTTTGGGCTATAAAAAGCGTACAAAATCCGTTGGCCCATGAGGCGGCGTCAGTAGCGGACCGATGTGCGAATAGGCCGAAGGCAGCACAACGCGCCGAGATCCGGATGGCACTGAGGTGGTGTGCAGCAAGTTGCACTGGTGTGGCCATCCTACAATGCTGCGCCGAAAGACGGCGTGGGGTGCCCGGGGGGAGGCGGCGCGAACTGCCTTCTTCCGCCTCCCCAGGTGGAGGCACCTCATATGCAGTGCGGCGCACCTTAGCGTTTCACTCGCCTTCCAGCCGAGTTGCGCCCGCACTTCGAGTTGCGCCCGCACTTGCTGCTACAGTAGGCCGAAGGCAGCACAACGCACCGAGATCCGGATGGCACCGAGGTGGTGTCCAGCAAGTTGCCGCACTGGTGTGGCCATCCTACAATGCTGCGCCGAAAGACGGCGTGTCCAGCTGAGTTGCGGTCACTCTTGCTGCTACAGTACGCCGAAGGCAGCACAACGCGACGAGATCCGGATGGCACCGAGGTGGTGTCCAGCAAGTTGCCGCACTGGTGTGGCCATCCTACAATGCTGCACCGAAAGACGGCGTGTCCAGCTGAGTTGCAGTCACTCTTGCTGCTACAGTACGCCAAAGGCAGCACAACGCGACGAGATCCGGATGGCACTGAGGTGGTGTCCAGCAAGGTGCCGCACTGGTGTGGCCATCCTACAATGCTGCGCCGAAAGACGGCGTGTTCGGCTGAGTTTCTCCCGATGCAGCACTATAGTGCAACATACACAGCACCTGGGGTGTCAAGAGTGAACAGGTCCTAGCTGCTTAACCAATGACTGACAAATACTATATTAAACACTTACTGTGTATAATACTTGCGTTCACAATAGTTTTACTTTACAAAACAGAACAAAAGATGTCCCCTGTAAGTAAACCCATATTAGCTGTTTCAGTTATTGAACATCCTAAGGTTTTATGACATGGGGAACAGTAGTGATATCCTAGGCGGGTGATGGAACTGGGATTGTTAATGGAAAAACATCTACAGAGAAAACTATTGGTGAATTATACTTCTCCAGAAATTTAAAACTCACAAATGTTTCATTTGTGTAATCGTTTCATAAACATGTACATTAAAAAACTAAATACGCTCCACTTTTTTAGAAAATCTTTACAGCTTGCTAGATCACCCTTTAAAGTTAAGCTGTTTGATTCGGCTTCAAATGTAAAGCATAAGTTCAAGCTAGCATATCATATGTCTAAAAGGTTAAACATAATTGATATGCAAATTTAAATACTACCCTTTCTTAATGGTGACACCTTATCTCTCCTATATCCCACAATTTCCATGAGCAAAGCAAAAGAAATTCTGAGGCCCTGAAGAAATAAGGCTTACTGTGGGGTTCAACTCAATCTGGTGTTTGGGCGCTTCCATGTTTTGGGGTGATATTCTGTGACAGGGTGCAGGCACCAGAAGAATTTTAGCCTTGTTCATCACATTGGAGAATGAGGGTCTGGGTAAATATCTAATCTGGTGAAGAACCATCCCTTCTTTAAACCCCATGGTGACCAACTATAGTTTATTCTCTATTTCGTTCCTTTGCCATAACAAAATAAAAGTCTTGTGTTATTTATGGAAGGGAAGACTTTTTGTTTCTTCCAATTTTTTTTTAAAAACAAAGGTTTAAGGAAAGGCAACCCTTAATGTGCATGTTTTTCACAGAAATTTGCCTTTGAAAACTAGAGGCAATAAATAAGGCCGAAATCTGTATTTTGTTTTTGGATACACATGTTATTTGTGTCTGTGTATTCATTTTTATGCATGACTTTATATGGAATGGTTAAAATAACTTATGATGCAACTTAACAGGAAAGATCACAAACATTCCAATGAGTGCTATGTCCCAGGTTTTACATAAAGTAGTGTTTACCTAGAGTGGTGCTGTGTAGGACACTCTGAATGGAAATTAACCAGAACTATAACCATCTACTTCCAATAATATAACTTTTATGCCCAAATTACGCAAAGATTTAGCTAATCTGCTAAAGGGGGGAGTCGCCATTTCTTTTGATAATTTGTTCACCCATCCGTAGCCTCTCTAATCTCCATTAGAATGTGTTTGTTGCTGTCGCTAGCTGATGAAAAAACTAAAGTGACAACTTCCTCATCCTTAATTTGTCTTTCTTTGTTCCTTAAGATGTCATCAGTGTCAACCTCTTCCGAGAATGCAGATGCGTTAGGGATTTCCTTGTGTTTCTTAATAGCATTGGTGTCTGCACACTTCTTTGTCAATTCTGTGAACATGACAGCTGCTTCATTGACAGACGATATCTTTGTTAAGTCATTAGTGTTAAGTGTGTCTGAAACTACAGTGCCCTTCTCTGTTTTACTTTCCTCAGACACTACAGAGTTTTGTGTGTTGTTCTTCTGAGCGACAATTATTCCAGAGGTTTCAGGTTCACTTGTTTTGTCCTGCAGTGAGTTAACAGCTTCAGAGACTTCATGTTTATTTGCTATGTCCTGCTGTGCGTCAACTGCTTCAGAGACGTCAGCCTCATTTGTTATGTTTGACTATATCCTGGACCTGCCCGGCCGCGCCCAAAATGGCGCCGGTATAAATGGGACTCGTAACTCCTTGTTGTGTACTGGTTGCCCAACCTTGATATCACGAGATACGTATGCAGTTTTGAAGCACATGGCGAGCAGGGACGAGAATTGATTGAACATTTTGACATCCCTATTGATATTAAGTTCTGATGTGTTATTGATTACTGTACTATTGAAAGTTTGAATTAACGTCACCCATGGTACTTGCCCGCAAATGTATATCTAGATAATTTTATTGTAACTGGCCCAGTCGTACTTTAATTATAAAATGTACATCCACCGATTCCGCAACTGTTAGACACCTTAGTTCTTGCAACCTAATGGCCCGCCCGTTACGTTCTTTTACAGTGTAAATGTCCCCTCATCATATACGATTCC
The DNA here is from genome assembly GCF_964263255.1 of Lissotriton vulgaris. Taxonomy (NCBI): domain Eukaryota; kingdom Metazoa; phylum Chordata; class Amphibia; order Caudata; family Salamandridae; genus Lissotriton; species Lissotriton vulgaris. The sequence goes on from NC_141691.1 coordinate 2,047,577,527, forward strand.
AGTTTGCTCCGTGGCCGGCCCACGTGGTTATAGGCCCGTATTTGTATACTGACATTTTCACAATAAAGGTTTTTAAAACAAAACATGGTAGTAGTACTTACATTGGAAAAGTTTTGAATAATAGCCACTGTTTTCGAATCAGTAAAAGGCAAGTGAAATAAAGCAGTCCAATTACATGACGGATAAAAGGTATAATACGCAGGAACGCAGTAAAGATAAATGGTCAAGGGCTGTTGTGTTTTCCACTCCTGCAACATAAAGTGATCGATAAGAATCTGATATTCAGGCCTATTGTCGACTAAGACAGCAGGCCGAGCCTCTTTTGCTCAACGGCTCCCTCATGGGACGAAGAAACGCCCTTTTTCTCGAAGTAGGAATATTTTACTTGCAGGACAGTTGTAAAGTTCCCGGGAAAATACATTAGCCTGGAACATTATAACATATATGTTTAAGAAAAAAAAATGTTCGAAAGCAATGAAAAGCGTTATTATGACCAAGCCTTTCATCATTAGAATAACAAAAGTAAAATGAACCAATGAAAAGTTTTATTAACAAGTCACATGACCTGTTATGCTTATGTTACGCGCTGCGCGCCGCGCTCTGGATCGCTTCCGGGAAGGTGTGCCTTGCGCACCGGAGTACTTCCGGGTGCGCTAACGCGGCGCGTCATATGACGCATTACGCGACAACGCAGGTCCAGAATATAGTCAAAATGTCTCCACCAACCAGCGGTCGGAACACAATCCCTTTCAGTAGTCCAAAAAGTTCTGTTAAATGACAACAGAAGGGACAGTCTACAAGAACCTTCAGTCAAAGAGGGGAGGGCAAGTTCTTCTCTACCTTTTCACGTTGGGGCTCCACCGGAACTTATAGAATTTGGGCGGGGTGGGTGGCGGAGCCGAGCTGTCTTGCAGCCATCATGGCGTCGAGCTCAGTTCATCTCACTAGTTTCGTATTTCTCATGAGGGGTTGTTCCTAATGTTTCTATTTTAGCGAGGTCAAAAAGAGATCCCATTAGTGGCCTACTGATTTTGCTCGATTCCTTTTGTTTTTTAAAACGATTTTTCACTATCTGCAAAGACTAAACAGAGTATTGCGACTCTGTGCTTGTTTGTTATTAGAGAATGAAGCAAAGAGATCCAATTCTAAAACAGTAAATGCTTGGATAACAATCAATCAAATGGAGAGAGAAGCAGGCACGACGGATTACAACGGGGGCAAAGGCCTGCGTTACCTACCCTTCACTATCTGCAAAGAGAGAATACTCCTAAAAGAAAAAAAGGGGGGGGCAGCGTTCAAAGCACATCAGCGTGAATAGACACGAAAATGTTTTTACCTACCACGTACTTGACATTTTAAAGCTTTTCATATTTGCTATTAAAAAACCATTGAAATTCACTGAAAAAAACATAGGTTATAGACCATATATAGTTAGGGATTCGCATTTACAAAACCTTAATTTACTCGCACAAAACCATAGAAATTCGCATATATAGTTAGTTGCAATAACTATATATCGCGCACCCGCAATCCACTGCTGATGATGTCACATATTACATCATTCATGACATGGTCAGTGACATCACTGATGACATCACTGATGACATCTCAAATGACATCACTGATGACATCTCAAATGACATCACTGATGACATCTCAAATGACATCACTGATGACATCACTGATGACATCTCATTTGACATTACTGATCACATCACTGATAATATCATTCATGTGATAATACGATGAACCTCTTCAGACTCTAATATAACCTTAGATACAATCAGTGTAAACAGACACTCACAGATTGTCACTCATCCATGGAGTTACTCATACATCTAGTCAGTCATGAAAAGAATCAATCACTCCTCCATTTCCTCAACTATACAGTTATACACACCTTACTTATTCAAACATATACTAACACATATTTACTCTCTTATACAATCCCTGATACAAGTTCACAATGATCCATACAGCCACTCACACATTCACTGGCTCTTATGCACAGTTATTTATATATGTCAACTCTCACATGTACTGTGTTTTACATATGTACATACTTTGACATGTAGCACTGAGAAATCCATTCAATCACCAATACACTCATGCAGACAGTCAACCGCCCATACAGCTGTTTCCACATGCAGTTTTGAACCCATACATCTAGTGAATCAACTGTTCATACATCTATGCAAAGAGTCACACACCTCCCAGACACCCACACACACACACTCACTCTCCCATACAAATACTTGAGCAACCAATCAATAACCCATATAGTTACTCATATAGCTACTGATCAACACATGCAGCAGTTTACAGAACAACAGATATAATGATGCACAAATTAAGACAGTTTAGTCACCAACCCATGCTCTCAGTGAGACACATTTAATCACTCACTCATACAGTCAGTCATGCACCTACTAAATCCTTCATCCACACACTTATACATCCACTCATTCTTCAATATGTAAGACATATTTTAACTTTACAGAAACATACAGTCACTGGATGTTGTCATCAGTGATGTCATCAGTGATGTCACTGACCATGTCATGAATGATGTAATATGTGACATCATCAGCAGTGGATTGCGGGTGCGCGATATATAGTTATTGCAACTAACTATATATGCGAATTTCTATGGTTTTGTGCGAGTAAATTAAGGTTTCGTAAATGCGAATCCCTAACTATATATGGTCTATAACCTATGGTTTTTTCAGTGAATATATATATATATATATATATATATATATATATGCGTGTTTATATGTATATCTATTCAAATATGTTATCTATTGGCTTGCATGTTTCTTCCTACCACAGGCCGTGGCATAAATCAGTGGGCATTTCACTGGGACATAAATATAGTGCCACTCAAAAGCACAGTTTCCCAAACATTTGGTAGAAGGCACTAGACAGTAATCAGTGATTTCTAGTACCTGTATATACTTGGTTGTCTTTAGAAGGGTTCCATAGTAATTACAACATTTATTGAAAGTTGTGATAATGATTCATCAGCATACACCAGCATTGGCATATTTACTTATCACATTGAAACCAAGCACAATTTATTGGCGAAGCAAAAGTGGATATTTAAATTTTTATGTTGAAACTACACCCCCTTAAACTTTGTGAACGACATTTGAAGCAGTTGCATCTTACTCAAAAGGGAAATTTTGTAACAATGCAAGTTATTGCAGCTTTGGGATTGACTAGTTAAGCAGTTTCTTCGGGCTGCAGTCTACTTAAAGACTTCACACTATTTCTTCTGACTCAAAAAGGACATCTAGTAAATACTTGTGTCACTGTAGCCATCAGAATGGGCAGACCGATGGGCTTTGCCAATGCTTGTTAATATTTGTACGTCACCCCTTCAGCAGTTCTTATTGAGCCCTAAAGACAGGCTGTATTATGTTAAAAGGTTGGACCTATAGTAATATTTTATAAGTCAGTAAAAGCCAATATTGTTTTTTTTAGTGTTGAAAAGCTAGTAATCCCAATGGCTAGTGCAGAGAGACAGGGGTTCATCTCCGCCATGCTAACTTATAAATGGGTCTGCTCAGGTTGGTGCTTCAAGGGCCCAAACGAATCAGTGCTTTAAAACCCAAATAAAGGTTAAATCAAATTTAATGTCACTAGATGGCAATGTGCAATTATACTAAGTTGCCACTTTGTCACCGAATTATCCAGTGCCTGTTTACGGTTGCCCACAAAGTTGTGTCCTGCAGACAGCCTCCTGGGGGAAGTGTGAACGACTCTCAGCAAAGTCTACAGAGGACCTGCTGGGGGAGAAGATTTATCTTCTACTGGCAGGAAAAGCCACAAAGGGTGTGAACCCTAAAGTCAAGCTTCACGAGGGGAAGTCACCTTTGAAGGGAGATATCAAATACACGTAAGGATGGGGTGCCCCTTTGTTTAGGTAGACAGGAGGGCGTCAGGGACAGCAAGGGGAAAACACTGGTTAGACCAGTTTTCTCATGGGTATGTAACCAACAAGTCGCCACAAACCGAGTTGTCTACTGAGCTCTAGAGACCAAGAGAAGGGTTCTGTCATCTTGAGAGGTTTTTTTTTCTTTTATTTAAGTCAAGTTAACAATACAAAGTTCAACAGTCATCCACAGTAGCATTATCTTATTCAGCAATCAACACCATATAATTACAGTCAGTTTCACACTTTGGCAGTACATAAACAGTACAGGAGATTTGAGGCCATCAGGCCAATGTTTGTAGCCAGCTGCTCCTCCACCATCAATTCCCTTCAACATTGCACTGTAAGTGCCGTGCTATCCCACCCAGTACAACTCAACGTGCAGTGACCCAGGCTGAGGTTTTTACCGCTTGCCTCGGCGATGGGCGGATCTATTATATCATGAGCGAGTAAGTATGTGTGCTGCAGGGCCCAAATGTCCGTGGCCCTGTTGGTTGGTGGTATTTAGTGTAATATGTGTCCAATTGCTCACTACAATAGTTTAGATCGCAAATCCCCTTTGTAATAATGGGTGTTCGGTTGCTGCTATGCACACATGCAGTGCACCTTTTGCCAGCAGTATCACTTGCCATATGTACTTGAGTACGGAGCTAGGAACATTATTGGTGCACCCAACAAGTTCTGCTTTCGATTTAGTTCCATTTCAGTGTCAGTCGTCTGCCACCGTCGGACAAAGGCTTGCTGTGTGAAGGCAATACGCATCCGAGGGAATGTTTGCCCCGCTTCCACTTGTGTAAGTTAGTTGGGGGGGTTGGGGTTTAATAGATGCGATGTAAAAACTTAAAATGGATGAGCCGCAGTCGGACATTTGGAACCAGGGCTCTTAGTTGCCCACAGCAGTATGTCGACTCTTTATTTGTTATTGTGTCTCCTAAAACCTCCTCCCATAGTTCTCTCACCCTAAGCTTCACGATTGGCGCCTCTGCTTGTAGTGGGAGATAGGGGCACAGACAAACCACTGATTATTTTGTAAAGTGTGGAACAGGCTGCTTTATTGAAACAGGGGCATATTAACAGCTTATTCCTGGGCAAACCGCATTACAAAACTACCACCTCGCTTAGCATCCAATTACCTAACCAATGTCCTACCCCCACCCCTACTGTCCCACCCACAATACCCCACCTGCAAGTATCTAATTGCTATTGAATTGCATTTCAACATTTTTAACCTTAACTTTCCCCTCCAGCCTACGGCTCCAAGTATTAAACTCGAAGCAACTAAACTTCTTAGACTTGAACTTTCTGCCTTCCCTCCCTTTCCCCGTGTTTCACCAATAGCAACTCCACCCCAACTTCAGTAGCCTCTTGGAAAACTTTCCAGGCCACCACTACCCAGTTCTTCCAGTTTTTTTGTACTTGCACTGCTGGCAACTTCTTCCTGCTTGTTTTCATGCTTGTTTGTTATTCCAAAAAATGGTATGGTGGAGCGGGACATAAATAACGGGGGAGTGGAGGTTGGATAACAGTAATTTAATTAGAACACGAGCAGCGGACGGACACTGAGATATCGTGACGGTCCCCCAAGGATCACACAACAAGCTTCCTTTGGTCAGGTATGTTTATTGGTCTTCGTGGAATAATGTGCCTTGCGTCCTGCCTCTGGTCCCCTTCCTCTTGAATGTCCCTCCCCTGCCCCTTGACCAGATGTGGTGTCTGGTGTCCCCTCCCCACACCCTTGTCCCCAAGGTCCTAATGCCCCTTGCCTGGGTATGACATCTCCCCCCTTGTTACAAACAACATTTCCTCAACGCGGCCGGTGTTCACTCGTCGGGGAGTGTTGATAGAGAGAGAGAGAGAGAGAGAGAGAGATAGACTATACACCCTCACATGCCCTCATCACACTACATCTCTTCAATCAGTCTCTGTGGTTTCTTGCATGTTCTTCTCTGTCTTGTTTCTCTGTCGTTCATCTGTGTGTTTTCATCCTCCTTATTTGCCTCCGGCACTGGAGCCAGCAGTTCTTCTTCTTTTGTTTTTAGCTCCTTGAAATGTGAACTGTTCCTCGTGATGTGATATCGCCCTGCTGACGCTGTTATCATTGATCCTTTCACCTCCTTCACAGTCAGCGGGTCTTTCGAAAATGCACTGTCTCATTTTCTTTGCTGTTGTTGTCGCACTACCACTGTGTCCCCCTCCTTCAGCTTTTTGTTGGTGGTGTGCCTCCTTTGATCTGCGTATGCCTTCATTTTTGCTTTTGCCTCTTTGTCTTTTGCAGCTATGTTGCTTCGCTCCACGCTCGTCGCTGCTTCCATCTGCGGTAGTCTGGTCCTGCTCGAGCGTCCCAGGATGAGCTCCGCTGGGCATCGACCTGTGGAGCTGTGAGGGGTGTTCCTGTAGTCCCTCACATAGTGCCTGTCCTGTCGATATTTGTGTTATTCTTGCTCTCTGTATCGCCTTCTTTATGGTTCCCATGAACCGTTCTGCCATCCCATTTGCTTGTGGCCACAAAGGCGTTATCTTCCGATGTCCTATTCCTAGGTATTCCATGAACTTTCGGAATTATTCTCCTGAGAATGGCGGACCATTGTCAGTTTTTAGTGTTTGGGGCGAGCCCCATGCTCCGAACACGTCATCCATGACTGGCAGTGTTGCATTTGCTGACGTTGACGCTACTTGCCTGACTATTTGAAACCAGGAAAACTCATCTATTATCACCAGCAGGTAGTTTCCTGTCTCCAATGGTCCATAGAAGTCTGCCGCCAGTTCGGTCCACACCGCTTCCGGTAGTTCAGACTTCTTTAGTGGCTCCGGCTTGGGCGGTGGCCCAGCTACTTGGCAGACGTGGCAACGCGTGACAGCCTCCTCAACCATGCTGTCTAACCCTGGGAACCACACTTTCTCCCGTATCATCTTCTTGGTTGCGACCATCCCTCGGTGTGACTCGTGCGCCAGTTCTATTGTCCGTTTCCTCAGCGTTCTTGGTATTACTATTCTCGCTCCCCTCATCATGATGCCATTTCCTGTTTCTGAGAGCTCTTCATTTATTTTCTTGAAGGCCAGCAGTTCCTCCTTTATTACTCCTTCATCCAGGATGCTGTTGTTAATGTGTCTCCACCTTTGCTGTTTTGTCGTTTTCTGTATCGCTTGCATGGTGGGGTCTCGCTTTGTTTCATGTTCCAGATCTGCCATCGTGATTGAGGCAGGTGTGTTGTGCTTCAGTATGAAGTTCAGATATTCTTCCGCCATTGTCGTGATCTCAATTGCATGCGGCAAAGGATGTCTGGACATGTAGTCAGCCGGGTTGTGTTCCTTGCCAGGCTTGTGTATTATTTTGAAGTTATAGTCCATTAGTCTTATTCCCCACTTCTCTATCCGGGGTGGTCTCTTGGCGTTGGGATTTCCGTAGATTGTTGTTAGCACTTGGTGGTCTGTTATTATCATGAATGGTTTTCCATATATGAACATGTGATAATGTTCACAGGCCCACACAACTGCCAGGCTCTCTTTCTCTGGTTGAGAGTATTCTCGCTCAACATCTGACAGGCTCTTGCTTCCATATGCCACCACATATCTTGGTGAGTCTTTTCCGGGTCTGTGTTGCGCCAGTATTGCCCCCAGCCCCACTGGGCTGGTATCTACCGTCAGTTCGGTGCACAATAGCGAATCAAAGTATGCCAGGTGTTCTACTGCGGTCACAGCTCCTCTGATCTCTTCAAAGGCCTTGCTGCATTCTTTTGTCTATGCAAAGCTCTGTCCTTGTTTTGTCAGTTCTCGCAGTGGCGCGCTGATTGTGGCAAAATCTTTGATATACCTTGCACAGTAACTGGCAGGACCAAGGAATGACCTCACTTCCGCCACATCCCGTGGCTGCCTGGCTTTTTCCAACGTGTCCACCTTGCTGCGATCTGGCCGCATTCCTTTTTTGGAAAAGATGTGTCCGAAGAATACCAGTTCTTCTCGCCCCAGCTCACACTTGTCTTTGTTTAACGTGAGCCCTGCCTGCTCTAGTTGAGAGCATACTTCCCGCAGCGCCCTGTCATGTTCCTCATCCGACTTGCCGAATACTAAGATGTTGTCGCTGTAGTTCAGGCTATTCTTTACTGGCCTTATCACTTGTCTTATTGTCTCTTGAAATATTTCAGCGGCTAAGGATATTCCAAAACTCAGACGCTTGTAGCGCAACAGGCCAAGGTGCGTGGAGAATGTTGTTATGTATCTTGACTGAGGATCGAGTTCTAGCTGGTGATATCCTTTGCATAAGTCTAGTTTGGAGAATCTCCTGGTGCCTGTTAGGCAGCTGATGATGTCGTCGAGATGAGGTCCAGGGTGTCTTTCCCGTTCAATTGCTGTGTTTGGTACTCTCATGTCAACACATGCGAATTTTGGACGTGTTTTTCTTTGGTACAGCCACTATTGGCGACACCCAGGGCGTCGGCCCTTCAGCTGGTTCTATTATGTCCTGTTTGAGCAGTGCCTCAATCTCTTCTTCTACTTGCGGTTGCAGGTGTATTGGCACTCGCCGGTGGTGTTGAGCTATCGGCTTTATTGCTTCATTGATGTGCAGTTATTTGGCGCCCCTTTAGCTTTCCTAGCCCTTTCAGTAGTTTGGGATATTCTTTTAAGATGCTCTTTTTTTCCGACATGTTATACGTCATCTCGAGCAGGCCCATCACTTGGGCTGTGACGTTACTCAACAGGCACGGTGCTAGGATGTCACCTCTCAGTACATGAATCTCTTCCTTTGTCGTTTGACTTTTGTATGTAAGGTTCTCTGTGAATTTTCCCAAGTTGGTCACAGGTCTTTTTGACCCCCATGTGAACACCTCAACTTTCGACGGTTTCAGCCCTGGTTTCACTTCTATCCTTTCATATTCCGACGCACACATGATGTTGCATGTGGCGCTGCTGTCGAGCACGAACCGTGCTCTGTGTGGTCCTACATCAAAGGTTACAGACTCTGTCTTCTTTATGGTGCTCTTGTCTACGAAGCAGATGCTTTCTTCAGTTTTGTCTTCCTCTGTGGGCATGACAGCAGTGTCTGACATGAGGTACAGTCGCTCTACCTTTTCTTCTTCTTCTTCACCTGCCGACTCTATTGAAGAGCTTCTGTTCGCTGTCTCGACATGCCTGACGTGTCTGCTTGTCGTCATCCGCGGTCTTCCCGGCCTTCCTCTTTCACTTCAAAATTGCAACCCTTGGCAAACACTGGTAAAGTGATTGCTCCTGTTGCATTTCCTGCATGTTTGGTCAAACGCTGGGCATGCGCCTCTATGTGGAAATTCAAGTCCGCATCTGTAGCATAGTGATTCCGTTTGTCTTTTTGTCGCTTGGTCATTTTTTCCTTTCTTCCAGTTGTTGGTGCGACTGTTGTCTGTCATGAGGTGTGCTTGTTCGACTTTTCGTTTTTTTCCTTGCTCCATTTCTTTTGCTTGTAGTGCCGCTCTTGCTTCCGCCCTTGCTAGTGATAGGATGTTTTCTAGTGATGTCGGTTCCTTCAGAATCCTTGTGCGGAATTATGTGTCACGACACCCTTCAATGATGCGCAGGCGAATTGCTTGTTCGTTATCGTATTTGTCGAACTTGCAGTGAGTTACTAGCTTCCTTAGTCTCGTCGCAAAATCATCTAGTGACTCATCAGTATGTTTGAAAGGCTATGGTGAACGTATATCGCTCGAAATCAATGTATCTTTGCGGGTCAAATTTGTTTGTTAGGCACTTTATTAGGTCTTTGTAAGTTGATATCTCGTTTTCTGGTAAGGTCACTAGTAGGTCATCCACTTCATCGCGTACGAGGTTAAGGAACAGACTAATTGCTTGGCCTCTGTGACGTCAGTGGCCTCCATGTATCTCTCAAATGTCTTGACCCATCGCTCCCATCTTATCCCCACTTGTGGCTCAGAGAGGTTAAATGGGAGAGGTCTACGATATTGGGCACTCTGCTTTGGCTCTGCCATTTCCTATTTCTGTGTTTTTGTGTTTTCCTTCTTGCTGTCACTATCTATGCCCCACTATGTATTCCTTGTTCTGTTTATTATTATCTTCTTGGCATCACTTTGTGCCTTCTTTGTGCCTTTTTCTATAGTTTCCTGTTCTTTATTATTATTTTCTTTGTTATTTCTTTATTTTCTTCTTTATTGTTGTTCTTTGCCCTTGTGGTGCTCTTTCCTGCACTTTTTCCTCTTTTTGTGGTGCTTTTCTTTGCACTTTTTCCTCCTTTTCGATATTGCCTGGTTTCAAAAGGGCCGCCGGCCCTTTCCACCTTCCTATTGGTCCTCTCGCCTGATTCTAAAATGGCCACTGAAACTCTCCCAAAACTTCGGGACCAATCAACACGTTGCCTGGTTTCAAAAAGGCCGCTCGTTGTCCTCGTGCTCTGATTGGCTCTTTTGCCTATCTTTAAGATGGCCACCGAGACTCTCGCGAGAGCTCGCGCTATTTGGCCTTTGAATCTCGCACTTCTCGCGTTCACGCTCAGCGCTTACCAGGCAATTGAAGGATTGTCTTTCCAGCAGTCGGGGTGGGCTCCCGCGCCGTTGCATTCCACGATGGCGCGAAGCAAGGTGGGCTCCTGGATTCACTGCAATTTTCTTCTTCACAACGCGATCCAGGGTGGGCTCCTGGTTTCCAGTCCGCGAGACAGGCGACACACACGTCGGTTCTTCCCCTCGTCGCCAGTTGAGATACCGTGACAGTCCCCCAAGGATTACACGACAAGCTTCCTTTGGTCAGGTATGTTTATTGGTCTTCGTGGGACAATGTGCCTTGCGTCCTGCCTTTGGTCCCCTTCCTCTTAGAATGTCCCTCCCCTGCCCCTTGACCGGATGTGGTGTTCGGTGTCCCCTCCCCACACCCTTGTCCCCAAGGTCCTAATGTCCCTTGCCTGGGCATGATAGACACTAAGAGAAAATCAACAGATGCCAGATTCCGAGGGCAGACTGACGTGATCCTTCGGTGGTGCGTTGATGCAAATTGGTAAATACCACAATGAAGGGAGCGCCGTATTCAGTAATCAGTATTCGGAAATGTAAATTTGTTCCCCATTGATTAAATCAAAAGACAGATTTCCCTGAATCCACAGATCCACTATTTATTGCACTTCACTTTAAGATAGTATTTCCACAACGATTATGACAGTTCATCAATATTAATTGACAAGCTTGTGGCAGTTCATCAACAGAAGTTCCTAATAAATTCAGCAAACGCGTTTCGTCCAACGTAGGACGTCATCAGGTCTGAAAAGAAAAACAAAACACTGTTCATATTTCCCATACCACATAATTAAAATCATCTTGATTGAGGACACAAATTTCCTAAGCATTAAATTCTTCACATTATCATCAACATCCCCAATATATGATTGTCAACAGCATCAACAATGTCCCTCTATGGGCGTGGCTAGGTGCCGAACATGGGGGCCGCGTTGTAGTGGAGCTCCTGGCCGGGACTTTGTTCACCCTGCCTTTCTGCCGACTCTGGGAGCCATCCTACTGAGAAAGCTGTCTGCCTGACTGCGGAATCAACCGGGATCACACGCCTGAGACGGCGGGGCTGTGGGCCCCCGGGCCAGCTGGAATCTTTGACCTTGAGCGTCGTCGGTGCTCCTCGGCTCTGAGTCTTCGGTGGGGGAGGCCGCTGGAGGCCTGCGCCCGGGGACCGGCTTCTGCTTCCGCCTGCTGCCGCGTGGCTGGGGATGGCGAGAGTCGGTGCATGACCAATGCTACATCACCGCAGTGAGGGAGGTGGAACACCGCTAGACCGGAAGCTCCAGCTCCTACATCGGCTTCCGCGCAGAGGCCTACCATCTTGCAGAGTGCTGCCTGCCCCACGACAAACCTTCTGAGAGGGAGGGGGCAGCTCGCAGTGCCTTGCTCCGCTGCCCCGTGCCTGCCCTCCATGGGGTGCCGTGTCCTGGGTGCCCGACCAGCGGCCGGCCGCGTGTGCAGCTGCAACGCTGCAATTAGCTGTGCTGTTAGGATTGATTGCGGTGCCCGCCCTGAAGTTGCTCCTGATCCCCCTGTGACTGAGTGGCCACTTCATAGTAAGCCGGAAGCGCCCCTGTGACCCTGTGCGATGAGGAGGCCTGCTGACTGGAAGCGGACAGGGGGTGCAGTGGACTGGCTCTGTGGTCCTGCAGCCCTGACTGAGATTTGGGCCCCCTGCTTGTCATCTGACGTGGGCACGGACCCATAGATTGGAACTGGTCACCGTGAGTACTGCCCGCGCTCTCACCCCCCCTGTCTGCGGCCTACAGACTGCTTCCACGTGAACTGTATCTGCCCAGTGGTGCTTGGCCTTGACGGTGTGTTGGGGGCAGCGACTGCTGCGGGCGTCTAGTGGCCCTTCCATTTCCACCTCTTGTCATTGCCACATTTCCATGGGGCCCTGGCAGGGGAAGCAACCAGAGGGGCACGGCACTGAGGATCCGTCTTGGGGGACTGCGGAGTTGGCCACCGAGGCCTCTTCGATCAGCTGCGTCCCGCCAACTGCTCTGTCACCCCCCCGATAAATTGGACCTGCTTCTACAGGAGATACGGGATTCGCGGCAAGCTATCAAGCACCAGATGAGCACGCTCACTACGGGCCTTAACCTCCTGTGAGCAGATGATGGCAACCTTGCAGCTTCTGTCAAAGACCACACCCGCACATTCTGACCTGGTGCCTCAACAAATAGATCATGCCGCCCAGCTGGTGCACTTGAATGAACAAATGACCGTCCTGCTGGACAGGGCCGATGATGCGGAAGGGAGGGCGCGACAAAATAACATCTGCATTATTGGGCTGCCGGAGCACCTCCAAAGGTGCTGACGCAACGCACTTTGCTGAGCAGTGGCTAAGAGATAGGATTAGCCCGGATGGTCTTTCTGACACCTTCTGCGTGGAATGAGCACACCGTATCCCTACGGCCAGGTCGACTGCCGGCTGGCCACCCAGACTACTTATTGCCCGCGTTCTCCGTTACAGAGACTGTGATCTCCTTTTTGCAGAAAGCACGGGAAAATGCCCTGATACTGTTTGAAAATGTCAGAATTTCTATGTATCCAGATTACACTGTGCAGGTACAGTGCCAGAGGGCCTTCTACCAGCCGCTCAAGAAGAAGCTCCAGGCCCTTAATCTGAAATACGCTCTGCTGTTCCTAGCACTTTTAAAAACCATCTACAATCAGAAGACCCATTTCTTTGTTTTCCCCAAAGCGGCGTACGACTGGCTTGAACATACCATGACCACTCAATCTCTGGATGGCATCGACCGGTGGGTGCATGGGCCTCGGCGCAGTCCAACCGGTACTCTGCTGTCTCTCCCTCCTGCACAGAAACCAACCCTGGAACAGGCCGTGATGGAGCAGGAATCGGCGCTGGAAGTGGCCGGTGCCATGAGGGACCCTACACAGATTTCTTCCTCTCCGAAACAATCTGAGGATGAAGTGACGCCGTCGGACTCTGGCAGCAATTACCCTTTGTTACCCTCAATCCCTCTCCAGGTGGTCAAGGACCTGTTTGGCTGAGGTGGCGGCCTGTCTTCTGCGACACTTTCGTAACTATGATTTAGACTTCGCAAGATGTTGATATTATTGTATGGTGTGGAAACAGCTTTCCACCTAAGTAACCTTTATTTCCCAGGTTCGGAATACCTCATTGTTCATCATCCTACTCTGTCCCGGCAGGGAGGTACTCTTGGGTGTGTTCATGCGGCGAGTGTTTGGTGCTGGGCCCGCCCTCCATGCAATTGCATTCACTGCATGGTATAACCTTTTTTACTCAATGTTTGTTAATCAGAGTTTGGACCAGCACAGTTCGATGGCTGGCCCTAGTATTGGGGATTGTTAGGTCTCGGCATCGAGACCTATTGTTATGGAGTTCGCTCTGAAGGGAGATAGAGCTGTGAGCGCGTCGACCAGGGTCTGTGAACGCGCACACACACAGGCAGGCATGCGCTGTGCACACACAGACACACACAGAAACAGACACACGCACACACGCACACACACACACACACACACACCCCCCATCCCTCTCTGCCCACTCCCTCTCTGCCGCCCCCCCTCTACCCCCACTCACCGGGCTCTTTCCCTCCGCAGTGGGTCAGTCATGGCAGCAGGCAGACTCCGTGTCTTCTCCGGCGATCCTTCAGCTGATGTGCACGCCCACGCTGCGTCACGTGCGCGCCCACCACGCTGTTTTCACGCCCGTTGATCCTCAGCTTGTTATATACTTTGGCTATGGACAATTAGACCACCGTTTTGCTCCGTCAATCATGTTTTCTTGGGCTGCGGTGTCTACAAGGCAAGGGGGCAGTGCACTGCACATGGATTTATCCTCGTCACGCCAATCGGTATTGTTTAATTTTATTTCTTTCGATCAGCATGTTTTTTTGTAATCTCTGGGAGAGCCGACGCTGGGACTTGAACCCAATTCCACAGTGTCAAAGTCTGGACACGGAGTGAAAGAACGTGGCTGTGCAAGCTACCACTGGACCCACTATACTCAGTTACCATGAGGTGGAGATATCTGCCACTCACTTTCGTCACTGCACCTTTGTGTTAGCCACAATGATCATAATCATTTCTATCCACTTCCATAATAGGCTTGTATTTTCAAAGATATCCTCTAATACTGAAAAGAAATTAGGGCAATAAATATCTATACAGCAGAGTACATAAACACAAAATGTCATGACATTTTGCACACTGTTGCAGGTCCGCTGTAGTCAAGGAGATTGTCTTCTGAGAAGTGTTTAGATCCTCAAAATGACTTTCCAGTGTAGAGGACCATTGGTGCACCTGCTTATCTGGCAATATGCATAAGGATTACTACCTATCTCACTAATATTTTATCTTCGTAAATAGTTTGTTCACAGTACATTGTAAATTGTTTTCACATCATGGGAGCTCTAAAAATTGAATTCTGTTCATCGCTTGTAAATGAGGCGCTTTTTGGCATTCTTCGACAATGCTTTCAAACTAATTTCTGCTACTGCGGTAGATGGATGGCACTCCGGAGAATATTGTGTTGATCGGTATAGCTCTATAAGCCGTGCGCGCCCCTGGTGACCCTCCCGCCCGACCCCAGGTCTGCCCAGTAGAACGGCGCTCACTTCATCCCTTTGTGAGGCAGAAGGTGAGTGTGAGTGCAGAGTGCGCAGAGTGTGAAGTAGTGAGTGAAGAGTGAGTGTGCAGAGTGAGTGTGCAGAGTGCAGAGTAGTGAGTGCAGAGTAGTGAGTGCAGAGTAGTGAGTGCAGAGTAGTGAGTGTGCAGAGTAGTGAGTGCAGAGTAGTGAGTGCATAGTGAGTGTGCAGAGTAGTGAGTGCAGAGTAGTGAGTGTGCAGAGTAGTGAGTGTGCAGAGTAGTGAGTGTGCAGAGTAGTGAGTGTGCAGAGTAGTGAGTGCAGTGTAGTGAGTGTGCAGAGTAGTGAGTGTGCAGACTACTGAGTGTGCAGACTACTGAGTGCAGAGTTGTGAGTGTGTAGAGTAGTGAGTGCAGAGTAGTGAGTGTGTAGAGTAGTGAGTGCAGGGTAGTGAGTGCAGAGTAGTGAGTGCAGAGTAGTGAGTGCAGAGAGTAGTGAGTGCAGAGAGTAGTGAGTGCAGAGAGTAGTGAGTGCAGAGTAGTGAGTGCAGAGAGTAGTGAGTGCAGAGTAGAGAGTGCAGAGTGCAGAGTAGTGAGTGCAGAGTAGTGAGTGCAGAGTAGTGAGTAGTGAGTGCAGAGTAGTGAGTGCAGAGTAGTGAGTGCAGAGTAGTGAGTAGTGAGTGCAGAGTAGTGAGTGCAGAGTAGTGAGTGCAGAGTAGTGAGTGCAGAGTAGTGAGTACAGAGAGTGCAGAGTAGTGAGTGCAGAGAGTGCAAAGTAGCGAGTGCAGAGTAGTGAGGAGTGCAGAGTAGTGAGGAGTGCAGAGTAGTGAGTGCAGAGTAGTGAGTGCAGAGAGTGCAGAGTAGTGAGTGCAGAGTGCAGAGTAGTGAGTGCAGAGTGCAGAATAGTGAGTGCAGAGTAGTGAGTGCAGAGTAGTGAGTGCAGAGTAGTGAGTGCAGAGTGCAGAGTAGTGAGTGCAGAGTAGTGAGTGCAGAGTAGTGAGTAGTGAGTGCAGAGTAGTGAGTGCAGAGTAGTGAGTAGTGAGTGCAGAGTAGTGAGTAGTGAGTGCAGAGTAGTGAGTGCAGAGTAGTGAGTGCAGAGAGTGCAGAGTAGTGAGTGCAGGGTGCAGAGTAGTGAGTGCAGAGTGCAGAGTAGTGAGTGCAGAGTAGTGAGTGCAGAGTAGTGAGTGCCTAGTAGTGAGTGCCTAGTAGTGAGTGCCTAGTAGTGAGTGCCTAGTAGTGAGTGCAGAGTAGTGAGTGCAGAGTAGTGAGTGCAGAGTAGTGAGTGCAGAGTAGTGAGTGCAGAGTGCAGAGTAGTGAGTGCAGAGTGCAGAGTAGTGAGTGCAGAGTAGTGAGTGCAGAGTAGTGAGTGCAGAGAGTGCAGAGTGCAGAGTAGTGAGTGCAGAGAAGTGAGTGCAGAGTAGTGAGTGCAGAGTGTAGTGAGTGCAGAGTAGTGAGTTCAAAGTAGTGAGTGCAGAGTGAAGAGTAGTGAGTAGTGAGTGCAGAGTAGTGAGTGCAGAGTGCAGAGTAGTGAGTGCAGAGTAGTGAGTGCAGAGTGCAGAGTAGTGAGTGCAGAGTGCAGAGTAGTGAGTGCAGAGTGCAAAGTAGTGAGTGCAGAGTAGTGAGTGCAGAGTGGTGAGTGCAGAGTAGTGAGTAGTGAGTGCAGAGTAGTGAGTGCAGAGTAGTGAGTAGTGAGTGCAGAGTAGTGAGTAGTGAGTGCAGAGTAGTGAGTAGTGAGTGCAGAGTAGTGAGTGCAGAGTAGTGAGTGCAGAGTAGTGAGTGCAGAGAGTGCAGAGAGTGCAGAGTAGTGAGTGCAGAGTAGTGAGTGCAGAGTGCAGAGTAGTGAGTGCAGAGTAGTGAGTGCAGAGTAGTGAGTGCAGAGTAGTGAGTGCTGAGTAGTGAGTGCTGAGTAGTGAGTGCAGAGTGCAGAGTAGTGAGTGTAGAGTGCAGAGTAGTGAGTGTAGAGTGCAGAGTAGTGAGTGTAGAGTGCAGAGTAGTGAGTGCAGGGTATTGAGTGCAGAGTAGTGAGTGCAGAGTAGTGAGTGCAGAGTGCAGAGTAGTGAGTGCAGAGTGCAGAGTAGTGAGTGCAGAGTGCAGAGTAGTGAGTGCAGAGTGCAGAGAAGTGAGTGCAGAGTAGTGAGTGCAGAGTGCAGGGTAGTGAGTGCAGGGTAGTGAGTGCAGAGTGCAGGGTAGTGAGTGCAGGGTAGTGAGTGCAGGGTAGTGAGTGCAGGGTAGTGAGCGCAGGGTAGTGAGTGCAGGGTAGTGAGTGCAGGGTAGTGAGTGCAGGGTAGTGAGTGCAGAGGAGTGAGTGCAGAATGCAGAGTTGTGAGTGCAGAGTTGTGAGTGCAGAGTAGTGAGTGCAGAGGAGTGAGTGCAGAGGAGTGAGTGCAGAGTAGTGAGTGCAGAATGCAGAGTTGTGAGTGCAGAGTAGTGAGTGCAGAATGCAGAGTTGTGAGTGCAGAGTAGTGAGTGCAGAATGCAGAGTGAGTGTGCAGAGCAGTAAGTGCAGGTGCAGAGCGGTGTGTGCTGTTGAGTGCAGAGTGCTGTGTGCTGTTGAGTGCAGAGTGCTGTGTGCTGTTGAGTGCAGAGTGCTGTGTATTGGCAATGTAAATGACAATGTCATTTGTTTATGATTTAAAGAAAAAAAAAGAAATGTCATGAGCAATGCCAATAGCTCTTCCTTTAATGATGCCGAGACCATTGCATTGTAAATGCTTGTTTTTTCAGGGGTTGTTTATGTTGGTTCCTGGTCCACACCCTATTCTTTATTGTGTTGTGTACACAACATCACCCTGGGTCGCCCTTCTTTCCACAAATGTTGACGCATGGCTGTTCTGACTAAGTATAAAATACTGACATGGAATGTGCAGGGAATGGGATCTGTGCATAAGCGACATAAAATTTATGCTCAATTGAACAGGCGCAAGGCCCACATAGCCTTACTCCAGGAAACGCACATGACTGACTCCGAGGTTGCTAAACTGCACTGGAAATGGAAAGGGCAAGTTTATAATACATCTTATTCTGCCTTTGCACGTGGGTTGCTTATTTAGGTGAGAAATAGGGTGTCTTTTGAGCTGCTGGAACGGAGGGTGGACACTGAAGGGCACAGGCTGGACAGAACTCCAATTGTTTTGGGCAGCCTGTACGCCGCCCCGAACTATGAACCAACTGCTTATCTTACTGGCCTCAATGCGGTTTTGATGGACTGGGTACAGTGCCCCCGGGGTTCTCGGGTTTTAATTCTGTGCTAGATGTACAATTGGACGCTCTTATCCCCCAGTGCAGGGCGCAGTTCCTACTAAGATAGCAGAGTTCCTACATGCCTGGGCAGTTGGTTGGGGGGGGGATCAATGACAAATGGCGCACACAACACCCGTCTGACCGCGAATATTCATTTTACTCCCCCCCCCGCACCAACTGCACTCGCGAATTAACAGGATTTTCTGCTCCCCGTCCCTATAATCCCATGTGCTTGAATCCACGTACCTCAGGAACACACTATCCGACCACAATCCACTGGAGGTGCTACCCTCCCCCCAGTCCCGACTTGGAGACTAAGGCCACTCACTCTAGAAAATGGGGTGTTCAGGGACACTCAGGGTACCGCTATCACCAATTACTTCAGAGAAAATACAGGTCGGCATCCTCATGTCTAGTTAAATGGGATGCATTTAAGTCAGTCATTAGGGGGGTGGCCATAGGGGCTACCCCACCCCCGCGCCCTATATTGCAGGTATTCCTCCCGGATGGCACTGTGGCAAATACCTAGGCTGATATTAACATGGCGTTTTGCACCTATTATAAGTCCACCTACGGTGCCCCGCCCGCTATGCCCCAAGATCTCCTGACTAATTTCCTGGACAACCTCACCTTCCCCGTACTGACGACAGATGCACAATCAGACTTGGAGGCCCCTATCACCGGAGCCTTTAAGAGCCTCCCTAAGAATAAACACCAGGGCTGGATGGACTCCCAGCGGAGTTTTATTTGACTTATGCTGAACAACTCACTCCACGCCTGTTGACTCTTTACAAGATGGCACTAGAAAAATGCACACTTCCTGTAACAACTATGCAAGCACTGGTTGTATCCCTCCTCAAGCCCAACAGAGACCCTCGAGACATATTGGGATACCGCCCTCTCTCCATGTCAGCTACCGAGTATAAAATACTCAGTAAAATACTAGTGCAGCGTCTGCTTCCTTATCTCCCCAGACGTATTCACACGGATCAATATTAGGTGCCTCCACTATCTGATGGAACGCACTGCAACTCAATTCGACACCGCTGGGTGCATCTCTCTAGATATGCGACAAGCATCTGACACCCTGGACTGGACATATATGTTGTCCTCACTTAAGAAATTTGGCATCCCACAGGGGTACCGGCGATGGGTCAAACTGCTGTACTCCTCTCCCATGGCCCGGGCTCGGGCAGGCACGTTCATCTCTGCTGCTTACCCTGTTGCCAGGGGTACGCGACAAGGCTGCCCCTCTCACCAATATTATTTGTGCTGGTGCTAGAACCCCTTCTTCTCAAGATCCAAAAGGAGGCCATTGGACTGGGGATAACCGTGTCTACCACAACACATATTGTGTCTGCATACTGCGACGACATTATCCTTTATTTTAAAGACCTCACTACCAATCTGGAACCCGTCCCTACTCTACTTAAGAATTTTGGACTGATATCGGGTTTGACGATTAATGCCCAGAAATCCCATGCCTTCTTTATGCGACATAGGGAGGCCCCTGACCCGATACCCTTTGGCGATCTCCTGTTGACAACCGCCCCAGACAATTTCAAATACCTAGGTATTCAAATTTATCGAACTTCCCAGGATCTGATTACGGGTAATCTTCAGAAAACGATACAGTCTCTCAGGAGCCAGGTCTCCTTCTGGACTTCCTTACCACTGTCTGTGATAGGCAAGATAGCCATCTCCAAAATGGTGATGCTCCCCCGCCTTTTATATTTTTTTACTAACATACGAGTTGTTAGACCTTATTTGGGGGAAGGGAAGCAGAAGAGTGGGACTGGCAAAGTTGCAGCTTCGACCTGCTGAGGGAGCCCTGGGGGCGCCAGACTTTCGGGCCTACTGTATGGCCAGTCAACTACAATTGTTGTCATATTGGCTGGTGGGAAAGCACACTCATGAGATTGGTTACACCGATCGCCTCCTTGTTTAGGGTACATTACATGCTTTACTTCTGCCGCTAAAATCCCGCCAATGGCCCCCCGTTGCTTAGAACCACGCTGACGTACTGGAAGAAGTCCCTTAACTACACACGATGAACCCTCACTTACTCTACTAACATTCCCTTCCTTGGGATCCCTGGCGCACATGGCTTAATAACGAAGCGGACTGTGTCCTCTTGGGAGCAGGAAGTCTTATCCAATGCTGGAGCGCTATTTGTAGACTGGACTCTGACAGACCCAGAAAACTTTACCCTGCACAGGGGTCTCTTCGACACTGTTCCTCCTCCAAGCCACCATTACCCACCACATCAAGTGCCACTGGTCTACTGATGGGGTAGAACAAAATTAACTTGTGTACGCTACATATTTGATGGGTGCTGGTCGACATCTTACCCAATGGCTTTATAGGGGGATCCGCGCTCACTCAGGGACGTCTCTGACTCCGCTCCAGGCGAAATGGGAGGTGGAACTGGGAAAAGAACTCACGGACAGGGACTGGGCAACTATATTGGAGTTCCCCAAGAAAGTCTCCCGGAGCGCTAGATTTAAATATATACAGCACATGATCTTACACAGGGCCTATCTGACCCCACACAGACTGAACAGACGCCCAACTTTCCTTCCCTAGGTGTCAAGAGGCGGATGCTGATCTCATCCACATGCTGTGGTCCTGTCCACGCTTGCAAACTTTTTGGCAAACAATAGCTTACAGAGTCCAAGAGGTCACAGGCACGGCCGACTGGACAGCTGTGGATAGCTGTCTACTAGGTCTGCATAAACGCCCCAAGACATTGAAAGTGCAATATAAATTCGCAGACCTGGCTGTGCTGCTTGCGAAACGGGCTATCCCCATTAGGTGGAAATCTGCCCACCCCTCTACAGCAGCGGCCTGGCAGGCCGAATTGATCAGGTGGGTCGCCGCAGAAAGCGCTGTCATTAGACAGGAAGAATATCGAGCCCACCACAAAACTCCCATTGCTACGGATTGGGATCAAATGCTAGAGACGCTTATAGAACTTGTCTCACTCACCCCTCTGGTGTCGCCGCTTGAGCCCATATCATCTGCACCCCCTCTCCCCTGTGTCTGATTCGCTTGACACGGAGTAGTAATTTATTATTATTTATTGCTGATGCCCAGGAATGCATGTTATTGCCTGTTCCACCTGTTGGAGTTTGATTCCCACTATAAACTCCCCTGTTTATAATAGTGACGTGTACACAACCCCCGTCCATTTTTCCTTTTCCTAACCTCATTGTATTGTGTGGACTAATGGACCATGGTGGGGAGGGGGGTATTTTTGCGTGGGGTTTCCCCTTTTGTTGATTTTTTTATGCTCTGAGGTTCACTTATAAAGAAAACCTGAGTTTTGCTTCTTGCTTTGACGGTCCTGTGGGAGCAGGGACAGATATACCTGTATGTCATGGGGCACCGAGATGTTACTAAGCCATGTACTTGATAACTTACTGAATGTGTATGCATATTTGCAAAATGAAACAGTACAAAATTGTGTTAAAAAAAATTTCCCTCCATAAGGTAGCCTGCACATATAACAATCTCAACAAAAGTCAATCATATCAAGCAAATTGTAACCAATTATTGGAAACAACTAAACACTGGGAGAAAAACATATTCATCCTATATGTAGAAAAACTGGACCTTCCACAACATAATCTCATGGTTATTGAATCATAACCGTACATTGATCAGTTCATTCATGTCACCTAATTGTCTTTCCTGACATTGATCATTCACTTATTATTTAGCTCAACCTGAGACATTATTACGTGCCAGAATTCTATCTCTATCCTAAAATCCTCTTTACAGTATTAGGACAGAAAAGTAAAACACTTACCTATAGTTCAGTGTTCTTTCCGTGTAACTTCTACCTATAACGCAAACGGTTCTGATTTTTATTTTGATTTTTCTGAAGATAAAAGGAGATACATAAAATATGATTATCACATCTGTCCCAATCCTCTTATCTCTTATCATCCGTTCCTAATCTGATAACCTCATGGCCCATTAAACTTACCTTCTAAAATAATGGTTTCCAAAAAATCATGAGCACCGTATTTCATTAGGTCATCCGTGGCTACTAAATTCCCAATCAGCAGTTCTGCACGAAAATAAAATTGAACCTATTACACCGAAGTCCACTAAAGTCTTCATCATACAAAAGCTTCAACATTGAACCCACCCACCATATTTATTATGAGCTCACCTTACATATATCTGCATCCAAATTCAACAACAATTTCCTTGTAAACAGCTATTATAGAGGTCTTGTAAAAGCATCTTACTTATTTGCAGTCCAATCCCTACAATTGAAACAATAGAAAAACCTATTACTCAAAAGTCTAAGACACAAGCCCAAGATTATACAAAGCCTCCAATCCATGCCAAAACCTGCTTACCTTCAATTAAAGCCCCATTCAGCTAAGACGGCCTCATTCTTCGCAGCCGGCCTGATAAATCCCGCTGTCAGAGCACTTCCTGTGTCCATCTCCTTAAAAGTCTAATCACAACCAATCATGAGCGAGTCCCTTTAGCTCATTCATTAGCATAAAACCAGTACTGTTTCCACTGTGGTCCTCGTCACCTTTCAACCAATAAAAGCCCTTCTTTATATATTTTTCCTGTGCCCTAAAACCAGCCTATCAGAATCCTGTTGTTGCGCAAATCAGTATTGTTTCCACTGTGGTCCTCCTCACCTTTCAACTAATGAAAGTCCTTCTTGATATATTTCCTGTACCCGAAAACCAGCCTATCAGAGTCCTGCTTATGCGCAAACCACTGTGACCAATGCCAACCCTTCTTTTCATATTTCCGGTCCCAGGAAGTCAGCGCATAGCGTTCGGGTGCACTCGGTTAATACACAAAACACCATTTTATCAGTGCACGCTACGCTTGTGCGCACCCAACTACCAATCACATCCATCCTGTTATAAATGCGGCCACACCGCATCCCGTCCTAGAGCCAATTATGCTCAAGTATACTTTAAATCTTCCTGTCTACAAGTTACCTGTTTCCTCTCTGGTCCGCCTTACAGTTTTCGCCAATCAAAATCTTTGTATTTATTCTGGCTCGCGTCCGCCTGAATTCCTCAACAAAATTGACATACCCACACTGTAGTGTGTTACTGCAAAACTCTTGTTGTTACTAAATAGTGTAACCAAAGCCATCGGGTGCTTGTTACATTATTAAATGGCCCTATTTTTGATCTCATAATTAAAAAATATATATAATTAAAATGAGATGCCGCTTCTCCCAATATCCAACATCAATATACAACACCTCGTTCCTCCACAAAATGTCATTGTCAATTAATTCGTACCACTAGATCCCACAATAAATTCAATTGTGTAAACAAAAGGGGTACTAAGCTATAATCCTGTACATAAACCAAACCTTAAATATCCAACTTCTCAGGTGCTGTCCCCAACATAAAGGGGATCCTACATTATTAGATAAATAAATCAAATGATCAGAACTACAAGCACCCAATAAACTCCATTCGACAAATGTGAACGACAATCCATAGTAAGATCTGTTCCTTCTAAAAATCAATTAATCAAAACCATGAACACCCAATGAACTCCATTTAAATGATGCAAATGAAAATCTGTCGCAAGATCTGTTCATTCTACTCCTATTCACAAAGTCCAAAAGGCCACAGGTAACCAGGTCCTACACCAATTTGTTCTCCAGAAAATAGTGAAACTCATTGTCACAGTTCAGGCCAAATGATACAGACCTACATCTACTGATCCAACGTGCTTCTTGCTGATGCAAATGCAGCAATACATCACCACCCCTCTCCATTGGAATAAGCCTTTGAATCCCATGGAACCTAATCCCTTTTCTATTCTCATGGTGATCTCTAATATGTTGAAAAGTTGGTGACTTAATATTCTGATTAAGTATCGCACGATTATGTTCCTGAATCCTTAACTTTAGCATCCTTTTTGTGCTTCCTATATAAACTTTGCCACATTCACACTGAAGAGCATATATTACCCAACTGCTGTTGCAGTTGATAAATTCATTAAGATGAAAGGCCTTCTTCGTATTGTATTGAAATTCCTTAATTTGATTCAAACCCAATTCACATGTTAGATGAGCCACATACAAAAAATCCTTTTGGGGTCAGGAAGCCAATTCCCCCCCTGTGGCCTGGTGGGTTCCAAATAATTCCTCGTAATCAGATCTTTGATTGTGAGGCATCTCCTGTATATAAGTCCTGATTTGTCTCCAATAACATGTACCAAGCCAGGTACCCCTCAAAGCAAGTGCCAATTTTTACTCAAAATTTTGAAAATCTTATATACTATATGTTGTGATAAATGACACCCTGTCATTAATGCGAGGCTCAACCTGCTGAGTGAGCGTAGTGTCCCTTTTAACGGACAATACCCTATGCTTTGCTTTCTCTAGTGAATCATGTGTATAGCCCCTGGCAAACAGTCTCTCTTGCAAATCATTAAGATTTTCAGCCTGAAATCTTTCTCCTTGCTACAATTCCTCCAGATTCTCACCATCTCCCCAAAAGGGATACCCCTAATCACTGCCTGGGGATGTGCACTATCTGCCCTCAGAATCAAGTTAGTTGCTGTCTTTTTTCTGAATAGTCTCCTGTTAATAGTGTTCCCTATTACAAACAGTCCCACATCCAAAAAGTCAATTTAATCAGGATGATGATTCATTGTGAATACGACGTTACAATTATTGTTGTTCAAATATACATGATATTCCCTGAGTTCCTCAACAGTACCTCTCCAGATAAAAGAATATCATCAATAAAGCGTACCCAAAATAAAATGAAATCCATCCATTTAAAAGCCCTGTAACTCTACGCATGCTCCCTCTCAAACCAACTCATAAATAGGTTAGCATAAGAGGGAGCAAACCTGGAGCCCATAACAGTCCCTCTGATCTGGTGGTACCACTCGCCTTCAAACAGAAAAAAATAAATCATAGAACTCATTTCCAACATCATTTGTGTATGATCCAGTAAACTGGCACGGCAACCCTCTAGGAAATGACTCACCGCCAACGCCCCCTTTCATTGTCAATACAAGTATATAAACCAACAACATTTAGAGTCACAAAACTCATACCAGGTTCCATGTTACATCTGGTAATTTATTTAGAAAATCCATTGTGTCCCTAATATATGAGGGTAAATTCACCACCAAAGGTTTCAAAAATTGATCTACAAATTCAGATACATGCTCTGTTAGGCTGTCTCTACTTGACACTATTGGCCTCCCGTGTGGTTTCTCCATGGACTTATGAACTTTAAGCAGGATATATATGAACGGAGAGGTAGGATTCAAGACATTAAGATATTTGAATTGAATTGAATTGAAATGAAATTTATAACGCGCAACTAAGCCCGTAGGCATCAAGGCGCCTAACAAAGAAAATCAAAAAAGGCAGAACCAGAGCTAAGGATAGGCTATGGCAAATAGCCACGTCTTAAGGGCCTTTCTAAAGGCTTGCTTTGAGGGAAGGGTTTTAATATCAGACGGCAGAGAGTTCCACAACCTTGGAGCCAAAGTTGAAAAGCCTCTGCCACCCCACCTAGCTCTACGGACACGGGGGATTGATAGCAAAAATGTATTGGCCGAGCGCAGGGATCTGTAGGGGGTATATGGATTTAACAGATCCCTTAGGGGTCCTAACTTGTTCGTGGCCAGGGCCCCATAGATCAGACAAAGGGACTTAAAAAAAATCCTGGCCTCAATTGGAAGCCAATGCAGTGCTTTCCTGGCAGCCGTGGCAGAGGCCCGCCTAGGAAGATCTAGCACAAACTTCGCGGTGGCATTCTGCACCATTTGGAGTCTCATTATCAGACTCTTGTTGATGCCAAGGTATAAGGCATTGCAATAATCTAGTCTTGAGCCTATCAATGCTATTACATTTTGCTTTCTGGCTTGAGGGGACAGGTAATGTTTTATCTTCCTCAGGATGTTTATTATGCCCCAGCAGGTGGAAATAGTCCTACTTACTTGCTGACCCAACCCCAAAGAAGGGTCAATCATGACTCCTTGGTTCCTAGCCAAGGCAGTGGGTGTAGGGCACACTCCCAAAGATGAAGGCCACCATTCCGCCGACCAAATGTCCTCCTTACCTCCGAACACCAGAATTTCTGTCTTCTCGCCGTTGAGCCTGTCCTTCCGGCCATAATTCAGTGGCTGTGAAATCCGTTCTTTCCATGGCTTTACTAAATTGCCGGTCCTTGCCGAGCCATGCCATTGAAATTAACTCACTTATCCTGGACCATGAGCTCGATGTGCTGTTTCTTACTGAGACCTGGCTCTCCCCCAGCTCTGGCCCTGACATGGTCAGAGCACTCCCTCCGGGCTTTCATATACTCCACCTTGATAGACCTAAAGGGAGGGGAGGAGGAATTGCTGTTCTTTACAGAGACACGCTCGCGTGTAAGATTCAGAATGGAGGGGTGACTGATTGTGAGAGCTTACAGTTCTCCCTTCGGTTGTCACCTACAGTGTCTTTGGTAGGCTTGTTGATTTACCACCCTCCTGGACCCCTGGGTAGCTTCCCTAACTCTCTCTTAGAAATTACTGCACTTCTTGCCTCTTCAACTGCCAACTTTGTTGTTCTCGGGGATTTTAATATCCATCTTGATGACCCTACCAATGCCGCAGGAGCCGATCTGCTCGATGATCTCAATTCGTTTGGAATCAACTTGGTCAACTCAGGCGTGACCCATGAGAAGGGCCACCTGCTCGATCCTATACTCTCTAACTTGGACCATCTTATTCCATCTCCGGCTCTTGCCCTGCCTTGGACAGACCATTTTTTGGTGTCCGCGACATGGCAATTTGACAGTCCAGCTGCGGTGGTCCCAAGGGTTCACACCCTGGAGAGAGCCTGGTCAAGGCTCCCAGTTGACACTTGGGCGGCACACCTGGAGGCTACGCAGCCCCCTCAGGGAGTTAACCCGATAGTCGCTGATGCGAATCTACATACCTGGCTCGTGGATTCTCTGGACACTCTCCTACCCAAAAATAAACAACTTACGAGGGGGAAGAGAGTGGGCTCCGCACCTTGGTATTCGTCGGAATTGAGAACCCTGAGGAAGGGATGCAAGAGGCTAGAGCGGTCCTGGAGGAGAGACTGGAGTGAGGCGAGTCGTAAAGAATATTGTGCGGCTCTGAGCAGGTATAAATCCGCTATTCGGGTGGCAAAATCAGGATTCTTTGAAGAGCGTATAGGCTCTGCGGCCAACTCTTCCAAAGAGTCATTCAGGGTCATTAAGGAGCTACTGAATGCCCCCGAACCTCAGGTTTTCCACGAGGACCCTCGCAAAAAATGCACAGAACTGGCCTCTTTTTTCAAAAGCAAAATTGACAACATATTGGCTTCCCTTCCCCAGCTAGGCGAGCTCTCTTCCTTGGATGAGAATTCCAGCTCTCAACTTAAGATGCAATTGGTGGAGCTGGCCTCCCTTGGTCCGGTCACTATGGAGGAAGTTCTGGCGGTTCTGAGGTCTATGAAGAGTGGCTCCCCGAAAGACCCAGCACCTATTAAATATCTCAAACAGGTGTCCTCTACAATTGGCGGCCCTGTGACGGACCTGATAAACCTGTCCCTCGCCCAAGGGGTAGTCCCCCCCAGTTGGAAAGGGGCGGTGGTTAAGGCCCTTTTGAAAAAGCCTAACCTCGATCCCGCCGACCTCGCCAACTTTTGGCCTATCTCCTTGCTGCCGGGTATCATTAAGGTGGCTGAGAAGCTGGTGAACAGCCGCCTCTCGAACTTCCTGGAAGCCAATTCCCTCCTGGGCGACTCCCAAACGGGTTTTCGTCCCGGTCAGGGGACTGACACCGCCCTGCTGGCGGTCGTGGAGAATGCAAGGAGCATGCTGGATTCGGGGGGATCAGTGGCAGTGATCCTCCTGGACCTCAGTGCTGCTTTTGACACCGTGGACCATCAGGTGCTTCTCCAACGGCTGTCGGGGGTGGGGTTCACGGGTCTGGCCCTCAAATGGTTCACTTCCTTCTTGGAAGGTCGTACATTTGAGGTGTGGGAAGGCCATGAAAAATCATCTTCAACCCCTCTCCAGTGTGGTGTGCCACAGGGCTCTTCATTGAGCCCTACCTTATTCAACGTTTACATGGCCCCCCTGGAGAGTGTGGTACTGCCGCTGGGTATTAAAATCATCAGTTATGCTGATGACACTCAGCTGGTGGTAGGCCTCTCCCAGTCGGCGCACCATCCCGACCGGCTGCACGCGTGTCTTGAGAAGATCTACACGTGGATGTGCAGCTCAGCCCTAAAGTTAAATGGCTCCAAGACGGAATTGATGCTTCTGGGGAACTCTTCTCCATCTCTGTCCCCCAGCAGCTGGCCAGACTGTCTGGGACCGGTACCCCCCCCCCAAGCAGGAGATCAAGAGCCTGGGGGTGTGGCTGGAGCAGGACCTATCGTTTAAAACTCATGCCAAAAAGACTGCTGGCGTGTGCTTTGGCCTGCTCCGCTCAGCCCAGAAGATTCTGCCTCTGCTCCCAGTGGCCACTCGAAGGCTTCTTATCCAGGGACTTATCATCTCGCGGCTGGATTTCAGCAATGCGTTATTCCTGGGCGCACCCGAATCTACCCTGAACAAACTGCAGCAAGTGCAGAACGCGGCTGCCAGGCTTTTGACGGGTCTCCCCAGGCGTCAATCTGCTCGCCCGGCGTTGAGGGCACTGCACTGGCTCCCTGTGAGGGACAGGGTGAAATTCAAGTCACTTTGTATCGCCCACAAAGTTCTGCACGGGGTAGGTCCACCTATTCTGGAGGAGATGGTCCAGCCTTACAAGGCCCCTCGTTCTCTTCGCTCTGACCATCAACATCTCCTTCAGGTTGGCAGGGTGAAAAAGGCAAGAACGGGTGGCAGAAGGTTTTCAATAAATGTGGCCTCCTTGTGGAATTCATTGCCCCTACAACTGCGCTCGGAAGCTAGTCTTCTTCGGTTCCGTAAACTTTTAAAAACTTTTTTGTTCTCCGTTTAATCCCTTCATTCTTTCAGTAGTGTTATGTTCTGGTAAGCGCTGGGATGCCTATTGGTAACCAGGCGCTATACAAAACTCAGAATAATAATAATAATAATAGCTTCAATGAATTGCAAATCATCCATTGAGCCACTGCCTCCATGCAGTGTCTAAAATTGGAGGCAGCCGAGATGGCAGGTTGGGCGAGAGACATCAATATCTGCGTGTCGTCGGCGTAGGAGACTACCTCCATCCCATAAGATCTAATAAGCCTGGCAAGTGGGGTCACATAGATGTTGAAAAGGGTCGGACTTTATGCCGACCCCTGAGGGACCCCACACTGCACAGGAAGGGATGGAGATAGGAACTCCCCCAGCTTAACTCTCTGTTCCCTCTGGCCGAGGAAGGAGGCCAGCAAACTAAGTGCAGGCCCCTCAACCCCTATCTCCCTCAAGCGAGATGTTAACACTGAGGGAGACAGGGTATCAAACGCAGCCGTAAGATCTAGCAGGATAAGGAGAGTGGTCTGGCCCTTATCCACTCAAGTGCGGATGTTATCAAGCACCGTGGTAAGGGCCGACTCCGTACTATGCTCTCTCCATGACCAGGTGACTACTAGCTCTTGTTTTATATTTTCCTGTGTCATTATTAGTTCACGTTGTGCAGTAGCTCTAATTGTTTAGTTTTGGTCCTGATGAATGCAAGGACGCAATAGTCCCTATATTGCAGAAACATGTCGACCACCTTTACCTCAGTCAGTCTACATAATCAGACTGCTTAAGGTCGCACATATTTTTAATCTTGGTATTTAAGGCACACATAGAATAAATATTATCTTGTGCTTTTTCCAAACCAATTTTAATACACTTTTTTGTCTTGGTTTCTTCTTTCATTCACTTTTTCTTGCACTGCACACCCCAGTCCCATGCTTTTGTCCACTCATTAACATCGAGTGGCAGACCACACTGCTAGTGTCTGTACCCTCTGAGGGACCCCCTTACCACCGGGTTGACCTCTGATTGTGGCACTGATTTTCTCAGACGGGTGGTTCGGATAAAATCCCAAATGATGAAGGGCGGATCCGAATGGTGACTGATGGGTAATTTCCTCATCCTGTGAGAAGCCTCCTGTGCCGCATCAATTTAGAGTTGCGGGTGTCTTGGGTAACTTCTTTACACTTCTGGGCGCCTTTTGTTGAGACCCTCTGGTACCTTTTGTTGTTTATAGGTTCTTTAGGGACTGTATCCAGAGCCTGGTCTATAAATTTCCCCGAGGTCCTCCCCCACCGTAGTGTTTTTGTTGTAAGTGTACATCACGCAAATGTGCTATAGTCATCTCTGTTTTTTTAATATTCATATCCAAAGATTTTAAATTTCAATTTCCTTGAAAATTTAAACAGATCAATTTCTAATTGAGTATAATCACAGGTACTACTCAGACAAAAGAAAAGCCCCCTCTTTAGCACAGGTAGTTCCTGTTCACTCAAAATCATATCGGACAGATTAATCACCTCCAGTTCCTGATTCTGTGCTGTGCCCGTGCAACCCAAACCACAAATTAGTTCCCTTACTTCCTGAATTTGTCTTGGCTGTGAGTCCCCATCCTGATATTTTCTGTGGTTTCACCTGCCCCTCCTTATACAGTACCAACCTTTTTCCTGCCCCGTCTTATCCTCTGGATTTCCTCGGAAAAAGACAAATTCTTACATGGTCTTAATTCCGTAGAACCCCTTGGTCCCAATTCTTCACTAGAAGAAACATCTGAGCTACTGTAATTAACCAAGCTCAAGTCTCCTTGTGCTTTTGCCCCCTTCAAATTCTGTGGTTTGCTGATTTCATCAAACCCCTTCCCAAAAGTGAATCCCTAGCAAAAATGGTGGTGGGTGATGTTTGGTGCTCAGGTGGTGTCACTATGTGGTGTGGATTGGAGATACGTTGTGGATTGTGGAGTTGAAATATGTTGTTTGGTGTGTAATTATGTGGTGTGTATTGGAAATGTGTGGAATGGAATTGTGTGTCCTGGAACTGTGGTGTTGAGTGAAATTATGCTTAGTGAAATTGTGTCATGGTGTGGAGTGCATGTATGTTGATTGGTGGTATGTGGCATAGAGTTCATTTATGAGGAGTGTAATTATGTGGCACTGAGTGGTATTATGTGGAGTGTATTTATGTTGCATTCAGTAGAGTAAATACGTGGCGTTATGTGGTACTGAGTGGTATGTGGAGTGTATTTATGTTGCATTGAGTATAGTGTAATTATGTGACGTGTAATTATGAGTCACAGTGGTATTATGTGGAGTGCGTTTATGTTGCATTGAATAGAGTGTAATTATGTGACGTGTAATTATGTGGTACTGAGTGGTATTATATTGAGTGTATTTATGTTGCATTGAGTAGTGCAAAATAACTTATATCTCACAGGGAGATATTCCTCGTTCTGGCCCCGGTATACCCTCCTCCCCCCACTCCCGCAGCGATAATAAAGGACTCGTAAAGGGCTCCTATGAAGGGACTCCACTCCAGTGAAGGACGAGGGAAGACAGATTAAAGATATAATGAAGTTTAGTTATGGACTGGAACCAGCGGCCACCAGTGACAACCAGGCAAGCCAGCTCCAAACGACAACATCCGCCATCTTCAAAACAGTTTGGAACTAGCACAGAACCTGTCACAGAGACCTAGGGATGCTTCCCCTGCTCCTTACATGTGTAACCCGCACCCAGGAGCATTTCAAAGCGTGAAAGGTTGAGAGAACGCTGCATGGTTGTGGCGGGAAGCAGGCCGGCCTGCAAGAGAGAGCATAACTGTTCATCGACTCACCAAATCTACATCCAGGTGTGCTTTTCCGAGTGCCTTCTTCCGAGTTTCAGACGCTAGAGCGCTGCGAGTTATCATCTCTGTACATGACCTTGTGGAGTAGATGTTGCCATGGAGTGTAAAATCACTCACGTGACACAATTACATTTTGCCAAACGAGTTTATAAACGGTTAGAGTTAACATTCCTAGCGCGTGCCCTGCACTGCTGGAAGCTTGCTGAATGTGCCCAATTAGCTTCTACAAATACGCTTTCAATTCAAAATGTCACCACATTCTGTGCCCTGTTAGTCATTCTGTGCAAATGTTGGATCGCTTAATCAGTTCAGCATATTATCTAAGTATGAGGGTAGGGAGCAAAGAGATGCCTCTTGCAGTGCAGGAAATGGCTTAGAGCAGCTGACTTTCGAACTTGGGAAGAGCAAACAAGCATTGGCATAGTCAATAGTTCTCACTTTTGGGCCCTTATAAGTATTTTGTTATGCAGCACAATATCCTTGGTGCAACAATACCAACTGTTGCATGGCTAAACACTTATAAGGTCCCAAAGGCGAGAAGATTGGAAAGATGAAGAGCCACTCTAGAACCCAAAATGATACCAAACCCAGATCTGCAGTGTGGTCGGCCGGGGCCTAGTTGTTGAGACACAGAGGTTCCAGTCAGTCCCTCTTCAAGGGTCAGAAGATGGTGAGTGATGTCACTTTCCCCACACATTCAAACTGCTTTGTGGTGATCCCTGCTTGAAGTATGGAAGTACCTATCAGCCTGCACTTCAGAGGTCACGGGGTCCGCAAGGCGCACCTTTTACTGTATACATACATTAACGTCCACTCAGACATAGGTACATACAGGCTACAAGAGGTCATGGCCTGCTCTGTGGAGAAGCTCAGTCCGACCCCCGCCACATTAGTGTGTTGTGTGCAACCCGGAACAGGGGGCGAAGGCACACGGCTACTTGACCCCCGTCCACCGAGCGCCATGCGAGGTTCAGACAAACTCCTCTTCAGGCGCCCATCCACAGGGATATACCACCCCCTCCCCCTCCCACAGACACGCAAACACTGTAGTGATACGGCCGGGGTCCAGCTGTGCCCCTACACATCAGCCTCTTCTTCAGGAGTTTCGCACGTACAGCAGGACAGGGATGTGAGAGGTGTTTTTAAAATGGTAGGGTCTGTGGTAAGAACCATGCAGACTCCAATGGGGGGTGGTCGGAGTGCAATAACCAGCAGAGGAGTATGAACTACATGGCGAGACATGTATCGCTCCAACTACACACAGCCTGGTGTTTGTAGGGGTGGGCGCGAGCAGTGAAACCACTCTGCCACCACTTACAGAACGCTCTGCCATGTGATACAGAGACCAGGGCGGTGAATGGGGCAGTGACGGGGATGGTGGACAGGACGCCAGGGTGCCTGTACAGGCTGCAGTGTGGATGGCAGGGTCTGGATGTGTAAGTACCCTGCAGTGACAAACAGCCAAACACTGTGAAACGTGCTGAGACAAACACCGCACACAGAGAGACTGCCTTGACCACTGAACTCCACACAGGTGTCACCCCAATGACACACCACAGGGCCTTGTGTGGACAGACAGTAAAACAGTGGCACACCAGCACCCTACACACAGATAGGCCAACGCACTCGGGCAGGGTTCACCCCAGTGACACACACCGCAGGGCCTGGTGTGGATAAGCAGTCAAACAGCGGGAAGTATGTGCCGAGAGACACACAGCACCCCACACACAGGCTGTGGTCACCACTATGACACAGCGGGGACTGGTGTGCATTGACCTCTGGCACCTCGGGCAGAAGTGAGTCAGGCGGAGGTTAAGACAGCTGAACAGTTAGGGTTGCCCAGCACGTGACAGTGGGCCCTGGAGTTTTTGGAGAGCGGGGGCATGCCATGTTGTGCCGCCACTCCCAGAGCCCGCGGAATGCCAGCCACATTAATAAAGTGAATTATATTTAAAGCTTATCTTCTGACGTTGTGTGTAAGAAGCCTCTTAATCCCCGTTTATTCTCCGCGCTGTGCTAAACTTGTGCCTCAGAATATACTACCATTGTAACGCGGCCAGAGGGACCCGGATGCGAGGGTCGGGGGTTTGCTTTGCCAGGGTTACATTTAAGCCGGCCGTTGAAGGTAGTGAGCACCGACCCTCATTTTGGGGAACAGGGCTTACTTTCCAACATCTAACTTTGACCCAGAGCTAAGGAGAGAGAGGCGGACTCAGGCAAAGGAGAACAAGAAAGTACATAGTGACAAAAGAAGGAAGCGGGGGGGGGAAGAACCTAGGTAGAGAGACGGGAGGTGACAGGAGGTAAAATCAGAAACTGCAGCCTTGCTAATCAGTACCACTGACCTTCCCAGGAGCCGGCGTGGGCCCCTCAGATCGTCTCTGGACCTTGAAATTTGTGTGCACATTAAAGGCTAGCAGAACGCAGCGGTCCTTGTATGTCGAAGGCCTGCATCCAACTTTTAGGAACGTTCATATGCTTTAGGGTCAAAGTGCAACGATCGGACTTAGTAAAACATCCTGAAAATCCTAGTACATGAAGCTTTCCTCACGCACATACAAGCACAAAATGCTACAGACAGTTTATTTTATTTATGGGGCCAAAAGAAGTGACCACATCACACCCATGCTATCCACCCTCCGCTGGAATGCCTGTATCACGAATTGGCCCTTAGATTCTACCGGAGAAGCCTTCAACTTACCAAAGACATAATTCCTTATGCCCCAATATTGCCACTTATCGGGACACCCAGAGGTAGGGATTTTGTAACAGACATGGCGCTGATGCTCTGGACCGAAGCAGGAGTAGAGACGCCAGGAGACCTGTACGCGGGTGGTGCCCAGTTGCCCTACGCTACTCTAACGGCGGATGCTGGCTCGCTGGTGGGTCAATTCCTTCTACATGCAACCATCATACGGACACTGACACTAACATGGGGGGACCTGACAACCGAGCCGCCGACCCACCAGTTTTTGCAATATTTACATGTGATGGGGGAGGGGTCACATCTGATCCACTGGCTGGTGCAGGCCCTGCTCACTCATGTATTAAAACCACCACAGCGGCTCCGGGCACGTTGGGCTGAAGACAGGGGTCGACCCTGGACCAATATAGAGTGGGAGCGAGTTTTAGCTAGTACTACACACATACCGCGCAACTCACGATTTAAGCTTATACAAACATTTATATTGCATAGAGCGACCTTTCGCCAGATAAGATCAATGCATACTTTAACACCACCACCTCTGATTGCCCGAGATGCCATCTCCTGGACGCTGACCTATTACATATGCTGTGGTTCTGCCCCCGACTTCAGTCCTCCTGGCATAAGATTACAGACACGCTCACAAGTAGCATTAGCACCGAGGTACCGAACACATGGGAAGTTTGCATTCTGGGATTTTACAAACCAACAAAAGCCAACAAAGTAGGCTCTAGGTTTTGTGACTTAGGTCTAATAACCGCAAAAAGACTAATAACCAAGAGGTGGAAGCACAAAGACCCCCCGGAGGCGTCCCACTGGTTAAAATCCCTAGAGATCTGGGCACAGGCGGAAAGCACTATTCTCCATAGGGAAGAAACAGCTGGGCTACGTAAGTTTCCCATCGCACAAACCTGGGATGATATGCTGAAAGCCCTTACACAAACTACTGCTCCGTCACACACGAGGTCTCCCCAAGTGACCTTGCTCCCTTGCCCAGCCCTTGATCATCCTTTGCCCCAGTCCCCAGCTGGTGAAGTGTTGCTGCACAACAATTTGCCCATAAAGGCAATACCCGTAAGCTTCCCTGCAATTGTTACATGTTACAGGCCCTTCTCCATCGAATACAGAATAAATTGAACCACATCCTCTGTCTTACACCACCCCAGACCCATGTGCTGCGCCCCAGATGCCACAAATTCTGACCATGCCTGACCATAAGCTATCTTACCGGGGAACATCCTTTACGACGCGGATGTTACCCCGCGCTACCATTACGACGCGTCTCTTACAACGCAAGTCGTAACCACGGCTTGTGCTGGAGGGCGCTCAAGGACAAGGAATAGTTAATTTACTATTCCAACACCTTCCCTACTATCCAAGGGGACTGGTGTTGGAATAGTAAATTAAACTATTCCTAAGTCCGCACCCTACAGCGCAAGTCGTGGTAACGACTTGCGTTGTAAAACACGAGTTGTAACAGTACGCGTGGTAATAGCCCGCGTCGTACCGTCATACATCCTATCTTACCATTAATTACCATGCTGTGTTGCTTACTAACCACAACTCCACTGGAATAGGCGTCTGCTTCCTTGGCCAGCCTACGGAATCTCTCCCATTGAAAGCATGACAAAGCATCTACAATGTCATAATTAAGGCTTCCGGTTTTCCGTTTAAACTGATTTTGACATATAAATTCAGATGGAAAACTTTTTCGTTTTTGTCTGTATTCATATATAAAAACAGGAAAATACTTACAAAACAAATGCTCCTGCTGCCTCTGGAAAATCCGAGTCAGAGGTACAAAGGGGCTGGCAAAAGAAACGGGAAACTGTTGCCCTGAAACTGCTCCAGAGACGGGGGAACAAGTGCAGCTGGGAGCGCCGTGTCTGCAGAGACCCTCCAGCACCCCTCACTGCGGTAGTCTTGCAAGATAATTGTTGGAGCAGTGCAAGCAGCAGATATCCATTAAGAGGTGTGAAAACGCCCCAGGACATCGGCTGCAGCCCCAGCAACCTTATTTTTTTTGTTGAATGGGAGGGTGAAGGAAGTTGATGTGGCAGGGCACGGGGGCAGACATGCCTCCCAATAACTATTAGCACAAAGCCTGGCTGCATCTCTCAGTGACTGTACATGCTGTGGGGCAGTGAGGCTGAGTGAGAGGTGAGCAAGTCAGTTAGCATGACTTTATTTTTCTTAGCAATAACAGCCAGAATCTGGAACATTAGTAGCACCTAAATAAAAATAAAAACATAAATGACTGTTGCATCACATGTGCTCTACATTTTCTCTATAGTGTCCATATCAGAACACTATTCTGTACAGATGAAAATGCAGGATTTTTTAGATATTTTGGTGATTTAGAATGCCTCGTGGGGAAGGTCGTCTTCTAGTGCACACTAAGAATGATCATATATGCTTTGAGCAGACACTCTGTGATGGCTGATTAAATGTGAGTTAAAGAGGGAGTAATACGTTGATATTTTGCCAGACAGCTGCGCAAACAAGACCTAATCAATTTCACTAATTCACACATCTTTTCTTAGAGGACAGGGAAGAAATGTGCTCCCAATATGTAAAGTGCACTTAGCATAGGCTCCAATTTAAAAAAAACAGCTATAACAACCTAGTGCAATTGTGTATTCAATTTAAATAAATGTGGAAAAATAGCTTCAGCTTTTTTTTTCTTGCGACAATATTAAATGTGGATAAACACAGATAAAATGACCAAAAAATAAATACGGATAAATACAGACGGAAATGTTAAAGCAACAAAATGCCATAAAACCGGGAGCCCTAGTCACAATCTACCCCCAGGACATGCCGCTCATTTAAAGAGATCTAATGCCACTGGCAACCCAGCACAAAAACACGCAACAATGATAGCACCTGTGCATCTCTTGCCGACTGCTTGTTCACTACCTGCACAATAGCTATGTTCTTGACCTTGGAACAACACCCTCCAGTGCGCCAACTCTGCTCCTCAAAGTGTAATCGCTATCACTAATGGAAAGAATTCCAGGAACAAAATGCTTCTTCCTCCTGCCTTCCACTGGGCCAGCCATTCCTCCACACACCAGTGACCAGGGCCGGACTAGGAACACAGCCCTGGCAACTGAGTCAGACCGGCTGTGGGGAAAACACTGCAGCTGCCTTTGATACAGGGGCCGATATTATAGCCAAACCGGCCCCCTGTACTAGAAACGGCCCCCACCTTTCCAGCCCACTGGGAAATGCCCGGCGCCTGCTACAGCCAGTCCGGCCCTGCCAGCGACCCTGCCACAACAACCCGAAACCCAGACCTTCCTCCACATCTGAAGATTCCCGCAGAAGCCTTGTCTCCATTTTCTCTGCATCAAGTTCAATCCTCAACAAGCATTGGCATAGCCAATAGGTCTCGACTTTGGGACCTTATAAGTGTTTAGTTATACAGCACAATATCCTTGGTGCAACAACATCAACTGTTGCATGGCTAAACACTTATAATGTCCCAAAGGCGAGCCCTATTGGCTATGCCAATGCTTGTTCCATTTACCATTTAGATTTCAAAGCTCAGTTATATATGTGTTTATTTCTTTTCATGCTAGCAGGGTATAACTTTTCATCACAGCCACAGTGTCACATTCCTAGGTTGGCCTCCTTGGTATCTGGCATTCCATCAACTTCATTACCTTATTTATTATATAGCCTTTTATAATGAAAGTATTGCCATTTCGAAGCACTGTAAATCCCAGGTGATGCAATTAAGTAAGCTAATTGCAATGGAATGATCAACCTCACAAGCGAGAAAGGCTGAGTTGGCCTTATCAATATTCAGGCTCCTAACCAACAGGCCAGCAGCAAACGTTCAACTCACTGAGCCATCTACACTGCTGGGAATGAGCTCGGTCTGCAGTTCAAAGAGGACATCAAGGTCATAATGTTTGTAGAATACATATATTTTATCAGGCTCCGAGATAAACAGTTTCTTTCAGAGCAACATGGTTTGGGAAAGTACATTTATTAATTCAGACAATACTAGCGAGACCTAAAAAGTGGTGCTGAGCGTCAGGGATGGAACTCATTACAGACCTGAATGTGGGTTCTAGTACTGAAATAAAGGGGTGCTGCAGTGAAGGATTGAGGTACTTTGAAGAGCGGCGTTTGGGTCATAGTACGGAAGTATCCGAGTGTTGCGGGTTAAGGTGGATAGGCACTGACAGTTGTTTGTGGACCTAGTACTGAAATAATGGGGTGCTTCCGTTTAGGATTGAATGCAAAACAACAGTTGAATGACAGAATGCAGAACAATGTCATACATTTACCCCAGTACAGAAATCTGGGCCTAAATCCATCGTTTTTTTGCACTCCACACCACCCCAGTTCTGAAGTACCTAAAAACTTCAGACTTCTTCTCAGGGGTCTTACCAATAAGTAGTCCATTCAAAAGCAGCAAAGAAATCAACAGAGAATCTGAAATATGAAAAGACATCTTTATTACAATTAATTGTGAGGCTACGTCGCCCAGTCACACCTAAAGCAACTGAATGAGATAGCCTCCTGAATGGTCTCCGCACAGACCTTTTATACTGTTTATTATGCCCTAGGCAAACATTCTTAGATTTACAGTGCAAACATTCTTGGATTTACAGTGAGCTATTCACATATTTTCATTACAAAAGAAAAGGCAGAGTCATGATGACAAGTACACATTTAGTGTGACCAGTTCGTGATCAATTACCCGGCAAGGCCCAACATTTTCATCAGATATCAGTGTACCCTCAATAAAACCGGGCTCCTCCTCATCATAAAGCAAAAGAAAAGAAAAGAGCAGGGACAGGTGTGAGCAAGATTTAGGCGGGGGTGTGTGCGATGGAAACAGTTTATGGCCTGTTGTGCTTTGATGCTATCTTATTCGGCCACTGGGAGAGAAACTGACCAAACAGGTTTGGCTTGGGGCAATGGTTCCAGCTTGCCCAGGTCACAGAAAAGTCAATTAAGGTGTATGTGTCCTTTGATATCGAATTCAGCTGTGGTTACAAGCCTATGTGAAGGGCAACTCACAAAATGGCTGCCAAGCGTAAAATAAAACCCAAGGGTTCAGAAACGAAAATGACGATTTCGAGGTGAAATCGTTACTCGATTATGACGAAAATGCTTATGCATAGTGTACTAGCCATTATCGGTCTTTTGGTACCAAAATCGTCATGCTAGGA
Organism: Lissotriton vulgaris; assembly: GCF_964263255.1. Lineage (NCBI taxonomy): Eukaryota > Metazoa > Chordata > Amphibia > Caudata > Salamandridae > Lissotriton > Lissotriton vulgaris. Next base: position 2,047,617,450 of record NC_141691.1, read on the forward strand.
CAAAGTTTGTTGCAGGAGTCCAGAATTTTCAGTACCACAGACGCTCCTTTTGCCCTTACATAGGCAATAACCTAAACCCATGTCAGTCTGAATCTAGGTCTATACTCATCAGATCATCAATGTGTTGCTGTAGTATCATCTTATTACTTAGCAACTCTCTAGGGACAGGTCTCCTTACACACGTAGTGGCACAAAGGCCATATATGTCAGGACCAAATAGGGAATACCTCTATCTGTAGTGTGTGGTATAAGATCACACACCCAACAATTAGTGATGTTCACTACTACCTGGTGTTGATGTAGAAACTGGACAAAAGGAATTATCAGTAAACTCTGACCTAACCAGTTCATGTTCAAGTAAAATATGAAAAGAATGCAAAGGAGTAATTGTAGGAAGAGACATAGGTTGGGAGGTGGTTACAGATGTCAATTGGGTAGCAACAAAAGAATCCCACCCATTGCAAGCGGGCCTACGTGGACAGGTGGAGAGAGATCTGATACGGGCGGAAGAGGCACTACTGGATAAAGAACGGGAGGCAGCGGGGGGCGAGGATTCCCGACTGATCTCGGCCAGGGCGGACCACGCTGTTTTGATGGAGCGCCTAAAGAACATTAACTTCGCAGCACACTCCGCGCGCACCCACAACGCAGGTGACAAACCCGGCAGGTTACTGTCGTGGTTGGTACGACAAGACACACAATCCGCATCAGTCCTGTCGATCTGCACAGCCCAGGGCGTTGAAGTCTACACCCAGAAACAGATCCATGAAGCGTTCACATCGCATTACAAGTCCCTGTACAGCTCACGGCTGCGGGCCACAGTGGTGGAGATCACGGACTATCTAGCGACACTGCAGCTCCCGACAGCTACTGCCGCCCAACAAGCAGAGCTGGGCGCTACGCTCACCGGTGAGGAACTGCGGGAGGTGATTTTCTCCCTCTCCAATTGCAAGGCACCGGGCCCTGACGGACTCCCGGCAGAGTTCTATAAAGCCTACTCACTGGTGTTAATACCGGAACTGCTGAGAGTGTATAAGGCGGCGTCGGAAGACGCTGAACTCCCGGCGACCCTGAACGAAGCTAACGTGGTCTCCCTGCTGAAACCGGGTAGAGAAGCGAACGAACTCAGCTCATACAGGCCGTTAGCGCTCCTCAACACCGATTACAAAATATTAGCAGCGGCACTGGCCCGGAGACTTGCACCACTAGTCCCCACTCTGGTACACTCTGATCAGAATGGCTTCGTACCCACCCGGAGCACGTCCTACAATCTACGCCGCTTTTTCAGGGTCCAACGATATGCAACCCCAACCTGGCCACGCTCAGGATGCATCGTGCTTGATCTGGAAAAAGCGTTCGACTCGGTGGAATGGCCATATCTCCTCCGAGTCCTCGAGAAGTACGAGCTGGGTGATGCCTATGTCCAGATGGTGGGACTCCTCTATCGAGCGCCCGAGGTCCGGGTCCGGACTGGACGGTTGTTCTCCGACAGGATCCGCATCGGGAGAGGTACCAGACAGGGCTGCCCCCTCTCCCCTCTATTATTCGCCTTAGCGATAGAGCCGTTGGCGGAAATGCTCCGCACTTCCGGAGACACAAGGGGCATCCCACTAGCGGATGGCATACACTCGGTGTCTCTGTATGCCGACGATTTATTGTTATATATCAGAGACCTCACAAGCATACCAACGGCGATCACAGACATCTTTCGGACATTTGGAGACATGTCGGGACTCCACGTTAACTGGGCCAAATCGGGAGCCTATGCATTCGATGGCGAGATGCCACAGTGTGATGTGCGCATGATGGGGGAGACGCTCCGATGGCACCCGACGGTATTTAGGTACCTAGGGATCTTAATATATCGAGACCCCGTGGATCTCCTGGAGGGCAACCTAGTGAGAGCCATATCCTCGCTCACGGCCCAGGTCACGTTCTGGAACTCCCTCCCACTGAATGTGCCGGCCAGAGTGGCACTAACCAAGATGATAATGCTTCCCCGGCTCCTCTATTATTATACTAACCTGCCAGTGTATGTGCCGGTGCGCATATTTAAGGGATTGGAAACCCTCACCAGACGCCTCATCTGGAATAAGGGGAGGGTAGCACTGAAGACCCTGTACGCAGCCACAGACGCTGGAGGCTGGGCGGTTCCCAATCAGGAGCTCTATTACTTAGCAGCACAGCTGCAATGGGTCGCTTACTGGCTGAGCGGTAAGAACCTGATGGACACGGCCACAACCGACACCACCCTGTCTCCCGTACAGGTGCTAACGCTCTTCCACCCCCTAACACAGGGCGGGCCCCCCGCGCAGGTCCATGTGGCGGTAGCAAAGCGGTGCTTCGTACGGAGCCTCAGACTCACCAAAACTACGGTGCCCTATGTTCCGAACCTACCCCTACTGGGGACTCCCTTAGGCGCTGGCGCACTGTCCTCGACCGAGCTGCGCAGCTGAACTGCGGCAGGCTTGGACGACTTGGGCGGCCTGTATAGCGACGGAGAGCTGTTGCCCTTCGAGGCCTTGGCCGTGGACACAGAACTGCCAGTGGGTCAATTTCTGGCGCACGCCAGACTCCTCCATGAGCTGACGAAGGCATGGGGTGACATCAGCCACGAGCCGTCCGCTCATCTACTCATCCAGTACCTACATGTGATGGGCCCCACATTGTGCATTGGCTTGCACAAGCACTACACAGGCATACGCAATTTTCCTCTCAGAGACTGAGGGAAAAATGGGCGACCGACCGAGGCACGGACTGGACGGACAAACAGTGGGCCGCTATATTAGCGGGCGCCAGAGTTATTCCCCGCAACGCGTGATTCAAGATCATCCAATATTACATCATTCACCGCGCATATCTATCTCCAGACAAACTGAATCGCTACTTCGGACTCGCTTCGTCGGCGTGTCCCAGATGCAGCCTCCTGGACTCGGACTTCCTGCATGCACTCTGGAGTTGCGCCCACCTCACCTCGTACTGGTCGGCGGTCACGGACATGTTGACGGCGGCCACAGGCGATACCCTCCCCAAGACGTGGGAAGTGTGCCTATTGGGACTCTACAAGAGAACCAAGCAGACCAAACTACGGGCGTGTTTTTGGGACTTAGGCCTCATTACGGCCAAGCGCCTTATCACAAAACGGTGGAAAAGCGCTGCCCCGCCGCGCCCTGCGGACTGGCGTCACTCTCTTGGCAACTGGGCTTGTGCGGAGAGTGTGTCTCTACACAGGGAGGAGACCGCTGGCCTACGGAAGTACCCGATCGCCCAGGACTGGGATGCTGCCCTGATCGCATATCACCGAGCGTGCGCCCAGGCCGGCATAGAGTACCGTCCCGACACGGAATAGAGGGGGCCCAGTTGATTGCTGCTCATACTTGTCACAGGCTCCACCGCCCCCCCGTCCCCCCGCCCCGCCCCTCCCCCCCCCTCCCCCCCACCTCTTCCCCCGACAACTGAGGCCTTACACAACGGAGATGTCCCCTACCGCTCTCCCCTCCGCCTTTCGCCCCCCCCCCTCCCCCCCCACCTCGCAGCCGCAGCGACACTGCATCCTCAACTGTCCCCGCCCCTGCGCGACCCACACAGGATGCACCACACACAGCTAGGGTTCCAGATACACTACTACACACGCAAATACTAGTCCAACAGTTATTGAAATGTTTCTCCCTCCCCCTCTTATTTTACTACCCAGTTATACCTTTTGGTTGACACAGAGACTGTTCATACTGTACTCATGATGATGCTCGATCCCCCTTCCCCGTTTACGTTTCACATAATGCTGACTGGATGCATCCATGACCAGGAAGCGGGCACCCAGCGACCCATACGACAACGGAGGGTATGATACTGCCTCTACCCGCTGCTGTACTAATCAGGGAACTCAACTTCAAACAATAACTGTTGGCTTTCGTGACCACGCTGGTCCTTTTGCAGTGCTACGAACTGCGAGCACTGCAGCCTGAGACATTTCCTGGCACCGTCACTTATGGACTAATGCACCTCCACTAGCTACTGTTTATTTTCACTCATGTATAACTGACATGTCAACATGTGCTATTTGCTGAGTACCGTTTGTAGTAATACTTCATTGTTATGACATTGTATGAATAATTACTGGCTTATCTGTGAAACTAAATAAAGTTTGGGACCGTTGGTCTTAAAAAAAAAAAAAAAAAAAGAAAAGAATCCCACCCATAAAAGACAATGTCATTTAAAAAAAAAACACTAGAAAACACGTTGTTGAGAACATATAGACAACAGGAGAAGGTGGTGACCACTATTACAAACGAAATCATAATTTTCCACAATCCTAAGCAGAAAGCAAATCCTAGAATTATCTAAAAACATTTTATATAGCTTCCTATGCATTTCAGTAATTTATTATATGTTCAAGTGAAACAGTGGTGTTCCTTATCAATGCTCTCAAATAAAAAAGGAATACTCTTCCACAGAGAGTAGACTTTATTCTGCTTTTACTAAACAGAATAGTACTTTAAAACAATGCCAGCAAAGCAGCAAAAATTTGTTTCCTAACACCTATTATATGCAATCGCACGGAAACCACTTGTGAAACCAACTGTGCCCAAAGTCCATTATAAGCCTCTTTGGAAGGCTTCTTTTGTCCATCAAATCCGCTTCCAGTGTCTTCTTCGCGTTGGGCCTCTCGATTTCAGGCCTTTTCATGAAAATGATGTTACTCAGTATCCGTTGGAGTGCCCTTCTGGCAAACACTCATAGCTCATTCAAAAAGTCTCAATGTCTCAATGCAATGCACCAGTGTCTCTTCTTTGTGGCAGACACTACAAATGATGTGCTCTTCATTGATCATGGGCACAAAGCATCTCGTGCAGATCCAAGCACTACTGAGAAACAGCCTTTCAAGATCAGCAGCACTTTCAGACTCCAACACTCATCATTTAGTGCCAGAGGACGCTCAAGCTGCTCTCTCATGGGCACCAGAATGTAGTGCCTTTTTCCAAATGTGGATCCTTGGGTGCACTGCCTTTCCGCTGGAGCAAAGCAAAAGAGGTGTGTGTGTGGCCAAAACTCGGGCCAAGAGCTCAAGGGACTGTACACTGACAGAGGTTTCCAGCACATAACAGGTACAAAGCTCAAATGAATAGAAGCTCTTGTTCTGCGGCAAACAAAGAACCAGCTCTTTTTTTTTTTTTGCAACTCCTTCCGGTAAAGCAATTGCCTTGCTTGGGAGGTACCATTGATGTCACGCTGATGATCACTGTCCAGCCTCGCGACTTTCTTGCTGCAGAAGTTGTAGAGCCAAGAAATCTGTCATTCATCTGTAGCGGTCACTGATGGGGAGTGGGCTTAGTCTCGATCACAGGTCTGCAGGGTACCACTCTTCCTTTGACTCTGGAAGATCCCACAGAACCTAGTGATATAGGAGATGTAACACAATTGTTAGTTTCCTTCAAATCAGGCACAAAAAACAGTTCATGGGTTTTAAAGAGGGGACTGCAAACAGGTGGCCTGCAATCTGCAAAGGAGTGGCCACACGCCATGGGACAATTTTGGTCTAGAATACACTGTCATTTAAAAAAAAAAAAGAAGGCAGTAGGAAAAAACAGTGTCTCTAGGTTTTTCAATTGGGTTTCCGTGTGAGAGCATATCCTTCATCATCTAAGGGTAGATAACTTACACGAAAATTCTATCTAAATGGATGTCTTCACATATGGTGGCATTGTCTAATGGTGCAAGTACGTATTTTCCTCAATGATTAAACCTAGGTGTTCCTAAATTCCTTATCTTAGAACATCTCAAATAGAGAAATGACATAATACAGATTATCAAGGACATGAAGAAAAGTCCCTTTAAAAATGTGCATTAAGTGCACTATGCAATATAAAGGCTAATGATCAAATTATTTTATTTTATTTTTAGCATTTCCTAAGCGCGAACAAATACCCGCAGGCGTCTCGGCGCTGTACTGTTGAGAACTCTCCTAAGCTTGGCGTCAGACTTTTAGAGGTTAAATAGCCATGTTTTCAATTTCTTCCTGAATGACAGGAGATTTAGACTGGATCTTATGGATTGAGGAAGTGTGTTTCATAGTTTTGGGGCGGCAACCAGGAAACGTCTGTCTCCCCAGTTGACTAACTTAGTCCGCGGAACAATCAGATCGTTCAGCTTAGCTAAACGGAGTGGCCGGGAAGGGATATATGGAACAAGGTGGTCTCTCAGGAATTGAGGTGCTTGTTGGTGTAATGATTTGTAGACAATGCACAATGTTTTGAATTTAATTCTGTTCCTGATAGGAAGCCAATGAAAGCTTCTCAAGACTTCGGTTATAGGTTTGAATTTGGGAATGTTTGAGAGAAGTCTCGCTGCTGCGTTCTGAACTGTCTGCATTTTCTTGATGACTCTAATTTGGGCATTGGCGAACAGGCCATTGCAATAATCTAATGCTGACAGGACAAGAGCGCTAACTAATGTCTTGCCTACATTTTTGGGGAGGAAAGGAAGGATCTTCTTTACCAAGCGTAATTTATAGAACGCTGTGGCGGCCGTTTGGTTGGCATGAGCCATAAAGTTCAGGTTGTCGTCAAACATGATGCCCAAATTTCTCACCTTCGTGGTTGGTTTCGGCAAGGTTCCAAAGGATGACGGCCACCATGCCAGGGACCAGGTAGGGCTGAGGTGGCCAAAGGTTACCACCTCGGTTTTATCGGAGTTCAGTTTTAAGCAGTTTGCTGACATCCATTGTCCGATAGCCAACATACCTGCTTTAAAATTCTCCGCTACTGTTTCCCCATCATCTCTGACGGCCAGGATCAACTGGGTGTCATCCGCATATGAGGTAAGGTTCATCCCATGTGCTTTGATTGTTTTAGCAAGGTCCGACACATAGATGTTAAATAGTGTCGGACTCAGGGATGAACCTTGAGGTACCCCACATGGCAAGGACAACTCGGCTGATTCAAATTGTCCTAAGATGACTGCCAAATGTGCAGACAAAGGACAAACACTAGAAAGTCCTGATATTTGCATGATTAGAACACATCTGATCCCACCAAACATTAAAGCAGCAGGAACACAAGAGAACTGAAAAATTAAAATGGACATTGAAAATTCGTCGTGTTCAAAAGGTTAAACTTAAGATATCTCCTATTGAGATGGAAAACGTGTCTTACTATAATATTGGGTCAGTTAACCAGCCTATCACTACCCCGACAGTCAGTCTGAAAAAAACATTGAAGTAGGCCTAAAGAAAATTCTAAAAAAACAGTCTGGTTATACAAAAGGGAATTATACATAACATGGGGGGTCCCTGAAAAATCACTGTAGTCTAGAAATGTGCACAAAAGCAATACACCCATATAAATGGGCTGACTGGTGAAAGGAATATGGAGAAGGGGAAATGGAAGTAGGACACAACTAAAATCCCCAATAGGAAGAACAGGAGTTTGCTTGGGTGCCTCAGGCATGTGACACAGCACCAAGAGTACGGGGGATACACAAAAGGCCAAAGTTACACAGATTAACTCTACTGCTGGCAACTACACCAGATACGGTAACCTTAGCTAATGTTCCTGTTCTCTCTTCAGGAAGAAAAAATGAAACCTGGTTTCCTTTCAAGGGACAAAGCTATATGCTATTTGGGAAACAGAACATGATTAAGTAATGCAATATAGAAATTAGGTCACTATATGCAAGAGTCACAGATCTATAATTTTATCCTTACGTCCAATCAGGATACATAATTTTAGGGCTGCCTGTTCCTTTAAGGGAATGTGCAGTAAGTGACTACATCAGATGACACGCTTTGAACCTGTATATCTTTTAGTTTTCTTCAATATCATTATAGCCAATTTTAGGCATGCACTGGTAAAAGTGCTGCCTGTCTTCCTCACAGTATGAAAACCATATCTGTGAAATGTATCATTATACCAAATTCGTCCAGTAGTTGTGCAACGATACGTATCGTCATATGGATCCCTTCACAACACAGGGGAACTTGTAATAGTAACAACATAAAACAAAACATACACAAAATAAAACAACAGCATCATGGCACATGTACTTTATGCACTGTAAACCTGCAGCCAAAAAAAAACAATATTTGGGCATGTACCCTCCTTTTGACAGTAGAACACAACGCAGTTGGAGACTACTGTCAAATATACTGTCTCTCTTCTAACATACAGGACCAACTAAAATATTTCACGACAGGGCCAAATACACAAATGAAAACATGAGCATATTTGTTTTTTTAAAGAAATTACGCAAAAACACATCTCCCTTCAATTAACCAAACTCACGTGTCTTGTCAGCCTCAGAACAATCCATGAATAATCTGTAGGCAGAAGCAACAAGAAAAATACACAACACACAAAAGACATTTTTGCTAACAAATGAATATCAATTATAACTTTTAATCAATCAATCAATCAGTGACACTTATAAAGCGCGCTACATACCCGTAGGGTCTCAAGGCGCTGGGGAGGGGGGGTGCCGCTACTGCTCGAACAGCCAGGTCTTCAGCTTCTTCCTGAAGGAGAGGTGGTCTTGGGTCAGGCGCAGGTCGGACGGGAGGGAGTTCCAGGTCTTGGCGGCCAGGTAGGAGAAGGATCTTCCTCCTGTAGTCGCTCTTCGGATGCGGGGGACGGCGGCGAGGGCGTGGTTGGCTGATCGGAGGTGGCGTTTGGGAGCGTAGAAGTTGACTCGGCTGTTGAGGTAGCTCGGGCCTTGGTCGTGTAGGGCTTTGTGTGCGTGGGTGAGGAGGCGGAAGGTGATTCTCTTGTTGATGGGGAGCCAGTGAAGGTCTCTCAGATGACCGGAGATGTGGCTGGATCGTGGGATGTCGAGGATGAGTCTGGCTGAGGCGTTTTGGATCCGCTGGAGTCTCTTCTGGATCTTGGCGGTGGTCCCGGCGTAGAGGGCGTTGCCGTAGTCCAGTCGGCTGGTGACGAGGGCCTGGGTGACGGTCTTCCTGGTCTCTGAGGGGATCCACCAAAAGATCTTTCGTAGCATGCGTAGGATGTTGAAGCACGCCGAGGAGACGCTGTTGACTTGCCTGGTCATGGAGAGGGAGGAGTCCAGGATGAAGCCCAGGTTTCGTGCATGGTCTGTCGGTTTGGGCGCGGTGCCCAGGGCGGGAGGCCACCAGGAGTCGTCCCAGGCGGAGGGTGAAGAGCCCAGGATGAGGACCTCCGTCTTGTCCGAGTTCAGTTTCAGGCGGCTGGTCGTCATCCACTCGGCTACCTCTTTCATCCCTTCGTGCAGGTTGGCTCTGGCGGCGGCGGGGTTGTTGGTCAGGGAGAGGATCAGCTGGGTGTCGTCGGCGTAGGAGATGATGCTGAGGTGGTGTTTGCGTACGATGGCCGCGAGGGGGCTCATGTAGACGTTGAAGAGGGTGGGGCTCAGTGATGATCCTTGGGGGACGCCGCAGATGACTTCGGAGGCCTCTGACTTGTACGGTGGTAGGCGGACTCGCTGTGTTCTTCCGTCGAGGAAGGAGATGATCCATTCCAGCGCCTTGTCCTGGATACCGATGTTGCTGAGGCGCCGTGTTAGGGTGCGGTGGCAGACCGTGTCGAATGCCGCGGAGAGGTCTAGGAGGATGAGGGCCGCTGTTTCTCCCTTGTCCATCAGGGCTCGGATGTCATCGGTGGCGGCGATGAGGGCGGTCTCGGTGCTGTGTTTGGCTCGGAAGCCGGACTGTGAGGGGTCGAGGGATCCGTTCGTCTCGAGGAAGGCGGCCATCTGCTTGTTGACGGTCTTCTCGATGACTTTGGCTGGAAACGGTAGAAGCGAGATGGGGCGGTAATTCTTGAGGTCGGTGGGGTCCGCTGTTGGTTTTTTGAGTAGAGCGCTGAGTTCGGCGTGTTTCCAGCTTTCGGGGAAGATGGCGGTGTCGAAGGATGTGTTGATGATGTCTCGCAGGTGGGGTGCGATGGCAGCGTCGGCCTTGTTGAAGACGTGGTGAGGGCAGGGGTCGGTTGGTGATCCGGAGTGGATGGAGTTCATCGTGCGGATGGTGTCTTCTGTGCTGATCGGGGTCCAGGCGTGGAGGGTGGTGGTGGGGGGGGGTGGCAGGTCGGTCGTGGTGTGCGTTGGTTGGTTGTTGAAACTGCTGTGTATGTCCGTGATCTTGTTGTGGAAGTATGAGGCGAGGGAGTTGCAGAGGTCTTGTGATGGGGTGATGTCGTTGTTTCATGATACACATGATACACATTTAAGAAAACACAAAAATAAGTTTCCATTACTTAACTGTTACCATCTTATCAGTCACCTTCCAACATGAAGCCCTTTTAATTTTCCAAAAGTGCAATTCTTTCACTGATACTCCATGTTAGCCTTGCCCCACAATTTGTTCTCACTCGGGAATGTAGCCTTCAACATTTGAATAAAGAGCTTCCTCTTATTTTCTGTCTAAAACTTAATGTAATGCCTAATTTTCTGTCAAAATAAAAGCAACTAGCAAACATTATTTTTCTTAGCGTGGAGACACAAATGTATCAGTTTTGCAAAGCATTTAACACTTTGGGATTTCCAAAGAAACCCCTTTTTATTTTCCCTTGTAAATTAAGTTCTTTCATTTTATTGATGTTCTCACAGAGAAACCAGAAACCCCACCTCTAGAGGCCCGTTCAGAGAGGTTATTCTGCATTCCTCGGAGGCAAAGTCCTAATTAAGAGGTCGCAAATGTCAACATGACGGCCTTCTCCATTATTTACAGGGAAACTAAAAAGATAACATCTCAGCAGCGCTGAGCCAGCCTCTGCAATCTCTCAGCCCTCAGCTCCTGCCATACTGACGCTGTCAAAGCCAGAAGGCCTAACCTGTAATAATTCACTTTATTTTGAAAAATAATTTCTCTTTTCTAGGTGCTAAAATTATCTCTATTCCCAGATCATTAAACTACATTAACTGTCAATTTTTCTCAAAACCTAAAGACACACAGACCAGCTTTTTAGAGTAAATGCTTGTTGCAATCCTATAGTACACACTTGATCAGTCTTAAATAAAAAAACTTTCCGTAGGCCTAGCTGAAGCTAGCACCTTCAACCCTGATATTAAAACAAGCCTGTGTACTGGCACATTAACCCACTGAATCATAAGAAGGCACAACCTGCAAAATATATATATATCAAAACCTAAATGTATGCTTTGCTCAAGCCTGAGACACTTTAAAATGTACTCTGAATGAAAGCAAAATGCAGTTTAAACAGTGCTTTTACTCAAAATCGACTTTCATATTTTGGGCATTAAAAAATGAATATCCTACAATTTTCTTGCATAATATGCATTACTAGAATGTCTATTACATAACACATGAGTCAGGCATTTGAAAATAATAACTTATACTTTATAAAAATGAGCTTGCTTGTGCCTATGCCAATGGAAAATTACACACAGTAATGTTTGTCATTTTAGTGATGCAACATAACTTAAATCAAATTTTAATGCTAGGAGGTCATAGTATGAGTGTTAAGCTTTATAAATATTAAAAAACGATTTTTGTAGCACTTATTTGTAATAATTATTTTTCATAATTAATAATTTTTTCTTCAAATAAAACCAATTATTCCTTTTTGTGATTGTTCTACATATAAGAGTCCGCTGCATCCCTTCCTTATCATTTAGATGCATTAACTCACAAACCTGAGCGCATATGCCTAACTTAAAACGCGTCACATTCCTGCGTCACATTTTGCGCCACATTTATTTAAAAGGACGGTTATGCAAAATTCCACCCGTTTTTAACTGGAAAAAGTGCTGGCTGAATGAACATTCCTATCAAATATACTGCAGCTGAAAAGGTTTGGCTGTAAACATCTAATACAGTGCATTTAAGGAGAATGCAGTAAATTTATTTATTTTTGCAAAAATAGATAATTTCGTTTTTTTTCTCTTTTTGGGGCCTTATTTATATCTATTGTACATAATCCACACACACACACACATAGAGCTTATTGCAGACATAAACAGGAAGTGTTGAAACATTCAGGACACACAATACAGCGCTTTCATAAATTGCGCGAACGCTATGTACATACCAAAGTTACACTAATGAGAAAAAACCACATAAACATTTAAACATACATCAAACCCATAAATCAACACTCAGGACGAAAACAGGACAGCCCAGACTGTACTCAAAAACCAAACCATTTGTAAATAGTAGCTGTAACCATATTTACAAGAAGCACTTCACAATAGTGTTCCAAAAGACTCCATAACAGCCCAACAGACCACTGTATGTGCAGGAAACCAAAAATACACTCAATACACTAGCTTTTAGCTGGCAGAACACCAAAAATCGTTCTGCATATAAAATTGCACAGAGCAAAGGATCCTTGTTTTGCGTTATGTCATATTTTAATTCCCTGGGGATACAAAGTCACCAAGGAAGAAATATGTTTGTAAATCTAACCTAATTAGATATTCCCTTTAGGGGAAGCCGGCAAATCCAAACGTATACAAAGTTGGCCAACACAAATCTTCAAATTTGTTAAGATCAGGCATCTTATAGCTCGCTAATCTAGCTTCAAACTTCAAGGGGTTATCTCTATTGATACACTTGTAAATATACAAGACCCTTGGTTATTGAAAATTGCAATCTTCAAATAGAACTAAGGACTAAGCAAAGAACAACAAAGGACTGGGAGCGACCCACTTATACCTCAACTAAAGCAGATTACCTGCCTACACAAATTGCAATTCGCATATACAAACCTATACAAACCTTGTCCAAATTCTAACTGCCAAGTTCTAACTACACTAACAGTCTCTTTTTTAAAAAAAAACTTATGCCAAAAAGGGTTCCTCAGTCAGGAGTGACATCTTTTGGAGAGTTTAAGTCAGAAAAATCAAAAATATACTGGGCCGCAGAAACAAAGAATCCCCCAGAACCTCTGTGCACAGAGTACCTCTTTTAGTAGATTTCTGTCTTGCCTTCCCCAGTAGATTTCTGTCCTCTGACAAGATTACTCCTCCAGATAGTCACTTCTTGATGAGGCCCACGGTTGGTTGCGCCAACTGAAGTACCTAAAAACTTCAGACTTCTTCTCAGGGGTCTTACCAATAAGTAGTCCATTCAAAAGCAGCATAGAAATCAACAGAGAATCTGAAATATGAAAAGACATCTTTATTATAATTAATTGTGAGGCTACGTCGCCCAGTCACACCTAAAGCAACTGAATGAGATAGCCTCCTGAATGGTCTCCGCACAGACCTTTTATACTGTTTATTATGCCCTAGGCAAACATTCTTAGATTTACAGTGCAAACATTCTTGGATTTATAGTGAGCTATTCACATATTTTCATTACAAAAGAAAAGGCAGAGTCATGATGACAAGTACACATTTAGTGTGTCCAGTTTGTGATCAATTACCCGGCAAGGCCCAACATTTTCATCAGATATCGGTGTAACCTCAATAAAACCGGGCTCCTCCTCATCATAAAGCAAAAGAAGAGAAAAGAGCAGGGACAGGTGTGAGCAAGATTTAGGCGGGGGTGTGTGCGATGGAAACAGTTTATGGCCTGTTGTGCTTTGATGCTATCTTATTTGGCCACTGGGAGAGAAACTGACCAAACAGGTTTGGCTTGGGGCAATGGTTCCAGCTTGCCCAGGTCACAGAAAAGTCAATTAAGGTGTATGTGTCCTTTGATATCGAATTCAGCTGTGGTTACAAGCCTATGTGAAGGGCAACTCACAAAATGGCTGCCAAGCGTAAAATGGAACCCAAGGGTTCAAAAACGAAAATGACGATTTCGAGGTGAAATCGTTACTCGATTATGACGAAAATGCTTATGCATAGTGTACTAGCCATTATCGGACGTTTGGTACCAAAATCGTCATGCTAGGACAACGTTTGTTGCAGGAGTCCAGAATTTTCAGTACCACAGTTCAGACATGGCCATATGCAAATCAGCCGTGACCCTGTGCCTCATGGAAACAGTCCAGCCCGAACTGCCAAGCCATGTCTTTCCTGGACCGGAATCAAGCATCCTAGGACCGGTTTCTGGCTATCAGCTGTCTTCAGTCAGGATAGCTTGACTCCAGTGGTGTGGAGAGCATGGGACTCACGTCTGAGCATACCCATCCCACTCGGGGTGACAAATGCAAAAACAACAGTTGATGGACAGAATGCAGAACAATGTCATACATTCATCCCAGTACAGAGATCTGGCCCTAAATCCATCGTTTATTTTGCACTCCACACCACCCCAGTTCAGGCATGGCTATATGCAAATCAGCCTTGACCCTGTGCCTCATGGGAACAGTCCAGCCCGAACTGCCAAGCCATGTCTTTCCTGGACAGGAATCAAGCATCCTAGGACCGGTTTCTGGCTATCAGCCGTCTTCAACCAGGAATGCTTCACTCCAGTGGTATGGAGAGCATGGGACTCACGTCTGAGCATACCCATCCCACTCGGGGTGACAAAATGCAAAACAACAGTTGATGGACAGAATGCAGAACAATTTCATATATTCACCCCAGTACAGAGATCTGGGTCCATCAATTGTTGTTTTTGCAATTGTCACCCCGAGTGGGATGGATATACTCTTGGACTTCTGGGGTCTTTGTTTCGGCATGGAAGTATTCGCACTGCCGCTGACTACTTCTCCTATGCTGCTGCTGTTCTGCTGGCTGTGCAGAGGATTCCGCTGATCCTTGGTATGTGCCCTTTTCTTGACCTGTTGTGGCCGTTCTTCTGCTGATCTCCGTAGTGGCCCTAGGGGCAGTGCTAAGGCTCTTCAGCATGCTTGGCCTGTGACTGGATGGGGGCTGCAGTGTGGGATCAAGAACACTGTGTGGTTCGCTTTCTGGCAGGCTGGCCCTTTCATCAATCTGTAATTTTAAGCAAAGGTGCACCACAACAAAGACATGTATAAACTAAGGTATTCTAGTCTGTACACAAGATATATTCAGAGAAACAAAGTTTTTTCATATGAAACAGACAAGGAAAATTTTTTTTTTCTCAAAAGCGTTTTTTTTTTATTCACTCCAAATGTTAAAGGACACAGCCGACGCTTTTCGTCCCTTCGGGGACTTCTTCAGGGCAAAGTAGATAGTAGAACTCCTTGAGCGCAACGATGTATTGTTGGTGAAGTAAAGTAGTAAAAAGGTGACCGGGTCGTATGTGGTCTCAGGATCACTGGTTCGAGAGCATCAAGTGTATCGTTCGAAATAAATAGGACGTTATTCTGTTACAGTTGGTCAGGGGACCCAAAATTCATGGGACTGGTATTCATTGGTTGATTAAAAGATGCGGATGCGTGTTTTGTAATAAAGCATCAGTTCCTACAAGGATTACGGCAAGTCAATAGTTGTGCTTGGCCCTTTATTCAGTGGCTCCTGTCGGCATTACCCCTATATGTTTTTTGATATATATTTTGCTTCTCGTTATAATGTGGCAGTCCGTATTAGCTCGAATCCGGCGGCCGACTCGTCAAACACGAGACGTTCCAAACACGTCCGTAGTCCCCTTCCCGTCGTACCCAGTTCGTATAGAGCCTGGCTCTATACATCCGCATCTTTTAATCAACCAATGAATACCAGTCCCATGAATTTTGGGTCCCCTGACCAACTGTAACAGAATAACGTCCTATTTATTTCGAACGATACACTTGATGCTCTCGAACCAGTGATCCTGAGACCACATACGACCCGGTCACCTTTCTACTACTTTACTTCACCAACAATACATCGTCGCGCTCAAGGAGTTCTACTATCTACTTTGCCCTGAAGAAGTCCCCGAAGGGACGAAACGCGTCGGCTGTGTCCTTTAACATTTGGAGTGAATAAAGAAAAACCTGCTTTTGAGAAAAAAAATGTTTTCCTTGTCTGTTTCATATGAAAAGACTTTGTTTCTCTGAATATATCTTGTGTACAGACTAGAATACCTTAGTTTATACATGTCTTTGTTGTGGTGCACCTTTGCTTAAAATTACGTTTTGTATCAAGTTCTATATAGAACTGCCATTGTGATGGTGGGTGGTTGTCAGTGTGCACACTACTCCCTTAGTGACATTTAGAGGGAAAATATTAATTTGGTTATTGTGGTCAGGTGCTCTGTTAAAGTAAGGTTCCACCATCCATCTTGCTTCTCTTTTCCCTTTCATCAATCTGCTGTTCCCTTGGCCTTCTGCGAGGCATGGTGCTTCTCCTCCCTTATGGGTTGGCTCACCCACCCATCCGTAGTTCCTGGGCTGAGGGTCCACCTGCTTCTGCGGCTCTGTGGGTGATTGGGCTTGTGTAATCTACCCTTCTGCTGATATATTTGCACAGCAGGTTGTACCACATGTGGCCGCTAGGTGGCAGTGCAGCACTTAAGTTCTTGGCCTGGAAGCTTCGGGCGTCTACTCCGATCGGGGATTCACTCCGATGCGGGCGCTCTTCCTAGGGACATGCAAGTCTCTCCCACTCTACTGGTGGTGAGGTAGGTGCTCCCTTGTTATTTCTCTCCTACAGTTGGCGAGCGTAGGTAGCCTGATGGGAGTGTGCTGATAGGGAGGGAGGTATGGCAGTAGGCAGCTGTCTAGTGGCGCCACAAGCTGCTTTGCTGATGGCTTGCAACTGCGCTGCGGGCGGTGCTCACTGTGAGGTGAGGGGGTCACAGAGATGCCGTGGGCTTTCGTCACTGCTGGCGCGGCTGGGCGCTAATCTGTTACCACGGCTGGCTGCAAAGTGTCTCCCCTCTGCTAGGGGCGTTGCACCATCTTTGCGCGTGTAGCAGCAGGGAGGCTGTGGATCGGAGCTCTCCCGCCCCACTATGTCGCAGGGCCTTGATCCACGTACTGGGAAGGCGTCTTCGGCAGGTGCCGGTGGAAGCGCCGTCATTCCAGGGAACTGTTTCTTCCCCTCCTCATATGGGCTGTATTTTAAACAAAAGACTTAGCAGGCAATGACATGTGGTCCTGCTGCAGAGAGTGAGTCCCCACACAGTGGACTCAGGCACCGTTATCCCGAAAGTGAGAGTGCATGCAGCACACAGCATAAAGGAAGCTGCCGGGGCCTTTGAAAATAAAAGTACACTTCCATCATGTGGCGGATTGGCAGTACTGCACCAGATTCCCAAGTGAAACACTGAATTTGCCAGGGAAACAGTAAAGGCTACTCAGGCAGAGAAAATGCAAAAGGATGGTGCCCAGCAAAACTGCCTACGAGCTGCTCCAGTCTTAAAGCCACGGGAAGCGAATGTGAAGAGGGGCTGATGTATCACAGTGGTGCTAGGCCACCACATAGCCTTTGAGGATAAAGAGACAATGTGCAGAAACGTGCCAGGAGTTCAGGGCACAACAGCAGAGAGATTTCAAGTAGCCCGAAACTGCCTCAGCCACGAAGGACGCTGCAAAGAAGCCCAAAGCTGCCCCGGCCAAGAGAAACATCAAGGGGCAAAGCAAGGTCCAGTGAAGGTGATAGTGACCGAGAAGCAGTCAAGCCCCACAAAGGTGCAAGGGGAACGTTGGCAGAGCGCGCAACCCCAGTGGCTGCCTGACACAAGCGAGGAAATTGAGCCACATGCCCCTAGTGGTGAACGGGCATCACCGCCATCGACACTCCAGGCACGCCACGTGCCAGAAGAAAGCGTCCCAGAAAAGACAGATCGCACTACGTCAGATGCGTGTAGAAAGCCGCGCCAGTGAACTTGACGCACGGGTGAGCACCCAGGAGATAGTGACATCTCCACAAAAGAAGCACTGCTGAACGCAGGTAGGAGAGTATCCACAGCTCCATTGCCCCAGCGAAGCGCCGCAGTAGGCCAAAGGAAACTGTCCTCCCTCGCACTGCCTCAGGACAGAGTCGGCAGTGACACATGACAGGCAAGAGAGGAGTCGCACACGCCATGTGGCAGGCCGCCACAGCGACAGGCGCTCTGACAGCAAGGCGACAAGTGGTCGTACACCACTATAGCAGGGATTCTGCTCCTACAAAGAACTGTGCAGAGACTTAGAACCTCAGTGATTTAGGGTGTAAAAAAACTCACCTTAGTATCCAAAATCCCCTACCAGACTAGCAATCGGTGTCTCATTGGTTCTTACCGACCCCCAATGATTTAGACAACCCAGATCATGGACTTAGAGCACCTCAGGTAACGTGGAACACATGAACACTCTTTCGTTATACTAACATCAATCCAGAACGAGGAGTAAATGAGGACACGTGCAAGTTTGAAATGTTTATTTCTAATGCAGTGTTCTCAAGCACAGTATCTTAGCTAATACAAGCAAACATATTATAAGGAACAAGGTTAACAGCATGGTTACTATTCCATAAAATACAAAGGGAGAAAGCATGTTAGAATGCTAAAGGAAAAAGGTCTAAATAGAACATCAGTTTACCCTCCCTAGCTAGTATATTATATTATATCTACAGAAGGTCTCTTTGGGTTTAGAAGGGCGGGCCCATACCTTTGGGTTCAGCAGAAATGGATCACATCATCTTCTGCACCAACTCTCTGCCTGCGAATATTCATCAAGTGTGTAACTCATGCTCTGTGCAGTGCATTATCAATCGCGCCTAAAACCTAAAGTTGGCCACAGCTGAATATGTATAATGTCTAGCCAGTGCGCTGATCAAAACTGAACAACAAGCGCTGTGTTGAAATAACCTTAAAGGCCTCGGCACTCACTGTACAGACATAGCTTACCAAGCAAGGCTGATACTATAAGCAAACATATTATTCTCGTGTGAAGCAAAATATGCAACTAGGCGAAAAGCTTTAATAACAAAATGTGTCGTGTGCAGAGGTTGCAGAAAAGGAAAATGGCGTTTAAACTTCTAATAAGCTCATGCTAACATAACACAGTGCAAAGGTAAAACCAGACCACATGACACCCTCCCTTTGATCTGAGCACGGATAGTACAAGTAAGAGGGGCAAATTTAGGAATGCAGAGTTCAAGATCGATAGTTCGAACACAAGTCTCCAATTTGGTACCTCAAGAGCAGAGATAAAATATACATAATTTGGAGGAGATAAAATTCTAGCCTTTGGACGTTGATAAAGTCAATAGGTCGGGGCTCAAAAAATTGTGCGAAAAATAAATCCAATAATCCAACGAAAAGTGTCGGTCAAGGAAGCGATACTGCGAAACACAGTTCATCCTAATAATGAATATGCAAAATATGCAGCAACAGCCTCCAATAGGAAGTCACTGTTATCATCCGAAAATAATTCGGCCATCCAATTTAACAAAGAGAAAGAACATACATGCTCTTCAATTACCGGAGCCTCTTGCACCATCAGAGGGCAACTCGGTGGGTTTTCGAGGAAACTGCGAGCCAAAAAATCTTGCGCCGCTGCGAACACATTCAACGACCCATTATTCCATGCATCGCTGCAAAGGTCAAAATCCCTCCATCAGAACAAAGCAATTCATGAGCAACTAAGGGACTCATAAGTTGATTATAATCAGCATCGGGAGACACCGAATTGCAGAGACACAAATCCAGGGCCCATTCAAAGTCGCAACTCAGGCAATGAAAAACAGGCTGAAGGCATGTAAAGTAGGAAAATCGAAACGATAATCCATAAGCTGCACTCAACATAGCAAGAGGCAGTGCACCATAGTTCTCAAGCATCCGGGCGTGAAGCAGCCCTAGCCGAGACAGCTCGCCTTGTAACACAGGATGTGCATCCATTTTGAAATATACAAAACAGCAATAGCACGCCAGAAGCAAGAGCAAGTAGTAAGGAAAATCCACTGAACAGGCTGGAGAAAATAGAAAGAAAGAAAGCTGTAATGACTCTGAAAATCTTTTGGAAGGAAGTCACTAAGCCACTGCTTACAACTTTAAAAAAGTGTGCCAGCCCGGAAGTGGAGGACGCATTGAAGATTGTGTGAATTAATTCACTGAAGTGCAAGGGAAAATCAGTATTTAATAAGGCATGCACCTCTGTGCGGGTGTTAGCCACTTCTTTTTGGGACAATAGAGCTCTTATGCGACTCATCTTATTGAACTCTCCTTTCAAGGTCGGAATCTTAGGCCAGATGGAAACATCAAGTTTCCCATGCAGGGGTGGATACATTACATTCTTGCAACACGCTCTT
The DNA here is from genome assembly GCF_964263255.1 of Lissotriton vulgaris. Classification (NCBI taxonomy): domain Eukaryota; kingdom Metazoa; phylum Chordata; class Amphibia; order Caudata; family Salamandridae; genus Lissotriton; species Lissotriton vulgaris. Next base: position 2,047,637,475 of record NC_141691.1, read on the forward strand.
CATTGTTTAAAAGTAAATAACTCCCATTTGCCAGTAATGTGAATGTGGGAACGATTGCAGGCCCGGGGGTACCTTTCAAAATACAGGCTAAATCAGGCTCGTTTTGATTACAAGAGCCATGTAATTGAATATGTCTACACAATAAGGAATGATCCGGCGTTTCAGTGCATTTCTCACCATTTAAATAAACTTCCTTTCCCTCCCTAAGGCATCTATATGTAAAAGGAAGCGACCAAGCTTCATGGAGATAAGAACTTCCAAGAGGTTTGTATCTACCAATGTCAAAGTACTTCATACAGTTTATAAACTCGAAAAAGGGAACGGGAAAGTTATTAAACCGTGAATAAGCCACGTTGCAGTATTGGCCTCTGCCACAGAAAACGGTAAAGGCTCCAACCTCTTTCATCAACAGTAAGCGCTGCTTGTCAGTCAAATTAAACCGGGCAAACAAAGATGATGTATTCATGTAATGCCATGGCACTTTTCCGGCCTTAAGGGTCTGCAATGTCCATGCAAACTGCATAATGGAACGCAACTGATTCTGACCATGGTACAAAACAGACACTTCATCTTGCACAAAATCTACAACAGATGACACAATATTATCTAAAGTGTAAATGCGGGAAGAGAGGGTGTTAATGCTGTTATCTACAACTGCTAGCACTTTTCCTAAATTAGCTTGATCTATAGCTCTAAGGCGGGTAGCTGCCTCAATCTGGGATGTTTTCCAGAATTCGTTAAAAACAGCATATATCCATCTTTTAGATCTACCTTTAGCCGGGCCTTTTATGAAATCATTCAGATCAACATCGTCAGTCAGTTTAGATAAATGCAGTTTAACTGACGCCAAGGTAGAATGTCTGAGCTAATTCTGACACAATTTGCCTACAGAATAGGTAGCCACAGAATGGCCACTTTCAAAACGGGGATCCACCCTGACCTGTGTAAAGCCATGAGCTAAACCCAGAAAACGATGCTGGCATGAGTCAGCACTTCTGTGCCAGAGCAACCAGCCTTCGGGATCCAAACTGGATATGTTAAAGGAGGAATTCAATAACAGAGTTTGTAACTCTCTCATGGAAAATTTAGTAGTATTACTCCAACCTGAATATTCCTCTAAATCAGGAAAAGAAGGAGCATTTATTCTTTTAGGAGTAGCCAATCCAAAGCATGTTGTCTGTGAAAATGTAGAATTCAAAAACAACATATGGTTCAGGATGAGGCATGCACGGTGAAAAGCCTCCGTGCCTTGCACTTGCCAGCTTTTAGAACCCCAAACTGATTTAAGGTCAATGGTATCCTTTCACAACTTGTAACCCCCAACAGCTAACTGGTCTAGAAAGGACTTCGAGTACAATAATTTAGTATCGGTAAGTCTAACTTTGGATGTGGACTTTTCAGTCATTTTAAAATAAAATGCATTGGGATTAGACTGATTAAAATCTGTAAAGTAAGTGAACCTTTTCAAAAAGGTAGCAGAACTGCCTTGTATAGGAGCTGGACAGTGTTCCCACTGGGTGTAATTTACAGTGAGCCTCCTGGTATTAGCTTTATGCAGGTAGTGATTGCCAAAATGTTGATAACAATACAAATCACCGTAATTAGCAGACTCCAAGTACAAATCTTCAGCAACAAAGGTAGCATAATATTTCAAATCAGAAAACAATGATTCTACAGCCTGAACATTCCAATCATCAGAACGTATATTTTGTTTAACTACATCCTCCATAGACACTCTAAGCACATTAGGGACATTTATAACCTCAGTGGGCCCATGGATTTTAAATCGAACAGCATCCCATACAATCCCATCTAAGACAGGCCAAGCAGTGATATTAACAAAAGCCAAGTCTCTCTTCAATCTATGTGATGAGGAATGGGGAGCTAATGTTCCATTGATATGTCGAATGCATGTTCTCTCCTCGACATAGTGTCCATTGACGAGACGGAAAAAATAAAACACAAAACCAATTGACATAAAAAGGTACATCGAAAAAAGCACCATCCAAATATAAGTCCAAGGGGGAATCAAAAAATGTTTTTAAACAGTCTTGCCAGAATAGAAATCCTCGAAGGCTTTTTTGATGTGTGGGAAACAGTGTCAAATGAAAATCTGGATTCTGTACCTAAGCGAGTTTGCAAATCAGGCATCGATAAGTCAGTTGGGTAAGTATTGTCAGCTTCATCATGTTGAGTACCAGGCAGTATACTCTATAAAGGACTGGAAACAGCAGGCAACTCGAGAGCAACATCAGGCACAGGATTGGAAACCGGGGCCAAAACAGAATTCCTCAAAATCGAAGGACATGAGACCGCCGGTGTCATACTAAGAAGAATCGGCCACTCTGTGTATCTTGACATTGTCAATGGAGATATACCTGTTCTACTTACGACCTGGAAGTGGTGGTAAAATGACTGTTCTTGTGCCCTTCACTCCAAGCACTGCAACCAGAGCTCGATAAGAGGGACCAAATTCTTTCTTGTTTTCGATCTTCTCACGAACCAGTTCTCCAACTTGGGGTAGCCAGCCTACTACCGGGATCTGCAACGCATCATCCGAGGTGGAGGGCAAATGCTCCTTTGCAAGACTGTCTCTTGTCTTTTGTAGATCCTGTAAAACATTGCAATGTTCATCTACGTCAAAGGGGGCAGCTTGAGCCACCGAGTATAGACCGTCAAGGTCCGGATCATACATCTTGATACCAAAGAGCATATCTAATGGGGTCCGTCCACCCAGAGACCTTCTATGGAGATTATTAAGAGCACGCTGCACGCTATTGAGGTGGGCCAGCCAGTTCCTGCCAGTGCCTATAACTCGAGCCGTCCAAGACTGCTTTAAATCTCGGTTCATCCGTTCCACAACACTATTACCCACAGGTCTGTATGGAGACGAAAACTTGACTAGGACCCCCAACAAAGTCATGGCATCCTTATACGCCTTAGAGGCGAAAGCCGGACCCTGATCCGAATGGAAGGTACCACAGGCCAAAATCTCTACAAAGACACGCAAGTCTCTTATGACAGTCCATGAATCAACACTGAGGTGTGGCCAGAACCACACAAAGCGTATGCATGAATCAACTGCTACTAAGATGTACTTATACGCAGTATCCGAAGAAAAAGGACCGAAGTGATCTAAATAAACACATCCAAGTGTAAGTAAGTAAGTAAGTAAGTAAGTAAGTATTTATTTGTTGATTAATTAAAATCATTACAAACAAGAATAGATAAAAGCAACCTACATAAACAAACATATACTATGCACAAAGTTATTATCATCTTAAAATGATCATCTAAAATTACATTAATACAGTCAATTCCATAATAATATTTAAACGTTTACACACTGATTAAAGTACAGGTATTAACTAGAGTACAATATATTAGCAGCAATCACTGTTATAAGCAGCATTTAACTAAAGTGACAAGTGTTAGCAGTAGGAAATACTAGTATAAATACATTTTTTGCTGTTTTCCATTTGCAAGCTATAGTAAAGTGCAATGTGCATAACTATAGTAAATTATACTAATAGACCCTTCAACTGGCATACATTTTGATTTAAACAATTCTTAAAATAAGTTTCTTTAATTATTTTGGATCACGATAAATAGTTATTTACTTGTTCTTCGTCTTTGAGTTTCTTCTCAGCAATAATAATGAACTTAACAAAGTGATACCCCCAGATTTTTATCTTTAAGGCCGTAAAAGATCTCACGGCGAAGCGGACTACCTCTACGACCGTAAGCTCCCTTTCCCATTGTGAATCCCTTGCATCTTACTTTTTGGGGAAGGTCCAAGCTATATATAGGACATTCCCTAGCATAGGGTTCACTGGAGAAAGTACTAATGGGGTCCACCATCAGACTACACTGCTTGTCTTCCCCCCCCTCACCTTGGACGGTTTTGACAAACTTGCGCTGCAAGTCAAATCTGGATCTCCATCCGATCCAGTAAGGCCTGCTCTCTTCCGAGATCAGGCTTTTATGGGGCGTACAGCTGTATGCTCCCTCGTCAACCTCTCCTTGGAAACGGGAGTTGTTCCATCTAAGTGGAAACAAGCCGTGGTGTCCCCGATTATCAAAAAGCCCACCCTGGACCCATCCAAGCCTGAAAGCTATCGCCCCATCTCGTTGTTACCCTGGCCAGCCAAGATTACTGAGGCCCACGTCAACCTGGCCCTGTCTGAACATCTGACACGGACCAATGCCCTCGACCCCACACAAAACGGATTCCGTGCTGGTCACAGCACGGAAACTGCGTTACTTGTGATGGTGGAACATCTCCGGGCAAGGTTGGATGCTGGTCAAACGGCGGCGCTTATTTTGTTAGATCTTAGCGCCGCCTTTGATACGGTAGACCACAGCATCCTCCTGCGTCGGCTCGAGGAGACTGGCATTGGCGGTCAGGTGCTGCAATGGTTCCGCTCCTTTTTAGATGACCGCTCCTTCTGTGTTGCCATCCCTCCCTTCAAGTCCAACTACCAACCGCTGGCCATGGGGGTTCCGCAAGGGTCCTCGCTGAGTCCCACGTTGTTCAATCTGTACGTGAGACCGCTGGCTGATGTCGCTAGGCAGTGGGGCCTTACTTTGGTCTCATATGCCGACGACACTCAGCTGGCGGTTACTCTCAGCGGGGATGCGGAGATCGAGGCCCCCAGGTTTCAGTCCGGACTGAAGGCGGTGGCTAGTTGGCTGACAGGCAACTGCCTTCAGCTAAACGCCACTAAAACAGAGGTGATGGTCGTCGGGAAGGGAGTGGAGCTGTGGGGTGACCACTGGTGGCCCTCAGAGTTGGGACCTACTCCGATCCCGGTATCGGAGGTGAAAAATCTGGGGGTATGGCTGGACGCGGGCCTCTCCTTTGTAGGGCACACTAAAAGAACCGCGGCCTGTTGTTTTGGTCTCCTGAGGGGCTTGAGACCTGTTCTCAAGTTCTTTGATGCCCCAACCAGGCAGCTGGTGATCCAGGCCACTATCATCTCCCGCCTGGATTACGCCAGCTCTCTCCTGGCTGGGGCTAACCAGGCTGAACTTACCCGCTTACAACGGGTTCAGAATGCTGCGGCGAGGGCGATTGTTGGCCTGCCCAGATTCTGCTCGGTGACAGGTGTCCTGCGCTCCCTACACTGGCTTCCGGTTAGGAAGCGCATCCTCTTCAAGGTCTTGTGCCTTGCTTTTAAAATCTTGAGAGGTACTGGCCCGGAAATCCTGTCGAGCTGTCTGTCTTTCTATGTTCCTGTCCGTAGCCTCCGCTCTCAGGGTCTGGCCCTTGCGGTGGTTCCCAGATTCAGGCTTAGCCGCATGGGAGGCCGCTCGTTTAGGGTAATGGCTGCGTCAGCATGGAACTCCCTGCCTGTTGAAATCCGCTTGCTGGAGGACCTTCTGACCTTTCGGAGGGCTATAAAAACTTTCTTGTTTTAGCTGTTCCCTAGTTTCTGTTTTTATTCTCCCGTTGTGTTACGTGCTACCTTGTCTCTGCGCCAGGACGCTCCTTGGCTGGAGTATCTGTGCGCACAATAAATAGTCGTAACATAACATAACATAACATAACATAAATAAGTTTTATATTGGCCCCACTCAAACAGGTAATAATTGCTTGCCTGCATGTTCTAATTCCTAGTTCATTCAAAATTGGTTTTAGGATCAACTTTCAAGCCTCTGCCAAAGCTGGACATAAGGTTACAATGTGTGTTAGTGTTTCCTCCCTTTGACTACAAAGCCTGCAAATGCTCGATACCCATTGATTTTCCCATGTTGGTATTCCATCCTTTGTCGGGTATCTTCCCAGCCTTGAATACATGAATTTATTCTTGAGCCTAGGTTTTAAATGATAAGACAAGTAAGATTGAGGTGACAGCCTACCGAAAGAGTTAGCAACTGTCCAGAAATGACTTCTTTTCCTTAATTCCTCCTTGTCCGCTATAGTCGTTAATAATGCAGCCATTTGATTCATTTCTTTTTTTTAAACTATCCTGCTCCTCATTTCATCAGCCAAATTAGAGCAGTCAAAATTACTTATGCATTCATTAAAATACAGCTACCAATTTTTTGAATATTCCCCTTCTGAGATTTCAAGCCAGCATAACTTTGCCAGTGAACCTTCCTCTGAACGCACTAATGTTAAAAGAGACTTCAAGAATGTAGATTGACGCGCCAGAGATTGGTTTTTCAAACCAAATTCCAATCTTATGTTTGCTCGACTAATATATTTGGGGATTTTAAAAACTGTTTTATATATTCTAATCTCTATATCGTCGAGCACTTTCGCGTCTTTGCCCCTAAAGATGAATGAGCAATATTCCAAAGATGGCATTAATTTTGCTCGCATCACCTTTATCAGATGGTCGTAATTGGGGCATAATAGTTTGTCTCTTAATTTTCTAAAAGCAAATGCAAGTGAGCAAACCCTGGCTTCAAGATTGTTAAAATGCTGTCTAAAAATCAAACCATCGTCAAACGTGATTCCAAGGTATTTGTATAATTTCACATTTTCAATTACCATACCGTTAATATTCCACTCTTTAATCCTAGGCCTCCCTTTTCCCATAGTCATTATCAATCAAATTAACTTTATTTCGGTTTGTTTAAGAACCATAAAAGTACATCAAATAATGAAAAATACATTTACAATAGTAAAATAATACACAATTAATTCTCATTTTGAATAAAAGCAGGTAGTATGTGGTTTTTAGGGTGATGGGAAAAAAACACTACAGCAAGAAAGTGCATTGATTAAATATTTCAGAACGCAGTAGAAGCATGATCTTGCTGAGTTAGAGTAGCTTAATACTACTGAGTCAATCTCCGTCTAATTAGCCACATTGAAAACAAGAATTTAGAAATAGCAGTAACTATTAGTGTATTAGTATCGGATTTTAAAATTCTAAAAAACTCTACATGGTTCCTGACTTCTAGGTTCTTACATAGCTGTAAAATCCATTTTTTCCTGCTAGCAAAATAAGCAGGACAAAACAATATCACATGGATTAGGGATTCATTTGGATCGTTGCAGCCTGGGCAAGGGTGAACTGGACCCGCTTTCCATTTATTAGTATAAGAATGGAGGGGTAGTGTGCCATATCTAAACTGTAGATACAGTTTTTTTACTAAAACAGGTTCTATGCTGTCTAATTCCTTCTCAAAGCTGTAGGCATTTTTAAAATCCAAAAAGGTGTCGGTGAGACTAGAAGACCTGGCTGAACGAAGGACCTCTTCTAAGTTGTAATATTTTATAGACTCAGCCAGGGTTTTCTTAGAGATAGATTTGCATGTGTCCTCCGGGTTGGACCAGAGGTTCTCCATGCCGATCCTGGACGCCTGCTCCCTTATAAAGGATAACCACTTTATCCTCCCTACACTCGGGCGTGCCATCACAGTCTTCAATTCCTCTCTATAACACGCAAGCTCCGGGACGCTCCACAGTCTGCGCCAATAAAGGAGCGGGCGTGAAGCAATAGCTTCTGCAATGGGTCTCAAATTTAAATCCAGCCTTAGAGGAACAAGAGGAGTGTTTTTTGGTAAGGAGAGGAGATGCCTAATAAAGTTATTCTCTGTTGTACTAATCTCACTCGCTGGACAGTGGCCCCAGAGTTCAGCTCCGTAGAGGGTAGCTGATCTGGTTTGGACTTTATATATTTCCAGTGGAACACTGACTACTTTATGGACACAGGACTTCTGCACCTTGAGGATCCCACCCGTGGACTGAGAAAGGGTTAAATTAGCCTTGGTCATTTGAGTAGCCCAACTCATTTTATCGTTTAAGGTCAGACCTAGGTAAGTGAAATTATTTACTCTTTCCAGAGGTCGTCCATCCATTAGCGGGCGTGGGCAATTTATTGTGTTGGCATTGAACACCATATACTTAGTTTTGTCTATATTAATCACCAAATTCCTGTTCCTACAGAATTTGGTGAATTGGTCTAACACCCGCTGCATCCCCATAGGTGTTTTCGAGAGGAGCAGGGTGTCATCCGCAAACATAAGTGCAGGGAATTTACCACCAGCTAGATTAGGAGCGTCAATATTATGCACACTATTTAGATCATCAACAAGGCCATTTAAAAAAAGGGAAAATAAGGTAGGGGCAAGTACGCATCCCTGCCTAACTCCCTTCTCAATAGGGAAAGCTCTCGTCAGCTGGCCATATTTGCCATAACGTACCTTTGCATAGGTTCCTTCATGGAGTCTTTTAAATTGGTGACATAAGTAGGGTGGGATGCCCATTGTTGTTAATATACTCCATAGTTGGTTCCTGTCCACCATGTCAAATGCGGATTTGAGGTCCACAAATGTCAGGTAGAGACTACCCCCTTCCATGACCACATGCTTCCAGTATAATACCTGAAGCCGTAGTAGTTGGTCGATGGTAGATGTTTTGGCACGGAACCCTGCATGCAGATGGGAGAGGATGTTGTTCTCACTAATCCAATCTTGCAAGCGCTGCAAAAGTAGTTTGGCGTAGATTTTTTGGGTGACATCGATAAGACTGATTGGCCTATAATTTGATGGATCCAACGGTGATCCCTTTTTATAAATCGGGATGATTTCGGCCCCCAACCAAGTATTTGGAATCTCTTGACCGTCTAGAATAGCATTAAATATGACGGTCAGGTAGGGGACCCAGATCTTCGGCTCTTCTCTAAAAAGATCACCGGGGATCTTGTCCAGCCCTGGGGCTTTGTTACATTTTAATGCTTGGACTGCAATTGTGACTTCCGACATGGTAAAGGGTGGTGGAAGACATCCAAGGTCCAAACTCGAAGATATAATGAGTGGTACCTTATGATGAGGAGCAGGGCTAGAGTAGAGTTTACCAAAGAATGCTCGCCAGGCTTCCTCAGCGATGTTAGGATCGATTTTTGCCGTGCCTTCTGGTTTTCCAGTATGGACCAGGTTCCAAAATGTTCGGGCATCTTTCGTTATTAGGGCCTGTTTAATTGCCTGCCACTTCTCAGTTTCCCATTCGGATTTTGCATGGGAAAGGAGATTCTTATAGGCTTTCCTTGCTACCACAATGGTAGCTCTATGGCCTTGTCTTAGGGCAGAGATTAGAGTAGTCTTCGCCCTCCTACAAGACTGGTTGTACCAGGGATTTGTGGTACGTACCTGTCGGTTAGTCTGCTTTACCGATTTATAGAAGCTTGCCGCTAGGATAAGCATTAAATCATTATGTATGTTTAAGAGTTGGGCATCTTTGTCAAGGGTGAGGGCACTTTCAAGCAATATTTTTAATCGCTCTAGTTGGGCAGTGACACTATTGTACAGTGATGCCAAATTATCTACTGATGATTTAATGGAGGCCCAACGGATTCTCTTGCCACCCTGTAGGATCCTAATATTACTGGAGGGGATATCATCAACTTGATACTCCCCATCGGGAAGTGGCAACTCTAACTCTGCTACCAAAGGGTTGTGGTCACTTTCTGAGCGATCAGGCACATGAAAGTATCGAATCATGTGCCATAAAGACATACTAACCATGAGATAGTCTATTATTGATGAATGGCCCATTCCACTATAAGTACTCCTTCCTGGGCTATCCCCCGGGAAGCGACCATTGCAAGCTCTAAGTGAATGTGTGTATGTCAATGATGTGAGTTGCATGGCCATAGGTGACCAAGATTTAGTTTGGTAAACATTTGGGGGCGGGATCCGGCAGGCATCATCCTCATCAGTTGTTATTAGGGGGACCCCCCCCCAAGTGGTTCGTAGTGACAATTAAGGTCCCCCCCCATTATCACCTTGGTATCGCTAGTCATTATATTTGTCTTTTTTATATTAATTGTCAGACCATTTTGTGTAACATAACCATTAAAAGAGTTAATTAACCTTTTTAATCCTATTTCTGTTTGACTCATTAAAATCGTGTCATCTGCATATTGCATATATTTGATTTCCTGTCCATGAATAAAAGGCGAATGTGAATTTATATTTTTTAAATGGGCTGGTAAATCAGCCATAAAAAGATTAAAAAGGCAAGGAGCCAAAACACACCCCTGTTTTAGTCCCACATTTGTAGCTAAACGTTGGGTCATATGTTTACCATCGCCTATTTTGATTTGCACCCAGGTGTTGGAGTATAACAGTATAATCATTTTTAATAGAGACTCTGGAATACCCTAATTCCGTAGCTTCCTCCAAAGAATATTTCGTGGTACTGAATCGAAAGCGGCTTTTAAATCAATAAAACAAACATATAATCTTTGCTTCCTACTTTTGGCTCTCTCACCTAATAACGTTAATAAAATCAAATTCGTATGGGTTGATTCGCCCCTTCTAATACGGGGCTCCGCGCTGGAGACCAGACCTCATCATAAAACGCACAAGATCACACAAGGACCGCTCAACACCTCCTCTTCTCTTTGAGATCTTTTGAGTTTGTGAGTTTGCATAGGGTTTTGCAGCTCTCTTGATGCTCTCTTGCGTACTCTCACTAACAACCAGGTGCTTCCTAGTCTCTAAGTCTCTGTAAGCGCAAAACCTCACCACCTCCGCTCTATTTACCCCTCCTCCCAAGCCTGTCTGCCCCCTCTAAGTTGGAACAGCTGCCGTCAGGGAGGAGCAGCGTGGTTATTGCGTATTTGGCTACTTACTCTGGCGTTGAAATGTTAGTTAAAAGGTTGAAAAGTGCTTGGTTTTATTTTCGCTAGGGATTTAATGGAGTTTTAATAGAGTTCTACCCCAACGGTGTGAGCTTGGTAACACACTGCTGACAAATTCTTGGCTTGTATATCGGGCAGTTGGTGGCAATTGATGACTAGTGTCAATTGGCCCGGCTGCTATCGGCTACTGTCTTGCTGCTGCTGCTAAGGATAACCAAGGCACCCGTAGTGCGGGTTGTTGTTCATAATTCAAATGATTCCTACTCCAGGTGCCACTACTTCAATGCACCTGCCGCCGCGCAGCAGTCGCCGAAGAAGCTGTAGTAGTGTTGGAGGCAGATAAGTATAGCTGCAAGGTCCCTCTAATGGTTGCGCAGGTGGCGTGCTTTTGAGTCCTGTAGTATCCTATGTGGTCTTTTGGAGCCCCCTTGGGATTCCTTAAGTGCTTGGTGTTCCCTGGGGTGCTTCTTTTTAGGCTAATGGGCTGTCAAGCCTGCCCCTTCGGTCCCCCTGCAAGTACTCACGGAGGGCTGTTGGTCTTCTGTCCAGCTCCGCTGTCCGCAAGGGTCCCGCCGCTCTGACCCTCCAGCTGCTTTGGGGCCACACACTTCAGCCGCCTCAGCCCCCGCTCAGGTGCCTGCAGGAGGATTGCTCAATGCAAGGCGCGGCTCACTCCCGTCCCTCGGGCCCGACCAGCCAGGTCAGCCCGTGCAATCCGCCCACTCGCCGGTGCAGTAAGAGGCCAGCGGGCTTGAACCGAGCTTGGATGAGGGGCCGAATCTGTGGGGCAGATCACCCTCCTTCAAGCTCCCGCTCTGCTCACTATACGCCGCCGCACACTGTCCTTAGGTGTGCGGCTCTGGCTTTGCCCCCCCTCCCCCTGCAACGCTGCTGTTAAGACAGAGGCTGGGGGCTGGGAGCAGGGAGTGAGAGCCGGGGGAAGAAGCAGGCAGGCAAAGCAAGTAACGATCTCGGCGTTCTCGCTCAGCGCCCTCACTTGCTCTCTGCGGTCTTGCTCGGTTGGCGTGAAAACACGGCACGCCACTGAATCACAAGCAAACTATGCAAGGTTCACTGCAGGGGGAAGCAGGTGAAACAGGGGAGCCACACCAACCTGCTCGACCCTGATCCTGTCCTGGACGTCTCCTCTCGGCCCCGGACCTTCCCACACCAACTCTCGCTCAAGCGGTTCCTCGCTTTCACGCCCGCCTGCTCGGCAGCACCACTCCACCGCTATATATTTTCACTACTCGTCACTTGCTTTAAAAAATAAAACTTTTATTCTCGCTTCTCTATCTCCCACCTCTCTAAAAATGCAGCCTAATTTGACCCGAAATACACAGATGCTAGCTTAATCATAGAGAGAACGTCAAACACAAACATCTATCTATCTATCTAACATCCAAGTGGTTTATTGGAAATGTACAACTGTGTCTGGGGCGGACGCGTAGCAGTTGAAGGCTTAATCTGCTGGCAAAGGTCACATTGAAGGCCATAAGCACGCGTCTGTTCGTCGCCACCAGAAACTTTGTTGTAACTGAGCTACAGTAGCCGAAACGCCCGCATGTGCAGACGCATCACCTTCATGGGCTGCGTTAATCAGTGTAGGCCTGAGGTCTGAGTTGGGAATTAACCTCTCACCAAAGTCAGGTATTTTCACATAAGGAACTTTATCAGGACATAAGTGGTATGAATACTTCGAAGGGAATCCTTTTGGATATTTACTTCCCTTCTCAGTTGCAGCAACAGCTGCCAAGATATCATCATCAATCTTACTTTTGGAACGTGTAACTGCTGCAACCAAATATGTCGATACTGCTGATTTTGCTGCCTCATCGGCAAGCGAATTGCCACCAGCGTGGACTCCTATGCGCTGATGACCGAGAGTATGAATCACAAAGACGAGGGGCAACTGCTCTTTAAGCTCAGCCACTCGGACCCATATCATTTTATGTTTTATTGTGCTACCCTTGGAATCACGAAAATCATTCTGAATCCAAAAGAACAGGTTTTTTATTGTAAGACTGGACACAGTAGTAAGAATCACTCACAATAAGAGTTGTCACACTAGGATCCGCGTACTCCAATGCAAGCATTAGAGCACGAAGCTCTGCCAATTGTGCGGTGCAGTCACCAAGAGTCTGCGTGTGCACGACTCTGGACTTGAACTCATCATTCACCATGGCACCTACCACAATAGCGCAAGCGGAAACGTATGCGTGTTTAGACCCATGCGCAACCTGCGCTGAACCATCAGTGTATATGATCCAATGGAAGCCCTCCAAAGGCCGCATAGCCAAAGTGGCAGGATGAACAAATTCATACTGCAAAAACTCCTGCGACTGTAAGGAGGCATCAAAAATAAACGTGACATCCGGAGATGTCAATGATGCTACCCATTGTATCCACCGAGGGTGCAAAGCTTTAGAATTAGGTACACTGGCTTTCGTCACTGCCTCTAATGCAGGAAACGGGGTATCAACCAACATGTGTTTTCCCTGCGACAGTGCACGTTCCTTAAGAATCTCCATTTGCACTGCTGTCAAAACTTTTTTCACAGAGGAAAACCGCATTTCAGCCGAAGTGTACAAGTGTGACTTATAAGCAATAGGTACTGTGTCTCCTTCGTTAAAAGTAAGGTACATAAAACCCACTGCCCCAGGAATGATTCTTATCACCAGGTTGGTGTGGTTGTCATGAGTCAGTAAGAATTTAGATTCTAAAAGATCAGCCTGCAAAGAATGCAGAATAGCTGAATGTTCTGGCAGCCAACAAGATTTGGTAAAAGTAGGTTGTATCAAAGCATACAATGGCTTGATACGCTGGGCATATTCGGGAATATAAGTACGCCCGAAATTCAAAAATCCCAGCAAGGACTGTAATTTTTTCAGAGTTGTAGGAGCGCGCAGTTGTGCGCATTTCTCCAAGAAGTGAGGAGCCAATACTCGACCTTCATTGTTGAGCTCATAGCCCAGGAACAACACTGTGTACTCTGCAATATGAGACTTTGCAAAGTTGAATTTGTAATCAAAGTCCGCAAAGTTACAAATTATGCGGTCAATGCGACACAGATGCGCCCAAAGCTCGTCGTCTGTGAGATAAATGTCATCCACATACGAACACGCATCAGTGTCTATCCTCTCTAAGAGAGAGACAATACGGGCAGCAAACCTGCCTGGACTATTTTTATAGCCCATAGGTAATTGTTTATACTGGCATTGTTTGTCGTCACAGGTAAAACTGGTCCACTGGAAACTCAGTCCGTCCAAATTGTGGGCAAAAAAAAACGTTGGATATGTCAAGCGTGGTTTTAAACCGTTTACGCACAAGACCATCCACAGGAGCACAGCCGTGAGTATTCTGTACTGCACAGGTTCGGCAATGCGAGTTCAAATGCCGGTAATCCAATACCAAATGGTATGAGCCGTCAGGCTTGGTCACAGTAAAAAGAGGGTTATTCATCGGTGACACACAAGTTTCAATCACACCTTGATATTCCAATTGTTCAAGGATTTCTGCGACGGAAGCCTTTGCTTCACATTGGATGGGATAATGAGGTTGAGGCTGTGGCATAAACCTCAAAGGAATCTCGTGGTGTGGGGAAAATGTATCCTAACCACACTGTGTACGGAACAGAGCCGGCGCAAGAGCCTTTGCCCACTCTTCTGCAAAATTCAGCGAATGCTCTTTCGAGACCTGGTGCGCGAAACTAGGGAGGATTACCTCCTCCCCTCTCGGAGCTGCGAGCACAAAAGGTGGGGGCCAGTCAGCCTCCGCTAACAAAATGTCATAGGTAGTCGTAAGATTCTCCCAAATACCCCTTTGATGTTACGCTGTATGTCACCTTCAATTAAAAGGACTATGTTATAAAGTCTATCAGGTGGAGCTACTCTAGTATCAGCTGTCTCCACAACAACATATTGGTCAGTCGCTGTCACCTTCAGTAGCGGACGCAGGGCCTCTCGCACTATGGTAATCTCTGCGCTGTCCAGCAAGGTCAGAGCCCATGTCTGATTCCGAAGCTGCGTTCTCACTATCTCACATATCTCGCTGTTAAAGCAGCAACTTCCTTTTTCTGAAACTGGGGTCTTTTCGGTGTTGAATCGTCCTGCTTGCCTTTACCCTTTTTTGGACGGGACTGGTCGCGTCCTTGCTGGCCACCCCGACCTCTGCCACCTCCTCCACCACCGGTCGATGAGGCCGATGAGTCTTGAAAAGAACGAGGAGAGCGTTGTTCAGAAATCTGAAAATTATCAGGGGACTTTATCGTCGCGCGATCGCGCAAGTCATAAATACGGTCTGTAGGAGCAGGCACTGGAGATGCAGGACGAGACTCCTGCTTCTGCTGTTGTTATTTACCCTGTTTTTGGTTTTTTCGGCCAATTCTGCTTTTTAGCCTTGGGCTGTTCGTCAGTCTCTGACTTCGGCCCCTGGGGTTGCTTTTTCTCTTTAGTGGAAAATAGCTTGACTCCCAAACTATTGCGGCCCACGGTCTTATAAGCCGCCACAATAATTCTCGGTAACTGACGGGGTTTATCTCATCGGGTACAGCCTGCAAAGCATTAGACACCTGAAAGCTCACAGCATCTCCCTTGACATTCGCAAGAATGAGATCGGAAACTACGTCAAAACTGCCGCAGAGGCGCATACCCAATTCAACCGCTGCCTCAGGTCCGTGCTCATCTTGAACACGCCTAACGACCGTCGGAAGGACAGTCATTGACAATGTGCCGAAGCACCTCATATACACTGCCGCAAAGATCTTTCCCCATGACTCACAGTCACCAGGTTCTGGGATCAAGTCTTTAGGCATGCTAATTGTCAGAATCCTGTGTTTTTCACCAGGTGACGTGTTAGGAAATACCGCTTCCAGCTGGTCAAACTTCTCAGCAAGCCAGAAAGGAAAATCATCCTTATTCTGGGGGCGCTTGCCCATCACAGCGTTGACCATTACAGGACTAAGCTTCATTCCGCCCTGTCCGGCAGGAAGCGACGCACCACCCGGGGCCCCGCCCGTGAGATTGCGGGTTATGTATTGCACTAACAACCTAATTACGCTAATTGCGACTACATGTAGTTGTCTTAATTCAGCAACGGTACACGCCCCGTGCAGAGGATGAGGCATAAATCCAGCCAAAACAGGCCAAGTTGCGCCTGGAATGGACAAAGGATCTATCCTCGGTGCTTAATGTAAGAAATTAGGACCCCCTGAATCACTATGGAGCTCCTAGGACAGGGTAAATTAACAATGCAAAAAAACTTTCCTAGGCAGTGAGATACATATGTATTACATTAATTTACTTGACATAATGTGGGGGATAACCCAAGCTCAGTGCAATTAAAGGACAACTGTTTAAAACATGGTAGTTATTCTTTTATTATTTTCTTTTTTAAAAAAGGTTGTAAACATCAAAAAGCAATAGTCAAAAACATTTATATATAAGTGCCTATACATCAGTTGAATTGTATTTACCATAATTAATGGGCGATAAGCACTTTAGTCAAAAACAACACAATACAAATATACATAAGAAAAAAAGAAATATACATTAAATATACTTTTGAAAAAATTGATTAAAAAGAGAACAAAGTGGGGCAGTGGACATATTGTGGCAGATAGTAATTGTTCAGGATTGCCACGAAAGTATATCCTAATAGATGGATCAAAGGAGAAATGTTTATAGCACTTAAATAGGTACAATTAATATGGTACAATCGATATGTACATTATTGCACTGAGCTTAAAAAACTAATCAAGTGGTGTAAGTCTGCTCAAGAACGTTGCCAGATGATACATCGTGAAGTAACCATGCAGTTTGAAGTGAGTAAGTATATAAAGGGGCTGTCACCAAGATATATCAGAGAGGAGTTTCTGAAGAAGACGTTAGGTCACCAAAGTATAGTGCTCCTGTCAAGAAAACCCAAGAGTAAGGATTGATGCATAGCAGTTGCTTAAGAAGCCCAGAGAAATGGAAAACCAGAAGATAGTAATCATAGGGTAATATAAAGGCACTTACAAACTGAACAAAAGCGTGCTGTAGCGAGGAGCTGGTTGATGAACCATACAAATAGGTAAGTACGGCTTCAGCAGATGATAACCTGGAGTTAAAGAGGCAATGAACAGGACTGAGACTAGACTGTGTTTGAGAAATAAAGAGAGGTCTCTCTACTTGGAGGGGGGAGTATGTTGTTGGTGGATCTAAACCTATCTAGTCCCTTGTTGTTAACATTGTAAAGATTCTGGAATGAAGATACATGCCTAATTATTGGGCAGATATCAGATTACGTAGCTATCTAGAACCGATGGGATAAAGATGGGACGATAATTTATATACCATCGAAACGCGTCGACGCTGAGGGTCACGCAATTTAAGGAACTACCTTGTGCAATCAAATGTTGAAATTTCTGTAATATTGATTGTCGGGTTTATTACATTCGTAGTTCTAGGATGTGTAAAAGTATTTGACAAGAGGTTAGGTCAAACTTCCATATTGTCTCTTTTTATGCGGGTCATAGGAAGAATTAGGATTATTAGTCAGATAGTCTTTTGTGTGTGTATTAACTACAACACTTATTAACTGTCATTATTTGTTTCATTGATCTGAATGCTTTTTTATGTATTTTTAATGAATTGTCTTCTTGTTTTATGCTGAAAGATGTGTATCTTTCATTTTTTATCTTTCTTGAATAAATATTAATGAATATTGCAATTTGTATTCACAAGTGTATTAGTTCAACTACTGCATAGATATTTCTATTCAAAGGTTACGGGAATTGTGTTTTCTTTTTGATACTATAAGCAAACATTTTATTCTGTGTGAAGCAAAAAATGCAACTAGGCGAAAAGCTTTAATAACAAAATGTGTCGTGTGCAGAGGCTGCAGAAAAGGAAAATGGCGATTAAACTTCTAATAAGCTCATGCTAACATAACACAGTGCAAAGGTAAAACCAGACCCCATGACACCACATTTGCACCACAAGCAAGGAGCCCGTCACACAAAGTGACCAGTCCGGACAAGCGCACTGGAAGGAAGGAAGAAGCAGCCACCACGATGGCGCAGCCTCGAAGCACAAGCACGACGCCCTCGAACGAAGAGAAGAGGGACATTGTGAAACCCCTGAGGAGGGGATGGTGCCACTGGGAGTCCCCAAGAGGTACATGCAAGTCCTACTGACAGGACAGGCCTGCATCAGGTCCACTAAAGAAAAGGAAAGATCATCACAAGAGCAACACGACCAGTGAGATGTCCATGTGGAGCAAACATGAGACAGGTGGCAGGACGCCACATCCACGTGAAAGCCTGGTTGGAAGAAGGAGAAGAGTGTGGCACGACGCCACTCCGCAAAGGAGGAAAGAACAGTGGCATGATGCCACAGAGCAGACAACCACCACAGGCGCGCAAGACAGAACGGAGTAGAGCGACAGGTCAAAGGACTCGCACCAGCACTGAGGAAGGTGTTCATCAGCACGAGCCAGCCACCGGGGTGGAGAGACGTCACTGGAGACAGCTCCGCGGGAGGACCTACCATAAGCCGCTAGCAATCACGATCTGCATCCTGGCACCACGCTTCGCAGTTCGACCGTCCTCTCACCTGTCACCGACTGCTGGGTATCGATATCACCACACCTCGTAGTGCACCTGCCTGAAGACAACAGAGCGGTGCCACGAAGTCCCTCAAGTCCTCCTCACTCCCTAAGGTCACCCCCACAGAGATCACCGCCTGTTTGCCCACTGAAGAAAACCAACATTCTGTTATCACCATCCAGGTGCATCATCACCAAGGAGCATCGCACCACACAAGTAAATCCACACACGCTCCAGACAACCGGAGTTTAATGAAGCGAACCACCCAGGACCCTTCTGTGCACCCCCCTCAACCTACAGCCTGCCGAAGTCGAGCACACCCGGCCATTGGAAGATTCACCCTTGGGGACTACAAAGTCTTGGCCGTGGCCCGGTTGGGAGTTCTGCAGCGACCCCTAAGCGCGGCCTACGTAAAGGCCCACGCAGCCCACATGGTCACATGGCAGTCCAGGGGACAAGGGCCTCGAAGGAGTTCTCGTGCAAAGGGAGTCCGAGCAGGAGAGATGTGTCGGCCACAGCTCCACATCAGGCGTGGGAAACATGGAGGTCACGGTTGAAGACTGGTCACCCACAAGATCGCTAGAGGAAGGCGCAGAACCAGAGTCCAAACAGCGAGGACGCCCAGACGAAGACACCACCATCGGAGGCTCCATGAGCGACTTGGCTGTGAGTCTATTGGCAGTTCTTCAGCGACGCCTTCGCACAGCTCACGCGAAGGTCCACACGGTCCCTTGGCAGTCAGCAGGAAAGCCCTCCAAGAGGCTCCAGTGAGAGAAGAGTCCAGGCGAGAGAGGCAAGTCGGACGTCGCTCAGCAGTCAGGAGTAAGGAGGGTCATCGAGCACGCCACCTCCAAAGGAAGGCCTCACTCACAGAGATCGTCTTCAACAGCTGCAGGTTCTGTCATCCACCGAAGGCTGAGCGCCTGAGAGATCCTCCAGAGTGGATTCCACCTCAGCTCCAGATGCACCAGCACTGAAACTCTATACATAGACTTCCTCACCATGAGACCAGGCCGGTTTACAGAACATCGCCAAGGCAGATGAAGACATCCTGACCATGCGGTCCGAAGCTCCAGCGCTGCCTGGCTGATGGCCTGAATAGACTCATTTGGTGCTATGTGTTTATTATTTGTTTTATTACAGGTTGGACTCTCGTTTGTTTTTTTATTAAAGTTTGGGAGGGATGTCGGATCTGGCTGGATACATTCTATTGTTCCACCGATGATGTAAGACACACTTTACACCCACTCACCTCAGTCATCACCAGGCCAGGTGACCCTATTAATAAAAGGGGTCTGGCGCACGTGCCCTGGGCCCAGTTCTAGTACCCCACTACAGTGTCTGAGTGGTTACTTGCCCAGCATGTGGGCCTAGTGGCCCAAGGACCACAGGGGAGAACCCTTCCAAACCTAATTCACGCCATATCTATTCCCTCAAGGAAGTTCTTTCGCTAGAGGAAATTCTGTACTCCATGCCTATAGAAGTGCCTTCCAAGGGTGTTCTTGTGTTTGGAGTGATTGCCACTTAATGCAGTATTATACCTCTTTTTGTATCCAGTAAGCTTATGTAACATGCATACTTGTCACTCTTTCCTCTTGTAACGTATGGTTTGCTATCTCATCTTGTATCTTGTTTACTGTTGTTACTTGCACAATTGTCACTTTTTTCTCATGTAACGTAATGTTTGCTCTTGTACTATGCCCACTTGTAATTTTCTCCTCATATAAGGTTACTGTTCCTATTGTGAAGCGCTCTGACACTTCGGGTAAAATCCGCGCTATATAAAAACGCATAAATAAATAAAACTTGGAGCGAGTCCTGGCGTTGGCTTACAAAACAGGTATGGTACTAGTTTGTGAACTTCATTTCCCATAAGCCTCCGGGTGTATTATTTAACTTGAGTTCATTGCCATGAACGTTTCCGCGGTTATTGTCACGCAAAGTTTGGTCTGGTAGATACAAGTGACTACACTGCTCGTCAAACTAGTAGAGATCCCACTTGTCCGTTCGGGTAGTGGCATGAACGGCGGGCCAATACTGCCCTTCGTTCGGATAAACGTAAGGGCCATCTTGAAAAGGAGTTTGACAGCAACTACCATACCTAAAGTCCATAAAAACACGATACATATTTCTACTTCCCAATATGTGTTTACTGATTCTATTTCATAATGTAATAAGAAGGTTTCGATTTTAAATACCTACGTGCCTAATATTGACCTGTCATTAAATACCTTTTTTACTGAAGCTCGATGTTTGTTAATTATTGCCTTTTGGCAATTCTCTTTTCATCCGAAGCCCTCGCTTGCCAAGGTTCTG
Organism: Lissotriton vulgaris; assembly: GCF_964263255.1. Classification (NCBI taxonomy): domain Eukaryota; kingdom Metazoa; phylum Chordata; class Amphibia; order Caudata; family Salamandridae; genus Lissotriton; species Lissotriton vulgaris. Next base: position 2,047,657,980 of record NC_141691.1, read on the forward strand.
TCCGCTACACCCACACGTTTGTCACTGTATGGAGACCTGCAGGCGGCACCCTCCAGGAGTCCGTCTTCTGTGTCTATGGCTTGGGCGGGGCTTCCTGCTGCATGGCAGCCGGTGTGCTGGAGATCGAGCGTGGTGCTGCAGTGTGGGTGATACTTCCGCTCCCCGAGGCTGCGGGAGCGTCCGCAAGGAGAAGCGGCGGGGTGCTGCTTCCGATGTAAGGGTCTTTTGTCGTTTCATTGCCGGGATTATCAATTCATCCAACGCACTGAATACAATTCAGAAAGACATCGCGTTGGGTTGTATTTTGTGGTTTCCATTTCTGCCTTTACTGACAAAACAGTCTAAAACCACGCAATAACACACCGTACATTAGTGTGATATCACGCACTTTTAATGAACAAGCCACGAGTATGTGCATGGAATGGAAGCTCTTGTTCTGTGTACAGCAGCTCACATGCATTTTTGTCACTTTTCCCATGCTAAAAGTGACGTAAGGGACTTGTAAATCTGCCCCAAGGTGTGTAGGTGTGTGTTCTGCACCAGTCCATCTAATATGTGTGCTAGACAATATCGAGACCCCGCCCCCATTTAACACCACCAGCCACTGCTGGCTTTTAAGACAATGGCATGTTGGGTACTCGTAGTCTAACTGGTAACAATGTAAGCACGTGCGGTTGTTGAAATGTCACGACCGGCTTAAGGTTTATTTTATTTTTGCAATTTTATATACCGTGGACATGGCCCGCAGGCATCAGAGTGATTTACAACAGTAGTATGGTACCATTGTACGGCAAGTTACAGTGACAATAATTGCGTTCATACATATCACGTATCACATAGGGGCAGTTGGCAGCAATGTGTGTATTTGTAAAGCACGTTTGTCACCTGTGTGGGTATCCAGGCGCTTTGCAGACATCTGTCTCCTAGGTGAGGTTAATTGAAGAGCATGGTCTTCAGCTTCTTGCAAAACTTGGGAAGTGACGAGGAGGCACTGATGTGGTGAGCCAAGTCGGTCCATGCTTTGGGGTGATATGAGGGGGTGTGGCCGCATGCTTTGGCTTTGCGGGTATGTGTGCCAGTGAGAGTCCAGCTGCGATTAGGTAGGTAGAAGTATATGCAGTTGTTAAGGTTTTGAGGGCCAGTGTTGTGTAGTGCTTTGTATGTACATCTGGGCAGTTTGAAATGGGTGCGTTTATGGATTGGGAGATGGTGCTTTCCTCTGAGATGTGATGTGAGTGTGACGAGGTACGTTGAGTATGAGTCTTGCTGCAGTATTTAGAATGAACGTATTGGTTCCTGTGTAGGGTGTGTTGCCATAATCAAGTCTGCTGGTTATCCAAGCGTGTGTGATCGTTTTCATGGTGTCACTGATAGCCGTTTAAAGGTCTTTTGTGGCTTACCAAGGAGGCGGAAGTAGGTTATTGCCGTTACTTGGGCTGTCATGTTGAGCTTGTCATCCAGTATGATTCCAAGGTTTCCTCCATGGGGCGTGGGGGTGGGTGAGGGTCAGAAGTTAGTTGGCCACCAGGTGGAGTCTCCGGCAGAGGCTTTCCTTCCAAAGATCAACACTTCAGATTTGTCTGCGTAGAGTTTGAGGCAGTTAGATCTCATCCATGTGGTCACCGTTGTCATGCATGTGTCAAAGTTATTTTTTCTAGTGGGGTTCTTGTCTGATAGTGAGAGTATCAGATGGGTATCGTTTGTGTAGGAGAGAATGTTAATGTATGATCTGATGAGGTCCGCTAGCAGAGTCAAGTTTATGTTGATTAACGTTGGATTGAGGGATGATACTTGTGGAACTCCACATGAGGTTTTTGGCCTGCGACTTGTAGAGCGTCAGGTTGACTCTTTATGTCCTTCTTGTGTGGAAGGAACAATTCCAGTTGAGGGCGGGTCCTTGTCAGTCTATTTCCTCTAGCCTTATGATCAGAGTGGAGTGGGAGACCATGTTGAAAGCTTCTGACAGGTCAAGTATTCAAAGAGGCACTGTGTCTCCACCGTCAAGGATCAGCCCGATGACGTTGGTTGCAGGTTGAGGGCAGTATCGGTGCTGTGGTCGGGACAGAAACCGGATTGTGTGTTGTCTAGGAGTTGGTATGCGTTGAGGTACTGAGAGAGTTGTTTGTTTATGGCTTTTTCATGACCATGGCTAGGTAGGATAATACATTGTGTGGCATACTTTTATTTAAACCTCGTATTTCGTGTGCCCACATAGTGCATTTTGAGAATTACAGTCGTTATTTGCACTGAACTAATTGGATTAGTTTGTAATTAAGGATCCTTGTTTTCCCTTTTTACCGCTTTTGACAGACGTCTACAGACAGTAGTGTGTCTCCTGTTTGTATTTATTTTTAAAAACAGAACAATTCAGGAAATTAAGCTTCTTTTGACTGACTGTTCATACTGTGATTAATACATTTCGGGCCAATAGCTCTACATATCGGCAGCATGGGAGTTAAAAGAATAAGATTTGCTAAATCACCGAATATCTTAACATTTATTCAGCTAGTATGCTATTTGTTTTATGTGGGTGCACTGTTAAATAAATGTGGAACTATATAAACAATCTCTCAATTTTCAGACTAAATATGGATAAATGACAATCAGGTGGCTAAAAAATAAATATGAATAACTACAGGTGGAAATGTTCAAAAAGCAAGTCCCAAAAAACTGGGATTGTTATTTGTATTGGAAAATTTGGACTGTATTAGTGGTGTCCTGGCAACATTGAGACCGGTGGCAACCCTTCTTGTAAAACATTTTTAGAAAGTTATATCTTTTTTAAACTATTGTCAGTCTTCATGTCCACCTGCAAAGTATTCTCAGATCAGTAGTTCTTTGTCAACAATGTTTGTAGTATTTTCTAGAAATTGTATATCTCCCTGCATTGCAAGACTCACAGTATTGGCTGCCGGGTCCTAGTATATCTCCAGAAAGTGAAATTTCTTGAGATGTACTAGACCCCACAACTGATCATACAGTCTGAAGAGATCACAATAACATAGGTTAACCCTCTTTTGTCTAGTTACTTGTAATATTCGGGGAGGCTTGAGGGTTGCGCCTTACATAGCTTCTAGTTTATTATGAAATGGAACTCCCATGGAGGTCCACAAAATTACACACTACAGATAAAACAAGAAATGCATTTCATTCAATAAGTAGTCCTTCCTTTGTACGAGGTGGCCTCTTTAAAATCGATTATCATACATACTGTACGGAATACAGGGGACGATAAAACAGTCGTAGAAAACAACAAATGTAAATGTAAATGTTGTATACTTGTAAAGCGCACAGCTGCCCACACCGCAGGCGTCCTTGCGCTGTATACCGCTGGGGAACCCGTCCTGGCTTTCCCTGTGAGATGGTCCCTTCTGGGCACCCCCAAGGTGAGACCAGGCATCCCCGGCGTTGAAGGGGCCGTTGTGAAGATTAAGCAAGCTATTGCCCAGAGTTGCAGAGTGGGACCCAAGGTTAGAGTAGGCGCCGAGGCGAGAATTATCCAGCCCGTGGACATTTTGACCAAAGACCCTGCCGCGTTGGGAATCGAACCCTGGTCCCAGGCCGATCTCAGCTTCCGGGTCTGCCGCCTCTAACCATTGAGCCACACTTATCCACAATTTGCGAAGTACCACATACAATGAGCGAAATAGAACAAAGCATTCCTATAAAGCAAGAGAATAAATATTAGGACGCATATATAACCAAATAAACAACCATCAAAATATTACAGCATAAGAAATAACATTAAAATGACCTAATAAATAGCCAAGAAAGTTTTAAAACTTTGATAAATCCTATGATAGACCATTTCAGTTGGTGAGGACAAGACAAATAGACAGGCCTCATGGGCGGAATGAATATTGAATTTGATGTATGAAGGTCTTGAAAAAATACGCCTAGCCTTTTGCAACTCCGGACACGCACATAACACCCGATTTAAAATCTTGAACTTCTAAACAGCACATTTCGCAGATTCTCTTCTCTTTCAATATATTATCCCAAATGTCAGTAATTTCTATTAGGGGCAACAAATGGAGTCTCAATAAAAGCATCAACCTTCTAATCCAGTGAGGTAGGTTCCAAATTAAATAGGGCTGTGGTTTGTTCCCCAGTGCTCTCCCACAAACCACCTTATTATGCAATTTGGGCTGACTTAAAGCAATATCTTGAGCCAGACTAATGGCGATCACAGACTTCTTTATAAACAGCTTCAATACAGACTTTGGCATGGGGGAGTCAGTGTTCTAGCTAAGCCCAAATGAATCGTTTACTCGCTCAATGCACCAAAAGAATGTTGATTGTTCTTTCAGTTTAGCAAAGATTTCCGCTCTCAAGGCAGCCCTAAGTGTTCCCTCTTCCCCCCCAGAGGAGGGAATTACCCCGCCTCAAACCGCTGCCAGATATAAAATATATGAGGAGAGTAAGCCAAATTCAAGATGTAAAGCATGGGGGGTCGGCCAGAGAGGTTAGGTTACAGATTTGGTGCAGGATTTGACATAGCTTCTCACTCACCCTTATGGACATATACCCAGGGTATTGGCTCCAGAAGGTAAAACAGGTTGCTAGGCATAGACATTACAGGTCTTATTTTTATTCTGTCACATTTAACCTGCAGAAACTGTGCATCATCAAGTACTTTGGGGCACTCCGTCAGTAAAGTGTGGATTTGATATATCTGAATTTGCTGTCTCTGTTACCATGATTTGGTTAGGTTAGGTCATTTTTACACTTGCATTTCAGATGTCCTGAGGTACTAAGCTAAACTTGTCTTCCCTTCTTTACCATAGGAAAGCAATTTCTCAGTTTTGCCAACTCAAGCCATATCCATGGATGAGACGCAAGCGAAGGAGCTTTTGGCTTTCCTCAGCCTCAGCACCAGGCCAGATTTGAAGGGTCAGGCAACCGAGTACATTCTAGGATTGACTGGGGATGCAGGGGGCCGGAGGTGCCTCATTGCTCACCTCGACCTTCTCAGGGCACTCCTGACTTTGACTTCTGACCTCTCCTTGGCTATTGTGAAGGACAGCTATCACTCCCTCATCAACCTTTCGGCAGACCCTGCTTCTCACCAAGCTCTCATTGAAGAGGTGAATCTTCTGCCCGTGCTCTTGAAGCGCCTGCTGAAACCGGACTTTGACTTCTCTGACCAGATCTGCACGCTGCTGTCCAACCTGTCACGCGATGAGCGCACGTGCCGGCGCGTCTTCCAGGCCATGCAGGAGGAAGGCGTGGGGCTGGCAAAGCTGGTCGAGATATTCTGCACCGAGGGGTATAACCATAAAGCCTCACTGCACTACCTCGGGCCTTTGCTGTCCAACCTGACGCAGCTCCCAGAGACACGGGAATTTATACTGGACAAGGAGAGGTAAGTGTGAACTTGCAATGCCCACAGGCACACGTTACTGTAATGGCTAGCCATTGTGGTATCTAGTCATCTGTTAGTAATCACTGAATATTGAAGGCTATTGATGATGATGCAGATTACTCAACTATTACCAATCATAACAAGTTGATATAGAATGCTGCACCTGTTACTCATTTTTTAACATCATAACTATCAAATAAAGTGGAATCGGTTACATGCGATATTTCGTACAATAAATATGCCTGGTTGGTTGCTGCATTTTGGCACATCTACCACCTTGTCTGAATTTTGTGAATAACATTGTGGCAGAAGATATCCTGTTGACCAAAACATAAACCCAGAATATTGGGTTCTTAGACCTAGCTTGTGGCTGTGCTCCTACTTAACTCCGCAAGTCGTAGCACGCCCCAGTTCGTAGAGAGCTGGGATGGCCGCAATGATAAAGCATGTCACCGTGGGAAAACCCTGGTGAGTGAGGGGACTCGAGAAAGACATTTTTCTTTCTTTTGGGCTTCTTTCTGACCATATTGGCCAGGAGCCACAGCCACAAGCTAGGTCTAAGAACCCAATATTCTGGGTTTATGTTTTCAAGAACCTCCTAGACGCCACAGCCCCTGACATTGCCTTCCTCACGGAAACCTGGATGAACGCCTCTTCAGCCCCCGACATCGCCATCGCCATCCCAGAGGGCTACAAGATCGTCCGGAAGGACCGCAACGCCAACCAGATGGGAGGAGGCATCGCCATCATCCACAGGAACACCATCCGTCTCACGACCAGCACCGACAACACCCTGACCAGCGCCGAACACCTGCATTTCCAGATCCACACCAACCCGAACACCACCCTCAGAGGCACCCTGATCTACCGACCCCCGGGACCACGCACACAATTCAGCGAGGACATCGCCGACTTCGTCAGCCCGCATGCCCTCCCCTCCGCTGACTACATCCTCCTGGGGGACCTCAACTTCCATCTGGAGAACAACAACGACCGCAACACCAGCACCCTGCTCGACAACCTCGCCAATCTTGGACTCAAGCAGCTGGTGTCCACCCCCACCCACCTCGCCGGACACACACTCGACGAAGTCTTCACCTCCAGCACAGACATCGACTTCAGCCACGCCACAGAGCTTCATTGGACGGACCACAGCTGCGTCCACTTCACCTTCAAGAGAACGACGACCCACCACCACCAGCAACAGGCCGCCCGCAGAAGCTGGAACAAGATCACAGCAGACCAGCTCGCCACCTCCCTGAGCCAGCACCCCCCTGCCAGCTCAGCGAACCCCAGCCAGGCCGCCGACAACCTCACGAAATGGATCAGCATCTGCGCGGACGAGCTCGCCCCGCTGAGGACCCCGCCCAGCAGACCCGGCAGCAAGAAAGCCCCGTGGTTCACCGACGAACTCAAGAGCTCCAAGAAGAACTGCAGAGCCCTCGAGAAAGTCTGGAGAAGGGAACCTACACCGGACAACAGGACCACCCTCAAGCTGGCCACTCGGAAGCACCAACAGCTGATCCGCGCCGCCAAGAAAACTGCATTCAAGGACCGGCTGGACAACAACGCACACAACAGCAAGGAACTCTTCAACATCGTGAAAGAGCTATCCAACCCCAGCGCAGGAAACAACAACATCACCCCATTGCAAGACCTCTGCGACTCCCTCGCTTCTTACTTCCACAACAAGATCGCGGACATACACAACAGCTTCAACAACCAACCAACGCACACCATGACCGAACAACCACCCCCCACCACCACCCTCCACGCCTGGACCCCGATCAGCACCGAAGACACCATCCGCACGATGAACTCCATCCACTCCGGATCACCGACCGACCCCTGCCCTCACCACATCTTCAACAAGGCCGACGCTGTCATCGCACCCCACCTGCGAGACATCATCAACACATCCTTCGACACCGCCACCTTCCCTGAGAGCTGGAAGCACGCCGAACTCAGCGCTCTACTCAAGAAACCAACAGCGGACCCCACCGAACTCAAGAACTACCGCCCCATCTCGCTCCTCCCGTTTCCAGCCAAAGTCATCGAGAAGACCGTCAACAAGCAGATGGCCGCCTTCCTCGAGACGAATGGATCCCTCGACCCCTCACAGTCCGGCTTCCGAGCCAATCACAGCACCGAGACCGCCCTCATCGCCGCCACCGATGACATCCGAGCCCTGATGGACAACGGAGAAACAGCGGCCCTCATCCTCCTAGACCTCTCCGCGGCATTCGACACTGTCTGCCACCGCACCCTAGTACAGCGCCTCAGCAACGTCGGAATCCAGGACAAGGCGCTGGAATGGATCATCTCCTTCCTCGACGGAAGAACACAGAGAGTCCGCCTACCACCGTACAAGTCAGAGGCCTCCGAAGTCATCTGCGGCGTCCCTCAAGGATCCTCTCTGAGCCCCACCCTCTTCAACGTCTACGTGAGCCCCCTCGCGGCCATCGCACGTCAACACAACCTCTGCATAATCTCCTACGCCGACGACACCCAGCTGATCCTCTCCCTGACCAACGACCCCGCCACCGCCAGAGCCAACCTGCACGAAGGGATGAAACAGGTAGCCGAGTGGATGACGGCCAGCCGCCTGAAACTGAACTCGGACAAGACGGAGGTCCTCATCCTGGGCTCTTCACCCTCCGCCTGGGACGACTCCTGGTGGCCTCCCGCCCTGGGCACCGCACCCAAACCGACAGACCATGCACGCAACCTGGGCTTCATCCTGGACTCCTCCCTCTCCATGACCAGGCAAGTCAACAACATCTCCTCGGCGTGCTTCAACATCCTACGCATGCTACGGAAGATCTTCTGGTGGATCCCCACCGAGACCAGGAAGACCGTCACCCAGGCCCTCGTCACTAGCCGACTGGACTACGGCAACGCCCTCTACGCCGGTACCACCGCCAAGCTCCAGAAGAGACTCCAGCGGATCCAGAACGCCTCAGCCAGACTCATCCTCGACATCCCACGAACCAGCCACATCTCCGGACATCTGAGAGACCTTCACTGGCTCCCCGTCAACAAAAGAATCACCTTCCGCCTCCTCACCCACGCACACAAAGCCCTACACGACCAAGGCCCGAGCTACCTCAACAGCCGGATCAACTTCTACGCTCCCAAACGCCACCTCCGATCAGCCAACCACGCCCTCGCCGCCGTCCCCCGCATCCGAAGAGCGACCACAGGAGGAAGGTCCTTCTCCTACCTGGCCGCCAAGACCTGGAACTCCCTCCCGACCGACCTGCGCCTGACCCAAGACCACCTCTCCTTCAGGAAGAAGCTGAAGACCTGGCTGTTCGAGCAGTAGCGGCACCCCCCCTCCCCCAAGCGCCTTGAGACCCTACGGGTATGTAGCGCGCTCTAGAAGTGTCATTGATTGATTGATTGATTGATTATATGTCTTTGGAGGGCGACCTAGACTTCTATCCTCCTTCTCCCCCTAAATTATGTAATGATATCCTGTTGATGACATGCATATTTAAATAGACATTGGTAAAATCAGTTGGTCTGGTATTTCATATCCTGTTTTAGAGCTGTTGGCTTTGCCAATGCTTGTTTGCTTTGGCATACTTTAGTAAACCAAAGCTGAGCTAGGTTAAAAAAAGAAAGTGTTCCTGGGAGGCCTCCTTGGAATGTTTTTGACTTATTTTATAATTCTTTACCATGAGTGGTAGACTCTTTTAGAAGTACTGCAGCAATCGTGTTTGTTGAACGGAAACAAATTATAAACTAGCATTGTCAAAGCCAATTCGTCTGCTGTTGGCTGCCAGACGTGCCTATGGCAATGTCGGTTTTATTTGTAATAGTTTTAAAGCAGCACAGTTTTACTCTTTTTGAATTGATCCACAGAGGAGTACATTGCAGAGTACTGAGCTCCAAATCATGCAGATTCTGGGGACCTGCTGTCCTAATTGTGACGGCACAGTGTTTCAAAAAGAAGAGCGCATCTAGCTGTGATAAATATCATTCCAGCCTTGCAGCAACAGAATGCACAGGTGCAGAATAATTCTCAGAAAGCCTGAAATATAGACAGGCCCTCTGGAATATTTTTCGCAGACTGGGGATAACGATGTAGGTACACAGACGGACCCCAGTCCTTGATGAATGTGTGACTATAGGAGCCGCGCCACGCCCCTGCATCTGACCATGTCATAAAGCATTCACCCAAGCTGGGCGGGTACCTCCATGCAATAAGGTAGGAAGTCTTCATTTCACACAAACGTAGAGGTGTTATTTTAGTTCAGGAGGGATATAATATCTCCACCATTGTCAGCAGTGATAAATGCCTGAGTTTGTATGATAGGCTCCTATATGGGCAGAAACATGTTGGCAGGAAGATAGGTCTGAGGGCCACAAGTCCGGAAGAATCCCCCTTGACAAGAACATAGATGTGAGGGTCACCGTGCCCAGTAACATCCCTTCTCTTCTTTTAACCATACCTAGGGTACCTAATAAGAAAGGGACATACTAAAAGTTTACTCCGAGGTGTATTTAGCTGGATTCCTTGTATTATCCCGAAATTAAAATTAATCAAGAGCTCCCTCATACTCATGAGGTTGAATCCATTCTGGTAGTATCACCGTAACAGGGTGGGGTGAGGAATCCTATGATGAAGCATGCCACATTACGTGGGTGAGGCTTCCTTATCCAGAATGACTGGAGCTGGTTGCTCAACTTAGGGATATTGAACTTGGGATACAATGCTTTCGGTTTCTCTTTTGATGCCCTGTACTTCTTGTGATTCGATGTGTGATCTGTTTCGAAGACGTACAGTGTGCATTTTATTTTCGTCTTGATCTCCTTGTGTGATTACATTACAGGCCTACGAGTAACGCATTGCCCTCCCATCACTCTTCACTGCTGGTTCTGCCACCCCCGGTTCACAGCGCCATGAAACCGTCTGGTGTAAGTGCGCTTTGAAAATAACTTTAATATAACATGCATAACATTCCAGTATAGCAGCAACAGAGAAAGCTCACAGCCCCCCTGCCCACTCTTCGAACCCCAACTAAGCAGCCATTAACCTCACCCAATGGCTAACCAACAGCGCCGACAACCTAGCACCCCTGAAAAAACGTCAAATCAAACTAGGCAACAAAAAGGCCCCCTGGTTCAACGATGATCTCAAGAAATCCAAGAAACTCTGTCGCTCCCTTGAGAAGGCCTGGAAAAAAGACCCAAACACCAGCACTAGGGACGCCTTCAAAAACGCCACCTGCATACACCACCAACTGATCCGGACTGCCAAGAAAGCCGCATTCAAAGACCGACTAGACAACAACGCCCACAACAGCAAGGAATTATTCAACATCGTCAAAGAGTTTACCAACCCCACTGCCAACTCCAACGACATCACTCCCTCTCAAACCCTTTGCGACTCCCTAGCTTCGTTCTTCCACGACAAAATCGCAGACATCCACAACAGCTTCGACAATCAACCCGGAGACCAACCCACCCAACCTTCTGCCGTACCTTCACCCCCCCTTGAACATCCTTAACGAATGGAACCCAATCTCCACTGAGGACACCATCGCCTGATGAACTCCATCCATTCAGGATCCCCCACAGACCCATGCCCTCACCACATCTTCAGCAAAGCAGATTCCATCATAGCACCACACCTCCGAGACGTCATCAACTGCTCCCTCAACTTCGCCACCTTCCCGGATAGCTGGAAACACGCCGAACTCAGCGCCCTTCTGAAAAAACCCACAGCTGACCCCACCGAACTCAAAAACTACCGCCCCATCTCGTTCCTTCCATTCCCGGCCAAAGTTATCGAGAAAGCTGTCAACAACCAACTCGCTGCCTTCCTCGAAACCAACAAATCCCTCGACTCCTCACAGTCCGGCTTCCGAACCAAACACAGCACTGAGACCGCACTCATCGCAGCAACAGACGGCATTCAAACTCTACTGGACAATGGAGACACAGTCGCCCTCATCCTCCTCGACCTCTCCGCAGCCTTCGACACAGTCTGTCATAACACCTTGTTACAACGCCTCAGAAACATCGGAATCCAAGGAAAAGCACTGGAATGGATCACCTCGTTCCTTGCCGGAAGAACCCAGAGAGTCCGCCTCCCACCATTCAAGTCAGAGGCCACTGAAGTCATTTGCGGCGTGCCACAAGTATCCTCACTCAGTCCCACCCTCTTCAACGTATACATGAGCCCCCTCGCGGCCATCGCACGCCAACACCACCTCAACATCATCTCCTACGCTGATGACACTCAACTTATCCTCTCACTCACCAAAGACCCTAACACCGCCAAAACCAACCTACATGAAGGAATGAAAGAAGTAGCCGAGTGGATGAAGCACAGCCGTCTGAAACTGAATTCAGACAAAACAGAAGTCCTTATCTTAGGTACCTCCCCCTCCGCCTGGGACGACTCTTGGTGGCCAGAGGCCCTTGGAAAAGCACCCATCCCGACGGACCACGCACGGAACCTTGGCGTCATCCTGGACTCCTCACTCTCGATGATCAGACAAGTCAACGCCCTTTCATCATCTTGCTTCAACATTCTTCGCATGCTCAAAAAAACATTTCGCTGGATCCCCACCGAAACTAGAAAAACGGTCACCCACGCACTGGTTACAAGTCGCCTGGACTACGGAAACACCCTATACTCCGGTACCACCGCAAAACTTCAGAAAAAACTCCAACGCATCCAGAACGCATCAGCCAGACTCATACTAGACATCCCGCGTAACGACCACATTTCTGGTCACCTGGAAAACCTCCACTGGCTCCCCGTCAATAAGAGGATAACATTCCGTCTCCTAACCCACGCACACAAAGCACTTTACGAACTTGGACCCGAATGCCTCAACACACGACTCTCCTTCTACACCCCCTCCCGCCAGCTATGTTCCTCCAACCAAGCCCTTGCTGCTGTACCTCGTATCAACAAAACCACCATGGGAGGAAGATCCTTCTCCTACCTGGCGGCTAAAACCTGGAACTCACTTCCCATTCACCTTCGCCTCACTCAGAACCACCTAGCATTCAGAAAGCAACTTAAAACCTGGATATTCGACAAGTAATCCCCCACCCTTCTCCAAGCGCCTTGGGACCCTCTGGGTATGTAGCGCGCTATATAAATTAATTGAATTGAATTGAATACAGAACAGGGCTTAACTGGCGAAAACATAAGTGCCAGGGTCCCTCGCTGGAGGCCACTCCAGCATGCACCACCCATTACCTATCTCAGCACTTCGAGGAGCAGTAACACCACAACTACTACGCATCACACTCAATTCAGACGATTCTAGGCCTCCTAAAGCTATACAAATGGCTTGTGAGGCAGGTATTAGTCAATTTGAATGTATATTGATTTACCTTGTCTCTAAATTAGTGAAGCAGCGCCATCTTGTGTCAGACTATCATAAGTGCAGGTGTGTAGTATTGTGCCTCATGTCTTTAAGCATCTTTTGATAAGAATAGAGTTAACGTTGGAACTTCACATTTGGTTCTAGAATTATAGAATTGTAGGGTGTATTAGTGTTTTGTATGTTGGGTCAGGACGTCTGGGAGACCTTTTGTGCCGGATGTGTCCTTTCCAGCAGGAGTTGAAATAAAGGAAACCAGTTCTTAACTGCATCGTGTTTGCTGACTTTATATGGAAGATACAACATCATTTTGGCAACAATTGATGGTCCAACCCCCTCCCGCACGAACTCCTTTTCCGTTCTCTGCGTGCAGTTTGCAGTCACTCTACTTTCCCACTACGTGAATTTTATTCACACATCTTCAGTAAAAAAAAAAGGGGGTAGATCACTGCGAGGGAACTTAGCCTGCGGCGTGTGAGTCACTTCACTTTTTTTTTTCAAAACCATTTTTATTATGAGTTCAAGCAAGTTTCAGTACAGCCCTCCACAGTCAGGAGGAGACTGTCAACAACAGATATGAAAAGACACAGCATTGACACAGCATTGAACCCAGTGTTATAGAATGAGATATTCCTAACTACCCCTGCCCACCCAACCCCAAGAACACTATCCAACCCCTCCCGCAGCTACCCACCCCTTATCCCACCCTAACCCAGTGCACGTGATCACAGTTCAGCAACATGAGATGGCATACAAAGGTGGAGCCGGCCAGCAGCCTAGGGTGCGGGATCCACATCCAGTGGCAGTGCATCATCAACGTCCATGGGGGGGTCGAGGGTCAGGCCCCTGTAGTCCGCCCACCGTTTCCAAATTTTGTAATGTTTGCGGGGACACCCCCGGGCTTCGAAAACAGGCTGCTCCAGACCCATGAGGAAGTCCAGGCCCGCCTTCCAGGCACCGAGTGGGGGGGCGCGCTCGCTCTTCCAGGCCTGCACCAGATCTCTCTTTGCCACCACAAGCCCCAGCAACAACAGATGGCGTTTGAAAATGTTGCCCCCAACGTTTTCTAGAACATGAAGAAGGCCCAACCTAGGGGTACGAGGCAGGTCCCACCCCAACACCTCGGACAAGCAGTCCCAAACCCCCGCCCAGAATCGAGTCAGTCTCTCACAGGACCACACAGTATGAAAGAGGGTGCCCCTTTCGGAACCACATCTCAGGCACTCCGGAGTTGCAATAAGGCCCGCCCGCCATAGACGGTCTCTAGTGTAATAAGCTCGGTGGAGGTATTTGAACTGGATGAAGCGGAGGCGGACAGCTATAGCAGCACCACGGGGAGATTCCAGGGCCTCGCGCCAGTCGTCTTCATCCAGGGGACCAACATCATTCTCCCATGAGGCCTTCAATGTCGAGAGTGAAGGGGAGCAGTGTGTGACCAGAGAGCGGTATATCTGCGAGACCTTCTTATCACCCAGGTCTCCCATAAAAAGTTTTGCCTCGATGGGACTAAAGTCAGGGAGTTGCTCCAAGCCCACCAGGCTAGGGGTAAGAGCGTGGCGAAATTGGAGGTAACGGAAGAACTGGGACCTGGGCATGTTAAATTCAGAACTGAGGTCCTGAAAGGACTTAAGGGTAGTGCCAGAAAGGACATGCCCGAGGGATGAGATCCCGATCGCGTCCCAGCCGTCGAACCCGGACAAAGACGCCAACGCCGGTAGTAGGCCATTACGCCACAACGGAGTCTCGGCCGTCAGCCTACCCCACCAACCCATACGGTGCAGGGCCCGCCGCCAGACCGCGAAAACCACCTGGGTGACCCGGGGAAGCAGTCGCCTCCGCCTGGCCGAGTACAGCAAGGTGTGGAGAGAGGCGTCACCCATCAGAGAGTGCTCCAGGGCATAGGCCGGATCACCGCGGTCCCCATACCACCACTCGTTAAGCACAAGGAGATGGGAGGCCTGATAGTAGGACAAAATATCCGCGGTCGCCAAGCCGCCGCAGTATGTAGAGAGGAAGCATGTGCGTAGCGCCACCCTGGAGGCACCCCCAGCCCACAGAAACCGGCCCAGCACAGAGTCAACACTACGGAACCACTGCGGGTCAATCTTAAAGGGATGATTCTGTAGTTGGTAGAGGAGACGGGGCACGGCCACCATCTTAAAGATGGCCGACCGGCCGTAGATGTTAAGAGGCATACACGTCCATGTCTTGATGTCCATCTGGACCCGATCCCACACTGGCTGGATGTTCTGGTCCCACGCTACTGTGGGCGAGGCAGAGAGGAAAACACCTAGGTACTTCACACCCTCCACAGCCACCTGAAGGGATGCAGCCCAAGGACAGTTCACCCCGCCACCTCCCAGCACCCATAGGGTCGACTTGCGCGGGTTAAGGAAGAGCCCCGATGCCTGACCAAACTCTTGCATCAGTTCCAGGACCCGAGGGCCTGTACACTGCAGATCGGTCATGAAGAACAGCACGTCATCCGCATATAGAGCTATGTGGTCCGAATGATCCGCACCCCACACGAAGCCACGATAGAGCACATCATGGCGTACCCTGGCGGCCAGCGGCTCCATGGCCAGCGCGAAGAGGTAGGGGGAGAGCGGACACCCTTGACGTGTGCCCCTGGTCACCGGGAACCAAGCCGAAGCCGCCCCTGAGATACGCACCGAGGCAGTGACCTCAGTATAAAGCAACCTGACATAGGAGCTGAAGACCGGGCCGAGGTTCAGCAGTGGTAAAAGAGTAAAAAGAAAGGTCCAGCTGACCGAATCAAAGGCACTGTCGATATCGGCCAACAGTAGCGCCGCCTGATCCTCCGAAGATCCGATCGCTTCTATCGCAGCCTGCGCCCGCCGAATATTGTGCCTCGTTGCCCGGCGCGGCATAAAACCTGCCTGATCTGGGTGAACAAGGGCCGAAATGTGTGGAAGCAAGCGGTTCGCGAGCGCCTTGGCCAGGAGCTTGGCTTCGAAGTTAATAAGGGATATGGGGCGATAAGATCCATGGCAATCAGGGGGCCTACCCGGCTTCTGGAACACCACGATTTCGGCATGGCGCCTATCCGGTGGGAGGCGGCCATGTTCTCGCGCCTGCTCCAGGGCCCGCAAGTAATGCGGCCCGAGCTGCAGATTGAATTTCTTATAGAATTCGCTGGGGAATCCGCTCGGCCCCGGCGCCTTGCCCACATTCAGTTGACCCAGCGCGTCACCCAGCTCCTCAGCCGTCAAGGGAAGGTCCAGGGCATCGCGCACCTCATCGGACACAGCAGGTGGGGGAACCGACGCGAGGTAATCCGCGATATCGGCAGGGGAGAGAGTCTCCCGGGAGGCATATTGACGCCCATAATAGTGCTCAAAGCTCGTTGCAAGAGTTGCCGGGTCCGTGATCGCCACTCCTGCGTCATCAACAAGTTCCGGTAGTGTAAGAGGCTGCAGATTCTGTTGGCAAAGCCTATGGAGTATAGTGCAAGACTTGTCGCCCCACTGGTACACCCTGCTACGGGTGGCCAACCACGCCTGGCGAGCCTCGTCTAATAAGACCGAGGAGTAAGACTGCTGCGCCTGCAGGAGCAGCCGCAGCGCGACATCATCAGCTGCCTCTCTGTGGCGAGCCTCAAGGTCTTCTACCCGCGCTGCAGCAGCAACAATGCTTTCTAGCCGAGTCCGGCGAGCGGATGCACACCAGGCAATATCTATTCCCCGCAGGGTGGGCTTCATGGCCTCCCAGACGGTCACCGCGTCCATCCCCCCGGTAAGGTTGTCCTGCCAATAGTGGGCGATCGCGCCACGTAGATGCTGGGAGTAATCAGGGCGCTGCAGGTGCCACGCGGACATCCGCCATCTGAAAGGTTGGCGTGCTTTGCACAAATCAATTTGGACTGCCACAGGGGAATGATCAGAGAGCCCGCGAGGCCTGATCGCCGCCCCCTTCACCCTATCAAGGAAGGCCCTCGGAACAAACACACAATCCAGGCGCGAAAGGGAGCCATGGACAGCCGAAACATAGGTGTACTCTCGCCGCTCCGCATGCAAGTGCCTCCACACGTCCACCCATCCCAGACCATCAATCATAGCCGCCAACCGTGTAGGGGAGGACACAGGCGCCACCCCGGGCCTCCTCTGCCGGTCCAAAGCCACGTCCACCACATCGTTCCAGTCACCACCAATCACAGCCAAGGAGTGGGGGAGTTTAGTCCATAAGGCAAATAATCGTTCAGCTAAGGCCCATTGCAAGGGGGGGGGCCATACACACAGCCAAACACCACAGGCTCCGCACCAACCTTCCCTTGAACAAATACAAAACGTCCCTGGGGGTCGAGCCATTGACGCTCGTGAGTGTACGCCAGCCGTCTATGAATAAGAATGGCCACCCCCCTGGAGCCCCTAGTAAACCCGGCATGGAACACCTGATGAAAGCCAAAGCGCTGCAGACTCAGGGCCTTTGTACCGAGCATGTGCGTTTCCTGAAGAAGGAGCACATCCGCCAGGTCCCTCTTAGCCCAGCGAAGCACAGCCCCCCGTTTAATCTTGTCCAAGAGTCCCCGGACATTCCAGCTAAGAACATACATGGAAGCGCCAGAAGGCGCTAAATGAGGGACATCAACCATTATCACAATGCACCCAACCCCACAATCCCCGGCTCCCAGCCCAGGCCCCAGACCCCACAGTTGCAAAATTCACGAAGACCACGTGCACCCCATAAAACAGGACCCCAAAACCCACAACCCCCGAAAAGCAGACCCCCCCCAACTAGCCACCCAACAGCCCAAGACCCCCCTCCCCCACTCCTATACCTCAAGAAACAATGAAGTATCTGTCGCGGCATACGGTACTTCAGGCCCAAAACATAGCGCCGAAAGTCAGACATGCCAAAGGATCCCAAACAGCCCCCCTACCACCAACCAAGTACACTCCCAACACCACCCCCCAGACCCAACAGGAGGAGGCAGCCCTTAGAACATGCCCCAAACCCCCCCCCCCTCCCCCCAGCATAAGTCACAGTGCATGATAAAGAGCATCAGTTCACATGAATTCCAAATATAAGCCAAAGAGCCAGGTAATACTGCACCAAGTCATGTCTGTACCGCCGACTGGCAGGCGGTCGCCGCAGCGGACGGCCACAGAAGAAAAGTAAGGAGCAAAAAGTCGATGAACAGTAGTCAAGGCCCCTTGCCAGAGTGATCCGTCTCCGGCTGTGTGTCCCCCAAGAGGGGGTCTCGGGACAAGGACCTCCGCCTCGAACGAGACTTGCGATGCCGCTTCCCATTGTTCGGTCGGTCGCTCCGTTCCTGAGAAGAACTGCGTGAGGAACCGGAGTGCAGCCCCGGCTGGACATGTGGTCGAAGCCTGACAGTCTCGTCAGTCCAGGCGAAGACGGCCTCCGGGGAATCGAAAAAGTGGGTCTTCGAGTTGAAGATCACGCGGAGGCGGGCCGGGTAGAGCAGCGAGTACTGGATCTTCAGGCCCCGTAGCTTGGCCTTGGCCGCCAGAAAGGAATGTCTCTGCTGCTGGACCAGATTGGTATAGTCCGGAAAGATCATGATTTTACAGTTATCAAACAGCAGGGTGTCTTTGAGCCGGGCCTCCCGGAGGATGACGTCCCTATCATGGTAGTTGAGGATCCGAGCAATGATCGGGCGAGGCCGCTCCCCAGTCGGCGGCTTTTGTGTCAAGGCGCGGTGGGCGCGCTCCACCACGAAGCAGCGTGACAGGGCATCCGGGGGTAGCCAGCTCTCCAGACATCGGGATAGGAAAACATCTATAGGCCCCTTCTCGCAATCCTCCGGAAAGCCGACAAAACGCAGGTTGTTCCGCCGTGCCCGTCCTTCAGCATCCTCCACACGGAGCGCCAGGCCCGGATGCGTCTGCTCCAGGTCGGCGACTCTCTTCTTCAGGGCGCCGACGTCGCCCTCCACCGTCGTGACCCTGGTCTCTGCCTCTGTGATGCGAGCGACCGCGTTGCGAAGGTCCTGGCGCAGCAGCATCACATCGGCGCCCACCGCGCCAATCTTCGCATCCAGCATATCACGAGATTGTGTGATGGTCGTCAGCAGTGCTGCATTGTCCGGGCCAGCAGTTTGACCCCCTCCGGCTGCCCCGGCACCACCCCCGGGGCCGGTGAACTTGTCGATGGGCCCCGTCGTGGCGGCAGTATGGCCACCCCTGCCTCTTGTCATGGCTGCCTCCGGGGTAGTCCGGTGATACGCACCTGCTACGGGGTCACCCCGTGCGAATGGTCAGCGAGCAGGGTCCGGGGCGTCCGCAGCACACCAATCCCTCGGGACTAGCTCGCCCCCAGCCCGTCAGGACACAGGCCAGAACCACGGGAAAGGCACTCCACCAAGGCGCGGGTATCACAAGGCAGGGGACCAGGGCGGAACCGCCGGATTGGTGCCTCCAGTCCGTCCGCCTCAGTCACTGCAGCAGACCCCTCGAGTCCGTTAGGGTAGGCCGACCAGGATGAACTTCGGGTCCGCACAGCCGATTCGTCGGGACACCACTCCGCAGGATGCGGCCAACGGGCCCTCCGTCCCACAGCTCCGGTGACTCCGCTCCAGCCTTGCGGGCCAAGACGTACGACGCCCGGCCGGCGTCCAGGGTTATCCGGCGGGCGGGACAAAAATCGAGGTCCCGGCTCACCACGCGGCAAGTAGGCCCAGCAGGCACGGTCTCCAAAGGCCGCGTCAGCGGAGGTCCGAAGCTCCAACAACCACACCACTGTGTACCGCCGGACTCCAGCAAACTCCTGCACCAGTAGAGACGAGGGAAGAGGGTTTAGGGCCAGGAAAAATTAACGGATAAGGGTCGGGCCGGCAGGAGCTCTACAGAGCCGCGTCCGCCATCTTCGCCCTCGAAGCCACGCCCGAGTCACTTCACTTTTAATTATTTTTATTTGGCATATTCAGCCATAAAAAGTAGCACATTACAAACAATTAAAATATGTTTTATCCCTACTGTTTCACCATAAAACAATAAAATACACAATAAAATCTACTAAAGGGACCCACATATATAAAACTCTTAATTCTTCACCAAAGCAGCAAGGGGTCGCTTATACATTAGCTATACATTTATACAGAATCTAGAGTAATCCACAGATCATGGGTGAGATCGAATTTCTACCACGTGTTTGTTCCAAACTATACCATTTCCTTCAATGACTCCTGTGTTGCAATTAAAAATCTTCCTATTCCACATGCCACATTTAAAAAACTTATATTTGTCAATAAGCTAAGTGCTTGGTCCCTAATAAAATTTTTATAAAGAATAAAACGGGCCGTGTGAGTCAAGAATTCCCTTTAACCTACAGCGCTTACTACTTTGGTTGCTGTTTACCTTTGAATTTCATGTTTGTTGTTTGCCGTTGCATCCCGCACCCTTCTCCCTGGAACGCGAAGGCTTTACTGCATCACGGGCGTTCCTTGTAAGTTCCACGCTCCAACCGGTGCTTCTCACGTCAGACTCTTTCCTAACTCTGACGTGCAGCAGGACGTACGAGGTCAAGCTGCATAACCTTACTTGTGGCCATCTTAAATTATTCACAAACTCTTTAGTTAGTTTCAGATAGTTACCGATCGTTCTTTAACGCACGTGCCAGCTGTTGCTGGAGGACAACTTTGTCTACATGGAGTACAGCATCATTCACCAAGGAACTCCATGTACTGTAGTAAGAAGTTGATTTTTTCATACAGTATTTATTTTCGGTCCTTATTTTTTCCTTACCCTTTGCTGCATTATATCATTGACTGTTGCTGCATTTTATTGTTGACTGTGTCTCTCCCAAAACCTGCCAGTTCGTCTTCAGTTGCAGCAAATCCCACAAGTGCTATAAATGTCAGCATTAATTTTAATACTCCCAAGGAATTTTGACTAATCCTGTGGAACCTACTGTGAAATGGCAAGAGTGGAAGGAATATTTTGTTAATTATATCGCTACCTTGTAGGACAGGTAATGTGTCATGTCACCTGAAAGGAAAAAACGAATTTTAATGCATTGTTTAGGACGTGAAGGCCTTAGGGTATATACCCAAATGCAAAAAGTTGAAAGAAGTGGTGATTTTGACATATTTAAATGTGCTATTGCAGATCTTGATGACCATTATTCGCTGGTTGTGTGTGCAGTGGTATCCAGACGTGCATTTTACAAATGCAAACAAGATTCAAATGAGTCTATTGAAGACTGTGTTTCCGTACTGAAAAATTTGGCCATCAAACGTAAATTCGGATCTTTAAACAATGATATGATCAGGGACCAGATTGTTATGGGTACAAAGAATAAAAACATTGAAGACAGGTTATGGATTGAAGGTGAGGCAAGCCTTAAGTATATTATTACTTTAGTCAAAAAGGCAGGACTTTTTGAGAGATGTTCTAAAGCTGTAACTCAGTGAAATGAGTCAACACGATTTGTGACAATAGAAGAGGAAAAAAATCCCTACATCCAAATATAAAAGAAAGTACCAAAATTTCAACTCCAAGAAAGAAGAGAACACTTTAGGAAACAATACTGGTTTTGTGTGTTTTAGATGTGGAAGTACCTCACACACTGCCAGGTTTTATAGATGTCCTGCAAAAACTGCTAAGTGTTTAGAGTGTGGAATTATAGGACATTTAGCAAAAGTATTTAAAAGAAAACGTTATAAGAGTTGCGTAGCATGTGTAACGGAGAATGGTTCAAACTTGTCAGGTAATGACTAATGAGTCTCCTGAGAATCCTAATACCATTCTCACAGGTGTAAAGAAAAATGTTGTTTTGAATGTAAATGAAGATAATAGCAACAAACCTATGTGCTTGATCTTCTTAGGTGGCATAGTTTTACAAGTTGCAGAAGACACTGGTTCACCATTCACTATTATTGCTGGCTGTATGTGGGAAGATAAGTTTACGAATACTATAGGCCCTTATTTACAACCCACTGATGTTAATCCAGAAAATTTAACTGGAGAAAAAATTGAAATGTTAAGATACAGAACTCTTGTTTTCGAGTTCAAAGGCAGAAGAGCATTGTGTAAGCTGTATGTGGCTGCTGATGGACCCTCTGTATTAGGGTGGATATTATGTGAACAAGAGCTAGTTTTGTGTGATGCTGAGGAAACAAAAAAATGGGTCTTAAAAGAATTGCAAAGAGTTCCCCTTATTGTACGAGATACAGTTAAAAGAAAGAACTTTAAAAATTACAAATCGCACACATTATTGAACCTGTAGAAGCCTCCGAATGCGTTTCTCCCGTTGTTATTGCTAGGCGTTCCTATGGCAAAATTCGTATGTGCATTGATTTGAAGTATTTGAACGATAACATCCTAGTAGACCAATTCCCATTACCCAGAATTGATGAGATGCTTTCCCTAACGAAAGATGCTAAATGGTTTTCAACCATTGACCTCTCCTCTGCATACCATCAGATTTCTCTACATCCATCTAGTAGACAATATACTGCTTTTTGCACATCATTTGGTTGTTTTCAATTTCGCCTCATGCCATTTGGTTTAGCATCTGCGGCGGCAGTATTCCAAAGGTTGATGCTTAAGTTATTTGGTGGTATGCAAGGAGTGGTGTTCTTCCCGGATGATATTTTGGTAATGGAAGATAATAAGAAAATCCACGATGAACAATTAAGGAAGGTAATGAATATCCTGCAAAATAAGGGCGTGACAGCAGAAATTACTAAATGCAAATTCGCAGAAAAGAAAGTTACTTATCTTGGTCAGGAGATTAGTTCTTTAGGTATTGGGCCAAAAACTAGCTTAGTGAAAGTTATCACTGATACCCCTGCACCCAAGTCTAAGGAAGATCTCAGATCCTTCTTAGGACTTGCAGAATTTTATGCAAAGTTTGTAGAAAATGTTTCAGAGAAAACCCATACCATGAGGTCACTACTAAAGAACAAAGAAAGTGCAATTTAACTGATGTGATGTTTGTCAACGATCGTTTGAAAAAACTAAAAAGGCGATTGCACCGGCACATAATTGACTAGGTTTTGATCCTTTTGCTGATACCTTTGTCACCACATATGCTAGCAGCAAAGGATTTGGTACTGTCCTCACACAACCAAAGGGTAATAACCAAGAAACAGTAATTGCTTTTGCATCTCGTTCCCTTACTCCTACTGAGGAGAGGTATTCTGCAATTGAACGAGAAACATTAGCGTGTGTATGGGCACTGGAGAATTTCAGGAAGTTCCTATGGGGCAGGAAATTTACCCTGTGCTGTGACCACTAACCCCTTACTAAATTATTAACCACTGAAGGATTGACTTATGCCACTGCGAGAATTGCAAGACACTCCATGAGATTACAAGACTTCTTGTTCCAGGTGTAAAAAACTTTACTGCCGACTTTTTGAGCCAAATGTCCCTACCATTGACAGAGGTAGACAATAATTCTTGGAATGCATTTTCTGTTACAGTTTTAGTAAGGAAGAATGGATTGAGGGTTCTGACCACATATTACTTGAACTTAAGGAGTTGATTGTGAATGTTTGGTGTGGTATGGATAAGAAATTGGTAAAAGATGAGCTCAAGGGTTTCTGGGAGGTGCGCATGTGTGATTCATTGGTTTTATGTGGGGATAAAGTAGTTCCTCCTAAAAATGTGCAAGGACAAGCATTTACAAAGCAATGGTCTCGTCTATGTTAAAGGTAGAGCTATTGGCATTCCAAATGTAATTTTTCTCATTTATTGTTTGTTTTTTTTTTACCGATAAATATATGGTATTGTCATGTACAATGGCAATAGGTAAGCATTAGAGAGTAGTAGAGAGTAATAGCTTATTCTCTCGCAAATGTGAGACCTATTGCATTTGCACCCACACACACACACACACACAGAGAACCCCACACACACACAGAGCCCCACACACACAGAGCGCCACACACACACAGAGCGCCACACACACACAGAGCGCCACACACACACAGAGCGCCACACACACACAGAGCGCCACACACACACAGAGCGCCACACACACAGAGCGCCACACACACACAGAGCGCCACACACACACAGAGCGCCACACACACACAGAGCGCCACACACACACAGAGCGCCACACACACACACACAGAGCGCCACACACACACAGAGCGCCACACACACACACACAGCCCCACACACAGCCCCACACACACACACACACAGCCCCCCACACACACAGCTCCACACACACAGCTCCACACACACAGCCCCACACACACACAGCCCCACACACACAGAGCTCCCCCCACACACACACAGCCACACACACACAGAGCCACACACACACACACACACAGAGCCACACACACATACACACAGAGCCACACACACACACAGAGCCACACACACAGCCACACACACACACAGCCACACACACACACAGAGCCACACACACACAGAGCTACACACACAGCCCCACACACAGAGCCACACACACACACACAGAGCCACACAGGATGTCTAACACAGGACATCCCTCCCTCTCAAATGCTTTGCAACTCCATCGCAGATTTGTTTGAGGAAAAGGTTAAGGGTCTGACGAAAGACTTTGAGGTTCCCAGCTTTGATCAAATATGTGAGGACGAAACTACTAGGCAGGAAGTCACCCAGCTTACAGCTTTCCGTACAATCAGCCTGGAGGAGACAAAAAAGGCCATCCTGGCAACCAAATCAGGATCACCATTTGATCCATGTCCGGTAGGACTCTTACATCTTATTGCGGATATTGTCAACCCGGACATAAATGTTATCGTTAACAACTCTCTGTCCACCGCCTATGTCCCCCCTGAATGGAAACTGGCAGCTGTAAAACCCTTACAAAAAAAACAACTTCCCGACCCCTCCACACTATCCAATCTACGTCCGATTTCATTACTTCCAGCTTTGTGTAAAATCACTGAGTCTACAGTGAACAAACAGCTGACACTTTTCTTGGAAGATAATGAAGTATGGCACCCCAATCAGGCTGGCTTCAGGACTCAGCATTCCACCGAATCGGCTCTCCTGTTCACTACGGAAACTATCCGCTCAGCTCTAGACCAAGGCAAGAAGGCCGTCCTGATACTATTAGACCTGTCGGCGGCCTTCGACACGGTCTCACATGCCATCTTAATAGACCGGCTAATAACATCTGGCATTAAAGGTATGGCCTTAGAGTGGATAAAAAATTTTCTTAGTGACAGGAGACAAGTGGTGACTCTGGGGGAATTCCGTTCCAGTGAGAAGCCACTGTCAACGGGAGTACCTCAGGGCTCCAGTCTGAGTCCGACATTGTTTAATGTTTACACCGCACCCCTGATTCAGCTGATATCGTCCTACGGCATAGATGTAATAGCTTATGCCGACGATACCCAACTGATCCTGGTCATGGACAAAGACAACCAGGCCTGGGAGGAAAAGCTTAAGTGCTGCTTAACGGCCACCTTTGAGTGGATGCGGAAAAACCACCTAAAATGTAACACAGGAAAGACCGAGATCATGCCCATAGGCTCAAATAATGATTTCATCCCCAGACTGTGGTGGCCTGAGAAGGCAGAAATTCCACCCCACACTACCTCCTCGGCTCGCAACCTTGGGGTACAGTTTGACGCCGATTTATCCTTTAAACATCAGGCGTCAAAAGTGGCAGGCACTTGCTTCGGGGTAATAAAAATGCTCAGAAAGTTCTTCGACTTGCTGCCCCTCGAAGCAAGGAAAACTGTTACGATTGCATTAGTCACCTCCCGCATTGACTACTGCAATAGCCTGTATGCTGGTACCAATAAGATGGTTACCCATAAACTCCAGATGGTGCAGCATGCAGCTGCAAGGCTGGTTCTGAAATGGCCAAGAAGATCCTCAGCAACCAAAGCCCTCAATGCACTACACTGGCTGCCTATAACTAAAAGGGTCCTCCACAAAGTTTTAACAATCACTTTTCGCGCTGTGCATAATTTAGGCCCCACTTACCTAAGAAATAAATTAGTAAAATACTGTCCAAATCGCGCATTAAGATCCTCAAATGCCAATCTTTTGACCATTCCTAGTTTCAGACTCAAAACCCGCGGGGGTAAATCCCTAGCGGTATTGGGTGCCAAAGCATGGAATGCCCTACCCCCTCTATTAAGAGCACTGGACAAGGAGTCTGAGTTCCGCAAGCAATTGAAAACCTGGATTTACAATCTTCCAGACCCAATGGCCAGAGCGCTAGTGTGATCCCGGTTATGGTCTCCTTAAGCAGTAAGGCAACCTTTTCATCTGGTTGTCCTTATATTGGCGCCGAGATGCTCCTTGGAGCGATTGCTAGCGCGTTATAAATGGACTCTACATCTACATCTACATCTACACACACAGAGCCACACACACACAGAGCCACACACACACAGAGCCACACACACAGAGCCACAGACACACTGAGCCAGACACACACACACACAACACCAAGCCACCACCTTTCTTTGACGGTGACAATTGCACTCTAATTTTCTGGTGGAAGGGCTCTCTCGAACAGTGATCTAGCCACGTTTCTGTGGTGGGGCTTGTGTGGAGCATCACTGCGTGACAATGGAGGGCGCAGCATACTACGTGAAGTAAAAACAGGACTTGCAGTCTACGCGGATATTGCCCCCTAATAAACAAGTCAATTCGGATAAGGAGTGTTGATAGTGCAACAGATTATTGTGGTGCTGTTTTTATAGAATATCAAATGGTGTTAAATTAGACAACCGACCCAAATTGTGCGCGCCATTCTGCGCAGAAGTGAGATACGTGTGTAGCTAGCAACACCTGATGACCCGCCGCCACTGGTGAGCACAGCGGCAGTGGTAAACACAAACATAAACTATGAGACTCCATCGGTGTTCAAAAGAGACCCCTTCAGAAGGAGAGAGTGTCAGACACTCTCTAGGTGCAGCTGAGACACCCCTTATCATGGGAGAGTGTCAAAAGAACTGGTGGACTCTATGAGACCCCCTCAGGCTTCAGAAGGAGAGAGTGTCAGATCCATTCCAGGTGCGGTAGAGACACCTTCCCATAAGAACTGCTAGACTCCGTGAGACCACTCAGTGTGCAGCAGAGATCCCTTCAGAGGGAGAGAGTTCAAGATGGTTCTACAACCTATGAGACCCGATCAGTGTGCAGCCTTTCAGGAGGAGAGTGTGTCATATGGTGCTACAACGTAAGAGACCTCCCCAGAGTGCAGCACAGACACCCCTCACCGTTGCAGAGTCTCCGGAGTTCTACCGGAACGCATGTGATTCTCTCCAGGTGCTGCCAAGACGCCCCCTCCCCATACGATACTCCTACCCCAGAGAAGAGAAGTATTTTTGTATTTTAGACATGCCCCCCCCCCTCTCTGTGGCCCCCATTTGCCTCGCGGACCCTGGGCCCGCGCAGGCTCAGCCCAGGCTCCTGTCATGTTTACGCAGCTTGGCCATAAGTTCCTGCCCCGTTTAGGTTCATTGACGGGGATGTGTGAGAAGCCACTCTAAGGGTCCGAGAGGGTGGGTTCAATTTAAGAGTAAGCGAGAGAGAAGGGGGGAAATGAAGGAAAGGGAACTTGGGGAGGAGGGAACAAATTAAAGAAACTAACCTGGAAGGAGAAGAGAACACGGGAGAAATTAAAGCAAGATAGGCATATGGAAGAGAAGAGGGGCTCGGCAGGGGGCAAGGGGGGGCCTTGTGCAAACAATTGGCAGGAGAGGTTTCTTGCACCTCCGTGTAAATTCTTGAGTCTGTAGTGTACAAGGGATAGCGTTTCCCTTGTGCTATGTGCAACTTTAGGGGGCACCCAAAAGCACTGCCTTTTCAAATCCCCCGATGACTGAAGTTCCTGAATAGTGCCCCCTTCCGACTGACGGGCATCTAGGCGTTTAGGGGGCATTAGGGGACAGGTGAAAACTGCAGGGTTAAAAGCACCAAAGACTTGTTCAGTGCGGAGACAATGCGGGGCTACTCAAACTGCCCACCTGTGGGCGCTCCGCTGACTGGGTTATAATAATGCAGACTCCGTGCACTTTCAATCATTGGCCTCTCTGCCAGCAGAACTCAGAAGTGCCAAATATATGTACATTCTATAATATTCTGACAATTTGGACGAGAACATTCATTAACAATAAAATGGTAGTCTACGAATCAAAGGTTAAGCAATTCTGTTTGTAATTAGGCCGCTTTTAGCTTTGCCTTAAGTAGTGTGTTTTTTAAACGTGTATGTACATACCATGCATATGAATATGAATTTGGGGTAAAATATTACATATATATTCCACACGTATATATCCTCTATCCTCGTTCTAAGGTGTGTTTTCAAACCAAATGTGGGACGGTTTTAGGACCGCTGAGTGGATATTAATTTGTATAAACTGTTAAAAATGGCCACCGGTAAACCACACTAAACAGGATCTATCCAATGTTCGCCTTAACCCCTTCCGTGCGGCCGCGATTTTCCCCGTGTGCGGCCGCCGGACGAACACGGGCGGGCCGTGACGAACCCCAGCCGTCATCAGCACACGAGCACCGTAGTGCATGACAGCTGGGGTTCGTCACCAGCATGGAAGGGGTTAATTGGGACCCTGGGCCCTTCCTGTGTCAGCACACAGCCTGCTGTTTACAAACACTTTGGATTGTGCAGGCGATAGATAGTCCGGGCCAAGGATCAAAGCAGGTTTCCCAACTTCAGCCGGAATGTGCTGCAGTTGCAGTTTCCCTTCTGTGTGCCCAGAGAGGTGAGTCACACAACTGAACAACATCTGAGAGCTGCCATCATGCGCGCGGGGAAAGTGAGGCTGTGGGACGCGCGCGGCATCTCCCAAACTACCACTGACAATGTGGCTTGAACATGTTTACATTTGTCTTTGTTATAAAAGTGGGTAAATCGCTGTTTGGAGAAATTTTGCGAAGTAGCAGGACACCACGCACCTAGAGACAATTGCTATCTCAGTCAGCAATATGGAGGCTCTCTGACCATTTTTCAAACCATATATATTACGTGTGAACCAGGATAATAGAAGCTGGGGGTTAGGAGCATGCATGCAAGAAATGACGAGGGAGGTACAGCGTTAGGAGCATGTAGGCAAGAAATTACGAGTGAGGTACGGTCGTTAGGAGCATGCAGGCAAGAAATTACGAGGGAGGTACGGGCGTTAGGAGCATGCAGGCAAGAAATGACGAGGGAGGTACCGGCGTTAGGAGCATGCAGGCAAAAAATGACGAGGGAGGTACAGGCGGCAGCAATGAGAACGTGTGAACCAGAAAAATATAAGCTGGGGTTAGGAGCATGCAGGCAAGAAATGATGAGGGAGGTACGGCGGGAGCAATGAGAACGTGTGAACCAGGAAAATATAAGCTTGGTTAGGAGCATGCATTCAAAAAATGACGAGGGAGGTATGGGCGTTAGGAGCATGCAGGCAAGAAATGACGAGGGAGGTACGGGCGTTAGGAGCATGCAGGCAAGAAATGACGAGGGAGGTACGGGCGGCAGCAATGGGAACGTGTGAACCAGGAAAATATAAGGTGGGGTTAGGAGCATGCAGGCAAGAAATGACGAGGGAGGTACGGGTGTTAGGAGCATGCAGGCAAGAAATGACGAGGGAGGTACAGGCGTTAGGAGCATGCAGGCAAGAAATGACGAGGGAGGTACAGGCGTTAGGAACATGCAGGCAAAACATGACGAGGGAGGTACAGGCGTTAGGAGCATTCAGGCAAGAAATGACGAGGGAGGTACGGGCGTTAGGAGCATGCAGGCAAGAAATGACGAGGGAGGTACAGGCGTTAGGAGCATGCCGGCAAAAAATGACGAGGGAGGTACAGGCGTTAGGAGCATTCAGGCAAGAAATGACGAGGGAGGTACGGGCGTTAGGAGCATGCAGGCAAGAAATGACGAGGTAGGTACGGGCGTTAGGAGCATGCAGGCAAGAAATGACAAGGGAGGTATGGGCGTTAGGAGCATGCAGGCAAGAAATGACGAGAGAGGTACGGGCGTTAAAAGCATGCAGGCAAGAAATGACGAGGGAGGTACGGGCGTTAGGAGCATGCAGGCAAGAAATGACGAGGGAGGTTCGGGCGTAAGAGCATGCAGGCAAGAAATGACGATGGAGGTACGGGCGTTAGGAGCATGCAGGCAAGAAATGACGAGGGAGGTACATGAGTTAGGAGCATGCAGGCAAGAAACATCGGAACACAAGGACGACACCTCCCAACATCAGAATCATGCCAACAATGAAGGAGACAAGTCGGGGAGTCCAGGAAGACACAGGAGCAGAGTTCTGACCGCTGTAAGGAAAACCTCCGGCTGAAGAACAAAGATGGCGTCCGCCAGCAGCAAACAAAGGACCCCGTCCCACCCCTGGTAAGAAAGGGGAACGGCGTGTAGTAGAAGCAGGCAGAGCAAAGGTGCCAATATCAGACCCCACAGTGTGTGCATATTGAAGCCGGGCGAATGAAAACAGAAGCAAAAGAGACGCACACACACCAAACGGGGACGAGAAGACGGCGCAGGAGGAGGGCGGAGCCCGAGGGAGACTAGGTGCGGATGGTGGTACGGAGACATCGACGAGCCAGCACTAGCCAGCGCTACAGTGGATCCTGCCCGAGAGACAAGGTGTGGCTGGAGGCACACGAGGGAGGTACGGGCGGCACCAATGAGAACGTGTGTGTAGCGTTGCGCTCTAGTGTTTCCGCAGCCATGGGCAGAAGACACTAGGAGCGTGGGGGGGGGGGGGTTCGTCCGGGGTGACAACCCGCTCCGGCACAGAGAGAGCTTGATTCTCCCAGCGCTCTCCCAATAAAGAAAGTACACATAACAAGTGCTCGCCATTTGCTCTAAGCCCCGTCCTTTTCAGACTGGGGGCGTGTTTTTCTTTCTCCCCTCTTCTCCATTGACTGGAGGAGAGGAGAGAAAGAAACGAAAAAACACCCCTCAATCCGAATAAAGACGGGTCTTAAATGAAAAGACAAACCTCTTCTCCAATGGCTGGTCACCGTTTAGGAAGCCAGCCAATGGAGAAGAGGGGCAAGTTCAAGCCCTGCTACTAGAAACATAAAATCTCGCCAGCAAGACTGCGCAAACGCAACCTACGCTAGCCAAGGCCTAAAAAATCATTAACTTGTGTCATGAAGGCCATTCTGGCATTACAGGTACTAAACTCCAACTGAAAGAACTGTATTGGTGGCCCAAAGTAGATATGGACATTAATGGATGTGTTAGGTCTTGTGTAAAATGTGAAATATCTGATAAGACACTGAAAACATTTAATCCACCTTAAGCTTCTCCGGGTTGTCCCATGGAGGGAGGTAGTTGCATTGGATTTCATAGGGCTCGTCTCATGGCAAGATGGTTCACAGAAATACATCATAGATCTTGTAGGTACTTTTTTCAGGTTGCGGGAAATTTGTGTTGTAAAAGTAATCAACACAAGAACGATAATAACATTTTTGGATGACATATTCTTAAGGGAAGGGTTTCCAGCCGCTATCCTTTCTGATAATGGGGTGCAATTCATGGCACAGTTAGTAAAAGCCAATTTTCATTAATGAGGCAGAATACCTCATTCCAAAGCTAATTCTGGCTGGTTGAATAGAAGTGAGATCATTGATTGGGACATGCGTGAGGTAAGGAAGTGTATTAATGAGTCTCAAATTAAAAACACATTGTCTTATGATCATAAACATGGTACTAGGCAAGCTCATTTGCGTGAGGGGCAATGTGTACGAATTAAAAGTTCCAAGAAAATTACTAAAGGTGAAAGCAAATTCAGGGAACCTAAAATAGTAGTTAAAGTTATGAACAGCACAGCCTTGTTTTAAAATGGTGAGGATTGGCATTTTAGCCGATTGGCTCCAGTTAGGTCAAGTGTGAATGGGAAAGTGGAGAACAATGGATGCAACACTAGAACATTTTTGGTGGTTGAATGTTTCTAATTTGTCCCAGGATAATTTTGTTGGGGAGAGGAGTTGGCCTAACGGCTAGGGCGGCCGACCTTGAATCTAGGGAACTGGGTTTGAGTCTCTACAGTGACGCTGAACATCCTGTGATTCTGGGAAAATCACTTAATCTCCCCGTGCCTAACAAAAATGAATGTGACCTCATGTAATGCAACTGGTGCTATGTAAAGCGCTCTGATACCCGATTCGGGTCAAGAACGCGCTACATAAAAGTCTTTATAAAAAAAAAGATACTGATGTCAATGATTTGGATGGTTGTGATACTATTCCTGAGTGCCTTGAGAAGGATAGCACTCAGAATGATTTATCAATGTCTAAAGCAACTCCTGATGAGAATCTACAGTGGTTCTCTAACACTAATGTACCTACCTACCTGTGACACTAACGTAATCAAAACATCAAGAGAAAGAATTGTAAAAAGAACTGTGTTTCAAAATGTTGATTGTAGCTAAGTTTTTTTCTTTTCATTTTTAAGAAGGGGATTATGTAGTATTGTGCCTTATGTCTTTAAGCATCTTTTGATAAGTATAGAGTTAAAGTTGAAACTTTACATTTGGATTTAGAATTATAGAATTTTAGGGTGTATTAGTGTTCTGTATGTTGTGTCCGAACTGCTGGGAGACTGTTTGTACCGGATGTGTCTTTTCCAGCAGGGGTTGGAATAAAGGAAACTAGTTCTTAACTGCATCGTGTTTTATGGCTTTTTATTGAAGATACAACAGTGTGCTCACAATTAAGTGTTGGTGATGAGCACCGGAAACCACCGGCTCAAATCAAGCACTGGTACATTTTAGAGAGCTTGAAATATAGACAGGGTCACTAGATTTATGCTACTGCATCGTTTTCTTCCTACTTGTGGATTTCTCTCACGCCACATAATGCATCTTCTGCATTATAATTTGCAGATTTTTATTAAAAAGTTGTTTCTAGCACAAACAGACCAAAAGCTGCTAAAAACCGTGCCACGTGTTTTGCTCTTTAAGGAAAGAACCTTAGCAAAGAATAACTGGTCTTCTTTTATATGCTGACTGGTCTGTTTAGGTGTTAAACCAATACTAATGCGATGTACCTTTTGCCAAGATAGTATTAACATGCAAAAAAAAGAATAAAATCACAAACCCGTTCTGTCAGAAATTGTGCTGCATTGCAGCACATCTTTTTGTCCTCCTGCGTCATATAATTCCCCGTACCCATGCTTATAAATCATAAATACTCCTAAAAAAATGTAACAACAAATATATGGTACATAAAACATTTTTGCAACATTTGTAAAAATTCATTGCATGAAATGTGTGTCTTTTATCGACTTGTCTGCTGATGGACGAGGGCTAGGGGCTGTTCTGTTTTTAGGTCTCGCCTCGCGATGTAGCGCACGCACTGCTCAACTTGGAGAGATCTTTTGTTGTCGGTTTCTTGGCTGAAGGGGGACAGGACACGTACACACGTGTCAAAGACAGGAGATGTGCACTCGTACGGCTCGCAGTGTTATCACAACTCCTGCTTGCACCATACGCGTGCACATCTCCTGCCCGGGCGCGGCACGCTTACATCAGCTGCATTACAATCAAGACTGGACTGAGTAAAAGAACACAGGCATTTGAAGCGTCTTCTTCTTTGAAGGCAATAACCTGACAAAAGAGCTTCACAGACTGACCAACTGTTTCTACTATGCTGCGTCTGCCTGGGGAGAGTGCTGACAGCTTCCGGTTGTGGCTACTGTGAAACTTAACGAGGCGGAAAGCAGGGTGGGATAGGATGAGAAATGTCTTTGAAAACCAGTTTTACCAGCAGGTGAGGGGCACTTCAATGGGAGGCATTTTTGCTCCAAATTTAGCAATTTTGTACATGGACTGGCTAGAATGCAATACCATCTTGCCCACCAGTAACACTTTCCACACATGCATAATCAACTGGAAACGTTATATAGACAATATTTTTCTTATTTGGGGTGGCGAGTTTGATGCCCTTGAGTATTTTCTCCACTGGCTCAATAATAACTGTAACGGTCTCACATTCACTCTCACTCACAGTAACACAAGTATCCCCTTCCTAGACCTCTTGATCAAACACAAGGATGGCATTCTTTTCACATTACTATTTCGGAAGCATACTGTGTGTGACACTCTGCTCAGTTACAATAGCTGTCATCCCAGAGCACTTAGAGACAGTCTCCCCTACTCGCAATTTTTGAGAATTAGGAGAAATTGCTCTCTGAAAACTGACTACTTAAATGAGGCCAAAACACTTTCTACCAAACTGACATACAGAAGTTACCCGCGCCGCCTGCTCCGTAACGCGATGAAAAGGGCCTGGTACTGCCCACGGGAAACCCTTTTGGAACCTAAACCTAAAAAAATCACGGAACGCCTAGTGTGTGCCACTACCTTTTCTGCAGTGTCCAATATAATCTGTAAGACTATCAGAAAGGCCTGGCCTATTTTGAATGCCGGTACTCTTAACTTGGAGATGCCCATGTTTGCATTTCAGAAAAGCAAAAATATAAAAGACCAATTAGTGAGCACAGCACTCCCGCCAACCCCCAACCCAACATTACATGATCTGTGAACCTTAGCTCCACTCAAGGGCCACTCTAAGTGTGGAAATTGTGTTGTTTGCGATTTTATCATCGAATGTAAGGAATTTGTGTTTAAGGATGTCAGGAACACACTCCAGTCCTTTACGAACTGTAACACATGTAATTTAATATATGCCATCTTCTGCCCATGCAATATGATCTATGTGGGACAAACAAAACAGAAAATCCGGTAACGCATCTCACAACACCGCAGCAGAATCCGGTGCAAAACAGCCAATGCACCCCTTGTTTAGCACTTTATTGAAAAAGGACACACTGCAAATGACATCCGCTGGACTGTGATCAGTCCGGTTAATTTATCGCCAAGAGGAGGTGATATCTCAAAGGATCCTAAACAAAGAGGAACTAAAATGGATTTTAAAGACTGACAGATTGAACTCTGGCTTGAACCTTCTTGAGGATTGGACCTCTCTGATATAAACAACCTTCTCGATTTTGTGCTGCACTATACTAGAATTGTTGCTGCTACAATGCTCTGTTTTTCTTTTCCCTGGGTTCCCAATTTCCTGGTGTTATAACCATTGGTTGTATTGTTGCTTCATATAATTTCGTTCTGGATTAATGTATGCTCTTTGGTGTCTCTGTAACGCTTAAGTCACGCCTTACATAATTTCGTTTTCGTTCTGGATCAACGTATACTGTTATTTGTCTCTGTAACGTTTACCTCTCTCCTTTATCTTCTTTCACATTTGCTCACTATGACCATCTTAAGATGGCCGCCTTAGTTACTATTCCCGCACTCCTCTTCCATGTCGATTCTGATCACGTGATTTCTCAAACGAATCAGGCAGCACTTATCTCCTTATGGATGCCTGGTTGACCGCCGTTGGTTCCCATCCTCACTGTGACTGTGCATCTCTGTCTGGTATCCCTGGTAAGTCCTACTTCCTTGAACCAGCACTTCACAACTATGAGGTCTGGCACCCCCTTGACCTCCTCCGCATTTTTACTCTCATTTCAGGCTATTGTGCTATACTTGTAAGCGATCATTAATACTGCCTATTATTGGTTTTGACACTTCCTTCTGGACCCCTATTTCGGTAAGCCTTACCATTGTTGAACCATACATCGTGTGTTTTCCTAGTACCAGGCACCACCCTGATTAAATTAATTTTCAGGGCTTCAGGCAATTCCGTACCGATTCCCCTTAACCGTACCCCGAGCCATGTCCGTTGCCGGCTCTTTCACGGTAAGCCCCCCACCCTTGCATCCGCCGCTACGCCGCGTAATGCATCGTTGCCTGCACTACCACGGCACTATTCACTCGGCAATTGTATATAAACACTCTCTTTTGCCCTTGATCACTCTGCATCACGTCTGACATTTTGGTTAAATCCGCCGCCAAGCTCTATATGCTATCTCACCTGTTCCTCCACGACACTAGGAACACGCTCAGCTCTCCTCTTATGTTTTCACATATTAGTCCTTGTGAAATATAGAGAGACAGTCACCATGCCTTGATTCCACCACGCCCAACTGTGACCGTCGGTTAGTTCACTGTAATTCACCTTCCGCATTTTTTAATCGGTCTGTGCATGGTTCATTATGCGCAGTGGCATGCTGATTCACCACGCCATATCCTCGGTATGGTTTGCATGGCAATTTCAAGTCTTGAATTTCCTTACCGGACATTCTGTTGAAAAATCATTCGCTTGCATGTTTTCCTTAATGGTTTTACTATTTTTCTTTCCCTTTTCCCTCTTCTTTTCCCCTTAGGCAAATGAGGCTTTTAACTGTTATGCTTTTATTACATGTCCGGATGATTATCCGCATATTGGTTTAAATGGATCGAAACGCCGTCGACAAACATGTGCACCTATACATTTAAAAACTTGGATGTCACTTAAAATGTAAAGATGATAGTATTGTTTACAATTAAAACTGTGCTAATAACAGAACCGTAAGCTTTTGCCTAAACGCCCTTTGTGTTTTGCGTTCTCTAACTGTACGTTTCATGAGTGTTAAGTAGGGTACAGGCTTGTGCCCCACCTTGTAAATTGTTGATTAATTTGTTCTTACATTGCTAAATGAGTAAATATTAGACCTCTGTCCCGCTGGACATGTCCAAACAATATAGAAACGATTGCGTCTATATTTATTAAATTTCATTCCTGCGCTTGTAAGGGACCACTGTTGTTTTAAAGAATCCACTCCCAAGGTCCCTTGCCGGCTTTATTGGGTTCCCTTGTTGTCTTAAAATATATTGAGAGAGTCTGAAGGGCACACGTACTTCGGAAGTTCAAACCTGATAAACGGGCCGCCTAACATGTTAAATTACTGCTGCTGAAGAACTATTCCCTTTAAACAGAGAGACCTTCAATTTTTTCAACATTTCATTAAAGGAGCTTATGGTTTTGAAAACCTAGCTAAAAAAGTGTGGACAGCTTGTTATTTATTCTCAGCGCTCACATCAGACAGCAGCAGCAGAGGAGCACACGTGGCAGAGGTTGCGAAGAGAGCAGCGGCCCCGCTAGCGCGCAGTGTGCTCGCCGTGAGTGTCTGTTCTTGAGGCCACCGCCATGGTCGTGCCCAGTTGCCGCGAAATGTAAATCCCAAGGGGCCAAGGTGAACGCGCCGCCGCGGCCGAGGAGAAACTTTCCGAGAGCTTCGAAAGTGTTGGACGCGTTCCCTCCGGCCCCTGCCGGTTGTCCTCTGAACCCCAATACTTTATACACAGGTTCGCTGATGCACGTCGACTCGTGACCATAAGCATGGCGGGATTAAATGTGCACACCTTTCATTCCCACAAGAACGCAGTGTAGTTTAATTGAGTGAAAACTATGGGCACTGCGAGGGCAAAGGAACGTCAGAACCCGCTTCATAGAGGGCGCTTATGCCTCAGAAGAGGAATTAAAGTCAAAAGATTCCTGCACGCCAGATTACCAGCTACTAGAAGCGATTCCGTGTTTGATACACTCTACACATAGGGTGACCAACCGTCCGTAAATTTCACGGACTGCCCGTTATTTGGGCCTCTGTCAGTTGTCCGTCAGGAAGTCTTTCACGGACGCCTTTTGTCCGAAATTCTGGCTGTTGGTGCAAGCTGTCCCCCCTGCAAGCAGCCTGAGAGTTCTCTAACTCTCACTGCAGGGGCCTGATCGCACTGCTGTGAACTGAAGGGCCTGCAACAGCCCCTCTCGGCACAGATTGCTATCGGCCTTTATCATTCTGTTTGACTGCCTAATTGCCAAGCACAGAATGATAACGGGCCCCTCCATACAGATACAGCATTTGCTGCCTCCTCCTTCCAGAGCTCCTCATACTGTGCGACGCGCCCCCCCCGCCCCCCTAGGGGCTCAGTGACTGCATTCCCAGGGGGGTGCACATGCCATAGCAAAGAAGTGTAAATTAAGACGGCCTGGAAGTGTGGCCTTTTTTAGGTCTCACAGAGAGACCTATAGCTGTCCATCCACAAAGCTGACTTTTTATGAGGAGGATTCTCAATAGTTCACGTGAAATCACGTGACCCCAAGCTCCTTCGTGCACGAGCTTGCATTTCCCCACAGGCTTCCCCCTGCCAGCAGCATTTGCCACATCAAAGGCTTCAGCTGCCCCACCCCCCGCCGTCACTTATTCACGGCCGCGACTCGCATTTCCCCACAGGCTTCCCCCTGCCAGCAGCATTTGCCACATCAAAGGCTTCAGCTGCCCCGCCGTCACTTATTCACGGCTGCAGGCCGTGCCTTGTTTAAGCAGGGAGGTAGTGCTTTTTTGAAGAAAAAAAGACGTGACAACCATTCGCCTGTTTTTGTGTAAGACCTATTTGAAGTGTTTTGATAGATGCTGGTGCACACACGAGTTAAGCATGTGCAGATTATCACTTGTTCGAATTATTCATCTCACTACGTACATTGTTAAAGATGGACCCACTCATCACCAAAGTCCAAATTAACGAATAATTGGTTTCTATACTACTTTTCTCCATGCTAGGCTACTCTTAGTGAATTATATTTTATTTATATTGTCTTTTGAGCAAATTAAATTACTATTTTAAGACTACCACAGTACGGTCCCTTTAGTTGTCTCACCTACACGTTAAAATTAATTTTGTTTAATTTTCTTTGAAGACACCTGGTTCGCTGTACCCACATCGTATTCATAAACTCCCAAAAATGTCTGTGCTGAATAAGTTAGAAAATTGTTAATACCGGTTTTCCACCTCTCCTCTATATACTTCATATAGAGATACGTTTTGAGAATGGCGCCTCTATCAAGGGACGTAAAGGGCCAGGATTCGGAAATTTTGATTGGAAGGGTGGCGTAATAGGTCTGAGGCCGAAGACTAATTTGGCTGGCTTACATTTTAGTTCCCGGTTTTTATTTCCAGTTCTTCGCCCTTCAGATCAGCTCTCATAACTGCTGGTTGTGTTTTTTCGTGTTAGTATTTCTGCCTGCCCGTCCGACAGCTTTTTGCGGCTTTACTTTTGTGCTTTATTATTGGTAGTAAAGTGATAGGAAGTGTCCCCTTACTGCCACCACCGCTGTGCAGAAACACCGACCCTCAACAGAGCTATGATCTGTTGAATGCTGTAGAGCAGACTAGCTGGCGCGACCTCCACATGACACCAGCATGAATGGCCATCAGTCTCAGTGCAGCAAATATGAGCTCCTTTGCACCTGGGCTGTACGGCCAACTGCAACATCCCGAATGCAAACATGAAAATAGCTGTTGATAGATAATTTTTAGAATGCGCACAGTGAGTTGAATTCTACAATACATGCAAAACAAGCATTGGCAAATACATTAGGTCTGGCAAGCTTTTGCAGTGATCATATTTTAATTATATGTAGCAAGCATATGCCATGAAAAGTGAAAAATATGCCACAAAATAAACATGGCGACCATGTGCTTGCCAGAAAAAGTATAAATTGTTTATTGCATGCAAAAACAATAATTACTTCCTAGCAGGCATGTGAACTTAGCACACAGGTAGACAAACGCATTCTACTTTTAATGCACATCACAGAAAAATATAATTCTTATTGGTGCAGGGAAAGGGCGCTATTGCCTTAGAATTATTGGGACCTGAACACCGTTTACACACAGCTTGACAATTCAAAGGATTGGCTCCACAACATCAGTCACACTGAATGAAGTGCCTTTCATTTTGGGAGGATGTGGACACGTGATCAGGTAAATGCTTCAGTGCATTAGAACATTGCTGCCAGGACACAAGTCCACTCTCACGTCACCTGGTGCCACTCCTGCTCTGCCACCCCCCTACAAAACATGCCCGGGAGCCGTGACCCCATGCGCACACTTCGCCCCGAAAGAGATGACTCACCAGACAACCGTAATAAAATATACCAGAGCAAGACTCTCCCTCACTCAGACTCCAGCTGTGAGGAAGGGTTGAGGCCACCTACGGTGCCCAACACTTGCAGCACCGTCTCTACCCGCGATTGCGCTCTGCTATTGCCGTCCGGTACCTCTTTGCCCCATGGAGCAAATTACTCCTGCCATTTTAATAACTGCCGCCCATTCCTGCTCTCTGCCATGGCTGGTGGAGCAGCCCCCGTCCACCCCGTACCGACCCAATTCGCCAGCCCGCCCCATAAACCATAACCGGCCCTCCCTGTTCTCCTCTGATAAATTCCTTTACTCGGACAGCCCCCTTTCCCCATGACTAAGCCCCCACTTTGTGTCTTGTCTGGCTGCCTAGGTTGGTGCCCCCCACCCCTCCAGTCGCACTTTGCCTCACCAGAGCCAGTGTACTGCCAAATCCCAGCTGTCCCCCACCGAGGTGGGGGGGGAACACCCCCTCTGCAAGCCCCCACCGTGCAACGCTGCACTGCACACTCTCAAATCTCCCAACCACTAGGCCAGCGCCCCTCCATCCCTTCTAACCCGCAGTAGTCCTAGGACTCTCCCAGAGTCTCCTCCGCCACCATGTCCATCTTTTAGACGGCATTCCGCTAACCCCTCATCTCCGCACAGCCTGCAACCCCCCAGTTCTCCCCACCTGGAAAAACGTTTTTTTTCTTCTGGATGACCCCCGTGTCACCTCATCTGCCCAGAAACAACCCCCCCAATAACGCCATGCCTACCCCCAACGTTCTGTTCAAGCAAAGGCACTATGCCATCCGCCATCCCTCATCCCTCCATCGCCCAACTGCACCCAGACCCCGTCCCCCCAGAGATCTGCCGGGATCAGTGCGAGCTGTCAGCAGAGCAATGCCACACGCTGGTCTGCTGCACCCGTGTCCAAAGCATCACCCCAAACCCTCACAGATAGCCACCCGCTAATAGGCAGCGCCCAGCAGCCACCTCCATCTTCTATCAACTGCGCCTAAACCCTCATCTCCCAGCACTCCCGCATGGCCATGTCAGCACTTTGCACAAAGGCTCAATCAGCACTTTTACACTAAGAGCTCAATCGGCCCCCGCACAAAGGTCACCTTCACAACGTGCACAACCACATCCAGCACTTTTACACAAAGTGCTCACACATTGCACAAAGAGCACATCCAGCACTTTTAAACAAGCGTGAAATAGGGTCTGTGCTCTGTGAGGGCGTGTCCTGTTTCTTCGGCCTTCATTTCTAGAGCACAGTTTCAGCGAACACAAACACTTTTGTGGAGCTGTGAAGGTTCAGCCCGGCTGTGTGATAAATGAAAAAGGGGAGGAGGCTGGAAGAGTGCCCCCACTTGTTTTGTATGAACTCAATGAAGCATGCCTAAAGAACACCCCATGCTGTTCCAGCTACTGATCTGCACCCCTCTGGCATCTCCCACCCACCTCCAATCTCTCGGCGCCCCAAGTATCTGCCACTCTCACATACCATCTTATGCATCCTGTCTGTACCCACCCCTGGGGCATCTGCGCCCACTTCCGATCTCTCCGTGCCCAACTTTTGTATCTTGTCTGTACCCCAACGTTTTGAGACTGCCACTCGCTTCGCCCATCCATCACCCCCATCCTGTTTTCGGCCCAACTCTCGGACATTTCTGCCCACCCCTAATATGTACCCCCCAACTCTCCTCCGACCCCCCCCTGACCTTAACCCCTCTGTCCCCGCATCCCTAATCACGTCTAACTTCCCTGCACCTGTCCTCCTGCCTGGCACCCCCATACACATCACCCCACCTGCTGCCGTGCCCCACCTCCGCTTTGCCAGTCACCACCGGTCCACCGCTATTCATGCTGTCATACAACTGCTCTACCTCACCGACTCACCCGTATGCTGCCTGCCCCCTCCCCACCATCCTTTTACCTTAATTCTGCCTGCCCCCCCTCTCTACCCTCTGCCCTGCCCACCCCCATACACAACCCTGGCTGATCCCCACTCTGTCTTTGACACTACTCGTCCACCCTACTGCCCTTCACCCCCAATTTGTCACACTGCTTCCTTCCACCCCAGTGCACCCACCCTCATTCTGTCACATTACTCTAAAACTCCACGCCTATTGCCAGATACTTCTTCCCTCCATTGCCCTCCACTCCTATTGCCAGATACATCTTCCCTCCACCCCTATTGCCAGATACCTCTTCCCTCCACTGCCCTTCGCCCCATTCTTTCTCTGACACCTCTCTTGCACCCCCACTGCCATCACATCTATTCTACCCGGCCCTCTTCTTGCCACCTCTCCTCCCGCCTCCCTCCTCGTGCCCCGCTTCCGTGTCCAGTGGACCCTTCCCTTCCCCCCGCTTCTTCTGCACTGCCCTGTTTCTGCCTCTCCCTTGTGGCTTCCCTCCACCTGGGGTCCGCGGTTTCTGCCCCACAGATTCCTTCATTCATCCTGTGCCCTCTGTCCTTTTCTCCCTCCCCTGGATGTTACCCCACCTCTCCACTCCCCCACGGGGACCGCCT
Source organism: Lissotriton vulgaris (assembly GCF_964263255.1). Classification (NCBI taxonomy): domain Eukaryota; kingdom Metazoa; phylum Chordata; class Amphibia; order Caudata; family Salamandridae; genus Lissotriton; species Lissotriton vulgaris. The sequence goes on from NC_141691.1 coordinate 2,047,699,999, forward strand.
CAGTCCGCCCTTGGTGTGTTCAGTTCCCCGATGAGCGCTATTTCAATGCTGCTCCCCCCCCATTTCTCTCTTTGACTCCCACGCGCTCTTTTCTCCCATTCTATCTTCCTCATTTACAGCGTCCTGTTTCTTGATGCATCCTCCTGTCCCGCCCCCACAGTCTGTGCTCCCCCATCCCCAGGCCTTCCTCGCTCACTTTCTCACGTTCCTCTCATCCTCTTAGCTCTCTTGCTCATCCCTCCACCCATTTCAAGAAGAGCTAGCAAGTGCCCCCCCTTCACTCCCACCCCTCCACCATATGACGCCTCAACCCACTCCGGCTTCCGGTTTACAGCATTCGTGGGTCCATAATGTGGTGGGAAAAGCGAAACTACAAGTCCCAGAATGCAATGCACTGCCGCCTGAAAAGATAGGACTGTCTGAAAGTGTCACACATGGCATGGGCGATCTTTACCATCTTACCACCCTTGCATTTACTTCTCTCCCTTAGCAGCCCTTGCTTTCATTCTACCCTTCTATAATTACATCATTGTCTCCCCTACATCTCACATCCTCTTTTCTGATGTTTCAGTTCTCTTCTCTTCCTGCACTCTCTCCTTCTTAGATGACCCACTCTCCACCTGTTCCCTCTCCAGGTATTCCATCCTTCTCTCCCCATGCCCATCCTCTTCTTATTCCATCCATAGGTCGTTTCACTCCCCCATTCTCTGCCCCATCCTCCCCTTCTCTCTCTGGGGTACCTCCACTCAGTTTCTTCTCTCTTCACCTCCTTGTTTCCCTCGCTCATATTTTACTGTCCCTCGCATACGTTACCCCTCTCCTGTTCTCACCTTCCTTTCAATTTCAACTCTTCCCCCTCTGCCACCCCAGCATCACTCAGCGCCACCCCAGCATCACTGGGCGCCACCACATCATCACTCAGCGCCACCACGCACCACCCCAGCATCACCACAGCGCCACTCCAGGAACACCACAGCGCCACTCCAGGAACACCACAGCGCCACTCCAGGAACACCACAGCGCCACTCCAGGAACACCACAGCATCACTCAGGGCCTCCACAGCATCACTATGCGCTATCACAGCATCAATCTGTGCAACCATTCAACAACTGGTTCAAATATGTTCTCAGCTTTATTACAAATGTCACAAAACAATGTTAATATTTCACTTCTGTTCTTGGATTTTCGTCACAATAAAATACACCGAACATAATCTTCACAAAAGTTTAAGCTATTGCCATTATAAATTACACTACCTTTTATTTATTTATTTATTTATTTATTTATTTGACGATTTGTAGAGCGCCTGGTGACCCGAAGGCATCCCCGCGCTATAATGATTGTTTTATCCAGAGGAGAGGGGAGGGAGGAGGGAGGCAAGGTGGACAGGGATTTTATTTAGGGAATAAGAACGTTTTAAGTTTTTTTCTGAAGTTCAGATAACTAGGTTCCAGCCTAAGGGTACAGGGGAGGGAGTTCCACCCAGCAGATGCCTTCACAGAGAAGCGTCGGCCACCGGTCCGTGTCTTCCTGTATCTGGGGATGTTAGCCAGGCGCTCATTCTCAGACCGAAGGGATCTGGGGGCCTTATAACGAGTGACCAGGTCACTGAGGATCGTGGGGCCAACGCCATTATGCAGTTTGTGTGCAGTACACATGGCCTTAAATTCCACCCTTTGGCGCACTGGCAGCCAGTGAAGGGCCTTGATAGCTGGTTTGGCTGATACTTTGGAGGGAAGGTTGAAAACTAGTCGGGCTGCTGCATTCTGTGTGCGTTGCAGTTTAGCCATGGTGGCCTCTGGTGCTCCCAGGTAAACCATGTTGCTGTAGTCCAAGCGTGCCAATATTAGGCCTTGGACTTGGAGTTTTCTGGATGTGGGCGGGAGTAGGGGGAGGATCTTACGGATGGTGCGCATAATCCCGAAACAGGTACCTGCTGTTTTGGATGCTTGTGTTTTCATTGAAAGCTCGGGTTCCAACCAGACTCCTAAGGTCTTAATTTCTTGTTTCGGGGTGGGAATTTCCCCGAACACGTCTGGCCAGACCGATGGGGGGATGGTAGCCCATTGCTTGCCCATGAGCATAACTTCGGTCTTTGACCCGTTTAATTTGAGAGATGATTCACACATCCAGTTATGGATTTCCGTGAGGCAGTTTGCCAGATTTTCCGGGTGGTCGTCAAGTTGGGATAGGGAGACGACCAGCTGTGTATCGTCAGCATAGCTCACTATTTTAATCCCGAAGGGGGTAACCACAGCTTCGAGAGGGGCCATATAAGCATTAAAAAGCGTGGGGCTTAGAGACGACCCCTGGGGGACCCCGCTCGTGAGGGGGAGGGTGGTCGAGTGGTGATTGCCATCCCATACCTGGAACGAGCGCCCAGCCAGGAAGGACTCTATCCACCTGAGCGCCGCCCCTGTGAGCCCTGCTGCAGCCAGCCGATGGAGAAGGACACAATGGTTAACTGTGTCGAAGGCTGCACTAAGGTCCAGGAAGATCACTGCCACTGACCCTCCTGAATCCAAAATGCGCCTTGCCTCCTCGATGACGGCGAGCAGGGCGGTATCTGTGCCATGGCCAGGGCGAAACCCAGTTTGGGATTGCCGTAAGATGTTATTTACCTTGAGGAATTGTGACAATTGCCCATTGACCAGTTTCTCGGCCAGTTTGCTAATGCAAGGCAGGAGTGAAATTGGCCGGTAGTTTGCCATATCAGTTGGGTCCAGCTGGGGTTTTTTTAGGAGTGCTTTAACCACTGCACTCTTCCAGCTAGAGGGGACCGAGCCTTGGGCGAGTGAGCTGTTTATAAGCTCCGTGATCTTAGGCATGATGACTGGGGCTACGGTTTTGAGAAATCTAATAGGTGCGGGATCCAGGGGTGATCCGCTTTTCATTTTGGCCATGGTAGAATCTACCTCGTTCCATGTTACTGCCCTAAACGTCGCTAGTTGAGGGCGTGGGCTGCTTCCTGTCTGACTGGAAGGTGTTTTATTGTCAATGTGACATGATAGACAGGGAGGGGGAAGGGAGGCTAGAATGCGGGTGATTTTGGCATTAAAGTAGGTGGCCAGTTCATTACTTCGGTCTACTGGGGGGGTGATGGAGGATGAGGGAGCTGGTATTTTTAATAGCTCTTTTACGATAAGGAAGGATTCCCTTGTAGAGTTAGTAGAGTTTTTTATCCGTGTATCGTAGTGGGAGGCTTTGGTGTGTTTTAGAGTTGATTTGTATATTCTTACTGATTTCTGGTACGCTTCCTTGCTGGCGTGCTGCCAGTCTTTCCTCCAAAGTCGCTCAGCTTTCTTGCAGTTTTTGCGTTGCATTCGAAGTTCAGGGGTGTACCATGGGGCGGATCCTGGTTTCCCGTTTTTATCCTCCCGGGTTCTAATAGGAAGTATGGAGTCCAGGGATGTGGTAATCCACTCCCTGAGTTTACTGTCAGCGATAGCCGGATCTTCAGAGTAAGTATTAATTATTAAAACAATTACACGCCACTGTTATTTGTGATATCACTACATCTAAGTCACGTAAATACAACACATATTGCATTACAAATGCTATAGGTGTCACATTTGCGAAAGGTATACCTATTGGCATTGTAAATGACAAAGCTATTAATTTCGCTATTTTCAAAAACTAACACATAAATAAAAAATGTGTCATTTACAATACCAATAGCTCAAACTTTCCTAATGCGAGACCTATTGCATTGCAAATGCTTGTTTTATTAGGCGCAATTCCAGGCGGTTTTCATTTACAGACTTGAAGTGCAAAGTATACAAATCGTGCTATGGGGCTGGGTTCATTGAGTGTGGTGATAGGGTCGAAGAGGTGGCTGAGAAGACCAAACTATTCTGTAAGGAATTTGTTGTTTCATATCCAGTTACAAAGGGAAAAAAGTAACCCACACACAATGAAAGAAAAAAATAATTCAAATTTAAACATGTTATTCTGGCAAATCCCTTAATCTCCGGTGCCTACAAACTAATGTGACCTTGTGTAATGTAATAGGTGCTCATGGCATTCTGGTTTTGTTCTGAAACTAGTGATAAATGAAGGCGTCCAAAGGTATTAACGTAAGACGTCAGATATGTATCAGAAAATACTTCTACTATGTCACACCAGTAGGTACACTGAAAAAAACCTAGAAGGGTTCAGAAATATACAAATGAAAAAAAATCCAAATTGGTATAATACACATTATATTTGTGAACAGTGTGGCAAATTCAACAAATGCGAATGCCCGGGTCAGTTCCCCCAAACTGACTTAAGAGTTCCTGGTCGTCTGGATGATGCTGGTGTCTCATCTTCTGCACAAGGGACATGATTCCTCTACATTCATAAAAAGCTGTTCAGCCTGCAATAGATTTACTCAAAACACAGCTTTGATAGAACTAGCTCTAGTCTAACACCACTGAGGTAGTTGAGCCTGTGGATGAGTGTTCTCAAGTAAATTTATGAAACTTAGAATCTGAAATCAGTTTTTCATTATTCACCATAGTTCTTTCCCGATGCTGCAAAAGCGCTCCATTTTCCAAAGTCTTTCGCCTTAATTTTATTAGGGACTTTTGCCGAAGTGTACACCACACTCAGAGCGAGGAAGGTGTCTCGTTTTTTTTTCAGACTGGGTGGGCTGCCTGCTCTTCTGCCACTGTAAAATGCTGACTCAACAAATATAGGAGTCAATAACAAAGGTTGTCCGCTTCCAAACATTGCCCATTTTCACGTTTTAAGCATATATGATTTTAATTTATGGTTGACGACGGTGAGAGTATGCGTGTTTGTGTTGTTTTTGCTACTTCTGATGTCATTGGATTTATGTGAGTTCCTACTCTGTGCATATGATGTGGCATGTGTGCGTGATGGTCTGCGTGTGTATGTGAGGGTGCATCTTTATGTGATTATGTATGATGTAGGGTGACCAACTGTCCATAAATTTCACGGGCCGTCCGCAATTTGGACCTCCCATCCGTTGTCCGTGAGGCTCCCTTTACGGGCACCTTTTGTCTGTAATTTTGGGCATTGCAGAGAACAGCACTGTTCCCTGCATGAAGCTTCAACTCTCTGATAGGGCCGCCTTGCACTCCTCCTCGGAGCATAAGAGCAGCCCCACCCGCCCCTTGTCGTTCTGTATGCTGGCTGATGGCCACATGCAGAATGAACATGGTCCAGTCTAGGCTGGAATCGCATGTGGTGGGTGTCCCCCAGCCTCTGTCTGGGGCAGGACCTTCTGTCAGACAGAAGAAACGTTCAAAAATGCCAATTTTGCCATAGTTTTATTGCTTCAGCTTGTTGCCTAACAAATGGGGTAACTTTTGAATAGGTTACAGGATGCTATTTAGAGCTGAGGACAGGGCTGGATTTGTGCTGTTTGAAGCAGACAGCAAACACATATGAAATACTTTTAGCTGAAATGAAAACCAATGTATACGGTGCAGTTGTAGTTTGGAGCTGTTGTCTGTGAGTAAATGGAAGGCTAGTTCTGGGCAGGGAAAATGTGTTCTGTCAACTTCTGAAGAAGACAGAGCGGTCTTTTAGGTTTTGAGGGAACAAAACTGGTTGTATGTTTTTTAAGACACATTTAGGCTTTTGAAGAGCAAACGCACAAATCTGTAGATCTTGGCATAACAAAACAAGTATTTTTCTAATTTATCTGGGATCTGAATTCTACATTTCTAAACGTAGGTTTGAACATGATAGGAAAGGCATATTAAAAAGGGCTGATTATTTTGTGTCTGCTTGTTTGCGGTTAGGAGTGTTATCGGTTCAGTATTTTTTAGAATGGCTCTCTGTATATTGAGCCAGACCGGTAAGTAGTCCTGGTTCGGCAGGATCCAGTACATTCCCTGTCTAGCTATAAATGGCATGTGAAATGTTCTAAAATCTGCCAGGTTTAGGCCTCCTAGTTTCTTAACTAGTTTTAGTTTTTTCAGGCTTATCCTTGGTTTTTTGCCTTGCCATAGGAATGTATTAATCAATCTGTCTGTGAGTGTGATGGGGAGCATTCCCGCCAGGTAGTTGATCACCGGGGTGATCATCATCTTTATTGTCTATCTTCCCCCACCACGTTATGAATTTGGGCGACCAGGCTTCCAGGAGCCTTTTTATCTTTTCTAGGCTTAGTTTCTCGTTTTGCTCGAGAGTACACCCTGCTTATGGTAGACCAAAATTTAGAACACAGCGTGAAGAACTCTTACTGGGAATCGCTGTGGGCAGACTCCAAGATAAAATATAGGGGGAAACCCCTAGCCATAGAATCTTGGAAAAAACTCGGCGCTCATACCCAACCCAGCTGGAAGAAGGGGGAATCCCATATACCTTTAACATGCTGAAAGAACGACATAACCTGCCAGATATAGAATTCTACAACTTCCTGAAAATCAGATCAGCCCTAACCAAATCAAAAATAGTAAAACACAAACCCTCAATCATCCAGTATATGGAGAACCTGAACAAAGTGGGCCACCAGGTGTCCCACATATACAAACTACTCCGCCCCAGCGCATCCAAGCTTAACGATAAGACAACAAGCTTCTGGGAATCACACCTACACACCACACTCAGCGAGCAGGAGAGACACATCCTTTGGATGTCCCCATCGAAACACATGATCGCTCCGGTGTTAGCCCAGCCAAAATTCTGGCTTCTACACAAGACCTATTGGACCCCAGCTAGATTAGCGGCTCTAGGGCTCAGGGAAAATGACCGTTGCTGGAACTGCGACAGAGAGCAAGGTGACCTGGCACACCTCATCTTCGATTGCAAAAGTATTTAAACCCTAGGCTGTACACTTCTCCTCTCTCACCACCGCATTTATAACTTCAGATATAGACTCACAACAGGACAGAAATCTCCTTGACTTCCTGCTAACGGCAGCAGTCAAAATAGTACTCACCAATTGGAAGGACAACTCCAAAGCCACGTTCAAGAGGTGGCTCAATTGGGTGACTTACCTGAGAGGAGGCTACATTACAGCCTTGCGTAACACACCTTGGAAAAACCCCAGCAGGGGTATGTGGGCATCCTTGGACAAGTTTCTAGTACCCTACGAGCCCCCCTGAAACTCCTAGCCAAAAAAAACAACCGGAGGGGCCCTCCCCACTCAAAATTACGAGAGCAGGTCACCCCCCCCCCCAAAAAAAAACTGTTACCGCTTCCCCCCTTTGCTCTTTTTCTGTCAGAGTAGAAAGCGGGTCAGGGGGCCGGTCATAAGTACACACTTGTAACACACCGGCCAGCCGGACGGCTACCCCTAGCACCATACGCCAATGTTTAAATATCTATATGGTATATGTGGGACTGTAGAGCTGCAGGGACGGGCCAGCTCATGGGCACTATGGGCGTACTGTATAACTATAAGCTAAGCCGCATGGGCTGTCACCCCTATAAACACAAATGTCATGTGATTACATGTTAAATGTCGCGTGCTGTATATATAAACAATATCAATAAAGAAATAAAAAGAGGGCAGATTCTGTGCTAAACTGGTAGCATACTTCTCTTTGTCTTAAAGACCACTGCGCTAGCACTTTGCCTCAATTAATAGCTTAATTTAGCTTTCCTCACTTTCTGATTTGAACTCGAAAAAGGACTGTGAGCAGATTTGAGCACAGCTGGACTTTTATTTCCAGTTGTTCAGTTCATTTAGTTTTCTAGCACAGATGAAGGATCTGAACTACCCAGAAGTGCTTTTGTGTTGTATCTGGAGTGTAGGCAGTTAGTTGTTTTAGGTACGACTGAGAGACTGGTCTGTTTGTCCAGTTTCACCTAATAAAATAAATCCATACATAACAAATATATTACCTCTTGAAGTCATAAATGATTGTTGGGTCCCCTCTTCATCCATTGGTCTATTTAGCGGTCATTCATATTCTGCTATTGCCCCCCTCAGCACACAGCTGCGGTGAGCCAGCCTGCTTTGCCCATTGCCCTTGCACTGTGCGTGATGGCATTTTTCCTGATCACGGGTTTCATCTGCCTCAAAGGAATTTCACTTCAATGCCAGGTCTTTTTGTTAGTCTTCCTCCTTCCATTCTTTATCTTTTTGTATGTATACATTTTTCTTTTTAGTCCTCGTGTGTTTGAACTATTTCTAGAGTTAAAAGTAATTCAAAGTCAGTGGTAGCTTTTCTATTAGTCAATAAAAATATTTGCTTGTGATGTACATTAAAACAAAAAAGAAGGTTCTATATGTGATTTGAGTATACCTGCCTGCTGGAAGCTCCCGCACTCTTCTATTAAATTTAGACGTGTTGGTTCATTTTTTCTTCAAATGGTGAATTTGTATTGTAAATAAATGGCTGCGATATTTAAGCAGTGGTATTTTTATTTTTCTGCCACTGGCTTGCAATCAAATATAAGGCCCTGTCTATTGCCTTTGCCATTGGTTGTTTCAGTGTATTCCAAATGCATTTTGAATATAAACACACAGATCACAGACAGATGTAGAGTGTATGGATCTCTAGAGTGGAATGGAGGACTTGCGGACAAAGTTGGTTCTGTTCTATGCCCGGTCTCGGTCTCCATGCCTCTTTCTTTTTGTCTTCTGCACAGGTGTGTGCTGCAGCGACTCCTGCCCTACACGCAGTACGAAGGCTCCACAGTCCGCAGAGGAGGCGTGATAGGAATACTCAAGAACTGTTGTTTCGAATACTGTAAGTGACTTGTTGTAATGTCTAGAACGCAGTGTTGTTGACTGCCACCCCCTGCTACCTAAGATGGGTGAGTGGCCATCATTCTGATGAGCACAGTATCTGTTCTCTGTCTTTATCTATTGAGAGAGAGGGGGAGTACACCAGCAGAACTAGAGCCCCAAAACACATATCTGTATTTATGTATGCATTTGTGTGTGTGTGTGTGTGTGTGTGTGTGTGTGTGTGTGTGTGTGGGTTTGTGTTACTATCCTTGTGGGGACTTGGGTATGATAACACACTCACGCTGTGGGGACTTGATTGCACTGTGGGGACCTGAACTCAGGTCCCCACAAGGTAATGTCCTTTAAATGATAAAAAATGGCTTCAGGAACATCTGTGTCAATTTTTACAACTTTTAAAAAAATTGTCTTGTGGGGACCTGTGTTTCAGAAAGTGTGTTTATATTTTTGCTCCCTCTGCCCCCATAGACAGGAGGCGGTACTGCAGTCTTAAACACACTTTGCATTTAAACACACTTTGTTCACCAGGAACACCAGTTAGCAGCAGAAAGCACAGATGTTTCAAAGGAAAAGCTGCAAAACCCGGGGTTAAAACATATTTTTCATGCAAAGTAAAATTTTCCCCATTTAATAAAGTAAAACTTTATTTACATGAAAATTTTGAATTCAGACTATTTGAGTTTAAAAATTGTTAAACATTGTTACAAGCAATTTGGATACAATTTGAATCCCAGATTACATCACTATTGTGGTATGATCCTTATCTGCAATTAAATAATGATGGTGCATTAAAACATGATACAATATAACTGATTGATCGTTTTTTACAAATTTGATTACATAATATGCACTTTGGAATACGTTCTTAAGATGATGGTTAGATGAGTGAGTGCCTAGAGTTGCATTGTGCGAACAGCTATGCTCTCTCAGATGCCGAACTGCAGTATTGTCATGCCTACAGCAATGGGAAGTTTCATTTTACCAGAAAAGCATGTTCTTAGAACATTAGTGACATTCTTAAAAAATATATTCAAATATTGCCATAAGTTGAAATTACATTTAATTGAATTGCTTAATTTTAAAACTGTTCCTAATGCTTTACAAATTAAATCCGCTTCATTCCGATAGATGGGTGAAGAACAGCCATATAACAAGCATTGGCAAAGCCAACAGGTGTCACCTATGAGACTCTGCTATCTATCAACCGTAGTGAAGTAGGTGCAGAGGCACAGACTCCTGGTTCACCCTAACTAGTGGGTATGTTTTAAAAGCCAACAAAGGGGAGGTGGATAGGAGACCAAATCCCCAGCTTGCATTTGGGCTCACAGTGCCCTTACTACTGCATTGGCACTCACATGTATTACTGTTTGGACTTAGTGCTTCAGCTAAGGTGCAAAGTTCTGCTGTAAAATGGGCACCCTCGTGTTGATGTCCACTTCAATTTGCCCTTCCTTTGTATTTAAATATAGTTTGCCTTCCAAGATCATACTAGTTTAACTACAACATACTGCAGTAGCATAGGCTGTGCTCAACCACCTGCCTTATAAGTGAGAAGGTGATCAAGTCGGAAGAGTGAAGACGATGTGGCGTTATGCTAGAGCTGCAAACTTCAAACTCAATTCTTGACGTTAGCTTGACATCCTGTGATTCTGGTCAAAATCACTTAATTTCCCTGTGCCTAAAGAAATTGTACATGACTTAACTGGTGCTCATTTAAAGTGCTTCAAAGTGGAGTGACACAAGCACAGCACTGGTGGGAATGAGGCATTTACAGAAGTATGTGAGAAGTGGCTTCTGTTGCTTCACCATGAGAACTTTTGTGTTGGTTAAGTCTATTAAAGCAACCACAGCCATGGGTGAGGATGATATAGACTACTGCTCAGGTCTCGAGATCTGTCATGAGGTAGCTGCAGCCTGTTACACATCAGTACTAGACCTACTGAGAAGTTGAACTGCATGTGTGTTTATATTCCTTCCTCTTTCCTTCAATTGGGAATGTTACTATCATGTGTCTGGAGAAGAAACCCAGGCAGAGCTTCAGGGCAATGACCCTTGCACATAACACATTTCCCATTAACAAGTGAATAGGCCGGTGCACCTGAACCTTCTGAAGTTGATTCCACTCCCATAGTGGGAGATGGGCCCTGCTGGTAACAGCACACCTCTGGAAAGAGAAGCAGTGTGTGTTGTGTCTGACCTAGGAACTTCAAAGCAACTAGTCAGGGAATGAAGCATCCAAAACAGAGGGCCTCACTGATCAAAAACATTTGCTCACGGCATTACATACTTCAATATCAAAATGTCTGGAGCACATCATTGCTGTACACAACTGAACTATTTTAACTACTCAAAGCCCTTACTATGACTATACACTTATTCTGTATAAAAATGACTCAATCTTGGAGAGCTTCATACTCCACCCAAGAGACGAAAGGCTTTCACTGCAGACATAGGATGCATAAAGTATGGACAAGTATATCACATTAAGGGGGTAAAAAGTGTCTTGATTAGAAGTGAAAAATGTATTTGCCATAATATGTTGTCTATGATCATATTGGTCAGTAGTTGGGAGAAGAGATTGTGGGGTTTGCTTAACTGCAGACTATAAAGAGTGTTTATAGGTTTTGGAGGCCTATCTTTAGCAAGGAATCTACCATACGTATATTGGAATTGAAGCATGAATGTTGCAGTAAATAGACTGTCATTTAAGGAGGGCAGTACTTTTTAAAACGAGGGACTACACTTAATATTTTGGGTAAAATTATTGGTATACATCTAAGAAGAAAGAGCCATCGGTATGGATATGGGTGCGGGCAGAAAACAGTAGATGTGTGTCTGTTTTGGAATGTAATTGTGCTACATTACCTACAGCTCATACCCTAGCATGGAAATAGTCTAAGTTAGTATCTAAGCTGTAGACAGTATACTATAAATATTATATCTATTATAAATACAGACATAATTTGCTCACATTTTGATCATGTACTCGTGTGACATTGAAGGGGATTCAATCAACTTTGCCATATAAAATGATTTATGTGTCAAACATTGATGTGAGTGCAGCACCAAATTCTCTGCTCTGTGGTCACAAACCCAATATCAGGGTGGGAACAGTTCAAAGACAACTGGAATCCACACAAAGCCAGATCTACTTAACTAATATATCCTGCATTTGCATGAAGTGATACCACCAAATGAAACCAGGAGCAAACAATGGGTATACGTAAAAGCCTAGGATATTTCCTGACACACATCATTTCTGCAAAAATATCCACTTGACACAGCTTACCCTTAGTCTCTTGACATTATGTTGAAGTTTGTACTGGAGGGCTTCGTCGTATATAAATTTCACAAAAGACACTATTAGCTTGCCTTGGCACTGTCGTGCAATGCTTAGAATCGCACAAAACAGACATGATTGGCATGCGACTCTTTGAAAATATGGTGCTTTACTATTTTTCCTGTTTGTCCAAGGGAGTGCAACGGAGTATTACAAATGTTTATATAGCACTGCCCCATGTTTAGTTTATCTAGATCACTGGGTGGCATCGCAGCTCTATGTTTCTAAACAAGGGAGTACTTGTAACAACAAGAGAGTCAGGGAAGGAAAAGAGACGCTCCTATACCCCTTGAATAATCATACATCAAACAACAAAGGAGCGTCACTACTGAAGTGACTGTAGGACAAAACTGATTAGTTTGTCAGCAAGTGTACAAGTACAAAAGAAACCATGTTCGGTTCTTAAAAAGGCCCTCACTCACCACTAGTTGGTGACATGCTTCATCATTGGGCCCCACCGGGAGTGGCCGAATGCCTCCCCAGTGTGCTACAACACCAGAAATACTGCGGAGCTGGTTTGTGAAGGGGAAGTGAAGGGTTTAAAATGTCACAATTAGGTCAAAAAAAGTATTTTATTAGGTTGCCAATTGGATGGTATAAAAACAGTGAAGGATAAAGGACCAAAATTCAAAGTCCAAGTTTATCCCTATGTGTGGTGTAAAAAAAGGGAACCGCCATGGTTCCGCAAGGCAGTCCTTTTCCGCCCGCCTTGCAGAACCCGGAACCAGGACATCATTGTGGTGGTACCATGCAGGCACTGCCGTAGTGATTAACATGAGCCCTTCCACCTGTCTTTTTGCGGCGGATATCCCGCCGCAAAAAGACAGGCGGAGACTGGCTTTTGTGGGCCCGTTGTGGGCCCCTTTTGTGGGGGTGCTCTGGGGGGTATCCATGGTACCCCCCTACATTTCCATGCACAAAGTGGCAGGCACTGCGTGGTGCCTGCCATGTTGTGCATGGAAATGCACATCGTGGCATTTTGAAATGTGCACAGTGCTGCAGCCAGCAGCACCGTCCGCAATGTTAAATGACCAGGAAGCGCCCCCCAGTGTAGCGGACGCATCCTAATTGGGCTGGGTGTCCCATCACCATTATGATGGCGGACAGACTGATGTCCACCCACCATCATAATAAGCCCCTTAGTCTCTGCACCCAGATTTGAACATGCCTATAATCAGATAGTAATCCTGTTTAAATGTGAACATCATTACCTTCACACACTATCTGTGAGAATACTTGAAGTTAGTATTTAAACACTACCACTATAGGGACATAGGTCCTGATTTAGATTTCATAACAGTGATGGATATCACGTCCACCGAAATGTAAATCCCATAATATTCTATGGGATTTATATTTCGGCGGATGCAATATCTGTCACTGTTGTGACAGAGTAGCCCTTCCGCCGAAATCTATATCAGGTCCTTGAACACTATTATCTTTGCACACTATCTTTGTGGGGACTTGAACATCCTAATAAACATACACTATCTTTGTGGTAGTTTGAACATCCCAGTAACCCCACACTATCACTACTGGGACATGAGCACCCCTGTAACCACACAATATCTTTGTGGGGACTTGAACTTGTTAGTAATCACACAATTTTTGGGGGGGAGATTTGAACAATATATTCACACACTACTATCTTCGTGGGGACTTGAATAAGATTAATTTCACACACAATCTGTGTGAGTTCTTAAACAGTCCTATAATCACGCGCTGTCTGTGTGGGACCTGAACATCATTTACTTCACATACAATCCTTTTGAAACTTGAACATCCCTATAATTACACACTATGTATGTGCAGGGTTGAACATGCCTATAATCCCGGTTTGAATGTGAACAATCTTGCCTTTACATGCTATCTGTGTAAGGACATGAAGATTATTTAAACACTATCACTGTTGGTACTTGAACAGTACTATAGTTGCACACTATCTCTGTGGGTACTTGAACACCATAAACATAATAAACACACACTATCTTTGTGGCAGCTTGAAAATCCCAATAACCGCATGCTGTCTCTGTGGGGAGTTAAGCATCCCTGTAACCACACACTATCTTTGTGGGGACTTGAAAATCCTAATAAACACACGCTATCTTTTTGGCAGCTTAAACATCCCAGTAACTGCACACTATCACTGTGGGGACATGAGCATCCCTGTAACCACAGACTGTCTTTGTGGGGACTCTAACATCCTAATAAATACACACTATCTTTGCGGCAGCTTGAACATCTCAGTAACCACACACTATCACTGTGGGGACTTAAGCATTCCTGTAACCACACACTATCTTTGTGGGGACTTGAACATGTCTATAATCATACAATTCTTATGGAGATATTTGAATATCATATTCACACACTATCTTTGTGGGGACTTGAACATGTTTAAATTCGCTCCATTTTTATGGGGAGATTTGTACATCATATTCACACACAATCTATGTCAATTCTTGAACAGTCCTATAATCATGCACTATCTGTGTGGGGACCTGAACATCATTTACTTCACACGCAATCTTTTTTAAACTTGAACATCACTATATTAACACTATATATGTGCAGGGTTATATATGCCTGTAATCCCTGTTTGAATGTGAACAATCTTACCTTTACATGCTATCTGTGTAAGGACATGAAGATTATTTAAACACTATCACTTTTGGGACTTGAACACTACTATAGTTGCACACTATCTCTGGGGGTACATGATCATAATAAACACACACTATCTTTGTGGCAGCTTGAACATCCCAATAACCACATGCTGTCTCTGTAGGGACTCAAACATATCACTAACCATATACTATCTGTGGGGAGATTCGACTATTATATCCACACACTATCTTTCCGGGGACTTGAATATGATTAACTTCACGCATAATCTGTGGAAGATCTTGAGCATTCCCATAATCACACAGGGCCTGATTCACAAAGGTAAACTTAAACATTGGTGAAAGTTTGACATTTTGTAATCCGCAAAGCAATTTATTGAGCAGTATTTTTAAGACTCTCTACCTTTTCATGTAGGGAGTCTCTGCCCCGAGTGCAGAGACTACTCAGTCATAAAGATACTACTAGTAAAATTCCATGGGAATTTCGAAAAATCGTAAACTTACTCAAAGGTGTAAGTATACCATTGTGAATCAGCACCACAGTATCTCTCTGATACTAAAACAGCATTACAGTCACACACTCTTTATGGAGACTTGAACATTATTTTCAACTACTATTTTTTTGGTGACTTGAACATGATTACCTTCACACAAAATCAGTAAGGTCTTGAACATTCCTGTAATAGTTTCGATCTCTATGGGGATTAGAACATCATTATCTACATATTTGTGTGGAGACCTGAATATCGTCTTCATACACTGTCTTTGTGGGAACTTGATCATTATTACCTTCTCACACCATCTATACAAGGTCTTGATCATACCTATAATCTCACACTATCTCTGTGGGGACTGTGAGAAAGTACCATTTATTTTTCTTGCATGGTATGCCCCCACTTTTTGCTGAATTGCTGATGTGCTTTGACTAAGTGTGCCCTGGGCTCCTGCCAATCAGGTGCCCAAGGTCTGTGTTCCTTCCCTAAAACTGTATTGAAGCTAAAACCCAATTGGCATCTCTGGCCACATGTCAGCCCCTGGTAAATGGTACCCTAGGTACCCAGGGCATTGTTATGTTATGTTATAGTATTTTTAAAGCGCAACTGCTACCCGAAGGTGTCCTTGCACTGTCTATACGCAACCCAAAGAGATATAGATGAAGAGCCCGGCGTTAAGCGCCAAAAAGCCAAGTTTTTAAGGCTTTCCTGAATGCCAGTAAATCCAGAATGTTTCTAAGATGAAGTGGTAGGGTGTTCCTAGCCTTGGCTGCTCCTGTTAAGAAGCATCTACCTCCCCAGCTAGCTTTTTTAGAGATGGGGGCCGATACCAATTTTGCTCCCAGAGAGTGAAGTGGTCTATTGGGGACATACCACTGAAACTGTTGCTTCAGATGTTCTGGCCCGAAACCATGAAGAGCTTTGTAAGCTGTACAGAGTGGTTTGAACTACACCTGTTTCTTAACGGGCAACCAGTGAAGTCTTCTGATATCTCCGGAGACTGAAGCATATTTAGCTGTCCCTGTGAGCAGTCTGGCGGCCGAATTTTGTAAAAGTTGGAGTCTATGCAGAAACGTTCCTGAATGTTTAGGTAAAGGCTGTTGCAGTAGTCCAACCGCGACATAGTTAATGCCGTCACTACTGTTCGTTGGTTTTCCTTAGGTAGAAACTGCAAGATTTTCTTGCATGTTCTAAGAGCAAATGTAGTCGCTGAGACAACTGCATTGACTTGGTCCTCAAAGTTGAGTTTGTCATCAATCAGGACACCCAAGTTCTTTACTTTCCTCATAGGAGTCGGAAGTACTCCCAGCGAATCTGGCCACCAACTTGGGGTCCAAAGCGTTGCGTCATTGCCAAACAGAATAACTTCTGTCTTACCCGAATTAGGTTTTAAACAATTTTGGGTCATCCATTTACCCACTGCTTCCATACAGTCATGAAATCGTTTTACAGTCACCGTCTCTTGCCCAGGCAGCAGGTGCACCACAATCTGAGTGTCGTCTGCATACAATGTCAGAGAAAATCTAAAGGATTTGATCAGGGGGGCCAGCAGGGACACGTAGACATTAGGAAAGCGTGGGGGTAAGTGAGGACCCCTGCGGAACTCCGCAGGGTAGAGAGAAGGGTTTAGAATAGGGGAGGGTGGAATTTGCGTAATGGTGTTACGCAAATCTCTGCGAAATGGTAAAAAATCTCCGCGAACACGCAGAAATTCTGCAAACACGCGGAATTGCTTGTTCGCGATGCTTTTTTACTGTTCACAATCATTGTTTGCATGCTCGGGGGGGAAATATCTTGCAAACACGCATTTGAGAACGCGAACAAGCAAAATAAATTCGTGAAGTTGCGGGCCGCAGAATTTTAGGCAATTTCGCGTTCTCCGCGGAACGCAAAATTATCCAAATTCAGTAAATTCCGTGAGCGGAACCGAATTTACCGCTCATACCCAGTTTGGACCAGAATGCACCGAGCAAAACTGTTTGCACTCTGTCGGAGAGAAAGGACTTCAGGAGATCCCAAGCTTTACCTTGGATTCCACAATCCCACAAACGGTCCAGCAACAAGTCATGGTGGACCGTGTCAAAAGTCGCAGACAGTTCCAACATAATCATTGCAGCTTTGCCTCCCTGATTGAGCGCGGCCATAATTTCCTCTGTTGATTTTAAGAGAGCGGACTCAATACTGTGTCCCTCTCTGAACCCGTATTGCGTTGGATCCAATATTTGTGCCTCTCGTAAGAATGTACTTAGTTGTGCATTCATGCCTTTCTCTATCAATTTAGCTGGAAGGGGGATGTGCGAGATCGCCGAAGGTTATTGGGATCCTTTGGGTCCAGATTCGACTTCTTGAGTAGAGGAAGTATTGAAGCAGTTTTTCAGGCTTTAGGAAAATATCCTTCCTTAAACATCGAGTTCATCATGGCAGTGAGCGTTATAACAATGGGTTCAGGGGCTAGTTTTAACACCGCCACCGGGCATGGGTCATAGGGGAAACCCGATTTGGCTGACATCAGTAATTTACGAATGTCCTTGATGGACAGAGGCGTGAACTCTTCAAAACTCCCGACCGAGCTTTATATTTCTCCCTGACACCAAGTGTTCCATCTGTCCTTGGCCCTTTAAATGTGGTAAAAATAGCCTCTACTTTACTACAGAAAAAATGGCTATTTCCTCACAAAGCCCTTGACTTGGAGAGACACTAGGTGTGCCAGGGTATGCTAGGTTGGTGACTATATTGAAGAGTTCTTTAGCTGAGTTTATTACAGAATTATTTGGTTGGCAAAGAAATATTTCTTAGTTGTAAAAAGTAGAACTTTATAGGCCACCAGGCTTAGTTTATATGCCTCTTTTTCTGCGATGTTGTATCCCCTCCTCCATTTCCTCTCAAGCAGTTTACACTTTAGTTTTTGATCTTTCAGCTCCTGAGAGTACCATGGGACGGAGGGCCGTGCTCTATTAGAGTTAGAGACTTTTTTAGATGCTAACTTATTGCTAGCTACATCGATCCAGTTAGAATATTGAGTAGTCGCCTCTTCAATGTCTACAGACGGACAGAATATGGTAGAGTTCAGCAGATCTTCTAATTCTATAGCCTCAATTGTATTCCATGCTCTTGAGATCCTTTGCTTCTTAGTTAGTTTATCCATCTCATGATGATTGGACCCAGTAAGCTCAAAGCATACAGCCGCAAGGTTTGACCAGACCAGGGGCAGCAGACCTGTAAAAGTAAGTTGCCGGTTGTTGGAAAAGATCCCTTCCAACGTGTGCCCTGCCGTATGAGTAGGCCCCACAACATGCTGTTTAAAATCAACGCTTTTCACAAAGTCCAAAAGATTCACTGTATCTGGGTCTGTGTGTGCCTCTAAGTGGAAGTTAAAATCTCCCAGTATGGTTTAGGAGCTGGAACGAAGCCATTTTCCACCAGATTTCCCACCAATGTTAAAAAAGGCCTCTTAAGGCCAGGAGTTCTATATAGGAGGGTGCCTTTGAAAGTAGCCTGATAGGAGTAGTATAGGCAGAACTCCAATGCCTCACAATCTGGGATGGATGCTGTTCCAAAAGTCACATTGATGGAGGTGTGGTAGATAATCGACAGACCCCCCCCCCTTTCCTCAAAGGCCTATTTAAGGTATAGCAAGCATAACCTGGGGCGTAGCCTTCACTAAATCTGGCCCCGATTCCTCATCAGTCCAAGATTCTGTGATAAAGGCTACCATTATTGCCTCATCCTCAATTAGTCTGGCGCACTCCAGACTGTGCTTTACCAAGGATCTAGCACTCAACAGAATGCACTTCAGCCGATGCAATTGTAAGGTGTCTTTCTTATTCCTTCTAGTATGATTACAGGAGTTAGCAGGTATGTAAAGTAGGGCAGGTAGCACCACATTACACTTAGGGCATGTAGTAGAGCAGGAGGGAACCTCCTTATCAAGACTTATATGTGGGCACCCCACCTCTCCAGCCCTGCCATTAACACTGCTTAAGTAAACACCAGAGTATTGTTGTATAATTGGCTCATCAGCTCCGTAACCTACAGGGGTACTGGCGCTGAGTGCTGGTCGTGCACGGACGGGTGCAAACGGGCTTGCCCTTGGCGCGCCTTCAGCGCCCCAGCGGTGCGCCAACTGCACGCACAAGCCATCCTTTCCGATTATACCGTCAGGGGCAAAAAAGACTAGCCCGCTGACCGTACTTCCCCCAAAATGGCGGCCCGCTTTGCCCAGTACAGCCCCCGGTCTCAGCCGGAATCGAGCACCAGGATCCCAGAGTGCCTTCCCAAATTTAATAGTAAGTACTGTTTTTAAGTATTAAAACAGTCTCTAGCAGCATGTGTGCAAGGTAGCAAATTTTAGCAGCAGTCAAAACGGACATAAAAACATCACGTAAAGGCTAAAAAAACTCGTGGACACGAGGTAATTTATAAAACAATGGTAAAAGTAACAATGGTAAAAGAAAACTTTCTAAAAACATTGCAGCATCGTTTTTCTCCTGGCTCAAGCCTCAGGAGCATATAGAGTGACGCACCCGCGCCAACCCTTCCAATTATACCGTCCGGGGCGAAAAAGACTAGCCTGCTGACCATACTTCCCCCAAAATGGCGGCCCGCTTTGACCAGTACAGCCCCCGGCCTCAGCCGGAATCGAGTACCCGGATCCCAGAGTGCCTGCCCAAATTTAATAGTAAGTACTGTTTTTAAGTATTAAAACAGGCTCTAGCAGCATGAGTGCAAGGTAGCAAATTTTAGCAGCAGTCAGAACGGACATAAAAACATCACGTAAAGGCTAAAAAACTCGTGGACACAAGGTAATTTATAAAACAATGGTAAAAGTACACTTTCTAAAAAGACAGCAGCAGCGTTTTTCTCCCGGCTCAAGCCTCAGGAGCATATAGAGTGACGCACCCACGCCAACCCTTCCAATTATACAGTCCAATTTTGGCCAGGGAAGACCCCTAAGGGCTGCAGCACTTATTGTACCACCATTAGGGACCCTGCACCCTGACACCCACACACTGCCTTTGCAGACTGAGTGTCCTGGTGCAGAACTAAACAAAGAGTCGACATGGCGCACATCTCTGTGTGCCATGCCCACAAACCCACTGCCATGGCATAAATCAGTCACCCCTCTAGCTGGGTGCTCTATGCCAGTGGTGTGAGAACAGGTGCACGAGCCCTGTGCCCCTACAGTACCCAGGGCCATTCCTGGGCACTGTAAGTGCAGTGATGCAATTAAGAGTACATGGTGCTGGGAGGTTGTCATTATGAACTCCACAGCACCATAATGGCTACACTGAAGACTGACAAGTTTGATATCAAACTTCTCAGCACATTAAACCCACACTGATGCCAGTGTGGGATTTAATGTAAAATGCACTACAGAGGGCATCTTAGAGATGCCCCGGAAACCTAACCTACAAAAACATTCTTGCCCTCCAACCTGACGTCAATGGGGTTAGTGAACTATGAGGCAAGACAGTTGCCATGTGCACCACCTATATATGACTTATTTGAATGATATATGAATAAACATTATAGTCTATTACACCAAGGACAAGAGAAGTTTTTGTACAGTGCGCATTCTGACCTCCTGTATTTCAAGGTGCTCTCATATGTTATGTTAATTGAATTTTGAAATAGCGCACAGCTCATCCCCAAAGGGACATCTCAGTGCATTAGCAGGCAGGAGATGAGAGAGCATCGTGAGAGCTGCTTGTTAGAACAGTCATGCTTTGAGTTGTTTTTTAAAACTGGAAAAGCTAGAACATGCATGAATAAACTGAGTGAGTTTATTCCAGTGAAGCGGTGCAAGCTAAGAAAATGCCTGGCATCCATATTTTGACATGTGAAGGCATCGAGGATGCAGCAGATGCTGCTTTTTTATCTTAAATTCCTGTAAGTGAGGTATGGGGTAAGTCTGTCCTGAATATAGTTTGGGCCTAGTCCGAACCTAGATTTGTAAGTGAGGCAAAGGAGTTTGAACAATTCTGTCTTTTTGCGAGGAGCCATTGGAGTGCTCTAAGTGTGGCGGGTAGCAGAGTGTGTGGAGGCATATTGTAAACCATTTGGACAGCGGTGTTTTGAACAGTCTGTATTTTAGCTACCAGAGATTTATTTACGGCAAGGAACAGAGCATTGCCATAATCCCAGAGGCTGATGATTAATGCTTTGATTAGTGTCTTCCAGGAACACAGAGGAAGCCATTGGAAGACTTTTCTAAGAAGGCTCAGTGTCCCAAAGATAGTATTGCAGACGGAAATGATCTGGTCTTTCATGGACAAGTGTCTTCCAGAAGTATACCCAAGTTCCTGGCTGTTCTGCTGATCACAGGGTCTAGATGGAGTTTGGCTGGCCACCAGTCATTCAACCAATAGAGTTGGGCATTACCAAACAAAGTAATCTCTGTTTTGCCTCCATTCAGTTGAAGACAGTTATAGGACATCCAAATGCCTATTTTCCTCACAAGCGACAAATCGCTGTTTGACATTCTCAATGTCATGCACGAATGGGATAACCAGTTTGGTGTCATCAGCATAGGAGAGTATTTCAAACCCACTGGACTTCACAATTGGGCTAGGATGCCACATATATGTTAAAGAATGTGGGCCTCAACAAGGATCCCTAAGGAACCCCCTTGTCCAAGTGGATGGTTTTAGAGTGATAGTAACCTACAGAGACATTCTGGACCCTTTCTGTAAAAGTCCTTGAGCCAGTCAAGGGCGGTGCCCTGGATAAGAATCTGTTTACACTTTTGTATTAGAGTAGAATAAGACATTAAATCGAATGCCACCAACACATCAAGCAAAACCAACATGGCAGGATTTCCATCATCAAGGGATAGCCTGATAGTATCTGCGACTGCAAGAAGGACAGTCTCTATACTGTGGGAAGGACTGAAGCCTGATTGAGAGGCATCCAACAAACCTTAAGTCTCCAAATATGAGAAGAGTTCTTTGTTGACATGAGTTGCCTGATCTTTGCCCAATAGAGGATGATGGGATATGGGGCGGGCGAAAGTTAGCTTGGTCACTCGTATCTGCATTTATTTTTTTCAGGATTGCTGTAACCTGGACTGCTTTCCAAAGTTGCGGAATAGAGGCTAGAGTCAGGGACTGGTTGCCTAGAACTGTGATAACTGGTGCGAGAAAAGAGGAGAGAATGGTAGCGATATACAGGGGATAGACAGAGATCAGAAGGAAAATCTGATTTTGTATAAATCAGCAGGTCATGCGTCTTGGATTTAGAGATAGGCTCAAATCCTTCTAATATTACTGATGCAGTTATTTGAGGTGTTTCATTGGTTTGGAAAATATCTAGTTTATTAGTCACTGAATGAAAGCTATTGTAGCTATTGCTGATTTTGGTTTGAAAGTGGCTAGCTAAAATGTTACAGAGTAGTTGTGAAGTAAGTATAGCCATTGAACAGGCTTGAGGTTTGGCAAAGTTGTTTAAGATTTTAAATAATTCCTTAGAGGAATTGCTTGCTTGCTCTATCTGGTTGACAGGGAAATGCCTTCAGGCTGATCTTATTTTACAGTGGTAGGCATGAGGGGCTGATTTATGTGTTTGTTTCTTTGTATTTGTTTTAGTAGCGCACCATTTACGTTCTAGTCTCCTGCAACTTTTTTTGTCGTTTTTCAAATCAGCTGTGTACCACAAAGCGTTGAGCCTGGATATTTTGGCAGAAAGTGGCTCATGAGGGCAAACAATATTAAGTGCATGTAAAATGGTGTCATGAAATTGAGCTGATGCTGAGTTTATATTCTGCAAATGGTCTAAGATGGGAGCAGAAAAAACAGATTGGAAAGTTTACACAGTAATCTGTTTCCATGTTCTCGAACAAATAACCTGAGGTGTAGTTTTGGCATACATGATCATGGTAGGAACCTGAACACTTATTAGGAAATGGTCAGTCCAGGTTAGGGTTAGGGAAAGTGGAGCATCAGCTTGAAGAGACCTGAGAGTAAAAACATTAGATCCAATGCGTGTCCTGCTGAATAGGTAGGACCGCTCTTGGTCTGGTGACGGTCTAGCAATTCAAGGTCAGATACCAATGTGAGTATGTCAGGGTTGGTGGCTGTGTCGGTGTGATAGTTAAAGTCCCCGATTAGGAGGAAATTATGTGTAGATAGAACATAAGGTGCTAATCGTTCCGCTAGTTTTTGACTGAACTCTTTCTTTGGGCCAGGAGGGCAATAAACGAAGGCAATAAACTAAGGTGCAGAATGCTACATATGCAATATTTAGGAAAAAGGAGGCTTGTCTAAATAAAATATTTGTCTATTCTCACACAATTTGCTCAAAGAAGACAGCTTGGATTTATCCCACGTTTTCGGGATAAACTTTTTGCAATACAGCCACCAGGTGGGTATCTCTTTCTCTCTCCTGTTTTTTACATCAACGTTTAATGTTTGTCTCTAATATGATGAATAGCACATGATGTTAGAGTTTAGGTGGGAGGCAGAAGCCACGTGGTGGCTCAGCTGGTTGTGGGTTTGAGGGTACATGAGGACCTCGAGTTGAGGCAGAGCTGGTCATATGGCTCGAGCCTTTATAGACTTGACCACCTCTATGAAACCTGCAGGGCTTTGAAGAACTGACATGGTGATAGATGGATATGCAGGAAGAGCAAAAACTACAGAAACAGACAGGATGGCAGGAACAGTCAAGAAGAGATGGACAGGTACAGCAAATGCAGAGAGAGAGTAAATAACTGGGGAAAGGCATGCAGATAAAGAAAATACAGGGAGAACAAAAGTAAATAAGGGGAAATGGACAGATAAGGAGAAACCATAGGGAGCACAAAGACACAGTCAAAGTGTTCTGTACCAGATACTAGTATCTAATCTAGTGCTGATTTTTTTTCTTTGCATATTGGTACTTGCTGCATTTTTAATGGAGAAAACAGTGAACAATAAAATGATATAAAGAAAAATAACAGGGCTGGATAAGCTTTATCTGCCTAATAACTAACAGCTTAATGGTACCGAAAACTGCAGAGGAAATATAAGACTTAAGGCAAACACAGGATGAAGAAACTGTAGAGGAATGATGGACAGATAAGGGAACTCAAGAGACCCAAATGGTGATGGAAGTTAATGGCATGACCTATTATACCTGTTATACCAACTGAACTGCCCCAGCATATTGGACAAGCTCAATTCTGCACCCAGCTCACAAAAAAAGTGGCAACAGGAAACCCTGACTATGATAGACTAACTGATCTTCTTGACGTGGATGCAAAATACTGTGTATCTCCACTTCAAACTCCTCTACA
Source organism: Lissotriton vulgaris (assembly GCF_964263255.1). Classification (NCBI taxonomy): domain Eukaryota; kingdom Metazoa; phylum Chordata; class Amphibia; order Caudata; family Salamandridae; genus Lissotriton; species Lissotriton vulgaris. Next base: position 2,047,724,382 of record NC_141691.1, read on the forward strand.
TCATGAACTACATCCTGAGTGGCACTGTCGTCTACCACCATGCGCCAATTTCAATAGCACCATAGCAAATATTGTCAGCTCCATGATCTTCAACTCAACTGCCTTTATCGTCCTCAGTGACCTCAAATACCAACTGGATGACCTCGCCAATCTCAATACGGCCAACATCTTCGAGGACCTGTACAACCTCGGACTTTCTCAGTGCATGGAACCCCTACACATGCCCATCAGACAACTACTGGACCCCATCTTCAGCAAACTCACTGTACAGAAGCCCACGCCGATCAACTTCGGTATAGTCATTCCATATTACTTAGAAACACCATCACAAGATCGGCATTTCACCTGTCGGTTGTCCATGACTTCTTAATGCATCTTAAAACGCAGACCCACCTTTGGGGAGAGATTGCTTTGGTATCTGTTGTAAGGTAAGGAATCTTAGTGACTGCAACATGATTAGCATCACACACTATCTCTATGAACTTGAACATGAATATACTAACACATTTCTGTGGGGTCTTGGGTATTGCTATTATCACTCATATTCTCTTTGGAGCCCTGGGCATCACTATCATCAGACACTAGGTTTGTGGGACATGGACATGGCTGACATCACACATGATCTCTACAGAGACTTGCCACCCAAATACCCACACAAACACAAAACCCTAAAAGATGAATCACCACCCAACAACCCATACCCATCCTAAACCCTAAAGGTACCCTTGGCACCCAAAGCCTACACCCATTATAAACCCTAAAAATTCAACTGCCACCCAAAAACTAATATCCACCATAAACCCTAATATATCCCTAACCATTCAAAAACCCATACTCGCCCTAAACCCTAATAATTCCCATGCCACTCTAAAACAAAAAAATTCCTTGCCACCCAAAAACCCATACAAACACTAAGCCCTAAAAGAATCATTACCACTCAAAAAACAAAACCCAAGACAAACCTCACAGCCCTAAAACCCATAACTACACTATACCCTAAAAAAATCGGTATCACCAAAAAAACCATACCCAACCTAAACCATAGTTTCCCTTGCCCCCCAAAAACCCACACCCACTCTAAACCTTAAAAATTCTCTTGACACCAAAAAACCCATGCCCACTATAAACCCTAAAAAATCCCTAAACCCTAAAAAATACATTACTACCCAAAAACCCCGTACCCACCCTAAACCCTAGAATTTCCCTTGCCATCCTGAAACCCACACACCCTAAAACCTAAAAAAACCATCACCTAAAGACCCATAGCCAGCCTAAAACCTAATAAATCCCTTACCACCCAAAAACCCATACCCACCCTAAACCTACAAAATTCCCTTGCCACCCAAAAAGTCATACCCATCCTAAACCCTAATAATTTTTGTGCTGCCCAAAAACCCATACCCACCCTAAACCCTAAAAAAAACCTTATCACCTATAAACCTATACTCAACCTAAACCCTAAAAAATACCTTAACACAAAAACCCAGGCCCACCCTAAACCCCAGAAATTCCCTTGCCACCCAAAAACACATTTACACCATAAACCCTAAGACAAACCTCACAACTAAAAAACCATAACCACCCTAAACCCTAAAACTTCCTTATCATCGGAAAACCCATACACACCCTATACCATAAAATTTCTATTGCCCCTCAAAAACCCACACCCACCATAAACCTTAAAAAACCTCTTGCCATCCAAAAACCAATACAAGCAATAAACCTTACAAAATTCCTTGCCACCAAAACATCGCACACACCTCCTAAACAATATAAATACCCCTGCCACCGAAAAAACCCATATCTATCCTAAACCCTAAACAATCACTTAACACTCAAAAACCTACACCGATCCTAAACCCTAAAAAATCTATTGCCACCCAAAACCCATACGCACCCTAAAAAATATTCTTGCCACCCAAATACCCACACAAACACAAACCCCTAAAAGATTAATTACCACGCAAAAACCCATACCCATCCCAAACCATAAAGGTTCCCTTTCCACCCAAAACCTATGCCCACCATAAACCCTAAAAAATCCCTTACCACCCAAAATACCCATACATACCTAAACTGTAAAAAATCCCATACCTCCCAAACACCTATCATCACCCTAAACCCTAGAAATTCCCTAACCACGTAAAAACACATACCCACCCAAATCCCTTAGAGTTCCCGTGCCACCTAAAAACCCATGCCCACCATAAACCCTAAAAATCCCATTCCACTCAAAAACCCATACCCACCCCAAACCCTTAAAAATCTCTTACCACCCAAAAACCCATAGAAATGCTAAACCCTAAAAATCCCTTGCCACCCAAAAACCCATAGAAATGCTAAACCCTAATAAAATCATTATCACCCAAAAACCCATACCCAACCTAAACCATAAAATTTCCCTTGCCCCACAAAAACAAACCACCACCCAAAACCATAAAATTTCCCTTGCCACTCAAAAACTCATACCAACTATAAATCCTACAAAATCTCTTGCCACCAAAAATCCCACACCCATTTTAAATGATAACAATTCCCCACGTCACCCATAAAACCCATACCCATCCTAAACCCTAAAAAATCCCTGAACACCCAAACCCCTACACCCACCCTAAACCCTAAAAATGCACTTGACACCCAAAAATCATACCCATCCTAAACCCTAAAATAGGGAAGCACCTACCTATTTATGTAAACTGGTCCAGAAATACTTGCCCTCCCGCACTCTTCGGTCTATGTCACAAGCCAAATTTGTTGTCCCCAGGTTCAAACGAGCACGCTTGGGCGGACGCTCATTCACTTATTTGGCCCCAGTTCTGTGGAATTCTCTTCCACTCAAACTACGTCTAGAACCTAGTTACCTCCAATACCGGAGGGGAGTCAAAGCCTGGCTTTTTAATCAGTAGCGTCCACAGTACTCTTTGTTCAGTTAAACAGATCCAAGGCTCCGGGAAACCCTCAGGGTAGCTGTTGCGCTATACAAATGTAATAAATAAATAAATAAAATAGCTCTTACCAACCCTCAACCTATACCCACCCTAAACCCCAAAAAATCACTTTCCACCCAAATACCTATTTCAATCCTAAATCTAACAAATTCAGTTGCCACCCAAAACCCATACACACCATAAACCCTGAAAAATACCTTACCATTCGAAAATCCATACCCATCCTGAACCCTAAAAATTCCCTTGCCGCCCAAAAACACATACCCACCCTAAACCCTAAAAATTCCCTTACCACCCAAAAACCCATACCAACTGTATATCCTACAAAATCTCTTGCCCCCAAAAATCCCACACCCATTTTAAATGATAAAAATTCCCCACATCACCCATAAAACCCATACCCATCCTAAACCCTAAAAAATCCCTCAACACCCAAAAACCTATACCCACCCTAAACCCTAAAAATTAACTTGTCACCCATTATTCATACCCATCCTAAACCCTAAAATAGCTCTTACCAACCCAAAACCTATACCCACCCTAAACTCCAAAAAAACACTTTCCACCCAAATACCTATACCCATCCTAAATCTAACAAATTCAGCTGCCACCCAAAACCCATACCCACATAAACCCTGAAAAATACCTTAGCATTCAAAAATCCATACCCATCCTGAACCCTAAAAATTCCCTTGCCGCCCAAAAACACATACCCACCCTAAACCCTAAAAAAGCCCTTCTCACCTAAAAACCTATACTCACCCTAAACCCTGAAAAATACCTTTCCACCCAAAAACCCATAACCACCCTAAACCCTAAAAAGGCCCTTATCACCTAAAAACCTATACTCCCCCTAAACCCTAAAAAATACCTTACCACCCAAAAACCCATATCCATCGTAAACGCTAGAAATTACCTTGCCACCCAAAAACCAGTACGCACTCTAAACCCTAAAAGATGCCTATATCACCTAAAAACACATTTCTATTGTAATTTGATGGCATAACCTTTTTCCAGAAACAGTAAGAAAGCCAATAGCTTTAACTTGTAGTTACATTCAGGTACAAATGTTGACTGCATGCCAATGTTTGTGTTTTAGAAAAAAGATATATTTAAAAGCAGGTCCTTTATAGTGCTATTGCCTTCTTTTTCTTATAACATGCCCTACTCTTTATAAGATCATCGTATGAGCAACAGTTAAAAGTCTTTCAGAGCATCAGTCTTTCCACATCATGTTGTTCTTCCCCAAGTCAACAACATATAATCGTACAGTTTTAGGCAACCATGGTAATTCTATAGTCACATGCCATCTCTGTGGGGACCTCAAGATCTCTATAATCACACTATTTCTGTGGGGACCTAGGCATGGCTATAATCACGCACATTCTCTTTGGCAAACGTGGTAATACCATAGTCACACACCATCTCTGTGGGGACTTGGGCATTCCTGTGATTACATGCTTGAGCATCATTAGCTTTGCATTCTCTATATGGGTCTTTGTGAATACTGATAAGTAGTAAAGTTAGACTTTTGTCTAAGTTTACATTGTTGAAACTGTAAGTTAGATTTTTAATCTAAGTTTACCATTGTGAATTGGGCCCTATTTTAATGAGGACTTAAACTCAATCATCTTCATGCAGTATATCTGTGGGGACTTAAACGCTATAATAACACGCTATCTTTGCGGGGGCTTGAACAAAACTATAATAAAACATTATCTTTGTGGGGACTTGAACATCATTATAAAAACATATCTCTCTGTGGACTCGAGCATTCCTGTAATCAAACGCAAGCTGTTTCGACTTGAAGCAGCAGGGGGTGCCATGAGGCATAGAGTTAAGATTGAATTGCATATAGCTGATTCTGAAGTGTGGTGGCAAAGTGAGCTAAAGAACGATGATGGATTCAACCCTGATCTGTAACTGGGGGGGAGCGTCTGAAACGTTTCAGCGCTCCGTCGATCATCTCCTTGTGTTTGCTTTGTTTGCCCTAAGTTGGCAGGGTATGCCCAGACATGGGTCCCTTGCTCACTTTACCACTGGATTCAAGCTAGCCTGGCTGATGAGGGGTGTTAGCCCGACACCGGTCCCGGGATGCTTGTTTCCGGTCCAGGGAAGACATGGCTTGGCAGTTCAGGCTGGACTGTTCCCATGAGGGGCAGGGTCAAGACTGATTTGCAGATAGCTATGTCTGAACTTTGGTGGCAAAGTGAGTTAAAGAACCATGATGGATTCAACCCAGATATGTGACTGGGGTGAGTGTCTGAAAAGTTTCAGCGCTCCGTCCATCATCTCCTTGTGTTTGCTCTGACTGGACAGTAAAAGGAGTTTTTAAAGTGAATTATGTGACAATGTAGAATGTTGTTTTTTGCAATACACAACAACATGTAAATACCTGTAAATGAACTGTATACATCTTGCAGTTAGGAAAGCAGAAATTAAGCACTGTATTGTAATTATGAAGTGTGCGGGAAACCGAGATTTTAATAGGATTAAAACAAACCAAGACACTTAATTGGCCATTCTCAAATGATTCACATATACCCAATTCCCGCACAGTATCATTTGTGCGCATATGGTTTTATCAGTAAAACTGTATGTGTGTGCAAATTTAGTGGTCATTTCAATGGAAAATGGGCTGTCTGTAAATGACACCATGCTACTGTAAGATGCTTTAGTCACATTACAGAATCACACTTCCTCCTATCCATTTAAGTTAGATGAGTGTCCTGGAAGGTGGGGTGCTATTTATAGCCTTCCCCACCAGTAAATTCAGTACCTCAGATTTGGAATTCATTAGGTATGATAAATTGCCTTCATTATGATTCTGTCCCCCAAAATTGTACATAGAAAATGTATTTCGCAAAATGCAAATCTGTCATTTCATGCTATATTTTAGTTTGAAATATGTCCTCATAGACATATGATGTTTAAATATGCAAAGTGAAATAATGGTGTCATTTTGGCAAATTTGCACAACAAGCATAATGTGAAAATCCAGAAATTACAGGAATTATGCCACTGTAATTTAACTTTTGCCCAAAGCTAGCCTGATTTCCGTGCTGTTTTGAGCTGTAGACCCCACCAGTAATAGTGTTTAATTGAAGTAGCAAGGTTGTGCTGAGCCCTAATGTAAGCAGAGAAAATAGGTCTGCCAATCATTGCAATGGTGGTAGAATAATAGTAACAATGAGTCTAGTAAGCCCCTGGTCCATTAGGCCACTTCACCTGCTGCATTATTGATAGTAAGTCCTGTGTGTTTCTTTAAGAATCCAAAAAGCTTTCTACTGCCAACATAAACTACATTTCTGGCTTCATTACACTCAAGGTTCAATTATTTTGCTTTAAACACTGCGTTCCCAATATATATATTCAATGTAAAGTTCAAGCCAGCATATACAGCAAGTGTGAATCTGCCTATAGCTACTACATTTTCTTCTAGAGAGATCAGAAACACTTATTCCGGTCTAGAAACCCTTTTCCTGCACTGGTAAGTAGCTGCAGTGCACCCCAAATATGTAGCAACATGTAATATGCTGGTGCCGTGTCTCTTCATAGAACATAATTTAAAGAAATGATTTGGTTAATTGTACCAAATCGTTTGGTTTCTTTCCCTAATCCTATTTGTTTAAAAATATTCAACTTAGAATGGCAAGAATTAACGGTAGTAGAATGTGTTACATATTTCATGTATTCATTTACAGGTTGCAATGAAATGAGCACTTTGCAATTTGAAATCGTAGGTTTTGGCTGATCATTGGGTGTGTACAATTGTCACATACATGTAAATTCCGTGGACGCTGAAATAAATACAGTGCAGACATAATGTGAAACATATGTAGAACCCCATCTTTCTTTTTTTTTTTTTTTGCTGAATGTTCCTTACCGTTGCACTTTCAAGTCCAAAACCAAAACGTGCTTTTAAGGGATGGGGGAGGGGAGAGGTGCTCCTTTCATTCCACAGCGCGAGGTTCAGCGCTTTGAATGTGACCTCTGTCTCCAGGCCGAGAAGTCAACGGATGCAATCTGCATACATTCACACCTGAACGCCGGTCACTTGAGGTGCTTCCATAGAAACCTTTGTATTGTTAATGCGGCGCTTCTGCTCCAACAGCTACTGACGGCAGTGTGTCTTTGAATGTCTTTCTTTTGTAAAAGCCTACTTGCAGGACCTGCCTATGTCCTTGGTTAGTAAAAGTAACTTGTTTGTCCTTCGTGTATCACAGCTTTGTTTTTTGTCGTATTACAGACAAAACTAGAAACGAGGGGAGTTCCTAACATTTTGAAATGTTTTCTTTACGTTTTTCTGATCTGGGCAGCTAAAGCCTTTCTCATTTTTTAGCCGGGAAGAGATAGAAGGGGGAATGCTGCATTCCGTTCGGGTGGGACAGTGCTTAGTGTGAAATAAGTGACACAACCACAAGAATCTCAAGACAATTAAAAAACGCCATGGTTTGGGGCACTCGGGCAGCCTTCAACCCCCATGAAGTGCACTGGGCACACATTCATTCCACTGGGGGCCAAAGTCTAGGGAAACTGGCAAAAACTTTAATTATGATACAAGTGCATCGTATTCAAATTATTTGATGATGTCTGCAGGCCACGATACTAGAGTATCGCTGCAGAGCACTGTCTGTATCTCATTCCTGGACTAGCATAGTGTAGCTCCCAAAAAGGCACACTGTGAAAAAATAGCACACACAAATATGACAGTAACTAAAACACCAGCTCTATATAAGCATGAGGCAAATTAGTTGGAAATGATGCTTTGCTTTATCCTGCAGTGGGGATAGGCCAAAAAGATAACTTACTAGGCTGAGAGCCAGACTACACTGGGGGATCACTGATGGGTAAAATCCTGATCCGTACAATGTAATTAGGTAATGATGGCCCCTAAACGTGATCTGTTTAACTTGGGCTGTGCACGTCATGGTAAGGAATATTATCATTACTAAAACCATTTTTTTTTCACAGAGAAAAGAGTGTCTTTTTGATGCAGCTACTCTGCCATAAAGCATTCACCAGGGTGAAATTTAAATTACACTGGCATAATTCACATAAATTTGGGAATTTCTGGCCACATTTCTTGCTTGAGATTCCCAAAATGATGCCATTACGCCACTTGCGGTACAAAAGGGGGTGGTAATGGACGGAGCATCTGAACCAATCAAACACTCACACCCAGTCAAAAGATCTGGGTTTAATCCATCACCGTTCTTTAGCTCACTCAGCCACCCCAGTTCAGACATGGCTATATGCAAATCAGTCTGACCCTGTGCCTCATGGGAACAGTCCAGCCCGAACTGCCAAACCATGCCTTCTCTGGACCGGAAACAAGCTTCCGAGGACCGGTCTCTGGCATTCCAGCGGTCTTCAGCCCGGCTTGCTTGAATCCAGTGGCAAAGTGATCAAGGGACTCACGTCTGAGCATACCATGCCACACTTATGGCGGCCAAAAGCGGTACAAAAGTGGGTGGTAATGGACGGAGCATCTGAACCAATCAAACACTCACACCCAGTCAAAAGATCTGGGTTTAATCCATCACCGTTCTTTAGCCCACTCTGCCACCCCAGTTCAGACATGGCTATATGCAAATCAGTCTGACCCTGTGCCTCATGGGAACAGTCCAGCCCGAACTGCCAAGCCATGCCTTCCCTGGACCGGAAACAAGCTTCCGAGGACCGGTTTCTGGCATTCCAGCCGTCTTCACCCCGGCTTGCTTGAATCCAGGGGCAAAGTGAGCAAGGGACTCACGTCTGAGCATACCCTACCACACTTATGGCGGCCAAAAGCGGTACAAAAGGGGGTGGTGATGGACGGAGCATCTGAACCAATCAAACACTCACACCCAGTCAAAAGATCTGGGTTTAATCCATCACCGTTCTTTAGCCCACTCTGCCACCCCAGTTCAGACATGGCTATATGCAAATCAGTCTGACCCTGTGCCTCATGGGAACAGTCCAGCCCGAACTGCCAAGCCATGCCTTCCCTGGACCGGAAACAAGCTTCCGAGGACCGGTTTCTGGCATTCCAGGCGTCTTCACCCCGGCTTGCTTGAATCCAGGGGCAAAGTGAGCAAGGGACTCACGTCTGAGCATACCCTGCCACACTTATGGCGGCCAAAAGCCACTTTGCATAATTATACACCGTTCGTGGTAAGCATTTACTGCAAATGGCGCAATTTGTTGTAAAAAACTATTACCTAAGGACAAGAACAGCAGAACACAATTGGGTGTTGTTTGCGGAGCTTATGTTTAAATGCTATCTATCCTGGTCCAAAAATTGATGGAAGGATGCATTACATGCTAAAATATAATGCAAAACTTTGGATATTTTCACATGGTTTTGTTATAATTCCATGCATATCCACAACAACAAAATATGCAAATATAAACATATATTTTTCCAATGCATAGATAGTTCGTAGGAATATGTTTGTTCCTATGTCTTTTCCACCTTCAACACTGCACATGGTGTTGTACAAACAAAGATATGCTACACTGACAAAGTGAGTTTTCTTGGCTTTTATAGGAATTATATGGGTTTTCTGACTCTTCTTTAACACATAGTGCCTGGTTACATATTGCTCATGGAGTGGATACTCTGCACCTGTAAGCACAGTGAAGCTACAAGCTGCCAATACCATGCAATTACAAGTTCATGACTACAGTATAGCGAATAATTTGTAAACCCATTTAGTCAGGTGGAAATTCTGCATAGAATTTCAAGTTCTATGTGGAATAATACTCACATTTAGCACCTGCTCTGATGCAGCATGCAGGGCCAGTGAGGAATTCGGGAAGGGAATGGGGCAAGGGAAAGGGAACAAATATGTTGTCAACATTACCTGCTCCCCCTAAGTACAATAGGATGTGCTAATTTGGGTGGGGATTTAGGGGTGAGGTGAGGATAGTCTTGCAGCTCAGCCTCAGTTTTCTTTGTACCAGACAGACATTCTGGTGGGTTAATTCACTACGGGTAAATTTGGGTCTTGTGTTCCTATACTTGTGTTCCTGCAGCAAGGAAATCTGAGTCTGAGAACACGAGGCCAGTTACGATTAGGTAGAACAGTATTTTACCCTCACTGCTGAACCTATATTAAGGGCTATACAATAGGTGCAGCATAGATCATCAAGAGTCCTAGATAATCTTAGTTATTTTAACAGGTATAGAACAAGCTTCCAAAAATACAGAGAAAGAACATTTTAGACATTAGTGTTGCAAGTGTCACTTCACTTACAGGACAGGTACAACACAATGCAGTATTCTCTCACGGGAAACATCCATTACAACGCATGTCGCTACAACTCATGCATTACATCCCAATATAAGGTAAGTAATGGAGATTTTTTTTGTTTTAGGGTGGGTATAGGTTTTGGGGAAGATGGGAATTGTAATATTTACCCCTACACTATCTAACACTTTCAGTACTGTTGCACTCTGGAGTGGGAATAGCAATGTTTACCCTGACACTATCCAACACTTACCCGACTGTTGCACTCACTGGAGTGGGAATATACATTTTTACCCCCACACTATCCAACACTTACCCTACTGTTGCCCTAAAAGTATTATGCGTTGTAACCGTATGCGTTGTAAAGGTATGCGTTGTAATGGAATTCATTGTAATGGTAGTTTTAAAAATGCGTTTATTGGCATGCATTGTACAATCATGTGATGAAATGGTAGTTTTGCTGTAAAAACCGCGTTGTAAAAGCATGCGTTGTAATTGTTTGCATTGTAATGTCATATATTCGTGTACAGAACAGGGGATTGTAAATAAACTGTACATTTCTCTCACACATATACAATAGGTACTATTCAGTTTACACCAATGCATGCTCCAAACACACTGAAAGGTTGTACCACCATTGGTAGAACTGCAAACTTCTTTCTTGTATAGACAGAATATGTACAGCACAGGTTAAAGAAGTGTTACTTCTTTCACGCACAAAACAAATATAAAGCTTGGGCAGTGGCAGTGCAAGCTTAGTTATACTCAGCAGAGAAAGCTTTTCTCTCTATGTCTCTCACAGTACATGCAGGAAAAGTCCATGTTTATCTCATACACACCCGAAACACTATCTACAAATGATATTAGATATGGATTTGCACCAAAACCCATGGGTGGTTCCATGGGAATGCCACTATATCACCCATGGAATGCTACCTTACCACAAGGTAGCGCAAATTGGCAGGGAGCGCTAATTTTCATTACTTTTGGCAACTTTTCAACAGAAATTGGGTTTGAACTGGAAAGTAAATTCCAACACAACACTTTGCACCACATCTGCATCACTTTTGTTTGAGGATGAAATGGGGCGGTGCTCTCCCTGTGGTAAAGTATATAATGAACATGTAAAAAGTTTATCAAGGTTTAAAAAAATGTATAACATATCTTTATGTTAGAAATTAATATACATTAAATTTATTTATATTTTTTAAATTTAGAGCAATATAAAAAACTCATATCGCTATCAACTTAATTTGGAATTAATAGTTCCCACGTCATGTGTTACGTACCTCACATATTATATCACTTATGAAATGTTCTGTGACATCCTTGATAAAATCAATGACGGATGACATGTGAAATGACATAATTGGTGCCAAAATTCTGCATGATGAAATGTGAGTTACAGTTTCTTTAGTTAACTATTTCAGTTTGAATTTCAGTGTTTTTAGAGTTAATAACATCACTTTAGTTTTAGTTTTTTACTGTGAGTACAGACATATCTGACCTTTGATTTGATCTAGCTGATGTTTCCCTTGCTTTGGATGCAGTTGCCAGAAGCAGGGCACCAGGACCAGATGGCATTCCTGCAGACAAATTTCATCAGGAAAGAGCAAACTGGTGCTTGTATAGCCTCTCTCTGTCAATCTCTATTGCACACAGAGCCCCAATACCTGACTCCTGAAAAGAAGCGGAGGTCATCCCAATAGAAAGGTGATAGATCGCTCCAGTGTAATTACAGGCCAATCAGTCTGATCAACTGCATACAAATATTTTTGCTTGTTAGTTTTGGGCAAAATACAGGAGTGGACTATAGAAAATGACATCATAATTCGAGGCAGGTTTTCGAAAAAAATATCCATGATGGACCAGGTTTTTTGCTTTCTCCTTCTGTATTGGAGGACTGTGGAGATCGGTGAGGGAAGTATTTATGTTGCTTTTGTCGATCTTAAATCATCTTTTGACTTGGTCCCACGCACAAAAGCTATGGCAAGTGCTGGCTGACATGGGTATTCCTAAGAACCACCTGAGTTTACTGATTCGTATACATGAGGAAAATTATGCCCAGGGGTAGCCAGGGCCAAGTATCTGACTGGCTCCTCATTAATAAAAGAGTCTGCAAGGCTGGGTTCTGGTGCCACCTTGTTTTCTCTATTTCTTAATGATATTGTTAATTTTTCTTTCTAGTTCACAAATTGATGCCCCTTCTCTGGCTGGTACAAAGACAGCTATACTGCCATTTGTGGACAACACCTTATTGATCTCTGAGACACTCCAGCACACATTATCCAGTTTCAAGGAATTTTTTCTCTGCTCATATCTAGAGATCAATTCTGTTAAGACTATTTATTTGTCCTTTAAAAAACATAAGTCATTCAGAGGCAGATTAGAGCTGTGGGGTTTACCACTCGAGAGGGTAGATGTTATCAATTATTGAAGTGATACTCTATCTTCCAACCTCTCATGGAAACCCCAGGTGGAACTACTGACACTTAACCTTAGCACCAGTGCTTCAGATTTATGATGCCGATGATGCCTTAGCGGAGCAGCTGCCACTGTTGAAGTGGCTACATTAGTTTTCTAAGCCACCAGACTAAGACTATCTGTTTAAGTCTTCATAATACCTATAATCACAAACATCACTGTGGAGACATGCTATCTCTGTGGGGACTTGAACAAGTCTATAATCACACACTATCTCAGTGGGGTCATGGGTATCAATATAATCAATCAAACACTACCTTTGTGGGGAATTGAACGCTTTCTCCGCGTCTAGCATAACCATTCCGAGTGGGGTGGGGGCAGTCGAGGCTACATCAAATGCAGTCACAGCAGTATTAATGTGAGTAGTGGTGTCTCTCCCCACCACAAACCCATGTTGTTGGCAGTTCACTAAATCAGGCATAACAGGGGCTAGACGATTAGCGAGAATTTTGGCAAAAATCTTGGCATCGGTGTTTATTAATGAGATGGGCCTGTATGAACCTCGGTCATCTGGTGGTTTACCTTTTTTTAGAAAAAAAATTATTTTAGCAGTTCTCCAAGATATTGGAGCACTTCCTGTTTGACCTACAGAATCTATCACCAAGTGAAATAGCGGTATAAGATCTTTCTCGCATATTTTGTATAGTTCTATAGGCAAACAGTCTTCTCCCGCCGCCTTGCCTGAGGGCAGTGCTTGGATGGCAGCTTTTATTTCAGTAGTGGAGATCTTAACACCAAGTTGCTCGATTGTTTCCATTGGAAATCGATTGGGCAAAAATGTACTTAATTAGTTTATAATTTCTTCTTGAGAGGGTAGGTGATCTGGAGTATATAAGTGACTATAGTATTTAGCAAATTGCTCTAAGATTTGCTCTGGTTTATTATATTCAGTTGAGTCTGACCCTTTTATTGATTTTATAATTGTTTTAGCTTTTTTATCAGCTACCTTGTAGGCCAAAATTTTACCGATTCTATCGCCCCCTTCATATTGGGCTAGTTTATATCTATGAATTTTAGAACTAAATTTCTCCCTGAGAGTCTTTTTTAATGCCGACCTCAATGAGACCAATCCTAATCTCAGTTCTTCTATATTTGTCCTCCCTTCTGTAGCAGCATCGATCAATTGTTGTTCAGCTAAAAGAATATTAGATAAAGTTAGCTTATCTGCCCTCCGTCTTTCAGCATTTTTCTTTAGAATGTATTGTTGCACATAGCCTCTGATGCTGCATTTACATGCGTCCCACACGAAATTAACTGAGGTTGAGTGAATATTAAGTGTTATAAATTCATTTATATGTCCTTTGATACCCATGATAAATTCGGCGTCTGTAAATAGATACCTAGGGAATGGGGGATTGCTCTTTGGTAAGGGTTTTGAATTCGAATAGTATGGGATTATGGTCTGATGTGACTCTCGGGCAGAGTTCTATATTGCAATTATCCACAATTCTATCTGTTGCCCATACCATATCGATTCTGGAGCAAACTCTGTGGGGGGCCTAATAAAATGTATATCCTGCTATGGTAGGATGTTTAATGCGCCAAACATCTTTCAAATTATGTAGCCTACCCAATTCTACTATAGCTGCTCTAACTCTGCGCATCCTTATCGTGTTAATTTTACTTGTGGAATCCTTCTTATAATTCATAACGCAGTTGAAATCTCACATTATAAGTAGTTCCCCCTCCCACTCAAGTAATTCGATACTTAGTTTCTCATATAGTTTGGGTTCCTCAACATTAGGGCCATAAACCAAACAAAATATATAATATTTTTCTGCAATTTGCACCTGAGCAATTACCCACCTTCCCCTATCGTCAGCAGCGGTTTTAGTAATAACCATTCTTATATGCTTCTGTTTCAAAATGGCTACTCCCCGGATTGATGCCCCTAGTGTTGAACAAACGACAAGATCGTAGCCCATTTGAGATAAAAGTTTACGATCTTGAAATCCAATATGGGTTTCGGAGATAAGTGCCATGTGTGGGCTATAATCACAAACATCACTGTGGAGACATGCTATCTCTGTGGGGACTTGAACAAGTCTATAATCACACACTATCTCAGTGGGGTCATGGGTATCAATATAATCAATCAAACACTACCTTTGTGGGGAATTGAACATGACTGTCATCACACACTATTTCTGCGGGGACTGTGGTAACGCTATAATCACACACCAACTCTGTGAGGACCTGGATATTTCTATAATTACACACTACCACTGTGGGGAGCTTGACATCTCTATAATTATAGACTATTTCTGTGGGGACCTAGCATCCCTATAATCACACACTATCTCTGTGGGGACCTGGGCATCAATATAACCAATCAAATGCTATCTTTGAGTAATTGAACATAACTATCATCACACATATCTCCATGGGGACCTGCCATCCCTATAAACACACACTATCTCTATGGGGGCCTGGCACCCCTATAAACACACACTATCTCTGTTGGGGCCTGGCACCCCTATAAACACACACTATCTCTGTTGGGGCCTGGCACCCCTATAATCACACACTATCTCATTGGGGAACTGCCATCCCCATAAACACACACTATCTCTGTGGGGGCCTGGCACCCCTATAATCACACACTATCTCATTGGGGAACTGCCATCCCCATAAACACACACTATCTCTGTGGGGGCCTGGCTCCCCTATAATCACACACTATCTCTGTGGGGGCCTGGCACCCCTATAATCACACACTATCTCGTTGGGGAACTGCCATCCCCATAAACACACACTATCTCTGTGGGGACCCGGCATCCCTATAAACACACACTATCTCTGTGGGGGCCTGGCACCCCTATTAACACACACTATCTCTGTGGGGGCCTGGCACCCCTATAAACACACACTATCTCTGTGGGGGCCTGGCTCCCTTATAATCACACACTATCTCTGTGGGGGCCTGGCACCCCTATAATCACACACTATCTCGTTGGGGAACTGCCATCCCTATAAACACACACTATCTCTGTGGGGACCCGGCATCCCTGTAGTCACACACTATCTCTGTGAGGACCTGGGCATCCCTATAATTACACACTATCTCTGTGGGGACCTGCACATCACTATAATCACACACTATATCTGTGGGGACCTGGGCATCAATATAATCAATCAAGTGCTATCTTTTAGTAATTGAACATGAATTTCATCACACATATCTCTATGGGGACCTGGCATGTCTATAATTACACTCTATCTCTGTGGGGACGGGGGTTCATATACTTTAACTTTGTGGGACTTGAATATGACTGTCATCACATACTATCTCTTCAGGGACATCAACATGTATATCATAACAGACTGTCTTTAGAGGGACTGGAACTTTACATGCATCACACACTTTCTCTATAGGTCAATAATCACCATCTTAGTGGGCCTCCCTAATCATGCACTATCGCTTTGGGGACCTAAGCTTCAGTATAATCACAACATATCTCAACATCACTTGAACATGACTGTAACTACACACTACCTGAGCAGGCACCTAGGCATCATTATAATCACATACTACCTCTGCAGGAGCCTCAGCATGACTGTTATAACAGCAAGCACCTCAGCATCATTGTTATAACACTCTCTATGTGGGGCCCTGAACATGACTGTAATCACATACTATCTCTGCGGAGATGTAACATAACAATAATCACACACTATCTCTGAGGGGACTTGAACATGAATATAATCACACATTTTGTCAACGGGGTCATGAGAGTGACTATAATTAAGCGCTATACGAATTCTGAATGAATGTCAGAATGACTCATCGTACACTTTCTCTACAACACTTGAACAACACTATCATAATGCTCTCTATGTGGGACTTTAATATGGTTATAATCACACACTATCTCTGTGGGGGTCCGGGCATTCCTATAGTAACACACTATCTCAGTGGGGACTGGAACATGACTATTATCACACACTATCTCTGTGGGGCCTTGAACATTACTATGATCACACACTATCTCTGTGGGGACTTGAACATTACTATGATCACACACTATCTCTGTGGGGACTTGAACATTACTATGATCACACACTATATCTGTGGGGACTTGAACATTACTATGATCACACACTATCTCTGTGGGGACTTGAACATTACTATGATCACACACTATCTCTGTGGGGACTTGAACGTGAATATGATCACACACTATCTCTGTGGGGACTTGAACATTACTATGATCACACACTATCTCTGTGGGGACTTGAACGTGAATATGATCACACACTATCTCTGTGGGGACTTGAACATGGCTATAATACCACACTATCTCTGTGGAGACCTGGGCATTCCTATAATCAGAAACTATCTCTGTGGGACGTGTGCATTACTGTAATAGTGTTATTTCTGCATGAACTGCAGCATGACTATCATCGTACACCAAAACCACAATATCTGTAGGGACTTAGGTATCAATCTAATCATGCAATATCTCTGTGGGGGCTTGAAAATTAGCATCATCATACACTTACTCTGTCAGCTCTAGAATATTATTTTAATATCATGCCATCTCTTTGGGGACTATTAATGCATAGCCATACGTAGATGGTGCCAATTGGTGAGGTTGATGAAAAACAACTAGGTGGTCAAATGGCAACTTGGTTTTGCCATCTGACCCCATTGCAGGATCTTAAGCCTCTAAATTAATTTAACTATGTGTTGTTTTCATATTCCTTAATGTTTGTGTGCACTCAGTAATAGGCTAAACATCTGTGAATCCCTGTCCATGCACTTTATATATAAGATCATTTTCCACTGTTTATTGCATTATTAGACAAATCTCTGTTCTAGGTGAACCTAGGACATAGTGACCTATTCAAATTTGACTAAAGTATCATGTTGTGTATGTATGGCACTGAAAAATAGCATTCATCTATTAGATAATGAGTGTATTCAATCAGAAATGAGAATTATTGAGTAGGTCCCCACAAGGATGGTAACACATGTCCAAGTCCCCACAATGATGGTTCTGTGCGCGTGACTAAATAACAACATATTTGTAAAATTGAAGCAGGATCCTGTATTATGAATTTTTTCTTAACATTTTTCTGTTATTGGTATATTTTTAAAACATTGGGAAGGGTTAGTCCCCACAAGGCAGGTGAAAACACATAGTCCCCACAAGGATGGTAACACGTGTATGTGTGTGTGTGTGTGTATATATATATATATACATATATATATATATATATAATACATGTATGTGATTTTGTATATTATAATGTTTCAGGATTAATAGTGCTGCTTATTTCTTCTACTAAAGACAGGTGGGTTTAGTGCCTCATCACTGCTTCCATTGACCACTGCTTCCATTGCTGCTCACCCCGTTTGCTGTTATTGATACCAGTGGTGCTGCTCTGCTCATCCCTGCGTCCAGTGGTAGCTGGTTACAGTGCTGCATGTCCCTGTTCCAGTGTATTCTCCTTCTTGTCCCTACTTCCACTGATCGCTGGTTTCAGTGCTGCTCCGCCCAGCTTCAAATGTATTGGGGATTGGCGTGCTGCCACAGGGAAGGCACCAATAGGTTTTTGCGCCTCCTCATATGTATTGGGCCTCCTAGGACAGGCGTGTATGTTTGTTCTAATTCTTAAGGGTGCAGTTAGAACCGACCTTACCATCGGTGATTGCTTTAGAATCTGAGCGCACTTTGCTGCCTGCCCTGTGAAACCTGTGAACGGTGCCATGCCTGTTTCCAAAATGGTGCAACATTAGTGCTGGCACAGATTCCATCTATGAACTAGGAGCAAGACCTGAAGCCTGTCCAGTAGTTTGTCAAAAAGTGACGTCCCCTCCTTTCGTACACCAAGAATCAATTCTGGCACTCACTGCTTTTGTCCCACTGTACTACAAACAACACCTGAACAGTGTACCCCTGACTTCTGCTAGTGAGGTATTTTTACTCTGCTTTTGCAACGTGAGACATCTCTGTTTCTCTCTGTTTCACTATACGTCTTCTGTGCTAGTAGATGGTTAATCCTACAAGCTTCCATTGCTTCTGGGCGGCACTCTTACATCCAGCATGCATGCCACCCTTTTGTATCGCTTTGTTCACCCTAAGTTGGCAGGGTATGCTCAGACGTGAGTCCCTTGCTCACTTGGCCACTGGAGTCAAGCTATCCAGGCTGAAGAAGGCTGATAGCCAGAAACCGGTCCTTGGAAGCTTGTTTCCGGTCCAGGGAAGACATGGCTTGGCAGTTCGGGCTGGACTGTTCCCATGAGGCACAGGGTCAGACTGATTTGCATATGGCCATGTTTGAACTGGGGTGGCTGAGTGAGCTAAAGAATGGTGATGGATTAAACCCAGATTAGTTGACTGGGGGTGAGTGTTTGATTTGCTCAAACGCTCCGTTCATCATCCCCTTTTGTATCGCTTTGTTCACCCACTGGGAACTTGCACAGCCGGAACTGTTAAATATGAACCATTTTATATTCCACTTCTGCCCTTGGTGTATCCCAAATACTGCACGAGGGACCATCAGGAGGTCTGCTACCTCTGCCTCTCCATCAGTCATGTTGAGACTTCATGTGAAGCCACCCCCTGCAAAAAAACATGAAGATACCGAAGGGAATGAAAGAGGGCCAGTAACAAAATGCAAAGGCAGCTTCGTTCGAGATGCTACAGCCGAAGATATGCCAGACGCAGAGCAGGACAAAGCTGGACCTTCTTTTGGTGAGGCAAGTAGTATAGAGGCCAGAGGCCCTCTTCTCCAAGGCTTCCAACGTAGAGGAGGAGGTCAAGGTCCACAGGCTAGTCTCAAGGCCGAAGACAAAGTAGATGCCACAGCTTCTTCTGCAGTCTGGGTTAGTCCTGAGCCAAAGAGCGCACATAGATGGAGGCAGAGCACCTCAAGGAGTCTGGCATCGAGCCTTGAGCCGGTAAAAGCACAAACATTTGGCTATCGCTCCTCCAGCCGGTGCGGCCTGAACTTGTGAGGCTGGGTCGACACCTGCAAAGACCACGTCCAAGGGCACTGAGCACCATACTTTCTTGCCTTTTAGGCACTGAAAAGCTGCCAAAATCGCTGCCACATCAGCCCCATGGTACCGAAAAGATGTACTCAGAGCCTAAGTATATGCTGAAATCTTTCGGCAACTGACATTGAAGTCACATGAGTCCTGGATGCAAAGCATCTTCATCTGCCAGATGACACAGCCAAATATATACCAAACCTCCGGCTCCAGGACTCATTGGGATCCACAAAAACCACCTACTGGCCTTTTAGGGAGGACCGTACCATCAACTACAAAAAGGACCTGGGAATCTGTCACCAGCCCTCCCCCATTCCCACCACTACTACCCATACCCCCTTCTCCAGTAGTACCACAGTATTCTTCTGAGTTGCACAACACTGTCTTAGACCCAGTCAGATGTTACTACCCACAAACCCATTTGGTCAGCCTTTTGGACCTGGGAGGAAGATGATCCCTGGAAACTGTGGTAGAACCCACTAAGTTGACTGATACAGAGCCCTCCCCTCCAAGCAATTGCCACCAGGTGATACTGCTACATGCACTGCAGTAATAAAAAGGGGCTGCATAGCATTTTCAAGTAAAACTACACACAGGAGGAGAAGGACAACTTCCTAGTTGAAACCTTAACTAAGACAGAGCTTGTGGTCTATTACCTCCACATGCTAAAGGGAATGATTAGGTTGACCACCGTAACTTTAAGGAGCTGAAAGCGAGGGTGGTTACTGAAAAAATATAAGCTAACCCCAGAGAGTCCAGCTTATGTTAGTGGACAAATTGTCCCGGACTCCTTAGTTGTACACACTACTCGTAAAAGGCATTCTGTCATGGAAGGTGAATTTCTTATTCACAATCATCTCCAGCATTAGTGATCTTCAATCTTTTACGGTCAAAGAACCATTTATTGACGTTCAGAAAGACAGGGTGGTTTTTCGTACCAATCCCAAGGTTGTTTCAGCTTCCCCATTAACCAAACCATTTAGCTACCAGTCTTTTTTCCAAAAGCAGAGTCTGCAGCAGATAAGGGAACTTCGCACTCTGTATGTCAAGATAGCACTTACATACTACATTGATAGAACTAAGCCCTTTAGAAAGTCTAGTTGGCTTTTTGTAGCCTTCCCAAAACCTCACAGTCCTCTCTAAAGCTGGCATTGCAGGTGGATAGATAAGTGCATCCAACCCCACTGCTGCGGGTGCCTGACCACCTGCTGCGTATGGGCTTCACCGCAGGCACTGCCCCCAACCCTCGTGAGTGGCTAACCCCTCAAGGCACACAACCTTTGACCATATGCAGTGGGGACAGACAGTAAGGCTGGCTGTGTCCGACCACCCACAAGCCCCACTGCACATTTTATTTATTTATTTAAAGGTAATGCCATTCAAGCTTTACCATTACAAAACAATGTGGAAACCCAAGTAAACCGTAGGACCTGGGTAAGTAATGATACAAGCACAATTGGTCCCAAGGGAAATATTTTTTTTTAGTACCCAAAAATTAATAACACACACTTGAAATGCAAGTAGTTCACGATTTTATATTGAATTTGGATATCTAATACAATTTTACAATACTCTTTCTTATAACAGAGTTGCGCAATAGTGAGCGAAAAAAGAGGAAGGTGTTTGATAGAGTGCTCGTGAAAAGATGAGGAAAAGGCGGGAATTGAGTGCCAAAATGCAATATACATATGTAAATAATTAAGAAGACACCTGGCTGGAACGTCTTTGCATAACTATCATCGAGACACTCCCGGAGAGGTTTCCTAGTCAGAGAATTGTTACCCGATTGAATCGGTTTGAATACTATTTATCCTTGTGCTGCAGACGATATAAAAACATGGTTTTCTAACCTCTAAGATGCCCTCGGCACATCTACATGTTGCATACTATCAGGACCCTTTTCCAAGAGCCGCACTTCCCATTTTGGAAGCTCTGTTACTTATGTTGAACCGTGGTTTAATGTGACACAATGCCTTAGCCTTTGATTCGCACTTTGGCACATCTATATGTTGGATCCTTCAGGACCATCAAAGAAATTCTTGTGTTTTCCCGGTCACCAGCAGCCTCACAACTCAATACGGTAGGTCCTCCAATGATCTCTTACAGTGGTTTTAGGTTGCTCCCTATTTTTCCTGATGAAGGCCCCTATCTAAGGAATCCTCCTCCCCTTCCTAAGCGCCTTGAAACCCTATGGGTATGTAGTGCGCTATACAAATGTTATGACTTGAATTGGCCTGTCCACCATTTCAGGGTCGAAACGTCGACATCTTTAACCGTATCCACCTGTACTGGAGATATTATCCACGTTTAGACAAATTGAAAATACATGGTGGATCTTATAATTGTGGATGATAGCTAAGCAAAGACGTTCCTGCCAGGTGTCTTAATTATTTGTATATATTGGCAACCAGATTCCCCCCTTTTCCTCATCTTTTCACGAGCACACTCTCAAAACCTTCCTCTTTTTCACTGACTATTGAGCAACTCTATGATAAGAAAGAGTATTGTACCCATTTATTTGATATCCGAATTCAATATAAAATCGTGAATTTATTTGCATTTTAAGTGTGTGTTATTAATTTTTGAATCAATTGTGCTTTGTATCATTCAAGCTTTATCTTCTAAGTTCTAGGGGGGGTCAGAGTGTCCCTAACTGCCCTTAATGACTTTTTTAGGTCTTGCCAAGCGTTGTTGCACACATGTGCAGCTCGCTCAGCGAGATTTGTTGTTACTGAGGACTTTTACAAAAAGGCTCAAAGGCAAGCCCCTCCTTTCCATTGGGTAGCGTCAGCATTTATGGTAAACGCTGACTTCCCATTGGAAAGGAGGGTTTTTCGTTGCCTCCCTTTGGCTTTTTGGTCCGGCACACCTGGACTGCCTCGCCTGCTTCACGGCTGTTGTGAAGACTTTTCTTATCTGCTTGTTTATTTAACAAGCAGATAAGAGAAGTCTTCACAACAGCTGCGAAGCAAGCGCGGAGCCCAGAGGCACACGGGGTCACGGGGAGGACAGGGGGATCCTGCAGACTCTGTGTTTTCCTGCAGAGGCAGCAATTACATTTCCCGTCATACCTAAATGCAGTTGTGCACTGATGACGTATTGGCTTGGATTCCAGATACAAAAGTACTCATCCGTCAGCATGTTAAATACTCGCAAGTATTAGTTGCAATCAATGGAGAACATGAACCGAGCTTTCAAGTTATAGCGCATGCATTCCAAATGTATTGAATGTCTCCTTGCATTAATGATAGCTCAGATTGACCCGAATGCGGACTGCACGTGCACACAGCCTAGCCTAACACAACATAACAAAGCCTAGCCTAACACATACTACAGCCTAGCCTAAAACAACATAACATAGCCTAGCCTAACACAATAGCAAAGCATAACAAAACAGCATAACACACCAAAACATAGCATAGCAAAGCACCACAAAACATAGCATAGCATAACACACAACAAAACATAGCATAGCATAACAAAACATAGCATAACAAAAAACAACAAAACATAGCATAGCAAAACAAAACAAAACATAGCATAACAAAAGAGCATAGCATAGCAAAACACAACAAAGCATAGCATAACAAAGCATAGCATAACAAAACACAGAATAGCATAACAAAACACAACAAAGCCTAGCATAGCAAAAAATAGCATAGAATAACAAAACACAGCATAGCATAACACACAACAAAACATAGCATAGCATAACAAAACATAGCATAGCATAACAAAACATAGCATAGCATAACAAAACACAGCATAGCATAACAAAATACAAAAAAACATAGCATTTCATAGCATAACATAAGAAAACATATCACTAAGTTTGATAAACTCATAGTAGCGGGCTAGCTAGCTTTAACGGGCAGTGATTGTAAGCGACTCCGTCAATCCAGAAACCCACTCACCTTTGTTCTTGTATTGTAGTGGCTTTGTTTATTAAACAGTGCCCACATTTAAACTGTTAGCACTTTACTTGTGCAAATTTCAGGGCTCACAAAACTTTGATGAATCGAAATTCACAACTGAGGCTGTTAAGTTCTCGCTCTGTAAAACCCCAAGGGTAAATAAAAAACATTGCCATTTACAATGCGAATAGCTCCAACAAATACAAGACCTATTGTAAAGTACAAAACATTGCCATTTACAATGCAAATAGCTCCAGCTCCAACAAATGCGAGACCTATTGCATTTACAATGCTTGTTTTGTTCCTTACTTCAGGACATGGGGACCGGGTTTTGTAATTGCAGCCGCAATATTTGTCTTCGAGTTGCAACCAGCCAATCAGTGAAAGGATCACAAAATTGGTGGTATTCTGACCCCAGCTGGTCATCATCTGTGTGATGACAGAAAATCGTAGTAGGTGTCAATTTGTAACCGATCTTATGAATAATCATGAGGAAGGTAGGATTGTGAGTAACTATGATTCAGTATTTTGTGAACTGACCAGTTAGTAAATAGGTTTGTTCAAATAATATCATTGGATTTGCAAAAGGTTTTTGCAAATATGGCAACCTTATTTTTGCAAATCTAACATTACTACTTCTGGACACTGTTCTATAGTCACAAACTTTAAATGTCAGGGACAGACATGGCTAACAACATAATTCATTTTCTATTTTTAACCAGAAGAGGGTACAAATTTTATTTTTTTGTTGACATTTTTGTTTTCTGGATTTTTTCTTTTTGGAGATTAAGTAAAATAACAAAGCAGGTTGCTCAATGGACAACCACCTGGTTATCATGAGCGGTAGCACATTGCTTGGTCAAAGATTATTTTGGAACAATGAATACAATACAACACTATTGCTGATTATAAAGTGTTTTTAAGGTTTTTAAACGTTAGTTTGTATGTCATTTCATCACCTAAGTAAATGTTACTTCAACCATTTTGTGTTAGTGAAAATATATTTAAAATATAATTATAGATATGATTGTCACTTAAGACCATAAAAAAGTACCTGTGATGTATACTACCAGGATGTAAAGGTAGAGATAAGCCACCCTGGAACTATTTTACCTCCAATGTAACGACTGCGATGTAACTTAACTGTGATGTAACCAATGGGATGTAACGATAGCACACCGTTGTCACTCGTATTTGTCTTTCTCTGCAGCTTGCCACGAATGGTTGCTTAGTGATGCTGTGGACCTGCTTCCATTCCTGTTGCTACCATTGGCTGGCCCAGAGGAGCTATCAGAAGAGGAAATGGAACGTAAGGAGGCAGGGGCTGGAAAACCTTTTACCTTTCACTAAAACCTTAACAGACCTGTGAGAAAATGTATTACAAGCACTTAATGGGCAGAAAGTAAATGTAAATGTATACTTTTAAAGTGACTCCATCTCGGAGTGTCCTGGCGCTGTATACCGCTTTCCCTGTGAGATTGTCCCTCCTGGGCACCCCCAAGGTGAAGCCAGGCATCCCCGGCGCTGAAGGGGCCGTTGTGGAGATTAAGCAAGCTATTGCCCAGAGTTGCAGAGTGGAACCCATGGTTAGGGTAGGCACCGAGGCGAGAATTATCGAGTCCGCGGACATTGACCCAAGACCCTGCTGGCTCAGGAATTGAACCCTGGTCCCGGGCCAACCTCTGCTTCCGGGTCTGCCGCTTCTAATCAGTGAGCCACACTTCTCCACAAGAAAGTAGAATCTACAGTATAAAGGCACTCCTTAGGCGCGTTTATGTTCTATGGTCCTTTATACGAGCGCCTGTACAGACACAGGTCTTAGATGTTGGAACTGTTGGTTCTTCCTTATACATGTCTATTGGACTCAGATCTTAGACATTTGAGAAAGCTTGGCCATTCCTCCAATTACATGGTTTATACATTTCTTGTAAGATCAAAGGTCAAACATCAGAAAAAGCTTTTAAATTACAGAAGTAATGGCTAATGGGTTCAGCCACAGATATTTACACCTTTAATCAGGTTTGGTAAGGCTCATGAGCTTATGCATGTGAAATGTTCAGCGTTGGTGCAACTGCTTGTTGTTATAAATGTGTTGGATTCACGCACTTAAGATTAGAGATTGTAGAGCGTAATATTTACAAATTAGCAAAGTTGTTTGTGATTGCACATTTCTCATGGATTTCCTCATTAAGTGCTGGGGGTATTGTATATGTTCACCTATATACATTAGTCCCGTTATTCAGATTTTACACAGGTCTGCACACCATAGATCAGAAAAACATCCATCAGATTACAGATTGTGAGTGTGCGCACAATAGACGTTAGCAGTATTCCTGATGGTAGTAAGTTGTTTAGAAACTTACACTGTAAAAATGAGACCTTTTTCATGTTGGTGGTGATGCGGGCTCAAGAACATATAGAGCTAATCGGTGCTGCTCCTATATTTTACAGTTGGTTCATCATGCTCTGGGTGTGGCCTAGCAATGATTTCTGTACAGGTGGAACACATCTGTGATTTTAATGCTTCTCTCCCTTTGAATGGATCATGGAAGAGGTTGAATAAACGGCTGAAATTTGGTGGTCGGGTTCGTTATTAGTGATCTAGCCTGGACATGTGAAGACGTCAACAAGGGCCCTCTTCCACATTTAGGGGATCAGATCCTTCACCGTTTGGCTCCGATGAGCCACTCTTCCACTACTGTAGCCTGACCCGGTCGGAGAGGTAGAAAATAATTCTCTCATAAGCTGGTTGAAAGTAATGGACACATTTTTCAGAATTTTGACACTTAATTTGGCAAACATCTTTCATAAACAGATGTATGCTGCAAATGCCCATAGGGTTATCTTTGAGCTAGTTGAAGTCGAAGTCGTTTTAAGAGACACTTTCCAACTGGGTAGGTGGGACTTGTTTCAAGACTTGAGAAGGATTGGGTTGGTGAGCCCTTATTGGGATTTTTGTTTATGGCTGATTGTTTGTTGATCTTTTTACAGGAGTGTTTTTAAGTGATGTGTTCTGACTAGATGAGTCTAGATAGCCAGCCCACATTGGGTTGTACTGAATCAATTTTTTGGGGGTTTGGAAGTTTGGTCACTGTGTCTCACGTGTTCTTGTTTAACAAAATATTCAGCTTTGTTTTCTCACAGTACTTTCAACATTTAATAATGATTCCCATTTTATTCTGCTCTGATCCCGTTTTTATGAACCATGTCTCTTGAATTTGAGGAAATGATCTTGGTGCAAGTTGATGTCGCTTAAAGACAGGCAATGTTGTTACTCAACTTAGTGGGACTAAGTTTAGCGACACTGAAGAGATGAAATAATGAGTCAACTATGCCAGGTTCACATTGGATCCAAATCACTGCACTAGATTCTTAACCTGTCTCACAAGTGAGCGATTGGAGTGTAATGTCCAGTCGTCGTTTTGGAATCCTATATTCATTCATAGCCACTTACGACAAGTTTTGTTTCTTATCCAGAGCTTCCTCTAGATCTGCAGTACTTGCCAGAAGACAAGAAGCGGGAGAATGATCCAGATATCCGCAAGATGCTGGTCGAAGCTGTGACGCTGGTATGTGAATTTCTATCTTGTGCTGTTGTAGCATGCACCATCTGTTTGAGTGGGTGATGGAGCGATGAGGTTCCACGTGACCTTTGAGGCACAGCCAGACCCTGTGTGCTCCTATAGAGCTTATGTTTGATATTGACATGTATACCTAATAGGGTCATGTGCCTTTCCCTAATACAACGTTCAGCTAAATCTATCCTGATAATCTTGGAATTAATTTCCTTTAAATGGTTAAACATCTCCAGTTCCTCAAACCATTATCAGCGATTTGAAAGACATTCGTTCACTTAATTAGATAAAGCAAGTTCACATGCTGCTTGCAGTACCTAAACCCAGATTCCTGATTTGGTCAAAAATGCATACTTTCAGTCACAATATAATACCTTATTTTGAAAGTGGCTAACACCACAGTTTCTTTTAATTTTCACTGCAGGAAACCGACATTGCGATTAATCGGTTCCTAGGAGCGATGGACCTTGGTACCAGAAAACAATATTTTGAACATTGCTCTTTTGAGAACCAAGGCTTCAGTGTAACACTAAGTAGTGGACAGTCACTTGGTTGCAGACAGAGGAGCCATAGATAGCTTGAGTCTTTGCTTGAGTCTTTGCAGAGCCTTCAATTGTTTTAGGAGCAATGGTTGCAGGTTCACTTAGAGGAAAGCGCAGCAACCCATTATAGCCATTAGAAATATATTGATATCATTTTATTTGGTTCAGCTGAACTCAGAAAGCAGCCTAAACTCACATGATTTGTACCTCTTCCTCCTCACCCACTAAAGGCGAAAACACACCACCTAAAAATCAGACTTTTTATTCCAGCAGGGCTCCTATATGCATGACAGGAGCCACTTCAGGGACAAAATGTCCATGGTGGCAAGTGGCCATGCTGCAGCAACATTGTGGATGAAATTTCATGAATGTGGGTACTAGAAATCTACTTTAAAGCAGGGCCACATTTCCACAGAACATGTTAAAAACAAGAACTGTGTAAGAGCTGGTAGCACTGTGTACTGGGATAAAGATGTTCTAACTCTGATTTGAGAGTTAAATAAGTAATGTATATTTTTTGTATTCCTTTGTACTAACGGCGCAAAAAGTGCACATTAAAAAATGAATCCGCAAACAGGAGTTTTAAAATGATTTTCTGTGCAGGACTATTATGTTTGATATCATAGTCCTGCATTGAGGGGGACACTGCAGGAAATGGTGACTCCCAGAAAACCCTGAACTAGCCGACTGGCCAGACACCATTTATAATTTCTATTCTCATAAAAGGAGAGCAAGAGAACCCCTACCCACTTGCTTTCTCCCAAAAACACGATTGACACACGAGCAAGTGGGCGAAATAGGAAAAAGAAGACCGACGTCCAAAGAGGATGCTACTTCCTAGGGACGCCCAAGTATCAAAAGATATTGAAACAGACGCCTCACTCACTTTATTGTGACATGCTTCATCATTGGCGCCTAACCATACCCTGGTAGGATGGACCCACCAGGCCTGACTCAAACAAAAGAATGGGAGTTCCTAGATAAAATCTTGCTGAATAAGCAAGGATCCAGATAGAGAGTAGAAAGTCTAAAAAAAAAACCAAAGAATGTCTTTATTTGTAGGTTAACTGGGGTATACGTTACAAGTTTTTTAGGGTTCTTATTGAATCTAATTGTTCAGTTAACCCTAATTTAGCCAGGGTGTGGCCAGGCGCCAATGATGAAGCATGTCACGATAAAGTGAGTAAGGCCTCTATTTTAATATCTTTTGATACCTGGACATGCCATGGCAGTAGCATCCTCCCCCCCCCAATATGATGACATTGGGGTATACCTGATTGGCATATTTAGTTTACTTATAAGTCCCTTGTAAAGTGGTATACCATATACCCAATCAATCAATCAGCTGGTTGGTAAAGCACTACTACTCCCCCAAAATGGTCTTGAGGTGCTGAGGGGGGGTGCAGCTCCCAGACATTCACTGTGATTCGTCAAAGAGCCAGGTCGTGAGGTCCTGCATGAACAGGAGAGTGTTGGTGTCTCCCGGAGGTGGAGAGGGAGGGTGTTCCATGCCTTGACCACGAGTAAGGAGGCGGCAGTGGCTTGTGGGGTGATGAATGTCGGTGATGGAGTTAGCGAAAGGTGCGTGGGGTCTGGGGGTGTCTGTAGATGAGTGTGCCTCGGAGGGTGGTCGTCCGGTTGGCCTGTATCTTGAAGTGCAGATGTGCCATCAGGTCTGTGGGCCCGTCGGTGTGGGTGCTCAGTCGGAGGTTGGATTTGTGCACGATGGCGATGCCTCCTCCGGGGCGGTCCTTCTGGGTGATCTTGGATCCTTCAGGGATGGCGATCGCGATGTCGGGTCACGAGGCGGTGTTCGTCCAGGTTTCTGTAAGGAAGTTGACGTCGGGCGAGGTGCTGTTGAGGAGCTCCCAGATGTCTGTGGAGGGAGCGAGCGTTGAGGAGAATGCCTTGCAGGATTTGGGGTATGGTGGAGTTGTGATGGGTGGGTTGGGGTGGGTCCAGGGTCCTGGTGAAGGCGGAGAGGCGACAGTGGCGGCAGGTGAAAGGTCTGTGGGTGTCGATAGGAGAAGAGCAATTGCAGTTGTCCTGGCCGGTGTTGATTGCGTGGAGGACTGAGGTGTTGCAGCTGCCATTAAGTAGGGGGAGGGTGGGAGAGCTGGGGGGGGGCGCAAGAGCACGCTGGAGTGGGTGGGTCCGCGGGGGCAGTAGCGGCAGGAAAAATGGTTAAAAAAGCCTGAAAAGAGAAGGCAAACAACTCAGAATCAGGAGGAGGGGAAAAAGGAAAAGGCAGAAAGGGCAAAAAGGCAGAGAACAGGAAAAAATGGAGCAAGGCAAAAGACAAAAGGGCAGAAAGGTAAGGACAGGCAAAAAAGGAGCAAGGCAAAAGACAAAAGGGCAAAAAAGCAAGGATAGGCAAATCGGAGCAAGACAGGAGGAAGAGAGAAAGGCAAGAATAGGCAGAGAAGGCAGATGGCAAGGACCCGGGCGAGGCATAGAGGCCTTGAACACAGGTCAGAGCAGCGCTGGGGGCAGAAGCACTCACGACGGAGCTGCGCGAGGGAAGAGCAGTTTCCTGATCAGGAGGTCCAAGGTCTTGCTCACCCTATTGTGCAGCGGGCACCATTAAGTAGGGGTCAGGGGAGGGCTCGACAGCTGGGTGGGGGAGCAGGAGCACACGGGAGGTGGTGGGGCCACAGGAGCAGCAGCAGCTGTAAAACGAGCAGGGAAAAAGAGCGGAAATGGCTAAAAAAGGCTGAAAAGAGAAGGTCAAAGGCACAGAATAAGGAAGAGGAAGAAAAGGGCAAAAAGGTAGAGGACAGGAAAAAAAACTGAGCAAGGCAAAAGCCAAAAGGGCAGAGAGGCAAGGACAGGCAAAAAAGGAGTAAGGCAAAAGACAAAAGGGCAAAAAAGCAAGGATAGGCAAAAAGGAGCAAGACAGTAGACAGGAGAAAGAGAGAAAGGCAAGAATAGGCAGGCAGCGAGGACAGGAGCGAGTCACAGAGGTCTCGAACACTGGTCACAAAAGCTCTGGGGGCAGAGGAACTCACGACGGAGCTGCGCTGGGGAAAGCAGTTTCCTCACCAGGAGGTCAGAGATCTTGCCTCTGAGTTGAAATCTAAATGCTACTAGTGTGCCTGCAGCACTGGTTGTTCCACCCACACAAGTAGCCTTTCAAACCTGTCTCATGCCTACCATTGCAAGGCCTGTGTGTGCAGTTTACTGCCACATTGACATGGCATTTAAAATCAATTGCCAAGCCGTAAACTCCCCTTTTATTACACATATTTCTTTCCTAAGGTGGTATGCCCTAGGTAGCCCTAAGGGCAGGGTGCTGTATAACTAAAAGGTAGGACATGTACTATTAAGTTTCCCCCGTCCTCTATTTTGAACGGTATGTCTCATGGGGTTAGAAACTATTCTTTCAACACAAACTTATTGTGAATATGGTAAATGTTGTTTAAAAGGTAATTGATGGAAACTGGATTCTTTCATCTATTTGGTTGAGTTCAGCCAAATAGATGAAAGAATCCAATTTACATTTGACATTCAGTCAGAATAAATCACCTTTTTCGACGTGTGAATCAAGAAAACCCTAAACATCCTGGAAACAGACATTTTCAGAAAGAAGACCGATAGGAATAATACCTTACACTATAGCAGTTTCCATCAACAACCTTTAAAACAACATTTACCATATTCACAATTAATTTTTGTCAAAAGAATAGTTTCTAACCCCATGAGATGTACCGTTCAAAATAGAGAAATGTTGTTTTGATTTACGCAGAGGCTACCAAAAGAATGTTCTAGACCAAGCAGAACTTAGGACCCAAAACACATCAAGAGAAAATCTAATGATAACTAGACCTAAACAACCTCAGAATCGAATCAATCAATCAATCAATCAATGACATTTATAGAGCGCGCTACATACCCGTAGGGTCTCAAGGCGCTGGCATGGTGGTAGTTACAAAATTCCAGTGGCGGCTGGTGACCTTCAAAAGTGGCGAGGCATAATCCTTGGCTGGAATTTCAGTAAGAGAGACTGGAGTTGTCTCTGTGGGTTTGCTCACACTCGCTTGCATTCATTCTTTCTCTCTCGTTCAGTCTTATTCACTAAATTTCATTCTCATATCCACTCACTTTTGCTTACTCTGACTGATTTAGTCTCATTCATTCTCACACTGATCTACAGCCTCATTCATTCTAACTTACTCTACCTCAATTCTATTAATTTGTATTTACTCAGTCTCACTGTAACTCACTCAGTCTCATCCAGTCTCAATCATTCTGACTCACTCATTCTCACTTATTTGTATTCAGTCTCCCTCTGACTCACTTGTTCGCCTGACGCACTCAGTCCAGCTGATTCTAAATCGTTCAATCTCACTTACACTAACTCAGTCTCACTCATTGACAGTCAGTCATTCTCTCACAGTCCCACTCTTCCTCACTGATTCAATCAGTCCCACTCATTCTCGTTCACTCAATATCAATCTGATTCACTCATTCTCACTCATTCATGACCATTCACATCATTTTCACTCCTCCTGACTCAATGTCAATAGTTCTCTGACTCACTCAGACTGTGACTCACTCGGTCTCACACGCAGCAACTCAGTTGCCCTCACTGTGATCCTCCCTCACTCATTGACACTCATATGCACTCTTCCTATCACCCACTCCTTCACTACCACCCTCTCACTTTCACACACACACGGTCACACCAGCATTTAAGCATATCCCGGTACAAAAAATAAAAAATTGACCCCACCACCATTGCTCCTTTGTATGCAATGGAAGCAATAATTTACAACACTGAAGGACCCCTATGTGTAACTACTACAGCAGTATATTTAATAGCATAAAGTAGGGCCACAGTGTATACAAATCATTTTATACTTTACATAAACTACATCTATAATATAAACATATTATGCAAATATGTGCCATCGTAAAATGCATGATAAGCATGTTCCAGCAATCATCAGTGCCTCTTATGACCCATTTACAACAGAATTCGGAAGGTACAATCCCCTGTATACACCTGAAAACCATCGGGCCCCTCAGAACAGACACCAGGCCAAAGATACAAAAGGTGTCTTGCGATCCTCGAGACTCTACAGCATTCACCCTACCTCAAAAGTGTGTCTTTGTGTAAACAGTGAAGGGCAAATGAGAGTATCACTACTTTGCTATATCACAGTCACATCCCACATTCTTCTATCCGTACACATAAAAGAAATCTGAGAGGGTTTTGAATAGAAAAGATCAAGCATGCAACCTCCCAGAACACTAAGTAGTTTATCTATCTTTGTTTTCTGTGCGAGTTCGTTCCTAAAGTACAATGTTCAAGGAAATAACCGCCCAGTAACGAGCAGGAGCCTTGAATACAGTGTTTGAAGGGTTCATGCAAACTGCTGAACATTAAACAACTGACAAAGGCCTTATGCTCACGTAAAAGCGGCTATCAGCTTACAAAGAGTACAGCAGAAGTTTGTTAAATAATAAAAAACTATCCAATGCCATTCTATTGAGGAACTGTAGCTGCTGCAGGACACTCTGCCATGCACGTGTTAGTTGCTCCCTGACTATTCTCACAAGGGAGTTTAGTCGGAAGTCACTGTCCAGCTGAGATCACGATCTAAGAAGCGAGAGCAGTGCACATGAGCTTGAGTACATAGCTGCCAAGGTTTCAGATTGCTCTGTGTGACATATTCATAATTTCAGTGTAATTATGAGTGACATTTCAATGACTGTGAATGACACTATCTCCGTCCCCACTGACTAGTGTCACCCGACTATCTCCAGCCCGGCCCAAACATAGCTGCCAAGTTTTTAGTACACACGAGTACCATTTCTATGTTTTCAAGAGAGGTATAACTGATTTTCACATCTCCTGTGCAACACCTTTAGTGATACCTTATAAGGAGCAGTGGTTTAAGAAAATGTTTGGTACAAAACAAAAAAAAAATTTTTTAGTAAGTGCAGTGTGGTACCTGGAGTAAATACACCACTCACACCTGACGTGATTTGGGAAGTTGCCCTGACCCTTTCCAACCATACCATACCATACCTTCTTGTAAAATATTTTAGTAGCATCTAATAAAATTCAGCTGGTAATCTATACCAAATGACAGCTGTCTTATCTCAGTGTCGGCCTGTATATACCCTTTTGATCTGTAAATTAGAAATACATTTTGCTGTAAAAAAAATTTACACTAGTTTGGTATTTGAATTCAGTTTCACAATTGATACCCATTACCTAAATTATTGACAGCAGTTTTGCGATCTCCCAACCAAATTGTTGCTGCTGGCTGGCCATATCCTCACGCTGGGTTGGGTTGTCTCCCAGGTACAACACCGACAAACAGGGTGGTAAGTGGCTGAAACAACTGTCTACTTACAGTGATGGTTTTCCCCAGAAGCGTGATTGGCACGTCGGTGACTCGCACTGCAATTGGGCTGCTGGGTGCTCATGCCACGAGTGAGCTACCCCTACGGTAGACTTCTGTCCAGGCTGCTGCTCCTGTCCTCACGGAGTCCTGGCAGCCGGCGCTGTAAACCGACAGTGACGCCGGTCAGTCATGGCTCTCCATTAACCCGTCCACTGCACTTATTCCCTCTGCCGGCTCGGAAATTCTAACTGAAGAATGAATGCTGCGGCGGCCTTGATTATAATGGCCTACAGCACTGAGCAGAGTGTGGACGGACCATCACGTGGGAGCAAAAGCGACACTGCCCCATAATATGCGGCCGCCTTGGTGCCTTAAGTTTCTGAAGAATAAACTCCCGCTTTCGGAGCCAGCAGGATCAGGATGTCATGTGACACACCCCCACGGAGCCCAGCTATTAAGCAAGGGACATCTCTAAAGTGCGCGGCACCGCAGCCGCATGTGATACATTATAGCAGAGAGCCTGGGATTGGCAAGCTTTAGCTTAGCTGAGAATCACAGCCTCAAGACCACAGAAGCTGCGCTGCACGCCGGTGCAAGCAGAGACCACAGGCTGTGCCTGCAGCCAGATGCCACACTCACGTTTCCAGCCATCAGTAATGTACACCTGAGACTGCCATTATGCGTGACAATGCATTTCAGTGCGGTGATGCGGAGCACCACACTGAAATGCACTAGCGTCACGCCTGATGCGTGACACTTAGCAGGACTGTGAGTACCAGGTCTCTAGTTACATCCCTCACCCTGCCTGCCCGGACACAAGCGCGCATTAGTGCTACCCGGTCACTCACCATAATTTTATTTTTACAGGTCTAAATGGCGCCAGCTCCTTCCAATGGGACGGAGTTAAAACTGAAACTTTGAAGTTCGAGCCTGCGCAGTCGCAGACTCGAAGTTTCAGTGGCTGCTATTTCAGCCCACCTTTTCCTTGCTCTGTTACAAGTGGAGAAATGGTGGGGTGAAGGGCTGATTGGCATGTAGCCATGGGCACTGCAGGGCTTTAGTCTGCAGCACCTGTATCAACCTTGATATGCAACGCTTTAAACGTCACAGATAGGGGAGGCACAGAGGCGTGCCAGGGGCCCGAGGCCAGGGCTGGGGGTTTTAACAACCCTGGATAATCTCTGATGACTGGTGTAGGTGCTGTTGTGCGCCTGCGCCAGCAATTAGTCTGTGCTACATCAAGCTGCCTCAGGCAGCTGCTGGACAGCGTTTTTTGTACCAAGAGAGAATAATAGTTATTTATTATTCACTCTTTGTATACTAGAAATTAAAATGGTCCAGAAAACTAGGACGACGTAGCCCTGGAGCTCTTATAGGCGAGCCGCACCTGCAAAATTCTCAACCCTGAGCCTAGCTTACAAAAAGATTGTGAAAAAACACTGGACAATTTTAAGGATGGCACCAGATTTCAAAAACTTATTCGTTCAGGAACCCATTTTTGCTTTCTAAAGAGGCAAAAAGATAGGAGAAATCCTAAAAACCAAAGTAGACAATGCTCAAACCATCACAGCTAAAGGTACACTTCCATGTCACAACTGCCACAATATCATTCCAGGAACAGTGATTTCACACCCCAGAAAGGGTACTAATATCAAATTGAGTCATATCAACCTGTGACTCTATGAATTACATTTACCTTCTGAAATGCCTGTGTGGAAAAGTTTGTTGGGACGACAGAAAGAAAAATAAAGACTAGGATTAACGAACACAAACGCAGTATACAAACAAAAAATACCAAGTCCATCGTAGATTGTCACTTCATAGAAGAAAGACACAACATCAGTAAACTAAAATTTCTAGTTCTAGAAGTCGTCACCAAAATAGAAGGTAAAAACAACAGTAACTTTTTGTTACAAAGAGAACATTTCTGGACAAATTACCTCGAAGCTCTCAGACCTCATGGACTAAATGAAAGAATGGAATTCTTATGTTATTTGTAATTTTATTTTTCTACCAGTGAATGTAAACGTATACCCTTTGGTTAACATCTATTTTACATTATTTTCTACACACCATGTTCACGATATTTATAATTATGCTTTTGCTTATAATCCTTGTAATACCATTACCACCAGTCGAACTCATTAGGTTAAAAAACCGTGGTATTCTCGTAATACAATATACATTGTTTTATCAACCATTTCAACATGGCCGCCGCCACCGTTTTGAGCGGTAGTCCTACAGCACTGTTCATCACGCAATCACCCAGCCATAAGTTAACCTCGCAAGAAATGGCACACATTTCATTTCGGCGAGACACCAGCAGGTATCCGTCAATGCAACCCCGAGAAAAATAGCAAAACCCTGCCATAGAAGGTACGGCCGCACACAAGCGCACTTTTGAATAAAAGCAATCAGTTAACTTACGGGGATGAATTAGAATCACATAGTTTGCCGTTTGCTGTTCACGGCTATAGCAGGGACTCACGAGTGCGCGAATACTTTTAACTAACAGCGGCCCGTTAATCCACGCATTAAAGCTTGTTACTTGCTATATGCGGCCTATCACAAAGCATCACGAACAGTCAACGCACGCCGTAACACCACCTAACATTACAGCACTAGCATTGATATCGTGAAAGAACGCATCAATGACCACAGATAAGAACATGTCAGCACCACATCACAGATTTCAATGAAACCCATAGAACAGAACCATGGTTCACCCGGGGTTACTGGTCAGATTCATTCATCAAATCATGTTTTCATATTATTATTTTCTTTTATATAATTGTTATTTTATTAAAGAGGAAGAACTTGTACACAAGGCAATAAGACAATGCATTCGGACATGTGTTTGAGGAGGGAGACTGCGGTACAGTATAATACAAACATCATTAATGCAAGGGGGGGGGGACCAGTGAGCAGACAAAATCAGTGATAATAAAAGCTACACAAGATTTGGAATGCCGGATCAGGGGAAAATGGGAACCTCTGGGGTCTCAACAAATGGAGGCATGCATACATTTCCACGGTAGGAGTTCCACTTTCTACAAATTTTATTCAATTTCCTGGGTCTACCCCGTGCCACATACACCGTCTTCTCCCTGAACATACACCAGTCCATGTTCTCCTTCCATGCCAAAACCGTGGGCGGCCGTTGGGAGCCCCACAACTGTGCGATGTCTCTCTTAGCAATCATATTCCCAAGGGTCGCCACCTGCGTCTGTGCCACATCATAGTCATTCGGTTCCCAGACATTCAACAGGCAACGTCTAGCTTCGGGCAATAATGCCACCTCCGTGACTCTTTCCATCACAGCATGTACACGATTCCAGAACAACATCACCTCCGGACACTCCCAAATTATATGGAGGAAGGTCCCGACCAGTCCACAAAGACGCTTACATAACCCATCTACTGAGTAACCCATATGAATCAAGCGCGGGCCAGTGACATATATCCGATGTAGGATTTTAAGTTGAACGAGTCAGAGACGGGCCGGAATTGCGACCTCCTTAGGAGAGGATAGCGCCGACTGCCAGTCCTCGTCATCCAACTCTACTGAGCCGCACCAACAAATCTGTTCGATTATTAATCAGTTTCTTATATATCAAGGAAATAGTGCTGTCGGGCACGTAGCCGTCAAGCACCCGATCTTCTAGTGGGGAGGATTCGGGGATATCAGAACCCGCAGCAAAAACCGAACTCAATGCGTGGGTAATCTGTGCATAACGGAAAAATTCCCTATCACTCAGCTCATACTCTACCTTTAGTGCCTCGAAGTTCTTGATTTTACCCTTGACCCACAGATCACTCACCCTACTAATACCAATCAT
The DNA here is from genome assembly GCF_964263255.1 of Lissotriton vulgaris. Lineage (NCBI taxonomy): Eukaryota > Metazoa > Chordata > Amphibia > Caudata > Salamandridae > Lissotriton > Lissotriton vulgaris. Next base: position 2,047,762,275 of record NC_141691.1, read on the forward strand.
ATCCCACTTTTCGAATCCCTTCGTCTTCCACAGGCAACCCAGTCTTTCAGATGCGTAAAGCGGAGTCGCACGGGTCAGTCGATCTCTCCATCCCATTGCCGCATTCGCATCATGCCACACTCGTACCGCTATCTTGGTGGGTCCTGAGAGTTCCCTTCCCGCTGCTTTGGAATAAAGAGCCCTGTTATAGTCCCCACCCGGTAGCAAAGACTTATCCATCTCAAATGCAGGGTTAGAGGCTGGTCCATACATTCCATGATTAATCGCTCCCAACTGAGAAGCCCAATAATATCGCCTGATATCCGGAAGTGCTATACCTCCGTCGTACCAGGGAAGCGTGAGCTTGGCGAGGGCAATACGCAAGCGTCCATCCCAGATCAGTCGTCTCTGCAGACTCTCCACCTCCCGAAAATAACTCACCGGAATAACATCAAACGTACTCTGGAGCACGTATAGAAATCGCGGTAAGGACATCATTTTAAAAAGGGCAGTGCGCCCAAGAGGTGAAAGCGGTAGCCTGAGCCAGCCCGCAACGTCAGATTTTAACCTCTGAAGAGGAGGGAGCAGATTACGATCATAACGAGCCACGGGATCTAAAGTTATAAAAATCCCCAGGTACTTAAATCCCGTCTGTGACACCTGGATGGGACATCCGCGCGGTAAAGGGGGGGGTATCACCTGAAAGCACATACACACAGGACTTGGACCAATTGATCACAAGGCTGAAATTACGTCCAAACGAGGTGAGCACATCAAACAATACATTCAATGACTTACGAGGGGACGTGAGGTACAACGAAATGTCGTCTGCATAGAGCGATATGCAATCCTCGAATTCCGGGGTCCACTGAATACCCTTCATCGAAGGCTCCCATCGCAGCCAGGCAGCCAGAGGCTCCAGGGCAAGGGCGAAAAGAAGTGGGGACAACGGACAGCCCTGCCGCGTACCCCTCCCAAGAACAAAAGGCTTAGACACTCGACCATTCACTACCACTTGCGCCAGCCGCTCTTCGTACAAAAGTTTCACCCAGCCAATAAAACCAGGACCGAAACCAAATTTCGCAGGAGCGGCCCAGAGGTACGGCCACTCCACCGTATCAAAGGCCATTGTAGCGTCCAAGGAAGCCAAAATGGCCGGCTCACGCAGCGACGCCGCCCTCGCGAGAACACCGTGCAAGCGCCTCAGGTTAAGTGCTGTATTGCGGTGTGGGATAAAACTGGACTGATCCGGGTGGATCAAGTCGCTAATAACTTTTATCAAGCGGTTTGCCAGTAACTTAGAATCTTTGGTTCGGCGTTTAAGAGCGAAATGGGCCTGTAGGACGAACAGCGATCCCGCGGTTTCCCCTCCTTATGAATCACCACAATGGTAGCAAGACGCTGATCACGAGGAAGGGAGCCAATGTCTCGCGACTCTAGAAACATATCACGGAGATACGGCGCAATTTTACAGGGCGCAACTTGTAGAGCTCGATGGGAAGACCATTAGGGCCCATAGCTTTGCCCGAGCGCACAGAGCGAATAGCGAGGGCCCCCTCGTCAGCTGAGAATGCAGCGTCCATTAGGTCCCCATCTGAATCCAACAGGCGAGGCAATGCAATGTCACGCAGCAACATGTGGGAGTCTTCCTCCGGTCTATCGGAGACTGGGGAATACACATTTCGGAAATGTTCCGCGAAACACTCGACGATCTCAGTCGGGTCAGTCACACACACTCCATCAAGTTTCTCAATCACAGGAACCACACGACTCGCCCTCTCCTTTTTATCCAGCCAAGCAATCAGTTTCCCTGCCTTATCTCTCACATCATACAGTCTGCCCTGTTGCTCTCTACTCATGACTTTAGCAGCATCCATCACCAGGGCCGTATAATCCAGTTGTTTGAGGCTGAGGGCATGAAGCTTGTTACGAGTCACACCTAGTTCCAAATCCATTCTAGCTCAGTTATTTCAGTCTCTAGGCGGACCACCTCCTCGTTTTTACTTTTCTTAGCACCAGCGATTAACAATAATGCCTGTCCTCGGATGACAGTCTTAAATGCCTCCCACAGTGACACAAGAGAGGACACGGACCCCTCGTTCTCAGCAAAGTACTGATCCAGGGACTTAATCAACTCAGCACGAGTTTTGGGGTTGCAAAGATACCAGGGATTGATCGGAACAACCCATCCCTCGGCACCCGCACTAGTGCCGATCTGGAGCCACAGTGGGGAGTGATCTGATATACCCCGGGCCAGATGCCTAATCTCCCTAACAGAGGAGGCCTGCACCGCCGGCATCAAAACATAGTCAAGTCTAGAGAGACTGCCATGAGCCCCGGAGTGGAAGGTGTATTGTACCTGTCCCGGATGCATCAACCTCCAACAATCTACCAAACCCAATGTCTCCAAAAACCCACTTAACCAAGACTGTGACCTAGTGAGGTTTCTGGGGGGGTAGCGATCCACATTACCGGAGACAACCGAGTTGAAATCTCCGCCCATCACCAGGATACCATCCGGAAGCCCCAGTACCACACGACCAAGATCAGAAAAAGTCGAAGCCTGTAGACCAGGCGGGACATATACAGAAATCAGCGAGACAGTCCTCCCCTCCCACCTCCCTGTAAGAGCAGCGTAGCGCCCCCTGTTATCAAGGATCATTTTGCCTATTTCCAAGGGGAGAGAGTTTTTGACTAGGATGCCCGTACCCCTAGAACCAGTAGTGAACCCAGAGTGCAAAGCAAGACGATATCTTTGCCAATTCATGGCGTGACAAGTGTTTCCAATCCAGTGCCTTTCCTGCAACAACACAACATCAGGGGAGAGGCGTCTCAGCAGTTGCAACACTACTCCCCGCTTTATCCTATCCCCCAACTCATTGACATTCCAACACAGTAGTTTCAACCCCGTGGCCCCCCCCCCGCCCCAATCCCGGAAATGAACGCAGAATCCACTCCATAGCGAACACAGTACCCAGATCCAAGAATAAAACAATACGTTGCCTTGAGAAAAAATGACATGTATATAGCCTGACCCCTGAATGGCTGCCAGGACTCAAAGGTGCACAACTTAAAGAATAAACTCTTATTCCATTTCAAGCATTTCAATTTATATTTCAACCTTTGTTACTTTGTTCTTTACATACTCAGTTGGCATATTAATCATAACCAAAAATCAATTATCAAACAAATTCATTAACATGATGACATAAATCAAAACAAGTTCAAAACGTTAAATACATCAACCCAATGCATTTCGGGACCTAACGGCCCCTTCGTCAGGGGTCTATTAAAGAAAAGGAAGAAAGAAGAAAAAGGAAAACGTATTACTCTTGATGCTTGTGAGTTTCACAGCTACTTCAAATAACCAATACTACTTGTTAATTTACAGTTTACATTATACCTCATTCTCTGAGATAGAATCCTTTATAGTTTTGTGGATTCTAGAATTACATGCTTATTTATGTAGTTTAGCTTAACATTTTTTACGGGCATTCATGTTATTTAAGTAATGACATTGGTACCCTAATTGATTTGGATATTCAGTAAGGAAAGCAGTATTTTATTATATATGAAATTATTCTTTAGATTATCTATGCGTATCTTTTGGTTGGCCTTTTTCTAAGCTCACCTGTAGATGTCCTAGGGTTGTTCTTATTTGTGGATATTTTATCTATTTATGGAAAAAATAAAAAATATGTTTACCAAGCGGTTAGCATAAAATCTAGCTCTTACGGGTTCTACCGATACATTCACAATGCGTTACCTGCGAGCCTAAGCATGTGGCGTCGGTCTCGCTTCTACAACCAGATAAAATTGTGCTGTAAAAAACAAGGAGGAAAGGAACCAATCAAAGGTAGCACACATACCGAACAAACGAATTAAATGTACGTTACAGTGTGCAGCACCCACACACATTCATTGAGAAAAAATGAAACATACACAACCCCCCACCACCCCCCAACATGGACCCGTTACAACACCCCCCACCCTGTACCCCTGCGTTACTCAGAAGCCACCCCAACTTGCAGTGTGCCTGTCGCCCTAAGATTAAACTAGTCTACAAAAAGAAACCCAGAGGAGGAAAGAGTCCCACTCCCCCCGCCACCCTCGGGTATGCCACCATAAATCACATAAGTATGAAAGACATCAAACTAAGCTGTATGGTATGTTAATTGTTAGGAAATCAGGAACTACATTGTCATTCTTGCTCCGGCACGCCACCCTCTGCTCCACCCGAGTGCTCCGTTCGATCGCTCCGCATTGGTAATGTATCCAGCCAGTCACTCACTTTCTCGTGACGATTGTAGGAAGGTGGATACCTGACTATGGTTGCCCCAAACTTTTTGCCTGGTGTTTTGCTGGTTTTCTGACTTAGTTGACCTAGGGCCTGCTATTCAGGACCCCAGGCCTACTGCTCTCTCTGTAAAATGGATTCCATGTACCTTAGGTACATATCCAATTGGTACTGGGCCACCTTATCAGACCCTGTAACTCAGGGCATAGGTGTACCCAGGGCCTACCAGGGGCTGCAGCATGTATTATGCCACCCCTGGCTGGCCATCTAAATCTGACACAACTGGCTGCACGACAGCTGGGGCAAGGTGGTGTAATCACCCTTTGCTTTAGATATAGTATACCTATTTCTAACCCTAAAATGGACACACAGATTCCTATCAGTCACTCCTATGGCAGGCCTTAACAATCCTGAAGGCAGAGTGCTTGGAATCGTGTGAGATGGTGCTCTGGCATGAGCTGAGCCCGTTTGCAGCTTGCGGAACCAAGTCCTAATAGCTGTTCCATGATAACGCATACCATATACTCTTAAGTGCATTATAATCCTCGCGGTTATATGCCAACTCTGGTATTGCTGTATCAAAACATGTCGAGTAAGGTGTCATACGAATTGGAATACTAACCCCTCACCAATTCTGGCGACGGGGTTAGCATTCCACCCTTCTAGAGGGACACGACATGTATGTAACTGTGAACCCCGGTTAAAGTTAACTCGAGCCTCAGCATCACAAAATGGATGCTGCCACCACAGACACAAGTCTGACCCCCTGCAGCTGGGAGTCCTTCCAGCGAGGGGAGCTTGGACAAAGGGTTTCCTGTCAGGGGCGGTGCTAGCACCATCCCAGACAGGGTTTTGTGTATCCTGGGTAGGCAGGGCTTTAGAGGAAGGTGACTGCAAGTGGCACCCCGGTGCTCACTATGCATCTGCCGGCTAGAACCAGTTCCAGGGGCACACCAGCCCCTGAGCTGGGGAAAGCCCGGCATGGGAGAGGGGTGTAACCACCCCCCTTCCTGGTCCCACCCATGTGCAGGACCTAGTCGCGTGCCAGCCCCTTTTCCTAGTATAAAGATAGGAGCGGGCCCCCTTCCAAATTAGATCATCTTTGAATCCTGAAACTACTTTCTACGAAAGGAACTTTCGACTTCTTCTCAAGATTTCTCCCTTGTGGCTAAGGAGTAGTCACCCTGCACCCGCAGGCACCATCCAAGAACACTGCGGTTTGCTGCACGTCCTTCCTCCGGAATCCGACTGACCAGCACGACGAGACCCGGCTTCCCTGGCACCTCTGACCTCTACCTACGTCTACAGCTCAGCTGAGATCCGTGGGTGCGACGAGACCTCGAGGGACCGGCCATCTTCAAGACTGCACGACTCTTGCCCAGCGCGACCGCCGAGGGATCCTCGAGTGAGTGCTTTGGGGTCCGAGAAGCCCCAACCCTGAGCAGCTCCAGCACCGAAGTACAGCCCTCCAGCATCAACCAGATCTGCGTGGGGCCCTTCTGCTTTTTGCTGCTCACAGCGTTGTCTGGCTACTAGTCCGCTGGCTTGTGGCCTTCCCGACGACGAACGACGACATCAACACTGCTGGTCTGGTTGCTCCAGACTGGCCCTTGCTCCCCTCCAAAAGAGGAGCACCCCGGACCCTCCTGGTCCACTCCAGACGCCATCTTGAGTCCACCGCGTGGGCTTGCATTTGCCAAGACTTGTTTCCCAATCCTGGGTCCAGCGACGTCGACAGCAGATACCATCGTGGGACAGCTCGCACCTCCATCCTGGTCGCCGACAACGCCTCCTGGTCCGTGAGACTGCAGAGCCCAGCGTCGCCCACTCACCTGGTCGAGGTGACTCCATCCGGTGCCATCCTGGTGCCCATCTAATCACTGGCTAGTGATTCAGAACTTGGTCCCCTCTGCTTACAGGTGTCTTCCATCCCCGATCCAGGCTTGGATCCATCCGAATCTCTTCACTGGTCGCCTGCCAGCAACTTCTTCTTTCAGGCTCCATAGACTGCAACGAGGATTCCCGACGTCTTTCCAGACCTATGCATCCGCAGCCCCTGGGCTAGGTAACTTCGGCATTTCGGTGCCCCAGCATAGCCTCACTATCCAAGGGTCCAGATCCTTTTTCGTTTGAGCTCTACCTAGTCGGGTTCGCCCGAGAACACTAACTTGTAAATTCTAGCATCCATAGACTTTGTCCCGCATCCCGCGTGAGAGTGCACACTCTGCACCCGAGTCCCCTAGGCCTCCTGCTAGTAATCTGAATGTTCAGTAGTCCAGTCCTAGCGATTCCAAACCCTATGAGATTAGTACTTACCTGCTAGTAATTTCGCATTCCACTTTTGTAGTATATGGTTTTTCGTGCCCCTCGGGCATTTGTGTAATTTGTGCAACTTAAAGTATTTTCGTAAGAGTTTTGTTGTGTGCTTAGTACCCTGTCCTCATAAAGAGTACAGGGCTGTTGTGATCTAAATAAATACACTGTTTATTTTCATAACACTTGTGTGGCGTCCTTTCACTTGGTGTTCAAGGGGTATATGTGATGGTATAACAGCTGGCTTAACACGCCCTCTAGAGTTTAGCCCGAAGACTGCTCGTATCCATGCTACTAGGATAGCTGGTCTATAAGGTTGACTTACAACCAATCATCAATAAGGGTTGTTTGGACAGATACAAAGTGCTCACTAGAATAGTGAACATTATATATCAGGCCAACTTCTCACATTGGTGAGCAGCGGTTGGGATTTGAGCTTGCTGTTGTTTTACCACACGTATCCTAAGAATATCATTGTGAAAGATCACATAAGTATTTAGGTACATATAACTTAGCTTAGAATACTCTGAGTTCTACTGAACCAGCTGTTGTAGTTCAACAGGGCCTAGCACACCCCGACTACAACTCTTAGCAAGGGATCAGTAGGCAAACAAATAGTGTAGGTAGGTGCATCACTTACACCACACTAGAAAAGCATGTAAGACAAAGGAGGAAACTCTGAGTCTCCCCTTGTGTCAGTTGACCCTCCACAGGTCATGTCCAGATATGCAGCTCTTAGCTTCCAGGAGATGAGACAATTGTGTACCTCCAGGAAGCTAAAACAGGGTTTTAACCCTACCATTCCCTTTCTGATTGGTCCCTTAGAGACTTATGATGCCAGGAGAACTGCTAACCCAGATTCTTCTAATCCAGATGGGAATATGCCCCCCTTAGAGGGAACCCTTGGTGACCCTGACCTCAACCTCCAAGCAGCAGATGATGCAGAGGAGGAAGAGAAGTTATCAGGGGATGAGGCAGACAAAGGTCAGGTAGAAGTCAGTAGACTCACTAGGACCAACTTAAGTAGGCATTAGAATGGATTTGGGGGACCCCCAGGGCCACTCTCAGGCAGACTTAACATTGGGAATGGACGAGTTAGATCTCTATCCAGAGGCTCTAACAGATCCATTCGAACCAATGGCTCTCAGACCTCTTCTCATAGAGGGATGTCATCCCCTAAGAGAAGGGAGCATGAAGCTAAGATGAGGGAAGCCAATCTGAGGATTGAAAGGGATGAACTTGCCCTGGCCAAAGAGAGGCTTGCCTTTGCTAGAGAGCAAAAGTTAAGTGGGTTAGATCTCACTGGTGGCAGCATTCTCCCAAGAGAAAAAGACAGGAGTTTAGACACCTGAGTAAGATAGTGCCCCCCTTTAAACAAGGGGATGACATCCACAAATGGATGACTGCTTTGGAGAGGACCTGCACTGTACAGTGTGTCCCCCAGAGTCAGTGGGCAGCTATCTTGTGGCTCTCCTTTGAAGGCAAATGTAGAGATAAGCTCCTCACTACTAGAGCTGAGGATGCTAACAATTGCCAGGTCCTGAAGAATACACTGGTTGATGGGTTTGGTTTAACCACTGAACAGTACAGGTTGATGTTCAGAGACACCCAGAAAACTCAGTCTCAGGATTGGGCTGACTTTGTTGATTGTGCCACTAAGGCTTTTGAAGGCTGGCTACTGGGAAGTAAGGTTACTGATTTTAAAGGATTGTGCAATCTAATTATGAGAGAGCAAATCTTAAGTAATTGTCAGAACCAGTTATTACACCAGCACCTGGTAGACTCTGATCTGACCTCTCCACAAGAATTGGGTAAGAGGGCAGACAAATGGGTCAGAACCAGGGTCAGGCCTAAGAAACAAGGTGGTGACCAAAAGAAGGAATCAACCAAGCCTCAAGAGAAGGGTGGGAATAAATCTTCTGATCAAACCACATCAGGGCCCCAAAATTCCTGTGGAAAGGGTGGGTCCCAAACTTCTCCCAAAACCCAAAAGAAACCTTATTGTCATACCTGCAAACAGGTAGGCCATTACAAAAGTGACAGCAGTTGTTCCAAGGCCAACAACAATAAGGAGAACATACCCCCAGGTACTACTCCCAGACCCCCTGTTACCACTAGTGGTAATCCCCCAGGTGGTGGGAGTGCCCCCAAGAATGTGGTGGGCATTACTTTGGGAAACCAGGTGGATTATGGCCTAGCCAGATCCCCTGACACAACTCTTGTCTGTGAGACTGGCATGGGGTTTGCCAACTTCACTACTGGTACCCACATTTTGGGAAAGTATAGACAAGAACCCTTTATCAATGGTCAGAAAGTTGAGGCATACAGAGACACAGGGGCCAGCATCACCATGGTGATTGACCATCTGGTCCCCTCTGCTCAACTGACCCCTGGTTTCATTTATCAGGTGACAGACGTTCATGGAGTGAAAAGAAGGCATCCCATGGCAGTAGTCGAGCTCAGCTGGGGTAATGTCACAGGGCCCATGAGAGTGGCAGTGACAGACAACCTACCTGTAGATTGCTTACTGGGGAATGACCTGGAACTCTCAGCATGGGCTGAGGTGGAGCAAGAAACCCATTCCAGGATGATAGGCCTACCCAGAAAGGTTAGTGGGGCAGTAATAGCTACAGCCCCAGTCCAAGCACCATTCCTCCCTGAAAAGGTTGGTAAGGTTGAAATGGTCTCAGCCTCTACTCAGACAGATAGTGGGATCGTGAAGCCTGAAACAATGGATCACTCCACCCAAACTGAGAGCATAGAGGAGGAAGAAGAGTCTTCCCCCTCCCAGACACTAGGTGAGAGCCAGCCTCCTCAGGGAACTGACTCTACCCCTGGTGAAGGAACTGCACCAGAGGTAGTCAGGCCTAGCCTGGCAGAGCCCCTGATGGCAGTGGACCCTTCCCAGGTGGGACCCAGTCTGGAGCAGGTAGCCTGCACCTCTCTACCCAGCCTCAGTCAGCCAGGGCTGTAGAGGTCAGGGAGGCCAGTGGTGGACCCCAAAGGGCCCCCTGTCCACAAGAACTTCCCAATCGGCAGATTAGGATCACTGAAGCTAGTAGTCCTAGCCAAGTGAAAATAAAACACACTCCTGAGGGATCCCCCTTAAACTTAGTTAGGGAACTCCCACAGCTGGACACTGCTGGTCACAGCCAAACCTGGGGCCTAAAAACCCCAAACCTGACTGGTCCCTCCAGTAAGCCAAACAGAGGGACTCAGCCTCCAGCTTTAGGTAGCCAGATGTTGACCCTGAGAGCTCACGGCAACTCAGTCATGGGAAGAAAGGCATATAGGGTGAATAGTGATTGGAGGAAGATGAGCCCAACATTAGTGGAGCCTCACTTCAGTACTCCATCCCAGCACCTGCCTTTTACTTTGCCAAACACACCACAGGTAGTGATTCCCTATGGTGGAGACCCTCAGATACCCTTAGGGTGAGGGATTGCTTAGTGGACCATGATACAGGGGGTAACCATGCCAGTGCATGTACCACCTCATATGGCCACTCAGGCAATATAGGCTTACCTGGTCAAGGATAGCCTTATCTCCTTTCGTTTGGGGGGGGGGGGGTTGTGTAGGAAGGTGGATACCTGACTATGGTTGCCCCCAACCTTTTGCCTGGTGTTTTGCTGGTTTTCTGACTTAGTTGACCTGGGGCCCTGCTATTCAGGACCCCGGGCCTACTGCTCTCTCTGTAAAATGGATTCCATGTACCTTAGGTACATATCCAATTGGTACTGGGCCACCTTATCAGACCCTGTAACTCAGGGCATAGGTGTACCCAGGGCCTACCAGGGGCTGCAGCATGTATTATGCCACCCCTGGCTGGCCATCTAAATCTGACACAACTGGCTGCACGACAGCTGGGGCAAGGTGGTGTAATCACCCTTTGCTTTAGATATAGTATACCTATATCTAACCCTAAAATGGACACACAGATTCCTATCAGTCACTCCTATGGCAGGCCTTAACAATCCTGAAGGCAGAGTGCTTGGAATCGTGTGAGATGGTGCTCTGGCATGAGCTGAGCCCGTTTGCAGCTTGCGGAACCAAGTCCTAATAGCTGTTCCATGATAACGCATACCATATACTCTTAAGTACATTATAATCCTCGCGGTTATATGCCAACTCTGGTATTGCTTTATCAAAACATGTCGAGTAAGGTGTCATACGAATTGGAATACTAACCCCTCGCCAATTCTGGCGACGGGGTTAGCATTCCACCCTTCTAGTGGGACACGACATGTATGTAACTGTGAACCCCGGTTAACACCTTAGCTGCGTGTAAACATTTCTCCCCAGTGCTGCGCTGTCCATTAGAACTAGTGCTGAATGGACGTTCAATGGTCGTGCGCAGCACTGGGGAGGTAGCGCTGCTGACGACCATTGGCCGTCAGCAGCACTTAAGGGGTTAAAGTTAACTCGAGCCTCAGCATCACAAAATGGATGCCGCCACCACAGACACACGTCTGACCCCCTGTAGCTGGGAGTCCTTCCAGCGAGGGGAGCTTGGACAAAGGGTTTCCTGTCAGGGGCGGTGCTAGCACCATCCCAGACAGGGTTTTGTGTATCCTGGGTAGGCAGGGCTTTAGAGGAAGGTGAATGCAAGTGGCACCCCGGTGCTCACTATGCATCTGCCGGCTAGAACCAGTTCCAGGGGCACACCAGCCCCTGAGCTGGGGAAAGCCCGGCATGGGAGAGGGGTGTAACCACCCCCCTTCCTGGTCCCACCCATGGGCAGGACCTAGTCGCGTGCCAGCCCCTTTTCCTAGTATAAAGATAGGAGCGGGCCCCCTTCCAAATTAGATCATCTTTGAATCCTGAAACTACTTTCTACGAAAGGAACTCTCGACTTCTTCTCAAGATTTCTCCCTTGTGGCTAAGGAGTAGTCACCCTGCACCCGCAGGCACCATCCAAGAATACTGCGGTTTGCTGCACGTCCTTCCTCCGGAATCCGACTGACCAGCACGACTAGACCCGGCTTCCCTGGCACCTCTGACCTCTACCTACGTCTACAGCTCAGCTGGGATCCGTGGGTGCGACGAGACCTCGAGGGACCGGCCATCTTCAAGACTGCCCGACTCTTGCCCAGCACGACCGCTGAGGGATTCTCGAGTGAGTGCTTTGGGGTCCGAGAAGCCCCAACCCTGAGCAGCTCCAGCACCGAAGTACAGCCCTCCAGCATCCACCAGATCTGCGTGGGACCCTTCTGCTTTTTGCTGCTCACCGCGTTGTCTGGCTACTAGTCCGCTGGCTTGTGACCTTCCCGACGACGAACGACAACATCAACACTGCTGGTCTGGTTGCTCCAGACTGGCCCTTGATCCCCTCCAAAAGAGGAGCACCCCGGACCCTCCTGGTCCACTCCAGACGCCATCTTGAGTCCACCGCGTGGGCTTGCATTTGCCAAGACTTTTTGCCCAATCCTGGGTCCAGCGACGTCGACAGCAGATACCATCGTGGGACAGCTCGCACCTCCATCCTGGTCGCCGACAACGCCTCCTGGTCCGTGAGACTGCAGAGCCCAGCGTCGCTCACTCACCTGGTCGAGGTGACTCCATCCGGTGCCATCCTGGTGCCCATCTAATCACTGGCTAGTGATTCAGATCTTGGTCCCCTCTGCTTACAGGTGTCTTCCATCCCCGATCCAGGCTTGGATCCATCCGAATCTCTTCACTGGTCGCCTGCCAGCAACTTCTTCTTTCAGGCTCCATAGACTGCAACGAGGATTCCCAACGTCTTTCCAGACCTATGCAGCCACAGCCCCTGGGCTAGGTAACTTCGGCATTTCGGTGCCCCAGCATAGCCTCACTATCCAAGGGTCCAGATCCTTTTTCGTTTCAGCTCTACCTAGTCGGGTTCGCCCGAGAACACTAACTTTGTAAATTCTAGCATCCATAGACTTTGTCCCGCATCCCGCGTGAGAGTGCACACTCTGCACCCGAGTCCCCTAGGCCTCCTGCTAGTAATCTGAAGGTTCAGTAGTTCAGTCCTAGCAATTCCAAACCCTATGAGATTAGTACTTACCTGCTAGTAATTTCGCATTCCACTTTTGTAGTATATGGTTTTTCGTGCCCCTCGGGCATTTGTGTAATTTGTGCAACTTAAAGTATTTTCGTAAGAGTTTTGTTGTGTGCTTAGTACCCTGTCCTCATAAAGAGTACAGGGCTGTTGTGATCTAAATAAATACACTGTTTATTTTCATAACACTTGTGTGGTGTCCTTTCACTTGGTGTTCAAGGGGTATATGTGATGGTATAACAGCTGGCTTAACACGCCCTCTGGAGTTTAGCCCGAAGACTGCTCGTATCCATGCTACTAGGATAGCTGGTCTATAAGGTTGACTTACAACCAATCATCAATAATGGTTGTTTGGACTGATACAAAGTGCTCACTAGAATAGTGAACATTATATATCAGGCCAACTTCTCACAACGATCAAAGAAAAATGTTCGGTCCTCATACTCGACACGGAGCCTGGTTGGAAATAGCATCGCATATTTCAAGTCCCATGTCTCTCAACCGTCGCTTCACCCCCTGAAACCCCATCCTCTGCCTCTGAACAAACTGGGTAAAGTCCGGGAAGAAGCTCACCGTTGTGTTTTCAAACGTCACGGGGACGCCCACCCGCGATGCCTGCAGGATAGCATCTCTGTCTCTAAAGTTGAAAATTCTGGCGATAATCGGTCTCGGAGGGGCACCCGGCTTCGGCTTCCCACCCGGTACTCGGTGCGCACGCTCCGCAGCAAAGAATTTACTGAGGCCTTTGGGGGCGAGGTAATTTAGGATGAGGTCCTCCACAAGGAGATCTGGAGCGAGATTTTCCGAGTTTTCCGGGACCCCAATAATACGTACATTATTGCGTCTGGCCCTATTTTCAAAATGCTCCAGTCGGCGAGCCATGAGATCGTTGGAGGATCGCAGATTGCCGACCTCCGTCTGTAAGTCGGACACGTCGGTCGTGAGGCTGGAGGTCTTCAGATCTAAGGATTTGACCTTCTCATTAGTCTTCAATAAGTCCGCTCTAATCAAATTGACGTCAATGGCTACTGTGTCTAGCTTAAGGGTGAGAGCCTCATATTGCTCAATCTACCTCATTTTCACTTTTAGAAAGTGGAAATGTCTCTGCTCTTACTGCTCTGTCTGCCTTGCAGCCTTTCTCCAATACACATCTGGGGTGGAAAACAGCTACGCTTTGTGCATTCGCTCTAGACAGCCACAAACCCAGGAAAGGTGGGTGTGACAGAAAACTCCTCTGCATTCTGATAGCTCTTCCTGGGCAGGAAGAGAGAGGGGGAGCTGACACACCTGAATAGGCAGTGTCCTGTTTCCCGCACAAAGGGCTGATTACCCCCTACTGATAGTCTAGGACCAGGGCTGGGATGAAAGCAGCACTTGTGCACTTCAAGGGCTTGCTTTGAAGTCACCCCCACTTCAAAAGCGCAACTAGGTATTGTTAGATTTGGGGGTCTCTAGTTAGCACAGGTAGATACTTGTGACAAATAGGAATCCTTGCCTCTAATCAGGGTAAGGAGGTACACTCCTAAAATAACCCCTGCTCACCCCCTTGGTAGCTTGGCATTAGCAGATATGCTTATCTCAGGGGCAGTGAACACATACAGTAATCCAGTGACAACACTACTGTTGAACACCACACCAGGTTTTATAGCAAAAATAAGTATTCTTTATATAGATTTAACACAAGACCATAAACAACAAAAACCCACAATACTGTACTTAAAAATTGTAGTTTTAGCTTAGTTCAGTTCAGTTCTTAAGATGCGACACTTTGCGTCAATGTACCTTACGATGCGTTGCGCTTCCACAACAAGCAATGTTGCAGCGATGGAAATGCGGCAAAGTTCAGGTGCAAAGAAATAAAGACGTGAAGATCTTCCAGTTGCACAGGGTCAGACTGATTTGCATATGGCCATGTCTGAACTGGGATGGCAGAGTGGGCTAAAGAACGGTGATGGATTAAACCCAGATCAGTTGACTGGGGGTGAGTGCTTGTATTGTCAAAGCTCCGTCCACCATTTCCTTTGGTTTTTCGATCTTCCAGTTGCAGCACGCTTCTCCGATGATGCGAGATGTCTAGGTTCGATGCACAGCTGCAGCGGCGACACCCTTGTTCAGCGATGCAACAGCCTCGGCTGCGACACTCTTTTCCGACGTTGCGAGAGGCTTCCACACAATGCAACAACTACAGCGGCGACATCCAAGATGCGACAGCAGCAGCTCCGATGGCGGTGCGCTTCTCCGGAGGATGTGAGGCACTTTTCTCGATGCGGTGCAATACGACAGCTACAGCGCCGACATTCAAGATGCGACGGCAGCAGCAGCTATGGCGACACGCTTCTTTCTCGTTGAGTCGCGCTTCCAGCTCCTTGCGACAACAGTTACTCTGAAGGCCAAAACAGCAGCAGGCACTTCCAAAAGAACTCTGGGGAGCTGGGGGTTGAAGTCTGTTGTCCCTGAGACTTCAGCAGAAGGCAAGCTCTGTTCCAAGCCCTTGGAGATCCTTCACAAGTTGAAAATAAAGCACACAAAGTTCTTTCTCCTTTCTTTGGCAGTCAGGCAACCACTGTAGGCTAATCCCCCAAGCAGCACTTCAGCTTAGGGTTTGTCTCTCCTCAGTTTCTTCAGGTTCCTCTCCTCAGTAAAGGTTTCTTCTTGTGTTCCAAAAGTGATCTAATTTCTTGGGATCAGGGTCCCAATATTTATACTCCAACATCCTTTGTCCTCTGAGGGCAGAGGGGCCTTTGCCTAGTCCAAACCAGTTCCGGAGCACTCTGTTGACATGATTTCTTCTCTCCTTTCACAGTGCAGGGCAGAGACATCAAATGCACCACAGGGGGTGTAACCAGCACTGTGGGGGGCAGATACAGTCCTATTCAGGCCCCAGGTGCAACTCCTATCTTGATGCAGATATCTCTATTCACCACTGGGCTGACTCATCCTGTATCTTGGAATCCCCCAGCCCTGTCACTCAAACTCCAGACAAGGAATACACAACCTAGCAGAGGCAAGCTAGGATAGTAGGACAAGAAAATACCTACTTTCTAAAAGTGGTATTTTCAAACACAGAATGTTAAAACCAACTTCACTAAAAGATGCATTTTATCATTCTGAGTTCAGGCATACAAAACTCGAATTTCTACCTAGTTTCCTGAGTCAGTTAGGATTATAAAATGTAATAATCTAACTGCCCATTATGGCCTATGGAGAACAGGTAGCCTTGCATTAGTGAAAAATGAAAACGGCTGTAATTCACTATTAGGACATGCCACACACATCAGGGCTTGTCCTACCTTATACTTACAATGCACCCTGCCCTTGGGCCTACCATAGGGATGTCTGATATGAAGCAAAGGGAAGGTTTAGGGGCTGGCAAGTGGATGCACTTTCCCAGTCAACATGGCAGTACCAGACTGCACACAGGCTCTGCAATGGCAGGCCTTAGACACATTTTACCAGGCTGCTTCTGTGGGTGGTACAACCAGTGCTACAAGCCCACCAGCAGCATTTGGATTTACAAGCCCTGGGCACACTCAGTGCACTGTACTAGCTAGGGTCTTACAAGTAAACCAAACAAGCCAATCATGGAATCGCTAATCCATACATCAATTTACAACAGGGCGAGCATATGCAGTTTAGCACTGATCAGCAGTGTTAAAGTGCCCAGAGTCATAAAACAGCCAACAACAGGTCAGACAAAATAGAGGAGGAAGGCAAAAAGTTCAGGGATGACCCTACAAAAAGGGCCAAGTCCAACAGGTATAAGTACTGGGGCTCTGACCCTACCAAAACAGTACAGTACTGGACCTGTGAAGAACTCTGCCAGGTGTAACATTTACTGTGCTGAAAGGATTGCCACTCTGCCTGACTGCTTGCCTGGAAGAGCTGATTTGCTATGCTGCCCTGCTGCCTGCTGTTCTCTGCCCTGCTGAGGACAAGGACTGCACCCATCTCACTTGAACCCAGAGTGACTCCAAGGGATTGCTGTTTTGCCCTCTATTCCAAAGTCTCAGGGCCGTCAAAGACTTTTTTCAACTCTGCAACAGCACCTGGTCTCTGCCATCAGTGAGTCCTGCCCTGCCAAGTGGTGCCAATCCAGTTCTGGGCCTTTGAAAAGTGATTTCTGCTGTCCAGAACCATCAAAATCAACGCAGTGACGACCTTGCGCTGATCAGATCCAACGCATTGCCTGCAGACGACATCACTTTGACGGACTGCGCGTCATCAACAATATCGTATCGCCTGCATTGTAAAGGGGTTCAGTGACGAAGTCTTCATTGCCTGCATGGCTCGGAAGCAACACATCGAGTCTTTGACGTTGACGCTTGCTCCATCAAAGGTACTTTTTCAACGGGACCTGCGTGAGTCGTGTAGCCGGCCTAAACTTTGGATTTACCCCAGTCCATTGCTACCTCAAGTAACTCCTAAGCGCTAGCTTCTAAGCACTACGTTTCGATTTATTCTTTAGAAATTCATTAATTTGGTTTTATGTATTAGATTTTTGTTATTTTGGTCTTGTTCAACTCATAAAAATTTAATCTATTTTTCTAAACCTGTGTGGAGTATTTTTGTGGTGTTTTCATTGATTTACTGTGTGTGTGTTATACACATACTTTACACATTGCCTCTTTAGATAAGCCTTACTGCTCTGTGCTAAGCTACCAGAGAGCGAGCACAGGTTATCTTTTAGTGTGTATCTAGCTAACCCTGACTAGAGTGGTGGTTCCTGCTTGTACAAGGTGCATACTCTGTCAACCAGAAACCCCAATTCTAACAAGCACCCTACCCCCCTTTCTCCCAAAGTTTGGTTAATGTGAGTGAATAAGGGCCTTTCCACGTGAAGGGGGATCATTCAGCTATGCATGTTATTCCCCATTGCAGGCAGTATAACTCACAGCTGTCAGATTTAGGTGCCAATCTATTGCTGTAAACGTTCATTCGGACCACCCAGTGTCCCTGCATGTAAGTATAGCTCACATATAATCGAACCGACACTGCCGTGGTGTAGCGCTGAATGCCTACTGCAGTTTCCAAATGTTGTTCAAAATGGACTCGAGGTATTTGGCACTGCATCCAAGTCAGATCACAGTTTTGTAGGGTTTCTGGGCAACATAGTTTGATGTGAAGTTGTTATTTGCATTGAGATTGTTAAACTGATTGTATGATCTTTTGCAGCTCACATCTACAAAGAGAGGAAGGCACTTAGTGAAGGAGAAGGGCACATACCTGATCATGAGGGAATTCCACCAGTGGGAGAAGGAGCCAGATGTGAGTGCAGCCTGCGAGAAGCTGATCCAGGTAAATGTGTTTAAACCCTTCTCCCTTCCGAATTTGTCTGCCACTTCATCTGTCCATGGTTGCATGGGATCTACAGCCTGATTCATGAAAGGTAATTGCGCTCGCAAAGGGCCAGATTCTGCGAGTGCAATTTTTGCATTTGGGATTCATCATCCCAAATGCAAAATTCGCTATTTCAGAACTCGCATATTTGCGAGGAATAGCATTTAAGGAATCTCTATTAGAGATTCCTTAAATGCTATTCTTGAAACATTTAAAAATTGCGATTTCGCAATTTTGGGCCGCTATTTACCGCGAGATCAAACCTCCTGGTAAATAGCGAAAACTTTAAAAAAATGCTTTTAAAAGCATTTTTCTAAGTTGCATGTTACACACACATGTCTTTTGGACATGTGTGTGTGTGTAACCTCTGTGTAATTTGACATTTCAGGGGTGTTACAGGGTGTCCTTTGGACACCCCTGCATCCTTGAAAGCGCAATCTCATTTGCGATTAAAATAAGGAATCTGTAGGAATCGCAACAAATATTGCTATTCCTACATGAATCCCGTTTTGCGAGTCTGGAATAGCGATTCCTTATGAATCACTATTTCAGACTCGCAAAACTTCCCAATGAGGAATCAGGCTGCTAGTCCCTTGCCTTGGGTGCGAACGAAGTGTAGATCGATGTCCATTTCATTTACATCCGATCGTAGAATCCCCTCCGTTCGCCGTTCCAACTTTGCAGAGCTTGAAACGAACTACCTCTGGGTCCATCCAAGGCAACAGGGAAGGTCCTCTTACCCTTGTAGTATGAGATATATTCAGCTGAGAATAGAATTACTTCAGGGAATTATGGAGTGAAGATTTTATCAATCCAACATACTCTGTACTGCACTAAATATTTAATAACTCTCAAGGGACGACTTAGTGAAATAAGGCCATAAAAACCTCTATCAGGAATGTGACTTGGTATCTCAATAAAACATTTTTCCAGTCCTTTGAACTATTCCTGATATTTGAACTTGCTCTACAAATGTGCAGAGACAGATTGATCTGACCCACCCTACACATGACTCTTTCCAGTTCTCTCCTGTTTCATGCCGACCCGTCTCTGTCCTACATACCTCTTCCTTTCCTGGCATTTATAATGAGATTCATCCAGGTCGGAGGTACAGTTCCAGATGTTTCAGTGCAGTGCTTAAAGGACTTTGATTTTCTAGTTTAGCGGTAATGGTATAAGGCCTTTCCTTGGAGTTCTGCCACAATCAATGGTTGCTGGACATTGACAGGGGTTGAAGCCGGGATACAGCCTTACATATTAAATAATACACAATAAAAAAACTCAATGTCCGGCCAGTTGCATAAGTTTTAAGAAGTAGCTATGAGCAAAAAGGAAAGATACGGTCCGTATTCATACAAGAAACTCTAACTCTTCATACCATCCATGTGCTAGGCACTAGGGGCTGTTGTACTGTATCAATTCACAAACCAGGGTGTGCAGTTTGTACACCAGTTACTTTGCAAATGGCTATGCAGAGTGTGAGGTGACCTATGTACAAATAGGTTGAGTTTACATATTATCCATTAACAGGAGGTTGCTAAATGACATACCTAACTAAAATTAAGCAAGCCATAATTTGAAGCCTTCTGAATTGGCTGTGAATGCAGGAAGGAGGCCTGCAAGAGACTGCAGACCTCAATCCCCGCATTGGCACTCCCACATAAGAAATGTATATTTTTTAAACATCCATGTGTGTTAAAGGGCCAAATGCTTCTTTTGAAAAAGGTTTCCCATTTCTGTAGACTTTGAGCGGAGGCAGCAGTTTTTTCCTGGACATAATTCACAAACCAAAAGTTGTCACACTGGTATACTTTAGTCTTTGCGAACTCCTTAATGTGAGAAATTGGCCTGATATGCAGTGCTCACTATTCTAGTGATCACTATGTATCAGTCCAAATGACCCTTATTGATGATTGGTTGTAAGTCAACCGTATAGACCAGCTATCCTAGTAGCATGGACAAGAGCAGTCTTTAGGCTAAACTCTAGAGGGCGTGTTAAGCCAGCTGTTATACCATCACATATACCCCTTGAACACCAAGTGAAAGGACACCACACAAGTTGTTATGAAAATAAAAGGATATTTATTTAGAACACAACAGCCCTGGACTCTTTATGAGGACAGGGCGCTAAGCACAATACAAAGCTCTTAAAGAAATACTGAAAGTCGCACAATTTACACAAATGCCCGAGGGGCACGAAAAACCATATACTCTAAAAGTGGAATGAGAAATTACTAGCAGGTAAGTACTACTCTCATAGACTTTAGAATCGCTGGACCTACAATGCTGAACCATTGGATTAAAAGCAGAAGGCCTAGGGACGTCGTGTGCAGAGTGGAAACTCTCACGCGTAATGCGGGACAAAGTCTATGGTTGCTAGAAATTACAAAGTTAGTGTTCTCGGGCGAACCCGACTAGGTAGGTCAAAAACGAAAGTGGATCTAGACACTTAGAGAGTTGTTCTACTCTGGAGCACCGTGGTACTCGGTTTACCTAGCCCTGGGGCTGCGGCTGCATAGGGTTCAAGTGTCGTCGGAAACCCTCGTTGACGAACCAGGAGCCTGAAGTGGAAGTTGCTGGCAGGCGACCAGTGAAGATGTTCCGGGGTGATCCAAGGACTGGGTCAGCTGAAGAAGAGTACCTGTAAGCAGAGGGGACCAAGTTCTGAATCACTAGCCAGTGATTAGATGGGCACCAGGATGGCACCGGATGAAGTCACCTCGACCAGGTGGGTGAGTGGGCAACGCTGGGCTCTGCAGTTTCTTGGACCAGGAGGCGTTGTCGGCGACCAGGATGGAGGTGCGAGCTGTCCCACGAAGGTATTTGCTGTCGGCGATGCTGGACCCAGGATTGGGGCAACAACTCTTGGCAAATGCAAGCCCACGCGGTGGACTCAAAATGGCGTCTGGAGTGGACCAGGAGGGTCCGGGGTGCTCCTCTGTTGGAGGGGAGCAAGGGCCAGTCTGGAGCAACCAGACCAGCGATGGAAGTGTCGTTGTTCGTCATCAAGAGGGCTACAAGCCAGCAGGCAAGTAGCCGGACAACGCGGTGAGCAGCAAAGAGCAGAAGGGCCCCACGCAGATCTGGTGGATGCTGGGGGGCTGGACTTCGGTGCTGGAGCTGCTCAGGGTTAGGGCTTCTCAAACCCCAAAGCACTCACTCGAGGATCCCTCGGCGGTCGTGCTGGATAAGTGTAGTGCAGTTCTGAAGATGGCCGGTCCCTCGAGGTCTCGTCACACCCACGAATCTCAGCTGGGCTGATGATGCAGGTAGAGGTCAGAGGTGCCAGGGAAGCCGGGTCTCGTCGTGCCGGTCGGTCTGGTTCTGGAGGAAGGACGTGCAGCAAACCGCAGGTTACTTAGTTGGTGCCCGCAGATGCAGGGTGACTACTCCTTAGTCACAAGGGAGAAATCTTGAGAAGAAGTCTTGAGTTCCTTTCGTAGAAAGTAGTTTCAGGATTCAAAGATGATCTAATTTGGAAGCGTCCCCGCTCCCACCTTTATTCTAAAGAAAGGGGCTGGTACGCGACTAGGTCCTGCCCATGGGTGGGACCAGGAAGGGGTGTGGTTACACCCCTCTCCCATGCCGGACTTTCCCCAGCTCAGGGGCTGGTGTGCCCCTGGAACTGGTTCAAGCCGGCCTATGCATAGTGAGCACCGGGGTGCCACTTGCAGTCACCTTCCTCTAAAGCCCTGCCTACCCAGGATACACAAAACCCTGTCTGGGATGGTGCTAGCACCGCCCCTGACAGGAAACTCTTTGTCCAAGCTCTCCTCGCTGGAAGGACTCCCAGCAGCAGGAGGTCAGACTTGTGTCTGTGGGGGCAGCATCCATTTTGTGATGCTGAGGCTCGAGTTAACTTTAACCGGGGTTCACAGTTACATACATGTCGTGTCCCTCTAGAAGGGTGGAATGCTAACCCCGTCGCCAGAATTGGCGAGGGGTTAGTATTCCAATTTGTATGACACCTTACTCGACATGTTTTGATAAAGCGATACCAGAGTTGGCATATAACCGCGAGGATTATAAGGCACTTAAGAGTATGGTACGCGTTATCATAGAACAGCTATTAGGACTTGGTTCCGCAAGCTGCAGACGGGCTCAGCTCATGCCAGAGCACCATCTCACATAATTCCAAGCACTCTGCCTTCAGGATTGTCAAGGCCTGCCATAGGAGTGACTGATAGGAATATATGTGTCCATTTTAGGGTTAGATATAGGTATACTATATCTAAAGCAAAGGGTGATTACGCCACCTTGCCCCAGCTGTCGTGCAGCCAGTTGTGTCAGATTTAGATGGCCAGCCAGGGGTGGCATAATACATGCTGCAGCCCCTGGTAGGCCCTGGGTACACCTATGCCCTGAGTTACAGGGTCTGATAAGGTGGCCCAGTACCAATTGGATGTGTACCTAAGGTACATGGAATCCATTTTAGAGAGAGAGCAGTGGGCCTGGGGTCCTGAATAGCAGGGTCCCAGGTCAACTAAGTCGGAAAACCAGCAAAACACCAGGCAAAAAGTTGGGGGCAACCATAGTCCGGTATCTACCCTCCTACACTTACCACCACAACTCAGGAGTCCATAATCAATCGATATTTGGTTTGTGACTGGAATTGTGGTCAGAAACCATTGACATCAGTCACTTCTTAACTTGTTAAGCGGTAGCAGTAGCCACTCTGACTAGTAGTGCATTCTTGGTGTAGACTGCTTCAGCAGAACTAACCTGTGTACTTCTCGCATGCTGACTATCCATTGGAGGAGTAATATGGGGTATGTTGAAAAAGGTACGCGGATCAGGTTGGCGCCACATTTCCAAGTCTTACAGGGGGACATGCATCCCAACAAATGCTAAAATGTTTCATGTTTGGAGTATAGAATCTGTTGGTGGTGTTTCCTCCGCCATTCTACTCCAATAGTGAAGACAATTCTGCTTGTGGATTTTGAGGTTAGCAGATCCTTCAGAAATGGAAGAAATTTCCATTATCATCCAACTTAAAATCAAGCTCCCAGTCTTTAAGTTTACTCAGTAGAATCCAGACTTGCACTGCAGTGCCAGTAAAAATAGTTTACTACCATTGTACAGTAGAACTAGCTTGAGAAATGTGTACTTACTGCCTGACAGGCTCCAGTGATGGTCACTCTATAGAGAAGAGGGAAACTGGGCCAGTACTTCTAAAATATCACTAAATAGGTTTTGTCTCTCTGCACATATTTAGCCCCCTGTGAGCTGATTCTGGTTAAAATATTACTTTATAACCCCCACATGTGGAAAAGGAAAACTAAAGAATAAAGTATACATGCAGGAGTGCAGAGTGATATGGTATTTATAAATGTTGAAGGAGGGGAAGAGTATAATAATCCACTCAAGGCCACACCTCTTGTGAGTCTTGGCCCCTCCTCACACTCATAATTGATAATAAATCTTATTTTCTCTGCTTGTGTCCTCTTGTACTATAAATGACTTTTCAAACGAAATCTATAGGATAACTTCTGAGAAAACCCATTCATTTTATTCACACTGTTATGGGAAGCATCCTCAGATCAGTTGTTTTGTATTGCTTTTTTAAAATATATCTGTATTAACCATTTCAAGCATGAAAAAGAGAGCTTTTTTGCAATATTGTTACAACAGTTCTGGGAGGGGAACAGTCTATCTTCAAATTATCCATGTAGAAGAGTCCTGTGAAACATGGGGGTACAACAAAAAGAGGGGGTAAAATCCCAGGGGCTCACAAACTAGGAAACATGGCACTCCTTCATAGCACACTCTCTCACGAATATAACTCACCATGCTGCAACCATCGCATTTACCAACTAGAGACGCATGACACCTAAGCAATTAATTTGCCTGATCGTCTGCTAAGTGAAGTGGAGTGGAGTCTGTACTCTAGCAGATGATTCCTCAGTTGAGGTTTTCATCTCATCCTCCTATTCTTCTCCCACCCGGTCCACCATCTCTTTCCACCTCTCGGGGTCACTCCCTGTATGTTCATTCCTGTGGACTCTTAGGATGCGTACCTCCTCCTCTACTGCACATTCCAGTACATCCACACGCCACCTGTCATGGGCGCTCCTGTGCCCAGTGAATGACAATACAACGCCTAGTGAGTACCAGTAACTCATTTTCCTTCTTTTCTTAGGGATTGGCAGAAGGCAGTGTCCGATGGATCGGGACACTCTTATTGCTGTTATCTGGGCCAACGAGCAGGTGACTTGAGTCCAGTACTGATGTAGTACCCTGCAACTCCACGTGGATAAAAACGGCAGGTGACACACCGTAGACAGTCAGCTGCACGTGTTTGGTAGATCTTTCTCAGTCTTTGAGGGGTCAGATAAGCCCTGTGGAGGTAGTAGAATTGTGTTCATTTGAATCTAGCATTACTGACAGTCTCCTGCACCTGTGCCCTGTCCCGCCTCCACTCCCCATCTGTGAGTAGGGTATCGAGGTCACCTTTCCACAGGGTGCGGTTCCTACTAGTATCAATCTACCTTCAGAACCGCGTAGATACGGAAAATAAGGCCCTATGTGAACCCAGGTCCAATATAAACTTCAACTCATCAGGGAAACTGATCCATATATTGCAGCCCATGCATGATATACCGCCGTACTGCAGGTATTGCCCCGGGCCATCCCCGAACAGATCAACCGCTTCGGCAAGCATTATAAAGGAATTCTTCAAATAAAGGTCCCCCACATTCCAGCAATGTCCCTCTATCCATGGCATTAATTCCATGGAGTTCTTCAAACGCAAGAAGGGTGTGAGACACCAAAGGAGCATTCGTGCATATGATTTGCATTGCAATACATGTGTTTCCACCCTTTTCCAGGCCTTTGCAAACTGGGATACTATGGATGGGATACCTGCTTGGGTCCTGCGCCCTCCCATTAGTAGCTTTGGGAGGTTAGTTGGAGATACCAGTCCCGACCGCAACTTCTTCTCCCAATTAGATTCTTCCTCAGACCATAATGCTACATACTGCAGTAACCCTACTAGGTAGTATAACTGAAGATCTGGGAGGCCAAGACCTCTTTACTCTAGGTCCAGTATAGTTTGACTAT
Organism: Lissotriton vulgaris; assembly: GCF_964263255.1. Taxonomy (NCBI): domain Eukaryota; kingdom Metazoa; phylum Chordata; class Amphibia; order Caudata; family Salamandridae; genus Lissotriton; species Lissotriton vulgaris. The sequence continues at coordinate 2,047,787,282 of NC_141691.1, forward strand.
TCTGCGTTTGCCTGCCCAGATCGGTGAGATCAATACTCCATTGACTTGTTACAAGAGTACATTTGGCAAAGTGCAAAAGGAATTCTGCATGACATATAGGCATCTCGGTAGTAGTACCATGTTGCTAAGGGCTACCTGCCCCATGACCGACAACTGCAGGGTCTTCCGAAACGCTACAGAACGAGTAAGATCCCGCACAATGGTGCCCATATTCAGGTCATATTGGTGGTGTTCGTCATGTGTTACTTGAATCCCAAGGTAACAAAAGTCCCCTTCCTAAGCGCCTTGAAACCCTCTGGGTATGTAGTGCGCTATACAAATCTTATGACTTGACTTGACTTGACTTGTTTTGTTTCCCAAGGGAAATCCAACTCTGGGATGTCTGCTGCCGGGCTGGTGCTACTATGGGAGACAACACCATCTTGTGGCGGTTAACTCAGAGACCTGATACAGGATCGAAAGCTGTCATAAGTTGTAACAGCCCTGGGACAAATAGGACTGGGGCAGGCACGTATAGTAGGGTGTCGCCTGCATACACAGACACTATGTGGATTGTGTCTCCCACTCTTATTCTCTGATCACCCAGTTTGTCTTTCAGATAGAGCACCTGGGGCTCCATGACGAGGGCAAAGAGGAGCAGGGACACCGAGCACCACTGTCTCGTACCCCTCCCATAGTTGAAGGCCTCTGACACCCACTTGACTGGTGTGCACTTGCTCCCTAGGTGCCCTGTATAACAGGCCTCCCCAAGCACGGCACTGTGGGCCAAAACCCTTTCTCCAAAGTACTTCCCATAAATTTGTCCAAGAAAGAGTATCAAATGCTTTTTTAGGTCGAGCATTCGAGACCTGTTGTAATTTCTTCTTTTGGCTTAAAGTCATCCCCTTACTTTTAATTTGTTTGTTTCAGTGTCCTTTCAATCCTTGCTTGCACTAGTGGTCAGCCCTGCCTCTTTGTCCCTCCTTTTTAGGTCGAGCAGACCTACCCTCAATGCGTGAGCATTGAAGGTGTCTGCTTCAGACCTATTGTGGCCCGTATTGGCCTGTACCTAGGAATGTGGACACATAGCAGACGCGCGCTTTGAGGCTGTCAGATTTCACCTCGGGAGCGCGCTGCTTGCTGTGTGTGGAGTGGCGTGTCAGTTTCACTTTTTATTACTTTCGTTTTTGCCTAGACTGGCTTTCAATGAAGAACGCTTGCTGGAATTAAATGTTTTTTTCTATTTTAACATGCGAAACGGGGTGAAGACTGATAAAGAAAATGACGGTAAAACGCTGACAAAGGGGGAGCTTTAGAGTGCAGAGTGGAGCTTCAGAGTGGAGCTTCAGAGTGGAGCTTCAGAGTGGAGCTTCAGAGTGGAGCTTCAGAGTGGAGCTTCAGAGTGGAGCTTTAGAGTGCAGAGTGGAGCTTCAGAGTGGAGCTTTAGAGTGCAGAGTGGAGCTTCAGAGTGCAGAGTAGAGCTTCAGAGTGCAGAGTGGAGCTTTAGAGTGCAGAGTGGAGCTTCAGAGTGGAGCTTCAGAGTGGAGCTTCAGAGTGGAGCTTCAGAGTGGAGCTTCAGAGTGGAGCTCCAGAGTGGAGCTCCAGAGTGGAGCTCCAGAGTGGAGCTTCAGAGTGGAGCTTCAGAGTGGAGCTTCAGAGTGCAGAGTGGAGCTTCAGAGTGGAGCTTCAGAGTGGAGCTTCAGAGTGGAGCTTCAGAGTGGAGCTTCAGAGTGGAGCTTCAGAGTGCAGAGTGGAGCTTCAGATTGGAGCTTCAGAGTGCAGAGTGGAGCTTCAGAGTGGAGCTTCAGAGTGGAGCTTCAGAGTGGAGCTTCAGAGTGGAGCTTCAGAGTGGAGCTTCAGAGTGCAGAGTGGAGCTTCAGAGTGGAGCTTCAGAGTGCAGAGTGGAGCTTCAGAGTGGAGCTTCAGAGTGGAGCTTCAGAGTGGAGCTTCAGAGTGGAGCTTCAGAGTGGAGCTTCAGAGTGGAGCTTCAGAGTGCAGAGTGGAGCTTCAGAGTGGAGCTTCAGAGTGGAGCTTCAGAGTGCAGAGTGGAGCTTCAGAGTGGAGCTTTAGAGTGGAGCTTCAGAGTGGAGCTTCAGAGTGGAGCTTCAGAGTGGAGCTTCAGAGTGGAGCTTTAGAGTGCAGAGTGGAGCTTCAGAGTGGAGCTTTAGAGTGCAGAGTGGAGCTTCAGAGTGGAGCTTTAGAGTGCAGAGTGGAGCTTCAGAGTGGAGCTTTAGAGTGCAGAGTGGAGCTTCAGAGTGGAGCTTCAGAGTGGAGCTTCAGAGTGGAGCTTCAGAGTGGAGCTTCAGAGTGGAGCTTCAGAGTGGAGCTTCAGAGTGGAGCTGCAGAGTGGAGCTGCAGAGTGGAGCTGCAGAGTGGAGCTTCAGAGTGGAGCTTCAGAGTGGAGCTGCAGAGTGGAGCTTCAGAGTGGAGCTTCAGAGTGGAGCTTCAGAGTGGAGCTTCAGAGTGGAGCTTCAGAGTGCAGAGTGGAGCTTCAGAGTGGAGCTTCAGAGTGGAGCTTCAGAGTGGAGCTTCAGAGTGGAGCTTCAGAGTGGAGCTTTAGAGTGCAGAGTGGAGCTTCAGAGTGGAGCTTTAGAGTGCAGAGTGGAGCTTCAGAGTGGAGCTTCAGAGTGGAGCTTCAGAGTGGAGCTTCAGAGTGGAGCTTCAGAGTGCAGAGTGGAGCTTCAGAGTGGAGCTTTAGAGTGCAGAGTGGAGCTTCAGAGTGCAGCTTTAGAGTGCAGAGTGGAGCTTCAGAGTGGAGCTTCAGAGTGGAGCTTCAGAGTGGAGCTCCAGAGTGGAGCTCCAGAGTGGAGCTCCAGAGTGGAGCTCCAGAGTGGAGCTTCAGAGTGGAGCTTCAGAGTGGAGCTCCAGAGTGGAGCTTCAGAGTGGAGCTTCAGAGTGGAGCTTCAGAGTGCAGAGTGGAGCTTTAGAGTGCAGAGTGGAGCTTCAGAGTGGAGCTTCAGAGTGGAGCTTCAGAGTGGAGCTTCAGAGTGGAGCTCCAGAGTGGAGCTCCAGAGTGGAGCTCCAGAGTGGAGCTTCAGAGTGGAGCTTCAGAGTGGAGCTTCAGAGTGCAGAGTGGAGCTTCAGAGTGGAGCTTCAGAGTGGAGCTTCAGAGTGGAGCTTCAGAGTGGAGCTTCAGAGTGGAGCTTCAGAGTGGAGCTTCAGAGTGCAGAGTGGAGCTTCAGATTGGAGCTTCAGAGTGCAGAGTGGAGCTTCAGATTGGAGCTTCAGAGTGCAGAGTGGAGCTTCAGAGTGGAGCTTCAGAGTGGAGCTTCAGAGTGGAGCTTCAGAGTGGAGCTTCAGAGTGGAGCTTCAGAGTGCAGAGTGGAGCTTCAGAGTGGAGCTTCAGAGTGCAGAGTGGAGCTTCAGAGTGGAGCTTCAGAGTGGAGCTTCAGAGTGGAGCTTCAGAGTGGAGCTTCAGAGTGGAGCTTCAGAGTGCAGAGTGGAGCTTCAGAGTGGAGCTTCAGAGTGGAGCTTCAGAGTGCAGAGTGGAGCTTCAGAGTGGAGCTTCAGAGTGGAGCTTCAGAGTGGAGCTTCAGAGTGGAGCTTTAGAGTGCAGAGTGGAGCTTCAGAGTGGAGCTTTAGAGTGCAGAGTGGAGCTTCAGAGTGGAGCTTTAGAGTGCAGAGTGGAGCTTCAGAGTGGAGCTTTAGAGTGCAGAGTGGAGCTTCAGAGTGGAGCTTTAGAGTGCAGAGTGGAGCTTCAGAGTGGAGCTTCAGAGTGCAGAGTGGAGCTTCAGAGTGGAGCTTCAGAGTGGAGCTGCAGAGTGGAGCTTCAGAGTGGAGCTGCAGAGTGGAGCTTCAGAGTGGAGCTTCAGAGTGGAGCTTCAGAGTGGAGCTTCAGAGTGGAGCTTCAGAGTGGAGCTTTAGAGTGCAGAGTGGAGCTTCAGAGTGGAGCTTTAGAGTGCAGAGTGGAGCTTCAGAGTGGAGCTTCAGAGTGGAGCTTCAGAGTGGAGCTTTAGAGTGCAGAGTGGAGCTTCAGAGTGGAGCTTCAGAGTGGAGCTTCAGAGTGGAGCTTCAGAGTGGAGCTTCAGAGTGGAGCTTTAGAGTGCAGAGTGGAGCTTCAGAGTGCAGCTTTAGAGTGCAGAGTGGAGCTTCAGAGTGGAGCTTCAGAGTGGAGCTTCAGAGTGGAGCTTCAGAGTGGAGCTTCAGAGTGGAGCTTCAGAGTGGAGCTTCAGAGTGGAGCTTCAGAGTGGAGCTTCAGAGTGGAGCTTCAGAGTGCAGAGTGGAGCTTCAGAGTGCAGAGTGGAGCTTCAGAGTGGAGCTTCAGAGTGGAGCTTCAGAGTGGAGCTTCAGAGTGGAGCTTCAGAGTGGAGCTTCAGAGTGGAGCTTCAGAGTGGAGCTTCAGAGTGGAGCTTCAGAGTGGAGCTTCAGAGTGCAGAGTGGAGCTTCAGAGTGGAGCTTTAGAGTGCAGAGTGGAGCTTCAGAGTGGAGCTTTAGAGTGCAGAGTGGAGCTTCAGAGTGGAGCTTTAGAGTGCAGAGTGGAGCTTCAGAGTGGAGCTTTAGAGTGCAGAGTGGAGCTTCAGAGTGGAGCTTCAGAGTGGAGCTTCAGAGTGGAGCTTCAGAGTGGAGCTTCAGAGTGGAGCTTCAGAGTGGAGCTTCAGAGTGGAGCTTCAGAGTGGAGCTGCAGAGTGGAGCTGCAGAGTGGAGCTTCAGAGTGGAGCTTCAGAGTGGAGCTTCAGAGTGGAGCTTCAGAGTGGAGCTTCAGAGTGGAGCTTCAGAGTGCAGAGTGGAGCTTCAGAGTGCAGAGTGGAGCTTCAGAGTGGAGCTTCAGAGTGGAGCTTCAGAGTGGAGCTTCAGAGTGGAGCTTCAGAGTGGAGCTTCAGAGTGGAGCTGCAGAGTGGAGCTGCAGAGTGGAGCTTCAGAGTGGAGCTGCAGAGTGGAGCTTTAGAGTGCAGAGTGGAGCTTCAGAGTGGAGCTTTAGAGTGCAGAGTGGAGCTTCAGAGTGGAGCTTTAGAGTGCAGAGTGGAGCTTCAGAGTGGAGCTTTAGAGTGCAGAGTGGAGCTTCAGAGTGGAGCTTCAGAGTGGAGCTTTAGAGTGCAGAGTGGAGCTTCAGAGTGGAGCTTTAGAGTGCAGAGTGGAGCTTCAGAGTGGAGCTTCAGAGTGGAGCTTCAGAGTGGAGCTTCAGAGTGGAGCTTCAGAGTGCAGAGTGGAGCTTCAGAGTGCAGAGTGGAGCTTCAGAGTGCAGAGTGGAGCTTCAGAGTGGAGCTTCAGAGTGGAGCTTCAGAGTGGAGCTTCAGAGTGGAGCTTCAGAAGGGAGCTGCAGAGTGGAGCTGCAGAGTGGAGCTTCAGAGTGGAGCTTCAGAGTGCAGAGTGGAGCTTCAGAGTGCAGAGTGGAGCTTCAGAGTGGAGCTTCAGAGTGGAGCTTCAGAGTGCAGAGTGGAGCTTCAGAGTGCAGAGTGGAGCTTCAGAGTGGAGCTTCAGAGTGGAGCTTCAGAGTGCAGAGTGGAGCTTCAGAGTGGAGCTTCAGAGTGCAGAGTGGAGCTTCAGAGTGGAGCTTCAGAGTGGAGCTTCAGAGTGGAGCTTCAGAGTGGAGCTTCAGAGTGGAGCTTCAGAGTGGAGCTTCAGAGTGGAGCTGCAGAGTGGAGCTTTAGAGTGCAGAGTGGAGCTTCAGAGTGGAGCTGCAGAGTGGAGCTTTAGAGTGCAGAGTGGAGCTTCAGAGTGGAGCTGCAGAGTGGAGCTTTAGAGTGCAGAGTGGAGCTTCAGAGTGGAGCTGCAGAGTGGAGCTTTAGAGTGCAGAGTGGAGCTTTAGAGTGCAGAGTGGAGCTTTAGAGTGCAGAGTGGAGCTTTAGAGTGCAGAGTGGAGCTTCAGAGTGGAGCTTTAGAGTGCAGAGTGGAGCTTCAGAGTGCAGCTTTAGAGTGCAGAGTGGAGCTTCAGAGTGCAGCTTTAGAGTGCAGAGTGGAGCTTCAGAGTGCAGCTTTAGAGTGCAGAGTGGAGCTTCAGAGTGCAGCTTTAGAGTGGAGCTTCAGAGTGCAGCTTTAGAGTGGAGCTTCAGAGTGGAGCTTCAGAGTGGAGCTTCAGAGTGGAGCTTCAGAGTGGAGCTTCAGAGTGGAGCTTCAGAGTGGAGCTTCAGAGTGGAGCTTCAGAGTGCAGAGTGGAGCTTCAGAGTGCAGAGTGGAGCTTCAGAGTGGAGCTTTAGAGTGGAGCTTCAGAGTGCAGAGTGGAGCTTCAGAGTGGAGCTCAGAGTGCAGAGTGGAGCTTCAGAGTGCAGATTCAGAGTGGAGCTTCAGAGTGCAGATTCAGAGTGGAGCTTCAGAGTGCAGATTCAGAGTGGAGCTTCAGAGTGGAGCTTCAGAGTGGAGCATCAGAGTGCAGAGTGGAGCTTCAGAGTGGAGCTTCAGAGTGGAGCATCAGAGTGGAGCATCAGAGTGCAGAGTGGAGCTTCAGAGTGGAGCTTTAGAGTGCAGAGTGGAGCTTCAGAGTGGAGCTTTAGAGTGCAGAGTGGAGCTTCAGAGTGGAGCTTCAGAGTGGAGCTTCAGAGTGGAGCTTCAGAGTGGAGCTTCAGAGTGGAGCTTCAGAGTGGAGCTTTAGAGTGCAGAGTGGAGCTTCAGAGTGGAGCTTCAGAGTGGAGCTTTAGAGTGCAGAGTGGAGCTTCAGAGTGGAGCTTTAGAGTGCAGAGTGGAGCTTCAGAGTGGAGCTTTAGAGTGCAGAGTGGAGCTTCAGAGTGGAGCTTTAGAGTGCAGAGTGGAGCTTCAGAGTGGAGCTTTAGAGTGCAGAGTGGAGCTTCAGAGTGGAGCTTTAGAGTGGAGCTTTAGAGTGGAGCTGCAGAGTGGAGCTGCAGAGTGGAGCTGCAGAGTGGAGCTGCAGAGTGGAGCTTCAGAGTGGAGCTTCAGAGTGGAGCTTTAGAGTGCAGAGTGGAGCTTCAGAGTGGAGCTTTAGAGTGCAGAGTGGAGCTTCAGAGTGGAGCTTTAGAGTGCAGAGTGGAGCTTCAGAGTGGAGCTTTAGAGTGCAGAGTGGAGCTTCAGAGTGGAGCTTCAGAGTGCAGAGTGGAGCTTCAGAGTGGAGCTTCAGAGTGGAGCTTCAGAGTGGAGCTTCAGAGTGGAGCTTCAGAGTGGAGCTTCAGAGTGGAGCTTCAGAGTGGAGCTTCAGAGTGCAGAGTGGAGCTTCAGAGTGGAGCTTCAGAGTGGAGCTTCAGAGTGGAGCTTCAGAGTGAAGCTTCAGAGTGGAGCTTCAGAGTGGAGCTTCAGAGTGGAGCTTCAGAGTGGAGCTTCAGAGTGGAGCTTCAGAGTGGAGCTTCAGAGTGGAGCCACCCCTCTGCATGCACGCACGCACACACAGGCGAGCACAGGCACACACATACAGGCACACAGACACTCGCTCACACACACCCCCCCTCCCCCACAGTCACACACACGCACGCACACACACATACAAAGCCCGCCCCCCCCACTCGCGCACATGCTTCCCCCCCCCCCCCCCCCCCCCCCCCCCGCACTCGCGCACATGCTTCCCCCCGCTCAGCAACCCACTCACCGGCTTCCTTCATGCGGCGGCTCTCCTCAGCTGCAGGGCCCGGCAGCAGGACTCTTCTTCCCTCCTTCGGCACCGGGGCGCTGTTTCCTGTTGTCGCGCCGGCCCCGCAACAGGCGCCACACTCCTCCTTCTCCCCGGCCCCCTCCTGGGGACCCGGGCTGATTCGGACAGGCAGGGCGCTCCATGCGCCGGCAGCTCGGGAGGCGGGACTTCCGGTCGGCCGCGACCGGATTGGCCGGCCGGCCAAGAGCTTCCGGGTCGCCGCGGGACTTGTTTCTATTTCTTAATAAATCAAACTTAAAAGAGACAGCGGGCCATGCTCTGACAGAGATATACAGGGGCACAAACAGGCGAGCATGAACTTTTGTGCAGCACAGTCCAGAGAGGGAAACCTGCCCCAACTCCCGCTTTGTGCGTGGTATCCTGCTGCACAGCCTCCGTGGGTTCGAGTTGTGTTTCTGTGAACGTGTTTAATCCCTTTACACCTATTTTGTGTTCAGTTCCTCTACTGTGCCTCGTGTGTTCGCCCCGAACGGTGGTCCTGTCTAGTATGTCTAATCTATATGTGTCCGAGCCCTTTCTCGCGCTCCACGTATCCCGGTCTCCCCCCTGGAGTCATGTGGGTGTCCGATCCATCTGAAACATCATGTGTGTGTCCAGTTCATTTAAATCGGCCACTTGGGGATTGTAGCCCCCTGCCACCACCGTTCACCGAACCCACACACACTTCATGCCCCGGTTATATGCGTGACACGAGGCATCAATGTACACATGCTATATACGGGGCTTACACCAAGCACGCCATGTGCTCGCCCCTACACCAAGGGCGCCAACTCGCTGCTACCCACGGAATACCGCTTACAAGTCCTTGGCTTTTTAGAAAACATTCTAAAGCCAAAGTAAAGAACTACAACACCCATACTGCACTGGGGTGGTCATTTAAATCACCGCAATGAAATCGCGATGCTGACTCGGGGGTATGGCTAAACTACCTACACCAGAGCTCGGACTTTTACCAAGCATTGGCAGTCTGGAGCGGGGTGGGGAAACCGAGGAGGGCTGCCCTGTAAACAGTGCAGAGTACAGTACACACGAGAATGGCTTCCCCTTCCACCCTCTTGGAGCCGCCTGGCCATGCCTACGCCTGATCCGAAACGGTTTAAAGAGACCTCGTCCTGATCTGTCCGACCCCCACAGAGCGGTCGCACTTTAATTCTTCTACAGCTGTCAGACTTCTATCGCGCCTGCCGCCGCCACCCCCTCCCCTCGCTCTTTCCAGGAGCTGTCAGCCGCTTCTAGGAGCTGCCGCACACTGCACCGTGGGCAGAGCTGGGAGACGCGCCACAGATCTGCCAGACCACCCAGTGCTTAATTTGTACAATATGAAGTACAGGTGCTCAAATTTTTGTCGGAGGCCACACCTACTTTCCCCCAGCTCCACCCACTTCCTCCACTTGCTTCTTTCTTACTACACCTCTCCTCTACCTCTTTTTTCTGTCCCTCTCGCATCTATCTTTCTGTGCCCCTTTCCTAGTATCAACCCACTCTCCCTCACTTTCAAGACGCTCAGGGGCATCCCTCTACTTCTCCCTCTCTCCTTATGAACTTTGTGTATGTCACCTCTTACTCTCTACCTCTTTACCTCAACCACTCTCGTTTTGTTTCACCTTCAGCTCTCTTTCACTACCTCACCTCTGTCTTTTTGTTTCACCCCTTTTCTCTCAACATCTCCTCTTTCTGCCCTTCATCAATCTTGCTCTACCTTTCTTTCTACCTCTCTTCTATTGAGGGCCACTCTTCTACATGTTCCCTATAATCATAGAATTTGTCCTACGTCGCCTCCAAGGGATTTGTTACAAGTCGAACAATGCCGGACTCCACAGCAAACAAGCTGTGAGGGGGGAACACAGGCAGCAGCCCGCATACACTCACCCACGAGGAGCAACCACTTAACACCTACTGTCAGGAAGAGCAGGCAGTAAGCACAAACTGAGCTCCTCCCCATGTGTACATGGGTAGCTCACTCCATGCTCACGAGTGTGGGCAACTCAGAAAGCATCAACAGGCACCCCCACCTAGGCTCTGAATTCACAATAGCATCACCGAGGCACAACATGTGAGAGGCGCCGCCCACAGCCCGACGTGGAAACATACAAATGATACCAAGAAAGGGCCCACGGGTGTAAATCAGCACAACAGCCCCAGTAGGGTAGAGGGCACACAAAGTGAAGTAAAAAGGAAGAGAGTACACTACATAAAGTGTGCTACTTAGCTGGGAGGTCTCTACCACCTAAGTGGGTGCACAAATCAAGCAGCCTGTACTACGGGTGAATGTATTGTGAGTATGAGGCTCCATTACAGGAGGGGACACATATATACATATTGCACACCAGGCCGGGAGTGTATGGGCACAGGGACTGCACTGGAGAAAGAAGGGGGCGCAATATCAAGGAGGCACACAGCTATATGCATATGCCAAGCTGGCGGTATGATGATGGCACACAGTGGGGGAGAAGCATATGCCAAGTTGGCGGTATTAAATGGCGGGGGTTACAGGGGCATAGCTATAATTAGTGCAGCAGGTGCAGTGGCACCTGGCCCCAGGCTCCTAAAGGGCCCGGACCCGGGCTCATGGCTTCATAACTACGGTACTGGGAAGCCGACAAAACCACAGCTGAATACACACTAAGGAGATAACGTATCCTGGGGCAGGAGGGGTACATAACACAAGGACATGAGGGTCACAGGTACATGTGCACAAACCAACATGTGGCTGGCAGGGCACCGCGGGGGCACACATACAGCTGTCCACCGCTGTAACACACTCGTTGTATACATCACAGTAAAGATCTCTTATACACAGAATAACAAATGGCGTCAGCATACAGGGTGAAGGCACCAGGCGAACACTCGGAGCACACACAGATGAGATCCTAGAGCCACCGAGCACAGCACCTGGGTCGGGGGCAGCAGCCTGTGTACAGTGGGAGTCCAGACAGGCAGCAGCCTCGTCCACATCGGGGGCCGCTCGCACAGTGGACCAGAAGGGAAGGGGGCGAGCCTCCCACGGAAGATAGCACCGTCAGTGTTAGGTGCTCTGTTACCGCCGACCGGAAGTCAGATCCAGAATGTTCGGATGTCACCTGTGCCGGGCAGGTCCTTTAAATTAAACCCGGCCAGGCCCTATCTACAAGTGCTTTTTTTTTTTTTTTTTTTACAGTTTTGCACATTTTAAATACATGATTGAACCCTCGCCCGGCTAGGCTGTGGTTCACAGCTCTGGGGCAATTGAACCCTGTGCTGACACAGGCCGCTCCCAACCACCCTGATTAAATGTAAATGAGCCCTTACTCGTGAATTCAGCAATAGCTTTGTCTGTGCTGCACGCGCACACACACTTTACTCTGCCACGCTTGTCAGTGGCAAAGTTAGATCAGCGCCTGCCTGCTCTACTGCACATATCAGAGGCCTGGGCCCACAGGGCGGGCATCGTCGATTCATTACATGGAACCGGAGCTACCACTTTGACCATAGCATCACGTCCCGCCACCCAACTCGCAAAACAAAAGAAAGAAGCAGCGTTAGTTTGGAAATTGCTGCTACACTTACGGTTGGTGGGTGCCCGTGGTGCGGCCGTGCGGGTATGCTGGGGCGGGCGTGCTGAAGCAAAATTAAGGCCGTGAATGCGCGCGCATTCAAATCGGAGCACGCGTCGCTGCCTCTTCCGCGCATTGCCCCAACCCCCGCAGAAGAAGATCAGCCCACGGCAGCAAAGCCCTGCCCAACAACAACTATTACAGTGTCCCGCCCACTGGGGCCTGATCCGCCGTCGGAAGTCTTGAAGACAGAGTGAGGAGGAGGAAATTGAAAATCGGAGTCAGTCCGGTCACGTCACCATTTAGACAGTAAGTGTTTAGAATTTTCATCAGCCACTCAACAACCAGTATGATGCATCGGTAACTTAAACTAAATGACAGCAGCACAGCACTTACAGTACCACAGCAGTAGTGCCAGTGCCACGCATGACTCATAAGTCAATTACTGACGGCAGTGGCAGGTGCACTTAATGGAGCATGACTGTAGACCCGGCCCTGATAATTAGGTGCCGGTGCTAAGCACCGGCAAGCTCCGGCTCAAATTAAGCCCTGAGACCACCCCTACCCGGAGCTGTCTTTTTCCAGGGATCTCAAGGGCCCTGATTTCCCCGCCAGTGCCTCCAGAACCCTCAACCCCTTCGCCGTAAGCCCCCTCCCCAACCAGCATGCCAGACCCTTCTCATGAATGTCAGACTCCCTGTCACTCAATTCCCATTCCCCCTGCCCCGTCATTTATGTCAGCTCCCCTGTGCTAGAGTCCAGGACCGCGCACGCCCTCAGTCCGTAGCTGAGACCCCATCCTACAGACACAAGACCCCCGCTCCGAGATGTCAGATAAAAACTATTTAAAAAAAAAAAAAACACACTAGCAAGGCACCCTCTGGAGCGGCCTCCTTTCTAAAAGTGTCAAACCTCCCACATCAGCCTGGCCCCGCTCAGAGTTATCGGAAATGACTCTTAGAACTTTAACACCCCAAATGCAGCTCAGGCCCCCAAAAGATGACACACACACCCTCCCCAGGACTGTCAGAAACACTCACGAGTGGCCAGACGCGTCTCCCCTTGCTGTCAGACACCCCAAAGCTGTGAAACCACCGCCGCCCGCCAGACACACACACACACACACACGTCCGCCCCCTCTGAGCTACTAAGGGACAGCTCCTAGGCGCACGTGCCACGCCCCTGCCACCCCCGCAACATAAACATTAACCCTTCATTGCCCCGCCTCCTGCTCGCCAAGTCATGCGGGTTCACGGGCCGTGTCCTTACCTGCTCTGTCCCAGAGGGGCTGTCGGTGGCCGGGTCCAGTGCACACGGGGTTCAGGGTTTGAAGGGGTGGGGGGGGCTTCAGGCCAGCCCGGTCACGCCGCAGCTACGGGGGCTGCCGCCCCTGCTCAGCTGCAGTCCTGCTCGCCCCCTCTCCACCAAAGCTGCATGGCTGGCTGCTGCAGGAGAGAGCGGCCCGGTGCCTCCAGTCCAACACCCCCGCCGGCCGGCTCCTCACTCCACCTTGAACGCCTGGTGGTCCCCTCCTTCAGATCCCGCCCCCACTGGGGCTGCTTTTGAAAATTCGGGGGTGCAGAGTGCTGTTTTCTGCTCTTCTCGCCCTTTCCAGCCTCCTCTGCTCAGTGTGTGTCAGGGGCAGAGGAGATCATGAGACAGCCCTGCCAGCTCCCGCCCGCTCCTCCCAGCCTGGTCTGGGCCAACTCCCATTGGCATTTTTGAGGTCTAAGCTACATCTTACTGGTAAGACAACTGTTAACAATATACAGGTGAGAATTTTGAAAAGGTACTCACGTTATTTAAAAATCAATGTGTGGGAGGAAAATTGTTTTCTTCTTTAAAAATCAATGAGAGTTTCTGGAAAGGCACTTTTCTGTACATACTGTTTTTGAAGATGAACTGGGTTTCTCCCTTCCTTCCGTCTTTGTCAGCTTTAATATCCGCAGCTGACCCTTTACCTTTGTGCAAGGCAACGTGATCACAGGACAGTTCATGATTGTCCCACCTCCATGTCTATTCATCACACTGTCAACATCTCAATTATTTTAGCCAACTTGAGTTTGTTACAGCACACATACCATTGTCCTGAAGCTTCTCTATCCCACCCAATGCCGTGCCTCTTTCTCTTTTGACTTTATTCAAATGTCTTATTTCCAAATAATATGTAAATGTGAATCCAGTATTTGTAAAGCGCACAGCTACCCGGGGGCATCCCGGCGCTGGGGGCCATTGGGAAGATTAAGCAAGCTATTGCCCAGAATCACATGGTGCTGGGCAGACCCCTGCCGCCTAGCCCGGGGATCGAACCATAATCCTCTTACTCACAAATAGCGCGAGGACGTGAATTACTTTTGGAGGTGTCTCTGGAGGAGGAGAACTTTGAGGTCCCTTTTGAAGGCCTGGGAAGAGGCAGTGGTCCAGAGCTTTTTTTTGTCCTCTCGCAGTTTGTAAATACAAAACATATTGCATTACAAATGCTATAGGTATCACATTTGCGAAAGTTATAACTATTGGCATTGTAAATGACGAAGCTATTAATTTAGCTATTTTAAAAAAAAGAAACATAAATAAAAACTTTGCCATTTACAATACCAATAGCTCAAACTTTCCTAATGCGAGACCTATTGCATTGCAAATGCTTGTTCCCTCCTGTTCCTCCCAGACAACAGGGACTAAGTACTGTGTCATTTCGCCATGGTTCTTAATGTGTTCTGTAGGGGACTATTTATTTTTTGGGTTTCCTAGTCTATTACTGTTTGCCTGTGTTGAGCTTTGGAAGCATAGCTGCTTACATGTGAACATAGCATTCCTCCATCCTACCTCCTCTTAATGCCACAGTTATATTAGTGCAGCCTCCCTCCCAGTGACTTCCGCTCTATTGACTGTATTTATTTAGCCTTTTTGCATTTTTCCAATCCACCGTCAGTTGGGCTTCTTTTTGGTAGGCTATTTGTTTTGTGTTGGGCTTTCTTCTAAAGGGGATTGGACCAATTGAAGTCTTGTCTCCCACTCCTCTTTGTGCCTGCTCACTCCTCCCACTGTTTTAAAACAGCTGCAGCCTCTTAGGAGCCACCCTTTGTAGCCTGATTTCATGTAACTTTGAAGTGAAAGCATAAAGCGGTGGTTGTACTTAAAAATTCTACTTTTCCGAATCTGTTTTTTGTTTTTTTAATGGCGTGCACTAAAAAAGTTGAGTGTCTTAATTGGCTGTCATAGTAGGGACAGGCAAATGGATGCTGTATTGTACAGGGTTGCTGCTAGAGGCCATACGGTGCGTTGGCAGCCCTACCAAGTACCATGCTTCAGGCTGTATAGCAACATCACGCATTTATAACGCCTCCTCACCACGTCTCCACCGATGCAGAGTCACAGACAAGCGGGAACGAAAGTGCCACCCTGGCCAAACACTCATGATGAACGAGCAGTGCGGACCACGTGCTGGTCTTGCAGAGCATCAGAGTGTGTGATAATTGCATTTATGGCGCTACTGTAGTTTTGAGCAAAGTTTTGTGCCAGTTCAGGAATGGGTCACGCCAACCTGGTGGCTCATTCCTGCGCTGGCTGCAGTAATGAGCATTCATCAATATCACCGCTGCTAGTTGCGGGCGGGCCAGCGCGGCATTCACGTGACACGGTGGGTGTAGTATTACACCACAGTGGGGTCACGTGAATGCAACAACAATGTATCTATTACTCTCGCTTGAGTGCGCAGCAGGGCGAGCAGCAGTTACGTGTCTTCAGTTTGCCCCTTGCCCGCCATGCCACAATAATTATATTGGTGCCTCCTCGATCATGTGCACCTGCGTTAACTGGAAGTTGAGAGAGACCGGTCGCACAGTCATGGTAGGGGCAGGATGATGAGAAGATCATTACAAAACAATCTGCATGGCTCTGTTTTGTCCTGCAGGACTTGTAGCGGCCATCAGGTCTGTTTAAAAACTGATAGTATTATGAACGTTTAATTTTACAGCCTGATGTATTCATGCCACGATTAGAATACTAGAGGGACAGCACTCTGGCGCCTCACTTTTTTTTCACTACTTGGAAACCACAGATCCATTCAACTAGCCAGGACCCTTCCCATTCACAAAATTGTTGACTGCCAACATTAACGCTACTGAAGATATAGCTTTATAGCCTTGGACTATTTTCCGATTAATATACAATTACAGTGATTAATAAGGATATCATTTTGACTCCAATGAACTGATCGTTCATTACTATTTACTAAATTGGCAGAAATATATCCTGTGTGGCCTACTGACCTCCACTGAACCATACCTAATCTTGCTCTACTGATACCAGCCCTGATGAAGGCGCTGAACCGACGAAACACGCGTTGGCTACACGAACTATGAACAAGATCTACAAATAAAAGATCTCTCCTGAGGTCAAAGATTTGGTTGATTGCATTATTCATGTGATACAAACTTTCTTCCTTTTGTCTATGTTTAATCAGGAACAACTACTGTAAGGAAAGTGGCTGTTCTTTGTATGTATAGTGTGTGTCCAAGGTTCTTTAATATTGTATAGTTCCCCCATCCTGGAGATTTCAGCTTAGGAGTGTAGGGTAAACACTCCTTCCTTGTGTGCACCACTCTAAGAAGTTGGTCATACTATTGGGTGAACGTCAACCTATAATCCCTAATTTACCCTCCGTGTATGGCTTGCATTCATTGTTTTCTCGGCCTAACAAGTGTCGCTTTGCGGGCCCTGAATGACAGATCGTTCCAATGCATGGAAGCTGGAATCTTTTCAGAATCCTTTTCAGCCCCATGGGGGTGCCTGAGGGATCTTCCCTGAGCCCGACTCTCTTTAATATATACTTGAGCCCACTAGCTCACATAGTACTGGAGTTCGGCCTCTCCATCGTGTCATACGTCGATGAAACACAACTAGTGGGCTCAATTTCTGACTCCATCAATTCAGGCCATAAGCTACCAGCCCCTTGCTTGGAAAAGATTGGTTCATGGATGGCCAATTGTAGCCTCAAACTGAATGGGGATAAAACCGAGCTCCTGAACCTGGGCAGTAATTTCAGCCCACGCTCGCAGATTTCCTGGCCAGCAAATTGGGGTGACCCCCCCAATCCCACCTCACCCCCCAAATCCTCCATAAAAAATCTTGGGATGTGGCTGGACCAGAACCTAACGATGGAGATTCAAGCGAAAAAATTGGCAAGCACCTGTTTTGGGATTCTCCGAACGATCAGGAAAATATTGAACCTGCTCCCAGAAAACTCAAGGAAGACAGTGGTTCAAGGCTTGATTACAGCAACTCCTTATACCTGGGTTCCCCCAAATATGTCACAGACAGACTACAGGTGGTACAGAATGCAGCAGCCCGACTGCTTCTGAAGATACCCAGGCATCAGTCAGTTAGAGCTTCCCTTAGGGATCTACACTGGCTTCCGGTCCGGCCAGGATTAAGTTCAAGTCCCTCTGTCTGACCCACAGAGCCAATCACGGGAAAGTCCCACAAGAGCTCATCTCTCAGTACTTACCCCGTCGACATCTCAGATCAGATTCAAACTTTCTGATGAACACAACAAGAATCAAGAGATCGAGATGGGGTGGGAGGTCGTTCAAACACCTGGTACCCAAGCTATGGAACAATATGGACCCAGAGCTGCGACTGATTGAGAACGAAGTGACCTTTAGAAAGAGACTAAAACATGGCTGTTTCCTTAAGCCAACGTGCAGGAATCTCTTCCTGTCTTGTTTCATACCAGCGCTGGGATGCCTAAGGGTAGCCATACACTCTACAAATCCCTAAACCTAAACGCTGGGTGGTTAGAGTGGACATTACCAGTGCTGTCAATTAAAATCACTTTGCTGCTCTGTCGTCCCATCAGCTGCTGCACCAACCTGCGTCAATCTCGTTTTCACTACACCGTTCCTATGCGAACTGAGAGAATTTTAGGATAAATCCCTTGTGATGCTTACCAAATATAGATGGTCTTTGTAGAGTGGTCACTTGGGTGTTTTATCTGCTACGAAACAAGTGTTGGCCGATTGAGAACATTATGAAATAACAGAAAGAAAAGAATAAAAGAAAGAGAAGATTTTAAAAAAAACTGTGTTTATAATCTGTGTATGCTTGCATTGGTATTTAACATCACTTTTACAGACGTGTGCTGAGGATTTTGCTAATCTCTTGCATACATAGATGGCCTGCAACACGCAATGTAGGGTGCATGGTTTGAAGGGGGTTGTCTTTGTTTTTTGATTTTATCTACACCCCCCACAAACGCCGGGGATGCCTGGTTTAACCTTGGAGATACCCAGGAGGGAACATCTCACAGGGAAAGCCAGGACGGGTTCCCCAGCGGTCTTTAGCGCCAGGACGCCTCCGGGTAGCAGTGCGCTTTACAAGACACACACATTTACATTTACATTTACAGTGTTTCTATGGCAGATGCATGCAGCTCATGTATTTTTTTAAGGTGGCAGCTATGATCACCTCTGCAGGTTTTTTTCTACATATCTTTTTTATTAGCAATAAAGATACATACTTAACATAACTGTGCATTGTGAATTTCTTGACATCATTTTCACATTTACGTCAAAGCACTCCGTCTCTGGCACCCCTCATCCCTCAGCACAACCTGCAACATGGCCCAGTGAAATTGTCTTTGACGACCACGGTTTTGGGGGCTGGGCCCTCACATATGTTGCCTTTATATTCATTTCAATGTCCCCAAATATTTCCCCATTTGTTGGGCAACCTCGGCCTTCATACACCACTCTCTCGGCTAGCATACACCAGTCCATATTGTGTTTCCAGTCTTCCACCACCAACCCTATGGCGATCCATAAACATTCCATACGGAGTAAGTCTGTTTCCCCCTAGTCCTTTAAGAGACGCCATTTCTCTGAGGCAGTGAGTGTAGCCCCACAAACCCTGTTCAGTCAGCCAGTCACCGCCACTCAGAAGCCCTGTAGTGCTGGGCAGTCCCAAATCATATGATACAAGGTACCTGTAGGGCCATAGCCACTTCGGCAAGCATCAGTCCGCGCACAACCCATTTTAGCCAGTGTGGTCTGCGCGTAATGGGAGCGGTGGGGGAGCTTCCATTAGACAAGGCGCAGACCTCGCTGTACAGCCACTTCTCTACGGGATGCCGGAGCCTAGGCCTATTCATCGTCTTCTAGGTGCTGCGAATCATGACTACAGCACTCTTTAAATTGTGTCAGCACGTCTAGTTTGTTGTTAAGTAGCTTCCAGTATGTCAGAGACGTGGCTTTGCATGACGTGTTCATCTAATAATCTGTCCTCGATGGACAAAGATTCCAAGAGCAGGGTTCCCTTTGGCAGCGACGCCCTTAGGGCATTGCAGTGTTCTTATTGGTATTTCATGGTATTTGTTAATGCCACAGTCCAGTAAGCTGATTACAGCCCAGGGTTCTCCATTCTGAGATTTTAGTTTAGTTCCTGTATGTGAGCAGGCATACGTTGGAGGGAGTGATTGTGATGAGATCTGCAGTGATGCACCTCGTTATCGTCATTACGTTAGTAAGCGGCCATGTGTAAATAGTTAGGTCCTTTAGTGATGGAGTAAATTGGAGTCCCTCGGTGGCCAGCGGTGTGAGGCATCTCTCTTCGGTTATTCCATGCCTGTTCAGCTCGTGATGGGTCTTTGCAGCTGTGGACTTACAGCACTCCTCGAAAGACATGACCTGCAGCGGTTCTATCTTAAGTGAGCGTAAGAGGGACAAGCAGGCTAAGGGAATTCATCATCATCATCCTCAACAACAAAGTATATTCGTGATTTATGAGTAAAACCATAAAAGTCAAACAAATATGATTAAAAACGTGTTCCACAATACAGGTTAACAACTATTAATACATCACATCGCACTGGGTTTATAACTAAAATGCATAGATTACAGTGCAGAAATTAATCACAACTTGACCTGAGTCTTAGGGCAGCCCTTAAAAAGTTAAGAATGTACAAAACAGTATCTGTAGAAAGAAGTTGTGAAACGATAAAAGCTGGCTTAACCCTCCTGAAACCAGCCTTTTTAAGGATAGGGATAATACATAATTTTCTGGGAAGATCATAAAACTGCAGAAGTGAATTATTATGCAGCTTGTTTGAGCAACATTCAGCTGCATGACCACTCCGTAATCTAGTAGGAGTATTAGTGAGGACCAGGAGAGGTATATAGGAGTTTACCTTGGTATATGATACCCTGGCTAGACACAGGTGAGCCTTTTACATCTGACCTGTACAGAAAAAAGTTGAGAGCATTTGATATCATGAGAAGGCTTACTGATCCAGCTGTTTCATATGTGTGGGCAGTGATTGTACTTGATGGGGATGGCTCTTCCTCCAGGATTCGTCCCAGGGGTATGGTTGGCGTATTATCTTAAAAGCAGCCATGTTATGTTGTACTTTTGTTTTGACAAAATGAGAGAGTCAATGTGTTGAGTATCAGGTCGACTCCCCGATTCAGCCTCTTGGTCTCAGGGTACGATTTGTTGGGAATACCTGTGTAATAAGTGGATGTGGGTGGTAGTGCTTTCTGGCTGCACACAAAGGTTCAGCATCCTGCTTCTGTGATAGCATGAAACAGGTGGGAGGAACATCAGCACAGTGTTTGAAGATGCATGCATCTTTTAACACTTCTAAGAGCCTTACTGAGGCTCCGCGCATCAGGCCCTGTTCTTAAACAGCTAAATTCCTACAGGTAACAGCCTCTTCTGTGAGCCTTGATCCTAAGTGTCCAAAATCCATGGGAAATTATACACAAACACTAATGTACCTTGCAGTGTCCCTGGACACATGGGGACTAGGGAATAAGAGTAGTGGAAGGACAGCCATTGTGGTGCTAAACATGTAATCCAGGGTTGGGTACAGCATTTTCCAGAAGGGTCGGAGACATTCCTGCCACAGGTAAGTTATTTAGGTTTTTACTTAGCATGTAAGTGTATTATATATGTATAACTGCTATGTAAGAGTACTCCCGATGTAATAACTGATGTAAGAGCCTCCAATGTAACAACTGACATTCCGCCATACAACGAAAGGTAAGCGCAGCCTCAAACACTGTAATGATACCTCTAGGACACACACTAGGACCCAGGGAAGGGCTGTAGTTCTGTTACGCGCTGCGGGATCCACCAGGACACACAATACTGATGCTGCCACACCTGACATGTGGTAGGTAAAGGGTCAGGAGACCCAAACCACTGCGGAAAGCACCGGCCGAAACAACCCTACAAGAGTTTGAGCGGCAAAAAGCAAACCCTGCACCCCTCCACAGAATTGTTGACTCGGTGGGGGAGGCGTGTGGGGAGAGGGGAGGGGTATTGTCACATAATGAGGTTCCCTCCCTCCCCCCCCCCCTTTTATACAGCAACCAATGCTTAATTTGAGCTGGTGGTCGCAGGTGGGGCACACCAGCACTTTTTTTTTGAGGATCCTGCACTTTGTTTTCCTTAAAAGGCTTTGAACCTGAGCAAGAGAGAAAAAAAACACAAAAGGAGAAAGACGGAAACACTGACAAAGGGAGTAAGTGAGAATGATAAAGAAACTGCAAGAGTGAGCTAGAGGCAGAGAATGTTTGGTGGGATGTGAAAGAGGTACGAGGTGCGATCAGGCGTACGCAGACCCAGTCTTTGGTACCCAGACCTTCGATAGTGCCAACTGTGGGCCTCTGAGCTAACATTTGGGCCTGGTACTTATTGTTTTACAAATTAGGCACTGACTCCAACCTGCCTACCAGCTGCAAACAGATAATATCAACCAAAATAAAAATCCAAAAATGTAGATACAATTGTTTGAAAAGCAACAAAGAGCACTTAGTAAATCTAACAGGTTAGGGTGTTGTATAGTGCATGTACTCAAAGGAGCCTCAATGCATATACTTGCAGACAGAGCAAAGAGTTGCAGGGTTTCATGCATGTGCACAGTTCAACACTATGAAAAATGTAAAGTAACACCTTTTGAAAAAAGTTCAGTAAAGCATATGGGGTTGCCTCATATAATCCAATTTAACTTCACAAAGTCACATCCTGCTTCCTGAAACAATGTTGGATCAGTCTGGTCTTTTATTAATCTTTTCCTTAAACAGCAGGATAATTCACTGTCTTCAGTTGCACATGAGAATGTTTCCTCAGTGCCCTCTGCTCCAAGATAGTTGCCTTCCTCCCAGGGTTAACCCTCTTAGGGCACCCACTAATTCCTCAAATACAGTACAATCCGTGTGCCATGAAAAGAAACTTGCACATTGCACTGGGCCTAGAAAGGTGATACGAAAATAGGAACAGTGCAGTGCAAGGGCCGCTTCTCTGCTAGGAAGCAACCCTTGCATTGCGCCATTCCTATTTTGGTATCACTTTATCTGAAAGAAACACGTTAGTATTAGATTCCTTACCTTAGAATATCCCCAGGCGTCAGTCTGGATCCGGAAACTTTTGCGTAGCAGTACCCCTGCGCGTCGGTAGGCGTCGTCTGCAGGCGTCCCCTGCGGCTCCGCGTCCATCGTTGGCGTCGTGCACCGTGATGACGTCGCTGGAGTATATAGACGCCACCTCCGCGCGCTGACGTCAGTTCTTCTTTTTTCCGCGCCAGTTAGCGCAGATCCGAAGAGCAGTACTCCGTTTTTTTGATCTTTTTTGATCTTTGAATCTTCTACGGTGCCGGTAGGATGCCCGGTTTTAAGAACTGTGACGACTGTGACCGGACGATGTCGGTCACGGATCATCACCGACTCTGCCTCCGGTGCCTGGACCCCGACCACGACGTGGACGCCTGCGTCGACTGCCAGGCCTTGACTAATAAAGCTAGGCGAGAGCGGTCCCGCAAGCTGCTCGAGCTCCGGGTGTCAGCCCCGCGTCGAGAGCGGTCCCGGTCCGGCCGGAGGTCGAGGGAGCGTTCGAGGGAGCGATCGAGGGAGCGGTCGCGGAGCCGTCACGGACGCTCCGGGAGTCGTCACCATTCTTCTGGTTCCTCAGGTAGGAAACACAAAAAATCGGGGCGTCGTCATCGTACCCCCGACTCCCCCGACGCTCGCACGGGGTGACCCCACCCCTGCGGCTCCGCGTGAGTCGCCGACGCGGCCTGCTCCATACCCTGCGGTCCCTGGGCAAGGCGCGTCCCCAGAGGAGATTGAGGCGTTCCTCGTGGCCATGAGGGCTCTTTCTTCTCCGGCGGGTTCCGCGGCGCCTTCGGGCCCTGTGAACCCGTCTGGGGGCCCTAGCGGCTCGGGTGACCCTGCCTCGACGCCGTCGGGTGCTCCGGCCCCGGCGCCGCTGACGGCTCCGATCCCGGCGCCGCAGGGGCCCTCGGGGTCGACGCCGGCTGGTCTACCGGCCTCTCCGGCGCCGATTCCATCGGGGCAACCCGTGGCCCCGGCTCCGGCCGGCGCCGGTGCTCCGCGCCGGCTCCGGGCGGCGCCGTCCCCATTCCCTCTCCGAATCCGACGCCAGGCTCGACGCCGGTGGGGCCTGTGAACCCCGAGGAGCCGGTCTACATCGTTGACTCAGAGTATGGTGAGGATGTAGAATACGGGGAGGGGTGGGAGGGGTCCGAGGACCCTCTGACACGCGAGTGTCAGTATGACATGGACTGGACAGGTGACTTGGGTGACGCCAGTGGTCTGGATGACTCCCCCATCCCTGGTTTTGTCTCGCCTCCTACCGTGGCTACGGAGGAGGGGGCTGCCTATTCAGTGGTGTTGATGAGGGCTGCCAAGGCCTTACACCTTGAGCTCCCCGTCGCGGCCGTGAGGACTAGCATCCTCACCGAGGTCCTCAAACCGCAGTCATGCCCACAGGAGCCACTGCTGCCGTTTAACGAGGCCTTAACGGACGTTCTTTTGGGCACGTGGTCCAGGCCCGCTTCAGGTTCGCCTGTTGATAGGAACGTGGCCAGACGCAACAGTCCGTGTGCGGACGACCCCAAGTTTCTGTCCACCCACCCCACCCCTGAGAGTCTGGTGATCCAGGCCTCCACCTCCCAGACCGCATTCCCATCGGCCCCGCCCGACAGGGAATCGAAGAGGTACGACCAGTATGGCAAGAAGGTCTTTTCGTCCCTGAGTCTGGGACTGCGGTCTTGTAACACCGCGTGCCTCTTGGGCCGTTACACCCACTCTCTGTGGGACACGGTCGCGGAACTGCTGCCTGAATGCCCCACGGAGGTACGGGCCAAGCTCGGCAAAGCCATGATTGAAGGCCGAGATGCAGCAAGATATTCCATCAGGTGTGATCTTGATACGACCGACTCGCTGGGCAGAGCGATGTCCACGACGGTGGCGATTCGTCGCCACGCCTGGCTGAGATCCGCCAACTTCTCGGCTGATGTCCAGAATGCTTTGATGGACATGCCGTTTGATGGCAGTCGCCTGTTCGGCGACAAAGCGGACCACGCGCTGGAGCGCTTCAAGGACTCCAGGGTCACGGCCAAGTCCTTAGGTCTCTCGACCCAGCGCCAGCAAACGGGTTCGTTTCGCTCCTTTCGTGGCCAAGGAAGGGGCGGTCCCACACGTGCTGCCAGCCACGCGCCGCAACAGAATTATCAACGCGGTGGCGGCCGTGGAAACCGCCGTGGTGGCGGTCGGGGACAGCGGCGAGGTCAGGCCACACCTCCCCCCGCAGCATCTGCCACTAAATCCTCCTAGTCCGAGCTTTCAGGCCCATGTGACACCGGTGGGAGGCAGGGTTCGCCATCACCTCTCCCACTGGCGCACAATAACATCGGACAGGTGGGTGCTGCAGCTCGTCCGAAGGGGCTACTCCCTCCCCTTCGAGACAACACCTCAAGCCATGCCACCGCAGAACCACCGTGTGTCGGGGGACCACTTGGCACTTCTGAAAGAGGAAGTTACGGCCCTCTTGGCCAAGGGGTCCATCGAGAGTGTTCCTGGTCCAGAAGTAGGTCGTGGTTGCTATTCCCACTACTTTCTGGTACCCAAGAAGGACAAAGGGGGCCTACGTCCTATCTTGGATCTAAGGAACGTCAACGGCTTCCTCCGGAAGGAGAAGTTCAAGATGTTGACTTTTGCTCAGGTCTTGGCTGCTCTAGACCCACAAGACTGGATGGTAGCGTTGGACTTGCAAGATGCGTGCTTTCACATCCCCGTCCTGCCGGCCCACCGGCGTTACCTGCGGTTCACAGTAGGCCTCGAGCATTTTCAGTTTATCGTGCTCCCCTTCGGCCTTACAAGCGCCCCACGGGTGTTCACCAAAGTGATGGCGGTGGTCGCAGCTCATCTGCGCAGATTGGGGGTCTCAGTCTTCCCCCATCTAGACGACTGGTTGTTGAAGGCGGGCTCGCCCCAGACAGTCGTCGGCCACCTTCAGATGACGGCAGATCTCCTGCACCAGCTGGGGTTCTCCATCAATGTGCCGAAATCACACCTGTGCCCCTCTCAAAAGCTCCTTTTCATCGGAGCGGTTCTCGACTCGGCGCAGTTTCGGGTCTATCCTCCGGAACGGCGAATCCAGGATATACAGGCTTTGATTCCCATCTTCCAGCCGTTATCCCGGGTTCCGGTCAGGTTGACGCTGCGGCTGCTGGGGCTGATGGCTTCCTGCATCCTTCTGGTGCATCACGCCAGGTGGCGGATGCGGGCTCTGCAGTGGGACCTGAAGTTTCAGTGGGCCCAGCATCAGGGCAACCTGTCCGACCATTTCTTGATCTCGGAGGGCACTGCGAGACAACTTCAGTGGTGGCTTACGGACCGCAATTGGGTCAGAGGCAGATCCCTCTCCCTTCCCCAACCGGAGCACGTTGTGGTGACGGACGCGTCCCTCCAGGGCTGGGGAGGCCACTTGGGAGAGGCAGAGATCAGAGGCATCTGGTCTCTCCGGCGGAGTCCCGGCTCCATATAAACCTGCTGGAGCTGCGGGCGATTCGTTTGGCACTGAAAGCGTTCCTCCCCTTTGTCAACGGGAGTGTAGTGCAGGTGTTCACGGACAACACCACCGCCATGTGGTACTGCAACAAACAGGGCGGGGTGGGGTCGTGGACCCTCTGCCAGGAGGCTATGCGCCTCTGGCAATGGCTGGAACGTCAGGGCGTGACTCTGACGGTTCAACACCTGGCAGGTTCTCTGAACGCCAGGGCGGACGAACTCAGCCGTCGGTGCGCGATGGATCACGAATGGCGTCTTAACTCGGACGTGGCGCAAGGCCTCTTTCGGCAATGGGGAGAGCCTTGGTTAGACCTATTCGCCACCGAAGAGAACGCGCAATGTCATCAGTTCTGCGCGTTGGAGTTTCCAAGACGGCACTCGCACGGCTACGCCTTTCGGCGCGAGTGGAGTTGCGGTCTGTTATACGCCTTTCCGCCTATACCACTTCTGCCCAGAGTGCTGAAGAAGATCAGGCGCGACCGGGCCCAAGTCATCCTTGTGGCTCCGGACTGGGCTCGAAGGTACTGGTATCCCGAGCTACTCAGCATGTCAGTCGGTCCCCCGATCCGCCTGCCCCTTCAGGAGGACCTTCTGTCGCAGCAGCAGGGGACGGTCCTCCACCCGAACCTGTCCAGCCTCCACCTCCATGCGTGGAGATTGAGCGGCGGCAGTTGAGGCCATTTGACTTGCCTCCTGAAGTTTGTGATGTAATTCTGGCAGCCAGGCGTTCCTCCACGAAATCGGTATACGCCTGTCGGTGGAACAAGTTTGTGGCATGGTGCACAGCAAAGGCTGTGGATCCTCTCTCTGCCCCTCTTTCTGAGGTTCTTCTCTTCCTTCTTTCTCTTGCCCAGCAGGGCTCTGCTCTGGGCACTATCAAGGGCTACCTTTCTGCCCTTTCAGCCTTTCTCCTGACCTTAAAGACGGCCTTCCTGGTTGCCATCACCTCTGCCAGGAGAGTGAGTGAGCTCCAGGCTTTTTCTGTCAAACCTCCTTTCTTGTCCATTCATCCGGATAAGGTGGTTCTGAGAACTAGACCTTCTTTCCTGCCCAAAGTTGTCTCTGCTTTTCACATCAGACAGTCCATCACCCTCCCTTCCTTCTTCAAGCCTCCGCATCCTTCAAAGGATGAAGAGCGGCTCCATCGTCTGGACCCAAAACGTGCGCTTTCATTTTACATGGATCGCACACGCCAGTTCCGGGTGGATGACCAACTGTTTGTTGGCTACGTGGGTGGAAGAAGGGACGGGCGGTACATAAACGGACCATCTCGGTGGGTCGTTCTGTGCATCAAAGCGTGCTACTCTTTGGCTCGGAAGGAGCCTCCTGTTGGGCTTAGGGCCCATTCCACTCGGGCCACGGCGGCTACTACTGCCCTGGGCCGGGGAGTCCCCTTGCGGGACATTTGCCAGGCGGCTACATGGGCCTCGCTGCACACATTTGCGAGGCACTACTGCCTGGACAGTCAAGTCCGGAGGGATGGCTTCTTTGGCCGTTCTGTCCTCCAGGACTTTCTGGTGTAGGAATGTATTGGTTCGCAGACCCACCACCGGGGTTGGTATTGCTGGGGTATCTATTCTAAGGTAAGGAATCTAATACTAATGTGTTTCTTTCAGATGAACAAGTTACTTACCTTTGGTAACGATATATCTGTAAGAAACATTAGTTAGTATTAGATACCTTACCGACCCACCCATCCTCCCCGTTCTGCGAACTGATACCTAGGGTTAAGGACATCCCTTTCAGGGTCCTAGTTTCAATGGCACCAGTGTTGGTTCTCACATGGCTCTGCGTGTTCTGGCGCGGAAAAGCTGTGTGCAAAGAACTGACATCAGCGCGCGGAGGCGGCGTCTATATACTCCAGCGACGTCCTCACGGCGCACGACGCCAACGACGGACGCGGAGCCGCAGGGGACGCCTGCAGACGACGCCTACCGACGCGCAGGGGTACTGCTACGCAAAAGTTTCCGGATCCGGACTGACGCCTGGGGATATTCTAAGGTAAGGAATCTAATACTAACTAATGTTTCTTACAGATATATCGTTACCGAAGGTAAGTAACTTGTTCTTTAGGCCTTTAGTTTTCTGGTAGATGTTTCTTTTTCTTGGACTTCTTCTCCATCCTCTTTGCTGTCAAGAGCTTTGATTGCCCAGTCTTAAAAAACAAAGTCTTAAAAAAGGCTTGGCCACTATAGGACACAAGCCCAGTCTAAACGTGTGAGGTTATATGCGAGCACATGTTCCTTCCTTTTAGATAAATAATTATTCATTCAACACAGATAAATCCTTGTTATCTTAATTATTGTGATGACAGAATCTTTTACATCTGTTACTGCGTATTTCATCCATTCATCTCTTAATTAGTCCATTTCACTCTTGTTGTAGATTTATAGGACTTTATTAAACAAAACAAGGACAGCCGACACGTGTTTCACCCAGTGTGACGAATAGCGCAAGGGATTTCTCAAGGCTGTAACAGAAATAAAGGTACAATAAAAGAGGGAGTGAACATTGAAAAGGATGACCCCAAAGAGTGAAAAAAGGGTGCTTGGAAATCAAGTGAATTAGAACAAAAATTGGTTGGAAATTTGGTTGAAAAAATCTAATTTTTAATTGCAGCTTTAAAATTCCGAAGGAAATCAAAAATAATTCTTCGAAAAGAGTATAAAAAGGGGTCATCCTTTTCAATGTTCACTGTCTCTTATATTGTACCTTTATTTCTGTTACAGCCTTGAGAATGCCCTGGCGTTATTCGCCACACAGGGTGAAACACATGTCGGCTGTCCTTGTTTTGTTTAATAAAGTCCTATAAATCTACAATAAGAGTGAAATGGACTAATTAAGAGATGAATAGATGAAATACGCAGTAACAGATTCTGTCATCATAATAATTAAGATAACAAGGATTTATCCGTGTTGAATGAATAATTATTTATCTAAAAGGAAGGAACATACGCTCGCATATAACCTCCCCTGTTTTTACAAAGCTATCATGGTCCAGAGCTTCGAGCACGTTTCCTTCGCTTCATGAACTTTTTAGGAATTAAGATATAGACCTGGGACCCCCTGGACCTGCTACCTCTGTTGGAACCAGTCTAAACGTGTGCAGTTTAAAACCCAGAGTTCCTAAGGTTCCCTAACCCACCCTGACAGTGTGAACGTTGGCAGGCGCTTTTTGGGCATTTAATTGTGGTAAGCTTTTCATAATAATTTATTATTAGACTGGTAGGGTATGCGCCCTGGTGCAGCATCTATGGAAAGCTTTTTCCTCTGGAAATTCTCAGCATGAGCCAATAACGCAAAAAAATGTACAAAAAATAATTTGCCTACCTTGTACACTATTCAGTCACAAGTTCACGCTTGTAACAGCCGTACCCATGCACCAGTGAATGCACAGGGTTGTTCCCGAAAAAACTCCCCTATTAACATATCTGCTCCGTAAGTCACCCAGTCATTGGCACACGTATAAGAGTGTAGCTGTGAGAGTAGGATAGCAAGCCTGCATTAAAGGCGGTGCTGGCAGACTTGAGGCCTGTCTTTTAAACGTGAAGTCCGGTATTGCGAAAACCAGCAAAAAGTAGCAGTACGTAAAACCACCAAAGGAAACAGTAATTTGTTGCAATAGATTGTAATTGTAAATACAATTAATTTTACTTTGTGATATAAGTTAATTTTCACGTTCTTTTTATGCTTTAAATTAACCACTGATAATCCTGTGGCCAGGCTTGTGATAATTGTCTTTAAATTCTTCAAGTTCAGCCAAAGATTCCTACATCACAGACCTTTCCTACCCTCACTGAATATCATACACTTAAGTAGTCCAGCTAACTAAACCTATCTGTATTACACAAATATGAAATTCTGGAATCAATGTCTCTTTCTAACAGGTGCTGATTGGTGATGAGCCTGAGCCTGGAATGGAGAATCTGAACGAGGTGCAGATACCCGAAGATGTGGAGAAAAAGCTTCAGCGCCTTGACATGGAAGAGGAGGCACTGATTAAGGAAGAGGAGGCGCTGATTAAGGAAAAGCAGCAACAAGGAGACCAGAACCCATTGGTAGCAGAGCCCTGTGAGGAATCTCTCTCCAGGGAAGAGCCGCAGACCGGTCTGCAGCGGTAACACAGCCCCCGCTTTGTTTAAAGCACTTTGGGCAAGTGAGGAGCAACTGTGCAAGAACAAACAGTTGAAAGATGGGCTTGGACCCTTCAGCTGGGTAGCATGTGGAGGAATCCCTTTGCAAAGAAAACTCACTAGCCGGGCTGCAGTACTCGCTGACAGACAAAGCCAAAGGAACTGTGACCGGCTTGCCTTGGATTCAAAGGGGTGGTGGACACTAACAGATCTTATTCCAGGTTTATCTACCACAGCATGAATCTTGAACTCTCAACACCCAGTTCCATCCTTTTCCTTCCTCATTCTCTTCTCAGTGACAGTCTGAAGAGGACGTGCAACAGTGGAAAAATTGTGCAGCTGACTAAAAGAGACTTCAATTTTTTGCACAATCACATTTATGAAACTGTTTGGGCCCCCCTGAATGCTGCTGTGCCCGACACATGGCTTGGTGTAGTTAAGAACTCCACAGGAACTGGCCTGCTTTTGATTCTATGATGATCAGAGTGGGGTTGCCAGTTTGGTACACATTACCAGGACATCATATTTCCTGCTGTGTGTTTTCCTTTAACAAATCATGACCAGCTTGTGCCTCAGTCTAATCTATTAAAGAAATCAATCCAGAGCTTGAAGGTATCCTTAAAAGCCTAGTCCTAGAGCCACACTGCCATGAATACCTGGAGTGAGGTGGCGGTCCTAGGATGTAACTTCTGTCATTGGACAAATAGAAAAATGTGGCAATAAAGGATTGTTCACTTATATATTTTTTTCTAGCATATTTTGGTATTTCTCTGGTTCTTCTTCATGAAAACAAATCTGACGTGGCCACTTCTGAAAGCAAGCCCCCCCAGGACGGGAAACAGTAGATGATGAGCAGTCATTTCATTAGCATTTTTTCGGCTGAAAATGGTTTAATTTTTCGTCCATTTCAATTTTTTTTATTCTACCAAGACCCACTAGAGACAACCAGACGTTAAGACAGGAAATCCCAGGGACAAACAATGAGACTTCAAATAATATAAGTCTTACTGACACATTGATCTGCCCTTATTTAAGAGGTTATCTGGTGAAGAGGCCTTACATGAGGGCCAGACCTTGTATCATGAATCCAAGAATAATTAAGCAGATAATACAATAATAATAATACTCTGATTTGTATAGCACGGCTAATCACCCATGAGGGTCCTTGGCATGCGGAGATTAAGTGATTTTCCCAGAATCACAGAAAGTTGAGCCGTTGCAGAGACTCGAACCAGGATCTTCCGCTCCTAAGTTATGTTATGTTATGTTAGGATCATTTATAGAGCGCATGGCTGCCCCGGCAACATGGCGTCCCAGCGCTAAATATGGTAGGGCGAGAAAGCTAGTGATTGGAAAAGAGCCACGTCTTGATCATTTTTCTGAAGGTCCAATGGTCTTGCATGCAGCGAGCGGCAAGAGGTATTGAGTTCCAAAGGGTTGGGGCAAGTGCCCTAAATGAACGCCCCCCCCCTACTCTTGACCTGCGCACCCGTATGACACGGGCCAAATACAGGTCCGCCGAGCACAAAACACGTGACGGGACATACAGGGAGCATAGCTCGCTCAGAATATGTGGGCCCAGACCATACAAGATCTTGTGTGTCATACACAGGGTCTTAAAGTAAACTCTTTGCTCGATTACGCCAACTCCATTGGCTAATGGAGTTGGCGTAAAAGGTCTGACGCATGGCAGTGCTTAGGTTGCGCAAAAAGCGGGCGTGCAGCTGCATTCTCTGCCTGCTGTAGTCTTTTAGTCACTGATTTGTTGACGCCAAGAAATCACCCATTGCAGTAATCCAGTTGTGCCAACACAGTGGATTGGCGATTATCTGCCGAATAGGTGCGTCAAGCAGTCCCAATATTGGCTTCAAGCCACGTAGAAGACCAAAACAAGTGCCAGCCATGGTCATAGCGTGCTCCTCAAAAGAGAAAGCCCCGTCCAACAAAACTTATTACAGACAAATTCATTTGGGGAAAATAAATAAGAGCAATCTGAACATTCACTGTAATTGCTTTATGTCTAAAGCTATTAGGATCTAAAAAACTATTTGTCGATAAATGATTGTAAAAGTCTGATGCTATCGAAGACAGAATACTTTGGACAAAAGCCTGTCTCGGCCATTGGTATCACTCCCCTTGAAATAGCCCAATCCTTCAGGTGGTCCAGGATGCCTGCTGCAAAGATTTTCCCAGTTGCATCCAGCAGGGCTACCTGTCTATAATTACTGGGTGAAAGTCTTAAGCTCTTCTTCAGTAAAAGAATAACAATATTCCCAGTCAATGATTGTGGATTAGATCAGTTTTATAGATCTGGCAAAATAGTGGCTCGAAAAACTTGCTCCGACCTTCAAGGTTTTTTTTTTAAAGATCTTTTTTGCATACTCCTGGAATAACACAGCTTTTGGCCTACACCCCCTGGGGCTGGCCGCATCATTTACAATTGCTTCTCAACGTTATATTGTTAACACAGCCCTTTAGCCGACATCCCTGGGGTCCGGTGGTGCTGCAAGGAATGCTTTACTCAATGTGTATATATCGGACCATCAAAAAGGCCTATATATTTCTCATTGCAGTCTGTCTCTTCTCATAGTCTAATCAAATATGACGTCTCACCATGCATTTGACCTTGGCCCAAAGATATTCGTATTATTCCCACTCTCCCTCTACCTCCTCATCAGAGCCGTATCATCGTCTTCCGGTAGTGGATCACACAGGTCACCCCTGTACGAATACCATGAGGACCAAACCTTGTTCCATTTACGAGGGCACGCCCTATTTACATACACTGTTCCTTCCGTAAGCATTAGTAGGTCCATGTTTCTGCTCCACTGTGCCACCGTGGGTAGCTCTGGGGATCCCTATTTTTGCGCTATGTCTCGTTTCGCCATCATCATGGCTAAAGTACCCCATATCAGCCCGTACCTGGATAGATCATTCAGCTCCTAGATGTTTAACAGGCACTTTCGTTGTTCAGGAGTCAATGACACCTCCAGTGTTTGTGACATTGTGCGCATCACTTGACGCCAGTAGGCGGCAATTAGTGGGCAATCCCAAAGGGTATGCAACAGTGTGCCTACCTCCCCACATCCCCGAAGACAGTAGGGATGCGGAGCTCTGTGTAATTTATGTAGTGTGGTTATTGTATAGTATATACGGTGCAGGATTTTTAATTGGACTAGCTTGAGCTTAGCCGAGATTCCCACCTCTCTTGGGGATGCCAGCGCCTCATTCCATTCCGTCTCGTCAATGTCCCCTATTTCGTCCACCCATTTTTCGCGCAGTTTCAGCATAGGGTCTGGTTAGTTGTTCAATAGCTTTTTATAGGTAAGGGAGGTGGCGCTGCGTTGCATACAATCTGTAAGCAATCAATCCTCCAGCGGGGAATATTCCGGAACCTCACTGTCCAGTGGAATCGCCTGTAACAATGCGTGCCTTATCTGTACGTACCTATAGGTTTCGTTGGGGCCTAGATCATACTGTTGCTGGAGAAGGGAGAACTGGACCACCGTTCCCTTGCCCCAAGATCTCCTACAGTGGATATGCCAATGTTATCCCATTGTGTGAACCCTTTACTCTTCCTCAACTGCCCCAATGCCTTAGTGTCCCAAAGTGGAGTAAGTTTAGTGATGGTATCCCTCCACCCCAGCTTCGCCTGCGCCGTATGCCACAGTGTGACCGTGTGTTTCATGGGTCCCATCAGCCTAGCCGTCTGACCTCTGTTGTAGAGTACTGAAAGCATACAGTCCGTGCCAAGCTGCGCCCTATCTGCCCTGTATGCCGGGTCATCTCGAGGCGCATGAATCCACTGGTTGATGATTTTAAGTTGGGCGGCCCAGTAGTATAATTGCAAATTCGGCAGAGCAATCCCCCCCTCGTACCAACTCTTGGTCATCTTGACAGGGCGATACGTGCCGGCTTGTTGCTCCAGAGCAAGTTGGATACCAAGGCTTGTACCTGACAGAAATAACTCGGTGGGACGGGGTAGGGTGAGTTTTCCAGTGCATATCGGAACCTCGGGAGTGCCATCATTTTATAAAGCGCCGCTCTACCAAGGAGCGTCAGCGGTAACGAAGCCCAGTGTTTAATGTCAATTCGGAGCCGGGACTTGGGTGGAGCCAGGTTTTTATCGAAAAAATCTGCTAGGTTGTCAGTTATGTGAATACCTAGGTATTTAAAGGATGATGTGGTCAGTTGCAGCGGGCATTGTATACCGAGCTGCGGCGCGGGTCTCCTTAGTACGTAAAGGATAGACGTTGTCCAATTAATAGTATAGCCTGAGGACGTCCCATAGTCGTCACACAAGGCCAATAGGGCTGGTACACTTCTTTCTGGGTCTGTAAGGTACACCAACATATCATCGGCGTATAAGGACACGCGGTCCTCCCATCCCTCTCCCCAGTTAATACCTCTCAATAACAGTGTATTTCTGATCAGTGTCGCCAGTGGTTCCAAGACCAGGGCAAACAGTAAGGGGGAGAGGGGACAGCCCTGTCGAGTCCCCCTCGCCAGACGAATCGTGCGGAAGATGAGACCGTTGGCTGTGATATGTGCAATAGGATTAGCGTATAGGAGACGTACCAAGGCTATGAACTTGGGGCCAAAGCCCATACGTGTCAGGACTGCAAAGAGGTGCTCCCATTCAACCATATCAAACGCCATCTTGGCGTCTAACGAGAGGATCACAGCTGGGTCCGATAGCGACGGAGCCCGCGCCATCACCTCATGTACTCGCCTGAGGTTGAGGGCAGTGCTCCGGTTCGGCATGAAGCCTGATTGGTCGGGGTGTATCAATAGTGTGAGATAGGGCATCAATCTTGTGGCTAGCACCTTCGCAAGGATTTTGGCTTCAGCATTGATGAGAGAAATCGGGCGGTATGACGTGCATGCTGAAGGTGGCTTGCCAGGTTTCAGGATTGCCACTATGTTGGCTGTCCGTTGGTCTATGGGGAGTTTTGTTTTCTCTCGGCTCTCTGTGTATATATCTAGCAGGGGCGTGCCTAGTGTGTCTGACATAAGCTTGTACCACTCTATGGGAATCCCATTTGGGCCTGTCGCTTTCCCTGATTGTATCGCGTGGATTGCCGATTGTATTTCCTCAACAGAGAGGTCTGCTTCCAAGTTCTGGGTCGCTTCTGGTCTAAGTGTTTGGATCTCTATGTGTTGTATAGAATGCAAGGCAGCATGTTCTGTGATCTCCCGATCTGGGGTGTACACTTCCTCGAAATGATCTGCTAGTATATTCACAATCTCTTCAGGGTGTGTTTGTAGTTGACCTGTATTGGTGTATAAGTGTTGAATGCCTCTTTTGCTCCCGTCTTTCTTGTCTAGCCAGGCTAACATCCTCCCTGCCTTATCGCCCACCTCATATACTCTATGGGCCGTAGCCGAGATATTATTCAGTACCTGCAGTCTAAGATGTTCCCTATATCGCTGCTGGCATAGCTGTAAAGTGTGAGTTGTGTCTGTCGTGGGATCTGCCGTCTGGGCTTTAGTGGCTGTGTGCAAGGAACGTTCTAATTCCTCAAGTTCCTGACTCTGTGCTTTCCTATGTCCCGCAATGGAGGTAATTGCCTGCCCACGAAGAAATGTTTTATATGCGTCCCATAGGGTCGAGGGGGGGGACACCGAACCCTTATTCTCGGCAAAATAATGCGTCGTCGCTTTTTTCAGATCTTTTCTGATGTTCGGGATTTTCAGGAAGTTAGGGTATATGGGGTAAATCCTTCTGTGAGTCTTTTCCCGACAGTGTAGTGCCAACACTATCGGAGAGTGGTCAGAGATTCCCCTGGACAGGATCTCGATGGCGTCGATGTCCTTCACTCCATCTCCCATCCCCAAGAAATAGTCAATTTGAGATAAGCTATTGTGTACTGTGGAGTGATAGGTGTACTGTCTTGCGTTTGGGTGTCCTTGGCGCCAGAGATCTATCAAGCCCATGGCCTCCAGGAAACCTTGTAGGTTGGTGGGACCGGGTGCATGTGTCCTAACTGGAAATTTATCCAACGTGGGATTCATCACTGCGTTAAAATCTCCGCCGAGGAGTGTCTCTCCCTCCAGGGCCACTGTAAGGAGTGCCGGTGGGATGTAAATTGATAAAATGTTTATAAGCTGACCCTCCCACTGCCCGTGCACCGCAGCAAAGCGGCCCTGATCGTCTACCGTGTGGCGCAACAGAATGAATGGAGAGGTATTCTTCAAAAGGATACCTGTACCCCTAGAACCAGAAGTGTATTCGGAGTGTACCACCATTTTGTAGCCTCTGCGGTCCAGTGCTTGAAAAGTTTTGCCTGTGAGGTGTGTCTCTTGCAGCAATACCAAATGTGGGTTCTGGCGTTTGAGGGCCAGCATCACTAGTCCTCTCTTAATTTTATCGCCCAGTCCCCGCACGTTCCAGGTCAATATCTTCAGGGGTGGGGCAACTGTTTGTTGCAATACGCCGCTAGAAGCGGTCTCCTGTGAGTGTCGTGACATAGTGAGGTGTATTAAATGTGGGCCTCCGTGCTGCTCTCAACCGTGTTGTGAGCCCTGCATCCCTGTGAGTGGAGTGCGTGTGTTCCTGGTCGTGTCGTGTCCTGTCACGCAAAACTTTAACTAAAACAGTTAAAGTCTCCCTTCCCATCCCCCTCCCTTCCTCCCTGCTACACGGACATAGAACCGACCCTCTCCCCAACTTAGCAAAGTGCATAGTTCCATCCAACCCATTGTACTTGCTTGTGGGGGTAAGTAGTTCCGTGATGGCAGCGGCCCCATATGCCCTCTTCCGCCTCCTTCAGATTGGAGTCCAAGGGCAGTACGTCTACCATGTTAAATGATTGTCGCCAGTACCAATGCAGCCGAGCGTTCATGACTCGGGCTGTTGTTCTCCCTCTTCCAGACCCGCCTCCAAGAACATGTCCTGGCTGTGCCCGGGCGATGTCTGCTGACTCGTCTGGTTCTCTGTTCTTTGGTCGCGCTGTCCTCTGCCCGTGCGCCGAGTGGCCTCCACTCGTTGCCAGCCATTCTCTTGCCACTTCAAGAACCATGCTTTGTGATGATCAACCACTCTCAATTTCGCTGGGAAGAGCATGGAATAGGGCAACTCCTTCGCCTGCAAGGCTTTTTTAGTGTCTGTAAAGGTCTTCCGACGCCGGGCCACTTCGGCTGTGTAATCTGGAAAGAAGGCAATGGTGGAATTTTGTATTTTGATAGGCGGTGAGACCTTTGCTGTCCGAAGTATGGCGTCTGTCACGGAAGTTAAAGAGTTTAGCTAATACTGGCCGCTGCAGCGCCCCCGGTTTCAGTGCTCCACCGGGGACCCTATGCGCCCTTTCGACGGAGAAAAAGTGGGAAAGACCCTTTGGTTGTAATTTTGTCTTGATTAGGTCTTCAACGTAGAGATCCATTGTTCGCTTGCCTTCTGACTCTGGTATTCCTAGGATTCGTACATTGTTCCGCCGTGAGCGTCCTTCCTGGTCGTCCAGCATCTCCTGGAGTTTCCTGGTGACTGTTTCCATGCGTTCCATTGCCAGTTATAATTCGGAGGTGTCCACCACCACGGATTTTGTGACCACTTCCACCTGTGCCACCTGCTCCGTCATTTTGTGCAAGTCCGCCCTCAGCAGGCCAACGTCTGTAGAGATGGATCCCACCGTCGTCTGCACACTACACAACATTTTCATTAGGTCTTCTAACGTCACCTTCTTGGGGCCGTCCCCCTCCGGGCCCTTGCCTGTGGAAGTGCGTCCTTCTGGTTGTTGCGCTGTGGTCTTATCAAAGGCGTATTTTTCGAGTCTTGCCTGTGCCGCGTTGTTCCTCGGTCCCCTTCCCGCCATGGCTCTTTTTATTGCCCTGTTGCTGGGCGTAGGTGGTCGTGTGGCAGTATTCAAGTATTTCAATCGTCCTGGGGCCTAAGGCAGCGCGCATGGTGGCTTGATGCACAAGGATTAGCTGCTTAGGCGCGAGAGACAAAATGGCGTAGCGTCCTGGAGCTCCCGCGACACTGCGGGGTATGCTGCTGTGGTGGCGCGTTCAGTCAAATTTATACGACACTGGTGTCACCGTAGTGTCTCCCTTACTGCACTGGAATCAGCAGATATTCTATTCCCCAATCGCCATGTAGCCCTCAGGTGTGGCGGTTCTCCTTTATTTTAACATATACGCCCCAGCTATGTTTCCTGTTTCGTTGTTTGGCTGTGGGCGCTACTGGATCGCACTGGTGCCGGCAAAAGTCTCTGTTTGCCCGCTAGCGAAGGCGGTTTCTTCGCCAGGCGTCACCTCACAGTGCCGTTATGGGAGGTGATTCAAGGAATTTAGCGAGGATTGCCCGGCGTCTGCTGGCCGGCACGTCGCGCGTGGTCCCTTATCTCTCTGGGCCTTGCACGGTTTCCTCGTAGGTTTTAATGCCCTGACGAATATAGGCGCTCCAGGAGGTGTGGGGGGCAAGAATGAGCGCGATGAGCAAAGTGCGCTAGGAAGAAGGCTGACATGCCTCCCTACCCCAGCCTGTATGTCTCGCTGTAGTTGCGCCGCCGTCGGGGCTTTTCACATCGCCCCTTCGGTGCCGATGGCATCCGCGGGGACAGTAGGCAAGAATGCCGGTGGGTGTTAAGTGAGTTGTGCCCCATGTGCTGCTCCGCCGCTCGTGCAGACCCCTCCCGCGGCTCGTTCTTGTTTTTGCCACGACTTCCGGCGATCGCCCCCGTCTCGCGGGTATTTCCGGTCGGGCAATGGTTTATCGCAAACCCGGTGTATCCGGGACGTGGAAGGGCCCTCACGTTCGCCGTGTACCACGCTAGGTTTCCTGCATCGGATCTGGTCCGGAGTGGTGGTGGACAGTGCCTCTCGGTTTCTCCTCTCTAGATCAGCTTCGTGAGGTGTAATTTTGCTGGATTAATAATCGGATTTAAGCAATGGAGCCGCCTTGTTCACAGAGCTCTTCAGCTACGCCGCCATCTCGGTCGGCTGGTAGCCACACCCCCCCTTCAGGGTTTTTTTAGGACTATAACTGGGATCTTGTCTGTACCCATTGCTGCTGAGGTTCTAGACCTCCTGATGTAAAATGTAATTTGCTCCTCCGTTGGGGCACTTATCCCTACATCTGCTTCTCAACCAAACATTGATCTACAAGGAGCTTATTGGCTGAAATTGTCTCGATTTGCTTTGAAGAGCTCTAGCTGATATTTTTTTCAGTCATTTTGGGAGACCGAAGATGCTGTAGAAGATTTTGGAGCTCCGGTTGCTTTTAGACGCCAGAACTGATGCTTATTTTTTTTGAGAATTTGCCAACTGCAAATCCACCTAGTTTGAATCCATAATTTCTCTTTCTCTTATAGAATTTATTTTCTTCTTTTTTCCTTGAAAATAGGAAATGTCTTTTTTCCTGAGAACAGAGAAACGTAAGAATTGCTGTCTGATTAAACTGTTTGATTCTCTCGAAATGTCATCTGTAGGATTACTTAAGTTTCTTGGCGGTTTTAGATTGGTATCCCAAGCAGCCGTGACCTGAATAGCTTGAACTACCGCCAAAAGAGTCTGTTTGAAGTTTGAACTGGATGTATTTCTTTTTTTATTTGAAACAGCTGTTGAGTAATGATCAATGCATTCATCTTATTCAGACTAGGGGTGTTCCATAGAACTTTGCCCGTCTTATGAGCAATAAGGGTATCTCCATAAATTTGAGACTGGGACCAAGAAGAGGAAGAAAGGAGGTTCAGCTCAATTTCTAATATCAATATTGCATGATCTCTGCTTTGTGTAAAGTGTACGCTTAATTGTTGTGGTCTCTGAAATAATCCGTAGCTACAAATGATGTAATCTTGTATAGACGGATAAGCTACTCCGGTTCTTCTGAATAGCGCAGTACGTCCCCTTCTCTCCTACCATTCAAGATTACTCCATTAATTCCACATACCTGTTGTACAATCAATTTCCCTCGTTTACACTCAGGAAAAACAGGATTTGGGAGGGACTAATAATAATCAAAGTCATAACTCCTAGAAGCTGTTACTAAACTGTTTCAAATTTTCGCATTAAAGTCACCCAATAAAAGGATTTGCAGAATAATTTCTGAGTCTAAGGTAGATTCGATTAAATCAAAGATATGGATCAGTATTGAATTGTGTTCTATGCCCAGAGGAACATAAATATTAAAAAGGATAAGTGTATCTGCAGAGGCGGAACTCTTCTTAGATATTTTTTATTTTAAGGCACTGAACATTTTTGCTGGGTAATTAACTATTTCAAAATCCCACTTGATTTTCTCAGATAACAGAATGGCAAGACCTCCCTTTGCATCACTCTCGCTGCTTGTATCTCGAAGACTAAATAGCCTGTTTGATAAAACTCTTTTAAGGCCCTTGTCTCTTAATGGCAGACAATTGCTGGTGATGTTTCTAATAATTGGCATAATTTTATTGGTTCAGCCCTGCCATATTCCAGAATACAATATTAATAGTGTTGCTAAAAAGGAAGTTTAAAACCTCTTCCCTGCTTAATGTCATTTAACGAACTTGCGATCCAAGACCAACGGTTTTTGCTTGATGGATCCCCGGACTGGTATTTTCTATTATTCTGAATTGTCCTGTCACTATCTTCAAGATAGACTGTCAAGTATTTTACTAATGTGGCATGTGTAGATGCCACCTGGAGATTACTTTGGGACTGAGATAGCGTCTCCCAGGTTGGGACTGTGATTCTTGAGGCGGTTATTTTCGCCACATTAGATTTATCTGGAAAAGAGACCAGTTTTGTTTCTGGAGATGAAAATGAATGAAGTTGGAAGAGACTGTAGAAGGTTCAGGATCCGTTGACGATTTAAGGGCTCATTGCCTGTCGCCAAAAGGTCTGAAATCTCTAGCGTGCACACAATGTTCTGATGTACTTTTGTTTCTACTAGTCAAGCTATCTAGAGCTGAGGTTTGTTAAATAGTTGAATAATTAGTATTTGAGAGATTTTGGCTTATGACCTTTTCAGCATGAGGATTCAGTTGTTGGTATGAATCCTCCTGAGAACATTTTTGTAATTAGCCTTTTTTCTGGATAGTGTTTTTTTTTTATGATCTTCCAGTTTTTAATATTACTTTTCCTTGTTGTTGGTCGGTTTCCAGAGGATCTATTTGTGGCAACTTTATTTTCTGGAATTTCAATCTTGGGAATCTTCATTTCTTTTTATTTTCTTTCTTTACTAGTGATTTGAATTGCACATTCTTTTTTACCGCAGAGTTTTTATGAGCTATAGTATTCTCTGTTGACTTGGAACCTTTATTCGTAGATGTTCAAGTGCAAGGAGCAGGTTGCTTTAGCACCTCTCTTTGGTTGAATATAGGATAGTTTGGGAGGGATGGTTTGGAGGCAATCTCTCCTTCACAATCCTAAAAAACGTTTTCTGAGCGAATAGATGGTATCTCTATTTCCTTAAATTTTACCTACTTCCTTTTTATTTGTATTGCAAGTTTAAGTTACTCGATTGAAAAGCTTTATTCGAGTTATACACTCATAAAAGCACTGGCATATAAATTCATACATTTTAAAACATCAAACATTCTGTTACAGCAATTTATAATTGGAAATCCATAATACAAAGGCATTAAAATTGTTACCGATTGGAATAAGATAAGCTTTTTCATACTATGCGAAAACTAAATGCATGTTAAGATATGGGGACCTCCGCGTTACGGACCATTCCCAAAGTTTACACAAATAAAAACTCATACCATACATGTTACCCGCATTTTGTGGTTTAAAATTCATATACAACTCCCCGTAGATATTTGCAAAATTTAGTCAGACTAATATAAAAATGTAAAATTCAAAACACATTGGAGAGTAGAGCCCGCCTCCTTATGGACCATGCCCACCCCAGATATTTAGCTGTTCCAACTACGATGGGCATTTCAGTGGAGGAACAGATAAGTTACTCATTTGAATGCATGGGAATCTAGCCCCCTCCAGTATTTTACTTTGTTCTGGTTTTTCACCCAACCCTGCATTTTGTTCTTCTTTACTCGTCTAACCAGAAATTGTAAAATGTTAGTTATTGTTACCAATGAATGATCAGAGATTAATGTTTTTTTCCAATAGTGAGAGAATCGATTCAAGCACTCTCTTTAGTGAAAGAAGCGACTCAGAGAAACTATCTTGAAGGATTGTAGACTGTAGATAAGAGTGAAGGGAAGTCTGGTGAATGAGATAGGTTATCTTTTGAGCCGTGAAAATGACTAGGAGTACTATTTAATACCAGCAAGGTCTGCTTCGGATCATGCACACAACTGAATGGTGCAGCTGGCTCAGACTTATGTCCGGTAGTGTAAAGTCCGTATTTACTTGATCTTTTATAGGGGCTTGTTGTAAAGATTGTTGCTGATCTGCCACTGTTCAGAGATTTAGTTCGACCTTGCCGTCTTGTTTTGGGGCATCTGAGTTCCCATTTATATTCATTCTCTTTTTTTTCCGGCTGTGTATTCCAACTTTGCACCTAGATTTATTTTTCTGGGTTAGTATTTTGCCGGGAAAAACTCAATTATAGACCGTGTCACTGCAAGGACGCTGGTATGAGCCGATCTTATTTTAATCTTTTGTAATGTTTGAGCAGTTCCTATTCTAGCAATTTCTCAGCTTTTTATAAGCCATTGGTGCTGCTTTTGATCAGATTCAAATTCTACCTGTTTCGAAGAGTAGTTGCCTTTGTTGCAGAGTGCACCAGAGGTCTCCAGTTGAAGTCTCCTACTTCCTCTGACGCTTCTATCAGAAGCACTTAAGCTGCTTACCCTAGATGGTATCACATATTACTAGCCGAGAAATCAACATTGCTGGTGTAGTCACAGACATAGTATGAGTCTCTAGGGAATGCTATGTCTTGTGCCACAAGAGAAGAAAAGGCATCAAAATTAATTTGTACCATGCATATCCAAACTGGCAAGATGCGCTCAGCCTCCTTGTAAGGCCATCACCACCATCTGGCTAGTAGATTTTTTTATTTTTATTTGGGGGCAATATGGCACAAAAGTAGCTCACCTCTTCATCACCGTCTCCTCAGAATACTCCAATCCCATAGGCTGCTACCTTCTGATAATCGCCGCTTTTGTAGACAGATTTGTGTGGATGCCGGGGGCTGGCCACTCCTAACACTGGCACGAGTAGGCCTACTGTAATACAACCCCGCAAGCCGCACCCAGCACTAGCTGGGCCGCTTTCACTGGGAACTCGGGGCTCACGCTCCCTACAGCCAGCTACCGCTGTGGCGCCCATGTCAGTTTGCGCATACACTAAAATGCTACTGCAGCACGAATTCCCAATGCCCAACTCACCAACGTTTCCTTGCAACACTGACACTGCTGTCTGCTTTCCACCTCCTGCCTTCCGGAGCGGTGAAGAAGATACCACAACTAGCAGATGAAAAAAGTTTGGAGGCCGAGCCAAATGCCCCCTCCACTGAAGGACTCCTGCTGGCTGCTGTCAAAACCGTGGACTGTGGCTGGCTCGTGGTTTGTAGCTTGTGGACTGCAGCAATAAAATTCCCCCTCCCCCTCCAGTAGGGGCTGTGAGAGCTTTAAGAAGCCAGAACAGTGGCTGTGGGGCGCAACTAGACATGAACAAAAGTTCCCCAGGGCTCAGGATACGGACACAGACCTTGGACTTGGGTC
Organism: Lissotriton vulgaris; assembly: GCF_964263255.1. Lineage (NCBI taxonomy): Eukaryota > Metazoa > Chordata > Amphibia > Caudata > Salamandridae > Lissotriton > Lissotriton vulgaris. Next base: position 2,047,829,945 of record NC_141691.1, read on the forward strand.
CTAAAGAGCATGGAGCACACTCTCCCATTTCTTCCGCTCCTCTCCGCCCAGCAGGAAACCCTCGGGGAGTGAGGCGCAAAGCCCTGGAGCAGGGAGCTCACCGACTTGTTTCACTCGCTAGCTGAAACTGGTGTCTATTACTATCGGCTCCATCATTAGATTGTATTTTGTCTGCCATCGGGTCCTATCTTAGCCTAACAGCTCCTTCTAAGCCCTGGGCTGAGCTCACACTTGGAATCAAAGACAGAAGGACCACAGATCCCAAAAATCCAACATTGGACGACATCAACCGTGAGTGCGCCATCTCTCACTCCACCTTCTCCCAGTCATCAAACTAAGGCCAAGCACCACCCTCAAGGGGGTGGGCGTGGACCACCAAACCCAGCAACAGTATATTGGTCAACTATTGCCCGAGTGCCATGGTCTACACTGAAAATATGCCTAAGATCCGAATCCCAAGCCTGACTCAAGCACTAAAAAGAGTTGCAAAAGACCCAGCTCCCAAGGCTGGTAACTCCTACACAGACAACTCCTTCGGTACCGGCAATGAGGCAGCCATGTTTGGATCGGAGGACTTCAACGCCACCCAAACCTACCTTGGCACCAGCAAGTCAGAACCAGCCTCATGCTAGCAAGTCAGAAACTGGCCTCGCCCTCAAAAAGACCTGTCCTCCACTGCATCAAAGGACCAGCCCATCCTGCAGCATTTGCAGGAGGAGTGCAACGCCAGGCAGAAACGGATTCTTATACATCCACAAACCAATAGGATTCTCACCTAGCCTACACCAAGTTCATGCACCAATCTCTCATAAGAGTACGTTGATTTTTGAGGAAACTCTTGTACTGGAGACTGGACCACAAGCCAAGACCAAAAAGCACCAGGATCGAGGCACTAGCCCTCTACCTCCTAGACATCCTCCACCTCATTCTCTCCTCCTCTTCCTCCCTCTAACCCTGCCCCTCTCCTTGCTTCACCTCAAACACTGAGTTCCTCTGCCTGAATCACCTGAGGGCTCATACATGGGGGGGGGGGGGGCAGTCCACTTGATTCTTATGAGGCCTGTGGGACCTCAGCCTCATTATGACACGAGGGATGCCCATGTTGCTGACCTGCCCGGTGACACCAGCCCAGACTTCTACACTGCCAAGCCATCACAGCAGCAATATACTACCTCTTACTATGAGGTTCTACATCATGGTGCCACCTTCCATAAGGTAGAGATGCGCATGGGTCAAGAGGATGAAGATTTACTTGTAGAGACACTTTCCTCCACCCAGCATTTTCTACAATTCCTCCCTGTGATGAAGGGAATGTTAAACCCCCCCCTGAAGTATTCAAGGAGCTGATTAAAGCCATGTTGGTCACTCCCCAGGATGGATAAAAAAGCAAGCCTTCCCCTGCACAGCCCCACATACTTTAGAGGGCAACTCAACCCTAGAGTTCCTCAAGGTCCATACAGCCCATAAGCATGCCAGTGCCCAGGGAACCATCGACGCACCTCCACCAGACAAGAAGCGCAGGAAGATCAACTTGGCTAGTAAGCGTGTCGCTGCTAAATCAGAGGCCCATTTGCACATCTACAATTCTGTTGGCCTCCTCTCCATTTCTGTTCGGGCACACTGGGATGAAATGGAGGACCTCTTTCAACAACTCCCTAAACAATACAAGAAACGTGACTAAGAGCCCGTTTCTGAGTGGAAGATAATTTCCAACACTACTATTCAGTGCACCCTGGACGCCACTGAATTTGCAGAATGGGGTATCAACTCCAGCGTCCTTATTTGTTTCCATGCCTGGCTACGTGTCTCTGGACAGCTTGTGTAGCGGGGAACAAAGAGGATGGCCATTGGGTGGGGTGGGTATAAATACCTGTCCCTAGCCAACTGCGCGCTGGAAATGCCACAGAGGCGCCGGAGATAGAAGGGATTCCTGTGAAAAGAGGTCCCAGCGACTGGTCCTCGGGGATGTGCATAATGAGGCACTAGAGGGCCGCACTCTTACAGGGACACAATGGTGCGCCGCGGGGTGCTGAATAGAGCCAATATTGGCAACCCTATCCGCTAAACAAGAATTGGTGGCTTCAACTCAGATGTACAGCAGGATCTGTTCAACCTGCCCTTGGATGAGGAGCAGCTCTTCAAGCTGCTGGTTGATCAGATGCTTAAGACACCTATATAGTGAAGGCTATGGGGGCTGTCTAGATACCTTTGCCCCAAAGTTTCTTTTGGAGGTCTCAGTCCAGAGGGAGGCCAAGACCTACTCCCCTGAAGCCACTGCCAGACCTCTTCACAGTGCTTTTAAAGGGGAAGCTACAGGGCTAACAACTCCCAGGGCAGAGGAAAAGGTTATGCAGCAAAGAAAGCTGCTTCACCCCCAAACAGTGACATGCTCACGATCTAACTACACTTGTTGGTGGGGGGCTCCCAAGGGTTTCTGGCACGGTGTTTAGAGATCACCCCAGATAAGTGGGTCCTCGCCCATCATAGGGCAGGGTTACTGCTGAGAGCTCACTGCAACACCAGCAAACATCCCTCAACACAGACAAACCCTTTCCACAGAACATCCGTGTCTCATTCAAGAGGAAGTAGAGGCACTCATTTGCATGGGAGCCATAGAGCCATGCTGCCACACCAACATTGCAAAGGAGTGTACTCCTTGTACTTCCTTATCCCCAAGAAGGACAATTCAGTCCGACCGGTACTCTGGCCTCTCAACTCGTATATTCTGTCAGAGTACTTTCATAGTATCAGGCCTCAAAATGTCATCCCTCTACTGCAGCAAGGCGACTTCATGACCGCACTTGACCTGAAGCACATCTACTTTCACATCTGGATCCACCCTGCACATCACCTGTACCTTCATTTTGTGGTAAGTGGAGAGTATTTTTAGTTCAAAGTGCTGGACTTCGGCATCACCATAGTCCCCATGGTGTTTACAAGTGTCTTGCATTGGTAACCGTTCGTTTTAGGTGTACTTTCATCCACATTTAAATGTTCCTTTGGCTGATCAAGAGTGCAAAGGAACAACAGTGCTTGGCTCCTACCCAGACCACCATAGACCTGTTGTACTGTCAACACAGTAGAGTCTCAACTTCAGCCTTTCTTAGGGGCAATCCTCAGCTGAGTCACTGTGAGAGCATATCCCAGTCAAGTACAGATCCAAGTTTTCCAGTCATGGCTGCCCCCTTTTCCAGCTAGATCGTGGTTAGGACGGCCATGCGCCTCCTTGGCATGATGGCCTCCTGCATCACCATTTTCCCCCAGATTACATATGCATCCATTGAAGGAGTGCATGGCTGCTCAGTGGTCACAAGCGGAGGACCTAGTGTTGATTTGGGCCGCACCCATCGTTTACTGCAGTGGTGGAACAGCAACAATCTATTGCAGGCCAGCTTTTTCTCGACCCAGCACCACAGATGTTTCCCTCACCGGGTTGGGATTGCATTTACAGGAATAAACCGTTGAGGGCATATGGGCACCCCACCATTTGGTATTCTACCTCAACTCCCTGGTGTTGGTGGCCATCCAGTTATCACTCAAAGTCTTCTTCTGCAACATTCAACACAAGCTGGTCCTATTCAGCACAGACAATATGACTGACCCTTACCACAGCTGTCGGCGTTTGCTCAGGGCATCTGGTGATGGGCAATTCACCACAAAGTCCATCTACTGATGGAGTACTTGTTGGGAGCTGACAAAGATTTTGCAGACCTGCTCAGCAGAATGCTGTAACAGGTCCACGAGTGGGAACTCCACTCAAAAGTCCTACTTCGATTGTTGGGGATTTCCAGATGTATTCCTCCTCAATGCCAAATGCCCAAGCTTCGCCTTCAGGCTCCCACAGTCTATGGGCAATGTACTATGGATGGACTGACCAGGGATATTTGCCTACGGTTTTCCGCCTCTCTCACTCCTTCCATTCACTGCTTGTTCGGAAGCTTCAGCAAACATCCCTCACTCTAATCCTGGTGGCTCCCATGTGAGACAGACAACTCTAACTATGCCTAATACCCCACCAAAAGCTGTCTGACCGGCCAGGGCTTTGTCCCCAAAACCAGGGCAGAGTCCGGCACCCAGACCTTAGACAGCTCATGCTCCTTATTTTGCTGCTGAAGTCCTAGAATGTAGCTACCTCAGTCTGCCTCCTGAGTGTATGACCTCCTCAAGGAAACCCACAACGCGGGCGTGCTATGCGGCCGAATAGAAAAGATTTGTCCATTACTGTCTCGCCAAACAGATCAACCCTCTCAAAGCTAGCTGTCCATAACGTAGTTTGTTACCTGCTGTATTTTCAAACATCTGGTCTCACCTACAAGTCTATCCAATTGCACTTAGCTACAGTTGCTGCCTACTTTCAGATTAGGGAACACACGTCCGTATTCAGTGTCCGTCATTAAGTCTTTATGGTAGAACTTAAACAGATCATTCCACCCAAGGGACCCCTGCTTCTTGTTCTCTCACGCTTCATGCATCCACCTTCGAACCCCTCCATTGCAGTTTCCATCTTGGAAGGTGGCCTTCTGTGTGGCCTGTCAGTAAGCTATAATCTCTCATGCTAGAGAAACACTTTTTTTCAAAAGCATAATGATAGCATCGTCCTTAAATCAAATCCAGAATTCCTCCCTAAGATAGTATCTCCCTGCCACCTCAACCAAACCATCGAAGCCCCAGTGTGCATTCCTAACCCAAAGTCTATAGCCGAAATGGCGTTTCGCACACTAGACCTTGTGAAAGCCCTTGTGTATTGTATTGAATTGACAGAACAAAATCCTTTTGTAAAACCTAAACTGGTTGGTTGTTTGTCTTCAAAACCAAGCAAAGAGAATGCTCTCTCCAAAGCAGTCATCGCCAGATGGTTAGTAAAATGCATTCAAACGTGTTGAGCTAAAGCCAAGAGGCAGTTGTCTGCCTCACCCAGACCCCACTTTAACCGCAGAAATTGGGCTCCTATGGATTTTCCTGGTAACATTCCTCTAGCTGACCTGTATAAGGAGGCTACCAGTTCCATCTCCACACACACGTTTACTAAGCATTATTATGTGGATGTGTTCGCTCGCTAACGAACTAGCCTTGGCTAAGCTTTTCTACGCACACTTTTCAAGTCATCTGCTACATCCTCCGGCTAGCCACAGCTTATGGGAGCACAACTTTACAGTCTATGCCCAGCATGTGTAGCTACTGCTATACATGCCACGAACAGAAGTGTTACTTAACACTGTAAGCATCTGTTTGTGGCATGTAGTGCTATAGCTTAACATGCACCCGTGCTGCCTCCCTGGAAGCCTCAGGTTGTTGCAGATGCCTTTCCTTCTTACTCTTTTGCATGGTCATCCACATGTCTCTCTGCTCCATTTCAGCATCACCCGCCGTGCGGAACAAACAATCTAATGATGGAATCGATGCCCGTGCGCATTACCAGTAATAGCATGAGTCACTATATGTCGTGACTCAAAATACTTCTTTGAAGGAAAAACTAATTCCACACATCAGAGCCCAACACTAGATAGCAGAAATATGCAAACCATTTGAATCCACCGCACTACATGCTACAAGCAGATAAATAACTACATCTTGATGCTTGTGTTTTGCCCCAAATGAAGCGTTTGTCCTAGGAGGCACAGGGAAAACCGAGGAGCTGTGGCATTCACTGCTACTGCAGTGGTGGCCTTGTTTCCATTCTTGCTGTAAAACAAACAGGTGAAGCCCTTAATTCTTCTGTGTAGGATTTCTGCTGCCTGCACTTCCCATTTCCTCTGCATGCTTTTCATCACGTTTTTTCGATAGAACGCCATTGCGTTTCCTTCATAGTCTTTTTTAGAGAAAAGCAAACTGTGAACTTACAGAGGATTAACAAAACTTCTCACTTTTAAATTTACTTTCTGGTGCATGTGTGGACCCTCAGGAAATGCTTTCTCTCTTGCATTTAGAGACTTGACTGCAGGAAAGCAAGCACTTTTTAAAACAATATAGAGGCCAGATGTACGAAGCCACTTACTGGTTGCAAACCCTTGAGATTCACTAAATCACACGGTTTGCCATGGCTTTTTGGAATGCATTCAAATCATTTTGCAAATTTATAACAGATTAGTAAATAGCTAAATGGGTTTAGAATGGCACAATGAATTGATATTAGGAAGAGGGTGTGCTGGGGAGGGAGGGTCCCTTTAAACTAGCGATTTGTTATGTATTATTGTTTTACAAACCGAAATCCAGTTCTAAAACATACATTTTACTGACTAAATGGGGTGGTAAGACATTCTCAAAAGGAAAGGGGTCTCCTTTTGACACCTTCTCCCTTTGTAGGTGTAAAAAGTTTGTTGGGTGCAGACAGTGCTCCAAAAGGAGCACTGTCTACTCAAACGTTTAAAGTTTAAAACCTTTTTTTTTTTAACGCAGCCTGTTTCCTTTAAGGAAAATGTGTTGCATTGAAAAAAATATTCAAATAACTCCTCAAAGAAAGTACTTTACATGTAATATTGATTAATTACAATTTAAAATGGTCATTCAATCTCCTTCGGAATTCACAGTCCAGTTGTATTTAAACGACATGGTGTGGAAAATGGTGGTGGTCTCTTTAAAAGAGACGGTTTGAACACACACACACTATTACCCTGTGAAAGGCTACTGCAAAATGTGAATACTCCTTAAAATCACGATCACTATCTCTGTTACAGCAGCCAAGAATGTTAATGGCTATGGTGGACTTTTGTCTACAACACAGTGTGTTTCTATTTAACAACAAATGCTTTCCCCAAAGGCAAGGTACAGCCATGAGGACATCCTTTGCACCAACCTATGCAAATCTTGCCATGGTTTGGTGGGAGGTGGAGACTGTGTGGGATAACGAGAATCAGACAAAAGTGGACCAGATTATCAGTAAGTAAGTAAATGTTTATTGTTTAGTTAATTAAAACCATAACAATTTAAAACAGGAAAGTAGAAAATGAAAGAAAGACAAATGTTATACAAAGCTAGTTAAAAAAGGATTAAACAATACATTCATTTCATCTCTTCTTACTGCTTCTAAAATTCATTATTAAAATTCAGTGCAAAGGTACCAGATTATCATTAGGGTCTGCTATATCGAAGATTTATTTCTGATATGGGAAGGCTAAAAGAGGACTTTGAGAGATTGATTGAGTCCTTAGATGAGAATCAATAGAAGCTGAAATTCGCTCATGAGATCAGCAACACAGAGGAAAATTATCTAGATTTCAATGTGTATTTAAAGAATGCTAAGGTATGTCTGAAAATTCACAGGAAACGTGCCAGCAGCAATAGCATCCTCCTTGCAAATAGTGGGCATCCTTAAGAGGAAGTTTTCCAACACATTTAATGAAACTCCTTCCAATCAACATGTACAAAGAGTACGTCTACATCCTGCGTGGTATAAAGATTACTATTGATTATTGACAATCTCTTGTGTTCCACCTTTTAGAAGATATTAGTGTTTACAATTCTCATTTCTTCCTTTTTTCCTTAGTGTCCTCACATGTACTTTCTCTTGTAGTTTTATATTATACGTTTGTTGTTAACGTGCTGATGTACCTCCTGTAAGGAAAAGTAGATAAATCATTAGGTGCATTTGTCATTGGTACTGTTTAATTTTCCACTTGTTCGTTCTGTTTTATCATTATTAATGTTTTTGTTATACCACGAAAGGGGATGTGTGGTATCTTGATGTGTCATTTGGAATCTAGAACATCTTGATGTTAGGGATTACAGATGAGACGGTTATGACCCAGGCTTTTCCTTTAGATATGACCTCCTTATGGGCTTAAAAAAATACCCTTTAATTACCTTGTATTTGGAAGGTCTTGACATTATTTCAGTGTCACCTATGGGGAGTTTCTCCGAGCAAGGGGAAATTGTTCAGAGATGGAGGGTTTTGAGGCACATATGAAAGAAATGTACCAGCGCTTTGAAGTTAGTGGATATCCAATAAAGGTGTTGGAGGATGCAGCAGTGGGAGTCCGTAAGAGAAAGAGGGAAGAACTGTTAGGGGTCAAAACAAAAAAATGTAACCAACAAAGATGGCGAAGAGCTCGTGAGATATATAATGGATTGTAATTTATCACAACAAGAAATAAGAGAACTCAAACAAAACTGGCAGATCCTGAAAATGGATGAAACTTTGAATGATTTACTCCTGGAGCATCCAATGATTACATATAAAAAGACCCCCTCCTTAGGAGACAGATTGACGAATAGTTATATGCAACCACAAGAAAATGAAGGAACAAAGATTGTGACTTGGTTAACCAACAACAAGAAGGGTTTCTGGAAATGCCAAAAATGCAAAGCTTCCTCTTATGCTGAGAATAAAACTCAGTTTGAAACACAAAATGGCAAAGTGAACATCATCAATGAGTGGATAACTTGTGATACACCATTTGTCATTTATGTGTTGGCGTGCTCCTGTGCTCAGAAATATGCTGGGAACAAGATAAACACGTTGAAATTACGAATACTTCAACATATAACAGCCATAAAGAACAAAGACACTGCATATTTTATGGTGAAACATCTATGGGAGGCACATGACGGGGCAATAAAGAATTTGCACTATTATGGTATCCATAGCATTCAAAAGAAACCCCGACGAGGGATAGTGAACGGGATCTACGGAGAAGTGATTCAAGATGGATTAAAATGATGGAAACAGAGCAATCATGGGGGCAAAACGTAGATTCAGAACTACATGTGCTTCTCTGAACTGATCTTGCTACTATGTTCTTGTGGTCTAGGATCCTTTTAATAAAAGAGATGTATTCAGAATTGGGGTCCAGAAAATCTTAACCTCATCTTAATTTTCAAACTTTGATCAATATGTGCTGTCATGTATAATGTGCAAATCAGGTTTCCATCAAAAATGTATTTCAAAGCTGGTGATCTAAGGTTCGAAGGAATATTAATATCTGAAAATAAGAAAGGACATCAAATATGAGATGAATGTCCACATTTAGGAATTGTCATGAGGAAGAATTTAGTCTTGGTCCTTTACAAAGAATTGTAGTTAGCTTGCTTTTTAGAGATTGATGTAAAAAGGTTTTACTTTACAATCTATTATCCACATCTGAACAATTTCAGAACTATGCAAGTATTTGCATCTTCTTGTAATTAATAGGATAAACAGGATTGGCATATTGTTTGGAGTACACACACTTTACATTTGCAAACATTGCACATTTATTCAATACATTTTTTAATTGGGTACTTAACTCATGTAAATGTACTGGTATGAGCAATTCATTTCAAGCGAGATTTAAGTAAAAAAAATACGATGTTTCCTTGTTTGTAATATTGTAAAAGCATTTGCACTTTTTGCAAAATTCCAAATGAGGGAACTAAGATTATTTGTTAATCTAGAATATTAGCAAATTTTTCACAAATTGTGGAATCATTTGGAATTGTGATTAAACTGAAATATATTGGATATATTGACATTTTACAACATGTGAAGTTTGCACAACTGTCCATAATGTGGTCTGTTGCCCTTGATTAGTTCGGTAAAAAACACTTGCACTTTTTCTATAGATTGTCTGTCAGATCTAGAATGGATAATGTATGGCTTTACCAAGAGAATTTAAATTTGATTAACTCTTAATATCTGCTCCAGTACTTGACCAGGAGAAAAAGGAATATGGCATTGACAGCTTATATACATATATCTGTATTATACATATAATATTAGAAAATGCCATTCAGGACTTCTTTAGTACTCAAATTGTAAAGGGTACCGTCAAGGCAACGTCCTATATTGTGGTAAATATGCCAAGTCCATAATGAGTAACATATTGCTGACTCTCCCATTGCCTTAGTTTGGAGGAAATGAAACTTAATTGGACAGCTTATTGTGAATGCACTGACGCATTACAATTATTAATCTGCACAAGACTTTGAAGTCAAAAAGTGATCTATTAAGCATATGTATCGATCCTGTTTTATGGAAAGTACAAGGGCGAGACATGGAATGTAGAATATAAGATCATGTTTGTTTAAAGAATGTGATAGTGAAATAATCTGCAATTGTGCCTTTGAAGGTAGAACATATCAAATGAAAAATACATTGACTGATTATAGCTGAAACTTCTCAAAGAAAGTACTTTTCAGATAATATTGAATAATGCAGTTTTAAAATTGGCATGAAATCCCGTTTGTATTTCAAGGTCGAATTGTTCCCTACCAGCTGCCACTGATCAAGAGGACTGCTACAATGCTTGTTTGACTAATGGATTCAGTAGAGCACTTTGGGTGTTTGAACAATATGTGTTTCATGTTGTTCCAAGAGTGTTGGCAGAATGGAGACATGTAAGAAAGTGCTCCAGCAACGGGCGGCTTCCCAGTGTGACACACTTTCAGTCCGCTTCCCAGTGTGATGCACTTTCAGTCTACTTCCCAGTGTGACCCGGTTTCAGTCTGCTTCCCAGTGTGATGCATTTTCAGTCCGCTTCCCAGTGTCTTGCACTTTAAGCCTGATTTCCAGTGTCACGCACTTTTAGTCCGCTTCCCAGTGTCGCACACTTTTAGTCCACTTCCCAGTGTCACACACTTTCAGTCCGCTTCCTAATGTCACACTTTCAGTTTGCTTCCCAGTGTCATGCACTTTCAATCTGCTTCCTAATGCCACTCACTATAGTGCTGCTTCCCAGTGTGATATTTGTCTCCTTCCCAGTGTGACGCACTGTCAGTTGGCTTCCCAGTGTGACGCACTTTCATTCGGCTTCCCAGGGTGATGCACTTTCAGTCAGCTTCTCAGGGTGACGCACTTTCAGTCCGCTTCCCAGTCTGACGAACTTTCAGTCCGCTTCCCAGTGTGACGTACTTTCAGTCTACTTCCCAGTGTAACACACTTTCAGTCTGATGCACTTTCAGTCTACTTCCCATTGTGACGCACTTTCAGTCTGATGCACTTTATCTGCTTCCCAGTGCAACGCACTTTCAGTCTGCTTCCCGTTGAGACGCACTTTAGTGCTGCTTCCTAGTTTGATGCACTTTAGTGCTGCTTCCCAGTGTGACTCACTTTAGTGCTGCTTCCCAGTGTGACGTTTTTTCAGTCCGCTTCGCTGTGTGACGCACTTTGTCTGATGCACTTCCAGTGTGCTTCCCAATGTGACGCACTTTCAGTCTGCTTCCCAGTGTGATGTACTTTCAGTCCACTTCCCAGTGTGACGCACTTTCAGAACACTCACAATCAGAAATATAAACACGTCCTACACACACACCATATGGGCAAATACAGACACATTTGTTAATATGGGATTCCCTTGCTCTATGGGTACCATGAACATTAGTGGCTGTTATTTTATTGCTATCTATATAAATATATTTGACAAAGTTAACATTTTGGTGCCCTTTGGGAAATCTAGAGTTCACTAATCTGTCACCTACAGAATGTGATACTTTTTTGGGGTTTGAATGTGTATGTACGGATCCTTTAGGAAAATCTAAGGTCGGCATAGGCACCCACCTTTCAGTAGGACATGCTAGGTCATGCAGGCTGCACTGTGCCTTCAGCTGATGACGCCCTGCACTGAGTGGCTTTTCACAAACTGTGCACATTTACTATATGTAAGATGCCCCAATCACGCCATTTTTTTTAGGATACATCTAATTACATAATAATCAAACCTAATCCGTAACAGAAGACTGCAAGATTTTGCATGGATGTTACTGTTAGATGAAGTGAGGGGTCATATAATGTTCACTGTAATTAGTCAAACTTACACTGTAACAAAAGACTGCGAGATATGGTACGGATGTTACAGTTAGATGAAGCGAGGGGTCATGTAATGCACACTGTGATTTGGCAAACATAACCTTTCACAAAAGGCTGCAAGATATGGTGTGGGTGTTGCTGTCAGATGAAGCGAGGGGTCATGTAATGCACACTATCTTTAATCAAATATAAATATAACCTGCGTCAGAAGACTGCGAGATATGGTGCAGAAATTACTGTGAGATTAAGCGAGGGCTCATATAGTGCACACTGTGATTAGTCAAACATAACCTTTCACAAAAGGCTGCAAGATATGGTGTGGATGTTATTGTCAGATGAAGCAAGGGGTCATGTAATGCACACTATCATTAATCAAATGTAAATATAACCTGAGACGGAAGACTGTGAGATATAGTGTGGATGTTGCTGTGAGATAAAGCGAGGGGCCATGTGATGCACACTGTAAATAGTCAAACATAACCTGTGACAGAAGACTGCGTGATATGGTACGGATGTTACTGTGAGATGAAGTGAGGGGTCATGTAATGCACACTGTGATTAGTCAAACAACCTGTGGCAAAAGACTGCAAGATTTCGCACAGATGTTACTGAGATGAAGCGAGGGGTCATGTAATGCACATTGTGATTAGTCAAACATAACCTGTGACAGAAGACTGCGAGATATTGTACTGACGTTACTGTGAGATGAAGTGAGGGGTTATGTAATACATACTGTGATTAGTCAAACATAACCTGTGTCAGAAGACTGCGAGATATAGTACGGATGTTACTGTGAGATGAAGCGAGGGGTCATGTAATACACACTGTGATTAGTCAAACATAACCTGTGACCAAAGAATGCGAGATATGGTACAGATGTTACAGTAAGATGAAGCGAGGGGTCATGTAATACACACTGTGATTAGTCAAACGTAGCCTGTGACAGAAGACTGCGAGATATGGTACGGATGTTACTGTGAGATGAAGTGAGGGGTCATGTAATACACACTGTGATTAGTCAAACAACCTGTGACAAAAGACATACAAGATTTTGCACGGATGTTACTGAGATGAAGCGAGGGGTCATGTAATGCACACTGTGATTAGTCAAACATAACCTGTGACAGATGACTGCAAGATATGGTACTGACGTTACTGTGAGATGAAGTGAGGGGTTATGTAATACACACTGTGATTAGTCAAACATAACCTGTGACAGAAGACTGCGAGATATGGTACGGATGTTACGGTGAGATGAAATGAGGGGTCATGTAATGCACACTGTGATTAGTCAAACATAACCTGTGACAGAAGACTGCGAGATATGGTAAGGATGTTACTGTGAGATGAAGTGAGGGGTCATGTAATACACACTGTGATTAGTCAAACATAACTTGTGACAGAAGACTGCGAGATATGGTACGGATGTTTCTGTGAGATGAAGTGAGGGGTCATGTAATGCACACTGTGATTAGTCAAACAACGTGTGACAGAAGACTGCGTGATATGGTGCGGATGTTACTGTGAGATAAAGCGAGGGGTCATGTAATACACACTGTGATTAGTCAAACATAACGTGTGACAGAAGACTGCGTGATATAGTAAGGATGTTACTGAAATAAAGCGAGGGGTCATGTAATGCACACTGTGATTAGTCAAACATAACCTGTGACAGAAGACTGCGAGATATGGTACGGATGTTACTGTGAGATGAAGTGAGGGGTCATGTAATACACACTGTGATTAGTCAAACATAACCTGTGACAGAAGACTGCGATATATGGTACGGATGTTACTGTGAGATGAAGTGAGGGGTCATGTAATGCACACTGTGATTAGACAAACATAACCTGGAACAGAAGACTGTGAGATATGGTATGGATGTTACTGTGAGATGAAATGAGGGGTCATGTAATGCACACTGATTAGTCAAACATAACGTGTGACAGAGGACTGTGTGATATAGTACGGATGTTACTGTGAGATAAAGCGAGGGGTCATGTAATACACACTGATTAGTCACACATAACGTGTGACAGAAGACTGCTAGATATGGTACGGATGTTACTGTGAGATGAAGTGAGGGGTCATGTAATACACACTGATTAGTCAAACATAACGTGTGACAGATAACTGCGTGATATGGTACGGATGTTACTGAAATGAAGCGAGGGGGTCATGTAATACACACTGTGATTAGTCAAACATAACCTGTGTCAGAAGACTGCGAGATATGCTATGGGTGTTACTGTGAGATGAGCGGGGGGTCATGTAATGCACTCTGTGATTAGTCAAACATAACCTGTGACCAAAGACTGCGAGATATGGTACAAATGTTACAGTAAGATGAAGCAAGGGGGTCATGTAATACACACTCTGATTAGTCGAACATAACCTGTGACCAAAGACTGCGAGATATGGTGCAGATGTTACAGTAGGATGAAGCAAAGGGTCATGTAATACACACTGTGATTAGTCAAACATAACCTGTGACAGAAGACTGTGAGATATGGTACAGATGTTACAGTAAGATGAAGCCAGGGGTCATGTAATACACACTGTGATTAGTCAAACATAGCCTGTGACAGAAGACTGTGAGATATGGTACGGATGTTACTGTGAGATGAAGTGAGGGGTCATGTAATGCACACTGTGATTAGTCAAACATAACGTGTGACAGAGGACTGAGATATGGTACGAGTGTTACTGTGAGATGAAGTGAGGGGTCATATAATGCACACTGTGGTTAGTCAAACATAACGTGTGACAGAGAACTGTGGGATATGGTACTGACGTTACTGTGAGATGAAGTGAGGGTCATGTAATACACACTGTGATTAGTCAAACATAACCTGCGACAGAAGACTGCGAGATATGGTATGGATGTTACTGTGAAATGAAGCGAGAGGTCATGTAATGCACACTGTGATTAGTCAAACATAACCTGTGACAGAAGACTGCGAGATATGGTATGGATGTTACTGTGAGATGAAGTGAGGGGTCATGTAATACACACTGTGATTAGTCAAACATAACCTGTGACAGAAGACTGCGAGATATGGTACGGATGTTACTGTGAGATGAAGTGAGGGGTCATGTAATGCACACTGTGATTAGTCAAACATAACCTGTGACAGAAGACTGCGAGATATGGTACGGATGTTACTGTGAGATGAAGTGAGGGGTCATGTAATGCACACTGTGATTAGTCAAACATAACCTGCGACAGAAGACTGCGAGATATGGTACGGATGTTACTGTGAGATGAAGTGAGGGGTCATGTAATGCACACTGTGATTAGTCAAACATAACCTGTGACAGATGACTGCGAGATATGGTATGATGTTACTGTGAGATGAAGTGAGGGGTCATGTAATACTCACTGTGATTAGTCAAGCAACCTGTGACAAAAGACATACAAGATTTTGCACGGATGTTACTGAGATGAAGCGAGGGGTCATGTAATACACACTGTGATTAGTCAAACATAACCTGTGACAGATGACTGCAAGATATGGTACTGACGTTACTGTGAGATGAAGTGAGGGGTTATGTAATACACACTGTGATTAGTCCAACATAACCTGTGGCAGAAGACTGCAAGATATGGTACTGACGTTACTGTGAGATGAAGCGAGGGTCATGTAATACACACTGTGATTAGTCAAACATAACCTGTGACAGATAACTGCAAGATATGGTACGGATGTTACTGTGAGATGAAAAGAGGGGTCATGTAATACACACTGTGATTAGTCCAACATAACCTGTGGCAGAAGACTGCAAGATATGGTACTGACGTTACTGTGAGATGAAGCGAGGGGTCATGTAATACACACTGTGATTAGTCAAACATAACCTGTGACGGATGACTGCAAGAAATGGTACGGATGTTACTGTGAGATGAAATGAGGGGTCATGTAATGCACACTGTGATTAGTCAAACATAACCTGTGACAGAAGACTGCGAGATATGGTAAGGATGTTACTGTGAGATGAAGTGAGGAGTCATATAATGCACACTGTGATTAGTCAAACAACGTGTGACAGAAGACTGCGTGATATGGTGCGGATGTTACTGTGAGATAAAGCGAGGGGGTCATGTAATACACACTGTGATTAGTCAAACATAACGTGTGACAGAAGACTGCGTGATATAGTAAGGATGTTACTGAAATGAAGCGAGGGGTCATGTAATGCACACTGTGATTAGTCAAACATAACCTGTGACAGAAGACTGCGAGCTATGGTACGGATGTTACTGTGAGATGAAGTGAGGGGTCATGTAATACACACTGTGATTAGTCAAACATAACCTGTGACAGAAGACTGCGAGATATGGTACGGATGTTACTGTGAGATGAAATGAGGGGTCATGTAATGCACACTGTGATTAGTCAAACATAACCTGTGACAGAGGACTGTGTGATATAGTACGGATGTTACTGTGAGATAAAGCGAGGGGTCATGTAATACACACTGATTAGTCAAACATAACGTGTGACAGAAGACTGCGTGATATGGTACGGATGTTACTGAAATGAAGCGAGGGGTCATGTAATGCACACTGTGATTAGTCCAACATAACCTGTGACAAAAGACTGCAAGATATGGTATGGATGTCACTGTGAGATGAAGTGAGGGGTCATGTAATACACACTGTGATTAGACAAACATAACCTGCGACTGAAGACTGCAAGATATGGTACGAGTGTTACTGTGAGATGAAGTGAGGGGTCATATAATGCACACTGTGATTAGTCAAACATAACGTGTGACAGAGGACTGCGAGATATGGTACGAGTGTTACTGTGAGATGAAGTGAGGGGTCATATAATGCACACTGTGATTAGTCAAACATAACCTGTGACAGAAGACTTCGAGATATGGTACTGACGTTACTGTGAGATGAAGTGAGGGGTCATGTAATACACACTGTGATTAGTCAAACATAACCTGCGACAGAAGACTGCGAGATATGGTACCGATGTTGCTGTGAAATGAAGCGAGAGGTCATGTAATGCACACTGTGATTAGTCAAACATAACCTGTGACAGAAGACTGCGAGATATGGTACTGACGTTACTGTGAGATGAAGTGAGGGTCATGTAATGCACACTGTGATTAGTCAAACATAACCTGCGACTGAAGACTGCAAGATATGGTACGAGTGTTACTGTGAGATGAAGTGAGGGGTCATATAATGCACACTGTGATTAGTCAAACATAACGTGTGACAGAGGACTGCGAGATATGGTACGAGTGTTACTGTGAGATGAAGTGAGGGGTCATATAATGCACACTGTGATTAGTCAAACATAACCTGTGACAGAAGACTTCGAGATATGGTACTGACGTTACTGTGAGATGAAGTGAGGGGTCATGTAATACACACTGTGATTAGTCAAACATAACCTGCGACAGAAGACTGCGAGATATGGTACCGATGTTGCTGTGAAATGAAGCGAGAGGTCATGTAATGCACACTGTGATTAGTCAAACATAACCTGTGACAGAAGACTGCGAGATATGGTACTGACGTTACTGTGAGATGAAGTGAGGGTCATGTAATGCACACTGTGATTAGTCAAACATAACCTGTGACCGAAGACTGCGAGATATGGTATGGATGTTACTGTGAGATGAAGTGAGGGGTCATGTAATGCACACTGTGATTAGTCAAACATAACCTGTGACAGAAGACTGCGAGATATGGTATGGATGTTACTGTGAGATGAAGTGAGGGGTCATGTAATGCACACTGTGATTAGTCAAACATAACCTGTGACCGAAGACTGCGAGATATGGTACTGACGTTACTGTGAGATGAAGTGAGGGTCATGTAATGCACACTGTGATTAGTCAACCATAACCTGTGACCAAAGACTGCGAGATATGGTACAGATGTTACTGAAATGAAGCGAGGGGTCATGTAATGCACACTGTGATTAGTCAAACATAACCTGCGACAGAAGACTGCGAGATATGGTACGAATGTTACTGAAATGAAGCGAGGGGTCATGTAATGCACACTGTGATTAGTGAAACATAACCTGCGACAGAAGACTGTGAGATATGGTACGGATGTTACTGTGAGATGAAGTGAGGGTCATGTAATGCACACTGTGATTAGTCAAACATAACCTGCGACTGAAGACTGCAAGATATGGTACGAGTGTTACTGTGAGATGAAGTGAGGGGTCATATAATGCACACTGTGATTAGTCAAACATAACGTGTGACAGAGGACTGCGAGATATGGTACGAGTGTTACTGTGAGATGAAGTGAGGGGTCATATAATGCACACTGTGATTAGTCAAACATAACCTGTGACAGAAGACTTCGAGATATGGTACTGACGTTACTGTGAGATGAAGTGAGGGGTCATGTAATACACACTGTGATTAGTCAAACATAACCTGCGACAGAAGACTGCGAGATATGGTACCGATGTTGCTGTGAAATGAAGCGAGAGGTCATGTAATGCACACTGTGATTAGTCAAACATAACCTGTGACAGAAGACTGCGAGATATGGTACTGACGTTACTGTGAGATGAAGTGAGGGTCATGTAATGCACACTGTGATTAGTCAAACATAACCTGTGACCGAAGACTGCGAGATATGGTATGGATGTTACTGTGAGATGAAGTGAGGGGTCATGTAATGCACACTGTGATTAGTCAAACATAACCTGTGACAGAAGACTGCGAGATATGGTATGGATGTTACTGTGAGATGAAGTGAGGGGTCATGTAATGCACACTGTGATTAGTCAAACATAACCTGTGACCGAAGACTGCGAGATATGGTACTGACGTTACTGTGAGATGAAGTGAGGGTCATGTAATGCACACTGTGATTAGTCAACCATAACCTGTGACCAAAGACTGCGAGATATGGTACAGATGTTACTGAAATGAAGCGAGGGGTCATGTAATGCACACTGTGATTAGTCAAACATAACCTGCGACAGAAGACTGCGAGATATGGTACGAATGTTACTGAAATGAAGCGAGGGGTCATGTAATGCACACTGTGATTAGTGAAACATAACCTGCGACAGAAGACTGTGAGATATGGTACGGATGTTACTGTGAGATGAAGCGAGGGGTCATATAATGCACTCTGTGATTATCAAACACATGACTGAGATATGCTCCCGATGTTACTGTGAGATGAAGTGAGGGGGTAATTTTATGCAAACTATGATAAGTCACAGCCTTTCATTACCATAAGCTGCATAGGAAGCTGGGTGGATTAATGCACTTGTAGACATTAAATTGGATTAGTGTAACAATAGTCTCTTAAAACGCCACGAAATAACGTGTGGTACAAGGTGATTTATAAATATAGTTGCAATAGCAATGGTGTGTTATTACTATTAGTGTTTGGCGACCAAAGTGTGAGCAACTATTACTTGCATGCATGCTCATTTTTTGGGACGCGTCGTACATATGGCCATTGCTATTGTCGTAGATGAAGACCTGAGCACTTCTATGGTGCAGTCAGGTTTATTGTAGACATGGGATGCAATACACTTCTGAATTTGAGCTGCGGCGTTCTGTAGTGATAGACTATTCATTTGTACAAAGCACAGTGTTGGTGCGTGTAGCGGATGAATCCAAGCTCTATTACAAACATGCTGTGGGTGCATACAGCTGCACACAGAAGTATAGTGGGATTCCCCTGCAATAATGTAGGCTATGCCAAAACTTCAGGGCCCCTGATTCATCCAATGCCATTAAATATTTGTGAGGTATGGGGACTCACATTCTGCAAGGGGCCTGTCATTTTGTGTTACGCCACTGGCAGTGTCTTAGGTGGCTTATGAATAGGGGTTCTGTTTGCTATTGTGAGCCATGTCCACCTCTCTGTTTCCACCTCATTACTGCCCACTCCCTACCTAGGAGGACGCTGTCTGAGACATGTACATGCTTGTGTACCACTGCACTCACCTATGCAGACTGTCTGATATTGTGAGACGTATGTTTTTGTGCACCATGGCGCATCCCTTGCCACTGTAGATATAAGAGGGGTGCTAGGTGATTCTATGAGATGTGCACCTTTATACCATAGCACCTACATCACCTTGGCTGTAACTGTGATATCATTTTGAGGAAATCATACAGTTGAATAAACTGAGAATCTTGGGAAGGCCACAGCCTCCTTGCTGTAGGCACCTGCTGTTCCCTTTAAATGCTGGCCTGGTCTCTGTCATCTGGTGCAGGGAGGGTGGGTCGGCACAACTAATGGTGTTCATAGCAGTATAATGCATGTGGTGCAAAGCAGTGCTTGATATGTAAAATGTTTGAAAATCCCACCAGAAACGACACAGCAGCAATCATCCAGACCTACCACTCATGGGCCCTAACGGACCCATGCCCCCACTACATCTACAACCTGGGAACAGCACCAAACTGCACCACCACTTCATCAACTCCTCCATCACATCTGCTACTTTCCCGAATTAATGTAAACTTGCAGAATTCAACCCCCTCCTCAAGAAACCCACAGCCGACCCAAATCCACTGAGCAACTTCCAACTCATCTCCCTACTTCCCTATCCAGTCAAGTGAATGAGAAGGCCATCAACAAGAAACTCACAACCCACCTCAAACTTCGCCATCTCCTATCCTCCTCAATCAGGATTCAGAAAGAACGACCGCACCGAAACAGCACTCATCATGGCCACCAATGACATTTGAATTATCGTTGACTGAAAAGAAACAGCGGCCCTCTTCCTGCTTGACCTCTCAGTGGCCTTCGAGATGGTCACAGCACCCTCATCAGAATGCTCCATGAGATTAGCATACAAGGATCCGTTCTCAAATGGATCTGTTCCTTCCTCACGGGAAGACCCCAAAGGTCTTCCCGTGAGGAAGACCACCCTTCAGAAGAGACCAAGAAGTCAGGGGTGGTGGGGGAGGGCACTTGGGCGTTGCCCCCCCACGCCCCCACTGAGTGCTGCCGTCAGTCACTCTCTCTGGCTCTTCTCTCACACAATGTAATCATTATCCCAGCAGGCCACTGGAGCCAGAGGCAGTCAACTCAGGCGGGGGCAGGGCCTCACTACAGAGTTCAGCTGCTGCAAGTGTCAGTCTGAATGATTGACGTCATCCACACATGTATCAGGAGGTCGGAGGCGGAGCGCACAACACTGAGAGAGCGCATGCTCTGTTTAGGGTTTAAAAAATTTGCGACCAGCCCGAACATGTGCACTAGGCGGTGCTCATTAGAAGAGCGACGGTTGTTCCATGCCGCTCTTCTAATGAGCAGCCTAGTGCGCATGTCCGGGCTGGTCGCAAAAATTATTAAGCCCTACACAGAACATGCGCACTACTGCTTAAGCCAATCCTGGGGCTGCTGCTGAAGCAGCGTCTGGATTGACTGAGACCAAAGCAGGCGGTACTTGCCAAGGTGCCAACGCGGGAATCCGACCCAGGCCCAGGACTCGCAGAGGCGGCGCGGACCCAGTAAGTAATCAGTTTGCTTAATAAATAATGCTGCATGCTGCTTTATTTTTATCTCCCCCCGGCTCCGTGCTGGACCCCTAACACCCCCCCGCCCCCTCCCTCCCCAACCCATCCCCCCCGTGAGTATTGGAGCGCGAGCCGCGACTGGCTGCAAGCCCCATGATCGCACTGCAGAAACTAAAGTAACCATATTTCTGCACGCAACAGTGTGGGCGTCGATCCTCTTGTAAGAAGAACCTGTCATTCAAAGATTTCCTGTGACCATTTAGCGAACCATCATTGGTCCAGACGGGAGTGCAGGTCACAAGTCATTTTTACAGAGGAAAGTCACGCTTTGCAATTTCCCCCCCAAGGTACATGCAGCCGACCTGTAAATAAAATGTTAGGTGATTTAAAAAAATATAATTATCGAAAATGATGTTCTCCCGGGCCAGAAATGCAGCTTGCAGAATGGCTTGCAATGTCCCTTATTGGTCAATGTTTTCCGTCTGCGAGGGGGTCTGTAGGTCAATCACCGCTTGAAGGGCCCCTCGCCTCTTTCCTTTTTTGGCCCAGGTCCGGGGAGTAGTGGGCGCCGGATCGGGGCGTTATCTTCGCTCCACTATTCTGTTGATGATGGTGCGTCTCCTTGTGCGTGGTGGTTTCTACCATTCAGAAGAAAGCTCAAGAGACATATCTTCAAGGAGTATTTCCTCCCCACACATTATTACCTGCCTGACTCTTGCCTCCTAAGTACACAGACTGAATTATTCTGTAGGCTTTCGCCTTCTGACTAGTGTTCTGTTGCTTCCCACCTAAATGTGTGCCATACAAATACATCATACATACAGAAGTAAGAATTTCCTTTGTTTGCATTCCTGCAGACCAGTCTGTAAGCTGTGCTTTTCTATTGTGGGGCCTGCTTTAATGGTGTCGTTGGGTAGTTCCAACTCTCTGCCTGCTTTGTATATTGCTGAGTATTATTCTACCCTGTGGCACCCTTTTAGGATTGTGAAGTAAGGAGGGTGCCAAGGTCTAATGGGTTTGCAATTTAAAGCCCTTCTTGCATGGCCATTACTTCGAGTGGGAGCCAATCTCTTGATCTTCCTGAACTGTTGGTCTACAGAGTGTTGGTAACATGGACTGTATCACACAAGTTTTGTTCTAGGATCAGTGCTTGCTCCACCACTTGCTTATTTGTACAAGTATCAGGGAGCAGGGTTTTGGATGTCCAATAATATCCAGGACAGTCCGCGCCATGCCTGTTTTTAAGGATATCCACATAAGATAAGTTTACGAGCAATGGCACTTCTGTCTAGTAGCATCTCAGGATTTTCATGCCACCGGCAGTGCCTTTGGGCAGGCCTGCTTTTGAGTTATTCAGCCCTTCTCATCCCTACCTAGAGCTGCTAGGAACCAGGTCAATTTTAATGGCCAGACACTGATATTATGTATACTTAACCTCCTTCCTCTGATTTGAGGATCTGTCTGGCTAAATAGTAAACACACCTCCTTGCAATGAGGTATAAGGGCAAACATGCTCTAAAACAACCACCTGCTGTGCTAACATCTGCAAACAACCTCAAATAAAGTGGCAGACGCTACTCCTTTTTAGATCAAGACATGCTATGAGCCCTCTGTGATGAATTTCATGCATAAAACAGGAGTATTTAACACAAATCTATATCTTTTTTCAAAGCAAGTCCTATCCACTTATGACAGACAAAAGTGGCACATCGATTGAAGGTTACATTTTGCCTCAAATTCCTCAGCTTTAGGGGCACTCCCCACTGTCTAGTGATCTGCGCTGCCACTCTAAGAGCATCTAATATCACACTGCTCATTGATACCCTTCAAAGACATTGGTGCTGCTCTGTTTAGCTGCAATCCAGCATCAACCTGCCTCAAGTCTATATATGCACAGGAACTGGGTCCTCTACCAGATTCCAGGAGTGTCTCCTATGCACAGCGTATTTGCAGGACTACAACACTGTCACTATTGCTACAGACACATCATTGACAATTTTTTCACCAGATTCTCTGCTCTCACAAAAGTAATGTTATCTATATACTATTCGTAGAATGTGTTGGCCGTAGATACATGTGCTTAGCATTATTCTGCCATCTAGTGTTGAGCTTGGATGATTACAAGTTGTTCTTCTTTGTATTGTATTGTATTGTATATTGGATTTATATAGCGCTTATCACCCATGGGTCTCTAAGCGCTTGCCTTGGGAACCCGTCCTGGCTTTTCCCTGTTAGATAGCCCCTACAGGGCATCCCCAAGGTGAAAGGTAGGCATCCCGCCGCGGGGGCCGTTGTGGAGAATAAGCAAGCTTAATGCCCAGAGTTGCAGAGTGTGAACCCATGATTAGGTCGGGCACCGAAGCGAGAATTATCGAGTCCGTGGACATTTGAGCTCAAGACCCTGCCGCGTCGGGAATTGAACCCTGGTCCCGGGTCTGACCTCTGCTTCAGGGTCTGCCTGCTCTAACCAGTGAGCCACACTCACTATAGTGAGTGACTCCTCCTCCGTTATGTATTGCGCACGTTCCTCAGCTCCTTTGTTAGATTGTTTTTTTCCACCATCGGGTTCTGACGTCAACACAGCAGCCCGAGGACCGAAGCTTGATTCCTCACCAAGGCCTTGGCAACGCCCCAGTATTTCTCTTCAACCAAATGTCTTTCAAACCGAACAAAGCCAGCTGGTGTTTTTTTTAACATCTCCAGGAGCCTGTCCAGGCTCAGGCCCAGCATTCCAAAACTTCTTCACCTCCACTCTCCATGCCAATGTTCTTGAGAGATGGAAAATATGCCCTTCAGCTTTGCCCCAAATGCCACGTAAAGAACTCCTGGCAAGCCTAACACGAGGTGTGCAACCTCTATTTGTCACCAGAACAGGAGGACACTTCCTGCGCGGTGTGCTTGGCGTTGCTCGAAGAAAACAATTAGGCAGCGAAGGGGGCATCGTTGAGCCCACACCACCTTGCAGCGCCACACACGACACAGGGGACATCTTCAGGAGGCAGTTGCCAGATCCCAAACACAAATCTGAGGACACAGAACACAGATAGCACCTCCAGATGTACTGATACTGCTGGCTAGCAGTGAAAACAGCTCAGACAGCGACCCGGATTCCAGGCAATGACATGTGAGTCCCTCCACGAACTTTACCCACGCAGCCTTCGACACAGTTTGCCATAGCACCCTTCTACAGCGCCTCAGTAACATCGGAATCCAAGGAAAAGCACTGGAATGGATCACCTCGTTCCTCACCGAAGAAGAACCCAGAGAGTCCGCCTCCCACCATTCAAGTCAAAGGCCACAGAAGTCATCTGCGGCGTACCACAAGGATCCTCACTCAGCCCCACCCTCTTCAACGTATACATGAGCCCCCTCGCGGCCATCGCACGCCAACACAACCTCAACATCATCTCCTACGCTGACGACACTCAACTGATCCTCTCTCACCAAAGACCCTAACACCGCCAAAACCAACCTACATGAAGGAATGAAAGAAGTGGCCGAGTGGATGAAGCACAGCCGTCTGAAACTAAACTCAGACAAAACAGAAGTCCTTATCTTAGGTACCTCCCCCTCCTCCTGGGATGACTCTTGGTGGCCAGAGGCCCTTGGAAAAGCACCCATCCCGACGGACCACGCACGGAACCTGGGCGTCATCCTGACTCCTCACTCTCTATGAACAGACAAGTCAACGCCGTTTCATCATCTTGCTTCAACGTTCTCCGCATGCTCAAAAAAACATTTCGCTGGATCCCCACCGAAACCAGAAAAATGGTCACCCATGCACTGGTTACAAGCCGCCTAGACTACGGAAACACCCTTTACGCCGGTATCACCGCAAAACTCCAGAAAAAACTCCAACGCATCCAGAACGCATGAGCCAGACTCATACTAGACATTCCGCGCAAAGACCACATCTCTAGTCACCTGAAAAACCTCCACTGGCTTCCCGTCAATAAGAGGATCACTTTCCGCCTCCTAACCCACGCACACAAAGCACTTTACGAACTTGGACCCGAATGCCTCAACACACGACTTTCCTTCTACACCCCCTCCCGCCAGCTTCGATCCTCCAACCAAGCCCTTGCTACCGTACCTCGCATCAACAAAACCACCATGGGAGGTAGATCCTTCTCCTACCTCGCAGCTAAAACCTGGAACTCACTCCCCACTCACCTTCGCCTCACTCAGAACCACCTAGCATTCAGAAAGCAACTTAAAACTTGGATATTCGACAAGTAATTCCCCACCCTCTTCAAGCGCCTTGAGACCCTACAGGTATTTAGTGCGCTATATAAATCTTTGACTTGACTTGACTTGACACTGCCCCAGGCCATAGAGGTCTCCAACAGTAGACACATAAAAATAAATCGACTCCTCCTTGAAAACCTTCAACTAGCATCGTGGAAAAAATATGGCCTTCAAATTTGCTTCGCTGCCAGTCCCAAAAAAGGCCACATCGGCACTACCAAAGTCAAGCAATGACTCGGAGCAGAAGCAGCGCACATCGTATCCGAAGAAAACGTTGGTACTGAAAGATGTTTCAGCACCAAATCTGGCACTTAAGCCCTTGACATTGAAATCTCATACTGCACCAGGATCAAAACCCACTTTGGCGCCCACCATGCCTACGACGCCAAAAATCAATAAAGACGGTGCTGAGCTATGGCAAAAACCAGTCCATCCCATTCTAGAGCACTTACAAGATTAGCTCGATGGGGGGGGAAATAATCTTTGTACACCCCAATACTGGGGAAACTAGGCGCCAAAGCACCACCACCTGTTTCCCTTGTGCCCAAAAGGAACAACACATTTGAGGAGGACATTGCTGGGCCTGAAACAGCTAAACCACCAAAGAAGAAGAAGGACAGAGGCACAAGCCCTATCTTTTTCCTTCCTTCCCCTCCTTCTCCTGTGCATCCATTCTCGCCTATGCTGCCTTCACCACCACCAAGGCCAAGGCATTCACCCTCTCCTGAACACCTGCCCTCAGAGCAGCCACATTTTTTACCAGGCCAGTCGCCAACTGGTGACAAACAACCAAAGGAACACAATATCCCTATTTCACAGACCCACATGGGGATCCTGATAATGCCCCTGACCCAGGGGATATTTATGATGCGGATCCAGTGAATGATTTGGATTCTAAAATCTACCCAACTAAACAATCCCCTCCAGACGATTCAACATCATATTATGACCTTATCAGCAGAGCTGCTGCTTAACCATAAGGTAACCCTACACAAGATACAGTAGGGGTGATGATTTCCTAGTAGAAACACTTAATAGATAGCAAAAGACAGCTCATTTGGTACCTGTGCTTAAAGGCATGTTGTCCTCTACACAGGACATATTTAAGCAGCCAGTTAAATCTAGGGCACTCAGCCCTAGAATTGAAAAAAAAGGTCCAAGGCATGCCCATTGGACCCTGAATATATTGAGGGCCAAGTTACACTAGGTTTATTAGTGGTACACACAGCCAGGAAAAGGGCAAAATCGCAGGGCTCACGAGATGCCCCTCCTACAGATAAGGAAAGTAAAAAATACGATGCTGCAGGCAAGGGCATGGCAGCAGAGGCAGCCAACCACATGCGTACTGCAAATTCTATAGGGCCACTCTCCAAGTATAATTGGCCACATGGGCCGAAATACAGGAACTACTGCAATACCTCCCTGATCAATATCAACAATGCGGTATGCAATTGGTAGGAGAGGGCAGGGCTATATCTAATATACAGAGCGCCCTGGACTCTACAGCCACAAACGACCGCAAGGTCAACACCAGTGTCCTTACCAGAGCCATGTATGGCTTAGGATCTCCGGCTTTAAACCAAATGTACAACACCTGCTCAGATTTCCATTTGTGGACAAAATCTTTTTGGTCTCCAGGTGGATGAAATGTTAGAAATGTTGAAGCAGGACACAGACACCGCTAAGGCAGTGGGGGCCCTACAGACCTAACAACATTGTAGTTCCTTTATGCTCCAGTGGCAATACATCTCAGACGGGATGCCCTATCTCAATGACTGGCTCATCAAGAGGCCAAACTAACAGCAGGGCACTCATTAGGTTATCAACCTTCTGCACAAACTGGGGAAACCCTCAACATAATAAAGTCTTACCAGCAACTCCTACAAATTTAGCCCTTCCTAGGTGCAACACTCAATTCAGTTGCAGCCAAACCCTATCCCAGTCCAGAAAGAGTGCAAATGTTCACAGAAACATTTCCTCTTTTTCAACCACAAGCTCAACTCACAGTAAAAGTTGTATTGGGTCTTTTACGTATGATGTCTTTCTACATAGCCATAGCACCACACGCTCGCCTGCATATGCGCCACCTTCAGCGCACTCTGCATTCTCAATGGTCTCAAGTGTAGGGGAATCTAGAAGATCTTGTATAGGTAGGGCCAGTGACACATCGCTCTCTGCAGTGGTGGAACAGGAACAAGGCCATCCCTTCAAAGCCCCAATTCTGCAAGTCAACATTACCACAGACGCATCCCTGCAGGGATGGAGATAACATATAAAGAATATCACACTTCACGGTCTATGAACAATAGATCAGACATCTACATATCAATAACCTAGCGCTTCTAGCAATTCAACTAGCCCTCAAAGTTTTTTACAGTCACCTACACCAGAAGGTAGTGCTGATAAGCACAGACAATACGACTGCCATTCATTATATTCAAAAACAGGAGGAACACACTCTTCAAAGCTATCCCTCCTATCAGAGCACATCTAGCACTGGGCAATCTTCAGAAGCCACCTCCAAGCAGAATACCTACCTCTCTCTGCTGGACAACGACTTTGCAGATATACTCAGCAGAAGACGTCAGCAGGTACACGAATGGGAGATAAACCTACCACTACTCCACTCTTACTTCAAAAGATGGGTAACCCCTGACATAGACTTGTTTGCCACTCACCTCAGTGCCAAATGCCAAAGCTTCACCTCCAGGTTCCCTCGCCTTCAATACAGGGGCAAGGCCCTATGGATGAATTAGTCAGGAGTATTTGCCTATGCTTTTCTTCCTCTCCCACTCATTCCATAGGTGGCACAGAAGCTAACACAAACGTCTCGAACACTAATCCTAATAGCCCCAATATGTGCGCGGCAAGCATGGTTCACAACCTTCCTGTAGTGCCACTCGAGAAACTATCTCTCTGACCAGATCTACTGACGCAAGATCAAGAGCGAGTAAAGCATCCAAATTCCAAGCAGCTAAATCTAGCAAATTGGCTCATGAAAACCTAGAATTTGGACAGCTCACATTACCCCAAAAATGCATGGACATCTCTAAACAGGCTCGTCGTGCTAGAGGATGCCACGCTGCAAAATGGAACGCTTTGTACATTTCTGTAGAAATAAACAAATCCATCCTTTAGCACCCACAGTGCAAGACATTATAGGTCATCTCTTCTATCTGCAGCAAGCCGGCATGCTTATACATCTATCATATTACACTTAGTAGCCCTAGCTGCCTAAAAGCAGAATAGGCAACATATGTCCATATTTAAAATACCAGTAATACAAGTATTTATGGAAGGACTCAAAAGGGTTAACCCACCTTCCACTCCACCAGCCCTAGCCTGGAACCTAAACATTATCTTTACAAGGCTTATGGAGCCACAATTTGAACTACTACATTCATGTTGACTTTAATTTCTAACATGGAAAGTTTGCGTCCTAGTGCCAATCACTTCACAGAACCATAAGTGAACTACAGGCACTTACTCTACAGGAACCTTTCTTTAAAATGCTCCCATCAAAATCGGTTCCACAAACTAATCCAAAGTTCCTACCCCAGGAGGTCTCAGCCTTTTTACACAAGTCAGACCATAGAACTACCAGTGTTCTTTCCTAACCCAGACACAGTAGCAGTGGAAGCCCTACATACATTAGATATCCGAAGGGCTCTCATGTTCTACATTGATAAAACAAAATCCTTTTGGAAAATGTAACAACTTTTTTGCCGCCTCTACCAAGACACACTAGGGAGCACTGATATCCAAGGCAGAGATTGGTCGATGGATAGTTAGATGTATTCAAACCTGTTACCAGAAAGCTAAGAGGGTGCTCACAGTACCACCGCTGCCTCATTCAACACATAAGCAAGAAGCCTCTATGGCTTTTCTAGGAAATATCCCTATTAGAGGATATTTGTAGAGCAGCAACAGCCCACATACATTCACAAAACACTTCTTTGTTGATGTCTTTACAGATCAACAACCCAGAGTGGGTCAAGCTGTACTTAAAACACTATTTCAAACCATTACTTCTACCAATCACGAGCCCCCGCAAAGGGGAGCACTGCTTTTCATTCGATGCTGAGCATATGTATCTACAGCCAAGACATGCTACAAATGGAATGTTACTTACGCTGTAAGCATCTATACGTAGCACGAAGTGCTGTACTTTCATATGCACCCACCCTGCTTCCCGGAAGCTTTTGGGTGCACTATTTACTACTTAATTTAGTACATTAAGTCACACACACTTTGTATGCATGTTTTGCTATTCTGTCACTGTATTGCCCCTTTTCTAACGTTCACCCAATAAGCCAACTTGCGCAATGCCCACTGGAGGAGGAGTCACTATACCTCATGACTAGGAGACTTCTTCAAAGAAAAACAACACTACTTCTAATTGTCCAAGCCCAACACTAGCTGGCAGGATAACACTAAGCATATGAATCTATGGCACTACATGCTATGAGTAAATGCTTACAGGGTAAGTAACTTATTGATTAACCTTCTTGGTCAGGTGTGAGCTACCTGCTTAAGATTGCAGAATTGCATCTGGTATGTTGCCAGATTGTACCTTGCTGTGTAAATCTTTCAAATAACACAAAAAGGGAGATTAAGCAGGTGAGACAAGTGCAAACTGCCATGCCATTGCCTGCCTGTGCTGTTTGTTTCCCATTGTTGTCACTATTTTCTAGCTGGGCGTTTGCTATGTACTCTGTTATGCACTTTTCACTGTTTTCAAGTGGGGCAGGTGCCATGCAGTATGCTATGCACTTTTCACTGTGTTCTAGTTGGGAAGGTGCAATGCACTTTACTGTGCCCTTTATTTAGGCATGCAATAACTAAGTCCCACTGCTTGGAATTATTGTTAGACTAAACATGCAGTGTTGCTTAGTTAAAAGTCTCTGGCACCGTAAACTTCGGGAAGGCTCCAGTGCCTAATGTGTATGTTTAGTCAACTTTCCATTTCCTACCCAATCTCCTGCCAGATACTGCCTTCTAATTGACAGGAAACCTTCAAGAAGACTCCAGAATAACACTTGCATAACAGGCTGTGAATACTGCCCTGAAACTCAGTTCCCTGCTTGGCTTTGTCGATCCGTATTGAGAGAGAGAGCTGTGTCTCCCATCAGCTCCGTCCTTGGATTCCAAGCCCTGCCGCCTGCGGCAAGAATAATATGATCATCTTGGCCTGCAAGCTGGGGTCTAGCAACCCCTCTTAGAACTCCGTTCCTTGAAGACAACCTCCAACAGTCGTGAACCCTGGAACCTGGCAAATTAGCTGGCCTACTGTACCACCCTTGACTTGACTAGAGCCATCTCTTCGCCATTTACCACAACTGCTACTTACCCATTACACAGACTTCAGGTTAGTGGCCTAACTAGGCACTTTCAGTTCTGGTATCCCTTTTTTCTTCAAGGATACCATAGTAATTTGAGTTTGAATAAGAAAGCTTTTGCTAAAGGAAAATGATTAGTTGTTTTAAGTGACACAACTTTAATGACAGATAAAGATTTCAGAATCATCAGAGCAAAAGTTACAGGATATCCACTCAGGATTCAATTCTGGGACAGTCCTCATGGGCTCTTCACATGGACTTGAATGTTTTGTAGTAATTCTTGTTTGTTTTGTTAAGGATCTCAGGCTCCAGGTACTCCAGAACCAGGTCGGGGTAGTAGCTCTCGGTCTCTCTCCCTCCCCCAACCCCCTTACCCCCAGTGTTCGTCAACGTTATCGGCCATCTTTCCTGAAACTAAGAATTAATTAACCTCAAGGGAAAGTGATGGAAGAACTTTGTTTCCACAGACGCCCTGGGGATTAAGATGACTGCCAATTGGTGTGACAAAAAAAGAGCCCTCCTAAGGCAAAGTAAAACTTCCCATTGTTGTCTTCAATCCAATATAAATGACAACTTGAGGCACTAAAGCAAGTCAGTCAAAATTAACGAGTTTTATTCTGTAGCCCATAAGGGTAACATTCTAACTGATCCAATAGCATATACTAGAAACATTTCATATACGGCCACAAATACTTGCTAAAATGCTAACATGTTTCGCCACTGAAATGTTGCTTCATCAGGGCATCAAAATTGTACACTCAAGGCAGTGTATATTAACAACACTTACTCTTCAGTTCCGTTTGAATAGCATGGTCTGTTAATTGAAAATGGAATATGAGAAGTTCATTTACATATCTTTGACAGCCAGCAACTGAGCAAATGTACATTTTAATTCAAAATGGAGCATGAGAAGTTTATTTACATATCTTTAACACCGAGCAACCGAGCAAATGTACATTTTTAAATATCAGTCTGGAAAATCTGCTCTGCTGGTCACCTCAAACCAAACATATAAGGGACTGTCATCTAGTAAGGGAATCATGAACTGATGTAGGACCTAAAGGTATTGTCTGCTGACTTTATGAAACACAATATGGCTGAAACAGACACTCATGATAAGAGCAAGGGCTGATACTGGACAACTAGTAGGCAAGTAGGAAGACATTGCTTTAGTAGAGCATGTGCATAAACAGATAGCCAGTCCAGTGATGGTAATAATATTATGAGTGTGACATCTTGGCAGAAATAGATCCATAGATGGTCACACTTTGGCCTTCTCAGTAGTATTGGAGTGGTCTAAGAAAGCCTAGCATAGAAAGGCATGTATGAGGCAGTTTCTGGGCTTTAAGGTGAGTACAGCAGGCCTCAAAGAAATAATAGGACAGAAACATGAATTGATGAGTGGAGAAGGAGGTGGTTTTATTTCTTTCAATGGTTCTTTGGCCCTTTGCGCTTCAAAGCAGAGTTTACAATGTGCGGGGCGCTGTCTAGGTTTTGGGTCTAGACAGCCATGTAGTCTGTCGTGGGGGGTCCTTGCCCTTGCTCCAGGGTGACGCCAGACCCTTGCCGATGGCTGCCATGGGGTAGAGCGAGATGAGCTGCTCACTCTGCTTGCTGATCACCATGGGCCCCTTTGTCATTTTTTCTCTGGATGTTTTTATGGAAGAGTGTGAGCTGGACAGGTGTGCAGGAGAGTCTTCCATCTGCAGGTTTGGCAGGTTGTGGAGGAGATTTGGTTGTGTACCTGTTCCAGAACGGTACATGAAGATCCTGGAGTTCTTGCTCTCCTTGTCATCTTGTTGAATTGGAGAGAGCATCTGGACAATTGGCTTGGGCTGGCCTGATTGTTTTGAAGCAAGGTCCGTTGCTTTTTTATTGTCAGTCAGGGAAATAGGTGCCAACCATGAGGAGCTGTCGAGAGCCTTTAGAGTGTTGTTCTTTGGTGAAAATGTAATGCTAGGTGGTTTCTTCCCTGCAAGAGAAAGTAAGTCAGCGTGAGGTCTAATACATGGAACATTTGAACAAACAACTCATGGTACATCCAACTGTGCAGAAATAGAGAGGAGTCAAAGATCTACAGGTCTCATTTAGAGTTATTAGGTATCAGAAGAGTGACGAGACCTTCATTAAAAGACTTTCCGTGGATGAAGAGGTCTATGATGGATTTAACTCTGCCTTGCTATTTTTGTTTACAGGCATAATTTCACCAGAAGATTTTGCACCAGTGGAAAATCCTCCAGTAGATAATTTACCACTTCTTCCACAAATCAGCACTTTTTCTGATCCCACCAAACTCAAAGGCAGACTTTCATTTCCTTAGGACTGTATAGCATCCACCTTTTGCCATAATTACTTTTATACCTGCAGTCAAACAGCATTACTGGTATCACAAACCAGTATTACTAATGAGCAAAAAAAAGTTGACAAATTAACTTTACTTCCTGATTACCATTTACATTTGGTGAGTGCTTCCATTGAGGGGCAATGTACTCTAAGCGAGGGGACTGCCTATCTTACCCCATTATGCTCAGCCACATCAAATGTGTTGACTGCCCTGAAATCGGTATCTGGCTAGAGCATGTCCAGTGGCAGTGGTGCTGCCATCTTGTCAGAGGGATGTACGTTGTTACAACACATGCTTTTACCACGCATGCCTTTACAACGCAGGTTTTTCAACGCAAGTCGTTACAACGACTTGCGATTGGGGAGTACTGGATAGTAAATAGTTTAATTTACTATTCCAACTCCAGTCCCCGTGGATAGTAGGGAAGGTGTTGGATAGTAAATTAAACTATTACCTATCCTAGAGCGCCCCCCAGTGCAATTCGTTATAATGACTTGCGTTGTAAAGGTACTGCGTGGTAAAAGTTGCGTCGTAAAGGATGTTTCCCTGTCAGAGTGCTTTGGTCTTCTATAAGTTCAGAATGAAAGTTAAAGGACAACTGGTGGGATGTGGACCGCCAACACAATCAACTTTGTTTCAAGGCAGCAGACCTTTGACCCACCCTCAACCTCATCTTCACATTTATAACCACACATTGGAGCACAAACCTAGAAAGCTCCTATATGGTAAGAGTCCCTCCATATTAAAGAGCGTTATAGAGAGATTACTCATGCCCCAGTTGGCCCTCGGGCGAGAGCGAGAGATAAAAGCCCGCAGGTTCATTGTAAAAATATGGAGATGCCATTCAATTTTTTAATTTGTGGTTACTTCTACCAGTGCTGATAGCACAAAACATCCTTCCGTTGATGGAGGGTGGGCCAGTAGGGGTCTGACAGTAAACCAGTGGACAGCCCAGGTGTAAACTTTGGAAAGGGGCCCAACAGCATTTACAATAGTACTTTTTGAGCATAGCGTATCTTAATGGTATTGAAGAAACAGTGTTAAACATTTACAGGGTTATAGAAAAGGCATGAATAATGAAGCTATAATAGGGTATAGGCCAGCTGGTCTTAGGAATCTTCACAGCTGTGAAGGTTTTTATTCCGCCATGTGAACTTTTTCTATTTATACTCTTGTATCAAAAAAAATTATAAAATGCACTATGTATTCAGATAGGTGGATAGCAGGTGATTGACCCAATTGGATGATAACATAGAAGGGTACTTATCACTAGTGGTGCAGAAAAGTCCACAACAGTGGTACTAGACACCATATACACAAAGAAGTGCATAATTTGTAGAGATATTTGGGTTGATAAAAAAATGTATTCCGATTTTGTTGCATTAAGCTCATATGACCAAGGCAATATGTATAAGCAAGGAATGGGAGCCACTAATAACTAATGGCAGTCCATTCATACAGGTAGACCAATGTTCTCTTACAGGAGATCCTCATCAATAGCCATGAGCATTAGAATATTGCCACACACCATGGCATAACACATGTATGTATATATATATATATATATATATATATATATATATATATATATATATATATATATATATATATATATATATATATATATATATATATACATACATGTGTTATATATATATATATATATATATATATATATATATATATTTACACCATATTCTGAACCAGCGTCCAAACTATGCAGCCTATGTTAAAGGGCTAAAAATTCCCCATGTACATTGAATTTTCCCTTTAATAAACCTTTTACCAGTCACAAGCATTTCTGTAAATAGAAAAATAGAGATCATAAGGAACAAAACAGTCTTTATTTAAGAGAAAATTGTAAGGGAATACAAAGGCGCTAATAG
The DNA here is from genome assembly GCF_964263255.1 of Lissotriton vulgaris. NCBI lineage: Eukaryota > Metazoa > Chordata > Amphibia > Caudata > Salamandridae > Lissotriton > Lissotriton vulgaris. The sequence continues at coordinate 2,047,864,964 of NC_141691.1, forward strand.
GCTGCATTAAAAGTACAAAAAGAAAATATTGGCACTGTGACATTTTGACCTTCAAGACCTCCTGTATCCCATCATGCCCCAAAGGTGACAGTTAGGTCAGTTTTTTTCCGGCTCCTTCAGTGAGGATCATTAAACTCTCTCCGTTTTTTACTTTTACTCCTAGTGAGGTAGAATTCGACCGGAATTTTGATTTTTTTTTCCTGTCAACAAATGATTTAACTTTTTGTCAAGTGCCCTGCTTGAGTCTTGCCACCATTGTCAGAAGCTCTCTAAAAGAGCTTTAAAGGGTAGAGAGAAGATACATCTTCATCGGCTTCAAGAGAGGAAAACAACAGAATCAAAAGGCACGGCTACCTGTCTTCACAATGCTCCATCCAGAGGCAGATCACCACAAAGACATGAAAAAAGGAGAACAAGATCTACTTCCAGAGGTAGGAAAATACCTGTTTGTTCTCCGTCGGTACCGAGATTGATGTTGAAGGTGCCTGCGCCGACGAAACAATGGCATCCGATGTCGAAGGACTCTACACCAAGATGTCCTCCATAGACAGCAATACACAAGTCGCCGAAGACCACAGGGTCAAGGCAAGTCCACTGCTAGACATCAAAGCAAGAGAAGTCTCCATCAATGACGAGGCACCTGCATCGGACAGTCACCCATCGACGGCCTCCCATCGTCATTCGACATTGAGGCATACTGCGACAAAGACTCCGTCACCGGCTTCCCTTCGCCGCTCAATGTCGAGATACACTTCTCCAAGGCAATCTCCGTCGGCGGCAACCAGGTGGCCCTCAACATCGAGGCACAGTTCTCCATTGGTTGCAACTAGGCGCCGTTCGACGTAGAGGTGCTCTTCTCCATTGGTGGCAACCAGGCGACGCTCGATGTAGAGGCACACTTCTCCATTGGCAGCAACCTGGCGCCTCTCAATGACGAGGCACACATCTTCGTAGTTGGCATTGAGATGCCAATCGACATCGAGTCAAACACCTTCTAGGCACTCTCTGAGATGGCAGCAAGACCGGGTCAACTTCGAGACATTACTACTTGCCTCAACATTGTGTCCAGTCCACAAGGCCACTGTTGTCGACAGCACCTCGTCGCTCATCATCAGGGCAGCATTCTTCCGCTGACAGGCCTATGCAGCATGAAAGGGGTTCAGGTGCATCTTCAGGAACTTCTGCCCACTCCTCTGCAATCGGACAAACAATTCCCCAACACCAGAGGCTTGGGAGACACCTGATCATCTTTCTCCACATTGGCTGGAGAGTGTCTGCCACTGGGCAGTGCCACAGAGTTCGGATTCACAATACTCTGACATATTCACCCTCAAGGTCTCCCCCAAGGATACCATCTCCAAAGCCACCCCGAAGACTCCTAGCAGAGGCCAGTGCTCCAAGGTCCTCAACGAGATCCAGGGTACCTAGAGAGACCACGATTAAGGCAACGAACAAGAAGCAGATGTCGACACAGGGCAAGATCCTGTACACCTGCAAGGAGATCTCGAAGGTCTCACTCACGTCAACAAGCACGTAGATCCCTTATATGGTCTACATCCACCAAATAATCATACAGGACTACTCACCAACTCTTACAGACATTCCACCAGTAAGAGTATCCCCAGTAGACAACCTAAATACATTCAATGAAGTGTTGTTGAGAGGGGTTGCCAAACTGAACCCAGATATTCTATCGCCCGCAACAACCTCATCGGTCCTTCTCAAGGCCATATTTGATTGGTCCTCCTCAAGATCATTGCTACCCTTGTTCCAACTCTTCTCCAGCCGGTCATGGACATTTTCCTTACCCCAGTCTCCTTTCGAGCGGCTCCTGCAAGAATTATAAAAAAGTATAAAGTTCTGGATCAGGAACTGACCCCCCCACCAGACTTGGTTATTATAGCCGCTGCCAAGAAGGCACACTCCATTGTGGCTTCATCTTCAGTCTCACCGGATAAGAACAGCAAGCAAATAGATTCTTTGGGTAGGAAAATGTGCAGCACATCTGCCTCTTTTAAGAAGGTATCTAGTGCACAAGCTTTACTAGGTTGCTATGTTAGAGCTCTATGGAACTCCTTGGTCAGATTCATAGAAACACTTCATAAGGAAGATAGACAGGACTATGAAGAGTTCCTGCAAAAAGGAGGTCTGATAGGTAACCAAGTAATTAGTGTGGTGGCAGATGGCTCTGACCTTGCAGCCCACGGCTGTTTCCATAATATATGTGACCGACATTTGTCAGGGCTTCATCTCAGAGACACAGCAACACATCCTCAATCTACCTTTCACCGAAATTCATTGTTTGGCTCCCAAATAGAAGCTGAGATTGCAAAAATGAAAACCGAGTTGGACTCTTTTAAGGTCGTAGGCCTAGAAAAAAGAAAGGACTTCCGTTGATGGTACCTTACTTGTGACAGACGTCCTTACCATCAGAGGGTTCAGACCCTCACTAGGCCCAACTCCAACAATAACTACAACGAGCCAGATCTCGGCCACAATTGGACCTTCTCTTACTAACTTTGGTGCGCTGGGATGGTTCCCGACATCAGTTCTTGAAGGTTCTGGTCTGTCCGAGGTAAGGGCAACCCTTTCAGGTAGCCATTGTGCTGCTGATAATGTGTCACCAGAGGAGCCTGTGCCTTCCAGAAGAGAAAACCCCCCAAAGGGAAAAAACCTCTTACGGCAGGTTGAGACTCCAGGAATCTAAAAAAGGCGAAGGGAGAAGGACAAAAAAGGCCAGAAAACACTGACAAGGAATATAGACCTAAAGACAGGAAGCTCCAGGCAAGAGCATTAGACTACAACGATTCAAAATAGGAACAAGAAGCGACGATGCACCAGACAGGAGTAGAGTGCACCAAAAGGAAATAGGACACACCAGCAGGAGCACAGAGTGTTGCAAAGCAAGGAAATGAAAGATTCCGCCCCTTATTTACCCATAGATAGGATGTGATGTAATAGGAAGTAAGCAGTCGCCATCTTAGATAGGGAAAAAGTACTGAAAAAGATAGGAAAGGTTGCCATCTTCGCATGGTGCAACAAAACCTCTCCCAAAGTCTTCTGAGAGCAAGGCTGTGGAATTATGGAAAGAAGAAAGGCAAGAAGATGGCCCCCGTGCAGAAGTATGGCTATCTGGATATCTCTTGTTCTGTTCCCCAGATCAATCAGAGGTAAGAAGTGCTGAGCTTAATTATAAATACTACAAGAGGTTACGGAGGAGGCTGGCTTAGTATATGGTGCACACTTACTTAAGTGATGCACCCTTTACTAATCCAGACAACCCTTATGGTGATTTGAGTGGTCTTTGATATCCATAGAAAGCTCTCAAGGTGGTAGCTATGAAGAGAAAGCTTCAGGCTTATCTAGAAGGTGTGTTATCCAGCTTGTTTTACCAGTTTAATTATGTAGTGTAGGTTAAACAAAACAGAACCACACAGTGTTTATATAACAATACTTCAATTTATTACACAACACTCACTAACACATTGGTATATCTCCTACCTGGAGATATCAACACAATACACCAAAATACTTCAAATACAATAAGGTAAGTAGCACAAAGTACAGTGGTCTCCAGGGGGAGACCAAACCATATATTATGATAGTGGAATGGTACTGCAAAGGAGGACGGGACTTCAACCGAAAGACCTGAGGAGCCAGGGACACAAGAAATCACCCAAGGTAAGAACCCAGGAACCCCACGGAGGTTGTGTGTAGAGTGGGAACACAGCCACATGACCAATGAAAGTCAAACGAAAAGTTGCGGTTGCAGTTTTGTAGAAAAGGGACCCTTTCCAGAGGATCCTGAAAAATTCACTTGGAAGATGAAAGGATTGGAGCGCCACCCAACCCACGGATACCCCGGATACCATGTTACCTACACCAGGGAAGCCAGGTGCATAGGGGTGAAGAGAGACCGGAAACCTCCCTAGATGACAATGGAAGACTTGGAGAAAAGTGCCTCTAGAGAAGATGGTGAAGAAGTCCAATGGAATCCAAGGGTGGATTCTGGTAGTGAAGAACCTGCAAGCAGAGGGGACAGAGTCTACGCCACTCAGGAGTGACCAGTAGGCACAGAAGAGCAATGGCCACCGATGTGGGACGGTTCAGAGGAGATGATGATGACCTTGTTGCTGCAGCTGTGAGGACCAGGCGATGCTGAGGAAGTCCAGGAGCCGTAGACTGGCTGTCCCTTGTCGGATGCTGGTGACTAGGTGGTTGATGTCTGCCGGGAGCAACAACAAGCCTTGATAGCTCCAACTGGCGTGGAGATCGAAGTAGGAGCAACATTGGAGCCAGCAAAGTCCAAGGAACACACCAACAGCAAGAGAGTCCAAGTAGGCCCAGAGCAAACAGGGGATTCCACTGGAACAGGAGATGACCCTAATGAAGGCATAGGAGTCATAAGAGGACCTCTAGAAGCGTACCATAAAGGAAGACCCGCGGTGCTGAGGATACGGTGAGGATGCTGTACATGGCAGGAAGAGATGCTGGAGCCTCGTGTAGCCGGAAGATCTCTGGTGCCAAGCCAACAAGCCTTGGCAATGGTAAGTCAACACGGTGTACAAAGGTTCTGTCCCAGCTGTTCCGTCGAGGGATTCTGGCCTCAAAATTGCAGAGAGTACAGGTTAGGCCTCGAGGGAGTTGTAGAACCACCACCAGTGTTTCTCGGGAAGCCCATAGGACGACAGGAGCAGCAGGCCGGTCAACTTTGTTTCCTGCAGGTGCAGGGGAGTGACTATTTTACTCTAAGGGAGATTACTTCAGGTGTCCTTGATGCCAACAGATCTGTTGAAGATCCCGGAAGAAGCTCAGACACAGATGGCGGAGAAGACTTGTGGATCAGCGAGACCAGGAGCAGCAGGAGTATTCCTTGGTGCAATCTCAGTTCCAAACAAAGTCTAAGTGTCCACACAGTCAAAGCATGACATAGTTTCAGGCTTGAGTCTTGTCCGACGATGAATCTAAGGAACCACCCACAGGTAAGTCCTTAAGTACCCTAGGGAAAGGGTAGGAATGACTCAGGGGTCCCTCTTAGAAGAGGGGCTAGACAGGGGGGGGGGATACTCCTATGTCCTTTGTTGAACTGGAGTATGTAAGGAGGGCACCAAAGTTGCCCTTCAAAGCCGTCTGGTGGTGCTGACAAGCACCCACACCCCAGCCCAATACACTAAGTCCTGTCTGGGAGGTGGTCACACCTCCCTGTGACAGGAAACCTATTGTTCTACCTTCCCCTGCTCGCTTGGCTCAGCAGCAGGGGGCAGAATCGTGTCTGTGGTTGGCAGCAGCATTAGTTTGCTCTCAGACCCTGAAAGGCTGTTCCCGGGAGTACAGGGGGTACTCCAAGGGAGCCCCCCAGTACATCGAATCATATTTCCAACACTGGAATCGGTGTTGGGGTATGATTCCAGCATGTTTGTTACCAAGTATGACCGGTTTTGGTGTAGCCACTTTATTGTTAGACATCTCGTATTGACTGTATGTTTTATAATGTCTGACTGCTCTTACAAGGCCTTGAGAATCGATTGCAGGGTTTGTAGGGTGTCCTGCTCATTCAGGGGCAACCTCACACTTCTAACCAAGTACCATGCCCTCAGGACTGTAGAGTCTGCCATAGGGCAGGCCTATAGTCACAGTTTAAGTGGACTCCCATGAGTGGCACAATACATGCTACAGCTCATGGGAGACCCCTGGTGTACCTATTCCCTGGTTATCTTAGTACTATAAACTAGGGACCTACAAGGGTACACCGGTAGCCAATTGTGGATGTACTAAAGTATTTACCATGGTCAATTTAGGGAGAAAGCACAGTGACTTGGGTCCTGAACAGCAGGATCCCAGTCATACTAGGTAAAAAACATACTGACACCAAGCAAAAAGTGGGGGTAACCATGAAAGCAGATCCTACTTTCCCACAGCCGTGGTCCCAAAACTGGAACTGCGCAGTCTCCTGGACATTTCATGCAGCCCTACAACTCTGCGGCGTGCCCGAGGGAAAAAGACAGTGAGGGCCTAACATCAATAGCGGGCCATCACGGGAGACCACGATGCACCCGAACAGGGATGTGAGTTACTGCAGGCTGAATCACGCCATGCAGACATGAGGACACTGCGGGCTGCCGTGCAAGCCACAGCGGTGTGGGGGTGGATGCAGCGGGCTGAGCACAAACCGCTCTGTTATGTAACCCATGGCGTAACAGATCTCACTACCCACCCCGCAGATCAACAAGTGAACAAGGAGCTAATAGACAACCACCAGCTCCTTCCAAGACACCAGGAAAACAAGGAAGTGTCACTTCTCCTGTTGCTGTTACCTTCGCAAGTGGGGTGACGTATCGGTGAACAGCGAAACAAGTGGAACAACATCACCAGCGACAACTGGGTGCTGAATATTGTAGAGAATGGATATGCACTGCATTTCAAATCCCCAGCTTCACAAGTTCCACAAGTAAAAACTTCTCATCACCAGCAAAAGCTTCTACAGAATGAAGTTCTCAACCTTCTTTGCAAAGAGGCCATAGAGGCGGTCCCCCTCTCTCAGAGGAGAGTGGCAGTGTATTCTCAGTATTTCCTAGTAAGCAAAAAAGGCCCCAACAGAGAATTCAGACCTATTCTGGACTTATGCGCCCAAACAGATACATAAGAAAGGAGAAATGTAGAATGCTTCCTCTCCACCAGATATACCCCAGCTCCATCAGGGGGACTGGATGTGTTCAATTGACCTTCAGGATGCCTACTTGCATATCCCAAATGCCAGGAAGCATCAGAAGTTTCTGAAGTTCAAAGTGGCATCCAAACATTAACAGTTTGGAGGCCTGAAATTAGCTCTTCACGCATTCTCCAAGTGCAAGGCCATCATAGCAGTAGCCTTATGAAGGAAAAGCGTATTGATCAGACGACTGGCTGATAAAAAGCTTCTCTCCAGATCAAGCAAGGAAACATTACCATGTTTCATATCTAGACCCTCCTATCTTTCGTATCTAGATCCTCCAATCTTTAGGTCTCCACTTCAATGCCAAGAAATCCATCCAGATTCCAACTCAAGGGCTGCACTAGGTGTGACCATGGACATAAAAATTGCAATAGTCTCTCCTTCTGAGAGACTATCCTCAATTGCATGGAAGTGTTCTTACACACGCCGCACCCATCAGGCAGACAGATGAATTCGCTACTGGGGTCCCTGGCCCCATGCATATTTGTGGTCCTAAAAGCCAGACTGCACATGAGGCTACTTCAACAGAATATGGAGGATCAATGGAACCAATACACAAACCATTGGAACATAAGGCTCACTCCATCACAAGCAGCAATGAGTTCACTACTGTGGTGGTCCCAACTGAAAAATCTACTCATCCGTGTCCCGTTTCACCAGGACACTCCTGTAGGAGACTGGCAAAGTATATGGTATACACCTATTGGTGAGGCAACGTGCAGAGTCCAGGCAACCATTACTGATAATATAGAAGTGGTCCCTGATAACCAAAGCTCTCAAGGTGGAGCTGTGAAAAGCAGCTAAGGCTTATTCAGGAGGGTATAAAGTGGGAATATTACCATACAGTAAGTCAGTGAAGCTTACACACAAGACAGAACCACACCAGTGTTAAAAAAGTACCTTGGATTTATTATACACCAAACTAAAACTATTTTGGTATATATCCTAACAAGAGATATCAACACACAATAAAATATACTTCAAAACAGGTTAGAAAAGCACATAAAACACAGGGGCCCCAATGGGGGGCCAAACCATATACTATGTAAATGGAATGCAAGGTGAGTACCAAACCAAGGCTAACCACCGCATGAAATAGGAACCAGGGGGAGCACGGCACCACGACTAGGCGCCCATGTTCCTAGGTGATACCCCAGGTCAGTGTCCATAGGATAACGTGGATAGGTCGCGTTGGAGTTTTACTGTTTTCGGACCCTTTCCAGAGAACCTGAGGAAACCCGTTGGAACCTGGGTGGTTGGAAGACACCCCCACCTGTGGATACCCATAGAACAAGGATACCTACACCAGGGAGCCCGGGTGAGAAGGTGCAAGGTGGTGTCGGAATCGCCCGTTGTCGACATTGAGGATCCTTGGATTTCCAACTACTACAGAGTCTTGTGGACCAGGTCGGTAGAACCCAGACGTGGATTTCAGACAAGGAGTATCTGAAAACAGAGGGGACAGAGTCCAAACCACCTGGAGGTGGTCGTAGAGGAGCAGGAGCACAATGCCAGCCCTTGTCTGAGGTATTTTACTGTCGCACGGAGGTCTTGAATCTGCAGCTGTGGAGCACAGGCAACATTGCAGAGGCACAGGAGACATCCATGAGCTGTCCCACATCGGCTGACTTGATGCAGGCAGGTCAGTGGCCAGCATAACCTCCAACAAGCCTTGGCAAATGCAACAGAAGTGTTTCACAATGCTTAGTTGCAGACCAGCTAGGTCTGAGGGACTCACCCAGGCATGGTAAGTCGGGGTCAGCCCCTAGAAAGCAGGACAGCCAGCAAGAATCGATGGAGATCCCAGGAAGACCCTCTGGCAGCAGGCCCAGGGAGTCGTAGGGAGGCGTCAGCAGCACACTGAAGATGGAGGCCCATATCGCAAAGGGATGCAGGGGGGACATCACTCTTGGAGCTGTTTGATGCAAGAGGCTGGGGCTTCTTGGAGCTCGAAGATCCTTGGTTTCGAGATACAACAAGCCTTGGCAATGGCAAACAGATGTATTGCACAAGGATTGAGTTCCAGTAGGCTGGAGAGGGATTACAGTCTCCGAAGTAGCAGGGAAGATAGGCCAGGCCTCTGTAGAGCCACCAAACTACCATGTATATTGTAGAGCCTTGCAGTGTCCGTGGACAGCAAGGTTCCACACACCGGTCGTCGTCGTCGAGGTGCCTGTGGATGCAGGGGAGTGACTCCTTCACTCAAAGGGAGATTACTTCTAGCTATCTTGATGCATGCAGAGTCCTTGACATGACTGTCATGACAATAGTGTCACGGCCTGACAGAGGCCCAGGATGAGAACTCCGCGAGCTACAATATTGGTGGCGGCCTTGGCCAATGTGCAGTAAACCTTAATGCTGAGTACAATCCATTTGGTAATGTTCTATTCCTGCACTGCTTTCCCCTTCCTCGCTCTGGTGAGCCCAGAAGAGAGCTGATCATGCACCCGGTGTTCTTTGGTACAATCGATGTAGAATAACAAATTTATTTTAGGATCCAGGTTGTGGAGTCTCTCCTCCTTTTTGTAGGTTTAAGGTGGAGCAAAGAAGGTTGGCAGCTTGATGCTCTGGCCATCATGGAAAGGTTTCACCACCTTTGGCAGAAAAGAGGCACGCATTCTGGAAGAAACTGATTTGATGGCCACCAAGAGGGCGATCTTTATTGTAAGGAGTCTTAGGGGGCAACTATGCATAGGTTCACATGGTGAACACATTAATAAGAGTAAAACCAAATCAACGTGCAATCCAGGCATAGCAAAAAAGATGTTGGAGGCCCTTTATAAAATGTGTCACAACAGGTGACTGAGGGGTGAAGTGACAACTGCAGAAAAGCTGAGGTAGCGGACAGATGCACTTTTACTGTCCGGGCTTAACAAAAAAATAACAGCAACACTTTGTGACAAGGGTGCAGAAAGAGGCTCAACGCAGACATTCAGTCTCTGTGGAGGAACACCTGGCTGCCAAGATGACCTCACAGACTTCTGGAAGAGGATCGTAGACTCTCAACTGCCACTGCTCAATCCCCAAGCATGAAGGCGCAGGTTCAGGTGGGAGACCCTGCCCTATTGCTGTGACAGAAGTACATCCCAAAAGGGCAGCCTGATCGGAGTACGCATGCTTATGCTTTGGAGCTCGGGATACCACAGTCTCTGTACCCAATCCAGAGCCACAAAGATGACTTAGGCCTGGTACATCCAGATATTCTTAATTACCTCAAAAGGTATGGCAGCTGTGGGTAGAATACACACTCCAGTATTCCTACCATGAAACAGACAACCAAAAGGTCCCACTCAGAAGATCACAGGATTCCTGTGTAAGTGCTGAAGGGAGGGTGTGAAAGTTATCCTTATGGAAGAGGAAGCCTCACACACACACCAGTAACTTCTCCCCACCCTGGTAGGTCAGTGTCATCAGGGCGGACTCGACCTCCTGTAGGACACAGCGGAGGAGGGAGTTCTTAGATAACCGCTACTGGATCAAAGAGGGCTCCAGACCAGTGGGTTAAAAATACCTTAATGTATCCCGGCTATTTGCCTTTATTGGTGAGGGCATCAGGTTAAAAATGAGTGGATTGGTAGTTTGAGAAAAATTACTCACACTGCCATGCGAGTTAGGCCAACATGTTTATATCCATTCTTGAAGCCCATACAGGTCTGAGGCATTCCTCAGGGCCATGAATCTCAAGTTACCTCTTGGAGGCCAATTTACCTGGTGTCTAAGGGCCCGATGTAGGTAAATGCCATTTACCGATTTTAAAATACCGAATCCTACCGATTCGGTATTTCAAAATCGGTAAATGGTATGTAGGTCCCAACATCTGGATTCGTTACCGAATCCTTAACAATTCTATAATTACCGATTCGGTAAATACCGAATCGGTAATGGCCATTCATTCCTATGGGCTTTGAAGCCCATAGGAATGATTAGGCATTACCGATTCGGTATTTACTGAATCGGTAATTAAAGAATTCACAAGGGTGCAGGGGGTGTCACTTTGACACCCTCTGGCACCCCCAAAACAGGCACAGGTGCCATGTGGCAGGCATACCTGCACTAAGGGCAGGTCTGCCTGTCACATGACATAGGTGTGCATGCACACATGTGCATGCACACCGGAATCGGTATTTTACCATGGATTTGTATTCCATGGTAAAATACCGATTCTGTAAGCCATGTGCAGAAGGTACATTGCCTACCTACATTGCATTTTCGGTAATTTTACCGAATCGGTAAATATTACCGAATCGGTAATTATTTTACCGATTCGGTACATATTACCGAATCGGTACATTTACCGATTCGGTAATGATACCGATTCGGTAAAATTTCCGAAAATGTGCCCCTACATCTCAATAGCCCTTTACCGATCGGAAACGGCCAAAAATCGGTATTTTCGGCCGTTTCCGACCGGTAAAGGGCTACCTACATCTGGCCCTTAGTGGGATGGAAAAGATGTGAAAAATGTATAACAGAACACTAATGTGCTCATGGGATCCCTCCTAAAATGCACGGTAAGAGCAACCTAATAAGAATAAAACAACTGAATGTTACATGTTTTAATACGTAAACAGATCACCTTCCCTGTGTAAATAGATAAACAGTGATGTGGGGTGCAAGTGACACTGCAAGGCACCCACAGCACTCGAAGCACACGTGATAGGTCAATGAAACATGCAAGAGCTAGATGCATGCGTCATGCGAAATGGCGAAACAAACAGTGCAACTGATTTCAGTATTACTGTACTGTATTTGCTCATTGGCTCTCTTACTCTAGATTACAAAAGACACCAGCTTACTGGTCAGAGATGGGGATGGTGTCCTTTGTAGTCACACACAAGTAAGATCAAGGTTCAGAAGGTAAAAAAAAAGTAAGCTCATTTATCAGATAATTCGGTACCTACTCGCCAGGAGTAGAAGAGTATGGTAATAACTTACCTCTTTTTGTAATACAGGCATAAGGGGGAGAAGCATGACATTAAGTAACTATAACTCTTAGGAGGCTCCGGTAAAAGGATGAGTAGAAATTGTGCTTCACGCACACTTAAGTATGTCAAAATCATGCAAAAAGAACTGCTTATTTTTATTTCTTTTATTTGCAGAGTTTTATATAGCACTGGCTAGACCTGGTGGTATAAGAGCACTTTACATGAGGATTACCTAGATAGAAAATGACATCAGTTACAGAAGCCTAGTTTCACATCGGGGAAAAAAACAGTGTTACTCAGTAACAAGAGTTGCTATAGCATAGAATGAACGTCTGACAGAATATCGATGGACAGAAAATCGACCTACAAAAATATCACCACAAAAATATCGAAGTCAAAAATATCGAAGTCCAATTGACATAATGGTAAGTATAAAAAATATTGGAACAAAAATATTGTTGTCAAAAATATCGATGTTTTATTAATGTTTTAATAAATATTTAAAAATAATAACAAATACATATAACATTTAAATAAATTAAACATATACATATACATGAATATATATACATAGTGCAACAATAGGAAAAGCGTTAGCTAGCGTAGGGGTAAAAATTACTATTCCCACTCCAGAGAATGCAACAGTAGGGAAAGCGCTGGATAGTGTAGGGGTAGAAATGACTATTCCCACTCTAGAGAGTGCAACAGTAGGAAAAGCGTTGGATAACGTAGGGGTAAAAATTACTATTCCCATGTGTTAAAAATAACATACTTATAAATCAAATAAATATTGTAATTAAATAATAATTTATTAATAAATTAACAATAAATAAAATAAAAACTACAAATATATCAAAATAATAATGACTTTAATAATGTTAAATACGTCCCACCCTGTTCCCCAATAAACACACAACACACTCCACATAAAATGTCACACAATTAATGTAATTTACAATTAATCAATTATTAAAATTAATTTGCAATTAATAATTAACAATAAATTAATTATCAATGCCAATAAATAACATTTAATAAAAATTAATAACCGATTAATAATTAATTAAAAAATAAACTAATCAATACCCATTTATTGTATTAATTATTTAATTACAAATACATTACTTCACACCCTATTCCCCTATAAACCCACAACTCACTCAAATAATACATTAATAGAAATCATATCTTTATAAATTATTAATAATTAATTACCAATTAATAATTAGTTAATACATTCATTATTAATACCAATAATACATTTTTCTTACTTAATAAAATTAATACTTCCCACCCTATTCCCCTATAAACCCACAACTCACTCCAATCATAAATTAATACAAATAATATAATTATCAATTAGTAATTTTTAATTACCAACTAATAATTAATTAACAATAAATTAATTAATAATACCAATAATTAAAAATAATAATGACTTAATTAAAATTAAATCACTTCCCACTCTATTCTCCTATAAACCCACAACCCGCTACAGAACTAAAACAGAAAATTTAAATAAAAATAAATAATTATTCCTAAAAATTATTATTTCATTTACTATAATTAAATTACTTCCAACCCTATTCCCCTATAAAGCCACAACCCACTACGGTTCTAAAACGCATAATTTAATAATTTCTAAAAAATGTATATATATATATTTGAAAAAACAGTACAATACTTAACACAAAATATAGAACACATACATATGAAATACATAATAAAATACATAACACTAATATAAATATCGATATTATTAACATTGATAATTTAACTATTGATATTACTAACATCGATATTTCTTACCTCAAATTCGATATTCTGGTTGTCGATATTCTTGATATCGATATTCTGTCCCTACGATATTTGAAACTCGATATAAATGTACTTCCATATAAAAAATATGATCAGGGTCAAGGCTGATTTGCATTTAGCCATGGCTGAACTGGGGTGGTGTGGAGTGCAAAAAACCAATGGATTTAGGCCCAGATCTCTGTACTGGGGTGAATGTATGACATTGTTCTGCATTCTGTCCATCAATTGTTGTTTTTGCATTTGTCACCCCAAGTGGGATGGGTATGCTCAGACGTGAGTTCCATGCTCTCCACACCACTGGAGTCAAGCTATCCTGGCTGAAGACGGCTAATAGCCAGAAACCGGTCCTAGGATGCTTTATTCCTGTCCAGGAAAGACATGGCTTGGCAGTTCGGCCTGGACTGTTCCCATAAGGCACAGGGTCAAGGCTGATTTGCATATAGTCATATCTGAACTGGGGTGGTATGGAGTGCAAAAAAACAATGGATTTAGGCCCAGATCTCTGTACTGGGGTGAATGTATGACATTCTTCTGCATTCTGTCCATCAATTGTTCTTTTTACATTTGTCGGCCTGAGTGGGATGGATATGCTCAGACGTGAGTCCCATGCTCTCCACACCACTGAAGTCAAGCTATCCTGGCTGAAGATGGCCGATAGCCAGAAACCGGTCCTAGGATGCAGGAAAGACATGGCTTGGCAGTTGGCTTGGTCTAGCAGCCTCAGGGTCAATCTCTCTGAAATCCAGGATAGAGGCTGAAACATCGGAATCATAGCCTGAATATCATGGACTCACCGCTCAGATAAAAGGAAGTGTCTGAGAGGGAGTTACATGTCACTTTGGCATGGTTATAGTGAACCCCAGCGAATGCAGAAGGTCCAGTGTAATCTGGAGATCTAGAGATGAGTGACGACTGCCTGAGGCGAGCTGGCCTTCAACAGCCAGTTGTCGAGGTCAATCAATCAATCAATCAAAACATTTGTAAAGTGCGCTGCTCACCCGCTAGGGTCTCAAGGCGCTGTGGGGTGGGGGGGGGAGGCGTCAATCGCTACTGCCCGAACAGCCAGGTCTTGAGTTGTTTCCTGAAGGAGATATGGTCCTGGGTCAGCCGTAGGTGGGTGGGGAGGGAGTTCCACGTCTTGCCCGCCAGGTGGGAGAAGGATCTTCCTCTGGCGGTGGAATTGCGAATTCGTGGGACGGCGGCGAGGGCGAGGCTGGCGGATCGGAGCTGGCCGGTGGGTGTGTAGAATGTGAGGCATCTGTTGAGGTATTTCGGGCCCATGTCATGGAGAGCCTTGTGTGCGTGGGTGAGGAGTCTGAACGTGATCCTCTTGCTGACGGGGAGCCAGTGCAGGTCTTTGAGATGGGCAGAGATGTGGCTGTGACGAGGGATGTCCAGGATGAGTCGTGCAAAGGCGTTCTGTATGTGCTGGAGTCATTTTTGGAGTTTGGCTGTGGTTCCAGCATAGAGGGTGTTCCCGTAGTCCAGTCGACTGGTGACGAGGGCCTGGGTGACAGTCTTCCTGGTTTCGGTGGGGATCCAGCGGTAGATCTTTCGGAGCATCCGCAGGGTGTTGAAGCAGGATGATGAGACGGCGTTGACTTGTTTGGTCATTGTGAGGGAGGAGTCCAGGATGAAGCACAGGTTGCGCGCATGGTCCGTTGGCTTGGGGGCGGAGCCCAGGGCAGGTGGCCACCAGGAGTCGTCCCAGGCCGAAGGGGATGGTCCTATGATGAGGATTTCCGTCTGGTCTGAGTTCAGTTTCAGACGGCTGAGCTTCATCCATTCCGTGACGTCCTTCATTCCTTCCTGGAGGCTGGCTCTGGCGGTGGTGGGGTCGTTGGTGAGGGAGAGGATCAGCTGGGTGTCGTCGGCGTAGGAGATGATGTTGAGGTTGTGTTGGCGTGCGATGGCTGCGAGAGGGTTCATGTAGACATTGAATAGGGTGGGGCTGAGTGAGGATCCTTGCGGAACGCCGCAGATGACTTTGGTGGCCGCGGATCGGAACGGGGGGAGGCGGACTCTCTGGGTTCTTCCGGCGAGGAACGAGATGATCCACTCCAGGGCCGCTCCTTGGATTCCGGTGTTACTGAGGCGCTGCATCAGGGTGCGGTGGCATACAGTGTCGAAGGCTGATGAGAGGTCTAGAAGGATGAGGGCAGCAGTTTCCCCGTTGTCGAGTATGGACCTGATGTCGTCGGTAGCTGCGATGAGAGCGGTCTCGGTGCTGTGGTTTTCTCGGAAGCCGGACTGTGAGGGGTCAAGGGATCCGTTTGTCTCGAGGAAGGCGGAGAGTTGTTTGTTGACTGTCTTCTCGATGACTTTGGCCGGAAAAGGGAGGAGCGAGATGGGGCAGAAGTTCTTGAGGTCTGCGGGGTCCGTGGTGGGTTTCTTCAGGAGGGCGCTCAGCTCGGCATGTTTCCAACTCTCGGGAAGGTGGCGGATGCGAAGGAGCTGTTGATGATGTTCCGGAGTTGGGGTGCGATGATGGAGTCGGCTTTGTTGAAGATGTGGTGTGGGCAGGGGTCAGTTGGGGAGCCGGAGTGGATGGTGTTCATCAGGCGGGTGGTGTCTTCAGTGCTGACATGGTACCAGGTGCGGTGGGTGGTGGTGGCTGATGACTGGAACCCCTGACCTATGCAGATGGTCTGCAACCCACCACTATCACTTTTGTGAACACCTGAGTGTGGCTGGTATGGCTGAAGGGGAGCACAGTAAACTGAAAGTGTTTGTGGCGTACTTTAAACCATAGGTTACGTCTGTTGGCCGTCAGAACAGGTATATGGAAATATGTGCCCTGCAAGTCCAACACAACCATCCAGGGTCCAGGGCAAACAGGTCCTGACCAAACAAGAGCATTCTGAATTTCTCCTCTTCAGCAAGTAGTTGACAATGCATAGCTCTAGTATAGGGCGGAGGTCTCTGTCCTTCTTCAGCACAGGAAAGTAACAGGAATAGCAACCACCACCTACTTCTAATGTTGCCACTCTTTTGATGGCTCCTTTGACCAAGAGAACCTGCACTTCCTGACACAATAATCAATTTGGACCAGCCATTTGTCAGAAATTATGGACTGCAAGTGGGGCAGGTGGTGCTTTATTCTGGCGCCGACCGGTTGCCAGGGATGTTGCAATGGCATATTAATGGGGTCTGCTGGGGAGGTGGCAGACTGTGGAGACCTCTGGCCTTGGGTCCCACAATGTTTGTGGAAGCAGCATCCACGCCCACACAAGGACTGGGGAGTCTGCTGGCCATGGTGGCTGAGAGGAAATGGACGCAGCTGGTAACCCCTACCACAGCCACGTAAAGGAGTGGAAGACAGAATGGGGTTGGCATGGGGGCATGTAGAGTCCTAACAGGTGAGCGGAAGCCCTGCTGTTTTTGAAGCGCTCTAGTGCTGAATCTACCTTGTCACCAAAAAGCCAAGTGCCATTTAAGGGTATGTCCATAAGGGATGCCTAGACATCCCATGAGTAACCAGTGAACCTCAGCCAAGCGTGGCAATGAAGTGCCACCAACAAAGCAATGACTCTACCTACCGGGTCTGTTGTTTCCAGTCAGCAACGTATTGTGAGCTTTGCTGCGTCTCTGCCATTGGCAATAGCCGGGTTTAGGAAGGCCTGTGCCAACTCCGAGGCCATGGGCAGCACTTGTGCAACCAGGTCCTAGGGTATACCAGCCCAAGACGTGTGCTGTGTTCACTGACCGCAGTGCAAGGCTGACAGCCCAAACATCCTCTTGCCAAAGGAATCCAGACTCTTTGATTCTCTTTCAGGTGGAGTAGTAGGTAACGCCCAAGGTTTAGGATGTGGAGGCCAGGACAACCATGATCTCCAGGGAAGGGTGCTGAGTGAGGAAGGCTGGATTACCAGGAGCAGGGCGGTGTTGTGGGAGATTGTCCTGTGCAGAAGAATGCCTGTGCAGCGCTTGGCCGAGACCCCCAGCAGAACTTCATTAAAAGGAAGAAGAGGTTCCATAGGGGCTACCCCAGGTTGAAACACCTTTGTCAAGACGTTGGTCTTCACTGCCACAGAGGGCAAAGTACGGTCCAAGACCTCAGCCGTCCTCCTCACCATCATGGCAAATGAAGCCCCTTCCTCCATAACCACACTTGGAGGAGAGACGAGGCCTGTGTCCAGGGTGGTGTGAAGACCACTGGCATCAGCCAGTCCCCATACTTGTTATCTTCAGCCAAGGGCTTCTCAAGGGGTCTGGGTGACCATAAGGATCCTCAGATCCACCCCAATCATATTCCCTTAAGGGCCTGTCAACAAAGAGAGGCTTTGTCTCCGACCCAGAGGGTCTTGGTACGGCTGACGCCTAACGACATTGAATGACGCTAGTCCAGCTCCATATTGGAGTCGGGTTTGGAGATGCCGATGGGTGTTGGCAGCACCATGAATGGTGTCACTGGAACAGACTCCAGTGACTGCCGTGGACCTGCAACTGGAACCGATTCCGATCCAGAAGCGAATTCAAAGGGGAACCCACTCTGCACACCAGCCGGACCCATGGGGCCCAAAGACACTCTATAGGTGTCAGCTTGTCCAAATATGAGGTCATGGACTCATAGATTTCTTTTGTTCACTCTCGGAAATTATGGGAAGTGCAGAGCAGACCCAGATTCAGGCTCCGCGCTATGGAAACAGGCCGAGATTTGTGATGTCGTTCCAGTGTCTACCCACGCGGTAAAGTTGAAGAACGCTTTAATTTTTTTAGTTTCATTTTCTTATGAGACTTACCGGATAATTGTTTGAATGTGATGACAATCGATAAGATTTACTCCATGAGTGGTCCCAGTACCTACCCCGCAACCAGGACCTGGATTGGTGGGGAGTCTCATGGTGTTGGGCTACCAGGAGCTTCAAGGTATGTTCGCGGACCACCTTGGGGTTCATTGCGTGGCAGTCTGGGCAGGTCCTGGAGTCGTGGTCTGGCTCTAAGCACAAAAAGGAAACCAGGTGGAGGTCTGTCTCAGACATCTGTCTGTGACAAGATCCAAAGGGTTTAAACCCCACATGTTTCTTTAGGGGACATACCTAATACACACTGGGAGTGAAGCTCAGAAATAATTTTGACAATATTTTAAAAAGGTCATCGCAAAAGGACTGAGGTAGCTCTTTCAGTTTTCTGTGCTGATGGTGCAAAAAGAAAAGAACTGAGCAGCGTGCTAGGGTGGGGCCTATATAGGTATCGCAAACATCACATCTTGAGCTGACGGCGCCGGCAACGCCAGCACAGAGCCAATTGGCACGACTTACCGGCACACAGAGGTAATGCTTAAGATTTTCTGGATCCAGTCTGATGCCTGGAGTATGTTCTAGGGTAAGGAATCAGTAGCTAAAAGTTTCTGTAAGATGGATATTTTAGACTTCATGTAGATGCCCCATGTTTTTGTGCAGTAGTCCCATTGCTAAACAACAGTTTGGATTTGTGGGTGGCGTGGACTACCATTGAAATGAATTCTTTTTTTTTTGGTGAGATCAAATTTACATATACTAAAGAGCTGTTAATGGTGTGGTATTTGACATTCCATTTTGTTGGACAATGACACTTTGTGGTTGCAAGTTGCTTGCATTCTTGGAGATTGAGTGTTATCTATTATGTCCCACTTCATTTAATTCTCTAATGTCTCAATCTCCAAAGATAAGACTTGGTGTCTTCCACTGCTACCTTGAGTGAGTCAAGTGACAAGAAAATTCCTTATAGCATATAAATATTCTATGGATAGCCTAAATAATGTTTGCTGTCCTGTGTAATGATTTATAAAAGGTGGAATGTGAGGCATTCGCTTTTGCTGCTGGGTAAAATTCAAACCTCGTTGCCCTCCATTCTTGTATTAATAAGATAACTTGCTACTATGTTATATTTGTCATTTGTTTGTTCGTTTAAAACTTTCACCAGATAACAATAAATGAAGTAAACCACCTTTCTGCTGTTCCTCCTGGTTGGTGCCCTGGTCAGTCAGGGCTCCCACAGACACCAGGATATTCTGGTAGCTGGAAAGCACAGCGGGAATCATCCAGCAGTGTGCCGCCACTTGCTGTAGACCGGGGCGCGCACTGGGTTTCCACTGGAGAAGACTGCGAACAAGATCCTTGCACTCTGCAGAGAAAGAGGACAGAGAAACAGGAGTGGAGCTTAGAGGCAAGTCAGAACTGTTTTTAAGTGGTGGAGTCTACATTTCAATTTATGCCTCGGCAACAATTAAAACATCACAGTGAGGACAGTATACATGCAAAGACCTATGATCTTCTAACCCACCAACTGAGAACCACCACAGGAAACAGAGGTTACAGATGAACTTATATCAAAATCCTTGAACAACCCAGAACTACAACAGGGAATAAACATTTACTGTCCATCGCATGGCTCTAACCATCCCACCATCTAAGAACAATTGCAGGAAGAAAACCTTATGGGCCAACTTTCAGCCTAATCAACAACAAACATACTAACCGTGATCCTTCCCAGAGAAATCAGACTACGGTTAAGCACAAAGGCTTCTGAACAGTCTAACCAAGAACCACTACAGGTAGCAGGGAACACAGTTCAACTCACAGCTACTTCCACAAGCAATCCATCAGCCAAGGAGGGCAGTGACAGTAAATGCAATATCAACAACCAACTCACCCAGCAAGAACTATCATAGAGAGAATGTGAGCTTGCAGTCCCATCAGTCAACAGCCCATCAACTAAGAAATACAATTCATAGCAGAGGCTACCAACCAACTCACCAACCCAAAATGTCCACTGGTAGTAACAAATACAGACCAGTTCATAACGGTATTCATCACTAATGCACCAACACAAATTTGGTTCTGGTAGAAAGAACAACAACCCCATCCAGACCTTATCAACAAAAAAACAACAATGACCATACAAAAACTAAGAAGAGTGAAAAAAAATGACAGCGCAGAAATTGTGTTCTAGTAAATTCCAGTGTATTTTCCAATGTATTTTCCAATACCTTGAAGTAGAGGGCAGTCATGGCACTGTGGCAGGATTTCCATGTGGCAAAGAAAGAAAGAACATAATTGCTGATTTTGCACTCATAGATCATAGATGATAGCCTATACGGGACTCTGACTGGCACCCTTTACTCCAAACCAACTCTGGCTCTACTCCACAGGTTATGGCAACCTCAGACTAATAAAGAAATAACAGACCCATGTAGTACCACAGGTTTCTCCTTTTTGAAGAAGCTTTGAATAGACAAATTATGACCATTAGATATAGTCATTTATCTCATGCACATTTTACATTAAACTTCTGGACTGACTTTATTCTATGTTAATCACTTTGTCGCATCTCACAATTATCAGTCAACTGAAATATAAAATAAATGCTTTTTATAAAGTAAATGTGAAAAAATGATTCTGTCGAAGTATAAGCAAACATGGCTCAAGCCCTAGGACCAGAAGCTAGAGCCCAGGAAAACAACAACCTTGCCTTCATTGTTCAATCCCTTGATGGATGAGGCCATTCAGTAGGACAAGGCTGGTGCAGTGGTGGTCAAATCACAGAATACCACCCACGCAGTAATGGCCAGACATCCACTTTTCCAGCTGGCCCTAGTATTCCAGTCTTTCAAGGCTCAGAAGACTTTCCGCCCAAGATCCTGGTGGGAACATGCTCTTCCTTGCAATGAAAGATACAGTCAAAGAGGAGGAACATCAGGCCGGTGATCAACAGGCCCGCTCCCGCAGCCTGAAATGAGGCCAAGATGTCCTAGTGACTTTCCTCATTGACCATCCACATTTCGTAATATGGTCTCTGCTGGAGCGAAGGCTTTGCCTCCACTGCAGCTACAGCGAATGGACTCTTTGACTTGTGAAGAACTGATATACTCCACGGCCTCCATCGCAATTCCCACCTAGGCCTCTACTGCCACAGTCAGCATCTTTAGAATTTCTGCTGGAGAAACCAAGGGCAATATGCTACATGTCATTGTATGCGAAAAAGGAGCAGGTCTGCCTCATTTTAGATCTGTGTGATCTACACAAATACACCTAATTAAACAGTTTCAAAATACTGACATCTAACACCAGCAGGAATACCTCCTTTATACACAGGGAAATCAGCCTCGCCCGTAAAGCACACTGTACTCTGTGTCATTCCTTGGGGCATCACCACGATCTTAGCCCGAATGGTGACATTTTTGCAACAGCAGAAGTTCTTTCATTATATGTACCAAGACCATAGTCTCGTCAGGACAGCATCAGAGGAGGCGGCGGAGTCCGGTGTAGTGTGACATGCAGGACCCTGTGGAAGTTCTGCCACAGTTTAATTGTAGCTCCATCCAAGAAGATTGAGTCCATTGGGCCTCCAGCTTAGCGAAGACCTTCCTTCCGCTAGAAGAGGTTATTGCCTGGCAACCGGATAGTGGAATACGTTATGATTAATAAAACCTTGACAGCCTCAAAGGAGCTTCGTGGACTACAAGCATTCTCCTAAGGGATGGTATTCAAGCCCAAGTTCCACATGTGCTTCCTGCAGCTCCCTCTGATGGACAATTGCAGCCAGCTGCTGGATGACCACTCAAAGCTTGTCCAGTCCATCTGTCCATGATTATGACATTGGAGTGGTCAGCTCATGCTCTCAACGTGATGGTGGAATGCCCAATATGCCTTCCCTATTTGCAGTTCACAATCACCACCTGCTGATTATTGTGAATGTCATTGTGGAGAACTCTCAATTAGTCCCTTAGGGTACAAGTCAGATGAAACCCTACATATGAAAGTGTTCGAAATAAAGGCTATTTTGTTAACCTTGAAGGTTTTTCTACCAGTGCTAAGATCCAGGGTTCTGGTGACACTTCATTCAGACAATGCCACAGGCAAGAGGGTGCAAGAGACATCTGGGTATCACAGTTTTCAGGGTATTGTGATGGGAGTGTTTGCTGTACCAAGGAATGTTTTGCTAGTCTAACACATTGCTGGCCTTAATCACTTCAGGGCAGACACCTTGAGCAACTGTCTTTGTTCATCAATGGCGCTGTAGTAACACATTTGTATGTATGTGCCTTCGGGTGAAATATAGACCTGTGTACTTGAGTCTTTTTCTGGCAATGGCTACGCTTATACAACTACTATTTGGAACTGGCCCAATGAGTATAAAATAACTTACTTTACACCTTTGGAATTCTCCTCAGTAAAAGCCATGACTTTCACCTAATATTCTGAATATGATACACATGCTACATTCATATACATGTCTGGAGTAAACATTTTTTAAAGAACTGGCTCGACAACATGGCACATATGATTATAAAGGGGATACTCATCTACTTTGCAAAAACCGCCTCATATTAAGACTTCTGCGTAAAAAAATGGATATAATAAGGAATTTTAAACCTGGCAGTGATGTTAGTGACTTATGATGGCAAAACATGAGAATTCCATTGCCCCCAAGATTTCCAGTAATTTTTGGAACCTTTCGGAAACCCACACATGGTTATAACACCCACACCTTTAGAAACTTCTTCCATGGCTCCATCAACAAAAATACACGCTAAAGGTACAACACGCAAATCAGTTGGGAGGAATCTTCCATTATGGTTCAACCTACCCAGCACTAAACCTCAACTAGACCGAGACAAGTCAAGATCACCTCTTAAAGTCTAATTGCACAAGTAGCACTGCTCCTCAAACTGTATATCAAGATACTCCCTAGACTTTAGATTTGTCTCTAACCATATTATCAACGGATCCTTCACCATGTTTCCAATGGGCGCAATATCCGGATAGAGTTGGAATTCACTCACCCTTATAAAAATCCACTGAGAGCGTCCTGTAGTGCTGTTCGGTACTTAAATTATCTATAAGAACAGCGATTATTAAGCATAGCCATCTACCTTAAACTATGACCATATCTCCTTTATGAAAATATTATACCTTAACAGGTTTCTCCACAAATTTTCCTTTATGGATCTACTTTTTATGCACTTTCCTAATATGTCCAACACTAAAACCATATTGATATGGGTTTTGAATGTTAACGGTCTTAATAGCTACCGCAAAAGAAAAGCGTTTACATACTTAGGGGCTCATTTACAAGCCCTATGTGACACCGGAACGTCAATTTTTGTGACTTTCCGGTGGCGCATAGGGCTTAGCCATATCTGCAAGGCCATGTAAAGTCACCCTGCATGGCTGTTCATGACCTTGTAGATATGGAGTGAGGCAACACAGTGCAAGTCGCTGCATTGCCTACACTACGATGGCAAGGGGTGCCCTGGGCATTACCATGTGTGTTCCCACATAACACCGATGGCATTTGACACATTCTCCAATTTAGAACTAGCTGTAAACTTGGGAATGCCTCAAAAGCCTGTGCCTCCGCAGAGGTATTTCTACTCGTTTTTCCTCTCTCTATGTGAATGCTCAACAGAGCCGCGGGGAAGCAGTGTCCTAGAGTCAAATGTTACTGTAGGCACCCTTCCCACCCGTTCTAAGGCTCATGGAACGCTGTCTCCCCAAAAACAAACAATACCCAATAGAATACCTATTGGGTATTGTATCTTGTGCATGATTTATTGCCTCTTCACTTAGTAACACCACTTGTACATATTACCACTCTAGATATTCACAGACATTGTTTCGACTATACAGTGAGAACAGAAGGGATCTCTTTTTCTCCTGAAGAAGAAGCCTGTGAGCTTCGAAACATGTTGACGTACACAGGAGTGATCGCTCATTGAAGCAGGATACCTCCGACCCACTCTTTTAATAGTACCAGCCCTAAGGAATATTAAAGTTTCTAGTCCATAAGAGCCAGGTACTTGTTAACACACCTGTTTTCACTTACCTCTGACCCTTCCACTCACTTTTTCCTACACTACACATAGTCCTGAAAATCAGTGCTCCCATGTAGTCGGAGGTCGTTGCTCGCCCCGTCCCGCAGTGGGGCGGGAAGAGCCCCATGATGAAGCATGACACCAAGGGCCCTTTTGGTGTGTGAGGGGTATTTAAACAAACACTATGTGCTTCCAACCATTGTAGCAAACACATATGACCTGTGATTACTTTATTCTGACATCTATCTTAAGGGGAATCTCTGTGTTTTTCTAACGTTTCTAGAGGAGAAAGTATCCACCTCCAGTGCCCCGTTTGGACACTACCTCTTCACTCCCTCTTTGTTTCTATACTTAATATGGTATTGACTGAACTAGTCAATGCTACAAAAATACTGAGCGGGGACGGGAATCTTGCTCCTGGCCCCATTTTAGGCAGATTTAGATGTCTGCCAGCCAGACATCTACAATGATAATGATACAGGTCTTTCTCATATCGGATCACACACTTCTAGATCCCTAGAAGCTCTTGCGCCCTACTACCCATAACTAAACTTTCTTTCCTTTCCTGCCCTCACAGCACTGAATGAGGGATTGCTTAGTTCTTTATATCTTCTACTTTCACTCCTACTACCAAAATTAGTGCACAATGCATTTCTTATCATGATCCTATTATTTTGTAAATGGATCTCCTATTGCTGCATTCTAAAAATGAACCTTAGAGAATGGATACTACCATCTTTAAAATACTAGATGAAAAGGGAAAACAACTAACTACTTTTGCGTATATATGTCTTTAAATAAACATTTAGGGCCTTATTTATGAAGGCCTTGCGCCACCGATGCGTCACTTTTAAAATGGGAAAAAGTGTCGCACCGGTGGCACAAGGCCTTCATAAATGAGGCCCTTAGTGAATGCACCCTTTACCCTATTGCCCATAGGGTAAAGGGTGAGTTCACTAAATGTTTATTTAAAGACAGGCAGGGCAATCATACATTTGGGGCATGCTCATTCGTGCCTCAACAGCCACCAGAAAGATATCCCTCCTTTACAAACAAACTCTTGAAACGGATGTTGCCACTCTCCTTAGGCAATACTGAGAAAGTTCTTCTGCCAAGATTTTGCGTAACTTGACTTCTAAGAAATACAAATTTAATACACTACACCACGCAAGAAGAGAAAGCCGTTCATCGCCTTAAGAGATGTCATTAAGAACAAGGCGAAAAAGCAGGTAGACTTTAAGCCTTTCAGTTAAAACAAAGGATTGGGAGGGGCGTGGCCAAGATGGCGGCGTGAGCAGACGTGCCTTGCCGAGCTCCCGCCGCCGGTCACCAACTTAAGCATAATCACAGCATCTGCCCGACCGAGAATAGCCCTGAGGGAACGCCTGACACCGGTGACACTGCAGCGGCGACCTTTGGGCCGGTTCTGTGTCCGGCAGCAGCCTGGTCCCCGCCGAGATTGGCCGCGGGGGCGACGGCGCTTGAGGCCTGGCGCGCTCCTCGAGCCCAGGGCGAGGACGAGAGTGAGGCCGAGGTGGGTGGAGCCACGGAGCCGTCTGGGGTCGACCAAGACCGGCGGTAGCAGCGGTGGCAGGTCCGGCCCGCGCGGTGCCGCGCGAGGCTTCTCACGGCTCACCGTGGAGGCTTCTGCGGACCTGCTACACACACCGGGAGGCGGAGCGGCCTCTGCCTGAATTGCCACCAGCCCCCGTCACCGGACCTGGCAGCGGCGCCTGGAGGGCCTGTGAGGCGCGAGGAGGTGAGGTGCCGAGGGCAGACGCGTGACCCCGACCCGAGGCGGACCCGACACAGCGGAGCGGAGGTACCGGGGGGGGGTGAGACAGTGGCACCGCCCCCCCCACCCCCTCCCACCCCCCCCCCCCTCCGCAGAGCTCCTGCTTCCTGCCTGGTCTGGCCGAGAGACGCGACCCGCAGCGGGGAACCGCCATCTTGGGTGGCCTGGCGGCGAGGCCGCGGTGGAGCGCGGTGTCGGCCTGGCCCCTTCGCACTGCGGCCACTGACGCCGCGCGTTTCGCCGGAGGCTGGGCGCAGCCCTGCCCACCCGCACACGCTGAGGCTCCGTGAGACGGACTCCGCACCTGCACCGGTTCTTCGCCTGGGAGACACACCTGGGGATTGCGGGGTCGGGCGGAGGGGCCCGAGGGAGGAGAGTGAGGAGCGGAGGCAGACGGGCGCCCCCCCTCCCCCCCCCCTCAGCGGACCTACCCCGCAGAGATCACGATCCGCAGGCGCTGGGCCTGTCAGCGTGGCCCCCCACCGCCACCGGTCCCCGCCTGCAGCACTGCCCCAATCCCTGACTAAACCTGCACGCCTCGACCCTCGGCGGGGGAGGTGGTAGCCTGTCGGCCCGGGGGACACGGAGGGGATCCGCTGGGGCCCCCGCACGTGGTGGAACCGCACTGGACCTCTTGCCCTGCCTGTCGTGGTGGCACGGACTCTGGGGACACCTGCACCGGCGGCCGCGCGCTCCCAACCGCGGCCCTCACGGAGGTGAGCGGGCCCCCTTGATGTGAGGAGGCCCCTGTGGACCTGCTGCGCTCTCGCCCTCTGGGCAGGGCAGCACGGTGTGCCGCGGGCGCCATCTTAGGCGGCTTCCCGCCCGGCCTGGCCGGCGTTTCCCGCCTCGCCGTTGGACCCGGAGTCCCTGCGCCCATCACGCGGCCCCCGCCGCGCCCTGCGACGCCACATTGCTCGCCCAGGAGGGCAGAAGACTGGGAGGAACGTGGAGGTGCCACTTACACAGCACTGGTCGACCCGGAGCGGCGCCCAGAAGGCCTAGGGCTCGATCTGCAGCCGGCAGAGGGAGGTGCCGGCGGGCGCGGCTGGGGGCTTTGGGGCGATATGTCCGGCGGGAGGCCCAGAAAGGACCGTACCATTAAGGATCTCTTCACCCCCCCTGCCATGGGGAAGCGGAATGGCCCCGCGAGCTCCAATCCCCGGGGTGACACGGACAAGAAGGTGGTGGCCTCATCGCCCCCTGGGGGAGCGGACCCCGAGGCTCCAGTCACGCGGTCCTTTCTGGAGTCCCTGTTCACTGGCCTGAGGGAAGACATCCATGCCCTAAAGAAAGAGCTCCAGGACGAGATCAAAGAGGTCCGCCGCGACACCGATGCCATAGGGGAGAGAGTGGCAGACCTGGAAACGAAGAGCGACACGCGGGACGCCTAAATAGAGGCCCTAAGACAGGAGCTGGCCCGCATCCACGACCAACAGGTGGACCTCCAGACACACGCCGAGGATTTGGAGAACCGCTCCCGGCGGCATAACATTAGGATCCGAGGAGTGAAATTGTCCCCGGACACAGAGGACCTCTTCCGGTTTACACAGGGTCTCTTCAACCACATCTTGGGCCGTCAGGCGGACGCCCCCCTGCGACTGGACAGGGCCCACCGGACGGGCCCGCCGAGGGCCAACGCGACACACCCGCCGGACATCCTGGTGTGCGTGCAGGACTTCAGGACAAAAGAAGAAATCCTAAACAAGGCACGCCACATGGAGAGGATCACCTTTGGCGACCACTCCCCGGCATTATACCAGGACCTGGCTGCACTTACCCTAGAGAAGAGGCGCACCTTTCGGCCGGTGACGGCGGAGCTGAGACAGCGCAACATTTCCTACAGCTGGGGGCACCCCTTCCGCCTGGTGTTTCGGCTTGGCAATGTCCTCCATCAGCCGCGCACCCTTCGGGACGCCTGCCGAGTGCTGGGCATGGATGAACCGAGAGTCGACGACGGGTCGCCGGGAGACAAATCTACTAACGAGGCTGGCCCAGGCCGCTGGCAGCAGCAGCGGCGCAGACGCAGGCCGCGACGCCCCGCGGACACAGAGATAGAGGAGGGGCAGAGGGCGGCGGTGGAGACGGTGGCACAGGGCCTAGCGCCTGCGAACAATGGCTGACCGCTGGGAGAGCTACGCACTAGTGCCACAAGACATGGTTGGTTCGGGCTAATCTAGTCCGGCGGCGGGGGCGCGTGCAGTGCGCTCCTTGGCCTTCCCTGACGATGACATTGACTTTTCACCTGCGGTGGAGCACTTCGAGTGGGCTGACCTGCTTGCGACGTCGCCACTGCTCCCATTCTACAGACTTACCTTACCACGGGTCCAGCGGCCACGTGCCTGGACCTGGGACAATGTTGGACCACATTTCTTTGCCAGTTGGGGAGGAGGGTTGGGGGGGGATCCGGGTACGGGGTGTTGGACGGGGAGAGTTTGCACTGAGGGTAGGGGGGATCCGGGCGGGGCAGTTGCTCCAGTTGAGCGGGGACAGGGGGGGGCAGTCGGGGTTGGGGGGGAGTTGGGGGGAGAGGGGGGAGGGGCGGGGGGGCTCTCCTTGTCCAGGGGGTTCGGACGCCACGGGAGGAACTGACGTGGCTCCCACCACGGTGTCTTCCACGACCCGCTGGCCCACAGACACGGCCTCCGGGTGGGCTTGGCATCTTTCGTACGATCCCAGATATGCCACGACACCTCATAGTGCTCACGCTTAATGTGCGGGGTCTCAACAGTCCGAACAAACGCAGGGCGATACTATCCTATCTCGAGCGCTCCAAGGCAGATATCTGCCTTCTCCAGGAAACACACCTTGTGCGCAGCGAACAGCATAGACTCAAATCCCGCGCTTTTCCATGGCAGTTCTTCTCCTCCTCCCTGAAGAAGTCTGCGGGGGTGGCGATCCTAGTGGCTAAATCCTTTGAGGGGAAGGTCCTCCAGAAAGAGGCCGAAATTAAAGGGCGGCTTCTACTCTATAGCTTCCAAATTGCGGGCCACACCTTGCTGGTGGGCTCTGTTTACGGCCCGAACGAGGGACAGGAAAGGTTCCTACATACAGCTCTAGAGACCGCTACATCCACTACACACACTCACTTGCTGCTGGGGGGGGACCTCAACATCGTATTTCATAACACGGCGGACCGCTCAGGCCAAAGATCCGGACAGGTAGGGGCGCTCACAGCGGCGGGTCATGCACATTTAGCGGACTTGGGCCTCACCGATTTATGGCGACACACACACCCCCAAACCACTGCCTATACGTATTTCTCAGCTGCACACAAGACGTATGCGAGGCTGGACTATTTTCTGGGCTCCTCGCAACTGGCGTTACAGGTTGAGGGCATGGAGATACTGCCAGCCGCGCTATCGGACCACTCCCCGGTGGTGGCGACGCTTCGTGTGGGAGCCATGCCGGCTCCACAACGACACTGGAGGCTGCGAGACGGTCTCTTGCAGCTACCTGACACCCAGACCCGGCTCACAGCCGCGATTAGCCATTTTCTGGAGCACAACGCCTATGATGACACCACGAAGGCCACCCAGTGGGCGGCCCTCAAAGCGGTCCTGCGCGGGGAAATCATCTCCATCGCCACGGCCAACAACAAGGAAAGGGAGCTGAAACGTGCCGAGCTCACCCAACGGGTGGCGGAACTGGAACAGATGCACCAGCGCACGGGGGCGGCCAGGGCATGGCGACAATTGTGCGCCGAACGGAAAATGCTGGCGGCCTTGGATCAAGACGTGGCGGAATACGCCGCTATGCGCCTCAAACACGTCTACTATACCGGTGGCGACCGTTGCGGGAGGCTGCTGGCGAGTAGGCTACGGGCGCAAACCCAGAGGCAACAAGTGCGCTCTCTCCTGTCGGCCAATGGCGACCTGATTACAGAGAAAGCGGCGATTGCGGCGGCCTTCGGCAATTTCTATGCGGCGCTCTACGACGCGGATCACCTGGACCCCAATGCCGGCCCGGCCTATTTGCAGGGCGCGGAGCTCCCCACCCTTACCCAGGCCCAGGCGGACTTTCTGGAGCGGCCCATAGGCCTGGAAGAGGTCATCTCGGCCATTGCCCGCCTCAAGGTTGGGAAATCCCCGGGACCCGACGGCTATACCGCGGCATTTTACAAGACCTTTTGCCAGCAGCTTGCCCCTCTCTTGCTCGACCTGTTTAACACATTTGACACGCCTGGCGCCATACACCCGGACCTGCTAGAGGCGTCTATCTCTGTTATTCCCAAACCGGGCCGTGATCCGGCGGCCTGCGTTTCCTACAGGCCCATCTCGCTACTGAACGTAGACTTGAAGCTCTACACTGGCATACTAGCGAGCCGCATCGCACCATATATGCAACAGCTGATAGACCCCGACCAAGCGGGCTTTATCCCCCAACGGCAGACCAGCGACAACACCAAGCGGGTGCTGCACCTCATTGAGGCCAGGTCGCGCACTAAACCCGGCTGCATGCTCCTCACCATCGATGCGGAGAAAGCCTTCGACAGAGTGCATTGGCCATACCTCGACCAGGCCCTCCGTCACTTCGGCTTTGGGGAGAAACTCCGCCATCGCATCTTCAACTGCTACCGCCGGCCCAACGCCGCGGTAAGGGTGAACGGTCATACCTCCCCGAGGTTCGACATTGGCAGAGGTACGCGCCAAGGCTGCCCTCTGTCGCCGCTCCTATTCGCATTGTATATGGAGCCGATGGCTCAGAGAGTGCGGCAACATGCTCTCATTTCTGGTATCAAATTTGGGGCCGACACGCATAAGATCAGCCTGTACGCTGACGACGTCTTGCTGTCCCTTACTGATCCGATGCGATCCCTGCGTGCTCTCTTCGTGGAGCTCCACACCTTCGCCCTGGCCTCGGGTTTTAAAATCAACGAAGCCAAATCTGAGGCCCTGAACATCTCCCTAAGCCCGGACGTGGTGGCCGAGATTAAATCGGAATTCAAAATACAATGGTCGGACGCAACCGTCCCGTACCTAGGCGTTCGCCTGGCTCCTACTGTCAGGGGCACTGCGCGAGTCAATTACGAGGCCCTCACACTCAAACTCCGGGAGCAGCTCCGGCGTTGGAAACCACTTACGCTGTCATGGTTAGGCAGAATTGCCGCAGTCAAAATGACACTGCTGCCGCAGATCCTGTACCTGTTTCAGACGCTCCCCCTGAACCCCCCGACGGGCTGGCTTCAACAAACCCAATCGGAACTGTCACGGTTCATTTGGAACGGCCGGCGACCCAGGTTTAAGCACACTCTCGCCACTCTACCCCCAGCGAACGGGGGGGTCGGCGTGCCAGACCTTACCCTGTACTTCCAGGCGGCAGAGCTGCGCACCTTCGTGGAATGGTTCCAGCTGGAGTCCGGTAAACACTGGCTCTTCCTAGACCAGGCAGTGGCCGGCCGTACCCTCCAGGGCGTGCCCTTCCTACCACGCCGACACCGTCCCCCTAACCTGTACGCTTCTGAAATCACCAGCACCGCCCTGCGAGTGTGGGACAGAGTGGCCGTGGCCAAGGGGCTGACCACCTTCCCCTCACCTATGACCCCCATCTTTGAGAATCCAGACTTCTCGCCGGGCCTGGACGCCGGTACATTCACGACGTGGCGGACGACGCCCTGTAGAGCGGCGGGACACATGTTCGATATCAAGGGAATCCTCCCGTTCCAGCAGGTCAAGGCGGATTACGGCGTGGCCGAATCGGAACGCTTGCAATACCTGCAGGTGCGCCACTGGGTGCTCCACCCCTCGATCCAGCCCGGAGCCCAACGGCACCTCACGCCCTACGAACGGTGGCTGCTGACGCGCACCTCGGATAAGAAATTGATATCGGACCTTTATCAGCAGCTACTTCTCACTCAGGCACACACATACAACGCGGGCCAAGTCCGGTGGGAGAGGGACCTGGGGAGGCAGCTCACTAGGAAAGAATGGGAGGGGGTGTACCATAGGGCCAGACACTCGGCGCACCACACCGGCCTTACCGAGACATTGACTAAAGTAGCCACATACTGGTACCACACCCCTGAGAGACTACATCACTGGGATGCCCGAATCAGTGACAGATGCTGGAGGGGGTGTGGGGAACTAGGGACATTGGAGCACCTGCTGTGGAGCTGTGAGGCGCTGCGCCCCTATTGGGACCCTATCCTGGACCTTATAGATACACATCTAGAAACACAACTGCCGCGCTTCCCAGCATACATTATACTAGGCCTCCCAAACGCACTCATGTACCCTCTGAAATCCTGGCGCGGACGCTTGATCGCACTTGCGCTTGGGGCTGCGGTCCAAAACATTGTGGCCCACTGGAGGGCGATCCAGGCTCCGCAGCAACTGGGGTGGCTTCACCGGCTCTGGGCGATCCTGGGAATGGAGAAACTATCGCTGGCGGCAGCGGGGAGGGGGGCGGAGTTTGCGGAACTCTGGCGGCCATTCCTCGCCTTGCTTACCGGGGAGTTTCGGGAGGTGAGCTGCCCACGCTACCTGCGTCTGCTACGCCTGGCAGAAACACCTCTCCCGGACCCCAAGACTCACGCCCGTAAGCGCACAGGCCCTGCGCGCGCAGCGTCAACTGACTGTTAGTAGTAGACCACAACCAATAGCTAAATTCCGGACATGGACAAGGAGAGGGGAGGGCTGGGGTGGGAAGGGTGGTGGGGTTGTTCACAGTTCTTTGTTTCTCGAGTTTAAAAAAATGCACTAGCACTGATCAGCTTGCACCGTTGTAGCACCTCTTATGACGCGGCCGGCCCATTGGGTTGTAGGCGGCTTGCTGTGTTAACAAGATGATGTACCCGCTGGCCCTGTGAGGGGTATCAGCGGGGTCGCTGACCTAGGCCTCCCTGGTGTGGTGACGGCCCCTACAGATGTCTCTGAGGTGCATTTCTCTGCCTATGCTCAATAAAATATTTAATACATAAAACAAAGGATTGCCAAATCATCATTTTCAGCTATCAATGGACTAGAGGGAACCTTACTTACTAATCCTGTGGCTGTAACTGAAGACCTAGACTCTTTCTACAAAAAGCTATACACTTCAGTGGCACCTGACACCATTGGCAAAATCAAAATGTGTCTATGGTTTGCCAATTCCCACTCTAAAAACTGAATACAGAGCAGAGTTGAACAAAGTAGTGACTTCTATGAAACAGCTCCTCTTGGAAAAGCACCAGGAGAAGATGGTTTGCGGGCAGAATTTTAGAAGATCACAGAACCCGAGATAGCTCCCTTACTGGGGAAACTACTTAAAGCGGTCATGCTTGAAGGAACAATACCCCCAGAATTTAAGAAACCATATATAGCATTGATTTCCAAACCAGGCAAAGACACACTACATTGTGAAAACTATAGGGCCATCCTGCTAGTTAACAGTGACAGGATAATTCTGGCAAAAATTCTAGCAATGACACTGCAGGCCTTCATCAACTTACTGATATATGAAATACAAATAAGGTTCATACCGAACCATTCCACAAGGAATCATATACACGCTTAGCACATATAATCTGGCTCCCACGTAGTAGTACAAATGACTGAATTGTCCTCTCCCTTGACGGGGAGGACAATTCAGTTCCCTTTCTGCCATAGTCAACTGTAATGACTTTCTATCTGATCCTATTTTGATACAAAGAGGGACCAGACAAGGGTTCCCCCTCCCCCCATTGTTACTTGTATTAGCATTATATCCCTTGGCTATCGCAATTCACCATGCCGAAAGCATTTCAAGTATCAATACCACGTTGGAGAACTTGAGATTATGCTTTATGAGGGTGACATCCTTCTTACTTGGAGGGATTGCACAACCCCTATCCCGGTTCTCACGCCCACTATTGCAGAATTCTCTGTTTTCACAAGATACCGCTTTGACTAGTCTAAGAGTGAAACTCTTCCTTTGAACCCTCTTACAACAACCTCTTATATTCATAGCTTACCCTATAGTTGAAAATTATCCAAAATGAAATATCTGTATTTTGGTGAACAAAGACCTACTGATTATGGTCAAAAATAATATAGTTGTTCTGGTTGAGCAAATGGTTAAGGACTTCAAGATATGGAGCAAATTACAACTCTCATTATGGGGCCGAATATACACTATCAATTAAACTGGGTATTCTACATGAGACACAGGACATTGTGGGTATTACCAGTCATATTTATTTATTTATTGAGTTTTATATAGCGCTGGCTAGACCCTTATGTATCAGAGCGCTTTACATGAGGATTAGTGAATTACAGGTTATGAAATTAAAATTATATTTATATAGCGCATAATCTACCCTGAGGCCTCGCAGCGCTTTGGTTACAAGTTACATTTTTTACAGAGCATAATCAAACATAGGATAAAAAAGCAGTGTTAAGGTAAATTCGTCAGAGGAAGGGGAGGATGGAGACAAAATAGGGAGATGGGGAGAAACTGTGTCCAATGTGAAGAAGGGTAGGTAATGGCCAAGGAGAAGAACCAGGGCCGATCTCCTCTATAGTTGTTTGGCAGCTACACCGGGTGTCGGCCATAATGCTCGGACTCCACTGTCAAAGGGAGGGGGAGGAAGGAGACAAAACAGGGAGAACGGGTAGAAACTGTGGCCAATGTTCGGCTGGGTAGGTGACGGTCAATTGGATGAACCAGGGCTGATCTCTTCTATAGCTGTCTGGCAGATCCACCGGGCATCGGCCATAATGCTCAGACTCCGCAGGCGCCAGATAGCTGGAGAAGGCAGCGTCCAAAAGGGGGCAGGGGCGGGTACCATCTAAGAGTAAGGCGTTTTCCTGGCCCGATCGTACAGCAGACATCACGTCCTTGAAATGTCCCCAGAATGGAGCGACTATGTAAAGGGTATCAGAAGGGATGCCCCAACAGCTCACTTTAGGAGTGCCCTGGAGCCTCCAGAGTCCCCCTCGGAGATGGTCAAGACTGGTCCCAGTCGCCATCTTGAAGTCAGGCACTACCCTGAGAAAGTCTGCAAAGAATAAATTGGCCTCAACCAAGTCCCTGGGCTCGATCGCTATATCAGGTGGGATTTCCAGTAAAGCCCCCACTGCTTCCATTTAGAAGTTTAGTGCTTCTTGGAAAGGCCCCTATACAGTCACTGTGGGTGCCATCTTGAAGTCAGGCACTGGTCCCCGGTCTCAATTACATTAAGTTAGGGTTAGAGCTCGCTATAACATAGGGGGCAATTGTGGGCACAGCGTTTGTTCCTTGTGCCAGAGTCATCTGAATTTTTTTAAACTTAGAGTGCTTTAGACAAATTTAAACTTTGAATGGAGGAATTATCAAAAACACAGATAAACTTTAACAATCTATTTAACCTCTTGGGCGCGGCCGCGATTCTGTGCCCGTGTGGCGTTTTTTGAAGTGGGCGGGTTTATGACGACCCCGAGCCGTCATCAGCACACGCCCACCGTAGTGCATGACGGCTGGGGGCCGTCATCAGCATCGACGGGGTTAAGAGGATATTCATCCATTCTCCCTTATTTACCCTAAAAGCGAAATAGGAATATAGTCTGTGTACAATGAATAATACTTATATTCCCCTTATTGCTAACATACGGCTGTTTGTATTTCAGTCTTTTAGCCAAATTTATGTGCTGTAGCTAATCGCTTTCAGCACTACATATGTAATGATCATAAGGTGTGACTGTTGAAATATACTAAAACTTTCAATAAAGATATTCAAACAGAACAGGTGGGAGATTTTTTCACAGACGATGGAGAAACTAAGAGCCATCTGTACGACATACAGCGGTCCTGGGAATCCAAACCTGTTCTGGCCAGGCTGACACACAGGTTTATTTCAACTAACTGACTCCTGCGACATGAAACTTCGCTCACGAAAGAAAGCTGTTTTGGTGTCCTTAACATTGGAGGCGTAAACGAGAGCAATCCCTCGAGTGCCTTGAAATGTTCTGTTTCATTCCATATGGAGAGGGTGGTTCTTTGGGATCACCCTTCCTTCACACCAAAGTAAGTGTTGACATTTCATCTTAACAGAGTTTGTTCTTCTGACATTTTACAATGACGCTACATCTTTCCGCAAGGGGAGGCGTGCATAACTTGGAGGTGAAACATACCTTATGCGTTTACCTCAACTGAAACAGAGATCTACATTTGTCACACCGACATGTTGCATTGTGTTAGTGCAGTGATGCTGGCCAAGTGGCTGATAAAGCCTCAATGGTCAAATAAAAGTTATGTATCACTTATTGCTAGACCCTGCATAGAGCTCGATCTCCACCAAGTGTCAGGGCACAGTCTACATAAGGTAGTGTCATTAGCAGTCTCCAGGAAAGTGTTTGTCAGAAACATGTAGCGCACATCTGCTTTGTCTACCCACAAGCATTCTGCCATCACTAAGCTCATGAGGTGTCCTACTGAAGTGATGGAACAATTGGCCAGGATCTCCGGTAGAGGTGCTAGTAAGCAACCTATTAGGGACACAACACTCCCGACTAGAATGGACCGATGGCATTTGAAAGATAGAACGTTTCCGGATAAGATAAAGGGACGGACAGACCAATTTTTCCAAGAGAACAAGGGGACTGTCGCCTGTGCCTCTGTTTTATGGGAAGCCTTCAAGGCGGTGATACGTGACTAAGCGCAGACTCTGATTGGGAGAAAAAGAAGGAATGTCAGCTAAGATGCGCAGCATTAGAACAAGACATTGTCACCTTGGAAACTAATGTACTGAAGGAGGTGATGCTTAACTCTCAACTGAGGCCCCAGCTCTGTCTTCAACAATACAAATTGAGAGACCTGGCAGAGAACAACGCTCACGTTTATGTGTTGGCTACGCAGTGTTGACTCTATGATATTGGCAATAAGGCAAGCAAGCTGACTGTGTGGCTATAGGCAGGAGAGACAGGAAAAGGAGCTGGGTTCTAGAGATTCAGTTTCCACAGGGGGGCCTGCGTACAACTCGGGCAGCAATAGCGGAGGCTCTTGCAACATATTATGAAGACAAATACAAATCCACGACTGATAGGTCTGAAGAAGACTGTGCAGAATTCCTAAGAGACCTTTCCCTTCCACACTCTCAGAGGATAACAGGGTTGCACTATAACTCGATTCCACAGTTGAAGCAATGGCAGGGGCTATCCGAGAGCTACAGTCTGGAAAGGCGACAGGACCAAACGGTCTACCAGTGGAACTATATAAATGTATAGCAGAAAGAGTGAC
Organism: Lissotriton vulgaris; assembly: GCF_964263255.1. Lineage (NCBI taxonomy): Eukaryota > Metazoa > Chordata > Amphibia > Caudata > Salamandridae > Lissotriton > Lissotriton vulgaris. Next base: position 2,047,902,184 of record NC_141691.1, read on the forward strand.
AGGGCACATGCTAGGCATGTTTAAAGAGGCCAGAGACATGGGCTGTTTGCCGGTAGACCAAAGAAAGCCCACCATTGTGGTTATTCCTAATAACAGTACACTGCCTGCGATCTGCATTTCCCACAGACCTATATGACTTTTAAACTTCCCAAAGTGCTGGCAAAGGTCCTCGCTAATAAACTGCAGATGGCTATTACCACAAGGGCCATCCCAATCAGTCCGGCTTCATACCACGTAGAAGTATGCGATTACATCTATGATGTCTTTATCGGGTACTTCATACTACCATGGCCCCCTGGACTGATGGAGCTTTACTACTCTCTGTAGACGCTTGGTTGGCATTAAAAGCATTGAATGGAGCGATTTGTTTGCTGCCCTCGCTAGACTGGGATACGGCCCTCTGTTCTAGTGTTGGGTTAGACTCCTCTATCAAGACCCGTTGGCGAGAGTGAGAGTTAACTGCAAACTGTCAGGCCCCTTTGCCCGGCATAAGGGAACGAGGCAGGGATGTCCTCTATCCCCATTGTTATTTGCGCTTTTGTTTGAGCCTTTGGCAGCCTGGGTCCATCAAGACCGACTCTTATGGGGTATCGGAGGTGAGGGGGACTGGGAAAAACAGATCGTTCATTATGCCAATGATATCTTGCTCTATGCCACACAGCCCCACCTCACAGCTGACAGGATAGTGCACATTTTTTAGCTCTTCATGGCGACTCTGGTTATCAGATTAACGGGGACAGGTCTCTTTAAGTTCCCCCTTACTGAGGGCATCCCTGCCTTTTCGTCTAAGTGCATATCTCCGATTGTACAAGAAGCTTTCCAATATTTAGGCATCTACATAATGTGTGATGTGGGGGAATTGTTGAAAATAAATCTATTCCCAAAGCTGGATCTCCTTCGCAATAATGTCGCCCATTGGCAAACACTCACGTTGTCCTTAATGGGTAGGACTGTCCTCTTCAAGAGGATGACCCTCCCACGCCTACTCTATGTTCTACAAAATACCCCTTAGCAAATATCCACGGACTTCTTCCAGAAGGTCGAAAGTGAACTGTGTAAACTCCTACGGAATAGGGGCAGTTCAAGGATTGCTCTTTGTAAGCTCCAAAGAGGGGTGTACAAGGGGGGGGCATGCAGTCCCTGACTAACGCAAGTACTATTGGGCAGCCTAATTAATAACAATCAATGACAGGGTGTTTTTCAGACTGGAACAAACCAGCATACTGGGTGGACAGGGAGGCCATGGGAAGTTGCGGCTCCCCACAGCTTTTGTACAGGAAGGTATGAGAGGGAATATTGACGACCCACTGTGGTCCCGATATGGTGAGAGGCAACTAAATTCTTGGGATGGGAGGGAAGACTGATGGACAGAGCTCCGCTATGGGACAGTGACCTCCTCCGGAAAGTTGGGATTATCCAAATGGGGTTGCTTGGTATTGACTACTTAGGGGAGCTATTGTGAGGCTTTGATAACTTTTGAGGAGCTACAAACTGAATATGAAATGGCAGAACCAGAGTGGTTCAGAGACTTAAAATTGGGACATGCACTGAGGCGACATATACTAGAAGGAAAACAACTGCCAGAGTCAGCGCCATTAGAGGATCAACAGTTGCTAGACCTCATGACGGACAAAGTGACCTTCCTAACATACAGGAAATTAATTAACAGTTCCCCCGACCCTGTCAAGGCTCTGAGGGAAGCATGGGAGGGGGATATTTGACATATTAAAGATGATGACTGGGTGGAGGCCATTCAGAGTCCTAGAGAGGTTGCTATACGAGCCCGTATTTGCTTAATACGATTAAGGATACTTCATAGATCATACTTCTCTAGATCACTCTTTCACCAACTTGGGAGATGCAACACAGCCCTATGCGCTTGGGGATGTGGCATGCTGGGTTCCTTTTTCCATATATTATGACATTTCCGGGAAATCTAACACTACTGGAAAGGGGTGACACATGTTATGGTCTATGTCAAAACGCTCACGGTGCTGCAAGATCCTTGATGGCATCTCCTAAATATAACGGGTGAGGAGGGCTGGCCCAAATACCAAAAGGTATGGGTTGCACTGACTGCTGGGGTCACTAAACGCAACATCGCAAGGGCCTGGAGAGCGAGTCGGCCCGTGCGTCGCAGACTGGAAATCCAATTTGGACTAGTGCCAACAGGCAGACAGGGTGGTGTTTCAGAGCTGCTGCCCAAAGAAATGGGAGAAGGTCTGGGAACAATGGAGTGCATACAGGGGATGGTGAGTGGTTTCCATAACTGGGCAAGCTATGCTCTGTGGTATGGACTCCTAACATGTACTGGACATCACCATACTGTGTTGGTTATACAATTGTATGTTGTAAATTTCCATTTGATCCTACCAAAGACTGTAAAAGTGCTGTGTCTTTTTGTCTTTAATGCAACTGATCGATAAACCGTGAGGTTGTATTCTGAGCAACTGTTTAATAACAAGAATTTCTTTTTTTAAAGAATTGACCAGGATGTTCTCTGCAACCTGTTTGCTTAAGTTGCCTTTCTTGTTTGCTCGCTCTTATTCGCAACTGGGAAAGATAGTGATGCAATATTATGATAATGTTACCTTTATGGTGACTATGTTACACTTATTCCCCTATTCTGAGGTGTTGAAGGCGTGATTGCCGATACTCGTTGTTGTGTTGAACTTTAGGCATGACTAACCCATGGGAAATGTGGAATTACAAGAGTAAGTGGCGTGTCTGTAATGTTCCCAACACTCAAAAATATTGGGAATACCTTCCCACAATCTTCTTACTTTGGAAATATTTGAGTATCTACTACCCTCAAAGTTCTGACTTTGGGAATGCTGAGGAATCCTGCCCACCAAGTTCTGAAGTAGCAAATGTTGGGAACACCTACCCACCAAGGTCTAACTTTAGGAAAACCTAATACTTGTACATGCCACAAAAATATAGCCAACGATAAGAAATCAAAAGGAATTGGATAGATTAATCCAGAATAAAGAAGCCCCTGCAGCGTATGACTACAGGGACGACCTTCTCCCTTCACCCCTTTTGGACTATGTTAAAACCCTAATGGGGTAATGTTACTCTAACACCTACAGGCCTACATTATTGTTCTGTTACGGACAACCAGCCTACCAAACACCACCAGCCTATCATGGACCACCACCCTTTCATTGCCAACAGGTGTGGCAATACCCTTAATATCAACATGGCCCCCAACCTCTTTTCGCCCCCTTCCAACCACAACCTTTTTTAGGCAGAAGCTGGGGCAGAGGGCACGGCAGAAAAAGAAGAGGGATCAAACAACAACCAAAACAAGTACAATGGCAAGACCAAACCCATCAAATACAATGGGAACTACAGAGCCACCAGGAAAAGAAAAATTAACGGTGAACCTCTCTGAAAGAGAACTCACCCAGACAGAAACCACCGTACTCAAACGTGGCATGGGTTTTGTTCCCACACCCACAACCTACAATTTCCACACTAATTGCGAACTCAAAATTTCTTCAGGAAGAAACACTTAAAAGCTGTCTTCATCGACGATCCAACTCCTACAACCAATGACACGGGACTCCGCAACCCCTCGACTTTCACCCCTAACTCAGGCATGGTCCCTTCGGAAATTCTAACCTTTGAATGAGCAGTTCTGAACGAGATAGCAGAAAAACGCACCAAACCCACCTTTATGAACACCTCCAGAAAAGAATCATAGGACATTACACTCCTGGCGAATGACCCAACCATCACCATTAAGGCAGCTGACAAAGGGGGCGCCATTGTAATAATGGCTACTACCGATTACAGAAACAAATGTTTACGTCAGTTACGTACCAAACGGTACTACACACCCATTAAGAAGACCCAATTGTGCGCTTGACTACCCATATCAATTCAACAGTCTCTGCAGCCCTTAACCAGGGCTAGATTACGAAACATGAGGTGGACTTTCTAACGAAAAAAAAACCTAAAGACCCCTACTTCTACACTGTCCTGAAGATACACAAAGGGGTACGCCCACCCCCGGCAGGCGTATAGGGTTGGGAATAGGGTAAATTCTGGAACCCCTATCCAAATTTTGCGACCACTTCTTCCAACCCCTGGTCCGCACCACCCCTTCCTTCCTCCAGGACCCGAGGGATGTCCTTAGACTCATTGAATCCAACAACGAATATGGCCTTCTACCGGATGTACTACTAACTCTAGACGTAGAGGCCCTCTATACCAATATTCCCCAAATCAATACACTAGAGGTTGTGGCATCCATCTTGCGCAACAGCACATGGACATCCCCCACCCTCATCAGTTTTATCATGGAATGCGCCCACATCGCTCTAACTGAAAACTTTTTCCAATTTGAGAACAGTCTCTTTCATCAAACCCAGGGTACGTCAATGGGGAGTACATTTGCCCCGAGTCTGGCATGTCTTTACATGTCGGACTTTGAGGGCAAACACATACTCACTGATATCAATCCCTACAGGGATAATGTCCAATTGTGACGACACTACATAGACGACATCTTGGTCTTTTGGAATGGCACCAATGACAACATTATTGACTTCCTAACCTGGATCAACAGCCTGAATCCATACCTCAAGTTCACAGCTAACAGTTCTCCCACTGAAGTCCCCTTTCTGGACCTCCTTATAACAAAGCAACCAAACATGCTGATCACGACCACCTACAAAAAACCCACAGACAGCCACTGCCCCCTCCTCTATCAGAGCTTTCATTCCAAAGCACTTATGGGCAAGTTCTGCATAACCCAGGAATTGCAGCAACATAGAGGCCTTTAAGAAACAGTCATCAGAACTTAGTGCCAATCTAGCATGACGACAGTATCCTGCAAAGGCAGATAAAAAATGCCCAAAAAAGAGCCCAGAACACAAATAGACAAGCCCTCCTAGAAAACCAAGTCAAACCCAACACCAATGTGCTGACTTGCGTTACCACCACCACCTTCACCCCAGAATCCAATAAGCTCAAAAAAGTGATCAATAAACATTGGAAGATCCTACAAGTGGGTGAACAAACATTTAGCAAACCCAGGTTCGCTTTCAAACGCACAGCAAATATCAAAGACTTGATCATTAATACTGTACCCAGGCAACAGACCACACACACAAACACCCTCTGGGGTTTACCACCGGTAACTGGTCACTTCCCCTTCGTTCAATGTGTGGCATGTTCACTAACTAAAACCACCAAATCCATTGCATTGACTGAAACATGGATATGGAAACAAAACAAACATATCAACTGTAGTACCAGCAATTGCGTGCATCTCATCACATTTCCCTATGAACGCCAGTACATTGGCATGACGACACGCCCAGTGAAAATAAGGATCACTGCACATAGGAGTAACATCAGGTGTAAAAAGACAACACCCAAGATGTATAGTACAGAACAAAGGGTGGCTGGGTAATGTTTGCGCAATTGCAACTAATATAGTATTCTCCAAGTGAGATGGCTCGAGGGAACAGGGGAAAGCGGCCACCTGCGTCCCCAAGGGGAATCTTCTGTGGAATCAGAGGATTCGAAGGCAAAGGGTAGATAGTTCCCGAGCACAAAAAGTCTCCACAAAGTCTTTAGAGAAAATAAAGATACTTTCAATAGTCCAAAAAGTCAGTTCCTTTTTTATTCTTCTTTATCTTTTCTCGTCGTACATCAGAGAATTCTTCGTAAATATTCATCAAATTCACATCAACGTAGCCAATGGAAAAACCAATGCCAACACGTGTTTCGTCATGGGGCACAATCTCCCAAATGACTTCTTCAGGGCATATAAATCAGAAAACTTCAATAGTATATACATTCCAATTCCAGAGGTCAATAACTTTCCAAATACAAGGTAAGAACTGCATCCATTCCTTTTATTGAAGTTCTTCATATAAGTAATAGTTTAGTTGATATTCATATAAATCAGAAAAGCTTAAATAGTATATACATTCCAATTCCAGAGGTCAATAACTTTCCAAATACAAGGTAAGAACTGCATCCATTCCTTTTATTGAAGTTCTTCATATAAGTAATAGTTTAGTTGATATTCTCGGAGAGTACTCCCTGCCACATCAAACGGGGTCCATAATCATTAATGAATTATGGACCCCGTTTGATGTGGCAGGGAGTACTCTCCGAGAATATCAACTAAACTAATACTTATATGAATAACTTCAATAAATGATGTGGCAGGGAGTACTCTCCAAGAATATCAACTAAACTATTACTTATATGAAGAACTTCAATAAAAGGAATGGATGCAGTTCTTACCTTGTATTTGGAAAGTTATTGACCTCTGGAATTGGAATGTATATACTATTGAAGCTTTTCTGATTTATATGCCCTGAAGAAGTCATTTGGGAGATTGTGCCCCATGACGAAACACGTGTTGGCATTGGTTTTTCCATTGGCTACGTTGATGTGAATTTGATGAATATTTACGAAGAATTCTCTGATGTATGACGAGAAAAGATAAAGAAGAGAAAAAAAGGAACTGACTTTTTGGACTATTGAAAGTATCTTTATTTTCTCTAAAGACTTTGTGGAGACTTTTTGTGCTCAGGAACTATCTACCCTTTACCCAAGATGTATACCCACTATGCAGAAGCACAACATTCCCCGAACGACCTCCACGACCTAGACTTGAATCTTGGAACACTCTAAAAACATCTCCAAGGAAGCGTTGTTCAGAAAAGAACAACGCTGGGTCTTCAAACTGGCATCCCACATCCGGGGGCTCAATGACGATATCCCATGGCCAGTACTAAACCACTAACCATGGGGTAATGGCCGTGCCCATATGCCCCGTTGGCCTTTAGTACCTGCATCCAGCCTACCACCGAGCTACTATTCTAAAGAAATTGAGTGGTGAACATATACCCCAATTTACCAAGCCCTCATGTTCCGTGATATATTACCATGTCGCTGCTGTTACACCCAGTAACACATAACCATCACTAACTCCGGACAATCTACCCTTTTCACTTCGCATTGCCCCCGCACGAGGGTGCCACACACTATCATCAGCAATGATAGAATAGCAACACTGCTCACACAATTTGTTAGCATACATCAGCACGTACTAGCGGGTTATAAGCTTAGGAGCTTCCATCCTCAGCTTATCTGTCAATAGGCTTTATTTTACACACAGTGATGCTGCTGTACATTGACAATTGCCTTCTCCCTACTCTGTCCATTAGATTAACGCCCTTCACACAAGTACAATAACTAATGTTCACTGAAACGATCCAATACAGTTTTATTCCCCCTTCCAAGATATTGCGAGGGTTAGTGCTCCAGCCGTCATTGCTGTTCCACTCAAATACGCAGCTCCGGAAGTAGCTTTCAGGGGGCTCAGAGCAAGAGTAGGATACAAGCAAGTTGCCGTCCACCCATCCGTGAGTATGCCTTGTTCCAGCATCAACTGCAAACCTCTGGTAAGCCTAACAAGCACTGCAATGTGTTTATTTTCAACATGTTAAAACTTACGTCTCCTGAGAAGCCGCAACGCTGTTCTTTCTTCGTCCCGTCGCACTACCCAAGTGCGGAGCTGGGAGCCTCCAGGAGTCCCGTCCCCGGATATCGTCAGTCTCTTCCAGGTCAGGAAGAGGTTAGCTGCTCAGCCCGTTCTCCGAGGCAATAGCGCCCGCGAGAACGCCTTTGGACCGCGTGTAGCGCTAACCAGAGTTGTCTTTTAGCGCGAGGAGCGCTTTCCTGCATTTATTTTTCCCAGCGTGTGTAGCGCTAACCAGAGTTGTCTTTCAGCGCGAGGAGCGCTTTCCTGAATTTATCCTCACAGCACGTGTAGCGCCAACCTGAGTTGTCCTTCAGCGCGAGGAGCGCTTTCCTGCATTTCTTTTCACTGCGCGTGCAGCGCTCAACCGTGCTCCTTGTTAAGCGCGTGAAGCGCTTATTAGCCTTTGTTTTTCCAGCGCGTGAAACGCTCACCTGAGACTTCCTGCAGCGAGTGAAGTGTTGGCCAGCATGACTTAGTCCAGCGCTGCCCACAACTCCTTGGATCTTTATATATGAGGTACTCTCGACGCCATTCGGATTCCCAGCACGTAGAGTCGGAGACTGCGCATAAAGGCGCTCTCCTCTCTACAGAAGTCTTCTTCCAAGCGTTGTTCACCTCTACTCACCCCAGGTATTTGGTATCCTGCATGAGAGTTGGAGACTGCGCATAAAGGCGCTCTCCTCTCGTGGAATATTGTTTCATATTGATACTATGAGCTACATCTGCGTCTTTTGCCGGCTACCTGCTGTTTGCTGCTGTCCGGAGCTCCCTAGTTGTCCGCTGCTGTTGGCTGCTGGGCTTTTCTTCACCGCCGCGGGACCTGCCTGTAGTGCCTATCACGCTGCCCTGATTTCGCCGGTCTCCTCCCCCCGCTGCAGCCTCTGACCACCAGTGCTGCCGCCGAGCGGGGGAGTTGAGACCACAAGTCCCAGAAGCCTCCGCGACCTGGACGGAAGTCGCGTCGAGGCTGAGCGCGCCAGGAGGCGCACAAAAAGGGGCATCCCTTCCCGCGTCGCGGGACGCGCGCGGGCAGGCACCGGGCTAAGCCCGGGCAAAGGGCGGGCCGTCTGAGGCCGTCCGAGGTTGGCCACGGTTGGGTTGGGCCTGGTCCCTTGGTTACCTGCCCTGAGATCGAGGTCTTTGTGTATGTTCACGTAAGTGTTCGCTTAACTTTGGTCGCGTGTCAACAGCATAATGCCTTCTAAAAAGTTACCTACACCCAGCAACTCCATAGAGAACTACCTGGTACAAGTCGTTGAAAAAATCAACTGCGACAGGAGAGCTTCCCTGGGCATAGATTCATCCACGCAATCCCCTTTTATAGACATTGAGTCAGAGGATCCCTTTGGTCTTTTGAGCACTTTTAGTACAAACAATGATACATCTAACCCATTTCCGGATACCATTATTATTCAGCCTAGTGGCACTGTCGCTGGTCTTGAAGAGCGTAGCGCGCAGGAGGCAGCGCTAGAGTCAACTACTAGTCTTGAGCGTCATATTTCCCCACTAGTACCTGCTCCGGGAAAACGGGAATGTCTAAGATCAGCTAAAAATAAAGTGGCTAACCTCCCGAGGAAGCATTCTGAGGAAGACGAGTTAGACTTGTCCAGTGAAGCTTATTTCACACTCACAAACGCCCAATTTAATAAATTACTGGCCCTGATGGATCTAAAATCAAAGCGGTGGTTAAGCCTCTGGTCAGTAAAATTGACAAGCTAACATCTGAGGTCAACCGACTGGAAGGTCTATTACAACAAACCATGGGTGAGATAGGAAAACTCCCTGATACCGTCGCTGCTAAGATAGAGGAATCTTTAAATAAATCGGTATCCACAGCCATCAGCGGACTCATCCCTACCCCCGTTTCAAACCCACCACCAACAAATAACATTACTAATAGCACCCCTCCTGGCGCCCCTCTGTTTGCACCGATCTCTGCTGCTGTTGCTGATGATCCACCCACAGAAAAAGGGACTTTCGAGCTTGTGGTTGAAGCTTCCCCACTGGTACTTGTCCTTGCGAATGTTCCTCCTTTGGCTCAAGGAGAGCGGGAAACAACATCTTCTCTAATTAACAAATCTTTATCATGGCTAACCAACAACATGGTAATCACTCCATGGGGAAAACAGCAACTCTCTCAAGAGCTCGTCAAAGCTAGAAGGGTCCAGTGGATTGGGGACAGGGTGAAAAAGTTTCAGGGGGAGTGCGTCGTTCTACACTTCTCTGACCCTGGGGTTCTGCCCAACATCCTACCTAACATTCTACCACCACAAAGGAGATCAACCTCTATAGTTCCATTGACTCTGGATTTCTTCTATCCCAGAAAGGGTAGTGGCCCAAACGCAAGCATCCTAAGAACCAAATGGAACATTGTGACTAAAAGAGGGAGGAAGGATGTCGCGTCTGTGGATTGGGGCCTGGGGCTGGAAAATCGTTTCTCTGCATTCTCTAATTTAGAAGACTGCGACTGACAACCATCTATCGGTAACCCCATCCCCTTGCCCTGCGCTGACAAAAGAACTCCTGACGCAATCAGTAATTTTACAACAGGCTGTACCCAGAGGTATCCGCTCAATGACCCTCCAGGTCCATCAAATGTAATTACCATTAATCAGGCCAATGGGGGCAGGGCGTCACATAAGCCCACTACACACCCCTGTTCTCCTATGACACTCATTTCGAAGGAAGAAACAGGCTGTAAAATTATAAGCTGGAACATCGCCGGAATTAGCACAAAAAGGAACGACAACGAGTGGGTCTCCTTCGTCGCAGGCCACGACGTCATCGCCCTACAAGAAACTTGGGACTTGTCTTCTAATCAATGGTTGGACGGTTTTGTAGGTTTTTCAGTCGCGGCCCGCCCCAGTGCTGCAGGCAGAGCGAGGGGAGGTCTCTCGACCTTTTTTTCTTTGGACCTCTCTGGCACACTGAAAAAAATTGATTATGATTCCCCAAATTGTCTAATTGTGGAAAGGCAAATCTGCCCATTAAAAAGCATTCTGTTCATCAATTTCTACAACTCTGTTAATAAGGAATTTGGGGGCAATAACATTACCCAACTGGACGCATTTTTAACTGTTTTTATCCAAAATTCCCCCTCCAGTCATGAACTGGTGTTAATGGGAGATTTTAATATTCACCCCTGTAATCTGGGTTGCACCATCCTAGGAGCTACGGAGGCTTGGGAACAGGAGGGCCCACACTTCGAACATACCAGGCGTGGTGAGGATCTGGAGGATTTTCTGTCCACATTTAACCTCCTTGAATTTACAGCAGGAGAGGGGGTACCTAGAGCATCAACGTTCAAGGGCTCCCCCATGGGTTCTATTATTGATTATATTTTTGTGACCTCTGCCATTTTTAATTGTATTATTTCCTATTGTACTGTGTTTTCGCCTTTTAGTGATCATAACCCTGTTTTCCTGTGCATCCGCTGGGGGGGTGCTTTGGGTCCCATGCCAGGGCATTTTAAACAGGGCTTCACCCTTCGCACAACAGACCAAGGCAGGCGTTTGAAATGGGGGAATGTGGTGGCAGATGAGTTTTACACTAATATCGGCCAAAAGATTGGAGAGCACATCAAAATCTGTCAAGATCCGACTGTGCCAGGTAATGACATCATGGCCGCCTTTCAATCAATATGTCATATAGTGGCTGAGAATCTTACGGTATCAAGGGGTAGGGGTGAACAAAAGCTGCATAAATGGTTTGATTCTGCTTGCACCAGGGCCCTTAGAGATTTAAAAATGGCCCTTAAAGCACAACCTAGGGACAGGGCTTTGGTTTCAGTATTGAGAAAAGAGCATAGGGCCGCCACAAAGTCCAGAAGGGACAGCATCAAACAGGAGGCATGGGACCAACTAAACGACATTAACATCTTGAGAGACAGCAGGCAATTCTGGGCCGTTGTAAATCACCCTTATTTTTCAGATTTTACAAATCTAGATACCGATTGTGTAATACCCGATGAGAAGTGGCTGGCCCACTTCAGATCTGTCTATGGCGAGCCTGGTGCCTGTTCGCTGCCACAAAAGCGTGCAGGTTCTGTGGCCACACCTATACAATTCAACAGCGGGGAAGTGGAAAAAGCAATCTGTGCCACAACAAAGAATAAAGCCCCCGGCCCAGACGGGGTACCAGCTGACTTTTATTTACACTCCCCCAAATTCTGGGCTGGTATCCTGGCCAAAGTGTTCACAGCCGCAAACACCACGCCCCCCCCAAATACATGGGCTACGTCCACCATAGTGCCTATATTTAAAAAGGGCAGAAGGGATGACCCAGGGTGCTACCGGCCCATTTCTCTCCTGGACTCTGCTATTAAGATCCTGGGTAGAGTCCTTTTAGTGAGATTAAGAGATAGCCTGGAGGATTGCGGTGGCCTGGCTGACATACAGTATGGCTTTAGGGAAAAGAGGGGCACGCTAGAACAGTGCTCAAACCTGCACCTTCTGATTTCCAAGTATACGGTGGCCAAGGAGGGGACCTTGTATTTAGCATTTATGGACCTCTCCTCGGCCTTCGACCTGGTCAACAGATCGAAACTTTGGGAAATCCTAACTAACATGGGAATCGACGCCGACTTGGTGGCTTTTATAGCTTCTATGCATCAGGATTTATTTGCTGCTGTAAGAGTAACCAAAGAGGGAAGATGCACGTCAAGTTTTAGATCTCTACGGGGAGTTAGGCAGGGATGCATATTGGCCCCCCTGTTGTTTACTATCTATATAAATGACCTAGGCAAGCATTTACTCGAGGCAGCATGTGACGTACCGCGAGTAGGAGAAGTTAAGATCCCTGCTCTCTTATACGCGGACGATGCTGTACTCATTGCACGCACAGGGGTATGCCTCCAAAAATTGTTGGATGCTTTTGGGACTTTTATGGACCGGTTGGACCTGAAGGTTAATGCATCCAAATCGCACACCATGGTTGTAGGGACACAAGGGAAAAGTGGCAAGAGAGGAACCAAAACCTTCTTTTGTAAAGGGGAGATTGTGTCAGGAGTTCCCGTGTTTCCATACCTGGGAGTGCTCTTCGATAGCAGGGGTACCTGGGGCCCACAGATACGTGCAAAAAGCCTAGCGGTTACAAGAACATCTAGGGCCATCTTAAGTTTTGCTAAAAGGCTGGGACATAGACCCATGAAGGCAATCATCCAGGTTTACAACAGTAAATCCCTTCCTGTGGCTCTGTATGGTGCCTCCCTATGGGGTTACGCACGACTAGAAGAAATCCAGGTAGCCGAAAATAGTTTTTTACGTTCAGTCCTGTCCCTCCCCCAATCCTCCCCGGTTTTCTCCATTCATACAGAACTTGGTTTGGATTACATCCAGGACAAACTGAGATTGGCCCCATTAATATACTGGCTTAAGACCTGGTTAAACCCTGAACTTCTGTTAAATCACACGATCATGAGGGATGTGATGAGTTTAGAGTACAGTCACAAGATACCATGGATGGCGTATTTGCACAAATCTTTTAATGAACTAGGACGACCAGAATTATTCACCTCCCCCTCGTGTATCACAAAGCAGGATGTGAGTCTTATAAAAAAACAGTTTATGTCTAGGGCATACATGTTGCGAGAAGAAGTCGAATTATCAAAACCATCTGTTCGAATGCATTATTTGTCACTCCAGTCACCTGCAATTGAACCCTATTTATGTTTTGTCACTAATCCGTTCCATAGATTTTTGCTAACAAAATTCAGATTTAACACTATTCATTTTTATTTGGGCCATTTTAATACCTGGATGAAACCTGAGTTAGCTCCCCCCTGCACTTGTGACAATTTTTCTGTTCAGGACAGTTTACATTTTGTTATGTTTTGCGATTTCTTCTCCGACCAAAGGAAAAAATACCTGTTACCAGTCTTAAGAGAAGCAGGCTTCTCCCAGGTGAGACCTGCCATGTTATATTTAAAATCACTGGGTAACATCTGTATTACTTTCGCCATGGCCAATTTCCTTGTGGCAGCAACCAGAGCCAGAAGGGGCATGAATTTGGAAATCTGATGTACATAATGTGTTTTTTAAAACATTTTAACGTACTGATTTTTCGTCTCATTAACTTGCTCATAAATGAAATTGTTTAATTCCTTTTTAAATTGTAAATAATACTGTTTTTATGTACTTTGTATGATTTTAACAAATCGAATAAAGTTAATTTGACTGACTGACAACATGTTAAAACTGGCCCTATTATTTTTCTTCTAGGATCAGAGCAACCACGTGCTATGTTTCGTCCCCGTCGGGCCGTAGATCCTAGCACTGGGGGTGAGTTTCTAGGCCATTACTTCTTCCCCCCGCCATCGGCTGCACCGCAAACGACACTTTTCATGCTGCCGACACGCCCGCTTTTTACAAAGGCAAGGCTCGCAATTTTACTATCCACAATAAGGCATGCTGCGCTCCTATGATTAACGTGCCTCCTCATTTTCAGGCGGCTTTTGGCGATTTCTTGGGTGAATCAGACTCAGACTATTATGCTGTTACGTCCGTCTCTGGCAACAGGCATGACTTACAAATCTACTCGAGCACAGGCGGCGCCCTCATGTTTGAAAGCCTCCTGGTTGATTACCCGCATCTTGCCTCCTCTAGGGCTCCCCAGACTCGGGCACCCTAGTTGGCATGCCCATTACTGACCACGGCAACACTCTATAACACCCGAATGCATACTGCACCGCATACGTTTTAAATGCCTCCTCATTGCCTTACCGCATCTTGCTACTTACTGGGCACCAGAGACTCGGGCACCCATGCTGATGTCCCAGGCAAGGGTTGCAATCTCACCCCAGTGCAACCTGCTCCACAACGCTAAAAAGGCCATACCACCTTGATGACACCTGCACAAGGTCAAAGAGGGTTCCACTACAGTTGAACCTAACCTAACCAGCCCACACGGCGCCCACTTCTATACAGTAGTAGAAGCTAATCCCCCTGCCTGCTCACTACCGACACCGCCAAGTGTATTTCACTCTATCCCTTTCACCACACCCCATGGCATGCCTACAAAATACCACCACAGGTGCATGCCACCATAGGCAATTCCTATGGCAATACTCTACCCTAATGTAAGATGTTCAGCGTAAGCCAGTTTTTAATCTCCTTGTTCTACGTTTGTTTCCTCCTTCCTTGTTCCCCCCCTTTTTTCTTTCGCCCGCAGGTCTTTAACTGCCCAGTACAGATCTACTAGGGCCCCACCCTACTGCGTCAGGTTACCCACCTAAAATGTAGGAGCCTAATTACCAGTTGTGCACATATACCACCACCTAGGTCCTGAAGAAGTGCCATACGACTTGTTAGGAGCAACTAAGGCATGAAACATGTCGACCCAGCACACTGCGACAGCCCGTTAGGAACATTATGTCCTCATAGAGCGTCCACTCCTTTTAACTAGGCTGGACCTACCTAAATCAGTAAAATTGCTTCTGAAAAGGACTGATCCAGACTTATTTTAAAATCCACTTCACGTGCACTACACTTACCTTGCCCTCTTACCCGCGCGCACCCCATGACTTCTTCAAAAAGATCTCCGGGAAAGAGCCCCGGTTACGGTGAGCCCGTCAGGCATTGAAGCGCCAGCCCGACGAGGAGCAAAGCCCAATGATGAAGCATGGCATCCTTCAGGGTGTGTGAGGGCATCATGAAGAAAGACCTGTCTCTCCCCCGTCCACTTTAGGAACTGCATACCCTTTGCAGCACAACTATATTATTTTTCGCCATATGTATTTCATGTGTGTCTTTATCGCCACAAGGTTTTCAGCACCAAGTGTTGTTTGCCGTGGATCACTTACACTTGCAAGATGTATCTAAAAAAATAATGCCCTCATCAGGCTACTAAGAGTAATTCTCTATTTCAGAAACCCCATATTTATACAGATAAAACTCAGAAGACTATATGTATGTATGAGTGAGTGCTTGTTATAAGTCTCCGCTCCACAAAGTGACATACATATCTGATGTGGGAATGTACATTAAGTGGGGAAATCTGGTTCTGACGAAGGTTATATGACTTTGACAGGCAAATAAAATCGCCCATAGTATGTAGACCTACAGACTTATAATGCTGGAGTAATTATTATCTCTATGCGTCACTTCTCTTTTTAACCTTAATAGAGGACCTCAGCTATAAAGACATTATTGGGGCTTCCTATTAGGCAATTTTATTCCCTGCCAGATCCTTCATACTTGTAGTATCAAGTGCTCTCTTCAAGGTTGAGCCATCCAGATACACCTGGCGTTGGGAATCTATGATGAAGTATGCCACAAAAAAGGGTTGGACTTCTTTTAAACCACATTGTCATTTTTAGTAGGAGTTTCTATATTCTGGAGTACGCTATTCGATTCCTTTTGATTTCTTATGGTTGGCTATAACTTTTGTGGTATGTAGGTGATTTAGGACAGGGAGGTGATATAGCTATCTGCAGTCCTTCTACATCTCCTAATGTGCAAGTTCGGGAGACCTACCCACAAACTTCTTAATTTGGGAACATCTACTCACAATGTTCTGACTTTGAGAATGTTGGAACACCTAGCCCAAAGTTCAGCTTTGGGAAGACCTACCTTCAAAGATCTAACTTTGCAAATGTTGGGAACACCTATATACAAAGGTCTTAACTTGGGAATGGTATGAGCCTCTAGACAAGATCTGACCTTGAGAATGTTGGAGCACCCTCCCTCAAAAGTTCTGACTTTGTGAATGGATATTTACAAACTTTGACATGGCCAGTCCACAGCCCATCTAGAGGGGTGTCTTTATTCCCACTTTTTTCCTGGACTTACACCTGCAAAAGCTCAGTAACATAGCAGACTGTACACAATTGTGAATATGATATTCAACTGCATAATAAGTTACCCAAAAACCTAATTCTGTGAGTTAGTATGTGTTTTGGGTGGTTACTGATGACACATTCTGTGTATCTAGCTAAGTATGAGAACCACACATCAGAAGTGTCACCTTTCATTCATGTATTTTGTTTTCCTAACTGTTTTATTTAAGTTTCATATCAAACAGTGAGCATGTTACAGACCTGGCTAAAGAACAACGGCTCAATCTCAGACAGTCAGACAGCATGCCAATTCATAACATCTAGGTCGGAGGGCGGTGATCTCATCTTTTGAAACCTATCCCACAAGTTCTTCATTTACTTGACTACTGTGGCAGAATTAGCACAGTCTAACACAATCTGCAAAAGTGTTGCTCTGGTTTCAGTATTAAAGGGATTACCTTGGCTGAGTTGCTTTTCATTGCTTAGGAGTGTTAGTGGCATAGGCTCCCAATAAATACAATTCTGTACATTGCCACTACATTTTCTTAAACTTGCTGGGACAGCTTCTACTCACATACACCTCTGTTTCCATGCCCATGCACCAGTCCTTCCCTGTCCTCTGGTCAGTACCAGCGGGGCCCCCAAAGTCATGCAATATCCTGTGTTGTTACCACCAGATCTAAGCAAGTTTTTTCCTCCGAAGATTAATATTACTAGGAACTACCATAAGAACAAATTGGGGTTTGAGGGGGATATCACTTCTAAAATGTCACTCAGTTCCTGCAATATCAATTCCCAATAGCCTTGAAAGTCAGGACATCCCCATATTGTATGGGAGGAGGTGCCCTCTGTGCTATTACATTACCCACAGATAGGTGTCAGAGACTCCATTTTATAAAGTTTAGATCTGTCAAATCATGCCCTGTGTAAGCACCTTGAAGTGGATCAGGCGATAGCTGGCTCTAATCTCCACCTCTCTAGGATGTGTCAAGGCCGCCTCCCAGTCAATGTCTTAAAGGTTGTCTAGATCCCTGTCCGATCTCAACTGGAGTACCATTATGTTATCTGGCATACTGTTGATTAATGTTAAATGTTAAATGTTAAATGAACGTGTACCGCGCACAGCTGCCCCAGCCAAGGGGCGTCCCGGCGCTTGCTGTAAGAAGTGTGTCAGTCAAGAGTGTTAGTTCTGTCACAGTGAGGTGGTTGTACATTAGCAGAAAAGGTGGGTTTTTATCGATTTCTTGAAAGGTAGAAGTTCTTCAATTTTTCGAATATGGATAGGGAGTCCATTCCAAAGTCTTGCGGCGAGGTGTCTAAATGACCTACCGCCCATTCTTGCCAGTTTGAAGCGGGGTACTACTTCCAGGTTCTGTCCTTCTGAGCGCAGCGTACGTTGGGGAACGTACAATGTGAGGAGGGAACTTAGCATGGGGGGATAGGCAGTTTTAAGGATTTTGAACGCCAAACAAAGGGTTTTGTAATGGATGCTTTTTTCAACAGGAAGCCAATGAAGTTTCAAAAGGACAGTAGACACTGACTTGTAGCGTGGGAGACCGGTTAGTGCTCTCGCTGCAGCGTTCTGGACTCGCTGGAGCCTCGCTTTCTCTGCTACGTTTGCCCCTAACAAAAGAGAGCTGGCGTAGTCTAGTCTTGACAGGATTGCTGACTGCACCACAATTTGGCGGGTTTGGTGGTCAAAGAACTTAAGGATGGATCTAAGGTTGCGTAAGATACATAACAGGTAGCTGCTACCCTTTTGGTATGGAGAGGGAAAGACAGCTCGTATGCATAGAGGACACTGCGCCTCTACTTAGCTTGCCCGACAAAATACCATTTTCAAATGGGACATATTCGAGTACATCTGCCCACTCAGGAGCTTCCATGTGCGGGGCATGCCTAAGTTGTGTATATTTAAAGAGCTGCTTGTGTGAGAAATCATGTTCCTTTCGCAACTGCTCAGAAGTTTTGATGACCCACCCTCCATCACATCTCCATTTTTGAAGATGCCAATTATGCCCCAGTGGGCAAAACCATGTACTTTATTCACCTCCCGTAACATAGTGCATTTCCGCAGGGATGTTCTGATGGCATCCTTATCACTCCACCCAAGTGGGTCCTTGCCTTTTCTCAGGATAATAAAACCGTCTTTGTAAAAGCAAGGAGGGTCTTTTTTCTTTTCTTTTCAAAAAGCTAATGCGCCCGTGTTGGTGCCACCAAGCACCACCTGTCCAGCCGTGTGGCTAGGGCATATATACAATTGTTCACTGCATGCAATGGGGAAGCCCAGTAGTATGCCCATTGATATGGCAATGCTAACCCACCATTGTACGTAGAAAAGCATAGGATTTTCAGTGCTACTCTCGGTGCCTCTTTGTCACAGAGCAGCAGACGGATTTCTTTCTCCAGTCTAAGAAACATTGTCTCAGGTATCAGAAAGGGCGTATTTTGCATAATATAGAGGAGCCCTGGGGGTTGTCATCTTAAAGATTGCAAATAATAGGAGGAGGAGCCAAGCTGGCAACCAAAATGGCCGCTTAGGCTCCCGGCTCCGCAGACCTTCTCATCCTGCTACAAGATCCTGCCAGTTATCCTGTGCCTATGCAACTCTCCCGGGTAGATGAAACGAAATAACGCTACACCGAGTGACCCCGAACGTTTCACCTGCGTCGAGAACGGAGAAACGTCGTCTTGAAGTTTGCGGCCTACATCAGCATTGGAGCCGGGGCCTCGAGTATGAATGCAGCCGGCTTCTAGTTGAACAACATCGGCCATAAGAGTTTGGGAGGAGCCGGTCCACCGGAATGGAAGTAAATTTTGTCCGAATTCAACATCAAATATCCGTATGGATTAGCGCCGAAGTGGGACACCTTAATGACACTGCGGATGCGAGCTGAATAATTAGTTGTCAGAGCCCGGAATATAAACGGCTTGGTACCGTCTAAACTGCGACCCAATGGTTTCGGACATATCCTGAAGACAGCTCCGCAATATCCCTGCATACAGAGGGGTTGGAACGTTTGTCTTTGCTTCTGATTCTACTGGGTCTATCCCGAAGGGCCCAAGGATAGACCGTGAATGAAACGCGCGAAATGGCGCTCAATATCTGCTTTTGTGTGGATCGGACCCGATCCTCCGAGAGGTCTGGGAAAATTCGAATGGATGACCTGGGACGACATATCCTATCTAAGGGATCTCAGAGACCGGACCAGAATTTCCCTATCGTTGGGGACCAACTAGTGCTGTCCAGGGTTGAACCTACGCTTGGGGCTATAATGGCGGCGATCGAGGGTCTTCATCTCTCCCTGAATTGGAAAGCCCAAGCCTTGGAGCACAAATTGGACGCAGTGGCTTTTGGACTGGGAAATGGTGACATAGCTTTTGTTCAATTCAAAGACACTGAGGAAGTAACAACATCCACACCACCTGGACTGATGGCGGCCAGAAACCCCATAAAACAAATGATGCGAGAGCCCCTGGATTGCAAATTAGCTAATGCTCGTGTATTGGAGGTCCCGGTCGTGTCAGTGCTCACAATATTATTATCGACTGAGGATAAATCGCACCAGGTAATGTATCCGATGACTCAGGAGTGGCTCGACAGGGTGGCCCTTTCTCCCTTTCCGAACTCAGTGCACCTGGACTTTAAACAACATCCGTGGTTCTTATCGACACAGATGGGACCCAGTGACAATGAGACTGAGAAAGCCCAGCTATTTCCGGCTCGCTACTGTTCTTTCGAATTTTTCAAGATGGCGGCTGTTCGGTTGAAGAACATTTGTGTGCCTGATTGAGAGGGTCAAGGCTGAGAATGGCCTATTGTTTCAAGACTTTTATTCAAATGGTGGCAGTGTGGGATTCACTCTATGATGTTGGTACCGGGAGGCAGTGTAGGAGAGTAATGTATCCCCCGATTTTTGCTTGATAGTGAAATGATAATATATCCGTAATAGGGGGAGGCTTAGAACTAGCGGGGGGAGAGGCCGGGAGCCTGTACGAATGGCCCTCCTCCACTTACTTCTATTAGTATTTGCAGATTAGATGGGGCGACAGGCACACTGCTAGTTGGGGTCAGGCGTAAGCTACATGCAGGGGTGCAGGGTGGGGGGTGGGGTGTTGCGCGTGTTGCGTTTTTTTATTTTATTTTCTTTCTTTACTTACTGGTTATCCTGACTCTGTTTTCAGTATTAAGGTGCCAATGCTCTATTATTCTGATTTGTCCATTTTTGCATACAAGTGTCTGTACTTTATCCTGCTTACGATTTTAGTATCGAGGGGCGCAATGATCATTGATATCCTGATTTTGTGGGTGGAGGGGCCTGTGGGCAGCACGCATTAATATAGCTAGTTTTATAATCCTGATTTGTCAAATGTGTGTTAGAGTCTCAGTGTCCTGCTTCAACAGCTGCCGATATTGCGACCTTTCAATTGTTTGATTCCTTGTATGTTTTGGACCGCATTGCACTTGATACGCTCTCATTGTTTTTCGTTTTTCTTTTTTTATAACAATAAAAAGATTTACAAAAAAAAAAATAATGGGAGTGTGCACCATCTACCAACGTCCCTTTGAAATTCTACCAGTGGCCTCTGCATGAACCTTTCCAGGAACATATCCGTCTCTAACGTTTTCCTGAGTCGCAATTTGTGGTTTGTACATACCAAAAAGCATTTTTGGAATTACCAACGGACCGATTCTGGGGCTGTTTCAGACTGCATTAGGCCTTCATACATCTGGCCCCTTGTTCTACCTAGCTCTAGGAACATTACATCACTAAAGTACCCCCTTATAATTGGTAGAGGGGACACCACTTCCATCAGGTTTGGACCAATTTTCTCTAGCTTTTCTTTTTGTGCCTGTGGCAGTGCCTTTCATTATTTTCGCGCCTCAAATGTTCGATGGACCTGTGGACACCCTCAGGTCATTGCAAGTGATTTGATTCTGCTCCCCCCTGTACCAACGCTGTTACCATTGTAACTATTAAGCTGCATTATGATTTGTCTAACCTCCATCCAATATGGACAAAAGCTTTGTATAAACCTACATACATTGATCCCTTGTGCTGTGTACAGAGTTGTGTTGTTCCTGTGGACCAAGTTCAACCTCGAAAAGCACCCAGTACAAAAATAAAAAAATACTTCCCGCCAGTTCACTCGCACCTCATGCCAACCTGAGAGTTGACGCTTCCCATGGCCAGGTTCAGGCCCTTGCCAGGTAGAATGAATGCAGATGGAATGATAAAAGATGTTGTGCCATTCAGTGATCTTATTGAGCACCATCAACGAATACTCTCAGTCCTTCCGCATTACCTCTTGAGACGGGGCAGTTGAAGGCCAGTCCTTGTCTGATCAAGTGCAGCATTTTGTAGGGCTGTCGCTCCTTGAAGGGGAGTTTCCCGGTCACCATGGCAAAAAGAATCACCCCACTGTGTAAAGAAACAAAAGCAAGTTATTGATGGAAGGGCATTGTGAGTTTGTGCTCTCGACTGTAATGATGGAGAGCTAACTTCAGGATCTTGAGACAAAGGTTATTAATTGTAAATATCAGTGGAAGCTTTGTTTTTCCCTTCCCTCCCACAGCCTACTCCTGGTAGCAAGACAGCTTGTTTCTGAGGGGCAGATGTTTCTGTGGAACCATAACATCTGCTAAATCTACAGCTGGAAATACCCTTCAAGAATATACTTTATCTTCATTGCAAAAGAATAATCACTCAAAGAAGCTCGCATTGCGATACCACACTAATCATAAAATATAACTATTGTACATTTATTCACAAAGCAAAAGATAGCAATATCATTTCATCAGCAAGTTGCTTAGGTCAATCAACATAGTCAGTCCTTGCAACTATAAAAATGCCTACTCAGTGTTGCTCAAATATGAATCTACTTTAAAAAACAAAAGACAAGAGGCGTTTGGCAAAACAGGAAGAGTTGGTTTAATTAAACACGTTGGCTGGGAGTACAGCTTACAGAAACAGGTCTGAGGACTGTCTCAAAGTACAATCAATCCAAGCAAGTTTTACACGTTTGTGGGTGTCAGAAACGTACATTTGGCGATCCTTGTTAGGTAAAAGAATGCGGGCCTTGTCTGTGAAGTCATAAATTAAATGTCCCTGATAACAAATGCTGGTGGGCATCGACCTTGCGTGGACACAATGTGGGCCAGTGGGTAGTGTGTCCGGATGTCCAGCATGAGGGGTGCATGATCACTGCATGTACTGTATGTGCTGTGTCCTGATTGGCTGTGTGTTCTTAACTCCATGTGGCATCTGACTTTATGGTGTTTTGGGAATGCGTGCACTCCTCTGGCCATGTGTGCTTTATTAGGGTCAAATTCCCTGGACCATTGTGGTGTCGCTGCGCTTGTCTGGGGGATGGGTCTGAGTTTCCTGTTTGAGCATTTGGCTGCCGGCTACGCGCCACCCCACCTGTGACCTGTCAATCAGTTACTGCGGGCCTAGATTGTATGTATTTCTGAGTCGGGGTTGATGGAGAGTTCATGAGGGATGAATTTGAAAATAGTGATGTCATTTCATTCGTGTATGCGAGTGTACCATTATAAGCATTGGTATCTTTTCTATTAATATCAACATCCGGCTTTGACTGAGCTTGTCCTCTACAATATATTATTTTGCAGCGTTTTATCCATTCAGAACTAATACTAGAGAGTCATGGCTCCGATCACTCTGAGTTAATGAGCGGATGAGTGAGGCAGGACACTCTTGTTCTGCATTTTACAGCAATACCTGCTTCTGGGAACATTGACAACGGTTTGCATCAAGAGGTTAGACAGCTCGGAATGGGTGGGGTTTTAAGCCATAATCATAATCAAGCCTCAATGGATACCATCTTCCCACATAGGGAAACTGCCTTCAGTCCAGCAACATACCAGGCTAGTGTGGCAGCTCTGGTTGACACCAAGTTAGGATAATTCAAAATGCTAAACGTGGCAGTATAAGGCTAGGTATTTCACATAACTCTTCATTGGTGGGAATTCAGGCTCCTTACCAAGCCATTACTTGATTGCTGTAGCTCTGAAATCCATCTGGATCCATGCTATTTTCTACAGCACAAATGCATCCACTATCACACTTATGAACTAACTTTACAACTACTCCCTTCTCATATAAAAAGTGCCTTAACACTGGTGGCCCATTACATCTACTTCCTTCATAGCTAAAAGTGCATTAACATATGGGACTCATTATCTCTACCAGCTTCTGATCTAATAGGTGCAGTAACACTTGAAGGCCCTTTACATCTACTTCCTTCTTATCTAAAAAGCGATTAACACTTAGAGGTCCATCCCCCCTAGTCAGGTCCACAGTCTCATTTCACCAACTTTTATTTTTAGAAAGAAATGGGTGATGATAAATAGGATTTGATTCAATGTAAAGGACTCATAAGGAATGTTTTCACAAGTTAAAGGAGCTACTACTAGTTCTGCCTTTAGTGCCCCTACTAAGACTACTACAAAAATTACTGGTCCTACATTCTTCAGTATTAGTAATTAAAAAAATCCTACACTTCGATTACAGGCACTGGAACTAGCAGGACTACTACCGGTCCATCAACTATTATTGCTTGTACTGGAACCACTACTCCAGGCCTTACTGCTAGAAGTGCACATAATACTGCTGGTAGTACTACTATTAGAATTATGTAGAATTATGACAAATTCTGTTATTCCTACAACTGGCGCCAATAATACTGCTCATACTACTATCAATAGTATTACCAAATGTACACTACTGATGCAAGTGGTGCTTTAGCTACTAATATTATTACTATCACATGAACCCATGGTCGGATACACCAAGCAGGACAGCCCCGTCGAGGATTTTACCTTCAGACTTAGCCTGCATAGTGCAGGAAAACGTCTTCAAAAGGGGCAAGGCTGAATGCTGTATCCGATAAAGTTGATGCAAAATCAATAATTATTTAGTGAGGTCTCCCAAAGCTGTTGGATTAGGCGGGAAAAGCTCAGAGCGGCAGAAATGTTATTTTCTAGCCCGCTGAGGTGCAACCATCGCCCAGATAAGTTTCATGCCTTCGGCCAGTCAAGATTTTGTCGTTGGGAATTAGTCTCTGAAATGAAAATCCTCTTCTTCCGGCAGGGCAGGGTAGCAGATTGTATCCGGCGAGGGATCCATGTGGCCTGATACCTTCTCACCGAGGGCCTGTATAAATGGATTTGCTGCTGCGGTGAAGCTCCAAGTGGAACAAACCTACTTCCTCAGCCTAGCGAAACTGCACCTTCGCCAGATCAGCTCTGGTGGTGCATCCCAGTCGTCTGGTTGCTGGAAGTAAAAATTTGTACAGTCCATGCAGGACCAATTGTGACTGGGCAACTAGAAACCAGTGAAAAGAGTTGTGTCCCTGTAGCCATACAGAAGGTCAACTCACTGACCCTTGGAGTCCACTTCGTTATCTTGGGCGTAAGGTCAGGTCCAGTCCATCTGGGCTTCTCTCAAGTTACAGTAAGCAGGGTCCTGTCCTCTTCTGATCGTCCGCATGTCCGAGAATTGTTCTGAACAGGGTTCCTTGAGGTGCCACATTCATGGGGTAAACTGGCCAGTGGGTGAAGGTGATTCCTGGCTCCTTCCTAACCAAAGGGGTCAAAGCTCCCAGGGTTGGCCCTACCCACGTTTTTAGCAGTTATGTTTGCCCTCCTGCATTCAATCCCACAGTGGTTCTTACTCCCAAAATCCAAGTGGGGAACTCGTGCTCTCTTGTGCAGAACAAATGTGTCCACCTTAAGGGGTGGCCAGGAAAATGAGCAGTCCCCTCTGCTGTATCCACTCCAAACTGGTTTGGGGGCAGCTTCCCTCCCAGTGGGTTTGGAGCTAGCAAGGCTAGCTTGAACATGGGGAACAAAGGCTAGCCGTCCTTTGGGTCTAGCTTTTTATCTGCCTGGGAAAGAGCAAGCCTAACATTGGCCCTTTACAAATTAAAGGTTCCTGAGGCAACTTCAACAATCCTTTCTGGCGGGGGAAAAAACACCACCCCATACTCAGGCTATTCTCTGCTGTAGTGGCAGTTTTCACACCTACTTGTCAGGTCAGCTTTCCCAGGATAATACTAACTAGCCTATATGGTACTCAGGCAAGAAAAGTAAAAGTTACTTTTCCCACATATTTAATAAAAGTCCGACTACATCAATTGTTTGGATTTTTAACAAATAAGGAAAATAGACGTCAAATGACTATTTTATCTCTTTTCTGTCAATAGTTACAGATTAAAGTTTATAATATGTACTTTGACCTTTTCCCGGATCCAGCTAGCGCTGCAACTGAAAATAGTGTTTGGGGGTAGTATCTGGATGAACATGGCAACTTTAATTTTGCATATGTTTGTTCCCCTTTTAAATATCAGACACCTCACCTTGTGGGCAACAGGGTGTACTTACAGGTGACTTGTTAATATTTAAAAGCAGGGTTTCCCACCCGTCAAAAATGTTTATATTTTGGCAGGTTTGACAGCAGGTTTTTGGGTTGCAGTAGTCAGGCTACACATGGTAGGCCTGAAACCATGTTTTAAAGGTCCACTCTGTAGATGTCAGAATAGGCACTACAGTTCACAGGTAGTATTGACAGAATGGATACAAACAGGCTAATGGGCGCTCTACAACATATTATCAGGGTATATTTTAGAGTATATCACATTTGGTGCATCTAAGAGGGTGAATGTGTATCCAACATTCACAAGTCCCGCATGTGCAGAAACGAACAAAAACAATACCCTCTGAGCACACTATTATTAATTCTCTCTGTAAATATAGCACCAGTCTTATTGGCAAATGTCACTTTTCAGTAAATCAGAATTAGAAAGTCCAGGTCTCCTCCAATTTAAGGTTTCAGAGTTCATCTGTATTTATTTTCATGTCATCAATCATCTCTTGATAATCACTTGTTCATGGTACGTCAGCCGCCATTACCACCTTGTGTGTGTATTTACAATTCTAGACCATTATCTCTTAATCCTGTCCTAGAAAAAATTGATATTCATTATCAATATTTAATCCTTTCTCAACCGCTTTCAATTTCATAATCCAAATTACCTCCCTGCGTCTGCGTTTCAGTAATCTGTTTCCCCCTCGAAGGTCCTGTGTCACATAATCAATTCCATGATAACTAAATTGGGGTATTGCACCGTTACATCACAACTTTTACAACGCACTTCTATTACAACGCAACTTTTACAACGCTGGATCCATTACATCGCATGCCTTTACAACGCATGACATTACATAGCAGATGCTATTACAACGCATGTTATTACAAAGTAAGTATAGGTAAGTATTTAATTTTTTTTATTTTATTTAATATTATTTAATTAATTTAATTAATAATAATAATAAATAAATATATTAATTTATGTTTTTTTATTTTATAAATTAAATATATTAATTTAAGTAATTTTAAAAAATAAGTATGAGTATAGGAGTATATGTTTTGGGGTACTGTGGTATATGTTTTGGGGTACAGGGGTAATTTTAGGTTTTAGGGCTGGGTTTGGGTTTTGGGGTACAGGGGTATTTTTAGGTTTTAGGGCTGGGTTTGGGTTTTGAGGTACAGGGGTATTTTAGGTTTTAGGGCTGGGTTTGGGTTTTGGGGTACAGGGGTATTTTTAGGTTTTAGGGCTGGGTTTGGGTTTTGGGGTACAGGGGTATTTTTAGGTTTTAGGGCTGGGTTTGGGTTTTGGGGTACAGGGGTATTTTTAGGTTTTAGGGCTGGGTTTGGGTTTTGGGGTACAGGGGTTTTTTAGGTTTTAGGGATGGGTTTGGGTTTTGGGGTACAGGGGTAATTTTGGGTTTTAGGGCTGGGTTTGGGTTTTGGGGTACAGGGGTATTTTTAGGTTTTAGGGCTGGGTTTGGGTTTTGGGGTACAGGGGTATTTTTAGGTTTTAGGGCTGGGTTTGGGTTTTTGGGTACAGGGGTTTTTTAGGTTTTAGGGCTGGGTTTGGGTTTTGGGGTACAGGGGTATTTTTAGGTTTTAGGGCTGGGTTTGGGTTTTGAGGTACAGGGGTATTTTTAGTGTTCAGGGCTGGGGTTGGGGTTTGGGGTACAGGGTTATTTTTAGGGTTCAGGGCTGGGTTTGGGTTTTGGGGTACAGGAGTATTTTTAGTGTTCAGTTTTTAAATAAATAATTTAAAATAATTAAAAAAAAATTTGATTAATTTTATTTATTATTATAGTTCTTTAATAATAATAATAATAATAGTTCTTTTAAAAATAAACTAGTTTTTAAAATATATATAAGTACAAATTAATTATTTTTAAATAATTAAATTTTTTAAAATAATTATATGTAATTAAATTTCCTTTTTAAGTAAAATAATATACTTACCTATACTTACGTTGTAATGGCATGCGTTGTAATAGCATCTGCTATGTAATGTCTTGCGTTGTAATGGTATGCGTTGTAAATGTTGCTGCGTTGTAAAAATTGCGATGTAACGGTCTGCGTTGTAAAATTACACGTTGTAACGTCATACATCCCTAAATTGGTGTTCTTGTTTCTTCTCACTATTCTGTATAAAATGAGCATCAATTGGATACCTCGTATCTCCATTTTTCCAGGCTCAGAAATTATTCTGTCATTCTATCTCTCAACCTCCTGATCATGCTGCCTACATATATTTGTCCACATGTGCAGGATATTACATAAACCACGAAGGTGGTGTCACAGTTTATAAAAGCATCAATCTGGTCAACCTCTGAGCCGTTATAACGGAAACTCGTCACTTTTTTCTTGGCCCATTGGCATGAATTACAACGCCCACATTTGTGGAATCCCTTTGTCCTACTCGTTAACCAAGTACAGGTTCTAGCAGGGTAACTAGGACTCAAGTCATTAGCCAACGTTTTGCCCTTCTTAAAGGTAATGGAAGGCCTCTCACCAATATATACTATTAAGTCTCTGTCTGCTTTCAGCAGATGCCAATGTTTGTTGATAATAGAGTATAACTTATGTGATTCTGTATTAAAATGGGTCATGAGACGCACTTTCTGTTCTTTTTTATCATCCATTACTACTCTCTTGGGTACCAAAGTCTGTGATCGTCTAAGCAGACATGCTCTCCTCCTGGCCTTGTCAATCACAGTTGACTCATAACCCCTTGCCTGAAATCTTTTTGTCATATCATGGACATTCCTCTGAAAATCATCATCCTCCGAACAGTTCCTCCTCGCCCTAACAATCTCGCCGTAAGGTATCGATCTTATCTGGCATTTAGGGTGACAGCTCGTCGCATCGAATTGCAACTTGTCTCTTTGCGATAAATTCTAGAACAAAGCCTCATATCCTGAATATATCATTCTACATCCAAAAAAGTAATTCTCCACTTGTCATATTGTGTGGTGAACCGCAAGTTCACATCGTTATCATTCAAATATTTAAAAAAGTTATTCAGATTATCAAGGGTCCCAGTCCAAATCATGAGGCAGTCGTCTATAAATCGACCCCAATATTGGATATATTCAAGATATCAAGAGATGATTGATGACATGAAAATAAATACAGATGACATTTGAAACCTTAAATTAGAGGAGACCTGGACTTTCCAATTCTGATTTACTGAAAAGTGACATTTGCCAATAAGACTGGTGCTATATTTACAGAGAGAATTAATAATAGTGTGCTCAGAGGGTATTGTTTTAGTTCACAGGTAGTGTTTTAATTTCCAGGCCCTGGGTTTATTTCTACACCATATACTAGGAACTTGTAGGTAATGTACAAATGTCAATCTGGAGTAAGTCAATTTATCATGTTTAAGGAGGTAGTTCTAACATTTTACAGAGTTCTAAGTCCAGCAAAACAGATGGAGCAAAAATTGAAGGGAAATCATGTAAAAAACGGTTAATTCCTGCACTTTGATACACCCAATTTTATACAACATTGTAAAGTGCTTGTTTTTGAGATTTGATATATTCTGAGCCATACCATTTATAAAACACTTGTGGTTGAGAGCACGAGTTGTGAGTTCAAAATCCTTCCAGGTTTAAGACCAGTAGAGTTTTTGTTGAAAGTTTAAAATGTGTCCAGTTCTTAAAACTGTAAAGTGGTAGAGGTTTGCAGTTTGAGACACTCTTAATCCCACAAATCAGAAAACAATGAAAAAGTAAAAGTTTGTGAAACTCTAAGTTATACACACTGTAAAGTGCTTATGGTTCAGAGCTTGAGACACTTCCAGTTCTATAGTGCTGCTGGTTGAGGCGTATATAGGGTTTTGAGTTACAAGTTTAAGATACCTGCGTTCATTTTTTTTCTTTTTTCTAAACACAATTTTTATTGTTTTGTACACAGAGAAGACGGTATTGTGACAAAAAACATCAGTAAAACCACCCCTCCCAACCATTATCCCAGGCCAAATACACGTACGGTGGCGTCTGCCGTTGCCCATAGAGGTATGTAGACAGTCTTCAAATGTCCAGGTGTTTGCCTCGTAACTCCTGAGAGACAACAACCTATATCTCCTACAATCTCCTCCCACCCTCCAAACTCGAACCCACACCCCTCCCCCATCTTCCCACCCCCCCAACCCTCCCCCACCCTTGCGAACAATAAAGCCAAACACCAAAAGCATATATCCCACAACCCCCCCGCCCCCCTCCCCATCCCCCACACTCCCCAGGCATGTCGGAGTACTACCAGTGCGGGCTGGAACCAACCATCGGCAGGTCCATCCAGAAACGGACCATCAGAAGCAGGCAGATATTGTCAACATTCGTCTCGTGATAGGGGTAGCAATCTAGCCCCTCAGCAGATGGCGGCCCATACTATGTCACATGAGGCGCTGGGCTATGCGCGGGGGATTCTTCGTCTTCAGCCTCCGTAAGTGCGAGTTCCAGGACCAACCTTTCCCAGGCCCTTGTTAAGATGCCTGCGTTCATCAACCATAAAGTGCTTCTTGCTAAGAGTTTGAGCTGCTCCCAGTTTTACAAACCATAAAGTGCTTGTGGTTGAATATTTGAGTTACTTCCAGGTTCACGACTTCAAAAGCACTTATGGTTGAGAGTTTGAGACAGATCTACAACCCATAGGGGGCTTGTGTTTGAGACCTTGAAACGCACCTGCTTCTACAATTCATGAAGTGCTGGCACCGTCCCAGATCTGCAATCCATTAAGTTGTACTGACTGAGAGATTGTGGTGCTTCTGGTTCTATGAGCCATCGAACCTTTGTGGTGAACAGTTTGATATGCCTCCAATTCCATTACCCACAAAGTGCTTCAGGTTCGAAGTTTGAGATCCTTCAGATCTACAGCCTGTAAAGTAATTGTGACTGAATACTTGAAACAATTCATGTTCTAAAATCTATAAAGAACTTGCAGAAGACAGTTTGAGACTTTTGTTGTTCTACAATGCCTAAAGATCTTGTGTTTGAGACTTTGAGGTGGTCCCACTTCTACAGTCTGCAAAACACTCATGCTTGAGAATCTGAGATGCTCCCAGTTCTACACCTCAAAAAAGCTTGTAGGATTCATGATCTGCTTCAGGTTAAGAATTCAACTAATCCTAATCCTGTTTGAGGAGGAAGGAGGGGACCAAACAAAGCATGGTATTGCGACACCGAAGAGTCTGCTTCCAGAATGATGGCTCCTGCAGATGGGACAATGATGAGTTTTGACAGGTCTCAGCCTACCACAATTCTCACCTAAATCATAACGGCTTCTTTCAAGTAAGGGAATTCCAGGGGGCTGAAGTACCTCACGGTGCATTGAGCTGAACGCTTATCTGCAGGCCTCTAGATCGAGCAATGCAAGACCTTACTTTGCACTGCAATGTATCTGAAACGTGGACTGCTTGGAAAATAATTAGGGTACAACCTATAGCAGAGCAATAAAACAGGAGGCAAGAAAAGCAGTAGTGAGAGGGGTGTATATGGGGAAAATGTATGGAATAACATGTCAGCAAGAGGCAGATATTAAAAAAGAAGAAATATAAGACATCACAATCAACCCAGATCCTGAAGACCGACCTACTAGAGCACAAACATTACCATGCTGAATTACATGCATTGACAAATTTTCACATACCACCTATGGACAGAAATTCCACATCTAAGAAGATAAGATTGGTAGGATTTTAGAATCATTACTGGAAACAGAAAGTCAAGGGAAACTTATTCTTATTATAATAGAACGAGAATAGAGACCACAAAATATGTCACACTAAATAATGGGGAATGTTTTAACTCCTTCACTGATCTTTACGCTAAACCGGATCCTACCAACTCACAGTTGCTGCATAAGTATTCTTCCTAGATAGATGACTCAGCCACACTTGCCACACCCTATAGGATATCTCGGGAGAAGAGCCTACGACACATCCGGTGATCCAGACCATATTGGCTATGTATGGACCCAGGACACCACCTTATCACTTGCCCCTCCGAATGCACTTTGTCAAAAATTAGAGGTCTCTGCTTCCTTAGCCCCACCGCAGCCGATTAGGTGCTGCCTGGGGTTCGATCTCTTAGCGCCCGCCATCTTGGGTGTGGAGCAGGCGAGCGGTCTAGTGCTCGGCCCCTCCCGCCCCAGCAACTATAAAATGGTCCCCCCTCACAGGGAGCGCAGGCCGGCGGCACGCTGGCGCGCCGGTGGCGCGCCGTCCGTGCCAGGCCGGGCCCAGGGGCCAGTGACACTGGTCGACTCTTCTCTTATTCAGCAAACACCCTCAGACAGCTACAAGCTACGCATCTGCCGCTCTCCCCTGGTGCAGTGAGGTGGATTAACTCCGCTGGCATTGCCCGTAGGGCATCTAGCTCCCCTGAGAGCCGTAGCTATGCTGCGGGCCTGGAATGAGTGAGACATCTGTTTGTGTGATGTACTTGAACACACGCTCTTTGGGAAAGCACCATTTAGACATCTTTATCCTCCTTACCACTGAAAAACCTGATATATTACTAATTACAGAAACATGGCTTACCATTGACTCCCATCCCGACATGCTGGCGGCCCTTCCCCCAGATTACTACATCCTCCATGCTGAAGGCCCTTCAGGCCTCACTGGGGGTGGGGTGGCAGCCATCATACTGAAACAATTTAAATGTATCTCCTCTGCTTCTCTTGTCCTTCCTGAGGTGGACAATTTGGTCATCAGCCTAAAAACAGAGGCTGGTGCCCTTACAATTATACTCCTATATCGGCCCCCCCATCCCATGCCTTTGTTTCCTATAGAGTGAACAGTTGGCACATTTAATGACACTTCACGCCAGAATCGCTCTTTTTGGCGACTTCAATTATTGGTTTAATGATGAGAAAGCTGGCCCTCATGCCACGGAACTGTTCGAAGCTCTAACCAGTCTTAATCTTGTCCAACAAATCTCCGTGCCCACTCATATCAAGGGTCACACCCTCGACCATATCTGGACTCATGAGTTAGCATTATCCTGTCCAGTCATCTCTCCTTGCATCTGGTCAGATCACCATCTAATTGATACCACCATTACTGTTAGTGGCAGGGTCAAGGCCCCCATCCTGGCAGGTGGGTCATCACGTAAATGGAGTTCCTATGACTCCTAAGGCTTTCTTGCTGCCCTGGCCAAGACTCGTCCTACCATCGACATCGATGCCAGTATCGAGGTAATGGAAGGTGACATCTGCAACTGGCTTAAGATGGCCAGCGATCAGTTTGCCCCTCTCACTAAATTTCCACACACTAGACATAGTAATTCACATAGATGGTTCTCTAGCGCCCTCAAAGAACAGAAATTGAAGGTGCGTCAGCTAGAACGGATCTGGAGATGCAATTACTCCGACTCCTATAGATTGCTGTTTGTGGCAGCCCGCAAAGACTATAAAGGCGCAATCTCCTTGGCCAAATCCACACACATCTCTGACAAAATTCTTTCTGCCCATAATAAACCTAAAGAAATTTTCAAAATCATGAAGAAACTCACCACGGACGACAGAACCCTTTTCACCCAGATTCCAACCCAAGAGACCTGTGATGCTCTGAACTCTTTTTTCATCAACAAAATAGTTAACATCAAGAACTCCATCCCTCCTTTTATCTCCGTGGGGTTTTCGGACACTTCCCCCATCAATCATCAGTCCTTCACTCAGTTCCCTATCCTTAACCCCAACTCCCTGGCCGAACTTGCGGCTCGTGTTAAATATGGGTCCCCTAACGATTGTTGCCCTCCCTCTGTCCTTCGGGACGTCTGTCTCACTTTACCGGATTGCATACTGCCCTTGTTAAATGCTTCCCTCAACACCGGCACGGTCCCCAGCTGCTTCAAGGAAGCCATTCTAGTGCCCCTGTTGAAGAAACTAGGTGCGGATCCTGTCGATCCCTCCAATTATCGTCCCATCTCCCTCCTGCCCTACCTGTCCAAGCTCCTCGAGGCTCATGTTACCAGATGCCTCTCAAATTTCATTGAGAGCTCCTGCCATCTCGAACCTAACCAAGCCAGCTTCAGGCCGGCCCATACTACAGAGGCCGTCATCTTGGCAGTATTGGACGCTCTGAGGGGGAATGCTGACAAAGGGTCACCTCAGGCCCTCGTGCTACTGGATTTGTCGGCTGCTTTCGACACGGTGGACTATAACATCCTTCTCCACCGTTTCGGACAGGCCGGCATCCAGGGCCCTGTCCTCAATTGGATCTAGTCTTTTCTCGCTGGCAAAACACAAGCTGTTCGACTGGGCCCTTTCTTTTTTTTAAAAAAATTTTTTGAAAACCTTTATTGTGCATCAAGAAAGGAACAAATACGGGCCCACAACCATCAGGCCGGCCACAGATACTCATGAAGCACCAGTGCATGCAATACGGCGACACAGTAATACGTCATTACCATCAGCAAGTATTTAAGAGTTACACTGTAAAGCGCCGTGATACCATGTCCCAGGATCAATGAAGGTTCATTTTAAATTTTTCTTGCAGCTATTAAGATTCAATTTGTACGTTTTCTTAATCATGAATGAGAAATAATAGGCTAAGAAGGCAGAGTCCGTGCAGGTGGAACATGACATTAGCTACAATTCACCATGCAATCTGACAACCCAACAATCAAGTCCCCCCCAGGCGGCATGGCAGCTAGAAGTATACGCAACATGGGTATCAGTCCTAACATCCCACCCAATGTCCGCCGCCACCCATCCCCTAGTAGGCCTAGACACGGACCAAGACAGAAGAAAGAGGAAAAACAAAAGTGAAAAGAAAAAATAAGGCACCATAGAAACTGAAACTAGAAACTAAAATTCTAACCTCCCACCCTACACGCATGCAGAGGCTACGGCCTGCCCCCCCCCCCCCCCAGCAGTGTGTCTGTCGCCCAATAAACCCGAAATATAGCAAGAAGAAAGGAAGGAAAAGAAAAAAAAAAGAGTACTATAATATCCAAAATATAGAGAGTGAGAAAAGAGCATCCTAATCTTCAACTCTCATAAAAGTCGGGAGGAGGTCAGTTCCACATACTCCCGGTCACCACCGGCCCCGTAAGCATCGTCCACCCCAATTGTCATCAGCACGACGGAAGTAGCAAGCAGAACTGCAGATGGGGAGAGTCATTTCTAAATGTGCGAACAAATCAGACAGAAAGCAGTCCCAACCTAGTCCCCGCCCGTCAATGCGTCCATTACACTAAAGAAATCACCTAGCCCTGGCCCGATCTTGGATGTCCCCACGTACCCACCCCCCGTGAGAAGCCACTACCTTCGGAGAGAAAAAAAAAGCCCGCCCCAGTGAGAACAAAGAGGCAAAATGGCCGCACTCGGTAACGAAGAAATGTCCAAGGACAAAATGGACGTCGCCGGTCCCAAACAGAGCCAACACATAGAAGGAGCTGCAGTTTCAAAGCAATAACACTTTGCAGTGTAGAAGGTATCGATGTCTCCATTGAATAGGCACAGTCTAACAGGATAGTCAGGTGTTGCAGCAGCAGCCCCATGGACTCCGTGGGCGAGGTTGTGTGCTGCACCGGGGAGAGAGACATTGTAGCAGCGCTAGGGCGGCCAGACCGCAGCTCACACTCTGTATCATCGCGAAGTAGCTGTTCAGTCACACACTCCCGTGGCAACAATGTTTCACAGACAGGGATCAGCGGAGGCTGATCGACATAGCGAGGAGAGAGAACTGGTAAAGTATAGCCCGATCCAATCACAAATCCGTCCAGCTTCTCCCCCAACAGTCTCGAGCTTGCACGCCACTCGTCCTTCAGTTGAGTAAGAGCAAGAAGAACAAAGGCGCGGGTAAATGTCGGTTGATCATCCATTACCTCCGTGTTACGAGGCGCAGTAGACAGGACCGCTTCCCAATCGGGTACGAGCTGGGTACACCGGGCAGGAGCCGAGGCGCCGTCCGCCATTACTGTTGGGGAGCCAGCCGTCTTGATCCTGCCTTCAGGGACAACAAAGGATTACAGGCGAGGTCAGCGCTATGGTGCGACAAACCACCCCTTTGGGACAGGACAAGTCCGCAATCGTGGACGGCATGTAGCGAGGAGTCCCTCTCCGCTCGGCCCAGGCAGAGGCGATCCAAGGAAAGAGCCCCGGCAGCCGGAGCACCTCCGACACTGGAGGAAACAAAGCGCGGCTCACCTTCAGCGTCCCGCAGATGGAAGCGGTAAATTAGACTCCCAGCTGGCCAGCATTACCCTCCACACAAGCGCCCGGTGTAAACGACCACAGATCCAATCGACCAACACAGGATGTCAGCGCCGCTCCAGAATGATCGGCCCCCGCAGCTGCAGCAATCACAGGCGGCGCGCTGTATCGCAGGCCCCGGGTCCAGGGCTAGGGTAGGCGTCGGCGTGCATCTCGACGAAACCTCAGGTTAGCAGACAGGTAGGGAAACCGGAGGAACACCAATAGAATCAGAAAACTTTTCCAAACATCCCGCTGGTACGCAATAGCAGGATAGTGGACAGGATAGCTGTGCGGGAAACAAAGGCTCAGGGAGCCGGGAGACTACACGTCCGTCTCCGCGGCCATCTTGGCTCCTCCAAACCGACTGGGCCCTTTCATGGCAGCCAGGGTACCCACGACCTGCGGAGTCCCTCAGGGCTCCTCTATTTCCCCCCTTCTATTCAACTTATACCTCCGGCCACTGATTCATTCGCTCAAGAGGTGGGACATCACAGTGTTCAACTATGCTGATGATTTGCAAATCATCTTCCCTCTTGACTCCCCCGATGCAGCTAAACATTTTCAAGCAGTTATGACCCACATACAGTTGTGGATGAACCACAACTAATTAAAATTAAATCCAGTGAAAACGGAGCTTATCCTTCCTGGTAATAGCCCGGCATACTGGGGTCCCCAGTTCTGGCCCAAGGAGTTGGGTTCCCCCCCTGCCCCGGTAAGCTCGGTGAAGAGCTTGAGGGTGGTTATTGATGTGGAACTCTCTCTCAAGGCCCAAGTAGGGGCTGTGATCTCCTCCAGTATGTTCCAACTGCGTAAAATCCGCAAAATAGCCCATCTACTACCGCACGCGGCATTGGTCCAGGTCGTGATCTCCTTGGTATTATCCCGCCTTGACTTCTCGAACTCCCTATACCATGGACTCCCACAGTCACTGCTCCGCCGTCTCCAAATTGTACAAAATCAGGCTGCCAGACTTATTTATAAAACTCCAAAGTGGCAATCAGCGAAACCACTTTTATGCAAACTGCACTGGCTGCAAGTTGAGCAAAGGGCGGCCTTTAAGATCGGCAGCCTGACTTTCAAGGCTCTCCACTGCACTAGTCCTGATTTCCTCAAAACATTGATCACGCAGTACCGCCCGGTGCGCAACCTCCGTTCGGCTCTCCTTCACCTGCTGGTCGCCCCTACAGTAAAACTCAAAAAGTTTGGCGGCCACAGGTTTGCCCACCTGGCCCCTAAATTATGGAATCCTTTCCCCTTGTCAGTTAAGTCCAGCTCCTCCCTACTGAATTTTAAGAAACTTTTGAAAACCTGGCTTTTCACCCAAACTGGTTAGTCGGCCCCCTGCAATCTCTGCACTCTTTCTTTTAGCGCCAGGAAGCTTATGGTGTCAGCGCGCTTTATAAATCTCGGTTAAGATAAGATAAGATAAGGAGGGTACTTCATGAAAAAGATTGGGAACAGCACGTGAGTTCCTGAAGAAAGTCTTCCGCAGCTCACGGTTCAAGAATATACCATTTTTCATATTACACAGGGCATAAGTAACCCCCGCACAGCTTCATCGCTACTTCCTAAAGACCTCATTTGAATGCCCCCACTCCTGCGCCCCAGATGCGACACTCATGCATATGTTATTGTCATGCCCAACCCGTCAGGACTACTGGCACAGGCACACCATCCATACCACGTTACAAGAAGGCACAGTACTCCCAGACATACGCAGCATGGGACTCGTTTTGCAGCTCTGGGAAGTACAATTCTTGTAGAACTATTTTTTTAGATGTAAGTGCACATGTGCAAGGGAAAAATGCAGTTGCTCACAGCGAAGGCATCCAATGGCTGAAATTTGCCGGCCCACTGATCTATGCCTTGTGCTGCGGTGGGAGCATTCTTTAATTGATGTCTGAACAGACCAATGGTGAAAGAGTATTGATTGATTGCTGTATATATGTGCATACGTTTGTATGGTGTTTTTGAAGAACATGAGGTTGGCAAGACCTTAAGAGAAACAGACATAGGCAATATTGAAAGGCAGAGATGAGCCTTTGCAGAGCTAAAGGACACATTGTGATTGACTGGCAGGAGGATAAGGGCCTGGTTTTTGATGCTGGCTGCATGATGACCGATCCTGCCTTCGGAGTGGACCTAACAAGCCGGAGGGACATGTTTTGCTACAAACCATGCTGTGGGTATAAAAGTAACTGATGTGGTGTACTTCACAACCTGCTCGACTGTAATTAATCCCTCTACAACTAGATCCCGACAGCTGAGCTTTATCTGTGTGCCCTGGATGGTTTTTATTGCCATCAAAGTGTTAATATGAAGTGTTGCACGGATGGCAAAGCGCTTGCAGTTGAGAGTTCGAGGCACTCATAGTTCTACAACATACAAAGTGCTTGTGGTTCAGTAGAGTTTGCGGTGCTCCCAGGTCTGAGCGCCTGAGGTACTCTCGGGTCTGTTGACATGAAGTGCGTGTGGGTAAGATTTCGAGTAGTCTCAATACTTCGACACACTCAATGTGTGCAACTGAAACACTGCTTCCACAGCACACACTGCTCAGATCACACACAGAAGTCACATGGCAAATACAAATCAACAAAACAAAAAGAGTCGCCCAGAGGGCCTGGCAACCAGTAGGAAGGGTGAGTCATGCTCTGGTGACAGTCAGATCCGTGCGAGTCAAGAGGCGGCTCCTGACTGCCAGGGACACCGCTGGGGAAAAGAGGAACAGAAACCACGCCTTAACCAACAAGCACTGTCTGTGCTCAGCACATCCGCACTGCACCACACTGGGCCAGCACTGAGCCCCGTGCCCCGCGAGCCCAGAAGCGACCCGAGATAGCCTCATAATGATCATTACTGTCCTTATATAGCACACTCTACCATATGTCTGGTCTGTAGGTGCTAATTATAGGGGTACATGATTACCCAGTCCAATGGTACTCATTTTATCAGCCTCGCAACGATGAATGGCTGAGTGGGCCCACCAGGATCCGAACCGCTTAGCTACAAGTCACACAGAGCTCTACAAAGGATGCACGAGCTCTCGAACTCGCCGAGTTAGCAGAAAGCAGAGAGTAGAGGGGAAGTGTGGGAGGCAGCACTCAGACACAGCCAATCCTCCATTATTTAACAGATAGAAATAAGAAACAGACAATTCACAGCGCCTAGAGATGTATTCAGGGTAAGAGTGCGCTTTATACGTGCATTAAGTCAGTCAGTGACCTGTGCTGCTCTACATCAGTGGTGCAGAAGGTTCACTTTGCCCTGGTCGCCGCCCTCCCCGCCAGGACTGATATAGATGGATTGTCAGCATGAAAATCCTCCTCTACTCCTCCTCACAGAGGACCCCATTTATGCTGGAGCAGTAACAGGGGCTCCACCCAAGATGGCGGATCCACGGCTATCGCCAGCAGCCTCGACCCCCCAGGGCGGCCGCCCGGCATGGAGCGAAATCTGGGCAGTGACTGTAAAAAACAAGCAGTTGCAATGCGTAATTGGTCTTGCATTTGTGAGAGTTAGAAGTATTGGCATTGTAAATGACAATGGCCCATTTGTATCAAGCCTTTTTCCCGTTTGCAAACAGTCCGTTTGCGAATTGGAAAAAGCCTTTTGAGATGTATCATCCCAAAAGGCAATTGCAGAATTTGCGATTCTCTATTTTGCGAATGCAATTAAGGAATTGCAAATTGCGATTCCTTAAACGCAATTCTGGAAGCATCAGAAATTTGCTATTTGGCCTTAAGGAATTTCATATTACCACCAACTTTAAGTTGGTGGTAATTAGCAATTTTCTTTAAAAAACGCACTTTTTTGATTTTTTAAAAGTGCCATATGTTGCACATACATGCCCTGGGGCCTGTATGTGCGCAAAATATGCACACATGCGTATTTCAGGGGTGCAACAGGGTGTCCTTTTGGCACCCTTGCAATCCTGAAATTGCATTCTCAATTTGAGATTCTCTAATTGGTAATCGCAAATTGAGAATGTCTTCCCATTCATTCCTACCGGCCTCCTAGCACATAGGAATGAATGGGAAGGTATTCCTTATTTGCCAATCTCAATTTGCGATTTGCATATAAGGAATATGTAGGATTCACAAAATTTTTAGCAAATCCTACATACATTGCATTTTGCAATTTTCTAATTACGATTCGCTAAAAATCGCAATGTGAGAATCGCAAAACTCTTTTTTGATACATATGGCCCAATGTCTTTTACCTACCAACGCAAAAGAGGAAAGCAAATAGAAACAGAATGTTCGAGAAAGGAGAAACATGACACAGGATGGAACAAATCTGTGGAAGGGGGACAACTGGAGTGAAGAGAAAATAAATGGGAAATTGGAAACGGCACAATAAAGATAGAATGATCAAAAAGGGAAGTAAAGAAAGCAAAAATTAACAAAGATTGACAAATTAAAGAAATCAGGAAATGAAAAACAAACAGAAAACCAGCAGAAGAAAATAAATGAAAGCAGAGCAAACAGAAAAAAGCAAGATGGATTACATGGAGTAGAAAGGCTAGGGTTGCCAATCCGTGTTTCGAATGGCCATGAAATCCCCCCCCACAGACCAACAAAACATTTCTGTAGGGGAAGCAGCCAATGCACAAAATCAGCATGATAGAAAATCGATTGAAACTTAAAGGCTTATAATGTATCCAGTTCCCCCTCTCTTTGGTCTTTCACTGCAGGACACTGCACTGTGTGCAGCGAGTCAATGTACACTGAAAGGAGCTATGAAAAGCGCTAGCTGCGAAACGACTTGATTATAAGCACTACAACATTTAAGGCAGTATAACAGCCTCTTAAAACCCAACAGAGAATACAGGAAAATGCTTAAACACTCAGGGTCACAGTGCTCCTAACAAGCCTCTAGGCGATGTGCTGAGTGGACGCTGCCCAACTTATTTCTGAGGGTGGGGGGGCCGGACAGGGGTTATGTCGGAGACCATAGGCCGCCACAGCTTTTGGTGGGACTGACCACAGGCTCACTTCATTGGGGGTGGGACTGACCAAGGGCTCGCTTCATTGAGGGGTGGGACTGACCCAGGGCTCGCTTCATTGAGGGGTGGGACTGACCCAGGGCTCGCTTCATTGGGGGTGGGACTGACCAAGGGCTCGCTTCATTGGGGGTGGGACTGACCCAGGGCTCGCTTCATTGAGGGGTGGGACTGACCCAGGGCTCGCTTCATTGGGGGTGGGACTGACCCAGGGCTCGCTTCATTGGGGGTGGGACTGACCAAGGGCTCGCTTCATTGGGGGTGGGACTGACCCAGGGCTCGCTTCATTGGGGGGTGGGACTGACCCAGGGCTCGCTTCATTGGGGGGTGGGACTGACCCAGGGCTCGCTTCATTGGGGGTGGGACTGACCCAGGGCTCGCTTC
Source organism: Lissotriton vulgaris (assembly GCF_964263255.1). Lineage (NCBI taxonomy): Eukaryota > Metazoa > Chordata > Amphibia > Caudata > Salamandridae > Lissotriton > Lissotriton vulgaris. Next base: position 2,047,943,448 of record NC_141691.1, read on the forward strand.
ATTGAGGGGTGGGACAGACCCAGGCTCGCTTCATTGGGGGTGGGACTGACCAAGGGCTCGCTTCATTGGGGGTGGGACTGACCCAGGGCTCGCTTCATTGGGGGTGGGACTGACCAAGGGCTCGCTTCATTGAGGGGTGGGACTGACCCAGGGCTCGCTTCATTGGGGGTGGGACTGACCAAGGGCTCGCTTCATTGAGGGGTGGGACTGACCCAGGGCTCGCTTCATTGAGGGGTGGGACTGACCAAGGGCTCGCTTCATTGAGGGGTGGGACTGACCCAGGGCTCGCTTCATTGAGGAGTGGGACAGACCCAGGGCTCGCTTCATTGAGGGGTGGGACAGACCCAGGCTCGCTTCGTTGAGGCAGTGATGCTGCAGGTGGAACCGACCCACACATCTGCGACCTCTGCTGGGACTCCCTGTGCGATTCAAGCGGGACGGATGGGGCTGGGGAAATTCCATGGAGGACCGACAGCTACATAGCCTGCAGAAGCGTGTAATGTAGGGACGACCAAGAGAAACAGTGCAACGCCCACACAATAGGAGGGAGGAGGAGCCATCACACTCTGTAGCTGCGTGATCACCAAACAAACTATTCTCTGAGTAAATTCGCCACGTAGGGAGCTAAGCACACAAAGGTGGGGCATTTAAACATATGCACCAATAACAAGCAGGCATTTTTAAAAGTCACACCTAGCAACCAATGGCAATTGGTGGGTGTGCCAAATACCGATAGAAGAGATACAGCAGGTCGATCGAGGTTCGACCTAATCAGGACAAAGGGGCAAAATTCAAGACACAAATTATGGGTCAATAAGGTCAGTTTTACAGACACATCTGAGTAGGGCAAGCAGTAATATACCTACATAAGCAACTGACACAAGTAGAAGAAAAAGATTTTTTTTTCTTTGGTATGTTAAATAATACAAAGCATTATTGAGCAAATGTTCATACGAAATGAGACTTATTAAAAGACTGAAAAAGTACCAAACGTTCACAGTAAGCAACATCTGAGAGCCAACATAAAGGACATTTGTGACAAGACTCTGCCCCTTTATCATGAATGCAGGCCCCTGAAGCAGTGCTCTGTAGGTGAACGGTGGCCAGCTTCCAGCTCACAGGCAGCGGTACTATTACTGCCAGATACAACAAAGAGGCAGAGAAGCATCGAGGAAGTGGTGAGAGCTTCTCTGTGGTTGTTTCGGATTGAACTAGCGGGTGTTTCAGCCAGCCTCCTCTCAGCTGTTTGTTGTACCCCTTCCTCCATCAGCCAACACCTCGATCGGGTGGTAGCTTCATGGTTTTGAACTAGTAACAATGGCATACTGCAGCATGATAAAACAAAAATAACCACTGGCAAAGCCACTAGCTTTGAAGCTCCCGCTTAAGTGTTGTCAAAAGCAGTAAATGACCCCTGCAGTTTAACACAATGAAAACCGGATTCCTATCTTGCCAGTGATCCAAGGCTTGTCAGGTGTTCATTTGGGTTGCATCATAAGATGCCCAGAGAGTACATCGAGTGTCTGAAGGCCCCAAGGCTTTGAAACTACCTCTGGTATTTCTCAGAGACCTTTCTGGCATCTTTGTGCGTATCATCAGCTTCTTTGTACCAAAGTGTAAGCCAGAACCGCTTCACCTTCGGTTAATACAGCAACACTGCTAAGTTTGCCTTCCGTAGCTGAGTCCGTTTTTGTTGGCATTATGACTCTGAGCACTTTATCTCTGCCAACCGGAGGTAAACTGTGTGTGCTTTTTCCTTTACACATTGTTAAATTGGCATCCACCTTATTGACACAATTAATTTACTTATAAATCTCTAGTGCAGTGGCACGACAGGTACCCAGGGCGTGTAAATTAAATACTACAAGTGGCTGCAGCACTCAATAAGTTACACACTGAAAAACATGTCTCAGAGTGACCTATTTTTGCAATGAACCTTTTGCCATGCTAAACCTTCCTTTCTGAGACTTATAAATCAACGTAGATGCTAAAGGATCCTAGTCAGGAGTGGGGACCTAAATGTTGGAATGTGGAATGTGGGTGGTTAGCGGGTTGTTCCCAGTGCAGCAATTGCTGCCCGCCACGGAGGCCTGACAAGTGAATAAAGACGTTGGCTAACATCTGCTGACACATTTGAGCGATTCAATTCGATTGACCCCCACATAGGATATCTGGGGTGTCACATTTTACTCTCATGAGGGGATGGGTTGCTGGCACTGACTTGAACAGGAGAAGGATGGATTGGAAAATGGTGAACAGTGATGTTTTGGGAAAAGTTTTGGATGTGAAGAAAGTATTGTCTGGAAGTGTGAGTGAGCAAAGTGTGAACAGAAGTGTGAGAGTGTAGATAGGAGATCGGGTCAGAATTAAGTAACCGGTTAGTGTGAGAAAAGGGTGGTCAATATTTTCCTTGCCTAAAAAGGTCCTTTAGATATGGTACCATACGTCGTGGTTGAAGGAGGAAAAGTGTGAAATAAGAGCATGATTTCTGTAATTCCTGGTGGGAAAACATCTGTGTTGCATAACTAATAGTGCAAAAGTAAGGGTAATGATGGTTGGGGTGTGATCACAGATGAAGTAATTCAAGATGAAGGTGTAGTTACAGATGGTGTTATTAGTGACAAGACCATAAACAAAGATGTATCACCTGTACAGTACAAAGAATATGTCATGGGTTAACTTGATTATGTCATAGGTTATCCTCCAGCCCCAGTGCGGGGGCGTGGCCAAGCGTGCCACGATGGCGGCTGTGTCTCGCTGAGGCTCCGCGATAGGGCCTGCACAATTCCCGGTTCCTGAGCACGCCTAGAGCCCTACACACAAAATTCCGTACTCTGAACTCACCTGGTACCAGCGGCAGCCTTCACGTACTGGGAGATCGCTGTCCTGCCAACGAACAGCCAGACTGCATCAGACGCTGGCGCTGAGCCGTGCAATGGCGCCCACGCTTCCTCACTAGCGCGTCTGCGAGAGACGGGCGACGGCTGAACGCTTGGCGCCCAACAACAATCGGCACTGGCGGAGTGAGTGGAACCGGCGAGGCCGTTCATCGGGGCGCGCTCCCACTGCGGCCCACACTTCACGGCAAAAGGCGACATTGGACGGGCGCGGGCCCGCCATTTTGACCGAAGCGGACCGTCACCCTCGAGGAAGCCATCTGGCTCCGGTGACCCACATTGCAGCGGCCCAGGGCGGGGGTCCCGGCCTCCCCGTCCCACCGGCGCCTGAGGGCTGGGGTCTGCCTATGTACACCAGCCCGAGTGTGCCCCCCTGGAGGAGCCCTATTGATCGGCCTGACCCCAAGATGGCGCCCGCAGAACATCGGGAGTGACAGACGGATACTGCGGACCCCGGGGAGTGCCCACCAGTGCGACAAACGGAGGTGAGCAGCGTCCTCCCACCCCTCCCTGGAGTGTCCCTTCGGTTGGGTGCCACAGCAGATCATCGCTGATGCGATACCAGACTGATAGGGGGAAAGGAATTGCCTGACTCTAACGTGGAGGCGCAATCACCTAACCTGTCCCGACACTGGACTGGGTCCAATTCAATCTTAGGGGCACAAGACCCGGGCCCCCGGCACTGCCTTCGATTTCCACACTGTTTGCCTCCCTGTTTGATGCCCGGCACTTTGGCTGAGCGGCCGTACCTCGACCAGTGCGCCGACCTCCTACGCTTCTGTCTGGGTGCCCACAGGACTGACCGATAAGAGCTGACTCGCCCTGCGATCTACTTGTCCACAAAGGAGCCCGCTCACCAACGCCCTCCCTGCTAAGCTCAGCACCTCGAAGCGGCTCCGTGATCTTCACCATGTGGAAACCGAGGACGACGCAGCAGACCTCAGTGCCAGAGATTGCCCGGAGAATATGCCAAACATGCGGGCATGGACACACACTAATGCATCACCGGCCGACCCAACAGTTTCGGCCAAACTAGACCAAGTGCTAGCAGCCATCAAACTCTCCAGGCTGTCCATGGATGAGCAGTTGGGCACCCTGGGGACCGATATCAGTCTAATCCGCGACGACCATCGTAAGCTAGCTGACAAAGTGAAAGACGGGGAGAAGACACTCGCCGACCTACAACCTGTAGTCAAGACACACCAAAAAATGCTGCAGGAGGTCCTTCACCACCTAACTATCATGGAAGAACGTGCGGACGATTTGGAAGGGTGGTCGCAACACTGTAACATCCGCGTACTGGGTCTGCCGGAGGGAATTTAAGGCTCGGACCCCCTGGAATATCTGGAGAAGTGGGTGAAATCGTTTACCCCAACCACGGATCGGACTGTATTTTTCTCCCTTAAGCGTGCCTACAGCGTCCCAGCCCGCAAACCGCCGCCGGGGTCCGCCCCAAGACCGATGCTAGCAAAGCTTCTGCACTTCTGCGACAGAGACGCAGTGCTGCGGGCGGCCCGACTGGCTAGCCCCTTGCACGTAGACAACAAGCAAATAATGATTTTTCCAGACTACGCACATGCAGTACAACAACAAAGGTCCTCCTTCCTGGATGTGAAAAGACGGCTGCGAGCTAACAATATCCAATACTCCTTGCTCTACCCGACTCGCCTCAAGGTTCTACACAAGGGCTCCGCCATCTTCTTTGCCACCACAGACGAAGCACATGATTGGGCTGATCAGCACTGCCCACTGCAATCCAGAGCAGAGACCATTCACAACCCTAGTCCCAAACAGCCGCGCTCCAGAAGACGCGGCCCGAAGCACCCTCGCGGCGTGGCCACTAGAGTGACCCGGTCCCTCTCCCAGGATTCTCCAGACTTGACTCAGATTGTGAAGGAACGCCGGGAAGCACTGCAGACAGGGATTGACCTACAGACATCCCCCCCCTCGCAAGAAATAGATCGACCCCCACACATATTTACATCAGAGGGAGAGAAAGCGACAGCGCTGGAACATTGTCTGGCGGGGCCTAAGTCACACCCCCCGTGTTACCCCACAGACGGCTGATGCTATCCTGGATGGACAAATGAACGCCTCCTCGGCATGAAGGGATCTCACGGACATCATCAAGGGCACCGACACGAACTGGACTCCCTTGCACTGCTATGTAACACTGTCATATCATAATGGCTCTAGCGCAACATACACAGATCCTACAAAGGCCCGATCAGCGCGCTGCCTCACGCACACACACTGCCACCCCGCAGTATTTTGTCATACCTTTCCCCTCGTGGGATTTAGTTTGGACGTACCGTTTCCAACGAAGGGTCCTCGGCATTGGGACTGTTTCCCGACCCCAGTTATATAAGTTAACGCCCGGTTCAGTTACGTTCCACTCCCCTAATGGCATGGTATAGGTCAGGGTACTTGTCACACATTAGATAGCAACATTACGGGTCAGGTGGGTGTCTCCCCAAGATAGTGGGTTCCTGGCTCAGCGGTCCCGACAGATATATATCTACCTTGCGCACCTTGATACTCCTACATGACGATGGCAGCACAACACATGGACATTAGTCTCCTCGCGCTTAATATCAGGGGCCTTCACACACCGGGAAGCGCTATGCTGTGTATTCATACATTAAACGTCATAATGCCAGGATCGCATTCCTCCAGGAGTCTCACCTCACTGGCACTGAAGCGGGCAAGCTACAAACTAAATGGCGAGGCACAATCTGTGCCACAACTTATTCGGCATATGCACGCAGTGCCCTGATCTGGGTTAGACCGGGGACTCCATTTCAGGAGCTTAGATGGGTGGTAGACAAGGATGGCAGATACGCCTTGCTAGAAGGGATCCTAGATGGCCAAGCAGTTCTCTTAGGTAGCAGTTACGCCCCCAACATAGAGCAGGACAAACTCTGGGACCGTCTCACAGGGATCCTAGCACAATTCACTGCCATCCCTTGGATTTTATGTGGAGATTACAACTGTACACTGGACCTTACCCAAGACCAATCCCACCCCCCTCCCATACACTGCCTCGCCCACAAGCAAGCTGAGAGATTTCAGGCCTGGGTCACACAATGGGCACTCACAGATGCATGGCGACGGAACCACCCACAAACCCGATTATATTCATTTCACTCCATCCCACATAACCTGCGGGTACGTCTGGACAGATTCCTCTGTTCCGCGGCGATCCTCCCACAAATTCTACGCACAGACTATATGGGTAGGATCGTATCAGACTATGATGCTCATATACTGCGGTTAGGCTGGAGACCCCCGCACCCCACAGTTCCGACCTGACGCCTACCCCGATCAGGTCTTCATCGGCACTAGTGGAATGGGACACTTTAAAGTAGTGGCCAGAGGAGAGTGTATCAAACAAATAACAGGGTTCAGGCGAACATTAGAGCAGGCACTTACTAAGGCTGAACAACACCTTGCCAGGGCCACTAAACGAGACGACTTATCCGAGGAATGGGTAGCGCTCATGGCCAAGGCCAAAACAGACTATCAGGCGGCCTGTGCTGATCTCCGCCGGTACAATTTCAGAGCTTATGTCACCCGGATGCACAAAGAGAGAGATAAAACAGGCACCCTACTAGCATGGCTGGCCAAGCAGGACACAGACTTGCAACCTATAACTGAAATCATTGACCCTAAGGGCACAGTGGTGCGATCCCAGGATGAGAACTTACTGGTGTTCCAACAATATTATGAGGAAGTATATAGCAATCCGACCCCAACCACACAAGTCATAATTAATCGTTTCCTGGATCCCCTAACGCTTCCCACAGTCACAAAGACAGATGCGTTGGCACTAGACCAGACGATAACATCCACCGACATCACCCAGGCATTACATGCCCTAGCTCGTAATAAGGCACCGGGATTAGACGGGCTCCAGTTAGAATATTACACCACTTCTTCCCCCCTGTTGGTCCCCCGATTAGTACAGATGTTTGCGGCTGCACTGGAACAAGGGGAACTGCCAAAATCCCTTCGGGAATCTGTAATTGTTACCTTCCTGAAACCGCACGAGACCCGCAAATTATGTCATCTTATCGTCCCATCACACTTCTCTCCACCGACTGTAAAATCCTCGGGAAGGTTTTGGCGGACAGATACACACAAATCATACACCCCCTGATCCATCCGGATCAATGCGGATTTGTTCCTGGTAGAAACAAGTCCCAGAACATACGTCGCATTTTTCATGTTCAGGATCAGGAGCGTGACAAATACCCCCGATCTGCCTGCCTCATCCTAGACCTTGAGAAGGCATTCGATACCCTTACCTGGCAATATTTATTCTCCGTCCTACAACGGACAAAGGTTGGCCACATCCTCTTAGCGTATACCTGACTTCTCTACACCAAACTCACCTCCCGTGTCCGAATAGGGAGACGCATTTCCACAGAATTTGCAGTACAGAAGGGCACAAGGCAAGGCTGTCCCCTCTCACCCCTCTTTTTCACCCTCGCGGTCGAGCCACTAGCCATATGACTACGACAGGAGGAGCGTCTCCATGTATGCCGACGATCTTTTAATATACATAGGGACATTACAGAAGACCTGATACCTATTTGGGCGACACTCACAGAATTTACGGAAGCCTCTGGGCTTAAGGTAAACTGGGACAAATCCACGGTATACCCTTTCCATCCGAATCTGCCCCCTCGAGACATATGGATAGGCACTCAGAAGATATCCTGGAGTGCGGACGCTCCCCGATACCTTGCGATCCGCCTTTACCACTCCCCGGTTGACATCTTTGAGGGCAACCACGGTAAGGCACTTGCTGGCATCAGATCGGCAATCGGATTCTGGAGCAGACTCCTGTTGGCCCCGATTGGTCGAGTGGCTTTGGCTAAAATGATAATGCTCCCCTGGTTGTTGTACCACTTCACGAACTTACCCGTGATTCCACCCAGGACCTTCTTCCGTGACCTAAACTCCCTTCTTAGCACACTAATCTGGGGGTAGGGCAGGCATAGAATAGCACTGAAGAAACTGCAATTGCCTACAACCCAGGGAGGACTAGGCGCCCCCTTTTCTAGCGGCTCAACTGCAATGGTTATCTTACTGGACAGCAGGCAGACACACCACTGAGACACACACCACTACAGGTCATATCTCTACCCCAGAACTCACACGCCTTCTCCTACCAGGTACCAAGCCACAGCGCACCTCTGCCCTACAAGTAACAGTGGCACGCCAATGTATGCTACGAGCGCATCGCATGTCACCGGGGACATCCCCATACTCCCCAATGCTCCCACTTGTCGGCTGGCCTAGACACGAAACCTACTATACAGCTAACATGCTAACAACATGGACTGAATGCAGAATTACCGATATGGAGTCCCTATCCGAAGATGGACAGATCAAATCATTCCAACGTCTTATGGACGAGTATGGTCTACCCCCGGGCCAGTTCTTACAGTATCGCCAACTCCTCAAGTGCTTTCACCCACATCATAATCTTCTAGCTGGAGAACCAACCACACATCCGGTCATAAATACCATCTTGCACATGGGAGTAGGGCAACACTTAGTTACGTGGCTTTATAAAGCACTCCGAGACCTCGCGAACACATCCATAACATCCCTACGTACCACCTGGGAGGATGAAATTGGGTGTCCACTGCACGAGAAGGAATGGGTTAGAGCCCTTGAATTCCAAAAAAAGGTGTCCAGAAATGCCCGCTTTAAAAACATACAATTTTATATACTCCATAGAGCATATCTAACACCGGCGAGCCTACAAAAATTCCACCCTGACACACAGTTCCTATGCCCCAGATGCCACTCCCCGGAAGCAGACTTTCAGCATATGTTCTGGAGTTGCCCTACAATTCGGTCCTATTGGCAAAGTGACCTCACGGGGCTCACACTCTTTAACACCTGGGAGGCTAGTGAGCTAGGCATCTTCAGAGTGCAGAAACATCTTAAAGTGCACATACGCTTCGCTGGCTGTTTTATTAGCTAAAAGGAAGATAGCCATGCATTGGCGATCCAACGCGAGCCCCCCGCTTGCGGCTTGGGTGGGAGCTGTACACAAATGGGCGGCCGCAGAGGAGGAGGTACTGCACGAAGAAGAGGTCAAGGGGATACGCAAACACCCCATCTCCATGGAGTGGGCCCTCCTACTGCACCGCTTCAAGCAATCATCAGACGGCAAAGAGTCGGATACCGGCACACCCAGGCCAACGGCCCCCCACCCATCAACGCAAGTCACCACTGCAAACACTTGACTCTCACCACTGGCGCATTCGTAATGCTGCCAGCAGCACCCCGTACCTTATCACGCTAAGCAATCTGGCTCTGGTACCGCTTCCACGGTACCCGTACCCGCGGAGCAACAGTACACCGCTGTGATGCTTGGTTAGACTCACAACACCCAGACCTGCACCCGACACCTATGCCTAGTAACTCCATGCACCTGTCCCTAGTTCTTACACCCCTGGTCTATACGGCATTCCCACTGTCCCCAATACCACCGTTGACAAGAGACCTATTTATCAGCTTCACATATTACTAATGGTATAATTGACTATAACAGACGAAGTATGTCACATGAATGTATGTCTTGCATTATGTACTGTCATGGTAAAACTATGAAATGCCAATAAAAATATGTTTAAAAAAAAAATCCTCCAGCCCCAGTGGATGTGGTGTTTGATATAGTGCTCAATCAATCAATCAATCAATCACCACATTTGTAGAGCACACTACTTACCCGATAGGGTCTCAAGGCGCTGGGGGATGCTGCTACTGCTCAAAAAGCCAGATCTTGAGGAGTCTTAAGAAGGTCAGCAAGTCTTGGGTCTGCCATGGTGGGTGGGGAGGGTGTTCCAGGTCTTGGCGGCGAGGTGGGAGAATGATCTGCCACAGGAGGTTTCTCTTCGGATTTGGGGGACCGTGGCGAGGTCGGGGGAGCGGAGCTGGCGGGTGGGGGTGTAGAAGCTGAGTTGTCTGTTGAGGTAGGCTGGTCCGGTGTTGTTGAGTACCTTGTGTGCGTGGGTGAGAAGCTTGAAGGTTATCCTCTTGTTGACGAGAGCCAGTGCAGGTCTCTCAGGTGGGGTGTGATGTGGCTGCGGCGAGAAATGTCGAGGATCATGTGTGCAGAGGCGTTTTGGATGCGTTGCAGCCGTCTTAGGAGTTTGGTCAAGGCTCCTGCGTAGAGGGCATTGAAGTACTGGGTTTTTCGGAACCCAGTGGTGCCAGGGAACACACCCAAAGACTTCGAGTTCTTCCTGTTTCAGACTACAGAAACACAGAGTCTTCCTGGTGAAGTCAAAGATCGTATTTATTGGCTGCAACCAGTAACAGGTATCCTAGAAGTACAACACGGTGTATATTCTCAGGAGACTGCTCAAACTTACAAAGCCAGCCTTCCCTTTTTATACAAAATAATATGCTTCAGGCAAACATTCCTTATTTTACAGTTGACCATTCACATATTTTCACTACAAAGAAAAAGCAGAGTCATGATGACAAGTCCATATTTCAGTTTGTCCAGCTCGCAATCAATTACCCGGCAAGGCCTAGTATTTTCATCAGATATCGACGGACCCCCAATAAAAACGGGCACCTCCTCCTCATAAAGCAAGTCATAAGGAAAGAAACAGGGACAGGTGTGTGTAAGATTAGGCATGGTTTGTGTGCGATGAAAGGTTTATGACATGTTGTGCCTTGATACTAATCTTACTCGGCCACTGGGAAAGGAACTGGCCGAACAGGTTTGGCTTCAGGCAGTGGAGTCAGCTTGCCCAGGTCACAGAGGAGTCAGCAAAGGTGTACGTGTCCTTCAGATCGGATTTGGCCTTAGTCATTTTGCCTATGTGAGGGCAATCACAAAATGGCTGCCATTCACAAATTTTGAACCCGAGGGTTCAGGACGAAAACTCTGATTTCAGGGTGATTTCGTCACCCGAACATGACGAAAATGCTTATGCATAGTATTCAAATCATTACCGGTCTGCTGATACCAAAATCGTCATGATACGACGATGTTTATAACATGGGTCCAAGATTTTCAGTACCACAGCATTTCCGTAGTTTAGTCTGCTACTGACGAGGGCCTAGGTGACCGTTCTTCTCATTTCGTTGGGGATCCACTTGTAGATCCTGCGGAGCATGTGGAGGGTGTTGAAGCAAGAGGAAGAGACTGCGTTGACCTACTTAGTCATGGAGAGTGTGGAGTCGAGGATGTTCCATTGTTGCGTGCGTGGTCGGTCGGTGTTGGGGCTGTTCCAAGTGCGGTCGGCCATGAGGAGTCATCCCAGGCCGAGAGTTTGGATCCGAAGATGAGGACCTCCGTCTTGTCCGAGTTCAGCTTCAGTCGGCTTTTCCTCATCCATTCAGCGATGGCCTTCATTCCTTCGTGGAGGTTGGTTCTGGCGGTGTGGGGGTCTTTGGTGAGGGAGAGGATCAGCTAGGTGTCGTCGGCATAGAAGATGATGTTGAGGTCGTGCAATCGGGCGACGTGGGCGAGTGGTGCCTTGTAGGTGTTGAAAAGCGTTGGGCTGAGGGATGAGCCTTGGGGTACGCTGCAGATGGTCTCGTTTGCTTCAGAGCGCAAGGGGGGAAGGCGGACTCTCTGTGTTCTGCCGGCGAGGAAGGATGTGGTCCAGTCCAAGGCCTTCTCTTGGATCCCGGTGTCGTGGAGGCGTGTTCCTAGTGTGCGGTGGCAGACCGTGTCAAAGACGGCTGACAGGTCCAGAAGGATGGGGGCCGCTGTTTCTCCGTTGTCTAGCAGGGTCCTGATGTCATCGGTGGCGGCGATGAGGACAGTTTTGGTGCTGTGGTTGCAGCAGGGCCTGGATTGGGAAGGGTCCAGGATGCTGTTCTCTTCGAGGTAGTGGGTCAGTTGTTTGTTGATGGTCTTCTCGATGACCTTCGCTGCGAATGGGAGCAGGGAGATGGGCCGGAAATTCTTGAGGTCCTTGGGGTCTGCCTTGGGTTTCTTGAGTAAGGCGTTGATCTCCGCGTGCTTCCAGCTTTCCGGGAAGGTTGCTGTCTCGAAGAAGATGTTAATGACTTTCCGGAGATGGGGTGCGATAACTGTGCTGGCTTTGTTGAAGATGGGGAGTGGGCATGGGTCTGACGGAGATCCGGAGTGGATGGTGTTCATGGTCTTGATGGTGTCATCGTTGGTGATGTTGGTCCAGGTGAGCAGGCGGTTGGTGTGGATGGTGGTCAAGGGGGCGGGGGTCTCGGTGGTTGTCGGGGCGGGCTTGGTGTTGAAGCTGGTGTGGATGTCTGCGATCTTGCGGTGGAAGAAGGTCGCTAGCGAGTCGCACAGGTTTTGCGAAGGTGGGACATTGTTGGTGTTGGAGCTGGGGTTGGAGAGTTCCCTCACGATGTTGAAGAGCTCTTTGCTGTTGTGTGCGTTGTTGTCTAGGCGTTCTTTGAAGGAGGCCCTTTTGACAGATCTGATGAGATGATGGTGTATGCTGGTGGAGCTCTTGTGGGCTGTGTTGCTGTCCGGTGTTCGTTCTCAGAGCCAGTTCTTCTCCAGTTTTCGGCAGGTTCGCTTGGAGGCCTTCAGTGAACCAGCTGGCTTTCTTGCTGGTGTGACTGTTGGATAGTCTCTTGAATGGGGCGAGGGTGTTGGCTCAGTCACTGATCCATTGTCCGAGGTTGCCGGCGGCGGTGTCAGGGTCGGTGAGGTAGGCGGGTGGGCTCCGGGCGAGGGAGGTGGTTAGCTGGTCTTTGGTGACTTTGCTCCAGCAGCGGTGAGGCATCTGTTGGGTGCGGTGGTGCATGGTGGGCTTCTTGAAGGTGAAGAGGATGCAGCGGTGGTCGTCCAGTGGAGTTCGGTGGTGTGGTTGAAGGAGTCATGGAGACTTGCAGAGAAGATGGGGTCGAGCGTGTGGCCGGCGGTGTGGGTGGGTGTTGTGACGAGTTGTCCGAGTCCGAGGTTTGCTAGGTTATCATCAGGGTGGTGGAGTTGGTGTCATCGTTGTTCTCGAGGAAGAAGTTCAGGTCATATGGTAATGCTAATTTTTACATTGACATGTTGCACTTATGTTTGCTTTTAATATATTGTAGTATGGATATTTAAGTTGCTATGTTATATTTTATGTATTTCTTTAATTCAATATGGTATTTTGTTTTTGCTGTTTCCGGTTTAATGCTTTCTTTTAATTAAAATGTTTATATTGTTTAAAGGGGGGATATGTGTGGGGACAAGGTATGTAATGACATAGGATTGGAATGTGGAATGGAGGGGGTGAGCGGAGCGTTCTCGGTGCCACAGTTGTTGCCCGGGATGGAGGCCTGACCAGTGAATAAAAACGTTGGCCTACCTCTGCTAACACACTCGTCTTCTTTTTGGTATTTAAAAGGTCGGACATGCACATTTAATTTTTTACATGTCTGGCAGTGAAAAATCTCCAAAGTAGTTTTTCACTCTGGCGAGGCTGTCCTCCCGTACACTAACACTAGTTCACCTTACTACATTTAATAAGGGCTTAATTCAGTTTGAAAGCAGCTAGAGAAATACTTTTTCCGGTCATTTATTTCTAAATGAATGGTTATGGTGGATATTAAAGCACTAATTTGGAAATGGTACTTTTAGAAAGTTGTCATTTCCCTTCCTAAAGTTTCTATGACCCTTCTGCGAGAGGCCTGTTGGTCTTGGGCTGGTGATGGCTCCTCCACCGGGCAATGTGTATTGGGGACAAACAGTGGACAAATGGGCCTGGGTGTAGAGGTGAGGGATTCTTTTTGACAGGCTCGCTGGGGAGAAGCCATGCCCTGTCCTGATTAAACCTCAAAGGAACTTGCCCCAGCACACACAAAGGAACCTGACATCAGGCCTGCCCCTGCCTTTTGTCCCACTAGCCAGACTGGCGCCAAACCCAGGGAGTGTAGAACTGAGCAGAAACAGTTTGGGAGTAGAAAGGAATTGCCCTCACCCACAGGTTGGAACTGGGCATAAAAGTGGAAACTTAGAACACACTTGGCCTTGAGAAGATTAAAAAAAATTACTGCCCTGTTGTCTAAAGAAGGAAGTTTGTTCTGCTTGCCTTGAACCCAGGACCCAAAACGTGACTCCAAAGGTTAGCCGGCTGATCTCCTGTTTACTCTACAGGAACTCAACAAGCTTCCAGAGGTCTTTCCTGCTTTCTAGCTGACCAACCTCAACTGGACCTGACCTGGTTCTCTCTGCTGGAGTAAGTCCTGACCCACAAGTGCTGTCACCAAGATCCTGGACCCAATGTTGGAGGTAGAGTTTACTTCTGCCTGCTTAACTAAAGGTTTACCGCATGTGACACAGGGACTCGCATCGCAGCATCGCACAGCTCCTGATTAGTAGCTTTAACGGATCCGTTACAGAGTCTTGCATTGCAGCACCACACAACTTCAGATTGGCGGCTTCACTGGATCAAATACAGAGCCTCGCATCACAGCACCACGCAGCCACGCACTAAGGACAGAAGGCACAATACCCAGTATACTGAACCTGGTCCTTAACCAGCCTGCACTTCATCACGGTCAGCCTGAATTTGTGACTTTGTGCCGGTTCATCAGAACCAGATACCTGCAGTTTCATTTTGGTGTCATTATTTCTTAAAATATCCTCTATGTTTCTAAATTGGTTTGGGGTTTCTCTTGTGTTGTGTTTTAACTTTATTACTATTTGAGTGCTGCATAAATACTTTAGACAGTGCCTCTTAGTTAAACCTGACTGCTTTTGTGCCAAGCTATCAGAGGGTTAAGCACAGGTTTATTATTGATATTTGTGGTTGACCCTGACAAGGACTGTTATTATTTCTTGAAGTGGTTTCTCAACCATTTCAACAAAATAACACAATTTCTTACACTGCTCATATAACAAAGAGGCTCAGCAGAAAGGTGTTAGACCTGGCACCATTGGCGTGGGTCTCCTTCCCATTTTTCGCTGTTGTCTCCTCTGTTTTTGATGGTATTAGATGTTCTGGGCACTGTGCCACTGCCATTCAGTGCCACAGCGCAAATGCTCCCTGTGTAAATATGACTGTGAATTGGTATATCCCTGATTGGCTTATTTGGTTTACTGGTTAGTCCCTAGTACTACGGCCTGTGTGTGCCCAGGGCTGGTAACCCAAATGCTGCTGGTGGGCCTGCAGCGCTGATTTGCGCCACCCACAGAAGCAGCTTGTAAAGTGATCCTCAGACCTGCCACTGCAGTGTCTGCGTGCAGGCCAGAACTGCCCACACTTCCCAGCCCCTGAACCTTCCCTTTGCATCATGTCAGTCACCCCTATGGTAGGTGCATTGTGTGTGTAAAGTAGGACATGGCTTGATATGTGTAGCATGTCCTGGTAGTGAATCACCCTCCATTTTGTTTTTCACTGCTGCTAGGCTACCTGTTCTCCATAGGCTAGAATTGGCAGGCTGGCTATTACATCTTATAGTTCTATCTGACTCAGGGAACATGGTAGAAGTCGAGTTTAGTATGCCTGAGCTCAGAATAATAAAATACATCTTTTAGCAAAGTTGGTTTTAATATTCTGTGTTTGAAAATACCACATTTAGAAAGTAGGTATTTTCTTGCCTAAGCCTTCCAGTGTGCTCTGCTGTTATGTGTATTGACTGTCTGGGTTTAGAGGGGCAAGGCAGGCTGAGTCAGACCTCGGTTGAAAAGAAAGATCTGCATTGAGTACTGGGGAGGGGTAGCTCCTGGACCTGAATAGGGCTGTGCATGGCAAGGTGAATGCTGGCTCCACCTCCTACTGTGCGTCTGATGGCAGGCCCCCTCTTTCTGAAAGGAAGGATGCAGTCTGGTAAACAAAGTGCTCCAGGCCTGAGCAGAACTGGTTCTGGCTGGGTTCAGTGACTAGAGACTTTTGAGGACAAAGACGTTTAGGGTATAAATATCTGTGCCCAAACCCCTGGTTTTGGTATTGGTATTGCTCCTGGATGTCACGAGGAACCTCTGTCCGTGTTACTGAAGGAATCTGCAGGAGAGGACTTGTGCTTGTGTGCTGTTTCTTGGATTGGCCTGCAGTAGTTCCCCTTGGACTTGGAAGTAGAGGGTAAAGGACTTTTGAGAGACTTTTTATTTTGCTAAGCAATCACCCAAGGGCTTGAAGAGAGCTAGCCTCCTGCTGGAGTCCCAGGCACATCTGACTCCCCCACCAACCTCCTGATTCCTCCCAGCGAGGATTTCTATCTGCAGGTGAGACCCCTGTGAGTTCCAGGGCCTTTAGTTCTACTACAGAGAAGAGAGTGCTGAAAATCATCGCTAACGCCTGTTTGCGAGCCACCGCAACTGAAGAGCGTAAAAAAAAAACACGCGCTGCAACCGCCAAGCAATCGCAAACCAAAGATCATCGCATCGCACGCTTGCGGGCCACAAAGTGCTCGCTAACCCCAGGGATCATCGCATTGCTCGTTTGCGGGCTTTTCGAAGGCTCGCTAACCCCGAATCATCGCATTGAGCGTGGACGCCGTGCGTCCGCCATTTTCCCCGCATCGCACCCGGATCGTCGCACACGCTACAGGATCAGCGCATCATCCTCCCTCACCGCAAGGATTCAACGCATTGCTGGCCTAGCGTGAAGAAGTCTGTCGCTTTGTCTCGCACGCAACCGCAGACCAGCGCATCATCCTCCCTAGCGTGGGGAAAATCATCGCTACAGCTCGTTTGCGACATTTTGCTTGTTTTGCTATGAAAATCCAGGAACTTTGTAAGTAAAAGTATCGCAGAGACCACTGCTTTGAACTGAACCTCTATTTGAACACTTTGAACTCTTTTTCCAGCTTTTCAAGAGTACCCCTATTTTTCATTATTGTGGCTTTTACCGTTATTGGTCTTGTGTTAAGTCTATATATAAAGATACTTATTTTTTATAACTACTTGTGTGGTGTCCCTTTGTAGTGTCCTTCACTGTGTTACAGTGTATGATCATAAATGCTTTACACACTGCCTCTGAGATAAGCCTAGCTGCTCGTGCTACGTTACCACAGGGTTGAGCAGGGGTTATCAAAGGGTGTAGCCCCCTTACTCTGACTTAGGAAGAAGGGTCCCTACTTGGACTGTGACCAGCCACTGCCAACTAGAGACCCCATTTCTAACATTGGTGGTCAGCGGTAAGGATCTGGACTTGCATTTGTGATCGCATACAGTAATTATAGTGTACACTACTAGTGAGGGCAGACCACAACGAAACCACAGACATTTTTTAGGTTTTTGATTCTATTTTTGATTGATATCGCTAGTTATTTCTACAATGGGCAAGCCCGGATCCAATGCCTCGGAGGATCTCTCCTGGGAAGAAGAGAGAATAGATACCTACAATGCCGAGCAGCTCAAGTATTTTTGCAAAAGATTCACTGTCCCTATCAAAGGGCTCACTAAGAGGGAGGAATTTTACAAAGCCCTGAAGGCCTGGCTAGAAGCCAGGGATGCCCCTAAGAATGTGGGAGAGCCTGGGGAGGAGGGAGAGAATACAGGAGAGCAGCAGGTGGAAGTAGTGGATTTGGTAAGTAGTAAAGCTCTTTCCAGGCTGGGCACTAGTGTGTCCTCAAGGGGCCTGTCTCCAGAAGAGATGGAGGACAGGGAGAGAGATAGGCTGCATAATATGGAGATAGCCAAGCTCAAGATGGAGGGTCAGAGGGACCTAGAGAACTAGAAGTTAGAGGTTGAGATAATGAAGATGAAATTTGAACATGAGAGTATTGAGGGAGTTGGAGATTAAGGCAAAGAGTGCAGAGATCTCACCCTCTGGTGGCAGCATACCTGTAGTGCATACTGAGAGTAGAGTGTAATTACCCAAATAAGTTATTAAGGGTTTCCACAAAAGTGAAGATATTGGACAGTGGTTTGCAGCATATGAATTAGCCATGGTGTCCCACCGGGTCCCTGAGAAGGATTGGGGAGCTGGGTTATGGGGGAGCTTTGTTAGTGCAGGGAGGGATACCTTTTTGGATCTGCCCCAGGAAAGCAGAATGGTTTATGCCCATATGAAGGAAGCTTTGATGACCCGCTATGTTTTTTTTTTAAATAATGTTTATTGCAAATTCTGGAACTTACATAGCCTGTTTGTGCCCCATCCCTGAGGCCGGCGGCATATGTATTTCAGTGCATTTTACACAGCCGTAATAGCCACCAACCCTGCGGGCAGGCAGCGCTATCAATCGAATTTACCATTACTTTCAACATAAGTTCCATGCATTAGAATCATTTCTACTTTCAGTCCTTTATGTTATATAGGTAACAATTCCCCCAACCAACATCCATCCAAACCAGTACCGTATACATTGTTAGGCGCTAATGACTGTCTGTACTATTTCTGTCTGCAAACGTATCCTATATGCAACCAGCTAGTTACGTTGTCGATCATGTCCTGTACTACCGGAGTCTTAATTCTTTACATCAACACTGATCAACGCACCAGTAAGTACTTCATGTTCTGCTCCACGTGAAGTGCTACACGCACAAGTCACCTCCCTCCGTCCTCAGCCAACCCGCAAATGGTTCCCAAATGTCAGGTGGACGGGATCTGCTGGGCATTAATTCCCAAAAAGTGGAAAACTGATCTCTGCAGTAAGTAACTGCTTTTATCCAACCAGCTGTCGTGGGGGGTGTAGGTTTCTTCCAGTGGATGGCCACTTGATGTTTCGCCAACAGTAGCAACATGGCCGTGAGCTTACAGTTCTCCCTTGGAATTTCCTTCACATATCCCAGCAACACCACTTTCGGCGTGTCCGGCATTATGCCTTGTATTATGTGCCCTACGTGTTTGACTATGTCAGCCCAATAGGTTGCTATAGGCCCACAGGTCCAAACGAGGTGGGTGAAGGTGGCATCTTGTGCACCACATCTCCAGCATCTCGCGTCTAAAGGTAACTCCATGCGATATAGCTGCAATGGTGTGGGGTAAAGTCTGTGTAGGAAATTAAAGTGAATTAGTCGTAGCCTGTAGTTTGGCGATAGCTGTTCCATTTGGGATCAGCAAAAGTGCCATGGCTCTTCCGTTATGGTCAAGCCAGCTTCTCTATCCTCTCTTGATGTTGTACTAGTGACTGCGTAATCTCTCTATCTCATGCTATATATACGTGTAATTAATTTGCGGGGGGACGAGTTACTCAAAACATCCTCCAATGTTGATAAGGTGGGCGGTTCAGCTGGGAATTCGGCAAACCTAGCTTTACAAGCTGCTCTCAGCTGATAGTACATCAGCATATCTGAGGCAGTAGGTGCCTGCGTGCCACATATCCCCGTCATAGTCAAAAATTCCCCGCACATGAAGAGATCACTCCCTGTCTCCAGTTTGTGTGCACTAGCTCTCATCCTAATCGCCATGTCTAGTAAGGGGCCAATCAGCGGGTTGTCTTCTATGGGCATAGATGGCGCATACAGTACTTCTTGGTGCGCTCTCTTAGCTATACCCCTTTACGCCCATCTCATTGTCTCCACAGTATCTATTTCTGCATGGGGTTGTTTATATGGGACGTATACAGCCGTTTTCAGTGGTAAAGGTTTAACCCTGTCTAATTCTATCGCCACATGGGACTGAAAAGGCGTGGGGTGCTGCCAATAATGCAGAAACTGCGCCTGCGTGCTGTAAGGGTAAAGTTCAAAATCTGGAGCGCCTAATCCTCCTTGTGTAAATGGTAGCGTCAGTATCCCCATGAGACCCTGGGTTGCTTTCCTGGCCAGATTAATTCTAGCATATTAGATCGTAGTCGTTTATTTATTTGTCAATATTCCCATGCCACTGAACGAGCAATTTTTTAGAGTAGCTTAGGAAGTATAACTATTTTAGTAATGGCCATCAGGGACAATGGCAACCTTTTCCACCTTTGGATTTTACCTTCCATCCAATCTATCAGTCGGCCATAGTTCGCCAGCCATAATACCTGCAGGGACCTGCTCATCCTGATGCCTAAGTATCTTGTCTCTTCAACTGAACATGGTATCGGGAATTCTGTGTCGAAAGGGACTGTATCATCAGTTAGCGGTATCATCACAGATTTTGACCAGTTGATCTGGATCCCGGTTAGACCCCCCCATAGCTTATCAATTCCCTCATTACCGTATCAACATTTTCTTTAGGATTGGTCAAGTAAATCGTAATGTCATCTGCATACATGGAGATTAAGAGGCCCCTGGTCGTGAAACCTATGCTCTGCGAGTGGTGTTGCCTGAGCTTGGCAGCTAACGGTTCCGTAGCTATGGCGAACAGCAGCGGCGACAGTGGGCAGCCCTGCCTTGTCCCTCTGGTGATAACAAAGGGTTCAGATATCTGTCCATTAAACCTGACTTGTGCTGCTGTGTTTGTATATAATATTTGAATTGGCATGATAAATATAGGGCTGAGGCCCCTACAGGTCAGTAAAGTAAAGAGGAATTTCCATTCTAGCAAATCAGACGCCTTCGTTGCATCCAATAGTGCAGCGAAAGCTTGCACATGAGGGGCTAGGTAATGTAGTGTGCCGAAAAGTGTCCTCAAATTGTGCGCAGTGGAGCACCCCGGAATAAAGCCCGATTGATCTGGCAACGCTATCTAGGGCAACAGGGGTTGCAGTCGATTTGCTATTAATTTGGCATAGATTTTGGCGTCCAAATTTATTAGAGACAATGGACGATATGAATCCGGCTTTAATATAGTAATGATTGTGGCCTCGCAAAGCGTTGGGGGAAGGGTACCTGTTTCTATTGCATTAAGGAATACCTGCAACAGTCTAGGGGCGACAAGCTCAGCATATTGTTTGTAAAATTCTGCAGTTAGGCCGTCTCTGGAGCCGTTATTAAACCACGCCAGAGCCACGTGATCGAGATAATCATTGCTATCCACCTGGGACGGGTCTGTATGTGAGGTATACAGTTGACCATAATAACACGCCATTTCACGTAGAATATCAGGTGGTGCTCTCACCATGCTCCCATCTTCCAAGCGCAATTCAGTTACATATTCTAATCCCCTGGGCGTGCGCAACAGCCCCGCTAACGTTTTTCCTAGTCTGTCACTTTCTCCGTAGCACCTAGCTTGTGTGTATTTAGATAGATATTTGGTTTCCCTTTCCGCCTCTTTCTGAAATTCTGTCAGTTTGGTCCGTATCTGCGCTATGGTGTCAGGGGCTGGGTCTGATTTTTGTGAGTTTTCTAGATCCCCTATCTCTCGCTCTAATCTCTGTAAGGTGTTGCGTATATCCTTTAACACCATGCAGTGTCCCCTTATTACTACCTTAAATGCCTCCCAGAGCGTCCCCGGTGAGTCTACTGTGCCCTCATTAAGCTCAAAGTATTCCAAGATCTTGTCCCTCAGCTCCTCGTGAAAAACCAAGTCCAGTAAAGTGGCCGACGGAAATCTCCACGTGAAAGGCTAGGCATATGCAGGAGGGACGTGCATTCATATCTGCGCTGGTGCGTGGTCTGAGAAAGTACGGGGTAGATGTGTGGCATCTAACAGCCAGGCATGAAAGTCCTTAGAGAACAACCAAAAATCTAGTCGCGATCACGCATTGTTACACATATTCCCTCCCTCGCTAGGGGTGTAGTGTTTGCCAGGAATCAACCAAATGAAGGTCCTCTATTATGGTGTGCAGCATTGCTGCCGCCTGTGGATGGTGTACCCGGGACGTTCCCTTTCTGTCGGTGTTCGGTGAGAGTACAACATTAAAGTCCATAGCTTGTTAGCAGATCTCGAAGCGTTCCAACTGTTTCAAATTTCAAATGGTACAATCACCGACTCACACAGGCGGCCATCTATTAGATCCCGTCCTGACGAATCTTGCTACGAATATCTCAGTGCTCCATCCCAGACCTATGGCCTGGACTGACCACCATCTGATTGAAATTCGTATCATCACTACCTTTTCCCCTTCTAAAAAAAACCCCCCGGCCAGTTTCAGACGCCCCTGGAGAAACTTAAATTTAGAGCATTTTCATCAGCTTCTGATGAAATTTCATCCTCTACCCCCTATTGAAGTTTCCCGCGGCTATGACAGCTTCTGTGAGTGGCTAAATCACTCATTAGGTATGCTTATTCCGGCCAAGTGGAGTAAGACTAGATCTAGTCCTTCCAGCCCCTGGTATGATGAATCCCTTAAAAAACTCAAAGTCTCTTGTAAAAAAGCAGAACGCGCGTGGCGTAAAACTTATGATACTGACCTCAAGGCGGCCTATAGGGCTTGCACTAGAGTGTATCATCGGGCCATATGCGCGGCTAGAGCTGCTTTTTACTCTCAGGAGATAAAGAACAGCACAAACCCCACCAAGGTCATCTTCAGGGTGTGTAAGGACCTCACTAGTAAAAGGACTGACACTGCTGCTCTTCAACCCTCCATGACACACTGCGAGGACTTAGCCTCGTTTTTTGTCGAAAAGGTGGAGGCTATTTATAGGTCATTCTCTCAGCTTTCCATCACGGAGAATAGCTCTACATCACTGGTTCATAAACCGCTGCTGATTATTCCCAGCCCGACTTTTGATGAGTTTTTAGCCTTGACGACAAAAGTCAAATCCGGCTCCCCGGACGACCCCATGAGACCCATTCAATTCCGGGAACTTGCTGAATGCTGCTATCCTGCTCTGCATGGTCTTATTAATCTGTCCTTCAGTACGGGCAGTGTTCCTAAGGCTTGGAAACAGGCGACGGTCATCCCTATTCTTAAAAAACCCGCCCTTGATCCTACCAAGCCTGAACACTATCGACCCATCTCCCTTCTCCCCTGGCCAGCCAAACTAGCAGAAGCACATGCTAATGCTATTCTATCATCTCACCTGCAGGAAGCGAATATATTGGATAATTCCCAAAATGGATTCCGTGCAGGTCATAGCACCGAAACGGCCCTTCTGGCTGTGGTGGAGCACATCAGGAAGCTGTTGGACCTGGGTCAGACGGCGGCACTGATCCTTTTGGATCTCAGTGCCGCCTTCGATACGGTGTCTCACCAGATTCTCTTACATCGCCTGATGGAGGCAGGAGTTGGAGAGGTGGCACTCGAGTGGTTTTGTTCCTTTCTTAAGGATCGAGCCTTCAAGGTCTCCACACCTCCTTTTGTCTCTGCTTCTCGCCCTATACTCCAGGGTGTTCCCCAAGGATCGGCCCTTAGCCCTACCTTGTTTAATTTATATGTTCAGCCATTAGCGGAGGTAGCCCATAGTTTTGGTCTCTCCTTGGTGTCATACGCCGATGACAAGCAGCTGGCGGTGGCACTTAACGGCGACTCCGACATGGATGCCCCCACCTTTCAGTCAGCTTTAAAAGCTGTGGCTGGCTGGATGGCGAACAATCGACTTCAACTTAATGCCTCTAAGACCGAGGTCATTATTTTTGGTAGGGAAAGTGGATTATGGGGAGATCAATGGTGGCTTTCTGATCTAGGCCCCGTTCCTTCCCCCGTGACTGAAGTCAGAAATCTCGGGGTGTGGTTTGACGATAAGCTCTCTTTCACCTCCCACACCAAACGTGTGGCTGGCACTTGTTTTGGTACTCTGCAGTGCCTTCGACCAATTTTTAAGTTTTTCGATGCGGAGACCAGACAGATTATAGTCCAAGCTCTGGTTCTTACCAGGCTGGACTACGCCAGCTCTCTGTTTTTGGGCTTAAATCAGGCCGAGCTATCCCGCCTTCAGAGGGTCCAAAATGCGGCGGCTAGGATGCTTGTCGACCTCCCGAAGTTTGTCTCGGCTCGTCGGACTATCCAGGATCTCCATTGGCTGCCGGTGAGGCAGAGAATTAAGTTTAAAGCTCTTTGCTTAACTTTTAAAATTCTCAAATCAGCCTCCCCTCCTATTCTTGCACAGACTATTCTGCACTATGTCCCTGCCAGAGCTCTTCGCTCCGCCGGATCTAATCTCGCTATTGTGCCACGCTTTAAAAAATCCAGAATGGGCGGACGCTCTTACTCAGTGCTGGCGGCAGCCCTCTGGAACTCTCTGCCGGCCCCTCTCCGCTCCATCCCCGACTTGCTCCCTTTTAGGAAGGCACTAAAAACCTTCCTTTTCTCTACAACTTAGGCCTATTTCTTTTATCTTCTCTGATGTGTTGTGTTCTCAATTCTCCAAAGCGCCGGGACGCAACTTGGCTGTGGCATCCGTGCGCTATACAAAAATTAAATAACATAACATAGCATAAAGTCTCCCCCCCCACATGATTGCCGTGTTGCCTAATGCCTGTATCTGTTGCCCAATGTGGTGAAAGAAGTCTGGGCTATCCATGTTTGGCCCATATGTGTTCACTAAAACCACAGGGGTATGGCACAGCGTCCCCTATAGAATGATGTATCTACTGTCTCTGTCCTTAATCGTATGATGTGTCTGCCAATGTAGCCCCCTACGGATCAACACCACCACTCCCCTTGAATAGGAAGAATACCCAGCTTCTATAATCTCTCGCCACCTTCTATGCCGGAGCACCCCTGGCAGTGGGTCAGTTAAATGCGTTTCTTGTAAGAAGCAAAAATCTACCTCATGCCTGGTAAGATAAGAGTAGAGTCTCACCTTACTGCGGTCGTTTAGACCTCGAACATTCCACGTAAGGCATTTTAGCTGGGTTAAACTAGGTGACCCTGTCATTGGTAATCAGTAGTGCTCTGGGCTTGTGGTGTCCTGCTGTCTGACATCCACCCGCTGTACTGTGCTGGTGTCTGCGAAGGGCTTAGCAGTGTCACATGATTGCAGTACTATATACCCCTCAGCTTGCAACATCTCTCCACTGCCCTTGCTGCTAAGTACAATGATCTGTACTTCTGCTTGGACGGTAAAAAACAACAACTTTCCCCCCACCACCCACACCAACCCCCCAATTAGGTGGTGCAAACCCCCCCTTACCCACAACAAGAAACATCCTACATATTGTGTCTGAAAGAAGGGAATCATGCCATGGGGTGCGCGGGTTCGCTGGCGAACAACCCTGCACTCAAGGCAGGGTGGCCAAGCATATTTCACCTCGCCCAAATAACAGGAACCACACAAAGCATACCTACATCATGTCATTATAAGGAAAGTCAAACCGTTATGCGATTGTAAATATGTTCCCTGCTACATCAACAGCATTATCCTTATCAACAATCTTCCATCCCCCAAGTAGTGGTATGCCACTCGTTCAGTATCTGTCTATCATGGTAACCACCCATTGCACACTTAATCATTGTAACTCAGTCTGGTGTCTGTTTGCTCGTCGCCTGACACCTTCCGCTTCCTCTGCTCCTTTACCAGCTGTTTGGCATACGTCAATGCTGCTATGGCGTCTGTACAGAATGTAGGCTTCCCAGCTCCCTTTATTTGCAATTTAGCTTGGTATATTAGTGCATATTTCACTCCGACTTGTTGAAATATTTTCTTTGCTGGGATGAATTCTCTGCGAGCCGCTTGTACTTGCAACATGAACTCGGGGTAAAGCGTAATGTTGATGCCTTGATACTGGATATCGCCCTTTTCTCTGGCCAGGCAGAGTATTGTTTCACGGTACGTGTAGTTGAGCACTCTTGCTATTATTGGTCGTGCCGGTGCTCCCGGTCTCAAGCGATCTGTGTGCTCTTTCAAGGAGAAACATCGCAGAGAGGTCCGGTCCAAAGATGTCCCTCATCATAGTTTCAATGTATTGTTCCATGTTCTGAATGTTCGTAGTTTCCGCAATTCCTGTAATTCGCACATTGTTCCTTCGCGACCTCGCTTCCAAGTCCTCATTCTTCTGTTGTATCACCTCCATCACTCTGTCCATGCCCTTTAGTTTCTTTTCCAGCTCTGTCTCCCCCTCTTCCATTTCTGTGACTCGTGTTTCTAGCACCCCCATGCCCCCTTCCTGTTTTTCAACCCTTTGCGTGATCCTGTCCATCTGTTCCGCTAGGGTGTCCATCTTGGAGTCTATGCACTGGAGGATAGTCTTTAGCTCTTTCAAAATAGTGCGTATGTCCTCTTCTGGCAGCAACACGGGGCCCGCCTCGTCCGCAGGGTCTCGGTGCTCCACATCAGTCTCCACCTGTTTTGCATTTTTTTTTTAATCAAAATTGATGCTGGGTTGTCTGGTATCTGGTTTGCCCATGTTTTCGCGTAGGGGCCAATCAACACAAGCAGGAAGCGTCCGCGGTATCAGAGAAGTAGGAGTTATCAGGCCTCAATAAATTACTGAGTCGCCCACGGCTCTGTCTGCTTCCCGTTGAGGATTTGTGCCCAATCACACGCAGCCAGTGACTCAACGTCGGTGGGCTGCGTTTTTATCGCAATACGGAGAGCGCAGTTCTTCTCCTTTTTAAAGATCACAATGTAACACTTGCATGGATGTCAGCTTCATGCTGCAACAGCCCTGCGGTCCACCCTATCCTAGGGTGGGTTCGCCTCTGCTTTCCTGCTTTCGGGGAGAAGGCGGCCTGGTCACCTGCATGCCGTCTCCTCTTCCCAACAGTCAAGTGGTACGGGCTTAGTTGACTCCTATTCCACAATGCAGCTCTCCCTCTTTGAGCTATTCCCAGATCGCGGGGTCTACATATCAGTGCATTCACACTCCCGCTGCCGCTTCAAATCCCAGGTGTCCTTGTGTTTTATTTTAATGCGATTTTATATAGCGCGAACATTACCCGAAGTTGTCAGAGCTCTTTACAAAAGAACCGGTTGCGATACATAAGGACTTTGAATTACATGAGTTACATAAGAGATACAAAAAGAAAAAAATTGCAAATGTACAAGGTGTAAAGTCACTTAAAGAAGAGATATAAGCAGGAAAAAAATTCACATATACAAGTTGCAGCAGTGAGGTTGGGGGGGAGCAGGCGGGCGTGCCTCCCAGGCTCAGAATGGTATGGAAAAGCCCAGGAGCGTCGCACCGCAGGCAGCACCGACTGCACTCCCATACCTGGAGAGGACTCACGGGTCCCAGATGTCCGATCGAGGTTGCTCAAGATAAACATGGTGGCTCTGGAAGAGTTGCGC
This sequence comes from Lissotriton vulgaris, assembly GCF_964263255.1. NCBI lineage: Eukaryota > Metazoa > Chordata > Amphibia > Caudata > Salamandridae > Lissotriton > Lissotriton vulgaris. Next base: position 2,047,970,229 of record NC_141691.1, read on the forward strand.
AAAATGGAGTGCTCGGCGCTTGGGCGTTTCTGCAACGGGAGGATCCTTGCTCTTGCTCGGCAGTGCTGCTACTCAATTGCAACAGCATCGTGAGGCGGAGATCGTGGGGCCGTCTGAGCCTGCAGCAGATCCTGACTCGTGACTTCCAGGCTGCACCGTCCATGGCACACCTCAATAATATGTGCAGTAACACCACCAGGCACGCATTGTAGGGCCCTTCATCTTCACCGCACTATGCCGTGTGATATACTGCTCTTAGTCAAGGGGGGGGAGACCTCAAGCGCAACCCCTCGCCGATCCCGCTGTTGCTCGTCGTGCTGCCTCCTCAGCCCAGAGTGCACAGCAGGCAGTCCGCGCTATCCACAAAATGGCAGCCGCCACCACTGCTCACCGGTCAACGGCACATGTCAGTCCTAGAGAGACCAACACAGGGCCAACAGTTTGAGGCGTCCGCAGCCGGAGGGGGGGGGGGCTTCTCTTACTCGCCCACCCGATCGCAGCCACTGCACCTCACCTCGTGTGTAGCACTCCCCCGCACGGATCTCCGGTAGCGGCCTCCAGGCGCAACACCAAGCTCCTCTTGACCGCGGTCCCGGCCTCGCGCCTAGCTCTCGGAGCACCGCGGCAGCACCGCTCACATACCTCCGTTCACAGGCACTCTGTTCAAAGGGTCGGCCGCAGCCATTACAGCTCACTCGATCTCCGGCTCTTCAACTCACTGCCCTCGACTCTGCCCAACCGCCAAAACCAGAGCTCCCAGTCTTAGAACACAGCCAGGCCGCAGTTCAGTCTTGCTCCCGGCGTTGTCAGTGGAGCAGAGTTATTATGCGGCCATCTCGCTGCTCAGCGAAACCACGCCTCCATGACCCGCTATGATTTAACCCCTGAGATCTATAGGCAGAGGTTTAGGACCTGCAAGAAGTTAGAGGGTACCACGTGGGTTGAATATGTGTCTTGTTTTAGCAGAGCAATGGAGCGCTGGGTAAAAGGTAGCAAAGTAGAAACTTTTGAGCAACTGTATGATTTGATTGTTTGGGAGCATTTATCTAGTAACTGTTTTCCTGAGCTACGCCAGCACCTGAGCCTAGGAAGCTTGCTTAGGAGAAGGACCGCTGGGTGAGCACCCGGGTTCGCAAGGGTCCGATGGGAGACTTCGCCAGAGGTGGGCAGGGTCCTCAGCAGAGAAGTGGGGGGGACAGGGGTAAACCAAGGGAGGTTCCAAGAGGGCCCCAAAGTAATTCCCAAGGGAACCAAGCAGTGGTATCCCAGCCTCCCCAAGAGCAGAGGTCAGTGCCCCCAACAGGTAGGCCTGTTCAGAGGGGGCCCCTTACTTGTCATAAATGTGGTCAAGCGGGCCACCGGTATTTTGATCCCCAGTGTCCCCTGAGGGACCACCCTGCACCAACCCGTGCACCATGCCACCAGCTTGCTAGTGTAGCCCTGGGAGAGGAAGAGTTGGGCGCCCCAGAAGGGTGGGACCCCATAGAATTGACCCTTGTTTCATTAGGAGACTTTGAGATGGTCCTTAAACCTGCACTACACTAAGAAGTACAGGCAGTGGGTGACCATCAATGGCCAGAGAGTGGAGGCTCTAAGGGGCACAGGAGCCAGTGTAACTGCTGTCAGCTCCAGGTTGGTGTCCAAAGAGCAGGTGGTCCCCCATGCATTCTACCCTCCACTGTCAGCAGACAACTCAGAGAGCCAATGTGAGGTGGCTCAGGTTCCCTTTGAGTGGGGGGACGGTCTTAGGAACTCTTTAGGTGGCTGTGAGGCCCGCCATGCCTGTTGACTGTCTGTTGGGCAATGATTTAGAGAACTCCCCGTGGGCTATGGTGGAGAGGAGAGCTCACTTGCAAATGTTGGGTCTACCTGAGTTGGCGTGTGCTACCACTAGGTCCATGGCAGCCAAGGAGGGTGTTGAGAAGGATCTGGGACATGAGAGTATGGCCCAGATCCCTGCCTTAGAGAGAAAGGGCAGGGGGCACGGGAAGCCAGCCCCATTGGTTCTCACGGCCCAGCAGGGAGCAGACCTGGAGTGGGATGCCCAGGAGCCTACCCTAGAGCAGAGTGCCAACCTGGGGGACCTACCTGAGCTTGCCCATTGGCAGCAGGAAGGAGGGCCCACCAGGGAGTAGTTTTGTGAGCAGTAAAGAGTTTGCCCTTCTCTTGAGGGTATGCGGCAACAGGCTGCAGCCCAGGCGGCAAGGGACCAGTCTGGTTCACATCTGATTTATTGGGAGAACGGTCTCCTGTATAGCGAGCCTAAGGCTGCTGAGCTAGGGTCAGCCCGTGTGCTGGTGGTGCCCGCATGCTTCAAAGCCTTCCTACTGGCGTTGGCTCATGACATTACATTGGCAGGACATCTGGGGAAGTCCTTTGAAAGGCTGGTCACCCACTTTTATCGGCCCCAAATGCCCAAGAGTTCAGACACTCATTACAGGACATGTGAGACTTGCAGGCAAGTGGGAAGAGTGGGGGGAAGATCAAGGCCCCACTCCAGCCCTTTCCAGTTGTTAGTACCCCATTCAAGCGAGTGGGCATTGACATGTTGGGGCCTCTGGATCCCAGGACAGCCATGGCAACAGGTTTATCGTGGTCCTGGTGGACCATGCCACCCGGTACCCTGAAGCCATCCCACTCAGGACGGTGACGGCTCCCGTGGTGGGGCGTGCACTGATGGGGATTTTCTCCCGCGTGGGGTTCCCCAGAGAGGTGGTGTCTGACAGGGGGACCAATTTAATCTCCCAGTACATGAAGTCTCTGTGGAGGGAGTGTGTGGTAACTTATAAGTTCACCACTCCTTACCACCCCCAAGGAAATGGTCTGGTTGAAAGGTTCAACCGGACCTTGAAGGGCATGATTATGGGTCTAGAGCAGCCCCTGAGGCGTAAGTGGGACGTCCTCTTGCCATGTTGGTTGTTTGCCTACCATGAGGTGCCACAGAAGTCTTTAGGGTTCAGTCCCTTTAAACTGCTCTATGGCCATCCGGTAAGAGGGCCTCTGAGTCTGGTCAAGGAAGGCTGGGAGCAATCTCCAAGGAAACCTCCCCAAGATGTATTCAACTACAGCCTGGCCTTCAGAAACTAGACTCGGCATTTCAGAAAAATTGCGGAGGCAAATCTGGAAGCCAGCCAGGAGGAAATGAAATGCTGGAACGACCAGAACACCACTCTGGTCGAGTTTCAAACTGGTCAGAAGGTTTGGGTACTGGCCTCCGTGGAGCCTGGTGCGCTCCAAGATAAGTGGACCGGTCCCTTTGAGGTGGTGGAGCGCAAAGTCCAGTTACCAACTTGGTGGACTTTCAGTCTCCCAGGAACCCCGTGCGGGTCCTGCATGTGAACCGCCTGAAGCCCCACTTTGCGAGGTCTGAAGTGGGCATGCTTCTTGCCACAGATGACGGAAGGGAGGAAGGGAGTGAGCCTCTTCCTGACCTCCTGTGTGCAGGAGAAAAGGATGTGTCAGTGGAGGGTGTGGTCCAATCCACCACACCGACCCCTGAGCAGCAGAGAGATTGTCACCAGCTGTTAGGGCAATTTTCTGATTTGTTTTCCCTGGTATCACTGAGTGGTGCGTCCATGATGTGGACACCGGAGACAGTCCTCCTGTCAAGCACAAGGCTGACCGAGTGACCGACCGGGTCAGGGTCTACATTAAGGGGGAGGTCTCCAAAATGTTTGCCCTAGGGGTGATTGAGTCCTCTAGCAGCCCATGGTCCAGCCCATGGTCCAGCCCGTGGTCTTTTTACCAAAAGATGCCGTGCCTGGTGCCACCCCTGAATTCAGATATTGTGTGGACTACCGAGGTCTCAATTCGGTCACAAAGACCGACGCGCACCCCATCCCCAGAGCTAATGAGCTCATAGATCGGTTGGTGTCTGCCCGGTACCTCAGCACGTTTGATCTAACGTCTGGGTATTGGCAGATCTCCTTAACTGATAGGGCCAAGGAGAGGTCATCATTCTCCACACCAGATGGGCACTACCAGTTCTGTGTGATGCCCTTTGGAATGAAGAATGCCTCTGCCACCTTTCAGAGGTTGGCAGGGGCTGGAGGATTTCAGTGCCGCCTACCTGGATGACATTGCAGTGTTTAGTTCCTCCTGGGAGGACCACTTACGCCACCTCTGGGAAGTGTTGATGGCGCTGTGCAGAGCAGGCCTCACAATAAAGGCCAGTAAGTGCCAGATTGGGCAGGGTTCTGTGGTGTATTTGGGACACCAGGTGGGGAGTGGCAAGGTGGCACCCCTGCAGCCCAAGATTGAAACCATCCTGGCCTGGGAGCCCCCCAGGACCCAGACCCAGGTGAGAACCTTCCTAGGTCTCACAGGTTATTCCAGGAGGTCTGTCAAGCTGAGCTGACTTCCAAGAAGCAGCCAAAGATTGAGAACTGGACTGACACCTGTCAGAAAGCTTTTGATGCCCTCAAGACTGCCATGTGTACAGCACCTTTCCTCCAGGCGCCCAATTTTGCTAAGGAATTTCTTGTCCAAACAGACGCTTCGGAGCATGGGGTGGGGGTTGTTCTGTCACAGATCAATGAGGAGGGACTAGACCAACCTGTAGCCGTCATCAGTAGGAGGTTACTTCCCCGGGAACAAAGGTAGAGTGCAATTGAGCGTGAGGCATTTACTGTGGTCTGGGCACTGAAGAAGCTGAGACCATACCTGTTTGGGACTCACTTCCGGGTTCAGACAGACCACAGGCCCCTCAGATGGCTAATGCAGATGAGGGGTGAGTATCCCAAGTTGTTGAGGTGGTCCATTTCCCTGCAGGGGATGGATTTCACGGTGGAACACCGCCCTGGCACAGAACACGCCATGCTGATGGTCTGTCCAGATTTTTCCGCCTTATTCAAGAGAACCCCTGAGGAGATGGGTAGTTCTCCCCACATTTCAGCTGGGGGGACACGTGTTATACATGACACCATTTGTGTGGGTCTCCCTCCCATTTTTTGCTGTTGTCTCCTCTGTTTTTGCTGGTATTAGATGCTCTGGGCACTGTGCCACTGCCATTCAGTGCCACAACGTAAATGGTCCCTGTGTAAAGATGACTGTGAATTAGTATATCCCTGATTGGCTTATTTGGTTTACCTGTTAGTCCCTAGTAGTGTGGCCTGTGTGTGCCCAGGGCTTGTAACCCAAATGCTGCTGGTGGGCCTGCAGCACTGGTATGTGCCACCCACAGAAGCAGCTTGTAAAGTGATCCTCAGACCTGCCACAGCAGTGTCTGCATACAGGCCAGACCTGCCATCTTGGCTGTGAAGTGCCCACACTTACCAGCCCCTGAACCTTCCCTCAGCATCATGTCAGTCACCCCTGTGGTAGGTGCATTGTGTGTGTAAAGTAGGACATGGCTTGCTATGTGTAGCATGTCCTCCAATTTGTTTTTCACTGCTGCAAGGCTACCTGTTCTCCATAATCTAGAATGGACAGACTGGCTATGACATCATATAGTCCTATCTGACTCAGGGAACATGGTAGAAATTCGAGTTTAGTATGCCTGAGATCAGAATAATAAAATACATATTTTAGTATAATTGGTTTTAATATTCTGTGTTTGAAAATACCACTTTTAGAAAGTAGGTATTTTCTTGCCTAAGCCTTCCAGTGTGCTCTGCTGTTATGTGTATTGACTGTCTGGGTTTAGAGGGGCAAGGCAGGCTGAGTCAGACCTGGGTTGAATAGAGCGATCTGCATTGAGTACTGGGGAGGGGTAGCTCCTGGACCTGAAAGGGGCTGTGCATGGCAAGGTGAATGCTGGCTCCACCTCCTACTGTGTGTCTGATGGCAGACCCCCTCTTTCTGAATGGAAGGATGCAGCCTGGTAAACAAAGTGCTCCAGGCCTGAGCAGAACTGGTTTTGGCTGGGTTCTGTGACTAGAGACTTTTGAGAACAAAGACCTTTGGGGTATAAATATCTGTGCCTAAACCCCTTATTTTGGTATTGCTCCTGGATGTCAAGAGGAACCTCTGTCCGTGTTACTGAAGGAATCTGCAGGAGAGGACTGTCCTTATGCTTGTGTGCTGTTTCTTGGATTGGCCTGCAGTAGCGCCCCTTGGACTTGGAAGAAGAGGGAAAAGGACTTTTGAGAGACTTTTTATTTTCCTAAGCAACCACCCAAGGACTAGAAGAGAGCTAGCCTCCAGCTGGAGTCACAGGCACATCTGACTCCCCCACCAGCCTCCTGATTCCTCCCAGCGAGGATTTCTATCTGCAGGTGAAGCCCCTGTGAGTTCCAGGGTCTCTAGTTCTACTACAGAGAAGAGAGTGCTGAAAATCATCGCTAACACCCGTTTGCGAGCCGCCGCAGCTGAAGAGCGTAAGAAAAACCCATGCGCTGCTGCCGCCAAGCGCTCGCAAACCAAAGATCATCGCATCGCAGGCTTGTGGGCCACAAAATGCTCGCTAATCCCAGAGATCATCGCATTCCACATTTGTGGGCTTTTCGTAGGCTCGCTAACCCCGGATTATCACATCAAGATCATCGCAGCGGGACGCTGTGCGTCCGCCATTTTCCTATAGCATCGCACCCGGATCGTCGCTCCCTAGTGGGGCGCCATTTTCTTTCATTGCAACACGATCGCACACGCAACAGGATCAACGCATCATCCTCCCTAGCGGCAAGGATTCAACGCATTGCTGGCCTAGCTTGAAGAAGTCTGTTGATTTGTCCCGCACGCACCCGCAGACCGGCGCATCATCCTCCCTTGCAGCAAGGATTCAACGCATCGCCGGCCTAGTGTGGGGAAAATCATCGCTATGGCTCATTTGCAACATTTTGCTACGAAATCTAGGTACTTTGTAAGTAAAAGTGTCGCAGAGACCACTGCTTTGAACTGAACCCCCAGTTGAACACTTTGAACTCTTTTTCCAGCTTTTCAAGAGTACCCCCATTTTTCACTATTGTGGCTTTTACTGTTTTTGGTCTTGTTTTAAGTCTATATATAAAGATACTTCTTTTTATAACTATATGTGTGGTGTCCCTTTGTAGTGTCCTTCACTGTGTTACTGTGTATGATCATAAATGCTTTACACACTGCCTCTGAGATAAGCCTAGCTGCTCGTGCTACGTTACCACAGGGTTGAGCAGGGGTTATCAAAGGGTGTAGCCCCCTTACTCTGACTTAGGAAGAAGGGTCCCTATTCGGACTGTGGCCAGCCGCTGCCAAATAGAGACCCCCATTTCTAACAGAAGGTTAATAATAAACTGTTAAAAAGGTGAACAGTATGCATCAAAAGTTTGTTCAGACTGAGGTTCCGGGGGGAGCAGTGTAGCCATTCTGCACTACATTACCTCCTAGGCAGATTTGTTGGCACCTCTGACATCCTGAATGAAAATCTTTGATCTATAATAAATATATATTCCCCTCACAAGCCCCTATCATCTGCCTTCCTTGAAAGAACAGGGAAAGTCATGGCCCGACGTGCGTATTGGTTGTGGTTGGAGACTTCAATGGTGTTATAGGTCAGTCATTCGACAGGTCGCACACGCATACATGCACTCATAGAAGTCCCTCTCCCATTGGGGACTTTGCGTGGGATACGTGGGCCTGGGCGACCTTTGGCATCTTTCACTCCTTAATTAATTATAATTTATGTTTTACTCTGAGTCTCACACATTCCTTTTTGGATACAGTATTTTCTAATACTTCTCTTCAACCTTAAACTCATGAATACAATTTCTTGCCAGAGGTCTGTGGCGTCACCCCCTCAGGCACTCACACTTGGCCTTGGTGGGCAAAGGGAATGAACTGGATAGAGACTTAGCGGATGGTGGCTGAATGACAGTCAATGGATGCATCAGCTGGTAACAGACAGTGACACTTAGCTGCAAAGCCTTTATTGGAATGATTCAGTCAACTTGCCCAAATTTAATGGGAGATGAGGAGAGTGTATATCTCAATGTAGGAGATATCCAATTCTTTTCCTCCAATATCCTACCTTTTCTTATCCACGAGACCTTCAAATGTTGCATACATGCCGTAAATCTTCAGGCTTCATCATTAATATGGCTAAATCAGTTTTCTACCCAATCAAAATAGCTACAACGGTGATTCACTGAACCACCAGACTTCAGGTTGTGACTGATGGTTTTACATGCCTTGGCATATATGCATCATCGGCTGAGAGGACTGAGTGTCAGGCAAACTTGGCTTTGCTGCAGGCCAATCCCCTTGCAAGACCTCCTAAACTAGTTGCACTTTGGCCATCCTTGATTTGGCCATAACCAAAATGGTGTCACTGTACCAACAACAAAATTATCCTCACTGCTTCACTGTAACCTCTTATATGACGTAATGCCATGTGGAGAATATACATACGGGAAGGACATAATCCCAGGTTGGCCATGAGTAAATGCATGAAGCCCCCACATGATTTAGACCTGGATATGACTGACACGCTATTATACCACTCATCAAAATAGTGGTTGTCAACGAGACTTGACACGGTATCACAAGCTGTTCAGTGCCTTTTGAGTTTCAGGGTCTGGGACATCCAAAGCATCTCCAAATCAGGACTTTATGATGCAGAAAACTGTCTCCTCATTTTCTGACCTACAATCAGAAGTCTGTCTCCCTAAACATAATTTCTTTGAATACTTACAGCGCTGCCACACTATCTCTACATATCTGAAATTGATCAAAATTCTCCCTGAGTTTATTCCACAAGAAGCCAAAATACTGATGTGTGAAATGGCGGGGCCAAGAATATATCAGCTATACCAATCACGCCTTACACCTTTTTGATGTTATATGAAGCTATGGAGAGGACCTTGGCCCACTTGATGAATAGGAATGGTGACACACCTCAGATGACAATCACACCTAATTCAGAGTGATCCAACACAAGTGTACACACTACACTGCACCTACTTTACACACAGGAAGCTCTGTAGCTTCCGATGTGACCCCTCTGTTCTATATGGGAGGGGATTTCCTGCACACAACTTGGGTATGCCTCATGATTGACATCTTCTGACTTAGCACAGCTAATACACTGTCACAAATGTTAGGGAGACTTATCAAGCTGACACACAAATCTGCCCTGCTAAATATTCCACAGGGCACTGAAGAAGATAGAAATACCAGGGCATTTCTAGACATCAGTATCACATTGGCTAAAAGAGACATTGTAAACAGATGGCATGATATGTGTTAGAAACTGGGGGTATTAATTGAGGGGGGTTAGGGCCCACCTCAAATAATAACCACAATCCATGCTAGGATGAACCTCTAAAGTACCTCAGATACACCTGAACTCAACCCCCTGATAGCTATGGCACGGAGCAGGCAGGCTTAACTTAGAGGCAATGTGGAATGTTTTATGCAGTATTCAAACAGTAAAAAAGTCACAATACAACACCAGAAAAATCTCAAACCAATTGCGAAAAAAGTGTACAATAGAATAAATGACATAAAAAATACAGCGATATGAATTTTTAAAGTTTGAATTTAAATATTGCCAAAAAGCACCAACAGCATGTATCTAGTCACACTAGACAGGGTCAAAGACAAAAGTTAAGGATGGCCACGAGCATTTGCCAGTCAAATGCAGGTACCAGATTCATCTCTCTGGAAAGTTTACCTTCTGACTTAAAAACTTTTATGGAGAAAAGTGGTTGCCGATGAGTCATCTTCAGGGAAAGCTGCTATCAGATTCCAAAGTGGGGCTGCTAAAGAGCGGGGTCCTGGTGTGTCATCGATAAAGGCTGATAGCCAGAAACCGGTCCTAGGATGCTTGATTCTGGTCCAGGGAAGACATGGCTTGGCAGTTCGGTCTGGACTGTTCCCATGAGGCACAGGGTCAAGACTGATTTGCATATGGCTATGTCTGAACTGGGGTGGCTTGGTTAGCAAAATAACGATGGATCAAACCCAGATCTGTGACTGGGGGTGAATGTTTTGCCATTGTGAAACATTCCGTCCATCATCTTGTGTGTTTTGCTGATCACCCTATGTGGGAAGGGTATGCCCAGACGTGGGTCCCTTGCTCACTACGCCACTGGAGTCAAGCCATCCTGGCTGATGAAGGCTAATAGCCAGAAACTAGTCCTAGGATGCTTGATTCCGGTCCAGGGAAGATATGGCTTGGCAGTTCGGGCTGGACTGTTCCCATGAGGCACAGGGCTTAGACTGATTTGCATATGGCCATGTCTGAACTGGGGTGGCTTGGTGAGCAAAATAACGATGGATTAAACCCAGATCTGTGACTGGGGGTGAATGTTTTGCCATTGTGCAACATTTTGTCCATCATCTTGTGTGTTTTATTAGACCCAGCCTCTTTAACTGAACTAAGTCATTCTCTCCTAAATGAACCCACAAAACATCTGGGCAACCCTTGCCAACTTTGGCAACCTTACCCCCTCCCCCTCCCCCACCCCACACTTCTCTTTTTCCCCTCCAGTGTATGTGGACCTGAGTACTTTCAAAGCCCAGCTGTTTGATGAATGCCCTGGCTCCTCAAAACTTGCACTACGCTGACCTCCACAACCCTGGGCCATATGTATAAGGAAATGGTGCAGAGAGGCACAGCAATCAATCAATCAATCAGGGAATTGTAATTGCGCTACTCACCCGTTAGGGTCTCATGGCATGGAGGGGGGGTGTACACAGATCCGCTCAGCCGAAGAGCCAGGTCTGGAGAGCCTTACTGAAGGTGTTCAGGGAGGGGGCGTGTCTGATGTATGTCAGTAGCTCGTTCCAGGTCTTGGCTGCAAAGTGAGAGAATGATCTTTTGCCTGCTCAGGCTCTGTGGATGCGTGGGGTTTCAGTTAGTGCTAGGTTGGCAGATCGGAGGATTCTTTTAGGTACATGGAAGTTTAATCTGTCGTTGAGGTATTAGGGTCCGTTGTTGTGTAGGCATTTGTAGGCGTGAGTGAGGATCATAAAGGTGACTCTCTTCTCCACAGGGAGCCATTGGAGTCTCTGCAGGTGTTGGCTGATGTGTTCGTGCCGGGGGATGCTGAGGAAGAGTCTGGCCGCGGTGTTCTATATTGTCGGGAGTTTGCGGAGTAGGAACTTGTTGATGCTGGCATATAGAGCGTTTCCATAGTCCAGTCTGCTGGTGATGAGTGTGTGGGTGACTCTCTTCCTTGACTCCAGGGGATCCATTTAAAGGTCTTTCGAAGGATGCGGAGGGTGTTGAAGCAGTTGGAGGTTACGGCATTAACCGGTCGGTTCATGGCGAGTGATGAGTCGAGTAGGATGCCGAGGTTTTTGACCTGGTCTGAGGGGGTAGGTGGGCTTCCGATGGTGGTGGGCCACCAGGTGAAGGGGTGGTTCCATGTACGAGGACTTCTGTCTTTTCGGCATTGAGTTTTAGGCAGCTGTTGGTCATCCAGACTGCTATGTCTTGCATTCCTCTCTGGAAGTGGAGGTTTGCGGTGGTGGGGTTTCTGGTGAGGGAGAGGATGAGCTGGGTGTCTTCGGCGTAGGATACGATATTGAGGCCGGGTTGTTGGACGATGGCTGCGATGCGGCACATTTTGCAGCGCCTTTCTGCATCATTTCCAAAACACAGAGATGGACAATATTTACAAGAATAGGGCGCACCCCTGTGTTTTCCCTAGTGCTGCTGCTAAAAATAGCTGCCTGGTGCCAACACTGACACCCTTGTACCATAGTGCAAGGCTGCCTGCATTGCAAGGATGAAACAATCCATAATGGCGATTTCCTCTTTCTATTTGCGCTACAGAACGTCTAGGTGTCATCTAGGAGAAGTGGCAAGTCTTCAGGTTCTTGCAGAACTCAAGTTCTGAGATGGTTTCTCTGATGTAAATGGGCAGGTCATTCCAGACTTTGGGGGCTGGGTAGTCAAGTCAAGTCAAGTCAGAGAATTTATATAGCGCACTACCTACCCAGAGGGTCTCAAGGCGCTTAGAAAGGGGAGGAGGATTACTTGTCAAATATCCACGTTTTAAGTTGCTTTCTGAATGCTAGGTGGTTCTGGGTGAGGCGAAGGTACGCGGGGAGTGAGTTCCATGTTTTAGCAGCCAGGTATGAGAAGGATCTGCCTCCCATGGTGGTCTTGTTGATGCGAGGTACAGTGGCGAGGGCTTGGCTGGAAGAACGTAGTTGGCGGGGGGGTGTAGAAGGACAGTCGTGAGTTGAGGCATTCTGGTCCGATGTCGTAGAGTGATTTGTGTGCGTAGGTTAGCAGTCGGAAAGTGATTCTCTTATTGACGGGTAGCCAGTGGAGGTCTTTCAGGAGACCAGAGATGTGTTCGTTGCGCGGGATGTCTAATATGATTCTGGCTGAGGCGTTTTGGATTCGTTGGATTTTCTTCTGAAGTTTAGCGGTAGTAGCTGCGTAGAGGGTGTTTCCGTAGTCCAGTCGGCTCGTGACTAGAGCATGGGTGACTGTTTTCCTTGTTTCGGTGGGGATCCAGCGAAATGTTTTCCTGAGCATGCGAAGAATGTTCAAGCAGGATGAGGATACGGCGCTGACTTGTCTGTTCATTGAGAGTGAAGAATCAAGGATCACGCCTAGGTTCCGTGCGTGGTCTGTCGGGATGGGTGCTTTTCCAAGGGCTTCCGGCCACCAAGAGTCGTCCCATGCAGAGGGGGATGTACCTGAGATGAGGACTTCTGTTTTGTCTGAGTTCAGTTTCAGACGGCTTTGTTTCATCCATTCGGCAACCTCTTTCATTCCTTCGTGTAGGTGAGTTTTGGCGGTGCTGGGGTCATTGGTGAGAGAAAGGATTAGTTGAGTGTCATCCGCGTAAGAGATGATGTTGAGGTTGTGTTGGCGGGCGATGGCCGCGAGGGGGCTCATGTATACGTTGAAGAGGGTGGGGCTGAGTGAGGATCCTTGTGGTACGCCACAGATGACTTTAGTGGCCTCGGACTTGAATGGTGGGAGGCGGACTCTCTGGGTTCTTCCGGTGAGGAACGAGGTGATCCATTCAAGTGCTTTTCCTTGAATTCCGATGTTTCTGAGGCGTTGTAAAAGGGTGCTGTGGCAGACTGTGTCGAAGGCTGCAGAGAGGTCGAGGAGGATGAGTGCGACTGTGTCTCCATTGTCCAGTAGAGTTCGAATGTCGTCTGTTGCTGCGATGAGGGCGGTCTCAGTGCTGTGTTTTGCTCGGAAGCCCGATTGTGAGGAGTCGAGGGATTTGTTGGCTTCGAGGAAAGCGGCGAGCTGGTTGTTGACGGCTTTCTCGATGACTTTGGCCGGGAATGGAAGGAGCGAAATGGGGCGGTAATTTTTGAGTTCGGTGGGGTCCGCTGTGGGTTTTTTCAGGAGGGCGGTGAGTTCAGCGTGTTTCCAGTCTTCCGGGAAGGTGGCGGAGTTGAAGGAGCAGTTGATGACGTCTCGGAGGTGCGGTGCTATGACGGAGTCTGCTTTGTTGAAGATGTGGTGAGGACATGGATCTGTGGGGGATCCTGAGTGGATGGAGTTCATCAGGCGGATGGTGTCCTCAGTGGAGATTGGGTTCCAGTCGTTAAGGGTGTTCACGGGGGGAGAGTGTTCAGCAGATGGTTGGGTGGGTTGGTCTCCGGGTTGGTTGTCGAAGCTGTTGTGGATGTCTGCAATCTTGTTGTGGAAGAATGAGGCTAGGGAGTTGCAGAGGGCTTGGGAGGGGGTGATGTCGTTGGAGTTGGCCGAGGGGTTGAAAAATTCCTTGACGATGTTGAAAAGTTCCTTGCTGTTGTGGGCGTTGTTGTCAAGCCGATCCTTGAATGCTGTTTTCTTGGCCTTTCGGATTAGTTGGTGGTGAGTGCGGGTGGCGTTTTTGAAGGCGTCTTTGGTGCTAGAGGTTGGGTCTTTTTTCCAGGCCTTTTCAAGGGAGCGGCAGAGTTTCTTGGACTTCTTAAGGTCATCGTTGAACCATGAGGCCTTCTTGCTGCCAGGTTTGCTTTGACGATTTTTCAGTGGTGCTAAGGTGTCGGCGGTGTTGGATAACCATAGGGTGAGGTTGGCGGCGGCTTGGTTTGGGTTAGAAGAGTGGGTTGGGGTGTTTAGAAGGAGCGATGCGGAGATCTGGTCGGTGGTGATTTTGTTCCAGTTTCTTTGCAGAGTTGGTTGGAGGTGGTTGGTGGGTTTCGGCTTGTTGTAGGTGAAGTGAACGCAGCTGTGGTCAGTCCAGAGGAGGTCCGTGGTGTGGCTGAAGGAGACATGATTGCTGGAGGTGAAGATGGGGTCGAGTGTGTGACCTGCGATGTGGGTGGGGGAGTGACTAGTTGTTTAAGTCCGAGGGTGGCGAGGTTGTCCAAGAGGGTGGTGGTGTTGCGGCCGTTGATCTTTTCAAGGTGAAAGTTGAGGTCTCCCAGAAGGATGTAGTCTTTGGAGGGGAGCGCGTGTGGAGTGACGAAGTCCGCGATGTCTTCACTGAATTTTGCGCGGGGTCCTGGTGGTCTGTAGAGGAGGGTGCCTCTGAGTGTGGTCTTGGGGTCGATGTGGATTTGGAAGTGAAGGTGTTCGGAGTTGGCGAGGTTGGCGTCAGAGCTGGTTGAGATGCGGATAGATTTTTTATGGACGATAGCGATTCCTCCTCCTGTGTGGCCGGTACGGTCCTTGCGTGTGATCTTATAGTCTTCAGGGATGGCAATGGTGATGTCTGGGGCGGAGGAAGCGTTCATCCATGTTTCCGTTAGGAAGGCGACGTCTGGAGAGATGGTGTCTAGTAGATTCCATAGGTCAATGGCGTGTCTGTGGACCGAGCGGGTGTTGAGAAGGATGCATTGTAGGTGGTTGGGGTCGTGAATCTGTGGTGTGGTCGTAGCGGAGATGCAGTTGGTGCCGCTGAATTTGCAGGAGTAGCAAGAGAAAGGTCCATGGGTGTGTCCAGGAGCGGCTTGGACGCAGGTGGGGGCGCGACCGGGGTTAAGGGCTAGGAGGGTTGCGGCATCGTAGGTGATGCGGGAGGGCAGTGCAGCGCGAGGTCCAGGGGGTATGGCGCTGGGCGCGGTCCAGGCGCGGACGGGCGTAGACGGGCTTACCTTTGGCGCACCTTCGGCGCGACTGGGGTGCGATCGCTGCGCGCAGGAACTTCTGTCATATATGGAGAGTGGAGGGGGAGGGGCGAGGGCGGCTCAGCTGGGAGGCGGGTCGGGCACACGAGGATGACAACAAACAAACAAAATGGAGGCGGGGGGAGGAGCAGAGCGGAGCGCTATTGGTAAATGCGCAAACAATGTAAGGAAATAACAAAATAGAAAGCTAGAGCGCTAAATACACAAAGCGCTAAACAAAGCACACAGCAGGCGAAAAACAAATGCAACTTTCAAAGTGATTATTGAGCAGAGCAGCGCTACGATACCAGGCGTCAGCCAGGGGCACAGGGAGCGACCACTCAGTCCGTGAGGAGGAGCGAGTCACAGCGTCTACAGGGCGAGGAGCGCTGTAATAAGTCAGTGGGAGGGCGGCTCAGCTGGGAGGCGGGTCGGGCACGCGAGGATGACAACAAACAAACAAAATGGAGGCGGGGGGAGGAGCAGAGCGGAGCGCTATTGGTAAAAGCGCAAACAATGTAAGGAAATAACAAAATAGAAAGCTAGAGCGCTAAATACACAAAGCGCTAAACAAAGCACACAGCAGGCGAAAAACAAATGCAACTTTCAAAGTGATTATTGAGCAGAGCAGCGCTACGATACCAGGCGTCAGCCAGGGGCACAGGGAGCGACTGACGGCTCTGGCTCTGCTTTTACATGGGATATGAGCGACCAGGAATATAGCTAAGTAGAGGTGTCTAGTGGGTGTGTGGATGTTGACGCCACCATTGAGGTAGGTGCGGCCAAGGTTATGCAGAGCTTTGTAAGTATGTGTGAGGAGTTTGAAGAATGTGCATTTGAGCATGGGGAGTCAGTGAAGATCTTTGAGATGCGTGGTGATGTAAGTGCAGGGAGGAAGTCTTAGTCTGAGTTTGGCCACTGTGTTTTGTATGGTCTTAAGTGTTCTGGTCAGTTGGATGTCGATTCCTACTTAGAGAGCATAGCAGTAGTCAAGCTTGCTGGTGATGACAGCCTGGGTGATTGTAAAGCAAAAGGCAGTGACAGGTCATTGGGCTGGGCATAGGAAGCTGGCTGTCAACCATTATTCTGAGGTTCTTTGCTCTGGTTGCCGGGCAAAAGAGAAGGGTCCGAGGTCTGCAGGTCACCAGGTGGATTTCCATAGTGAGATGTCTCTGCCAAAGAGTCCTGCTTCAGTTTTGTCTATGTTGAGTTTTAGGCAGTTGGTCTTCATCCATCTGGTGACTTCGAACATGCAGGTGGGGATGTTGGTCCGAGGGCTTAGTGTTTTGTCAGAGAGAGAGGGGATGAGCTGGGGATGAGCTGGGTGTTGTCTGTGTCTGAGGTGACATTCATTCAGAAGGATTGGATGCTATTTGTGAGTGGGTTGTATAGGCATTGAAGAGTGTATGCACTTTCCACAATCCGCAAGTCCTCCGGATTTATCGTCTTGTCCTGATATGCACCTGGTGCAAACCCACGGTATATTCTACACTGCAATGAGACCCTTCATCCATAATATATAAAGCATACAATGCCTTCAAAAGAATAACTTAGGACTCATTTTTCTATTCTTTGTATGCAGTCGAAATAGCCATTCAATGCAGTGAATAACAAAATGACAATCAACAATTTATATAGTACAAAATAATTGTTGAAGCAGGCATACTTCGTACAATAACAAAAAGTTACAATTTATTTAAAAACACAAAACATTAAAATCATGAAGGCAGGGTCAAACTAATCGCACTATCCCTCTGTCAAATAAGGATAACATAACATAACATAACATGTGTATTTGTAAAGCGCACGTTCACCACTACGGGTATCTTGGCGCTGAATAACAGATGTTTGTTGTTACCCAACTCAATGGTACTCATTTTATTGACCTCAGTTGGGTGAAAGGCTGAGTAGACCCGCCGGGATTTGAACCTGTGACCATGAGGTCGAACACAGGCCCCTGGAGTAGACACATTAGTCCACTGAGCCACCAGACCCGGCTGCCACCCGGATCACCAAAATATTGTAGTACAACTCATAGTGATCCGAGAGAGACAGGGGGCCAGGCAATTGTTTTGTCCACCATGGTTATTAAGTAGGTTTTCATTAAGGAGAAGCTCATAAGTCCTTAGTGATTGTGGTGGTCAAAATATGTTGAAGTTTCGGTCTCCAATCATCTAACAAGTAAATAAGGCCATCATCAGCACAAAGAGGCGAGCCTAGTATATGTGTAGAAGACCCTTTGAATACAAATGAAACCTAAAAATAAAGATTGAATACATTGATGTATGCAAATAAAACCAAATCATCTATGGAAGATGAGTAGAAGTACGCCAGTGCTGAATCCAAGATGTGTACCAAACACACCCACAATGCAACCAAACCATTACTTGTGAAAGAACTACAAATAGTGTAAAATCCATCAGCTAGTCAAAGCAAGAAAGATAATCGAAAAAGACCATTATAACAATTCAAATTGAGTAAATCTAGAAAGCATACCAAGAATAAAGACCTTATTAATTGGATGACTACAGTACCATCAGAATATAAGACCAACCAAAGAGTAATTAATGAAATAGGAAATAGTGACAGTAGTCAATTAAAGTTAAGGACCTTGGGGATACCAAGTCAACCAGACTCATTAGGAAAATGCTCACAGGAGTATTTCACAAGACTGACAAGAGTATTTCAACTCCAGACACTGAGCATCAAACCAGGGGTCCTGCTTTGGGGGTTATAGACTGGGAACAGAGGACCTTGTGAAAGAAGTATTTCCGTTACCTTTCAATTGACCAAGTCTTTTATTGTTGTAGATATTAATGGAGTTACAAGTTACAAAAGTCAAACTGTTTAAAGTCAATAGGATTTTACAAATTAAGTAACATTTGAATATGGTAAGCACTTATTCTAGCCAAAAGACATCTTGGGAATTCCGTGTCAAGGAGTAAAAATCTATCTCTTCGTAGTATTTCTAATTTTAGTCTGGCCATTAAAGGAAGATGATCACTTCCCATCGGTGTGGGAGGTTGAAAATTCCAAATTAATGGAAAATGCCACGCTTGGACATGAAAGTAGTCAATTGATCCCTTTAGATTCCAAATTTAAATGTCTTGATCTGCTATGTAGTTAAATTGGAAGCAACCATTCAGAGAGAAAACAAATCCAGCTCTAGATGTTTTTGCATTGACCCCTCTTTCCTAGAGCCTATGCACTTGAAGAAATTGGATCGTGGAATGGAGTAAGCCCTCATCAAATCACCAAAACTGGCTCCTTCCCATTTGGGTTCCAGGTGCATGTTGAAGTCACCCCAAATTAGAAGCAGTGCTTTAGAAAAGGATGAGCAGATCTTGTCTGGATCAACCATAAAGAGAGACAGAGGTTTAACATTCTAGGGATTGTCCCTTAAATGTATGTACACATTTATTATCATAAAATTCTCCACTGCTGCATTATTGAAAAACAAAGCAATCTTGCATGCATGAAAATGCTCACTTTTCTTGGTAACTGAATGACCTCTTTAGCAATGCGGGTTGATACTAAAGTGATTAAACCACCGAGTTGCGCCCTGAGATGTTTATAACCGCGTCAGAATGAATTTGAATAAAGTGTGGTACTGTTATTTTGTCTCCCCGGAGCCAAGTTTCCTGAAAACAAATAACTTCATTCGCATTCAACAATTTCCCCCAAAACTTATGTTCGAAGCAAATGTTTTAACCCATGAACATTCCAACCAATGAAAGGCTCCATAAAGATCAGTACCATCTCTGATGTACAATTCCTGTTACACATGCAGACAGGAGAGGAAAAGGAGGTACTTCCGCTGGTGACAGAGTGAAGGACTTGGCTTCAACTTCCGGAGCACCATGGCAAAGATCGATTTGGCTGCAACCCCTTGCAAGGCAGGTCCCTGGGGTCATTCTGGCATTGGTAGAGAGTAAGTGACAGGCACTGGCTGTTTTAAATGAGAGTGCTTGAACACTCTGGAGTATGGACCATGCCTGTTAGTGCTTTACGTGGGATGAGAAACGTGTGGGTGGATATCTAAAAGGTGTATGGCGAAAAAAACATAAATAGTAATCTTTTTCAAGAGGTAGCCCCTGTCATTAAAGATTTCTTTTAAATAAGTGACCTAAAACCCTGTGCTTCACACAGTAGGCAACTTGACCAGTATTTGGGTGCTTCTCTTTGAGCTTTCTGTTATTGAACCCAGGCATAAAACTCTACAACAAATCTATGTCTAAAACAAGCCAAGTGTATTTTCTTTGCCAATGCATGTTAAATGTATGAAATAAATGAGTAATACAGTGATATTGTATTCAATATTTACTACAGAGGATGTTTCAATTCTGAAAATATGAAACTGCGAATTGAACATGACTAAGGTCTATTGAAGGAATAGTGGTGTTCGGAGTGCATCGACCACTTCTGTTCTCACCTTTACACCACTTTCAACTGCAGTCTCTCACTCTCTTAGACTCTAACATTTTTTTTCTCCCACATGTTTCTGAAATCCTCCATCTCACATCATCTTTCCTTTTCAGCACTGTCTTTTCGCTTTCTCCTTCTGTACATATTTATTTTGATCTCCTCCACTTCAAACCACCCAGTCACCTGTACGCACTGCATTTTCTTATCCTTTGGCACTGATCTTATTTTCAACAGATGTGTACCTCCAGGGGCGTGACCAAGCTGTCTAAGATGGCAGACATGTGCGACTAGAGTTCCAGCCCCACAGGCCCTGGTTCTTTACATTAATCCACTTTATATCAACCCTGCCACCAACCATCCACCCTTGCCTCGCACCGAATATACATTAGAGCCGCTGGTAATGGAGGGATACTGCGAGAGGCAGCGATCCGCAATAGCACCAAACCTTCCACCAAGGCTGCGGGACTGTTGGGAGTGATGGTGATGGCCATGTTGGAGTCAAGCAGGCCCGTTCTCTCCCTCCTGCCTTCTGACATCAAAGTGCCTCTTTCACAGGAAAACCTGGCCACCATTGGAGAGCCCACATGCCCTTGGAGAACACGTTTTGGAGGGGGCGGAGGCAGTGAGTGACTGCCTTAGTGCTACGCCCTAGGGTTGACGGCTGTGAGGAGCATCGGCTGCCTGCTGGGCCCTTGGAAATTACCTTTGTGGGTCTGGAGGGTGCTGGAACCACCTTCCCCTGCCTCCTACGGGCTAGATGTGCTTGGGCTTGTCCGTTTGCACCGACCAGTGCACGTTGGTGAGTGGGGTGCATTTTGGAGACCCTGGGGCCCCAACTGGCAAGCACATACACTAGAGTGTCTGGCCTGCCTCCCTGTGTAGGATGTGATGCTGTCCAAGAGCCGACGGCTGTAGGGAACATTAACAGCATCGTCTTTCAGCTGGGACTGTGAGTCCTGGAGATATCACACCCAATTTCCACGGCATCTTCCCAGGGGGTGAACACGCCTTGAAACATCAGCCTACACTGGACAACACACTGTAGGTGTGGGGGTGCCCGTGGGGATTTGGGGGTCTCATAGACGAGATAGCTGGGAATGTTCTAACACCTTTGGTATATGACACGTGTACAGTGGCCCCCCTGCCTCCTACTGAAACAGATTAACTCAGCCCCCAACACCGTGGAGAGATTGGGCTTAGAGCATTTGTACCATATCATGAAGATAACACGAAGATAACTCCAGGTAGCCCATATTGAACAGTGCTAGCCAAGATCATTACACAGCCTGCCTACTTGATGCTTCGCAGCAGGGACTGCTAGGTTTTTTCTTTTCCGAGGGACAGGGTTCCCATGATAGGCTGCATAAAGTACGCAAAAATCCCAATGCACCCATCGGCCTTGCTGCATACTGCTGTGACCACAGGAGGAAAGGCTCGTGTACAACTGGACGTACCTGTCTTAGAACACAACCACTGATTAAGCAACATCAGACACAACCTTTGAAGGTCTTGGACCAGATGTACTTTCTAGAGAACAGGGCTGAGGACGCAGAGGGTCAAGCCCATTACAATAATATCCAAGTGGTGAGCCTCCCGGAGGGCATGGAGGTATTCGATATGGTGGCATTTCTAGAGACTTGGCAAAAAACTTTCACACCTGAACAAACACTATGACAGTTTTTTTCTATGGAATGGGTGCATCGAGTTGTTGCCCACCGCACCCCGCCAGGCTCACCATCGCAAACGGTGGTAACAAGGCTGCTCTGTTATGAAGGCAGAGATGCAGTCCATCATACAATTGGACAATCAGAAAATCCTTGTGTTCCCCGACTATACTCTTAATATTCAGAGACAACGCTCCTCCTTCCTAGGGTTCAAACGCTGCCTTTGAGAACTGAAACTCAGGTACTAACTTCTGTACCCAGCAAAACTCAAAGTCAGTGACCAAAAAACGAATTTCTTCATGGAACCGTCATTTGCTTGGGAATAGATCGAACCACCTGAGCCATTACCCCAGAAATCGACAAGACATCGATGGCGCCTCCTGGGACAGCAGAACAACCCAATACACAGCTCCAGTATGATTTCCAGCTGAAGTGCAAGGGAAGGAATCGCCTGTGCTGCATTCTGGGGGAGAGGCAGACAGCTAAAAAGAAATCTTATCAGGGTGTCTGCTTCCCTAAAGAAATGCAAATGAGTGCAATCGGTTAATTGGAAAATGTAAAGGCAGCTTGGGAGGCATTAATTGATGGAATCACTTCAAGTTGCCTGCTGACAAGATGTTTTCTTTTTGTGAGGTACTTTAATGGGGTTTACAAACTGAGCTAAGGAGGATATGCTTTTAAAGGACAGTTATAAAATGTTGTGTGCACTAAGTTTAGTCTGCATATTACCATAATCTATGCTTTAGAATCACTTTTTATCTTTAACCTAAATTTATATGTCAAGTTTGTGGCAGCCTATATTATACTGTGTATAATGCACATATAAAATAATGACAAACATTCATAGTGCTTTCAGAGCCCTCGTAGAACTAAAAATACACAATTCACTTTTCTCTGCTGCACCAAACAGGATTCAATTCCATGGGCCTCTGATTGCACACATACACATCTGTAGTGATCAAAGTAACCAATAGAGGTTTCATAACAGGAAATAGTGCATTTTCCACTGATTAGTTTAACTTTTATTCATTTTTCAGTGCATTTTTTTATATGTAGTCCCCTGACAGTGAGAGTTCAACCAAATAGTTTCAGAATATGTTGCTCTTTTTAGCAATGCCTTTGATTACGCCTCTGTGTATAAGAAACAGTTTCCCAACAGGTTTCAATTCAAGACAATTCGATAATGTATGCAGGCAGCATTACATAGAAGAGAAACAAGGAGACTTGTATAATTAAAGGGCTTGTAATTCACCAATTCTTAAAAGAAGTTGCACATAGAAATACAGTTAGGCAGCAATGTACAGAGGAAATCATGTGACAACCTGGAGGCACTTGGTGAGTTGTGATATATACAATTAGTGAGAAGTGACAACGCAAGTGCTGAAAGTGAACAGCGTGAACGGCGCAAGGTGATCAATATATATACAGTGTAGGCTCAACGAGACACAGTTTGAACAATTTTAATCAAAGTTTCAACATTTTTTAGAGCCAAAGACATGAGATGCGCCATAGAGTTGCGCTGTGGTGTCGACGGCGTTTCGATCCCCGTGAGTCGGGATCGTCTTCAGGACAGGGTTGTCATGTTGATGGAGTTCTCGAGAATAATTGGCGGGCTGCCAAGGGCCTTAGTAGGTGGCCGGGTGGGCAGCGTCTCCAGTGAAAGTTAAATATTGCCGATGGACGCATGGTATCAGGGTCCAGGAGCGGGGGCAATTAGTAGATCGTCTGAATCGATGTAGGTGTAGGCAGTAGCGGTTAGGGACGGACAGCGCCTGAATGGATCATGGCTGCTGTGTTGAGTAGTTACTTCGGACGGAGAGGAGGCTCGCTAGCAATGGGAGCAGCTCCGGGAATACGCCTCTGCACTCACTGAACACGTCCCTATGGCAGTATGCATACAACTTTTTATTCATTTCAACCACTGCATTGAATAGCTTCAAGGTGGGCGAGCCAACAAATTAACAAGGAGTTTAGAGCCAAGGTTCTGTCTCGGAACCTTAAAGCCCTTTCACGAGCCAAGCCATGATATGTTTGCTGTGTAAATCATATAACAAACATCATGTAAACAAGCATTTACAATGCAATGGTCTCGGCAATATTATAGGTAGAGCTATTGGAATTGCTCAT
Organism: Lissotriton vulgaris; assembly: GCF_964263255.1. Lineage (NCBI taxonomy): Eukaryota > Metazoa > Chordata > Amphibia > Caudata > Salamandridae > Lissotriton > Lissotriton vulgaris. Next base: position 2,047,993,397 of record NC_141691.1, read on the forward strand.
TATTTTTTTTATCTTTTTTGTATCCCTAAATAAATGGCATTGTCATATGTATTGGCATTAGATTTGTATTTTGCATATGTGATACCTATTGCATTAGCAGAGAGAGAGTGAGGTAGTAAGATAGAGCGAGCGAGTGAGGTATTGAATTAGATAGAGAGTGAGGTAGTGAGAGAGAGTGAGTTAGATAGAGAGTGAGGTAGTAAAGAGTGAGGTAGTGAGGGAGAGGGATGTTGTGAGGTAGTGAGATATAAGCATAGAGTGATGTTGTGATGTAGTGAGATAGAGAAAGAGGTAGTGAAAGAGAGTGAAAGTGAGTTAGTGAGATAGAAAGATTGAGGTAGTGAGATAGAGAGTGATTGAGGTAGTGAGTTAGAGAAAGAGAGTGACGTTGTGAGGTTGTGAGCTAGAGAGTGAGGTAGTGAGAGAGAGAGGTAGTGATGTTTTGAGAGAGAGAAGTTGTGAGATAGTGGGATAGAGTGGAATAGTGAGGTAGAGAGTTATGTAGTGAGAGATAGGTAGATAGAGAGTGAGGTAGTGAGAGACAGAGAACGTGAGGTAGTGAACGATTGAGGTAGAGGGATGTTCTGAGGTAGTGAGATAGAAACAGTGAGTGAGTTTGTGAGGTAGTGAGATAGAGAGAGAGTGAGGTAGTGAAAGAGTGAAAGTGACTTAGTGAGATAGAAAGAGAGAGAGTGAGGTAGTGAGAGAGAGTGAGGCGGGGATGGAAACAAGAGAGCCCTTTCCACAAATTAGGCCGCTTTAGAACACCCTCTCTCCTCCTCCCTTCGAGGGCTTTATTGCCATGGAGATGCCTTATTCTAGCTGTAACATCCACCATTACCTCAGATATAACAGGAACACAGACAATATAAATTATGCACAACCCTCCTGGACGCAGGCTGGCGAGCAATTCTTGGAAATCAAAAAACCAAAACCCTTTTAAAATGGCATAAAATAATAAGTGGTAAGTGCTATCAAGCCAACAATTCAAACAATGCCACAAAAGGCAAAACATGAACAGAAAAAAACACACATAGAACAGCGGCCTCTTATCGGTGTTATTTATGGGCGTGGTATAGCCATATTTTTTTTTCTGCCAGTCACCTTCTAAAAAGAAAATAGTGCTCACTAGCTTCTCTTATGTCAATTCTAACATCTCTTCCTTGTTACGCTGAAAGCAGTGTGCTCAGACTTGCACTACCAACACTGTGGGCCTGATGCAGGACCTGTCAGCATGTGAAGTGCCTTCCTTCATAAAGAGACATAGCACGGAAGTGTACTATTGGGAGGGTGGCGTCTGCTGTGCAACCATTCTAGAGCACAGCCCACAAATGCCAGGATTATTAGCGCTGGCAACTGACTCAGGATACAAGAATACTACCATATAGAGAGGGCACAAAATACCCAAGAGTAAACAGTGACTTGGTACACGTTTGTTAGTGTTAATTTTCTTATAGAAGTCCAGGATATGACTTATGCCAAAGAGCTATTGCATTTCCAGGTTGGATGTTTAGTGCACCCACTTGGAGTTAAATATAATTTGACGCACACACGTGCATGAATGGTGTAGATTTACACACACCCCCACACATGTTTCAAGAACTTTTCAACGTTTCAAGAACTGCTATGAGTGTGTGAGACTGGCTGATAGAGGAAAGGGGGAGATAGTGAGAGGGGGAGAGTAGAAACAGTGTGGACAAAGAACTACAAGAAGTGTGTGAGACTGTGGATGATAGAGGAAAGGGGCGAGAGACAGTGAAAGAGGGATAGTGGAAACAGTGTGGACAAAGAATTGCAAGGAGTGTGTGAGACTGTGGATGATAGAGGAAAGGGGCGAGAGACAGTGAGAGGGGGAGAGACGAAACAGTGTGGACAAAGAACTGCAATGAGTGTGTGAGACTGTGGATGATAGAGGAAAGGGGCGAGAGACAGTGAAAGAGGGAGAGGAGAAACAGTGTGGACAAAGAACTGCAATGAGTGTGTGAGACTGTGGATGATAGAGGAAAGGGGGAGAGGGACCGTGAGAGGGGGAGAGGAGAAACAGTGTGGACAAAGAACTGCAATGTGTGTGTGAGACTGTGGACGATAGAGGAAAGGGGCGAGAGACAGTGAGAGGGGGTGAGATGAAACAGTGTGGACAAAGAACTGCAATGAGTGTGTGAGATTGTGGAAGACAGATAAAGGGACCGGTAGACAGTGGGAGAGGGGACAAATCGTGGAGCGAGAACTGCAAGGGATGTGTGAGACTGTGGAAGATAGAGGAAAGTAGCAGAGTGACAGTGGAAGAGGGAGATGGCAAACGGTACGGGAAAGAAGTGCAAGGGATGTGTAAGACTGTGGAAAATAGAGGAAAGGCAGAGCGAGGGAGAGGAGAATCAGTGTGAGGAAGGAACTGCAAGGGATGTGGAAGATTGTGGAAGAGAGAAGAAGGGTGGGAGAGACAGCGTGAAAGGGAGATAGAAATAAGTCTGGTAAGAGAGCCATGATAAAAACACACATGAGAGACTTTGGAAGTGAGGGAAAGGGGCTGGGAGACAATGGAAGAGGGGGGAGAGAAACCGTATGAGAAAATAACTTCGTGGGATTTGTGAGACGTTGGAAGATTGAGAAAAGAGTGGCTAGACAATAATAGAGAGAAAATAAACTGTGGGAAAGGAACTGCAAAGTGTGTGTGAGACTTTTGGCAGATAGAAGAAAGGGGGAGACAATATGAAACAGAGAAGCGACACAGTGTGGGAAAAGAATTGCAAGAGATGTGCGAGACTGTGGAAGATAGAGGAAAGGTAGAGGGAGAGGGAGAAGAGAAACAGTGTGGGGAAGGAACTGTGAAGGGTGTGTGAGACTTTGGTACTTGAAAGGTAGGAGAAACAAGGAGGAAGAGAGCCAAAATGATGGGCGAGAGGACCAAATAAAACAATGCTAATTACTGTGTGGAAGGGGGAGAAGGAGGAAATCAGGGCAAGGCGAAGAAAAATAGGGCGAGGAAATAGCCCTGCCAATGGCTTGTGGGAGTAAAAAACAGATGGCCGCAGAAACAATGAGAGAAGAAGAGTGGAAGCTCCGTGGGAAACAACTCTGACAATGATGTGTGAGACCAGAAGAGAAGTGCGGAGAGACATAAGGAGAAGGAGAGGGAAAGAAAGTGCTTATAAATGGAACTCTGAAAGTGGTGCGTTAGACCCTAGAAGGAAAAGAACGGTTGGGGAGACAAGGAGAGAAGGGGAAACGAAGGGTGGGAAACGATCTCTGCGAGCCATGTGTGAGACAGCGGAAGAGAGGGGAGAGAAAGACGAGAAAGCTGAGAATGAGAGGAGCATAACAGAGGGCGGGAAAAAAGAATTCTGTGTGAGACCGTGGCAGAGAAGGAAAGGGGGGAGGTGAACCGTGTGCAAAACAATGGAAGAGGAAAGAAAATGGAAAAGTGAGAGTAAAATGATTGGGGCATAATATAGGGTGGGTTAAACTCTGTGAGCCGTGTGTGAGATTGTGGAATAGAAAGAAAGGGAGGTGAGTCACTCGTGAGACAATGGAAGAGAGAAAATATGGAATAGTGGAAACGGAATGACAGTGGTATAAGACTAGAGTGGGGAAAAAAGAACACTGTGAGAGTGTGTGTGAGACCATGGAACAAAGAGAAAAGGGAGGTGAGCAATGTGTGAGACAGTGGAAGCGAAGGAAAGAAATGTCAGCCATGTGTGAGACAGTGGAAGAGAAGGGAAATTAACTGTGTGTGAGAGTGGAAGAGAGAGAAAAGAAGAGAGTGAGAAGGGAACGGAGAGGGCGGGAAAAGAATTCTGCGAGCCGTGTGTGAGACCAAGGAAGAGAAAGGAAACGCGGGGAAAGAAAACCAAGAATGAGATGGAAATGGAAGCGGAGAAACAGAGGGTGGGGACGAAACTCTGGCAATGGTGTGTGATAACAGAGGCGAGTAGGGGGGGGTGACAATGAGCGAGGTGCAGGAGACTTGAGAGGGGAAACAGGTTGCGAATAGGGCTATGCCAATGTACTCTCTAAAGTGCGCTTGAGGCTGTGGAAGAGAGACCTATAAAAATAGAGTGAATAAGTGAGAGTAGGAGGGTGCCGAAAAATCAACCGAGTTGAAGTGGCCCTTATGCGAGCCAAGGATGTGTGTGAGATGGCAGAGAAACGGTTGGAAGGAAATGGAGAGGTGCGTGTAAAAGGACTCGAAGTTGGAAAATAACTGTGTGCGCGTGAGTGAACTCTGCCAGGCACGCGAGAGTGAAGGGGGGGACAGGAGAGGAACACAGAGCGCGAGAGAGCCTCTAGACAGGACGAGACAGCGAAATAATGTGTAAATGGGGGGAAAATGTCCGAGATGGGTGAAAAAGTGCGCCAAAAATGCACTTTGCTAAGGATAGCCTTAGGGGCGTGGGCGCAGGGAGACAGCAGGAGAGCAGCGCTGTGCAGGAGTGCAAAGCGACTCCTACGGGCATTAGGAGAGGGGGCGGGGGCGCAGTAGGTGCGTGCGTGGCTCGAAGGGTAGAGGGGAGACGAGGACCAGTTGTGCAGATGCTTGAGCGTGTTGGGCCAGCGCGTGGTGCCAGCCACAGATGGCAGTAACGACTGCAGGAGGGCAGCGGGCGATGGTGAGAAGTAGTAAACGAGAGGTAGTGGTGGAATCAGATGAGAGAGGGCTAGAGAGCAGCGAGAGAGAGCAAAGAAGGCAGAGAGTGAGGAACAGACAGGTAGGTACAGAGGGGCGCGAGCGAAGTTCAAAGGCTGGGGTGAGATACGTGCGGGATGGCAGAGGGAGAGAAAGCAAGAAGTGAAGAGAGCACAGAGGGGGAACGAGGAAATTAAAGACAGAGGGGTGAAAGGTGGAGGCATGCATAGAAGTTTAATTGAAAGAAATTGTTTTAAAGGCTAATACTGCAGGGAGAGCGGGGCAACGAGGCAGTGACCTGCAAATCCTGCTAACATGAGAGCTGTGGACTATAAAAGAACGACTTTAAGAAAGGAGACCAAATAGTACAGGGGGGAGGGAAAACGATGGGGAGAGGAGGAGGGGTCAGAGAGGGTGGTGGAGGAAGAGCAGAGCAGCGGGCGGAGGGAGGGGGGAGAACGGGACAGAGGAGAGCTGCGGGCGGAGGGAGGGGGGAGAACGGGACAGAGGAGAGCTGGGGGGGGACAACGGGATGGTGGCGATAACAAATCGGACGGGACAAACGAGCGCACAGGACACTGACAGCTGGAGGGGGGCGGGAAACATACACGGACGGCGGGGTGGGGAAACATACACGGACAGCGGGCGGGAGGGGGGGCGAGAAACATACACGGGCAGGGGGAAGAAGACAGCAGAAGGCAGGGGGAAGAACGCAAGAGGACAGCGAGGAACGGCTCACCTTCACTGCGAAGGAAACAAAATGGCTGCCTCGAGCTTCAGGGATTTTTCGGATTTGGGGGCATGTTCGGTGGGCGTGGCTAAAAAGTGGAAAGAAGCACACCGAACACACCTCCAAATCCGAAAAGGATGGAGCCTATTTGGAGTGACGGCTCTCTCCTGCAATTGCTGGCCTCCATTTAGGAAGCCAGCCAATGGGAGAGAGCCAAAATTAGAGGCGGGATGAAGAGCCCCTCTAAGTAAGATAAGATCTCGCTACTTCCGGTTCTGACGAACCGGATAGTACCGAGACCTAAAAATGATAACATTCAAGAGAAGTGTATTTCTTTAACGTGTAGCATTGACATTAATACATCACATTAAAGTCTATTAAATCAAATACGATAGGTTTCTATACAGTTCGTATTAGGAACTCATATATTTGAAAGTGTTTTCATATGCATTAATGAGCTATATAAAGTCTAAAAAGTCAGCGATATTAGCATATGGTGTCTTGCATTCCCTTACTTTCATTAGGAATCTTTTTTAATATATATTTTGTCAGATTAGCCTGTGATTTGTATTTATTTAACACAGAATACTATTCATCCTACAGAGTAGTAGAAAAATAATTTAATCTAATCAGTGCTTTAAGTGCACTATGTGCTACAGGAACTCTAGGTTCAAATCCCAGATTTCCTGCATTGCTAAATGGTGTGATCTTAGTCAAATCAGTTTGCTTCATGTGTACAATGTATTTGCTACATTTGAGAGCCCTTTCAAGTAATTCAGTTTAAGATGGACTGTGTACAAAAAAACTCACAGGTACGTTTTATTAGCCTGGAACGCTCCACCATCCATACAATCATATTGGATATGATGTAAGGGACACCAGACAATTGGTTCACTTTGTTCCTCCTGGTGTTGTTAAGAGTAGGGTTAATACATATTTTAAAGTTCATGTTTAGAAACTTTCACTCCAAACAAATGTCAATGCAATATTGTGATCTAATGCAATAAACTGAAACACTACCATATGTTTTTTAATAGATTTTATTGTTGCAAGCCAAAAGAGGTTACTTGGCATGATCGTAGCCAGGTATTTGGCAATAGATTCCATCGGACAAGTACAGAAGAATAGTGCTGGGCTATTTATGAAGAGTTAGCATACTTTTGTTACATTTTTCTGTTTAACAAACTGACCCATAATAACTGTCTCTCTCCACCCCCCTGCCCAGTTGCTGCTGCTTTACCTGTTAGCGTACGGAAGCAGAGCAATGAAGTCTGCGGTGCTTAGAAGAAAGTCTTTCATAGGGGAAATTAGTTGAAGCTAAGCGCCCTTAAATGATTTCTTGAGTAGTTGCTTGGATGGGGCTAAAACAACTACTACATAGAAACCAAGAGTGCATGTGTCAGGGGTGGATTATGAGAGGAGAGTATCATCCTTGGTGCAGTCTTTAAAGCCCGGCACCAAAATATCCCATGCCTGTCCAATAAAATATTTTATCAAACTGTCCCATTCCTCCCTGTGTAACAAGGTGCTCACAGAAACCAAGAGAGCGAGGCCTTGGTCTACATTACAATCTCTGGAGGAGGTGAATCCTTCCAGAGCAGTGTAATATTGGGTTTTGCTAGAAGAAGAGCCAGGTCTAGGAACTTGGTGAAGGGTTTCTCGCACTTGAGCGGGGTAATACGCCTAATACGCCCAATAGGACCACTTCTGGGGAATTTGTTAGTTCACAGCCCATCATGATCGACAACACCTCAATAACTCTTTGCCAGTATGAAAGGAGCTTGGGGTGTGACCAAAGCATATGAAACAGATCACCATCTAGTTGCATACAGCAAGGACATGTGGCTACAGATCCCAGGTAAATTTTGTTAATGTGGGGCGGTGTAAGGTAGGCTCTGTTCAGAATATTTAATTGAATATTAGATTGAATATTCGATTGAATATTCTTGAAACAGCAGTCGTGGGAAACTTTATGTGGATATATTTTAATATTTTAGCCCAGTCCGCATCATGCAGAGGTTTGGCTATGTCAGTCACCCAGTTAGCACGGAGAGAAGCCCTATAGAGTAGCCCATGTTGCAGGAAAGTGTTGTATACCATCTTATCAGTTTGCCACCAGTCCTGTGGTGTAGACCATCTGGTGCACTTCTTGTGGGGTTGGTGTTAGGTGGCGAACATGAAATAGAGCAGTAAATGATTGTTTAAGGTGTTCCAAAGAAAGGAACTGACCCAAGTGAAGACTCTAGTCTGCCATAAGGGTTTGACAACAAACAAATACCCCAATTTTGAGTGGCCTTCAACATGCCCCTGGTGGATTTGGCCTGAGCACAATGATCCAGTGCAAGTGGGACGCCTAGCAAAGGTATTGCAGGAGTATAGGGTTTCTTTGTGTTAGTGGGTTTACGGGTTCTAGAAGGGTAAGAGAAAGCCAGGAGGAAAAACCTTGGGTGGCATTGGGTAGAAACAATGAGTAGTGAAATAAGACCTCCTTAAAGACTTTACGGGGAAACCCTGTCTTATGCAGAGGGCAGCCAGAGAAACACCCATTAGATCTGAGCGGCTAAATAATGGCGTTCTAAGTCCAGACACGCTAATCCACCCATTGTAATAGGTGGCTTTATAGTGCAAAGAGCTACCCAGGCAGTGCCCAGTCCCCAAATCAGACGTAGGACATGTCGATGTGTCTGGAGAATGGACGAGCAGGTGAAGGATGGCAAAATAATACAATAACCAGGGTAGCACCACCATCTACACTAGTGTTACGTGGCCCATTACTGAAAGTGGACAAGAAGACCAAACAGCAAACTGGGCTCGCAGGGACTGTATCGCTCACCCCAGATTTCCATCCTGCAAATCAGTGGTGGGGTGGTAGATATTAGTACCTTAACATTGAAAGGTAACTGATTTCCAGTTCAATCTGGGGTCTAATATAAAGGAGAAAAACACTACCATATGCTTAAAGAAACATGTCTTACATTATAAAATCTTCATCATGTTCTTACATTTTGCTTGTGTAATTTACATCCCAAATATTTTGAAGATTCTACATGTACTTTGGGACTTAGGGATGAGCTAGATCACTGATTCAGTCTTGGTTTGACTGCAGAACCATTTTAAGACATGGACAGAGTGGGCAATTGCCCAGCACAACCATCCAAAGGAGCCAGGCCCCTGTTCTACCTTCATAAGCACGACCAGCGGACCACTGTATCAGCAGGGTTTGCCAGGGTGGGTGGGTGCTGCTTGTTCACCCACTTGAAAGTTTCTCTTCTGTTGCTCTCCTCTCTGTGTGACAAATCTCCAGGTGAACAATACTTTCCGATACCTATAGCAGACCCACCTTGTCCGATATTAGGAATTGACCCTTATTCCACCTCGTTCTTCTCTTCCTGGTTTGTCCGGTTCTTAGCAACAAGCCTTTGAATCAGTTGTTGTGGCTCTCCCATCTGATCTCAATTTTATCCTGCTCTTAAATTCTATTTGTTGGTTATTCTGGGATCTCAGTTCTGAGCTAAATGTAGAGTCCCGAAAGCACAGTCTAGTGTTGTGAGTCTACAGACAAGTCGTGGGTGCCTTGCATTAGATGTGAGATTGTCGCCAACACCATCCACTCTGACTCATACATTATTTTTAGGTTTAAAGTCCACTGGAGGCTGAGGTAAGCCAGATGTTTTTGTTCAACTTGTCCAAGCCAGCATTTGGTCACTTACCTTAATGTTTCCCAAAATATTTGCCATAGGTTTTAAAATGTTAAGAAACATAATAAAAGATTTGCTGTTGCTTTCTAACCCAAGAAAGTTTTGGTAAATCTGGATAGGGGTGACGCCCTTGCACCCCGTGCTCAAGGACATTAATTTAAGATTAAACAAGGACATAATGTCCCACCTGAATGTAGCATACCTAGAGGCAATCACCTAAAACCAAAGTGACTAAATAATGCCATGCAGAAAATAGTAAATAAATGCACTAAGATGTGATTCATGTCCCGAGATGCAGTCCTTCAGGCAGCTAGCCAAGCGGCCCCCACCGCTTGGCTAGATGCCCGAAGGCAGCTATCCAAGCAGTGGCTCAGGATTTTGGATCAGGATTTTCTGATCCTCACCAGGATCAGAAAATCCTGGTGGACCATAAAGTGTCCATCTTAAGAGACCTATTCATACATGGACAATTTCTCACCTTGGACTAAAAACTTACAGAACACTGTTCAGCCTGGCCAAATCATATTATTCTCACAACACCGGCAAACATGCAACACTCTTTGGAGAATCACTCAGGAGGAACCGCCCGTACATGCTATGGTGCAGACACTACTTGTGATGGGCTCAGGCCGCCACCTGATCACCTGGTTATATAAAGTCCTAAGAGAGAATACCCTCTTCCCGATACACTTTAGAGGAAGATATAGGAAGATAAGTGCAAGACACTGGATGGTACTTAGCCCTGTAATATCCCCAAATGATGTCTAGAAATACCTGCTTCAAACATATTCAATTCTCTATCACCCACAGGGATCACCCCAGCTAAGATAAGTTTATACGAGCACACTAAACGAAACAGGGTTGATGCGATTCACGGATCTAGCACTCATTTTGGCTAAAAGGACAATCACCCTACAGTGGTGCGCACAATTTACCCCCACCACTATGTCCGAGCTCACTGGTCAGAGGCAGAAAGTATGGCACTTTGCAAAGAAGAATCAAGAGGCCTCCGCAAAAATCTAATTTCAATGACAGTGCTGGCAAGCTTAAATAAAAAAGGTGGAGTGCGAAGGCCCACGACTCACCATAAATTAGGGAGCAGGAGCACGACTGGTGCTGCACTCTCTTTGCTGTCCACGAGCAGGAAAAGGAAGGACTTCCTTCCTGCTTGTAAAACTCAACTCCAACCAATCCTGGCGCATGTCGGGCTGGCCGTCGCAAGACAGCCGGCCAATCCGACATGCGCACTGTAGACCAGTGCTGTCACCCTACCTTTTCAGGATTTAGCCCCGCCTCCACTCTTGTGCTATACAAAGCGCGAGCTAGTGCAGTGGCAAATAAATAAAATGGCATTGACATGCTATTTTATTTATTTGTCTTGATCTACTGCACTCCCAGCAGTCGGGGCGACTCTCCTCCACTCCTGAGGAGGAGATGCCCTTGGAATGTGGGTTCAACTCCAAACTTTGGCACATGATGACGACCTCCCACCCTAGACCACTGTATACAACCTTCAAGCCTGCCCTTCATTGGGGGTGCTCCACAAACACAACCTGATGGAGCCTTCAACCCCCCTCTGCAGGCTGTGGCCAGCTCCCCTCCCCAGACTAGACAGAGCCTACAGGGGGACCGGCTACTAAACACGCCCACCACCAAAGACCCAGCCTACCCAGGGCCTCATTACTAAACACGCCCACCACCAAAGACCCATCCTACCAAGGGCCCCATTAGTAAGCACGCCCACCACCCGAGACCCAGCCTAACAGGGGCCCCATTTTAAGCACGCACACCACCCAAGACCCAGCCTACCAGGGGCCCCATTAGTAAGCACGCACACCACCCAAGACCCAGCCTACCAGGGGCCCCATTAGTAAGCACGCCCACCACCCGAGACCCAGCCTACCAGGGGCCCCATTAGTAAGCACGCACACCACCCAAGACCCAGCCTACCAGGGGCCCCATTAGTAAGCACGCCCACCACCCGAGACCCAGCCTACCAGGGGCCCCATTAGTAAGCACGCACACCACCCGAGACCCAGCCTACCCAGGGCCTCATTACTAAACACGCCCACCACCCAGGACCCATCCTACCAAGGGCTCCATTAGTAAGCACGCACACCACCCAAGACCCAGCCTACCCTGGGCCCCATTACTAAACACGCCCACCACCCAAGACCCATCCTACCAAGGGCCCCATTAGTAAGCACGCCCACCACCCGAGACCCAGCCTACCCAGGGCCTCATTACTAAATACGCCCACCACCCAAGACCCATCCTACCAAGGGCCCCATTAGTAAGCACGCCCACCACCCGAGACCCAGCCTACCAGGGGCCCCATTTTAAGCACGCACACCACCCAAGACCCAGCCTACCAGGGGCCCCATTAGTAAGCACGCACACCACCCAAGACCCAGCCTACCAGGGGCCCCATTAGTAAGCACGCACACCACCCAAGACCCAGCCTACCAGGGGCCCCATTAGTAAGCACGCACACCACCCGAGACCCAGCCTACCCAGGGCCTCATTACTAAACACGCCCACCACCCAGGACCCATCCTACCAAGGGCTCCATTAGTAAGCACGCACACCACCCAAGACCCAGCCTACCCTGGGCCCCATTACTAAACACGCCCACCACCCAAGACCCATCCTACCAAGGGCCCCATTAGTAAGCACGCCCACCACCCGAGACCCAGCCTACCCAGGGCCTCATTACTAAATACGCCCACCACCCAAGACCCATCCTACCAAGGGCCCCATTAGTAAGCACGCCCACCACCCGAGACCCAGCCTACCAGGGGCCCCATTAGTAAGCACGCCCACCACCCGAGACCCAGCCTACCAGGGGCCCCATTAGTAAGCACGCACACCACCCGAGACCCAGCCTACCCAGGGCCTCATTACTAAACACGCCCACCACCCAAGACCCATCCTACCAAGGGCCCCATTAGTAAGCACGCCCACCACCCGAGACCCAGCCTACCCAGGGTCTCATTACTAAACACGCCCACCACCCAAGACCCATCCTACCAAGGGCCCCATTAGTAAGCACGCCCACCACCCGAGACCCAGCCTACCAGGGGCCCCATTAGTAAGCACGCACACCACCCAAGACCCAGCCTACCAGGGGCCCCATTAGTAAGCACGCACACCACCCAAGACCCAGCCTACCAGGGGCCCCATTAGTAAGCACGCACACCACCCAAGACCCAGCCTACCAGGGGCCCTACTTCTAAACATGTCCCCCACGCAAGACCGAGCCTACCAAGGACCCCACTTCTAAACATGCCCCCCACCCATTACACAGCCTACAAAGGGCCCTACTTCTAAATATGCCCCCCACCCGAGACCCAGCCTACCCAGTGCCCCATTACTAAACATACCTCCACACAAGACCCAGCCTATCAAGTGCCCCACTTCTAAACATGCCCCCACACAAGACCCAGCCTACCTAGTGCCCCCTTCTAAACATGCCCCCCACCCAAGACCCAGCCTACCAAGGACCCCACTTCTAAATATGCCCCCCACACAAGATCCAGCCTATCAAGGGCCCCACTTCGAAACATGCCCAAACCCAAGACCCAGCCTACCCAGGGTCCCATTACTAAACATGCCCCCCACCCAAGAGCCAGCCTAACAAAGTGCCACACTTCTAAACATGCCCCCCACCCAAGACCCAGCCTACCAAGGGCCCCACTTCTAAACATGCCCCCACCCAGGACCCAGCCTACCCAGAGCCCCATTACTAAACATGCCCCTCACAACAAGACCCAGCCTACCAAGGGCCCCACTTCTAAATATGCCCCCCATCCAAGACCCAGGGTACCCAGGGCCCCATTACTAAACAAGCCCCCACCCATGACCCAGCCTACCAAGGACCCCACTTCTAAACATGCCCTCCACCCAAGACACAGCCTACCGAGGGCCCGGCTACTAAATATGCCCACCACCCAAGATCCAGCCTACCCAGGGCCCCACTTTAAACATGCACCCCACCCAAGACCCAGCCTACCAAGGGCCCCACTTCTAAACATGCCCCCCACCCAAGACACAGCCTACCGACGGCCCCACTTCTAAACATGCCCCCCACCTAAGACACGGCCTACCAAGGGCCCCACTTCTAAACATGCCCCCTGCCCAAGACACAGCCTACCAAGGGCCCCACTTCTAAACATGCCCCCCACCTAAGACACAGCCTACCAAGGGCCCCACTTCTAAACATGCCCCCCCCTAAGACACAGCCTACCAAGGGCCCCACTTCTAAACATGCACCCCACCCAAGACCCAGCCTATCAAGGGCCCCACTTCTAAACATGCCCCCAACCGAAGACACAGTCTACCCAGGGCCCCATTACTGAACAAGCCCACCACCCAAGACCCAGCCTATCAAGGGCCCCACTTCTAAATATGCCTCCCACCCATGACCCAGGCTACCAAGGGCCCCACTTCTAAGCATGCCCCCCACCCAAGACCCAGCCTACCAAGGGCCCCACTTCCAAACATGCCCCCCACCCAAGACACAGCCTACCGAGGGCCCCACTTCTAAACATACCCCCACCCAGGACCCAGCCTACCCAGGGCCCCACTTCTAAACATGCACCCCACCCAAGACCCAGCCTACCAAGGGCCCCACTTCTAAACATGCCCCCCACCCAAGACACAGCCTACCGACGGCCCCACTTCTAAACATGCCCCCCACCTAAGACACAGCCTACCAAGGGCCCCACTTCTAAACATGCCCCCTACCCAAGACCCAGCCTATCAAGGGCCCCACTTCTAAATATGCCTCCCACCCAAGACCCAGGCTACCAAGGGCCCCACTTCTAAACATGCCCCCCACCCAAGACCCAGCCTACCAAGGGCCCCACTTCCAAACATGCCCCCCACCCAAGACACAGCCTACCGAGGGCCCCACTTCTAAACATACCCCCACCCAGGACCCAGCCTAGCAAGTGCCCCACTTCTAAACATGCCCCCCACCCAAGACCCAGCCAACCAAGTGCCCCACTTCTAAACATGTCCCCCACCCAAGACCCAACCAACCAAAGACTCCACTTCTAAACATGCTCCCCACCCAAGACCCAGCCTATCAAGTGCCCCACTTCTAAACATGTCCCCCACCCAAGACCCAACCAACCAAAGACTCCACTTCTAAACATGCTCCCCACCCAAGACCCAGCCTACCAAGGGTCCCACTTCTAAACATGCCCCCCACCCAAGACCCAGCCTACCAAGTGCCCCACTTCTAAACATGCCCCCCACCCAAGACCCAGCCTACCCAGGGCCCCATTACTAAACAGGCCCCCCACCCAAGACCCAGCCTACCAAGTGCCCCACGTCTAAACATGCCCCCAACCAAGACCCAACCTACCCAGTCCCTCATTACTAAACAAGCCCCGCACCCAAAACCTAGCCTACCAAGTGCCCCACTTCTAAACATGCCCCACACCCATGACTCAGCCTACCAAGTGCCCCACTTCTAAACATGCCCTCCACCCAAGACTCAGCCTACCCAGGGCCCCATTACTAAACAAGCCCCCCACCCAAGACCAGGCCTACCAAGGGCCCCTCTTCTAAAGATGCCACCCACCCAAGGCCATCCTACCAAGGGCCCCACTTCTAAACATGCACCCCACCCAAGACACAGCCTACCGAGGGCCCGGCTACTAAATATGCCTCCCAACCAAGATCCAGCCTACCCAGGGCCCCATAACTAAACATGCCCTCCACCCAAGACCCAGCCTTCCAAGGGCCCCACTTCTAAACATGTCCACCACACAAGACCCAACCTACCAAGATCCCACTTCTAAACATGCCCCCCACCCAAGACCCAACCTACCACGGGCCCCACTTCTATGCATGCCCCCTACTCAAGACCCAGCCTACCAAGTGCCCCACTTCTAGACATGCCCCCCACCTAAGACCCAGCCTACTGAGTGCTCCACTTCTAGACATGCCCCCCACCCAAGACCCAGCCTACTCAGGGCCCACTACTGAACAAGCCTACCACCCAAGACCCAGTTTACCAAGTGCCCTACTTCTAAACATGCCCACACTCAAGACCCAGCCTATCAAGGGCCCCACTTCTAAACATGTCCCCCACCCAAGACCCAACCTATCCAGAGCCTCATTACTAAACAAGCCCCCACCCAAGACCCAGCCTACCAAGGGCCCTACTTCTAAACAAGTCCCCCACCCAAGACCCAGCCTAACAAGTGCCCCACTTCTAAACATGCCCCCCACCCAAGACCCAGCCTACCAGGGGCCCTACTTCTAAACTTCTCCCCCACCCAAGACCGAGCCTACCAGGGATCCCACTTCTAAACATGCCCCCCACCCATGACACAGCCTACCAAGGGCCCCACTTCTAAACATGCCCCCCCCCAAGACCCAGACTACTAAGGGCCCCACTTCTAAACATGCCCCCCACCCAAGACTAAGCTTATTGAGGGCCCCACTTCTAAAAATGCCACCCAGCCTACAGAGGGTCCCACTTCTAGACATGCCCCCCACCCAAGACCCAGCCTACTCAGGGCCCCACTACTGAACATGCCCCCCACCCAAGACCTAGCCTACCAAGGGCCCCACTTCTAAACATGACCTCCACCCAAGACCCAGCCTACTAAGGGCCCCACTTCTAAACATGCCCCCCACCCAAGACCCAGCCTACCCAGGGCCCCACTTCTAAACATGCCCCCACCCAAGACCTAGCCTACCAAGGGCCCCACTTCTAAACATGACCTCCACCCAAGACCCAGCCTACTAAGGGCCCCACTTCTAAACATGCCCCCCACCCAAGACCCAGCCTACCCAGGGCCCCATTACTAAACATGCCCCCACCCAAGACTAAGCTTATTGAGGGCACCACTTCTAAAAATGCCCTCTACCCAAGACCCAGCCTACAGAGGGTCCCCCTTCTAGACATGCCCCCCACCCAAGACCCAGCCTACTCAGGGCCCCACTACTGAACATGCCCCACACCCAAGACCCAGCCTACCCAGGGCCCCACTACTGTACCAGCTCACCACCCAAGACCCAGCCTACCCAGGGCCCCATTACTACACATGCACCCCACCCAAGACCCAGCCTACCAAGGGCCCGCTACTAAACATGCCCCACACCCAAGGCCCCAGACTACCAAGGGCCTGGCTACTGAACAAGTCCACCACCCAAGACACAGCTTATTGAGGGCCCCACTTCTAAAAATGCCACCCAGCCTACAGAGGGTCCCACTTCTAGAAATGCCCCCCACCCAAGACCCAGCCTACCAAGGGGCCTACTTCTAAACATGCCCTAACCTAAAACCCAGCCTACCAAGGGCCCCACTTCTAAACATGCCCCCAACCGAAGACCCAGCCTACCAAGGGCCCTACTTCTAAACATGCCCCCCACCCAAGACATAGCCTACCGAGGGCCCCACTTCTAAACATGCCCCCACCCAAGACCTAGCCTACCAAGGGCCCCACTTCTAAACATGACCTCCACCCAAGACCCAGCCTACTAAGGGCCCCACTTCTAAACATGCCCCCCACCCAAGACCCAGCCTACCCAGGGCCCCATTACTAAACATGCCCCCACCCAAGACTAAGCTTATTGAGGGCACCACTTCTAAAAATGCCCTCTACCCAAGACCCAGCCTACAGAGGGTCCCCCTTCTAGACATGCCCCCCACCCAAGACCCAGCCTACTCAGGGCCCCACTACTGAACATGCCCCACACCCAAGACCCAGCCTACCCAGGGCCCCACTACTGTACCAGCTCACCACCCAAGACCCAGCCTACCCAGGGCCCCATTACTACACATGCACCCCACCCAAGACCCAGCCTACCAAGGGCCCGCTACTAAACATGCCCCACACCCAAGGCCCCAGACTACCAAGGGCCTGGCTACTGAACAAGTCCACCACCCAAGACACAGCCTACCCAGGGCCCCATTACTAAACCTGCACCCCACCCAAGACCCAGCCTACCAAGGTGCTCACTTCTAAACATGCCCCCCACCCAAGACATAGCCTACCGAGGGCCCCACTTCTAAACATGCCCCCACCCAAGACCCAGCCTACCAAGGCCCCCACTCCTAAACATGACCTCCACCCAAGACCCAGCCTACCAAGGACCCTACATCTAAATATGCCCCAACCTAAAACCCAGCCTACCAAGTGCCCCACTTCTAAACATGCCCCCAACCGAAGACCCGGCCTACCAAGGGCCCTACTTCTAAACATGTCCTCCACCCAAGAACCAGCCTACCAGGGGCCCCGTTTTTAAACATGCCCCCACCCAATACCCAGCCTACCAAGGGCCCCACTTCTAAACATGTCCAACACCCAAGACCCAGCCTACCAAGATCCCACTTCTAAACATGCCCCCACCCAAGACCCAGCCTATCAAGTGCCCCACTTCTAAACATGTCCCCCACCCAAGACCCAACCAACCAAAGACTCCACTTCTAAACATGCTCCCCACCCAAGACCCAGCCTACCAAGGGTCCCACTTCTAAACATGCCCCCCACCCAAGACCCAGCCTACCAAGTGCCCCACTTCTAAACATGCCCCCCACCCAAGACCCAGCCTACCCAGGGCCCCATTACTAAACAGGCCCCCCACCCAAGACCCAGCCTACCAAGTGCCCCACGTCTAAACATGCCCCCAACCAAGACCCAACCTACCCAGACCCTCATTACTAAACAAGCCCCGCACCCAAAACCTAGCCTACCAAGTGCCCACTTCTAAACATGCCCCCCCACCCATGACTCAGCCTACCAAGTGCCCCACTTCTAAACATGCCCTCCACCCAAGACTCAGCCTACCCAGGGCCCCATTACTAAACAAGCCCCCCACCCAAGACCAGGCCTACCAAGGGCCCCTCTTCTAAAGATGCCACCCACCCAAGGCCATCCTACCAAGGGCCCCACTTCTAAACATGCACCCCACCCAAGACACAGCCTACCGAGGGCCCGGCTACTAAATATGCCTCCCAACCAAGATCCAGCCTACCCAGGGCCCCATAACTAAACATGCCCTCCACCCAAGACCCAGCCTTCCAAGGGCCCCACTTCTAAACATGTCCACCACACAAGACCCAACCTACCAAGATCCCACTTGTAAACATGCCCCCCACCCAAGACCCAACCTACCACGGGCCCCACTTCTATGCATGCCCCCTACTCAAGACCCAGCCTACCAAGTGCCCCACTTCTAGACATGCCCCCCACCTAAGACCCAGCCTACTGAGTGCTCCACTTCTAGACATGCCCCCCACCCAAGACCCAGCCTACTCAGGGCCCCATTACTAAACCTGCACCCCACCCAAGACCCAGCCTACCAAGGTGCTCACTTCTAAACATGCCCCCCACCCAAGACATAGCCTACCGAGGGCCCCACTTCTAAACATGCCCCCACCCAAGACCCAGCCTACCAAGGGCCCCACTCCTAAACATGACCTCCACCCAAGACCCAGCCTACCAAGGACCCTACATCTAAACATGCCCCAACCTAAAACCCAGCCTACCAAGTGCCCCACTTCTAAACATGCCCCCAACCGAAGACCCGGCCTACCAAGGGCCCTACTTCTAAACATGTCCTCCACCCAAGAACCAGCCTACCAGGGGCCCTGTTTTTAAACATGCCCCCACCCAATACCCAGCCTACCAAGGGCCCCACTTCTAAACATGTCCAACACCCAAGACCCAGCCTACCAAGATCCCACTTCTAAACATGCCCCCCACCCAAGACCCAACCTACCACGGGCCCCACTTCTATACATGCCCCCCCACCTAAGACCCAGTCTACTGAGTGCCCCACTTCTAGACATGCCCCCCCACCTAAGACCCAGCCTACTGAGTGCCCCACTTCTAGACATGCCCCCCACCCAAGACCCAGCCTACTTGGGCCCCACTTCTAAACATGCCTCCCACCCAAGACCCAGCCTACCAAGTGCCCCACTTCTAAACATGCCCACACTCAAGACCCAGCCTATCAAGGGCCCCACTTCTAAACATGCCTCCCACCCAAGACACAGCCTACAGACAGCCCCACTTCTAAACATGCCTCCCACACAAGACCCAGCCTTACAAGGGCCCCACTTCTAAACATGCCCCTACCCAAGACACAGACGACTGAGGGCCCCACTTCTAAACATGCCCCCCACCCAAAACCCAGCCTGCCAAGGGCCCCACTTCTAAACATGTCCCCCACCCAAGACCCAACCTACCCAGAGCCTTATTACTAAACAAGCCCCCCCACCCAAGACCCAGCCTACCAAGGGCCCTACTTCTAAACATGTCCCCCACCCAAGACCCAGCCTACCAAGGGCCCCTCTTCTAAACATGCACCCCACCCAAGACACAGCCTACCGAGGGCCCGGCTACTAAATGTGCCTCCCAACCAAGATCCAGCCTACCCAGGGCCCCATAACTAAACATGCCCTCCACCCAAGAACCAGCCTTCCAAGTGCCCCACTTCTAAACATGTCCACCACACAAGACCCAACCTACCAAGATCCCACTTCTAAACATGCCCCCCACCCACGACCCAACCTACCATGGGCCCCACTTCTATACATGCCCCCCCACCTAAGACCCAGCCTACTGAGTGCCCCACTTCTAGACATGCCCCCCCACCTAAGACCCAGCCTACTGAGTGCCCCACTTCTAGACATGTCCCCCACCCAAGACCCAGCCTACTCAGGGCCCACTACTGAACAAGCCCACCACCCAAGACCCAGTTTACCAAGTGCACCACTTCTAAACATGCCTCCCTCCCAAGACCCAGCCTACCAAGTGCTCACTTCTAAACATGCCCACACTCAAGACCCAGCCTATCAAGGGCCCCACTTCTAAACATGTCCCCCACCCAAGACCCAACCTACCCAGAGCCTCATTACTAAACAAGCCCCCACCCAAGACCCAGCCTACCAAGGGCCCTACTTCTAAACATGTCCCCCACCCAAGACCCAGCCTAACAAGTGCCCCACTTCTAAACATGCCACCCCACCCAAGACCCAGCCTACCAGGGGCCCTACTTCTAAACTTGTCCCCCACCCAAGACCGAGCCTACCAAGGATCCCACTTCTAAACATGTCCCCCACCCATGACACAGCCTACCAAGGGCCCCACTTCTAAACATGCCCCCCCCCCCAAGACCCAGACTACTAAGGGCCCCACTTCTAAACATGCCCCCCACCCAAGACTAAGCTTATTGAGGGCCCCACTTCTAAAAATGCCACCCAGCCTACAGAGGGTCCCACTTCTAGACATGCCCCCCACCCAAGACCCAGCCTACTCAGGGCCCCACTACTGAACATGCCCCCCACCCAAGACCCAGCCTACCACGTGGCCTACTTCTAAACATGCCCTAACCTAAAACCCAGCCTACCAAGGGCCCCACTTCTAAACATGCCCCCAACCGAAGACCCAGCCTACCAGGGGCCCTACTTCTAAACATGCCCCCCACCCAAGACATAGCCTACCGAGGGCCCCACTTCTAAACATGCCCCCACCCAAGACCTAGCCTACCAAGGGGCCCCACTTCTAAACATGACCTCCACCCAAGACCCAGCCTACCAAGGGCCCTACTTCTAAACATGCCCTAACCTAAAACCCAGCCTACCAAGGGCCCCACTTCTAAATATGCCCCCCCCCCCAAGAACCAGCCTACTAAGGGCCCCACTTCTAAACATGCTCCCCACCCAAGACTAAGCTTATTGAGGGCCCCACTTCTAAAAATGCCCTCTACCCAAGACCCAGCCACAGAGGGTCCCCCTTCTAGACATGCCCCCCACCCAAGACCCAGCCTACTCAGGGCCCCACTACTGAACATGCCCCCCACCCAAGACCCAGCCTACCCAGGGCCCCACTACTGTACCAGCTTACCACCCAAGACCCAGCCTACCCAGGGCCCCATTACTAAACATGCACCCCACCCAAGACCCAGCCTACCAAGGGCCCCGCTACTAAACATGCCCCACACCCAAGGCCCTAGACTACCAAGGGCCTGGCTACTGAACAAGTCCACCACCCAAGACACAGCCTACACAGGGCCCCATTACTAAACCTGCACCCCACCCAAGACCCAGCCTACCAAGGTGCTCACTTCTAAACATGCCCCCACCCAAGACATAGCCTACCGAGGGCCCCACTTCTAAACATGCCCCCACCCAAGACCCAGCCTACCAAGGGCCCTACTTCTAAACATGACCTCCACCCAAGACCCAGCCTACCAGGGGCCCCGTTTTTAAACATGCCCCCACCCAATACCCAGCCTACCAAGGGCCCCACTTCTAAACATGTCCAACACCCAAGACCCAGCCTACCAAGATCTCACTTCTAAACATGCCCCCCACCCAAGACCCAACCTACCACGGGCCCCACTTCTATACATGCCCCCGCACCTAAGACCCAGCCTACTGAGTGCCCCACTTCTAGACATGCCCCCCCACCTAAGACACAGCCTACCGACAGCCCCACTTCTAAACATCCCTCCCACACAAGACCCAGCCTTACAAGGGCCCCACTTCTAAACATGCCCCTACCCAAGACACAGACGACTGAGGGTCCCACTTCTAAACATGCCCCCCACCCAAAACCCAGCCTGCCAAGGGCCCCACTTCTAAACATGTCCCCCACCCAAGACCCAACCTACCCAGAGCCTCATTACTAAACAAGCCCCCCCACCCAAGACCCAGCCTACCAAGGGCCCTACTTCTAAACATGCCCCCCACCCAAGACCCAGCCTACCAAGGGCCCCTCTTCTAAACATGCACCCCACCCAAGACACAGCCTACCGAGGGCCCGGCTACTAAATGTGCCTCCCAACCAAGATCCAGCCTATCCAGGGCCCCATAACTAAACTTGCCCTCCACCCAAGACCCAGCCTTCCAAGGGCCCCACTTCTAAACATGTCCACCACACAAGACCCAACCTACCAAGATCCCACTTCTAAACATGCCCCCCACCCAAGACCCAACCTACCACGGGCCCCACTTCTATACATGCCCCCCCACCTAAGACCCAGCCTACTGAGTGCCCCACTTCTAGACATGCCCCCCCACCTAAGACCCAGCCTACTGAGTGCCCCACTTCTAGACATGTCCCCCACCCAAGACCCAGCCTACTCAGGGCCCACTACTGAACAAGCCCACCACCCAAGACCCAGTTTACCAAGTGCACCACTTCTAAACATGCCTCCCTCCCAAGACCCAGCCTACCAAGTGCTCACTTCTAAACATGCCCACACTCAAGACCCAGCCTATCAAGGGCCCCACTTCTAAACATGTCCCCCACCCAAGACCCAACCTACCCAGAGCCTCATTACTAAACAAGCCCCCACCCAAGACCCAGCCTACCAAGGGCCCTACTTCTAAACATGTCCCCCACCCAAGACCCAGCCTAACAAGTGCCCCACTTCTAAACATGCCCCCCCACCCAAGACTAAGCTTATTGAGGGCCCCACTTCTAAAAATGCCACCCAGCTTACAGAGGGTCCCACTTCTAGACATGCCCCCCACCCAAGACCCAGCCTACTCAGGGCCCCACTACTGAACATGCCCCCCACCCAAGACCCAGCCTACCACGGGGCCTACTTCTAAACATGCCCTAACCTAAAACCCAGCCTACCAAGGGCCCCTCTTCTAAACATGCCCCCAACCGAAGACCCAGCCTACCAGGGGCCCTAATTCTAAACATGCCCCCCACCCAAGACATAGCCTACCGAGGGCCCCACTTCTAAACATGCCCCCACCCAAGACCTAGCCTACCAAGGGCCCCACTTCTAAACATGATCTCCACCCAAGACCCAGCCTACCAAGGGCCCTACTTCTAAACATGCCCTAACCTAAAACCCAGCCTACCAAGGGCCCCACTTCTAAATATGCCCCCCCCCAAGAACCAGCCTACTAAGGGCCCCACTTCTAAACATGCCCCCCACCCAAGACTAAGCTTATTGAGGGCCCCACTTCTAAAAATGCCCTCTACCCAAGACCCAGCCACAGAGGGTCCCCCTTCTAGACATGCCCCCCACCCAAGACTATTTACAACAAGGGGTGGTGAGGGACAGAGTCTCTGAATTAAACAGAATACTCTCACCCAGTCAAGAGATCAGGGCTAGATCCAACACCGTTTTTTAGCTCACTGCACCATCCCAGTTTCAGAACCTGGCTGTATGCAAATTAGTCTGTTCCTGTCCCAGTGCATGATGGGAACAGGGCAAACCAAACTACAAAAGCCAATTCTTACACTGGGAAGGAAACAAGCTACCGGGGACCGGTTTCTGGCATTTCAGCCTCTTCGGCCCGGCTTGCTTGAATCCTGATGGTGCAATGAGCAAGGGACTCACATCTGAGTATACCCTTCCACGCTTAGGGTGGACAAAAATATTTACAACAAGGGGTGCTGAGGGACAGAGTCTCTGAATTAAACAGAATACTCTCACCCAGTCAAGAGATCAGGGCTAGATCCAACACCGTTTTTTAGCTCACTGCACCATCCCAGTTTCAGAACCTGGCTGTATGCAAATTAGTCTGTTCCTGTCCCAGTGCATGATGGGAACAGGGCAAACCAAACTACAAAAGCCAATTCTTACACTGGGAAGGAAACAAGCTACCGGGGACCGGTTTCTGGCATTTCAGCCTCTTCGGCCCGGCTTGCTTGAATCCTGATGGTGCAATGAGCAAGGGACTCACATCTGAGTATACCCTTCCACGCTTAGGGTGGACAAAAATATTTACAACAAGGGGTGGTGAGGGACAGAGTCTCTGAATTAAACAGAATACTCTCACCCAGTCAAGAGATCAGGGCTAGATCCAACACCGTTTTTTAGCTCACTGCACCATCCCAGTTTCAGAACCTGGCTGTATGCAAATTAGTCTGTTCCTGTCCCAGTGCATGATGGGAACAGGGCAAACCAAACTACAAAAGCCAATTCTTACACTGGGAAGGAAACAAGCTACCGGGGACCGGTTTCTGGCATTTCAGCCTCTTCGGCCCGGCTTGCTTGAATCCTGATGGTGCAATGAGCAAGGGACTCACATCTGAGTATACCCTTCCACGCTTAGGGTGGACAAAAATATTTACAACAAGGGGTGGTGGGGGACAGAGTCTCTGAATTAAACAGAATACTCTCACCCAGTCAAGAGATCAGGGCTAGATCCAACACCGTTTTTTAGCTCACTGCACCATCCCAGTTTCAGAACCTGGCTGTATGCAAATTAGTCTGTTCCTGTCCCAGTGCATGATGGGAACAGGGCAAACCAAACTACAAAAGCCAATTCTTACACTGGGAAGGAAACAAGCTACCGGGGACCGGTTTCTGGCATTTCAGCCTCTTCGGCCCGGCTTGCTTGAATCCTGATGGTGCAATGAGCAAGGGACTCACATCTGAGTATACCCTTCCACGCTTAGGGTGGACAAAAATATTTACAACAAGGGGTGGTGAGGGACAGAGTCTCTGAATTAAACAGAATACTCTCACCCAGTCAAGAGATCAGGGCTAGATCCAACACCGTTTTTTAGCTCACTGCACCATCCCAGTTTCAGAACCTGGCTGTATGCAAATTAGTCTGTTCCTGTCCCAGTGCATGATGGGAACAGGGCAAACCAAACTACAAAAGCCAATTCTTACACTGGGAAGGAAACAAGCTACCGGGGACCGGTTTCTGGCATTTCAGCCTCTTCGGCCCGGCTTGCTTGAATCCTGATGGTGCAATGAGCAAGGGACTCACATCTGAGTATACCCTTCCACGCTTAGGGTGGACAAAAATATTTACAACAAGGGGTGGTGAGGGACAGAGTCTCTGAAGGGCCCCACTACTGAACATGCCCCCCACCCAAGACCCAGCCTACCCAGGGCCCCACTACTGTACCAGCTTACCACCCAAGACCCAGCCTACCCAGGGCCCCATTACTAAACATGCACCCCACCCAGGACCCAGCCTACCAAGGGCCCCGCTACTAAACATGCCCCACACCCAAGGCCCTAGACTACCAAGGGCCTGGCTACTGAACAAGTCCACCACCCAAGACACAGCCTACACAGGGCCCCATTACTAAACCTGCACCCCACCCAAGACCCAGCCTACCAAGGTGCTCACTTCTAAACATGCCCCGCACCCAAGACATAGCCTACCGAGGGCCCCACTTCTAAACATGCCCCCACCCAAGACCCAGCCTACCAAGGGCCCTACTTCTAAACATGACCTCCACCCAAGACCCAGCCTACCAGGGGCCCCGTTTTTAAACATGCCCCCACCCAATACCCAGCCTACCAAGGGCCCCACTTCTAAACATGTCCAACACCCAAGACCCAGCCTACCAAGATCCCACTTCTAAACATGCCCCCCACCCAAGACCCAACCTACCACGGGCCCCCCTTCTATACATGCCCCAGCACCTAAGACCCAGCCTACTGAGTGCCCCACTTCTAGACATGCCCTCCACCCAAGACACAGCCTACTCGGGCCCCACTACTGAACAAGCCCACCACCCAAGACCCAGCCTACCAAGTGCCCCACTTCTAAACATGCCTCCCACCCATGACCCAACCTACCAAGTGCCCCACTTCTAAACATGCCCACACTCAAGACCCAGCCTATCAAAGGCCCCACTTCTAAACATACCCCCCACCCAAGACCCAGCGTACCAAGTGCCCCACTTCTAAACATGTCCCCCACCCAAGACCCAACCTACCCAGAGCCTCATTACTAAACAAGCCCCCCCACCCAAGACCCAGCCTACCAAGGGCCCTACTTCTAAACATGTCCCCCACCCAAGACCCAGCCTACCAAGGGCCCCACTTCTAAACATGCCCCCCACCTAAGACCCAGCCTACCAGGGGCCCTACTTCAAAACTTGTCCCCCACCCAAGACCGAGCCTACCAAGGACCCCACTTCTAAACATGCCCCCCACCCATGACACAGCCAACCAAGGGCCCCACTTCTAAATATGTCCCACACTCAAGACCCAGCCTACCAAGGGCCCCACTTCTAAACATGCCCCCTGCCCAAGACACAGCCTACCAAGGGCCCCACTTCTAAACATGCCCCCCACCTAAGACACAGCCTACCAAGGGCCCCACTTCTAAACATGCCCCCCACCTAAGACACAGCCTACCAAGGGCCCCACTTCTAAACATGCACCCCACCCAAGAACCAGCCTATCAAGGGCCCCACTTCTAAACATGCCCCCAACCGAAGACACAGTCTACCCAGGGCCCCATTACTGAACAAGCCCACCACCCAAGACCCAGCCTATCAAGGGCCCCACTTCTAAATATGCCTCCCACCCAAGACCCAGGCTACCAAGGGCCCCACTTCTAAACATGCCCCCCACCCAAGACCCAGCCTACCAAGGGCCCCACTTCCAAACATGCCCCCCACCCAAGACACAGCCTACCGAGGGCCCCACTTCTAAACATACCCCCACCCAGGACCCAGCCTACCCAGGGCCCCACTTCTAAACATGCACCCCACCCAAGACCCAGCCTACCAAGGGCCCCACTTCTAAACATGCCCCCCACCCAAGACACAGCCTACCGAGGGCCCCACTTCTAAACATGCCCCCCACCTAAGACACAGCCTACCAAGGGCCCCACTTCTAAACATGCCCCCTACCCAAGACCCAGCCTATCAAGTGCCCCACTTCTAAATATGCCTCCCACCCAAGACCCAGGCTACCAAGGGCCCCACTTCTAAACATGCCCCCCACCCAAGACCCAGCCTACCAAGGGCCCCACTTCCAAACATGCCCCCCACCCAAGACACAGCCTACCGAGGGCCCCACTTCTAAACATACCCCCACCCAGGACCCAGCCTAGCAAGTGCCCCACTTCTAAACATGCCCCCCACCCAAGACCCAGCCAACCAAGTGCCCCACTTCTAAACATGTCCCCCACCCAAGACCCAACCAACCAAAGACTCCACTTCTAAACATGCTCCCCACCCAAGACCCAGCCTATCAAGTGCCCCACTTCTAAACATGTCCCCCACCCAAGACCCAACCAACCAAAGACTCCACTTCTAAACATGCTCCCCACCCAAGACCCAGCCTACCAAAGGTCCCACTTCTAAACATGCCCCCCACCCAAGACCCAGCCTACCAAGTGCCCCACTTCTAAACATGCCCCCCACCCAAGACCCAGCCTACCCAGGGCCCTACTTCTAAACATGCCCCCCACCCAAGACATAGCCTACCGAGGGCCCCACTTCTAAACATGCCCCCACCCAAGACCTAGCCTACCAAGGGCCCCACTTCTAAACATGACCTCCACCCAAGACCCAGCCTACTAAGGGCCCCACTTCTAAACATGCCCCCCACCCAAGACCCAGCCTACCCAGGGCCCCATTACTAAACATGTCCAACACCCAAGACCCAGCCTACCAAGGGCCCCACTTCTAAACATGACCTCCACCCAAGACCCAGCCTACTAAGGGCCCCACTTCTAAACATGCCCCCCACCCAAGACCCAGCCTACCCAGGGCCCCATTACTAAACATGCCCCCACCCAAGACTAAGCTTATTGAGGGCACCACTTCTAAAAATGCCCTCTACCCAAGCCCAGCCTACAGAGGGTCCCCCTTCTAGACATGCCCCCTACTCAGGGCCCCACTACTGAACATGCCCCACACCCAAGACCCAGCCTACCCAGGGCCCCACTACTGTACCAGCTCACCACCCAAGACCCAGCCTACCCAGGGCCCCATTACTAAACATGCACCCCACCCAAGACCCAGCCTACCAAGGGCCCCGCTACTAAACATGCCCCACACCCAAGGCGCCAGACTACCAAGGGCCTGGCTACTGAACAAGTCCACCACCCAAGACACAGCCTACCCAGGGCCCCATTACTAAACCTGCACCCCACCCAAGACCCAGCCTACCAAGGTGCTCACTTCTAAAGTGGAGAAGTGTGGCTCAGGGGTTAGAGGCGGCAGACCCGGAAGCTGAGATCGGTCCTGGACCAGGGTTCAATTCCCCTCCTCGGCGGGTCTTGGGCTAAAAATTCCACGGACTTGATAATTCTCGCTCCGGTGCCTTCTCGACTCACGGGTTCACACTCTGCGACTCTGGGCAATAGCTTGCTTAATCTCCACAACGGCCCCTCGCGGCGGGATGCCTGACTTTCACCTTGTGGATACCCGCTGGGGCTATCACACAGGGGAATATCAGGACGGGTTCCCTAAGCAAGCGCCGGGACACCCACTGCGGGTAGCTGTGCGCTATATAAGCTCAACTACATTTACATTTACATTTAAACATGCCCCCCACCCAAGACATAGCCTACCGAGGGCCCCACTTCTAAACATGTCCCACACTCAAGACCCAGCCTACCAAGGGCCCCACTTCTAAACATGCCCCCCACCCAAGAACCAGCCTACCAGGGGCCCCGTTTTTAAACATGCCCCCACCCAATACCCAGCCTACCAAGGGCCCCACTTCTAAACATGTCCAACACCCAAGACCCAGCCTACCAAGATCCCACTTCTAAACATGCCCCCCACCCAAGACCCAACCTACCACGGGCCCCACTTCTATACATGCCCCCCCACCTAAGACCCAGTCTACTGAGTGCCCCACTTCTAGACATGCCCCCCCACCTAAGACACAGCCTACTGAGTGCCCCACTTCTAGACATGCCCCCCACCCAAGACCCAGCCTACTTGGGCCCCACTTCTAAACATGCCTCCCACCCAAGACCCAGCCTACCAAGTGCCCCACTTCTAAACATGCCCACACTCAAGACCCAGCCTATCAAGGGCCCCACTTCTAAACATGCCTCCCACCCAAGACACAGCCTACCGACAGCCCCACTTCTAAACATGCCTCCCACACAAGACCCAGCCTTACAAGGGCCCCACTTCTAAACATGCCCCTACCCAAGACACAGACGACTGAGGGCCCCACTTCTAAACATGCCCTCGACCCAAAACCCAGCCTGCCAAGGGCCCCACTTCTAAACATGTCCCCCACCCAAGACCCAACCTACCCAGAGCCTCATTACTAAACAAGCCCCCCCACCCAAGACCCAGCCTACCAAGGGCCCTACTTCTAAACATGTCCGCCACCCAAGACCCAGTCTACCAAGGGCCCCTCTTCTAAACATGCACCCCACCCAAGACACAGCCTACCGAGGGCCCGGCTACTAAATGTGCCTCCCAACCAAGATCCAGCCTACCCAGGGCCCCATAACTAAACATGCCCTCCACCCAAGACCCAGCCTTCCAAGGGCCCCACTTCTAAACATGTCCACCACACAAGACCCAACCTACCAAGATCCCACTTCTAAACATGCCCCCCACCCAAGACCCAACCTACCACGGGCCCCACTTCTATACATGCCCCCCCACCTAAGACCCAGCCTACTGAGTGCCCCACTTCTAGACATGCCCCCCCACCTAAGACCCAGCCTACTGAGTGCCCCACTTCTAGACATGTCCCCCACCCAAGACCCAGCCTACTCAGGGCCCACTACTGAACAAGCCCACCACCCAAGACCCAGTTTACCAAGTGCACCACTTCTAAACATGCCTCCCTCCCAAGACCCAGCCTACCAAGGGCTCACTTCTAAACATGCCCACACTCAAGACCCAGCCTATCAAGGGCCCCACTTCTAAACATGTCCCCCACCCAAGACCCAACCTACCCAGAGCCTCATTACTAAACAAGCCCCCACCCAAGACCCAGCCTACCAAGGGCCCTACTTCTAAACATGTCCCCCACCCAAGACCCAGCCTAACAAGTGCCCCACTTCTAAACATGCCCCCCCACCCAAGACCCAGCCTACCAGGGGCCCCACTTCTAAACATGCCCCCCACCCAAGAATCAGCCTACCAGGGGCCCTACTTCTAAACTTGTCCCCCACCCAAGACCGAGCCTACCAAGGATCCCACTTCTAAACATGTCCCCCACCCATGACACAGCCTACCAAGGGCCCCACTTCTAAACATGCCCCCCCCCAAGACCCAGACTACTAAGGGCCCCACTTCTAAACATGCCCCCCACCCAAGACTAAGCTTATTGAGGGCCCCACTTCTAAAAATGCCACCCAGCCTACAGAGGGTCCCACTTCTAGACATGCCCCCCACCCAAGACCCAGCCTACTCAGGGCCCCACTACTGAACATGCCCCCCACCCAAGACCCAGCCTATCACGGGGCCTACTTCTAAACATGCCCTAACCTAAAACCCAGCCTACCAAGAGCCCCACTTCTAAACATGCCCCCAACCGAAGACCCAGCCTACCAGGGGCCCTACTTCTTTTATGGAAAAAGAAAGGCGCCTGAAGCCGTGGTTTCAAACGACATGCGTGCAGCCTTATCCCTTTTTTGAACCCATGGCATGACTTGTCAAGCAGAGATATCGGCTTAGAGATGATGCCTTAGAGGTTTCAGAATCAATCGGAAAAACACGTATTTTACTTTTTTACCCATATTTAAAATTAGATAGAGGGCGGAAGTGGGACATCGTTTTCTGTTTGAATCTACCAGGAAGATCTGTAAAATCAGAAAACTGGGAGACTTAATAACATTGTTTGACAATTTGCTAATTACTTTCATTATTGAACAAAGTGAAGGGTTGCCTAAATTCAGAGCGTTCTTAAATCTCGCTACATGACCGTGTGCTCATTAAACGGCTTTCTCGCTACTGTACATTTAATCCAGATGCGTAAGGGGAATTCGTTTCTCAACTATACAATGAGCACAAGAGAAAGTAAATCGATGGAGAACACTTAACAAAAATGCAAATTACTGTGATCTTGATGTACTCTGATTCTTTTAAAAACGTATTTTTAGAAAACTGTCACTTGTGCTACTCGCAATTGTGATTATTACAATTGCTTTTACTGTTCTTCACTTACTTCCCTGTTCCCTCGTCGGGACTCGAACCCCGCTCTCACGCAGGCGCGCACTGGGCTAGACGCCATCTTAGGCGTGAAGAGGTGAGCGCACTAGCTGTCCCCTGCAGCCCGCCCCTTAGATGTACTTAAGGCGCGCTGGCACAGCTTCGCATTACTAGAATTGTTGTCCCCTGAGGCGGAAGCCGGGGGTAGGCTCTGATTCTTTTAAAAACGTATTTTTAGAAAACTGTCACTTGTGCTACTCGCAATTGTGATTATTACAATTGCTTTTACTGTTCTTCACTTACTTCCCTGTTCCCTCGTCGGGACTCGAACCCCGCTCTCACGCAGGCGCGCACTGGGCTAGACGCCATCTTAGGCGTGAAGAGGTGAGCGCACTAGCTGTCCCCTGCAGCTCCACCCCCTATCTAGGGTCTCATATAATGGAGTCTCTTCCCCGCCGGCGCAGCGGGCGGGCGCAGCGGGCGCGCCGGCGGCGCGCCGAAGGCGGGCCAAAGGCGGGCCCGTCTGCGCCCGTCCGCGCCCGACCGGGACCAGGGGCCACCCCCCCTGCTCCTCTCATTAAAAATAGGTTGATGTATAACGGGGATTCGCTACTCCAACTTCGTCCACCTAATATAGCAAGTTGCCGTCATCATTTCCACCCTCTAGAAACCCCTCTTCGCTGTCCGTTTTGTAACATTGAGATTATCAATCCTCCCACCAAACCTGCCCTTAGAGACTATCGCATGTTTCTCCTCAACTGCAGGTCCATCCCAAAACACAGCGTGGAAATAGCTCTACTGCTGGACGAACTTGCCCCCGACGCCATGTTCATGACCGAAACCTGGTTGACCCAAGATACCGACCCGGACGTGGTCCAAGCCCTTACACAAGGCTATCAAATAGCTCGCTTGGACCGCCCTAAGGGTAAAGGTGGCGGTGTCGCCATTATATTCAAGGATATCTACACATGTCGTTACTCCCCGGAGTCCATCTCTGACTGTGAAAGCCTATCCTTCACTATCGAATTCTCCCCTAACGATAGTTTTACGGGCATCCTCATTTACCGCCCTCCAGGGTCCTGCAGAACCTTCCAAACAGCACTTCCCACTGTAGTGGCAGAATTGGTTATTGCCCCCTCGAATTTTACGCTGCTTGGAGATTTTAACGTCCATTTCGATAACACCTCAGACACCACCGCTACAGAAATCACAGCAAGCCTAGCTGCAATGCAACTAGAGCAACGTGTTTCCCATCCCACACACAACAAAGGACATCTTTTGGACCCTATATTCAGCAACTCTGAACGTCTTAAGGTGGGCACAATTAACCACCTCCCCTGGACAGATCATTTCCTGGTACCATTTAGTTGGGCCACACACAATGCCCCCACCTCTACCCCTGCTCCTTGCCAAGCACGTAACTGGCCTAAGCTACATATAGATAATTGGTCCAATATCCTTAACACCACTAGACCCATCCTTGTCACTGACCCTTCTGTCAATAGCAACCTAGTCGACGAATGGATTACTAACTCTCTGGATATTGCTCTTCCCCTTCGCACACCGGGCCCAAAAAGACAGAAAAAAACTGCTCCTTGGTACTCGGAGGAGCTTAGGGAGGGGAAACGTGTCTGTAAGAGACTGGAAAGGAGATGGCGCATGACCTTTAATGAGGCAGATAAATCTATCTACAGAGAAGCCATCAGGAAGTACAAGTCTGAAATTAAAGCTTCTCAAGCTGCCTTTTACAATGACAAAATAATGATGGCAAAATCCAAACCAAAGGAGATATATAGGATACTAAAAACTTTGACAACGATTCCACCTCCTCCAACAGACAATCATAATCCTACTCCTCGCTGTAACGAACTAGTCGACTTCTTCTTTCATAAAATAAATACCATCTATCTCTCTTTTCCGGATCCGGCAATTGAATCCTCCATTTCTAAATCAGACCCTGGCTCAAAATTAGAAAATCTCCCTCAGAACCATCTGGCTAATTTCACCCCTATGAATCTCGACACACTTGGGCTCCTGATGCATCAAGTAAAATCCGGCTCCCCTCTGGACTCTGCCCCTCCCAGTACACTGATCCAAGCTGACAACATCATCCTTCCGACACTCTTGGAGCTCTTGAACTCCTCAATACAGACAGGGCTGGTGCCATTGGCTTGGAAACATGCCATGGTGCGGGCACTCCTAAAAAAAACAACTCTGGATCCAGGCAATTTGAGTAATTACCGCCCAATATCACTGCCTCCCTGGTTTGCCAAGATTCTCGAGAAACATATCAACATCCTTTTAACTGAGTTTCTCGAACGCAACCAGCTGCTTGACATCTCCCAGACGGGCTTCCGCCCTAAACATGGGACGGAGACTGCCCTGTTGGCAGTGACTG
Source organism: Lissotriton vulgaris (assembly GCF_964263255.1). Classification (NCBI taxonomy): domain Eukaryota; kingdom Metazoa; phylum Chordata; class Amphibia; order Caudata; family Salamandridae; genus Lissotriton; species Lissotriton vulgaris. The sequence goes on from NC_141691.1 coordinate 2,048,026,680, forward strand.
AAGAGGCAAGGCGGATTTTGGATCGGGGAGGATCAGTGGCAGTGATCCTCCTCGATCTAAGCGCCGCCTTTGACACGGTTAACCACAAAATCCTCTTAAATCGCCTTTTCGATCTGGGAATCTCAGGAGAAGCCCTGGGCTGGTTTAAGTCCTTCTTGAGTGACCGCACCTTTCAGGTGTTTGAAGGTTCCGCCATCTCCTCCAGCAGACCGCTGGGATGTGGGGTGCCGCAGGGCTCCTCGTTGAGCCCTACACTTTTTAATGCATATATGAGGCCGCTGGCTGGGATTGTTCGTCCGCATGGTATTAACATCATTACCTATGCGGATGACACCCAGCTAGTGGTCTCCCTTGTGCAAGGGAACAACTGCCAACCACAAACCAACCTAGCGACATGCTTGGAGGAGGTCAAGAGCTGGATGACCATGTCCTGCCTGAAACTCAACGATGATAAAACGGAGCTCATGCTCCTAGGCCCCGCAGCCCCTTCCACCGTGGATCTGTTATGGCCTCTGAGCATGGGCGCTCCCCCCACTCCCAGAGATAACATAAAAAGCCTGGGAGTGTGGTTGGACAAATCGTTGACCTTTAATACCCAGGCAACCAAGGTATCGGCGGTCTGCTTTGGCCTCCTTAGGTCAGTCAAAAAAGTCCTTCCTCTTCTCCCCTTTGAGGCCAGGCAGATAGTGATCCAAGGACTAATACAGTCCCGCCTCGACTTTAGCAACTCACTATACCTCGGGGCTCCGGAGTATAGCCTACAAAAATTGCAACGAACACAAAACTGTGCAGCCCGCACTCTGCTGGGACTCCCACGCAGAACCTCGATAAGACATGGCCTAAGGACCCTACATTGGCTTCCCGTCAGGGACAGAATAAAGTATAAAACTCTTTGCATCGCCCACCAAGCCTTTTGGAAGACAGGCCCAGAAATTAATCATACTCTAATTCTCCCCTACCAGCCCAATAAGTCACTTCGCTCCTCAAACGCCTTCTTGGCAAAAGTCCCTAGGATCTACAGAGCCAGATCAGGAGGCCGCTCTTTTGCCTACAACGCGTCCAGACTGTGGAACACTCTTCCAGGTCATCTGAGAAGCAACTCCAATCTGTCAAGTTTCCGTAAACAGCTCAAGACCTTCCTGTTTAACTAATTGGACCCCTCCTGGATTGCCTCTCTGGAAGACACTGTTCTAGTTCAGCGCCTGGACGCCTCAGGGCAACTGTTGCGCTATATAAAATTGCTTTTCATTTCATTTCATTTCATTTCACTTCTAAACATGCCCCCCACCCAAGACATAGCCTACCGAGGGCCCCACTTCTAAACATGCCCCCACCCAAGACCTAGCCTACCAAGGGCCCCACTTCTAAACATGACCTCCACCCAAGGCCCAGCCTACCAAGGGCCCTACTTCTAAACATGCCCTAACCTAAAACCCAGCCTACCAAGGGCCCCACTTCTAAATATGCCCCCCCCCCCAAGAACCAGCCTACTAAGGGCCCCACTTCTAAACATGCCCCCCACCCAAGACTAAGCTTATTGAGGGCCCCACTTCTAAAAATGCCCTCTACCCAAGACCCAGCCTACAGAGGGTCCCCCTTCTAGACATGCCCCCCCACCCAAGACCCAGCCTACTCAGGGCCCCACTACTGAACATGCCCCCCACCCAAGACCCAGCCTACCCAGGGCCCCACTACTGTACCAGCTTACCACCCAAGACCCAGCCTACCCAGGGCCCCATTACTAAACATGCACCCCACCCAAGACCCAGCCTACCAAGGGCCCCGCTACTAAACATGCCCCACACCCAAGGCCCCAGACTACCAAGGGCCTGGCTACTGAACAAGTCCACCACCCAAGACACAGCCTACACAGGGCCCCATTACTAAACCTGCACCCCACCCAAGACCCAGCCTACCAAGGTGCTCACTTCTAAACATGCCCCCCACCCAAGACATAGCCTACCGAGGGCCCCACTTCTAAACATGCCCCCACCCAAGACCCAGCCTACCAAGGGCCCTACTTCTAAACATGACCTCCACCCAAGACCCAGCCTACCAGGGGCCCCGTTTTTAAACATGCCCCCACCCAATACCCAGCCTACCAAGGGCCCCACTTCTAAACATGTCCAACACCCAAGACCGAGCCTACCAAGATCCCACTTCTAAACATGCCCCCCACCCAAGACCCAACCTACCACGGGCCCCACTTCTATACATGCCCCCGCACCTAAGACCCAGCCTACTGAGTGCCCCACTTCTAGACATGCCCCCCCACCTAAGACCCAGCCTACTGAGTGCCCCACTTCTAGACATGCCCTCCACCCAAGACACAGCCTACTCGGGCCCCACTACTGAACAAGCCCACCACCCAAGACCCAGCCTACCAAGTGCCCCACTTCTAAACATGCCTCCCACCCATGACCCAGCCTACCAAGTGCCCCACTTCTAAACATGCCCACACTCAAGACCCAGCCTATCAAAGGCCCCACTTCTAAACATACCCCCCACCCAAGACCCAGCGTACCAAGTGCCCCACTTCTAAACATGTCCCCCACCCAAGACCCAACCTACCCAGAGCCTCATTACTAAACAAGCCCCCCCACCCAAGACCCAGCCTACCAAGGGCCCTACTTCTAAACATGTCCCCCACCCAAGACCCAGCCTACCAAGGGCTCCACTTCTAAACATGCCCCCCACCTAAGACCCAGCCTACCAGGGGCCCTACTTCAAAACTTGTCCCCCACCCACGACCGAGCCTACCAAGGACCCCACTTCTAAACATGCCCCCCACCCATGACACAGCCGACCAAGGGCCCCACTTCTAAATATGTCCCACACTCAAGACCCAGCCTACCAAGGGCCCCACTTCTAAACATGCCCCCAACCGAAGAGCCAGCCTACCAAGGGCCCCACTTCTAAACATGCCCCCCGCAAGACCTAGCCTACTAAGGGCCCCACTTCTAAACATGCCCCCCCACCCACGACTAAGCTTATTGAGGGCCCCACTTCTAAAAATGCCCCCCACCCAAGACCCAGCCTACTAAGGGCCCCACTACTGAACACGCCCCCCACCCAAGACCAAGCCTACCCAGGGCCCCATTACTAAACATGCACCCCACCCAAGACCCAGCCTACCAAGGGCCCCGCTATTAAACATGCCCCCCACCCAAGGCCAAAACTACCAAGGGCCTGGCTACTGAACACGTCCACCACCCAAGACACAGCCTACCCAGGGCCCCATTACTAAACATGCAACCCACCCAAAACCCAGCCTACCAAGGGCCCCGGTACTAAACATGCCCCCCACCCAAGACCCAGCCTACCAAGGGGCTCACTTCTAAACGTGCCCCCCACCCAAGACATAGCCTACCGTGGGCCCCACTTCTAAACATGCCCCCACCCAAGACCCAGCCTACCAAGGGCCCCACTTCTAAACATGAACTCCACCCAAGCGAGCCTACCAAGGGCCCTACTTCTAAACATGCCCCAACCTAAAACCCAGCCTACCAAGTGCCCCACTTCTAAACATGCCCCCCCACCCAAGAACCAGCCTACCAAGGGCCCCACTTTTAAACATGCCCCCCACCCAGGACCCAGCCTACCAAGAGCCCCACTTCTAAACATGTCCAACACCCAAGACCCAGCCTACCAAAGGCCCCACTTCTAAACATGCCCCCCTCCCAAGACTCAGCCTACCCAGGGCCCCACTTCTAAACATGCCCCCCCACCCAAGACACAGCCTACCAAGTGCCCCACTTCTAAACATGCCCCTACCTAAGACCCATCCTACCAAGGGCCCCACTTCTAAACATGTCCCCCACCCAAGACCGAGCCTACCAAGGACCCCACTTCTAAACATGCCCCCCACCCATGACACAGCCTACCAAGGGCCCGACTTCTAAATATGCCCCCCACTCAAGACCCGGCCTACCAAGGGCCCCACTTCTAAACTTGTTCCCCACCCAAGACCGAGCCTAACAAGGATCCCACTTCTAAACATGCGCCGCACCCAAGACCCAGCCTACTAAAGGCCCCACTTCTAAACATGTCCCCACCCAAGACTAAGCTTATTGAGGGCCCCACTTCTAGACGTACCCCCACCCAAGACCCAGCTTACTCGGGCCCCACTACTGAACAAGCCCACCACCCAAGGCCCAGCCTACCAAGTGCCCCACTTCTAAACATGTCCCCCACCCAAGACCCAACCTACCCAGAGCCTCATTACTAAACAAGCCCCCACCCAAGACCCAGCCTACCAAGGGCCCTACTTCTAAACATGTCCCCCACCCAAGACCCAGCCTACCAAGGGCCCAACTTCTAAACATGCCCCCCACCCAAGAATCAGCCTACCAGGGGCCCTACTTCAAAACTTCGATCTGGGAATCTCAGGAGAAGCCCTGGGCTGGTTTAAGTCCTTCTTGAGTGACCGCACCTTTCAGGTGTTTGAAGGTTCCGCCATCTCCTCCAGCAGACCGCTGGGATGTGGGGTGCCGCAGGGCTCCTCGTTGAGCCCTACACTTTTTAATGCATATATGAGGCCGCTGGCTGGGATTGTTCGTCCGCATGGTATTAACATCATTACCTATGCGGATGACACCCAGCTAGTGGTCTCCCTTGTGCAAGGGAACAACTGCCAACCACAAACCAACCTAGCGACATGCTTGGAGGAGGTCAAGAGCTGGATGACCATGTCCTGCCTGAAACTCAACGATGATAAAACGGAGCTCATGCTCCTAGGCCCCGCAGCCCCTTCCACCGTGGATCTGTTATGGCCTCTGAGCATGGGCGCTCCCCCCACTCCCAGAGATAACATAAAAAGCCTGGGAGTGTGGTTGGACAAATCGTTGACCTTTAATACCCAGGCAACCAAGGTATCGGCGGTCTGCTTTAACCTCCTTAGGTCAGTCAAAAAAGTCCTTCCTCTTCTCCCCTTTGAGGCCAGGCAGATAGTGATCCAAGGACTAATACAGTCCCGCCTCGACTTTAGCAACTCACTATACCTCGGGGCTCCGGAGTATAGCCTACAAAAATTGCAACGAACACAAAACTGTGCAGCCCTCACTCTGCTGGGACTCCCACGCAGAACCTCGATAAGACATGGCCTAAGGACCCTACATTGGCTTCCCGTCAGGGACAGAATAAAGTATAAAACTCTTTGCATCGCCCACCAAGCCTTTTGGAAGACAGGCCCAGAAATTAATCATACTCTAATTCTCCCCTACCAGCCCAATAAGTCACTTCGCTCCTCAAACGCCTTCTTGGCAAAAGTCCCTAGGATCTACAGAGCCAGATCAGGAGGCCGCTCTTTTGCCTACAACGCGTCCAGACTGTGGAACACTCTTCCAGGTCATCTGAGAAGCAACTCCAATCTGTCAAGTTTCCGTAAACAGCTCAAGACCTTCCTGTTTAACTAATTGGACCCCTCCTGGATTGCCTCTCTGGAAGACACTGTTCTAGTTCAGCGCCTGGACGCCTCAGGGCAACTGTTGCGCTATATAAAATTGCTTTTCATTTCATTTCATTTCATTTCACTTCTAAACATGCCCCCCACCCAAGACATAGCCTACCGAGGGCCCCACTTCTAAACATGCCCCCACCCAAGACCTAGCCTACCAAGGGCCCCACTTCTAAACATGACCTCCACCCAAGGCCCAGCCTACCAAGGGCCCTACTTCTAAACATGCCCTAACCTAAAACCCAGCCTACCAAGGGCCCCACTTCTAAATATGCCCCCCCCCCAAGAACCAGCCTACTAAGGGCCCCACTTCTAAACATGCCCCCCACCCAAGACTAAGCTTATTGAGGGCCCCACTTCTAAAAATGCCCTCTACCCAAGACCCAGCCTACAGAGGGTCCCCCTTCTAGACATGCCCCCCCACCCAAGACCCAGCCTACTCAGGGCCCCACTACTGAACATGCCCCCCACCCAAGACCCAGCCTACCCAGGGCCCCACTACTGTACCAGCTTACCACCCAAGACCCAGCCTACCCAGGGCCCCATTACTAAACATGCACCCCACCCAAGACCCAGCCTACCAAGGGCCCCGCTACTAAACATGCCCCACACCCAAGGCCCCAGACTACCAAGGGCCTGGCTACTGAACAAGTCCACCACCCAAGACACAGCCTACACAGGGCCCCATTACTAAACCTGCACCCCACCCAAGACCCAGCCTACCAAGGTGCTCACTTCTAAACATGCCCCCCACCCAAGACATAGCCTACCGAGGGCCCCACTTCTAAACATGCCCCCACCCAAGACCCAGCCTACCAAGGGCCCTACTTCTAAACATGACCTCCACCCAAGACCCAGCCTACCAGGGGCCCCGTTTTTAAACATGCCCCCACCCAATACCCAGCCTACCAAGGGCCCCACTTCTAAACATGTCCAACACCCAAGACCGAGCCTACCAAGATCCCACTTCTAAACATGCCCCCCACCCAAGACCCAACCTACCACGGGCCCCACTTCTATACATGCCCCCGCACCTAAGACCCAGCCTACTGAGTGCCCCACTTCTAGACATGCCCCCCCACCTAAGACCCAGCCTACTGAGTGCCCCACTTCTAGACATGCCCTCCACCCAAGACACAGCCTACTCGGGCCCCACTACTGAACAAGCCCACCACCCAAGACCCAGCCTACCAAGTGCCCCACTTCTAAACATGCCTCCCACCCATGACCCAGCCTACCAAGTGCCCCACTTCTAAACATGCCCACACTCAAGACCCAGCCTATCAAAGGCCCCACTTCTAAACATACCCCCCACCCAAGACCCAGCGTACCAAGTGCCCCACTTCTAAACATGTCCCCCACCCAAGACCCAACCTACCCAGAGCCTCATTACTAAACAAGCCCCCCCACCCAAGACCCAGCCTACCAAGGGCCCTACTTCTAAACATGTCCCCCACCCAAGACCCAGCCTACCAAGGGCTCCACTTCTAAACATGCCCCCCACCTAAGACCCAGCCTACCAGGGGCCCTACTTCAAAACTTGTCCCCCACCCACGACCGAGCCTACCAAGGACCCCACTTCTAAACATGCCCCCCACCCATGACACAGCCGACCAAGGGCCCCACTTCTAAATATGTCCCACACTCAAGACCCAGCCTACCAAGGGCCCCACTTCTAAACATGCCCCCAACCGAAGAGCCAGCCTACCAAGGGCCCCACTTCTAAACATGCCCCCCGCAAGACCCAGCCTACTAAGGGCCCCACTTCTAAACATGCCCCCCCACCCACGACTAAGCTTATTGAGGGCCCCACTTCTAAAAATGCCCCCCACCCAAGACCCAGCCTACTCAGGGCCCCACTACTGAACACGCCCCCCACCCAAGACCAAGCCTACCCAGGGCCCCATTACTAAACATGCACCCCACCCAAGACCCAGCCTACCAAGGGCCCCGCTATTAAACATGCCCCCCACCCAAGGCCAAAACTACCAAGGGCCTGGCTACTGAACACGTCCACCACCCAAGACACAGCCTACCCAGGGCCCCATTACTAAACATGCAACCCACCCAAAACCCAGCCTACCAAGGGCCCCGGTACTAAACATGCCCCCCACCCAAGACCCAGCCTACCAAGGGGCTCACTTCTAAACATGCCCCCCACCCAAGACATAGCCTACCGTGGGCCCCACTTCTAAACATGCCCCCACCCAAGACCCAGCCTACCAAGGGCCCCACTTCTAAACATGAACTCCACCCAAGCGAGCCTACCAAGGGCCCTACTTCTAAACATGCCCCAACCTAAAACCCAGCCTACCAAGTGCCCCACTTCTAAACATGCCCCCCCACCCAAGAACCAGCCTACCAAGGGCCCCACTTTTAAACATGCCCCCCACCCAGGACCCAGCCTACCAAGAGCCCCACTTCTAAACATGTCCAACACCCAAGACCCAGCCTACCAAAGGCCCCACTTCTAAACATGCCCCCCACCCAAGACTCAGCCTACCCAGGGCCCCACTTCTAAACATGCCCCCCCCACCCAAGACACAGCCTACCAAGTGCCCCACTTCTAAACATGCCCCTACCTAAGACCCATCCTACCAAGGGCCCCACTTCTAAACATGTCCCCCACCCAAGACCGAGCCTACCAAGGACCCCACTTCTAAACATGCCCCCCACCCATGACACAGCCTACCAAGGGCCCGACTTCTAAATATGCCCCCCACTCAAGACCCAGCCTACCAGGGGCCCTACTTCTAAACTTGTTCCCCACCCAAGACCGAGCCTAACAAGGATCCCACTTCTAAACATGTCCCCCACCCATGACACAGCCTACCAAGGGCCCCACTTCTAAACATGCCCCCCCCCCAAGACCCAGACTACTAAGGGCCCCACTTCTAAACATGCCCCCCACCCAAGACTAAGCTTATTGAGGGCCCCACTTCTAAAAATGCCACCCAGCCTACAGAGGGTCCCACTTCTAGACATGCCCCCCACCCAAGACCCAGCCTACTCAGGGCCCCACTACTGAACATGCCCCCCACCCAAGACCCAGCCTATCACGGGGCCTACTTCTAAACATGCCCTAACCTAAAACCCAGCCTACCAAGAGCCCCACTTCTAAACATGCCCCCAACCGAAGACCCAGCCTACCAGGGGCCCTACTTCTAAACATGCCCCCCACCCAAGACATAGCCTACCGAGGGCCCCACTTCTAAACATGCCCCCACCCAAGACCTAGCCTACCAAGGGCCCCACTTCTAAACATGACCTCCACAAAGGCCCAGCCTACCAAGGGCCCTACTTCTAAACATGCCCTAACCTAAAACTCAGCCTACCAAGGGCCCCACTTCTAAATATGCCCCCCCCCCAAGAACCAGCCTACTAAGGGCCCCACTTCTAAACATGCCCCCCACCCAAGACTAAGCTTATTGAGGGCCCCACTTCTAAAAATGCCCTCTACCCAAGACCCAGCCTACAGAGAGTCCCCCTTCTAGACATGCCCCCCACCCAGGACCCAGCCTACTCAGGGCCCCACTACTGAACATGCCCCCCACACAAGACCCAGCCTACCCAGGGCCCCACTACTGTACCAGCTTACCACCCAAGACCCAGCCTACCCAGGGCCCCATTACTAAACATGCACCCCACCCAAGACCCAGCCTACCAAGGGCCCCGCTACTAAACATGCCCCACACCCAAGGCCCCAGACTACCAAGGGCCTGGCTACTGAACAAGTCCACCACCCAAGACACAGCCTACACAGGGCCCCATTACTAAACCTGCACCCCACCCAAGACCCAGCCTACCAAGGTGCTCACTTCTAAACATGCCCCCCACCCAAGACATAGCCTACCGAGGGCCCCACTTCTAAACATGCCCCCACCCAAGACCCAGCCTACCAAGGGCCCTACTTCTAAACATGACCTCCACCCAAGACCCAGCCTACCAGGGGCCCCGTTTTTAAACATGCCCCCACCCAATACCCAGCCTACCAAGGGCCCCACTTCTAAACATGTCCAACACCCAAGACCCAGCCTACCAAGATCCCACTTCTAAACATGCCCCCCACCCAAGACCCAACCTACCACGGGCCCCACTTCTATACATGCCCCCGCACCTAAGACCCAGCCTACTGAGTGCCCCACTTCTAGACATGCCCCCCCACCTAAGACCCAGCCTACTGAGTGCCCCACTTCTAGACCTGCCCTCCACCCAAGACACAGCCTACTCGGGCCCCACTACTGAACAAGCCCACCACCCAAGACCCAGCCTACCAAGTGCCCCACTTCTAAACATGCCTCCCACCCATGACCCAGCCTACCAAGTGCCCCACTTCTAAACATGCCCACACTCAAGACCCAGCCTATCAAAGGCCCCACTTCTAAACATACCCTCCACCCAAGACCCAGCGTACCAAGTGCCCCACTTCTAAACATGTCCCCCACCCAAGACCCAACCTACCCAGAGCCTCATTACTAAACAAGCCCCCCCACCCAAGACCCAGCCTACCAAGGGCCCTACTTCTAAACATGTCCCCCACCCAAGACCCAGCCTACCAAGGGCTCCACTTCTAAACATGCCCCCCACCTAAGACCCAGCCTACCAGGGGCCCTACTTCAAAACTTGTCCCCCACCCAAGACCGAGCCTACCAAGGACCCCACTTCTAAACATGCCCCCCACCCATGACACAGCCGACCAAGGGCCCCACTTCTAAATATGTCCCACACTCAAGACCCAGCCTACCAAGGGCCCCACTTCTAAACATGCCCCCAACCGAAGAGCCAGCCTACCAAGGGCCCCACTTCTAAACATGCCCCCCGCAAGACCCAGCCTACTAAGGGCCCCACTTCTAAACATGCCCCCCCACCCACGACTAAGCTTATTGAGGGCCCCACTTCTAAAAATGCCCCCCACCCAAGACCCAGCCTACTCAGGGCCCCACTACTGAACACGCCCCCCACCCAAGACCAAGCCTACCCAGGGCCCCATTACTAAACATGCACCCCACCCAAGACCCAGCCTACCAAGGGCCCCGCTATTAAACATGCCCCCCACCCAAGGCCAAAACTACCAAGGGCCTGGCTACTGAACACGTCCACCACCCAAGACACAGCCTACCCAGGGGCCCATTACTAAACATGCAACCCACCCAAAACCCAGCCTACCAAGGGCCCCGGTACTAAACATGCCCCCCACCCAAGACCCAGCCTACCAAGGGGCTCACTTCTAAACGTGCCCCCCACCCAAGACATAGCCTACCGTGGGCCCCACTTCTAAACATGCCCCCACCCAAGACCCAGCCTACCAAGGGCCCCACTTCTAAACATGAACTCCACCCAAGACCGAGCCTACCAAGGGCCCTACTTCTAAACATGCCCCAACCTAAAACCCAGCCTACCAAGTGCCCCACTTCTAAACATGCCCCCCCACCCAAGAACCAGCCTACCAAGGGCCCCACTTTTAAACATGCCCCCCACCCAGGACCCAGCCTACCAAGAGCCCCACTTCTAAACATGTCCAACACCCAAGACCCAGCCTACCAAAGGCCCCACTTCTAAACATGCCCCCCACCCAAGACTCAGTCTACCCAGGGCCCCACTTCTAAACATGCCCCCCCACCCAAGACACAGCCTACCAAGTGCCCCACTTCTAAACATGCCCCTACCTAAGACCCATCCTACCAAGGGCCCCACTTCTAAACATGTCCCCCACCCAAGACCGAGCCTACCAAGGACCCCACTTCTAAACATGCCCCCCACCCATGACACAGCCTACCAAGGGCCCGACTTCTAAATATGCCCCCCACTCAAGACCCAGCCTACCAAGGGCCCCACTTCTAAACATGCCCCCAACCGAAGACCCAGCCTACCAAGGGCCCCACTTCTAAACATGCGCCGCACCCAAGACCCAGCCTACTAAAGGCCCCACTTCTAAACATGTCCCCACCCAAGACTAAGCTTATTGAGGGCCCCACTTCTAGACGTACCCCCACCCAAGACCCAGCTTACTCGGGCCCCACTACTGAACAAGCCCACCACCCAAGGCCCAGCCTACCAAGTGCCCCACTTCTAAACATGTCCCCCACCCAAGACCCAACCTACCCAGAGCCTCATTACTAAACAAGCCCCCACCCAAGACCCAGCCTACCAAGGGCCCTACTTCTAAACATGTCCCCCACCCAAGACCCAGCCTACCAAGGGCCCAACTTCTAAACATGCCCCCCACCCAAGAATCAGCCTACCAGGGGCCCTACTTCAAAACTTGTCCCCCACCCAAGACCGAGCCTACCAAGGACCCCACTTCTAAACATGCCCCCCACCCATGACAAAGCCTACCAAGGACCCCACTTCTAAATATGACCCCCACTCAAGACCCAGCCTACCAAGTGTCCCACTTCTAAACATGCCCACACTCAAGACCCAGCCTATCAAGGGCCCCACTTCTAAACATACCCTCCACCCAAGACCCAGCGTACCAAGTGCCCCACTTCTAAACATGTCCCCCACCCAGGACCCAACCTACCCAGAGCCTCATTACTAAACAAGCCCCCACCCAAGACCCAGCCTACCAAGGGCCCTACTTCTAAACATGTCCCCCACCCAAGACCCAGCCTACCAAGGGCCCCACTTCTAAACATGCCCCCCACCCAAGAATCAGCCTACCAGGGGCCCTACTTCAAAACTTGTCCCCCACCCAAGACCGAGCCTACCAAGGACCCCACTTCTAAACATGCCCCCCACCCATGACAAAGCCTACCAAGGGCCCCACTTCTAAATATGCCCCCCACCCAAGACCCAGCCTACCAAGGGCCCCACTTCTAAACATGCCCCCAACCGAAGACCCAGCCTACCAAGGGCCCCACTTCTAAACATGCCCCCCCCAAGACCCAGCCTACTAAGGGCCCCACTTCTAAACATGCCCCCCCACCCACGACTAAGCTTATTGAGGGCCCCACTTCTAAAAATGCCCCCCACCCAAGACCCAGCCTACAGAGGGTCCCACTTCTAGACATGCCCACCACCCAAGACCCAGCCTACTCAGGTCCCTACTACTGAACATGCCCCCCACCCATGATCGAGCCTACCCAGGGCCCCATTACTAAACATGCACCCCACCCAAGACCCAGCCTACCAAGGGCCCCGCTATTAAACATGCCCCCCACCCAAGGCCCAGACTACCAAGGGCCTGGCTACTGAACAAGTCCACCACCCAAGACACAGCCTACCCAGGGCCCCATTACTAAACATGCACCCCACCCAAAACCCAGCCTACCAAGGGCCCCGGTACTAAACATGCCCCCCACCCAAGACCCAGCCTACCAAGGGGCTCACTTCTAAACATGCCGCCCACCCAAGACATAGCCTACCGAGGGCCGCACTTCTAAACATGCCCGCACCCAAGACACAGCCTACCAAGGGCCCCACTTCTAAACATGACCCCCACCCAAGACCGAGCCTACCAAGGGCCCTACTTCTAAACATACCCCAACCTAAAACCCAGCCTACCAAGTGCCCCACTTCTAAACATGCCCCCCCACCCAAGAACCAGCCTACCAAGGGCCCCACTTTTAAACATGCCCCCCAACCAAGACCCAGCCTACCAAGGGCCCCAATTCTAAACATGTCCAACACCCAAGACCCAGCCTACCAAAGGCCCCACTTCTAAACATGCCCCCCACCCAAGACTCAGCCTACCCAGGGCCCCACTTCTAAACATGCCCCCACCTAAGACCCATCCTACCAAGGGCCCGCTACTAAACATGCCCCCCACCCAAGGCCCAGCCTACCAAGGGCCCCACTTCTAAACATGTCCCCCGCCCAAGACCGAGCCTACCAAGGACCCCACTTCTAAACATGCCCACCACCCATGACTCAGCCTACCAAGGGCCCGACTTCTAAATATGCCCCCCACCCAAGACCCAGCCTACCAAGGGCCCCACTTCTAAACATGCCCCCAACCGAAGACCCAGCCTACCAAGGGCCCCACTTCTAAACATGCGCCGCACCCAAGACCCAGCCTACTAAAGGCCCCACTTCTAAACATGCCCCCCACCCAAGACTAAGCTTGTTAAGGGCCCCGCTTCTAAAAATGCCCCCCACCCAAGACCCAGCCTACAGAGGGCCCCACTTCTAGACGTACCCCCACCCAAGACCCAGCCTACTCAGGGCCCCACTACTGAACATGCCCCCCACCCAAGACCCAGCCTACCCAGGGCCCCACTACTGTACCAGCCCGCCACCCAAGACCCAACCTACCCAGGGCCCCATTACTAAACATGCACCCCACCCAAGACCCAGCCTACCAAGGGCCCCGCTACTAAACATGCCCCCCACCCAAGACCCAGACTACCAAGGGCCTAGCTACTGAACAAGTCCACCACCCAGGACACAGCCTACCCAGGGCCCCATTACTAAACATGCCCCCCACCCAAGACCTAGCCTACCAAGGGCCCCACTTCTAAACATGCCCTCCACCGAAGACATAGCCTACCAAGGGCCCCACTTCTAAACATGCCCCCACCCAAGACCCAGCCTACCAAGGGCCCCACTTCTAAACATGCCCCCCACCCAAGACCCAGCCTACCAGGGGCCCTACTTCTAAACTTGTCCCCCACCCAAGACCCAGCTTACCAAGGACCCTACTTCTAAACATGCCCCACCCAAGACCCAGCCTACCAAGGGCCCCACTTCTAAACATGTCCAACACCCAAGACCCAGCCTACCAAGGGTCCCACTTCTAAATATGCCCCCCCCCACCCAAGTCCCAGCCTACCAAGGGCCCCACTTCTAATCATGCCCCCACCCAAGACTCAGCCTACCCAGGGCCCCACTTCTAAACATGCCTCCCACCCAAGACACAGCCTACAAAGTGCCCCACTTCTAAACATTCCTCCACCTAAGACTCAGCCTACCAAGGGCCCCACTTCTAAACATGACCCCCAACCAAGACCCAGCCTACCAAGGGCCCCACTTCTAAACATGACCCCCAACCAAGACCCAGCCTACCAAGGGCCCCACTTCTAAACATGCCCCCACCCAAGACCCAACCTACCAAGGGCCCCACTTCTAAACATGCCTCCACCCAAGACCCAGCCTACCAAGTGCCCCACTTCAAAACATGCCCCCCAACCAAGACCCAACCTACCCAGACCCTCATTACTAGACAAGCCCCGCACCCAAAACCCATCCTACCAAGTGCCCCACTTCTAAACATGCCCCCACCCATGACCCAGCCTACCAAGATCCCACTTCTAAACATGCCTCCCACCCAAGACCCAACCTACCAAGGGCCCCACTTCTAAACATGTCCAACACCCAAGACCCAGCCTACCAAGGGTCCCACTTCTAAACATGCCCCCCCCCCCCCACCCAAGTCCCAGCCTACCAAGGGCCCCACTTCTAATCATGCCCCCACCCAAGACTCAGCCTACCCAGGGCCCCACTTCTAAACATGCCTCCCACCCAAGACACAGCCTACAAAGTGCCCCACTTCTAAACATTCCTCCACCTAAGACTCAGCCTACCAAGTGCCCCACTTCTAGACATGCCCCCCCACCTAAGACCCAGCCTACTGAGTGCCCCACTTCTAGACATGCCCCCCACCCAAGACCCAGCCTACTCTGGGCTCCACTACTGAACAAGCCCACCACCCAATACCCAGCCTACCAAGTGCCCCACTTCTAAACATGCTTCCCACCCAAGACCCAGCGTACCTAGTGCCCCACTTCTAAACATGTCCCCTACCCAAGACCCAACCTACCCAGAGCCTCATTACTAAACAAGCCCCACCCAAGACCCAGCCTACTTCTAAACATGTCCCCCACCCAAGACCCAGCCTACCAAGGGCCCCACTTTTAAACATGCCCCCCACCCAGGACCCAGCCTACCAGGGGCCCTACTTCTAAACTTGTCGCCCACCCAAGACCAAGCCTACCAAGGACCCCACTTCTAAACATGCCCCCCACCCATGACACAACCAACCAAGGGCCCCACTTCTAAACATGCCCCCCCCCCCCCAAGAACCAGCCTACTAAGGGCCCCACTTCTAAACATGCCCCCCACCCAAGACTAAGCTTATTGAGGGCCCCACTTCTAAAAATGCCCCCTACCCAAGACCCAGCCTACAGTGGGTCCCACTTCTAGACATGCCCCCCACCCAAGACCCAGCCTACTCAGGGCCCCACTACTGACCATGCCCCAACCTAAAACCAAGCTTACCAAGTGCCCACTTCTAAACATGCCCCCCCACCCAAGAACCAGCCTACCAGGGGCCCCACTTTTAAACATGCCCCCACCAAAGACCCAGCCTACCAAGGGCCCCACTTCTAAACATGTCCAACACCCAAGACCCAGCCTACCAAGATCCCACTTCTAAACATGCCCCCCACCCAAGACCCAACCTACTGAGTGCCCCACTTCTAGATATGCCCCCCCACCTAAGACCCAGCCTACTGAGTGCCCCACTTCTAGACATGCCCCCCACCCAAGACCCAGCCCACTTGGGCCCCACTACTGAACAAGCCCACCACCAAAGACCCAGCCTACCAAGTGCCCCACTTCTAAACATGCCTCCCACCCAAGACCCAGCCTACCAAGTGCCCCACTTCTAAACATGTCCCCCAGCTAAGACCCAACCTACCCAGAGCCTCATTACTAAACAAGCCCCCACCCAAGACCCACCCTACCAAGGGCCCTACTTCTAAACATGTCCCCCACCCAAGACCCAGCCTACCAAGTGCCCCACTTCTAAACATGCCCCCCACCCAAGACCCAGCCTACCAAGGGCCCTACTTCTAAACATGTCCCCCACCCAAGACCCAGCCTACCAAGGGCCCCACTTCTAAAAATGCCCCCCACCCAAGACCGAGCCTACCAAGGACCCCACTTCTAAACATGCCCCCCACCCATGACACAGCCTACCAAGGGCCCCACTTCTAAATATGCCCCCCACCCAAGACCCAGCCTACCAAGGGCCCCTCTTCTAAACATGCCCCCAACCGAAGACCCAGCCTATTAAGGGCCCCACTTCTAAACATGCCCCCCACCCACGACTAAGCTTATTGAGGGCCCCACTACTGAACATGCCCCCCACCCAAGACCGAGCCTACCAAGGGCCCCGCTATTAAACATGCACCCCACCCAAGGCCCAGACTACCAAGGGCCTGGCTACTGAACAAGTCCACCACCAAAGACACAGCCTACCACGGGCCCCATTACTAAACATGCACCCCACCCAAAACCCAGCCTACCAAGGGCCCCGGTACTAAACATGCCCCCCACCCAAGACCCAGCCTACCAAGGGGCTCACTTCTAAACATGCCCCCCACCCAAGACATAGCCTACCGAGGGCCCCACTTCTAAACATGCCCGCACCCAAGACCCAGCCTACCAAGGGCCCCACTTCTAAACATGACCTCCACCCAAGACCCAGCCTACCAAGGGCCCCACTTCTAAACATGCCCCCCCATCCAAGACACAGCCTACCAAGTGCCCCACTTCTAAACATGTCCAACACCCAAGACCCAGCCTACCAAAGGCCCCACTTCTAAACATGCCCCCCACCCAAGACACAGCCTACCAAGTGCCCCACTTCTAAACATGTCCAACAACCAAGACCCAGCCTATCAAAGGCCCCACTTCTAAACATGCCCCCCACCCAAGACTCAGCCTACCCAGGACCCCACTTCTAAACATGCCCCCACCTAAGACCCATCCTACCAAGGGCCCGCTACTAAACATGTCCCCCATCCAAGGCCCAGCCTACCAAGGGCCCCACTTCTAAACATGCCCCCACCCAAGACCAAGCCTACCAGGAGCCCTACTTCTAAACATGTCCCCCACCCAAGACCGAGCCTACCAAGGACCCCACTTCTAAACATGCCCCCCACCCATGACACAGCCTACCAAGGGCCCAACTTCTAAATATGCCCCCGACCCAAGACCCAGCCTACCAAGGGCCCCACTTCTAAACATGCCCCCACCCAAGACCCAGCCTACTAAGGGCCCCACTTCTAAACATGCGCCGCACCCAAGACCCAGCCTACTAAGGGCCCCACTTCTAAACATGCCCCCCCACCCACGACTAAGCTTATTGAGGGCCCCACTTCTAAAAATGCCCCCCACCCAAGACCCAGCCTACAGAGGGCCCCACTTCTAGATGTGCCCCCACCCAAGACCCAGCCTACTCAGGGCCCCACTACTGAACATGCCCCCCACCAAAGACCCAGCCTACCCAGGGCCCCACTACTGTACCAGCCCACCACTCAAGACCCAACCTACCCAGGGTCCCATTACTAAACATGCACCCCACCCAAGACCCAGCCTACGAACGGCCCCGCTACTAAACATGCCCCCCACCCAAGGCCCAGACTACCAAGGGCCTGGCTACTGAACAAGTCCACCACCCAGGACACAGCCTACCCAGGGCCCCATTACTAAACATGCACCCCATTCAAGACCCAGCCTACCAAGGGCACCGGTACTAAACATGCCCCCCACCCAATACCTAGCCTACCAAGGGCCCCACTTCTAAACATGCCCCCCACCCAAGACATACCCTACCAAGGGCCCCACTTCTAAACATGCCCCCACCCAAGACATACCCTACCAAGGGCCCCACCTCTAAACATTCCCCCACCTAAGACTCATCCTACCAAGGGCCCCACTTCTAAACATGACCCCCAACCAAGACCCAGCCTACCAAGAGCCCCACTTCTAAACATGCCCCCACCCAAGACCCAGCCTACCAAGGGCCCCACTTCTAAACATGCCCCCACCCAAGACCCAGCCTACCAAGTGCCCCACTTCTAAACATGCCCCCCAACCAAGAACCAGCCTACCAAGGCCCCACTTTTAAACATGCCCCCCAACCAAGACCCAACCTACCCAGACCCTCATTACTAGACAAGCCCCGCACCCAAAACCCAGCCTACCAAGTGCCCCACTTCTAAACATGTACCCCACCTAAGACTCAGCCTACCCAGGGCCCCATTACTAAACAAGCCCCCCCACCCAAGACCCAGCCTATCAAGGGCCCCTCTTCTAAACATGACCCCCAACCAAGACCCAGCCTACCAAGGGACCCACTTCTAAACATGCCCCCACCCAAGACCCAGCCTACCAAGGGCCCCACTTCTAAACATGCCCCCACCCAAGACCCAGCCTACCAAGTACCCCACTTCTAAACATGCCCCCCCAACCAAGATCCAACCTACCCAGACCCTCATTACTAGACAAGCCCCGCACCGAAAACCCAGCCTACCAAGTGCCCCGCCCCCACTTCTAAACATGTCCCCCACCCATGACCCAGCCTACCAAGTGCCCCACTTCTAAACATGCCTTCCACCCAAGGCCCATCCTACCAAGGGCCCCACTTCTAAACATGCCCTCCACCCAAGACCCAGCCTTCCAAGGGCCCCACTTCTAATCATGTCCACCACACAAGACCCAACCTACCCAGAGCCTCATTACTAAACAAGCCCCACCCAAGACCCAGCCTACCAAGATCCCACTTCTAAACATGCCCCCCACCCAAGACCCAACCTACCATGGGCCCCACTTCTATACATGCCCCCTACTCAAGACCCAGCCTACCAAGTGCCCCACTTCTAGACATGCCCCCCACCTAAGACCCAGCCTACTGAGTGCCCCACTTCTAGACATGCCCTCCACCCAAGACCCAGCCTACTCAGGGCCCCACTACTGAACAAGCCCACCACCCAAGACACAGCCTACCAAGTGCCCCACTTCTAAACATGCTTCCCACCCAAGACCCAGCCTACCAAGTGCCCCACTTCTAAACATGCCCACACTCAAGACCAAGACTATCAAGGGCCCCACTTCTAAACATACCCCCCACCCAAGACCCAGCGTATAAAGTGCCCCACTTCTAAACATGTCCCCCACCCAAGACCCAACCTACCCAGAGCCTCATTACTAAACAAGCCCCCACCCAAGACCCAGCCTACCCAGGGCCCTACTTTTAAACATGTCCCCCACCCAAGACCCAGCCTACCAAGGGCCCCACTTCTAAACATGCCCCCCACCCAAGACCCAGCCTACCAGGGGCCCTACTTCTAAACTTGTCGCCCACCCAAGACCGAGCCTACCAAGGGCCCCACTTCTAAACATGCCCCCACACAAGACCCAGCCTACCAAGGGTCCCACTTCTAAAAATGCCCCCCACCCAAGACCCAGCCAACCAAGGGCCCCACTTCTAAACATGCCCCCAACCGAAGACCCAGCCTACCAAGGGCCCCACTTCTAAACATGCCCCCCCCAAGACCCAGCCTACTAAGGGCCCCACTTCTAAACATGCCCCCCACCCAAGACCAAGCCTACAGAGGGTCCCACTTCTAGACATGCCCCCACCCAAAACCCAGCCTACCAAGTGCCCCACTTCTAAACATGCCACCCACCCAAGAGACAGCCTACTGAGGGCCCCACTTCTAAACATGCCCTCCACCCAAGACCCAGCCTACCGAGGGCCCCTCGTCTAAACATTTCCCCCACCCAAGACCCAGCCTACTCAGGGCCCCACTACTGAACATGCCCCCACTCAAGACCCAGCCTACCCAGGGCCCCACTACTGTACCAGCTCACCACCCAAGACCCAGTCTACCCAGGGCCCCATTACTAAACATGCACCCCACCCAAGACCCAGCCTACCAAGGGCCCTGCTACTAAACATGCCCCCCGCCCAAGGCCCAGACTACCAAGGGCCTGGCTACTGAATAAGACCACCACCCAAGACCCAGCCTACCAAGGGCCCCACTTCTAAACATGACCTCCACCCAAGACCCAGCCTACCAAGGGCCCCACTTCTAAACATGTCCACCACCCAAGACCCAGCCTACCAAAGGCCCCACTTCTAAACATGCCCCCACCCAAGACCCAGCCTACCAAAGGCCCCACTTCTAAACATGCCCCCCACCCAAGACACAGCCTATCAAGTGCCCCACTTCTAAACATGCCCCCACCTAAGACCCATCCTACCAAGGGCCCGCTACTAAACATGTCCTCCACCCAAGGCCCAGCCTACCAAGGGCCCCACTTCTAAACATGCCCCCACCCAAGACCCAGCCTACCAGGGGCCCTCCTTCTAAACATGTCCCTCACTCAAGACCGAGCCTACCAAGGACCCCACTTCTAAACATGCCCCCCACCCATGACACAGCCTACCAAGGGCCCAACTTCTAAATATGCCCCCCACCCAAGACCCAGCCTACCAAGGGCCCCACTTCTAAACATGCCCCCACCCAAGACCCAGCCTACTAAGGGCCCCACTTCTAAACATGCGCCGCACCCAAGACCCAGCCTACTAAGGGCCCCACTACTAAACATGCCCCCCACCCAAGACTAAGCTTATTGAGGGCCCCACTTCTAAAAATGCCCCCCACCCAAGACCCAGCCTACAGAGGGCCCCGCTTCTAGATGTGCCCCCACCCAAGACCCAGCCTACTCAGGGCCCCACTACTGAACATGCCCCCCACCAAAGACCCAGCCTACCCAGGGCCCCACTACTGTACCAGCCCACCACCCAAGACCCAACCTACCCAGGGTCCCATTACTAAACATGCACCCCACCCAAGACCCAGCCTACCAAGGGCCCTGCTACTAAACATGCCCCCCACCCAAGGCCCAGACTACCAAGGGCCTGGCTACTGAACAAGTCCACCACCCAAGACACAGCCTACCCAGGGCCCCATTACTAAACATGCACCCCATTCAAGACCCAGCCTACCAAGGGCCCCGGTACTAAACATGCCCCCCACCCAAGACCTAGCCTACCAAGGGCCCCACTTCTAAACATGCCCCCACCCAAGACATAGCCTACCAAGGGCCCCACTTCTAAACATGCCCCCAACCAAGACCCAGCCTACACAAGGGCCCCACTTCTAAACATGACCTCCACCCAAGACCCAGCCTACCAAGGACCCTACTTCTAAACATGCCCCAACCTAAAACCCAGCCTACCAAGAGCCCCACTTCTAAACATGCCCCCCCACCCAAGAACCAGCCTACCAAGGCCCCACTTTTAAACATGCCCCCCACCCAAGACCCAGCCTACCAAGGGCCCCACTTCTAAACATGTCCAACACCGAAGACCCAGCCTACCAAGGGCCCCACTTCTAAACATGCCCCCCCCACCCAATTCCCAGCCTACCAAGGGCCCTACTTCTAATCATGCCGCAACCCAAGACTCAGCCTACCCAGGGCCCCACTTCTAAACATTCACCCACCTAAGACTCAGCCTACCAAGGGCCCCACTTCTAAACATGACCCCCAACCAAGACCCAGCCTACCAAGGGCCCCACTTCTAAACATGCCCCCACCCAAGACCCAGCCTACCAAGGGCCCCACTTCTAAACATGCCCCCACCCAAGACCCAGCCTACCAAGTGCCCCACTTCTAAACATGCCCCCCAACCAAGACCCAACCTACCCAGACCCTCATTACTAGACAAGCCCCGCACCCAAAACCCAGCCTACCAAGTGCCCCACTTCTAAACATGTCCCCCACCCATGACCCAGCCTACCAAGTGCCCCACTTCTAAACATGCCCTCCACCCAAGACTCAGCCTACCCAGGGCCCCATTACTAAACAAGCCCCCCACCCAAGACCCAGCCTATCAAGGGCCCCTCTTCTAAACATGACCCCCAACCAAGACCCAGCCTACCAAGGGCCCCACTTCTAAACATGCCCCCCCCCAAGACCCAGCCTACCAAAGGCCCCACTTCTAAACATGTCCCCCACCCATGACCCAGCCTACCAAGTGCCCCACTTCTAAACATGCCCTCCACCCAAGACTCAGCCTACCCAGGGCCCCATTACTAAACAAGCCCCCCACCCAAGACCCAGCCTATCAAGGGCCCCTCTTCTAAACATGTCCCCCACCCAAGATACAGCCTACTGAGGGCCCCACTACTAAACATGCCCCCCACCCAAGACCCAGCCTACTCAGGGCCCCACTACTGAACATGCCCCCACTCAAGACCCAGCCTACCCAGGGCCCCACTACTGTACCAGCTCACCACCCAAGACCCAGCCTACCCAGGGCCCCGCTACTAAACATGCCCCACACCCAAGGCCCCAGACTACCAAGGGCCTGGCTACTGAACAAGTCCACCTCCCAAGACACAGCCTACCGAGGGCCCCACTTCTAAACATGACCTCCACCCAAGACCCAGCCTACCAAGGGCCCCACTTCTAAACATGCCCCCCACCCAAGACTCAGCCTACCCAGGGCCCCACTTCTAAACATGCCCCCACCTAAGACCCATCCTACCAAGGGCCCCACTTCTAAACATGTCCAACACCCAAGACCCAGCCTACCAAGGGCCCCGCTACTAAACATGCCCCACACCCAAGGCCCCAGACTACCAAGGGCCTGGCTACTGAACAAGTCCACCTCCCAAGACCCAGCCTACCAAGGGTCCCACTTCTAAACATGACCTCCACCCAAGACCCAGCCTACCAAGGGCCCCACTTCTAAACATGCCCCCCACCCAAGACTCAGCCTACCGAGGGCCCCACTTCTAAACATGCCCCCACCTAAGACCCATCCTACCAAGGGCCCCACTTCTAAACATGTCCAACACCCAAGACCCAGCCTACCAAGGGCCCAATTTCTAACCATGCCCCCCCCCAACCAAGACCCAGCCTACCAAGGGCCCCACTTCTAAACATGCCCCCCCCACCCAAGACCCAGCCTACCAGGGGCCCCACTTCTAGACATGCCCCCACCCAAGACCCAGCCTACTCAGGGCCTCGCTACTAAACATGCCCCCACCCAAGAACCAGCCTACCAATGCCCCACTTCTAAACATGCCCTCCACCCAAGACTCAGCCTACCCAGGGCCCCATTACTAAACAAGCCCCCCACCCAAGACCCAGCCTATCAAGGGCCCCTCTTCTAAACATGTCCCCCACCCAAGATACAGCCTACTGAGGGCCCCACTACTAAACATGCCCCCCACCCAAGACCCAGCCTACTCAGGGCCCCACTACTGAACATGCCCCCACTCAAGACCCAGCCTACCCAGGGCCCCACTACTGTACCAGCTCACCACCCAAGACCCAGCCTACCCAGGGCCCCGCTACTAAACATGCCCCACACCCAAGGCCCCAGACTACCAAGGGCCTGGCTACTGAACAAGTCCACCTCCCAAGACCCAGCCTACCAAGGGGCCCACTTCTAAACATGACCTCCACCCAAGACCCAGCCTACCAAGGGCCCCACTTCTAAACATGCCCCCCACCCAAGACCCAGCCTACCAAGGGCCCCACTTCTAAACATGCCCCCCACCCAAGAACCAGCCTACCAATGCCCCACTTCTAAACATGCCCTCCACCCAAGACTCAGCCTACCCAGGGCCCCATTACTAAACAAGCCCCCCACCCAAGACCCAGCCTATCAAGGGCCCCTCTTCTAAACATGTCCCCCACCCAAGATACAGCCTACTGAGGGCCCCACTACTAAACATGCCCCCCACCCAAGACCCAGCCTACTCAGGGCCCCACTACTGAACATGCCCCCACTCAAGACCCAGCCTACCCAGGGCCCCACTACTGTACCAGCTCACCACCCAAGACCCAGCCTACCCAGGGCCCCGCTACTAAACATGCCCCACACCCAAGGCCCCAGACTACCAAGGGCCTGGCTACTGAACAAGTCCACCTCCCAAGACCCAGCCTACCAAGGGGCCCACTTCTAAACATGACCTCCACCCAAGACCCAGCCTACCAAGGGCCCCACTTCTAAACATGCCCCCCACCCAAGACCCAGCCTACCAAGGGCCCCACTTCGAACCATGCTCCCACCGAAGCCATTGCCTCCTGTCATCCCCTCGTTTGTACGCCACCAGCCCCGATTGACTCCAATGAGTATCGCCTGTATGCTGCCCCGTTTGTGTTCATGTTCATGGCTCTATTCTTTAAAGTTGCCTATACCAAAAAAACGAATGTAAATACTCTGCACTACAAAGACGACGCATAATGTTTCATTACTTCTCACAATGTTGCTCTTTTTGTACCTCCTCCAAAAGCACACAATAACCGATGGGTTCCTTCTTCACACTTTTTCCCACCGTTACATCTCACACATAGGGACCATCACTCTGCTTGCTGCAGAGCGGCCAAGGATTGGAAGTGCACGCTGTCTGAATGGTGTAGGGTCCTCTGAAAGGCACTCTTACATACTTGCACTGCTTTTGTGGCCCGTCATAAACACCCGCACTTAACCTGAACCCCCCCAGACACCCCTATGCGACTGAGTTCCCAGTATGCACAATACAGGAGGCATGTGTTGCATGAAAAAAACACAGAAATATAACGTCATGAAAAAGCAAATTACTTTAGGGAATGCACAATGCAATAAAACGTGAAATATAAACAGCGAGTGCATAACGTTGACATTTATTACATTAAGAGTTTTCACAAT
Source organism: Lissotriton vulgaris (assembly GCF_964263255.1). Lineage (NCBI taxonomy): Eukaryota > Metazoa > Chordata > Amphibia > Caudata > Salamandridae > Lissotriton > Lissotriton vulgaris. Next base: position 2,048,051,576 of record NC_141691.1, read on the forward strand.
AATTAATGGGAGCTCGCGCTGTGTGCTTGCTGGTAAAGTTGAGGACTTGTGGGAACATAAGGCCCCTGTTGAACCTGTTTCAAAGCCGGTTTTTCGTGCCTCACTTGAAGCACTGCTGCCTGCATCTCACGTGCTTGGAAGACCTCCCAGATGTGTTATGTCAGCGCCCTGAACCCCTCCAGGGGGAGGCGTGCGCTGTACAAACACACACAACATAGCACATGACAGGGACAACTGCACCTGGGCCGTGTCCTGACTGAAATATAGGGGGGGGGGGGGCTTTGGAGGGGGATCTATACACCTCCCTTGAAGATACGGCGGGGGGTAGAGGCAGGTGGGTAACCGAGTAGTTGCTAGGGGAAGGTTGGGGGGGGGGGGAGGGTCAGGCGTATACCTGCCGGTGGTATAGTCAACGAAGTATATAGGCGGATGCATGGTGGAGTTGGGCGGGGTGAACTATAAGTTTCTTCGAACCCCCAAACACCCCTGATGAAGGTCTGGCTTGCCTGGCACACAATGAAGGTATTGAACTACTTACGCCGCATCACTATTACATTTTGCAGCCACCACTGCTCACGGCTGTCCTTTACGTCGCCGCCATTTTGAAAGTTCTGCAGCTAAAATTGACCTCGACAGCGCTGAAGAAGCCTTTGGCCTCCTCTAGCACCGACGCCTACCACCGCAACCGAGTCATTACACGTCATGCCGCAGTGACGTGTCTGTGTTCCTCCTCCCCTGTTCCATGGTGGCAAGGGGAGGCCGACCTTTCGCCATTACCGCCTGCAGGACAGCCCACAGCCCTAAAAAGTCTCTTTTACAGTCATATTACATCTGGTACAAGGTTGGCCTCGTTCAATAACATGAAAGGAATGCATTTTTCATATTTCAGTACCGTAAACAAGGAACACAATACATAGAAATATACAATACACATGTGACACCTTGCTTCTGTGGTCATTGAGGTTCTCTGGGTAGGCTGAAACATCTAAGAGCCCGGCTTTTGAATTTATGAATCATGTGTGGACAATATGGGCCAGACCACTCTGAGCCAGACAGACAACAGCCTAGTCTGCTCTTGGTTTAAGGCCTCCGTTTTGCTGTCTGTGCAAATGATTGTTTTTTCAGCCAAGCGTCCTATTCTTTTCTAGGGGAGGGGGACACTTCTAACCGCAGCCTGTAAGAGTTAAGGATCAATTAGCCAGAGAGACCCAGTGCAACACAATGTATAGGCTGGGTCATGACTCTACCAGACCATGCCAAGGGCCCAACATGTATTTATGTTGTATTATTAATCATTCATTTGTAAAGCAGATACCCCCATGGTCATCATGGCGCTAAGAGACAAAACAGAGGGCAGGGAGTTGTCACAAAATTATCCAGAAGAGTGAGTGAACAGAAAAGATGGGTCTTCAGTGTTTGGCGAAACAAAAAGTGGTTGGAAATAAAGCAGAGGACTAGCAGAAAACCATACCAGAGTTTGGTGCAAAGGTTGAAGCCCTTGCGAAAGCGTATCTGAAGCGGAGACGTTTCAGCAGGTGGAAGTTGTAAGAGGCCTTAATGTAAAAGGAAACGTCACTAGATAGGAAAAGAATCCCAGATCTGTCCTATGGAAGCGATGGTGAACTGTGCAAAACAGCCTGAAGAGAAGTTGTGTTTCACCGGGAGCCAGTGAAGAGAGCGGCCGCAGAAACATGATCGAACAATCTACAAGCCAGTCTGATGGTCCCTCCATTTGTACTGGGACCACTGTGTCAACAACCAGAGTGTTGAAGTTCATCAGAAAAATCATATAATAGTGGTGAGGAGAAGCAAAACAAGACTTTATAAAATGCAGAGATGTAGAAAGAAAAGGAAAACATTTGAAGAACAACTCTGGAGACGATCAGAGACGATCAGTTCTTCGATAACTGACTCTATCAACAGCTGACTTGTGTATCACGTGACAACAGTATCATGGATTGAACTTATACTCACAAAATGAAGACACAGAACGAGCTCAACCAGACTCCTTACTGCCCCGCGGTCCACACATAACCAAGAAGTTAGTATGTAGACATCTGAGTTAGGAACCTTACATGCAAGACCCGACTGAGCACCAAAGCACTGGTAGAGGATCCTGTAACATATCACCTAAACTAGCTGGAAGATATCTCCCCCAGAAGCATAGTCCAGACATCTCCAGAGGAGGAGGACAGAGTAGTGCTACCTTCCTCAGGTTTGCTCCACAAACACAACTTAATGGAGCCTTCACCCTCTCTCTACTGGCTTTGACCAGATACCCAGTGGCTGTGGCCATCTCCCCTCCGCAGCCAGAGAGCCTCTGAAATGTGCCTAAACTTGAATCCTAATGTTGTCCTACATCCGAAATCCTGGCTGCTGCCAGCAGTAAATATGGCTATAAGGTTACCTACCTTACATTAAATTCCTTCTTTAAGTATTCAGATCTATGTGTATAAACATCTGAAGATGTTCACACCATTCAGAGTGTCAACTCCAGTCACCTAAATTAAAATCCGTAACAGTCCAATGCTCCTCGGGTGATGATGTCATCCATACACACCCATAGTAAGGCGCAGTCAGGGATGGGTTTCCGGTCCTGTTACTTCCGACGTTTTTATGTAAAATATCCATCTATTGTAGGTTTTTCGTTGTGTGTGTGTGTGTATAGGCACGCAACGCGCATAGGGCTGAAAGGGCTTCAGCCACCCGAACACCCGCCTCCCCCGTGTCAGCGTCTCAGCCCGGGCTGCTGCTGTGGGCTCGGCTGGGCAGTGTCTGGAGACTTATCTTCGACACGCCTGAGTTTTTCACAGTTCTCCAAAGACCGTTTGCATATTTACATACCTTTGTGAACTGGCGACCGCAGCTTAGTTTTTTTTCCGGTTCCAGTACCCCTTGAGCCTCCACTCAGCCTATTTTTAGGTCTCGCGACCTATCGATGTGCGCAAGCGCATCGAGCGGAGCGAGAATTCAAGTGGCGAAAACATCGTCAAACTAAGGGCTTTCAGCCCCGCGGTTTTCATGAAGTTCACGTGAACAAGCACGCGCATTCAGGGCCAGCCCAGCACATCAAAGGGCTTCTCCTCCCCTATCATGGCCGGCCGCAGGCCGGCCGTACTCCCAGTTTCCCAAGCCCGCCCCCATCCTCCACGCATCTCCTTTCACCATGCCTGCACTTTATACAGCCCAGCACATCAAAGGGCTTCTCCTCCCCTAATTATTCATGGCCGGCCGCAGGCCGGCCGTACTCTCAGTTTCCCTTGCCTTGCATGCAGTGAGAGGAAACAACCCCCCAAGACCCACAGCTCAAAATTGTTTAAGAGCTGTACATAATATCATGGTTTCAAAACTAAAATTTCACAAACTGTATATTACCTTGCCCTGTACTTTAAATATTCAGGTTCAAAATAGTGTTTGACTTCGGATTTCTTCCTTGGGTTTACCCCGGTTACCTGCATATTCTTACTTTTTGTTCCTATTCCTCTTTTCTGCCGCAACATGTATTTTAGTACAGTCTATTTTTTTACTAGGGTTCTGACATTACAGTATTTTAATGTGACACCAAATGCTTCTATAGATTCATTATAGTTCTCGCCTCAGAGAGCCACACCTCCTCCTTTGATGTATTAGTTTCATAACTGTGCATTGCATTCCAAGCCTCGTTTTGAGCCACTTCTTGAAAGCGCATTCTTGCTTCGGACAGTGATGGTCGCTCGCTCGGTCTTTCACAATACTGGGGCACGGACTCCAGAAGACGCACATCAAATGATCTAGCTTACTGTGGGTAATCTACCCATCTTGGCCTATTCTTTCAGACGCTGCTACTCCGGAGTGAGTAATAACAATGTTGGTGTATGCCTGGTACGCTTTCCTTTTCACTCGTCATTCATTTGTGATGGAATACATTTTAATTATTTTTCTCCTGCCATTACAGACTTAAATTCCAGAGCAAGAAACAGAAGGTTTTCACCCAAAACTTTGGGGCGTGCATGCGCACTTGTTCATATAGGACTTTGAATGGTTATATCCATCCCTTGTCTAGAAGGGGCTTTCAGGTACACTCCTTTGGATCTTTACATTAATTACACAACATCACCTACCATTTTTGACTAAATCGACTCCATTAACTAGTACAGATATCCCCTCCATTTTCGATATCCTGAGTACTAGCGCCGCCAGTGACCATGAAGGATGCTTTTTCTGGACACCGGAATGAGCCATGGCAAACAGTCTAAGGAAGACTCACGCCGCACTGTAGAGGAGGTATCGGTTATTGAACCATGGACTGCTGAAAAGTGCCTGCAATTCTGACCGCAGCAGCATAGGCCCCTCCCCAGCTCTGAGCACTTAATCACTCGAACGGATGGTGGCCGCTGAAGAAAGCAGCTTCATGAAAAGGAAAATAAAATCAGGCCATAATGCACTGAATTGAAAAAGATCAAACTACGCAACTACTTAAAAAAAATGAGGACGATCAAATGTAGGGTGCTAGTAAAATCCGAATCACAGCCTTAAACGTGACTTTTAGTCTGCTCTCCCAATGAATTTCCATTGTTTAACTTCATCATGGGGGGGGGGGTGTTTAATATCGCCACATCAAAGGCATCAATCACCCTCCCACAGGCTTCCCCAGCGCTGCCCCGCCCCCTGCTTCACGGCCAGGCCATCTGTTTCCAGCAGCAGCATTTCTCCTGTGCCAGGCCACATCAAAGGCTCTGTGCCACTTTCACCCACACAGCACCACTATCACCCACGCAACGCCACTCACCCAAGCAACACCACACACACACGCAACGCAACTCATCCACGCAACGCAACTCATCCACTCAACCCCACTCATCCACGCAACGCCACTCATCCACGCAACGCCACTCATCCACGCAACCCCACTCATCCACGCAACGCCACTCATCCACCCAACGCCACTCATCCACGCAACGCCACTCACACATGCAATGCCACTCACCCACGCAACGCCACTCACACATGCAACGCCACTCATCCACGCAACGCCACTCATCCACGCAACCCACTCATCCACGCAACGCCACTCATCCACGCAACGCCACTCACACATGCAACGCCACTCACACATGCAACGCCACTCACCCACGCAACGCCACTCACCCACGCAACACCACTCATACATGCAACGCCACTCATCCACGCAACGCCACTCATCCACGCAACGCCACTCACACATGCAACGCCACTCACACATGCAACGCAACTCACCCACGCAACGCCACTCACACATGCAACGCCCCTCACACATGCAACGCCACTCACACATGCAACGCCACTCACACATGCAACGCCACTCATCCACGCAACGCCACTCATCCACGCAACGCCACTCATCCACGCAACGCCACTCATCCACGCAACGCCACTCATCCATGCAACGCCACTCACCCATGCAACACCACTCACACATGCAACGCCACTCACCTACGCAACGCCACTCACTCACTCACTCACGCAAAGCCACTCACACCCACGCAGTGCCACATTCACCCACATAGCACCACTTTCATACACGCAACACCACTCACACCCACGTAAGCCCACTATCACCCACGCAACGCCACTCACACCCACGCAGTGCCACTTTCACCCACAATGTGCAGTGCACAATAGGTCTCGCAGTAGGAAAGTTGGAGCTATTGGTTTTGTAAATGACAAAGCCCTTTATGTTTTTAAAATGAAAACAAAAATAAAAGGCATTGTTATTTGCAATTGTAATAGCTCCAACTTTCCTACTTCGAGACCTATTGGCAACGCCAGTGCTTGTTTACATTTGTATTTTACAGTTACTGCCGTTGTGTGAGAATGCATTTCATGAAAAGGAATACAAAGTAGGGTTTCCAAAAGAAAAATGCCAGCCGTGTGTTGTTTAAAGAGCCTGCAAAGGCCTCGTCTTGACACTAAAAAGGGTTATAAATAAAAAAGTATGTATTCATTTGTAATGTGACTTTCTGTCTTTGTTCCCTTTAATTATCAGTCATGGATCATTCAAACAGCCCTAGAACACAATTGAAAGTGCTTTCTATTTATATTTGCTGTTCGAAGTATGCACTGAAAAGTGCTGAAAATACGGCTTTAGGTGACTGCTTATTTTTGTACCGTCTGTGACACCAAAATAATGAGCTGGCAACCCTAATCATAAGACTGGAAGTTTGTTGCGGGATCAGCACATTATTCTGATTATTACCATTACAGCAATAGTTTAACTTATATCTGAAACCTACACTGCTGTCAATAACATGCTGAGTTACTTCAAGTGTCTGGGAATACACCCTACAATCAGACAACTCACTCCTCATTCTCACCCTTCACTTTCACGCTCACCCGCACTCACAGCAATCACAATGCGCTCACACTGATCACCATTCACTCACATCATTCACTGGCTCACGCTGCACTCACAGTGATCACTCTGCACTCACAATGCACTTATGCTGGTCACCCTGTACCTCACCCCGCAGTCACACGAGCACAATACTCACCCTGCACTCATGTGACCCTTCAGTCACCTGTCCCCATCACTGTTCAGTCTGCAATGTCACTCAAACAAGCCCATAACTAACCGTGCATTCATTCGTCCCTCTCTGCATTACATCCACACCCAAATTCATATGGTCACCTCACTCACCCTGCCAATGAAGACTGTTGCACTGTTTGCGACCTGTGCTAGGGCCAGCCCTGGCTGGTAGTGTTTGCTGCCCCCCTAAGTTCGGGTCTAGTTGCGCCCCTGTCTGTGTGTGTGTCCACTGACTCGAGGGTTGTTCTCGGGGGAGGCCCACATACAAATGTCCCTCTAGGTGTCTGGTAGTTCTGAGTGTACATCGTCTGTATTGATTGACAGGCGACAGAGTCCCTGGGAGGGCCTGTGAGACCCTCGTCTGTTCTCTTCCCTCCACAGGGTCCAGAGATTATAACGTTGGGCTGTGTGGCCCAGCACACAATCTACAGAGCCCTTAAACTGTCACTTAAACTGTCACATGCACAACAGTACGAAGGCCGAATAGGCAAAATACTGCAAGACCAAAAGCACAATCCCTCCCAAACCATGCCTGAAAGCAGCCATGGAAAGACATTGGTAAATCTACCAGAGTGGACTCACCGTCTCATGCAAACTTCACTGCACCATGACTGCCTCCAGGACTGCGTGGCGAAGGGAGACAACACTCTTCGGTGAACCGACAATGGACAGCAGTGACAGGGGCTCCTGGGCTCCAGCCTGGGGACTGAGACCATTCGCCACTCGTGTCATTCGGTCCGTCCTACATCCGCCCTGCCAACTGAACCAAGTGCACATGTACCACCCTGCAGCACTTGTCTCAGAGCAGTGAGGGCGCCAGGCACAGACTCCTCAGGGAGGGAGTGTGGTGGGCAAGAGCTCAGACCCACACATGGATGGATGGGGATGGTAAATGGATGGATGGATGACAGGATAGATAGGGGATGGATGAATGGACGGTAAATGGATGGATGGATGACAGGATAGATAGGGTATGGATGGATGGACGGTAAATGGATGACAGGATAGATAGGGGACGGATAGGTGGACAGTAAATGGATGGGTGGATGACAGGATAGATAGGTGACAGATGGATGGACGGTAAATGGATGGGGGATAGGCGGATGGAAGGGTTTAAGTATGGGTGGATGGGTGATAACATATCTTTTAGGACTAGCCGGCCTTTGGTCGACCTTTGAAATTATGGAATTAGAGGTAAGGTTCACAGTGGGGTGCAGCTACTATCTTGCACTGGAGGGACCCTATGCGGCCTCTGCCCCATCTCCTCAGCGCAGATACTTTTCAAGGGTTGGTGAAGGGGGTCTTGTGTGGGTTAGATAGGTACCTGCCATTCGTTTGTGTTGGGATGTGCCAAGTTATGCCATGCAGTGCTCTATAAGGACCTTAAGTCCAAAGGACTCATTCAGCAGAGTAACTTGAGACAGAGTTAGTGGGACAGGACAGAAAACATCCACCCCAGGCCAACCTTGCTCTATCTATGCCTCCTCCCAAATTACCTGACTGAGAGACTAATCTAGTCTCAGCTCCACAAGCTATTTGCCATAATGACTACTTTGGGGGGGCAGACCCAGAGGAATGCAACAGGTTTATATTTCCAGGATTAGCTGAGGCACAGTTGACTAAATCTAGAATCAGTCTAAGGAAACCACCATCAACTACTCAGTGGGTGTATCGGAACCTTATAGCATGTAAGTGCACCTCTGAATACGACAGAGAACATACATTTAATGCAAAGCAGAAAGCTTCCCTAAATATAAAAAGAAACCAATGGAAGGATACTGTTTCCATACGCTACGCCATTAATTACACAATCTTTAAGGTAAGGCTCTTAATTTGACAACTTTATTTTGTGTTTTGCTTTGTTTCCCACATTCCATCGGGGCAGGCTGGCACTATGGCGCTCATGGAAGTTGCGCCTCAGGTTGGTCAATGATACCAGAAATCTAGAGCCTAATTCACGAAGAAGACGATATGACTCTTAGCCTGTTTGTTTGTCTCTTTCTGTTCTGTGATAAATCTCAGCTAAATAAATAAATAAATGTTAAATGTTCATGCACCATTCATAAATCTGGGTCAGGAAATGCCATGGGCGACAAGTTGAAAAGAACGTGCCCTTGCCAGTTATGGCGTAAGATGCACCACCTTTTGGCTAGAATTGAAGCCAAGTTGTCTTTTGTAGAATCCCTTATAGCCACGTATGGGAGAGCCCACTTCTTCGTTGTGAGGGTCTCTGCAAGAGAGGGTCTCTAACTCCCCATCTCCCATGCCACGTTTACGCGAGGAAGTGGTACTTACAGACTCCAGACATCAGACATGACTCCGTTGTACTTCTTCCGCAGGAGGATCTCTGGGGCGGTGTAGGCGACTGATCCGCAGAAGGTGTTCATCAGAGAGTGGCTCATGGAGAATTGACTGGCGAAGCCAAAGTCTGTAACACAAGAAGCCCACGCGTCACCCATCTGAAATACTTCCATGAACATAGTATGTATGGACCGACTTATCTCACCTATATGTACATAGAGAGATGTCTACACATTCAGTCTCACCTGTGCATACCTCTTTGTCCTTACTCAACCATTATAAAAAGTTATGTACAGCCTCATCCAAATCCTGGAAAATGACTCATCGAAGAATCAAATCTAAGACAAGTCTTCAACGTCCATCCCTTCAAACTTCCATTACTTTAACACTATCACTGTATGTCCTTATCTTTAACATTGAAATGCCCTTCACCTCAATCTCTCATTTAAAATCGCTCATATGAAAACCGTATATTCTATGGCCTTGAGATACACTATGGGCATCAACCTGGCTAGTACCAGTCCACAAATCGGAAGCTACACATCTGTCCTACAAGCCATTGATACAAGAACTATGTGTCAAACTCTCTGTTACGGGAACACTGTGGAGGGATCCTGTTCTGCACGATAAGGTCCACAGAGCACTTTCCAGACAGCGATGAGTGAATGAATGAAAGCACAGCTACTCAAGAGTTTCCCGTCGCTAAACACAGCAGATCAGGCACAGAGCTGATTAATAGCTGAATAATGTGCTTTTTAAAAGTTTTCTGAAGGCAATCTCACTTGTAGTGTTTTTTATTTGAAAATGGAGCTGGTTCAGGAGAAAGGCCACAAGGTTTTGGTTTAATCCATCATCATTTTTTAGCTCACTTCGCCACCTCAGTTCAACCCAGATCTGTGACTGGGGTGAGCGTCTGAAAAGTTTCAGCGCTCCGTCCATCATCTCTTTCTGTTTACTTTCTTCACCCTACGTTGGCAGGGTATGCCCAGACGTGGGTCCCTTGCCCACTTTGCCACTGGATTCAAGCTAGCCTGGCTGATGAGGGGTGTTACCTTAGAACCGGTTCCAGGATGCTTGTTTCTGGGCCAGGGAAGACCTGGCTTGGTAGTTCGGGATGGACTGTTCCCATGAAGCACAGGGTCAAGACTGATTTGCATACAGCTGGTTCTGAACTGGGGTGGCGAAGTGAGCTGCAGAACGATGATGGATTCAACCCAGATCTGTGACTGGGGGTGAGTGTCTGAAAAGTTTCAGCGCTCTGTCCATCATTGCTTTGTGTTTGTTTTGTTCGCCCTAAATTGGCAGGGTATGCCCAGATGTGGGTCCCTTGCTCACCTTTCCACTGGATTCAAGACAGCCTGGCTGATGAGGGGTGTTACCCCAAAACCGGTCCCAGGATGCTTGTTTCCGGGCCAGGAAAGACCTGGCTTGGTAGTTAGGGATGGACTGTTCCCATGAGGCACAGGGTCAAGACTGATTTGCATATGGCTGGTTCTGAACTGGGGTGGCGAAGTGAGCTAAAGAACGATGATGACCCGGATCTGTTACTGGGGGTGAGTGCAGAGTTGGACTGGCCGTAGTGCGCCTCACGGGTGGGGGCCGGTTTTGGGCCACCTGGAGGCCGAATTTGTTACAGGGCCTGTTTTGCAACATAGCTGCAAAATCGGCCCTGTAACAAAATCGGCCGAAAACCGGCCCGGCAAGGAGCTCGGCGGCACCTCCAACCCCCAGGTGGGGGGGGGGGACGTGGGTGCGGCCGAGCACTTTTCCAGGGCCGGTTTTGGTTCCCAGTCCGGCCCTGGGTGTATGTCCGTCCATCATCTCTTTGTGTTTGCTATGTACCACTATCCCCACGTCGTGATCAGTCATTTCCTTTGACGTCAGCTGATGTATTCCACGAGCCTGTGGTGGATCATTCTCTAATGATTAATGGGATGTGATCAAAACAAAGAGCTCTCAGGTCATGTAAAAATGCCTAGGGGCGGTTTCTACTGACGGAGGCGGATATTCACCTTCCAGATATGTACATCGGACTAAAACAGTTAGCAGCATTTAAAGATCCTGTGACATTTACTGAAAAGTGTGCAAGATACCCTGTGACCTTCTTAGCAAACATTGCAAGACCTCATCATAGGTGATACATATTTCACACACTTTCACAAGTGTTTTGGTGGCATCCAAGGACTTTCGTCTTTTTCTGCATATCTGACTGTTCCACAAGTTTTTGTTTTTGAGAAAGGGGGATGTGTGGTGTAGTGTTTCTGGAAAACTGTGAAGACATATATATTTGGTCGTGTTAGAAGTTTGGGTGCTTGCAGTGAGTTTCAGGTCATGGTTTTTGTGGATGTGTTATTTGTAGCCGTGTCTTACCGGATGTTGAGGTGAGTGTAAGTTAGCATCAGTTGTTGTTATGTTTGTGGTTGTTCCTTTTGTTTGGCGTATGTGTGTGTGTGTGCGTGTTTGGGTGTATGTGTGCGCGCCCGTGTTTCCTTTTTGTTTCGTAAGGAGGTGGGTGGTGTTGTCCTGCCTGTCAGGACGTGCAGTGACGCCGTGGAGGGCGGCTGTGGTGAGGCTCCTTGGCAGCCTTGTAGCCCGTGCCACCAGGCCTGAGGTGCCTGCCACACCTGCTGCCGGCGGGGCTCATTCATGGAGGGATCTGACTTGGAATAAACCATCTTCTAACAAAGCTCGCGCCGCCTGCACAGTGTCACCCACCATCCGGACTCCCACCAAGGGGTGAAGCATCTCACCTGTCAGCTTCAAAAATCCGCGCTCATCGAGCAGGATGTTCTCACACTTCAGGTCCCTGGATGGAAGAAAAGCAGTGTACATTAATGTATAGCACACTTAACACCGAGCACCTTCACGCTGAATAACAACAAAGCGAGAGTAGGACCGCGTGCTGTCCACCATGAGCAGAAACTATGCCAGAACTAAGACAGGGCCTCTGCTGGACTGGACACCGGGGTGTAAGGGAGACAGGGAACCTGCAGGAATGAAAACACCCTATGTACAGGGGACAGGGGACAGGGCACCTGCAAGAATGAAAACACCCTATGTACAGGAGACAGGGCACCGGAGGGAATGAAAACCCCCTGTGTACGGGAGACAAGGCACCTGCAGGAATGAAAACACCCTATGTACAGGAGACAGGGCACCTGCAGGAATAAAAACACACTATGTACAGGAGATAGGCACCGGAGGGAATGAAAACCCCCTATGTAAAGGAGACAGGCACCTGCAGGAATGAAAACCCCCTATGTACAGGAGACAGGGCACCGGAGGGAATGAAAACCCCCTATGTAAAGGAGACAGGGCACCTGCAGAAATGAAAACTCCCTATGTACAGGAGACAAGGCACCTGCAGGAATGAAAACACCCTATGTACTTGGGACAGGGCACCTGCAGGAATGAAAACACCCTATGTACAGGAGATAGGGCACCTGCAGGAATGAAAACACCCTATGTACAGGAGACAGGGCACCGGAGGGAATGAAAACACCCTATGTACAGGAGACAGGGACCGGAGGGAATGAAAACACCCTATGTACAGGAGACAGGCACCTGCAGGAATGAAAACACCCTATGTACAGGAGACCGGGCACCTGCAGAAATGAAAACCCCCTATGTACAGGAGACAGGGCACCTGCAGGAATGAAAACCCCCTATGTACAAGAGACAGGACCTCAGCTGGACTGGACACCTCCTATATACAGGAGACAGGGCACCTCCAGGAATGAAAACACCCTATGTACAAGAGACAGGCACCTGCAGGAATGAAAACACCCTATGTACGGGGGACAGGGCACCTGCAGGAATGAAAACACCCTATGTACAGGGGACAGGGCACCTGCAGGAATGAAAACACCCTATGTACAAGAGACGGGCACCTGCAGGAATGAAAACACCCTCAACACCCTATGTACAAGAGACAGGCACCTGCAGGAATGAAAACACCCTATGTACAGGGGACAGGGCACCTGCAGGAATGAAAACACCCTATGTACAAGAGACAGGCCCCTGCAGGAATGAAAACACCCTATGTACAGGGGACAGGGCACCTGCAGGAATGAAAACACCCTATGTACAAGAGACAGGCACCTGCAGGAATGAAAACACCCTATGTACAGGGGACAGGGCGCCTGCAGGAATGAAAACCCCCTATGTACAGGAGACAGGGCACCTGCATGAATGAAATCACCCTATGTACAGGAGACAGGGCACCTGCAGGAATGAAAACACCCTATGTACAGGGGACAGGGCACCTGCAGGAATGAAAACACCCTATGTACAGGAGACAAGGCACCTGCAGGAATGAAAACACCCTATGTACAGGAGACAGGGCACCGGAGGGAATGAAAACCCCCTATGTAAAGGAGACAGGGCACCTGCAGAAATGAAAACTCCCTATGTACAGGAGACAGGGCACCTGCAGAAATGAAAACTCCCTATGTACAGGAGACAAGGCACCTGCAGGAATGAAAACACCCTATGTACAGGAGACAAGGCACCTGAAGGAATGAAAACACCCTATGTACAGGAGACAGGGCACCTGCAGGAATAAAGACTCCCTATGTACAGGAGACAGGGCACCTGCAGAAATGAAAACTCCCTATGTACAGGAGACAAGGCACCTGCAGGAATGAAAACACCCTATGTACAGGAGACAGGGCACCTGCAGGAATAAAAACACACTATGTACAGGAGATAGGCACCGGAGGGAATGAAAACCCCCTATGTAAAGGAGACAGGCACCTGCAGGAATGAAAACCCCCTATGTACAGGAGACAGGGCACCGGAGGGAATGAAAACCCCCTATGTAAAGGAGACAGGGCACCTGCAGAAATGAAAACTCCCTATGTACAGGAGACAAGGCACCTGCAGGAATGAAAACACCCTATGTACTGGGGACAGGGCACCTGCAGGAATGAAAACACCCTATGTACAGGAGATAGGGCACCTGCAGGAATGAAAACACCCTATGTACAGGAGACAGGGCACCGGAGGGAATGAAAACACCCTATGTACAGGAGACAGGGACCAGAGGGAATGAAAACACCCTATGTATAGGAGACAGGCACCTGCAGGAATGAAAACACCCTATGTACAGGAGACAGGGCACCTGCAGGAATGAAAACCCCCTATGTACAGGAGACAGGGCACCTGCAGGAATAAAAACACACTATGTACAGGAGATAGGCACCGGAGGGAATGAAAACCCCCTATGTAAAGGAGACAGGCACCTGCAGGAATGAAAACCCCCTATGTACAGGAGACAGGGCACCGGAGGGAATGAAAACCCCCTATGTAAAGGAGACAGGGCACCTGCAGAAATGAAAACTCCCTATGTACAGGAGACAAGGCACCTGCAGGAATGAAAACACCCTATGTACTTGGGACAGGGCACCTGCAGGAATGAAAACACCCTATGTACAGGAGATAGGGCACCTGCAGGAATGAAAACACCCTATGTACAGGAGACAGGGCACCGGAGGGAATGAAAACACCCTATGTACAGGAGACAGGGACCGGAGGGAATGAAAACACCCTATGTACAGGAGACAGGCACCTGCAGGAATGAAAACACCCTATGTACAGGAGACCGGGCACCTGCAGAAATGAAAACCCCCTATGTACAGGAGACAGGGCACCTGCAGGAATGAAAACCCCCTATGTACAAGAGACAGGACCTCAGCTGGACTGGACACCTCCTATATACAGGAGACAGGGCACCTCCAGGAATGAAAACACCCTATGTACAAGAGACAGGCACCTGCAGGAATGAAAACACCCTATGTACGGGGGACAGGGCACCTGCAGGAATGAAAACACCCTATGTACAGGGGACAGGGCACCTGCAGGAATGAAAACACCCTATGTACAAGAGACGGGCACCTGCAGGAATGAAAACACCCTCAACACCCTATGTACAAGAGACAGGCACCTGCAGGAATGAAAACACCCTATGTACAGGGGACAGGGCACCTGCAGGAATGAAAACACCCTATGTACAAGAGACAGGCCCCTGCAGGAATGAAAACACCCTATGTACAGGGGACAGGGCACCTGCAGGAATGAAAACACCCTATGTACAAGAGACAGGCACCTGCAGGAATGAAAACACCCTATGTACAGGGGACAGGGCGCCTGCAGGAATGAAAACACCCTATGTACAGGAGACAGGGCACCTGCATGAATAAAAACACCCTATGTACAGGAGACAGGGCACCTGCAGGAATGAAAACACCCTATGTACAGGGGACAGGGCACCTGCAGGAATGAAAACACCCTATGTACAAGAGACAGGCACCTGCAGGAATGAAAACACCCTATGTACAGGGGACAGGGCGCCTGCAGGAATGAAAACCCCCTATGTACAGGAGACAGGGCACCTGCATGAATAAAAACACCCTATGTACAGGAGACAGGGCACCTGCAGGAATGAAAACACCCTATGTACAGGGGACAGGGCACCTGCAGGAATGAAAACCCCCTATGTACAGGAGACGGGGCACCTGCAGGAATGAAAACACCCTATGTACAGGAGTCAGGGCCTCTGCTGGACTGGACACCTGGATGTACTGGAGACAGGCACCGGAGGGAATGAACACACCCTATGTACAAGAGACAGGGCACCAGAGGGAATGAAAACCCCCTATGTACAGGAGACAGGGTACCTGCAGGAATGAAAACCCCCTATGTACAGGAGACAGGGCACCTGCAGGAATGAAAACACCCTATGTACAGGAGACAGGGCCTCTGCTGGACTGGACTCCTGGATGTACTGGAGACAGGCACCGGAGGGAATGAAAACACCCTATGTACAGGAGATAGGGCACCTGCAGGAATAAAAACACACTATGTACAGGAGATAGGCACCGGAGGGAATGAAAACCCCCTATGTAAAGGAGACAGGCACCTGCAGGAATGAAAACCCCCTATGTACAGGAGACAGGGCACCGGAGGGAATGAAAACCCCCTATGTAAAGGAGACAGGGCACCTGCAGAAATGAAAACTCCCTATGTACAGGAGACAAGGCACCTGCAGGAATGAAAACACCCTATGTACTGGGGACAGGGCACCTGCAGGAATGAAAACACCCTATGTACAGGAGATAGGGCACCTGCAGGAATGAAAACACCCTATGTACAGGAGACAGGGCACCGGAGGGAATGAAAACACCCTATGTACAGGAGACAGGGACCAGAGGGAATGAAAACACCCTATGTATAGGAGACAGGCACCTGCAGGAATGAAAACACCCTATGTACAGGAGACAGGGCACCTGCAGGAATGAAAACCCCCTATGTACAGGAGACCGGGCACCTGCAGAAATGAAAACCCCCTATGTACAGGAGACAGGGCGCCTGCAGGAATGAAAACCCCCTATGTACAAGAGACAGGACCTCAGCTGGACTGGATACCTCCTATATACAGGAGACAGGGCACCTCCAGGAATGAAAACACCCTATGTACAAGAGACAGGCACCTGCAGGAATGAAAACACCCTATGTACGGGGGACAGGGCACCTGCAGGAATGAAAACACCCTATGTACAGGGGACAGGGCACCTGCAGGAATGAAAACACCCTATGTACAAGAGACGGGCACCTGCAGGAATGAAAACACCCTATGTATAAGAGACAGGCACCTGCAGGAATGAAAACACCCTATGTACAGGGGACAGGGCACCTGCAGGAATAAAAAACACCCTATGTACAAGAGACAGGCCCCTGCAGGAATGAAAACACCCTATGTACAGGGGACAGGGCACCTGCAGGAATGAAAACACCCTATGTACAAGAGACAGGCACCTGCAGGAATGAAAACACCCTATGTACAGGGGACAGGGCGCCTGCAGGAATGAAAACCCCCTATGTACAGGAGACAGGGCACCTGCATGAATAAAAACACCCTATGTACAGGAGACAGGGCACCTGCAGGAATGAAAACACCCTATGTACAGGGGACAGGGCACCTGCAGGAATGAAAACCCCCTATGTACAGGAGACGGGGCACCTGCAGGAATGAAAACACCCTATGTACAGGAGTCAGGGCCTCTGCTGGACTGGACACCTGGATGTACTGGAGACAGGCACCGGAGGGAATGAACACACCCTATGTACAAGAGACAGGGCACCAGAGGGAATGAAAACCCCCTATGTACAGGAGACAGGGTACCTGCAGGAATGAAAACCCCCTATGTACAGGAGACAGGGCACCTGCAGGAATGAAAACACCCTATGTACAGGAGACAGGGCCTCTGCTGGACTGGACTCCTGGATGTACTGGAGACAGGCACCGGAGGGAATGAAAACACCCTATGTACAAGAGACAGGGCACCAGAGGGAATGAAACCCCCCTATGTACAGGAGACAGGGCCTCTGCTGGACTGGACACCTGGATGTACAGGAGACAGGGCACCGGAGGGAATGAAAACACCCTATGTACAGGAGACAGGGCACCTGCAGGAATGAAAACCCCCTATGTACAGGAGACGGGGCACCTGCAGGAATGAAAACACCCTATGTACAGGAGACAGGGCACCTGCAGGAATGAAAACACCCTATGTACAAGAGACAGGGCACCTGCAGGAATGAAAACACCCTATTTACAGGAGACAGGGCACCTGCAGGAATGAAAACCCCCTATGTACAGGAGACAGCGCACCTGCAGGAATGAAAACCCCCTTTGTACAGGAGACAGGGTATAAGGGAGACAGGGCCTCTGCTAGACTGAACACCTGGGTGTAACGGAGACAGGCACCGGAGGGAATGAAAACCCCCTATGTACAGGAGACAGGGCACCTGCAGTAAAGAAAACACCCTATGTACAGGAGACAGGGCACCGGAGGGAATGAAAACCCCCTATGTACAGGAGACAGGGCACCGGAGAGAATGAAAACGCCCTATGTACAGGAGACAGGGCACCTGCAGGAATGAAAACCCCCTATGTACAGGAGACAGGGCACCGGAGGGAATGAAAACCCCCTATGTACAGGAGACAGGCACCCGTAGAAATGAAAACCCGCTATGTACAGGTGACAGGGCACCTGCAGGAATGAAAACACCCTATGTACAGGAGACAGGGCACCTGCAGGAATGAAAACAACCTATGTACAGAAGACAGGGCCTTTGCTGGTCTGGACACCTGGGTGTAACGGAGACAGGGCACCTGCAGGAATGAAAACACCCTATGTACAGGAGACAGGGCCTCTGCTGGTCCGGACACCTGTGTGTAATGGAGACAGGGCACCTGCAGGAATGAAAACACCCTATGTACAGTAGACAGGGCACCTGCAGGAATGAAAACCCCCTATATACAGGAGACAGGGCACCTGCAGGAATGAAAACACCCTATGTACAGGAGACAGGGCACCTGCAGGAATGAAAACAACCTATGTACAGGAGACAGGCACTCGTAGGAATGAAAACACCCTATGTACAGGAGACAGGGCACCTGTAGGAATGAAAACACCCTATGTACAGGAGACAGGCACCCGTAGGAATGGAAAGACCCTATGTACAGGAGACAGGGTGTTAGACCTTTCAGCCCTAGGGTGGTCTTTCCCTGTGATTTTTCTTGCCCTTGCCTCATTTTTCCCACCTTCTTTTTGTTGGCCCATAGGTCTTCGGGCACCTTTTCATAGCTAATCTGTGTTAGGGTGCAGGTGCTCTCTTCTTCAGACATGGCTGCCACTGGCCCCTGCTACTGCTGCGTTGTCTTTTAGTGTAGCACCCTAGCTGCCAGAAGCAGGCTGGATCCCCATACAATGTTGCAATACCAGCCACCCAGCCCCTGTCCATAGGTAGAGTGGGGAAGCTCCTGGAACCTTCCAGAACAAAGGCGGAGTTAGGTTTTCCCGCCTTAGAGAGTGGTCACCTGACCTGGGCATATATAAGCAAGGGAGGGAACTTTTTCTAGTCAGTTGGGGCATCACTGACCTGGGGAACCCACGCAGGAGTTTTAGGCAGGAGGGCCTAGTGAGGAACCTATGCTACTGGGAGTGACAGGATTTAGGTGCTGCCTCTTAAGCTGGGTGAGGTGTCCTGAGCTAGCCCCCTGATCTGGCCCAGTGGTAGGGAACCCCAGGGTCCATCTGCAGTGACTGAGGAGAAACTCTTCAAGCCTTCAACTCAACCCCCCCCCCTCTCAGCAACTTCAAGTAACCAACATCTTAGGGCGCAGAACCATCCAAGCGCCAAGAAAACTGCTTTCCTGTGACCAGAGACTCCTGGGGGATCGACCAGGTACTGGACTGTGCTGCCCTGCGCACTCACTGCCCTCCTCTGGGCCCATCTGGCCCTACCTGTCTCCCCCTGACTGAACTGTGGGCAGTCCCTACTAAACTGTGTGAAGAGCGTGATCTAATGCCCCCTGTCCAGCTCTGCATCTGGGATTGCCTGTACGGTATAGCGCTATCACCCTGAGCTCTGCTGTGCCACAGGGAGCGCCCCCACCTCGAGTGCCTCGAGCGCTTCCCGGCGCTGTTCTGATCCACGCGCTTCATTGACTGCGTATTTGCCCCCGGGGTGGTCTGGGACTGAAGTGCACAGCGCAGGTTGACTCACCGCCACAGCCCAAAGCCATCTGCGCCCTCCTGAGGCGTCGAGGAATCTCCTCAGAGGTGGCAGGAACTCCCCCTCAGCGGCCCCCATATGCCAGGAGAGGGCCGCCGGAAACCCTGAGAGGCCGCGCTGGGCCGGAAATCATCCTCCTTTGACTGCCCTGGCGCCCCAGTGGAGGGTCGCGTCATTGATCCCCCCTCGGCGTCCCCCGGTGTCAGGAGAGGGCCGCCGCATCGTAGCCACCAGGCCGCACTGGGCCCGAAGCCTCCCTGGCCCCGCACCACGTGACGGGAGCGCCGCCACGTCATCGGCCGCGCCCCCGCCGAGGACACGCACCCATTGGTCGGCCGCCGCGGGCCTGTCTCAGCGAGGACGGCACCCGGGGGAAGATCTGGTTCACCGCGGAGGGGGGTGGAAGTCCACAAGAGCCCCCTCCGCTTGGCCCCACACGCCGTGCCTGGCCCTCTGCGGGCCCCAAGCCCCGAATGCTCGACCCGCCTCGCCCCCGGCGCTGGTGCCCTGAAGCTGTACCTGCACCGCGCCGGGTCGAGCGAGGCTCCGGGAGAGTTGGAACCCCTCTCCTTCGCCTGGTACCTGCGCAAGGGCCCCGGAGGGCCGAAAATACAAGGTAACCCCCGGGGAGGAGGGCGGTAGGCCGGGTAAGGCCCGAGGTCGACCCTCCCCCGGGGTGAACTGTGACTGGGCCCCTTTGGCCCCCCCCCGAGTGTGCCTCAAGAGTTTAGAGGCTTGGGGGACAGACACTTACCCCTATGTTGAATTCCACATTGCCAGTTTCTGGCCTGTAGGGCTTCTGTTTAGACCATATTTACAGGCCTGTTAATTGAAATGGGGATTTGCACTGTGTCTTTAATTCCCTTGCAGGGGCGGGCTTCAAGGAATCCTGAAGGGATCAAACTGCGATATTTATTGATTCATTCTAATGGTATTCTGATGATCTGATTCTGGGTCGCAAAACGATCAGTATTCACAAGAAGAAATGCTTGTGGCTGTGTTCTTTGAAGTTATCTGTTGTACTGAAAGTACTTGATGAAATGTTTTATTACTTTCTATGAAGTGCAATTTAGAAGGCGTGCATGAGAGGTTTAATGTGGTACTTTACTGCAATGCTATGGTCGCTTCTTGTATGATCCTCCAGGTTTATGAAAGTACCCTCTTTGCCTGCTGAAGAGTATGATGCGACAGGCTGTGTTATTTAACCCCTTCGATGCTCATGACGAGCTCAGCTCGTCATGAGGCACGGTTGAGCTGTGCTTATGACGAGCTGAGCTCGTCATGAACAATGGGGAAACTCAAAGCCCAGCAAGGAGGAAAATCTCCCTAGCAGCCAAGGTGTTAATGTTTCACTGCTCAGATGAGCTGGTTATTACTTTAATGACAAGTCTTACTGAAACTGCCTAATGAAATGCGTAAATGAAATACTAATGATTTGCTAAATGCATTACTTGCTTGATCCAAAGTCTATATCAAAAGAAACTTGATTTACAAATACAACTACTGGTGTGGTCTCCATTATTGCGCCCACTGTGTGTCTCATTGGATGAGTGTGTTAAGTAGCTGCTTTACACGCAAGCCCCTGGCTGCCTTCCTGCTCGAGCCATGCTACCCCTCGGAGAGCTGGTGGTCCCAGTTCTTACATTAGTGGCGAGAGGTGGGATCCAGGACCTGTAGCTACCTAACACCCTCCAGTGGGACAGAGTGAGCTGCAATTAATTGGACACCTGTGGTGCTGCAAGCAAACCTAATTGTCCACCACTTTCTAAGTCTGCAAAGTGTGTAGGAACCGATGTTGACCCAGCATTGTTGCCTACGTCCAGAATTTTTCTTTCAGGTTATCTGGGTCCCCACCTGACAAAATGGAGTTCCAGCTGGCTGACCTTGATAAGTACACGGTAGTGCAGTTAAGGGAGTTTTGTCAGGGGATGGGGGTGCCTGTGGGGACGAGAGCTGTCAAAGAAGAGCTCCGTGCCGCCTTGATGGCATGGGTAAGGGCCGGATGTATGACGTTACATCGCAAACCTTTACATCGCACACCATTACAACACAATTTTTACAACGCAGATTCCTTTACAACGAATGCCTTTACAACGCATGACATTACATAGCAGATGCTA
This sequence comes from Lissotriton vulgaris, assembly GCF_964263255.1. Taxonomy (NCBI): domain Eukaryota; kingdom Metazoa; phylum Chordata; class Amphibia; order Caudata; family Salamandridae; genus Lissotriton; species Lissotriton vulgaris. The sequence continues at coordinate 2,048,073,122 of NC_141691.1, forward strand.
TTACAACGCATGCCATTACAACGTAAGTATAGGTAAGTATGTTATTTTATTAAAAATGTCATTAATAAATATTTATTTAATTAAACAAATTAAATTATTTTTTAATTTATTTGCAAATATATATATATATATATATATATATATATATATATATATATATCAGCAAAGTCTTCAAACCTCCACTCACAGCGGCGAAAGAAGAGACAGACCCCACGCTCTCCAGGCAAGATGTTTATTTAATCCTTGTGCCTTCCAAAATGCAACGTTTCGACTACTGACGTAGTCTTGTTCACATTGGTGGCGAGAGGTGGGATCCAGGACCTGTAGCTACCTCACACCCTCCAGTGGGACAGAGTGAGCTGCAATTAATTGGACACCTGTGGTGCTGCAAGCAAACCTAATTGTCCACCACTTTCTAAGTCTGCAAAGTGTGTAGGAACCGATGTTGACCCAGCATTGTTGCCTACGTCCAGAATTTTTCTTTCAGGTTGTCTGGGTCCCCACCTGACAAAATGGAGTTCCAGCTGGCTGACCTTGATAAGTACACGGTAGTGCAGTTAAGGGAGTTTTGTCAGGGGATGGGGGTGCCTGTGGGGATGAGAGCTGTCAAAGAAGAGCTCCGTGCCGCCTTGAGGGCATGGGTAAGGGCTGGATGTATGACGTTACATCGCAAACCTTTACATCGCACACCATTACAACACAATTTTTACAACGCAGATTCCTTTACAACGAATGCCTTTACAACGCATGACATTACATAGCAGATACTATTACAACGCATGCCATTACAACGTAAGTATAGGTAAGTATGTTATTTTATTAAAAATGTAATTAATAAATATTTATTTAATTAAACAAATTAAATTATTTTTTAATTTATTTGTATATATATATATATATATATATATATATATATATATATATATATATATATTATATATATATATATAGATATAAAATATTTTAGGTGTTTAGAAATAATATTCTAATTCCAGGGGAGTGTAATCGTAGAGTAGGTGCTGGATAGTGTAGGGAAAAAATTACTTTAATTTTGTTTTTTAAAGAATTATTATTATTAAACTACTATTATTTATAAATAATAAACGTATTTAATTTTTTTTTATTTATTTAAATTATTTATTTAAAAACTGAACCCTAAAAATACCCCAGTTCCCCAAAACCCTAAAAATACCCCTGTACCCCAAAACCCAAACCCAGCCCTGAACCCTAATAATACCCCTGTACCCCAAAACGCAAACCAAGCCCTGAACCCTAATAATACCCCTGTACCCCAAAACCCAAACCTAGCCCTGAACCCTAAAAATACCCCTGTACCCCAAAACCCAAACCTAGCCCTGAACCCTAAAAATATCCCCTGTACCCCAAAACCCAAACCCAGCCCTGAACCCTAAAAATACCCCTGTACCCCAAAACCCAAACCAAGCCCTGAACCCTAAAAATACCCCTGTACCCCAAAACCCAAACCTACCCCTGAACCCTAAACATACCCCTGTACCCCAAACCTAGCCCTGAACCCTAAAAATACCCCTGTACCCCAAAACCCAAACCCAGCCCTGAACACTAAAAATACCCATGTACCCCATAACCCAAACTATATATACTATATATATAAAATTACTTAAATCAATTTATTTAATGTATTTTTAATATTTATTAAATTAATTAAAAAAATTGTAATGAAAAAATGTTTAAATAAAATGATATACTTACCTATACTTACGTTGTAATGGCATGCGTTGTAAAGGCATTCATTGTAAAGGATCCTGCGTTGTAATGGTGTGCGTTGAAACAGTATGCGTTGTAAAAGTTGCGTTGAAACGGTTGTATACTGTAAGGGCCCACCCAGAGGAGGAAGAGGATGTGGAACAGGTCACACACGGGGAGGCGGACACTCAGGAAGACCCAGGCCTACTCAACATTGACATGTCAGACAATGTGTTGCCAGGAAGATGTTCCGGGGCAGGGAGTAGTGTATCTAGGGGGAGTGCATCGTCGCAGGAGTACGAGGACAGGAGGGAGGGGAGGCGATTAAGGTGGGAGCTTGCCAAGTTAGAGCACCAGAGGGAGAGAGAAAGGGAGGATAAGCAGTTTGCTATGGAGGAAAGGAAGCTGGCGCACGAGCTTCAGCTCAAAGAAATGGAGCTGAGAGCATTACAGTTGGGTGCGCCAGGGAGTCCTAATGGTGGCAGCGTACCAGAGGCTCAGCAGGAGCCCAGATTCTGGTTACCCAAGGAGGTGATAGCGAGCTACACCAAGGGGGATGACATTGCCAGGTGATTGGAGGCGTATGAAGTGGCCTTGACTGCCCATGGGGTGCCCGAGAAACATTGGGGAGGTGGTTTGTACCGGTATATACCTCCTGACGTCAGGGACACCCTCCTGTATCTGGAAAAGGCAGACCAGTTTAGGTACACCCCCATGAAGGAGGCGCTTATCAAACATTTTGGCCTCAACCCTGAAAGGTATCGCCAGAGGTTTCGTGGTAGCCATAAGCTGTCCATAAAGAATTGGGTGGATTTTTTTGAGTATGCCCTTAAGGCTCTGGATGGTTGGGTGCGTGGCAGCGAGGTGCGTGATTTTGAGGGTCTGTATAACCTTTTTTTGAGAGAGCACCTCTTGGATAAGTGTTTTCCGGAGTAACGCCAACATTTGGTGGACCGCAAGCTTACTGATCCCCGTGAGCTTGCGAAGGAGGCGGATACTTGGGTTAGCACCCGGGTTTCACACAAGGGCCCCGGGGGAGATGGCCCGAAAGGCGGACAGGGCGCCCCTCAGAAGAAAGAGGGTGGAGATAAAAGATCGGAGTTCTCACGAGGCCCACAAACTAGACAGTTTGTGAAAGGAGTAGGTACCCCACCGCAGTGGAGTTCCCCAAAACCCACTTACCCTGACAAGAGTCAGCAGCCAAAAGTGGTCCGGTGCTATGAATGCAGAGAGGTCGGACACTACAAGGGAGATGCCCAGTGTCGTAAACGACCCCCAGCCCCCACTTGTGGTAAGAGTCCCGGGGTGGCTAGTGTAGCGCTTGGGTTGGAGCTGCCCCTAGATAGGGAAGGGGAGTGGACAGGCCTGACCCTGGTTTCACTTGGGGATAGAGAGATGGTCCTAGTGACGCCCTTACCATCAAATACTGCTAAGTACCAGCAGAGGGTGAAGGTCAATGGGGAGGAGGTGGACGCTCTGAGGGACATAGGAGCCAGCATGACCACCGTGGTGAGGCGGCTGGTGTCCCCTGAGCATCTTGTTCCTGATGTGTACCATCCGGCCGTGTTGGCTGACGGCAGTCTGAGCAACTATCCGGTGGCTCAAGTTCCCTTTGAGTGGGAAGGAGTGTCAGGCCCCTTGAGAGTTGCGATCAGCCCTGCCTTGCCTGTGGATTGTCTGCTCGGTAATGACCTCGAACATACCGCCTGGAGGGAAGTGGAGTTTAAGGCCCACACTGAGATGCTGGGATTACCAGCGTGGACTTGCGTAGCCAAGCGGTCCATGGCTGCCCGGCAAGAAGCTCAACCCAGGTTGGAGCCTGAAACCACGGCCCAACCCAATGCTGGTCCAGAGGAGAGTGTTGTGGAGGACACACCCTGTGTGATGGATGTCGTTCCCGTGGGGGACCTGCCGACCCCTGCCGAGTGGCAGGTGGAAGGAGGGCCTACCCGAGAGGAATTCCGTCGGGCGCAGAAAGAGTGCCCCACGCTTGAAGGCATGCGGCGACTGGCCAAAGCCCAATCGGTCAACCCAGAGACCGGCAGTTACCACGTGTATTGGTAGGATGGCCTCCTGTACAGTGAGCCAAGGGGTCCGGTGCATGGATCATCGAGGGCCTTAGTGGTCCCCCAGTGTTACCGGGCATTTTTAATGGAACTGGCGCATGAGATACCCTTAGCTGGACACCTGGGCCAGGACAAGACCTTTGCAAGGCTTGTCCCACATTTCTATTGGCCTAGGATGAGGGTTGCCTCTGACACCTACTGCAAGACCTGCAAGACTTGCCAGGCCAGTGGCAAGACAGGGACCAAAGCAAAGGCCCCGTTGGAACCGCTCCCAGTGGTCGAGACCCCTTTCGAGCAGGTCGGAATAGACATCGTTGGGCCGTTGCACCCTCCGACCTCTGCGGGACATCGGTTCATCCTGGTGTTAGTGGACCACGCCACTCGGTACCCGGAGGCCATCCCTCTGAGGACCGTTACTGCACCTGTGGTGGCGCGGGCCCTGATGGGGATATTTACCCGAGTGGGATTCCCCAAGGTCGTGGTGTCGGACAGAGGCACAAATTTCATGTCGGCCTACATGCAGGCCATGTGGAAGGAGTGCCTCCCCTTCCGCTCGGATTTTGATGCGAGGTACCGACGGATAGAGCGGGGCCTCCATTTCCCGAGCGGTTGCCGGGCGAGATGAGGTCTTCACCCACACAAAGCTGGGAAGAAGATCTTTTCCTGTGAGCAGTGGACACTGGGGTTCCAAGTTGTTAATAGGGAGACATGATTTCCTTGAGTATACTACATGTTATTTTTACAACATATTTCCTTTCACATGTGTGTATATAACCCCCTACTTGTGTTGCAGTAGCTTTTCATATACGATTTTTTTAGGTCCTGATGAAAGCTGGAGCAATACTCCTGTTAGCTGAAACTAGTCGACCACTTGCACATCGCCACATGGTAGTCTTATTCACTCACTACTAGGCGTGTTTTTAATCTTGACACCCAGACTAATCATGGTTAGCAATCTGGGTAGCCAATTTTAGTTAGCACATTTTCAATAGCACTGCACGACTTTCCATATAATTCTTTTGAGCATTACTGTGGCTATATGTGTCGGTTCCACTCATGCACTGTCATGAGTTGATCCAGGTGATGCCTGGTACAACCACTAATCCCCATATGATGAAATGCCGCCATAATGGGCGGTCTGATGGAACTCCTATAGCCCAGTAAAGACTCTCTATCTCTTTTACACATGTGTGCCCGTGTGATCTCTGCACACTATACTGGACAGGACACCACCTTTGACCTGGTCTTCTCTTTTGGTGTTTTTCAGGAGTGCGGAGTGACCTATCGGTTCTCCACTCCTTACCACCCCCAGACTAACGGGCTCGTAGAGCGCTTCAACAAGACCTTGAAGGGGATGATCCGGAGTCTGCCAGAAGACCTGAGGCAGAAACGGGACACCCTCCTCCCTTGCCTGCTGTTTTCATACCGCGAGGTACCACAAAAGGGAGTCGGGTTCAGCCCCTTCGAATTGCTCTATGGCCATCCCGTTAGGGGACCCCTCAGTCTGGTCAGAGAGGGGTGGGAGAAGACTTCGAAGAAGCTTCCCCGTGATGTTGTCAGCTACATGCTGGCATTCCGCAGCCAGATGGCCAAGCTGTGGAAGGAAGCCTCAGACAACTTAGAGGCTAGCCAAGCCGTCATGAAGGAGTGGTATGACCGCAACTCTCGGGCGGTAGAGTTGGACGCTGGACAGAAGGTGTGGGTCATGGAACCTGGGGAGCTTAGTGCCCTCCAGGACCGGTGGACTGGTCCGTACGAAATTGTGGAGCGTCGAGGCCAGACCACCTACCTAGTTGACTTGAAGACCCCCCGTCAACCCCATCGGGTGCTCCACGTCAACCGCCTGAAGCCTCACCATGAACGATCAGAGCTTGCTCTCCTCATGGTGACAGATGGGAGCGAGGAGGAGGAAAGTGAGCCTCTTCCGGACCTTCTAGCGGCTCAGGAGAAGGATGGTTCAGTGGAGGGAGTTGTCCTCTCCCCATCCTTGACCCCAGAACAACAGAGGGACTGCCGCCAGGTCTTGGCGCAGCATGCCTCGTTGTTCTCCCTCACACCTGGAATCACCCATCTGTGTACCCATGATGTGGACACAGGGGACAGTCCGCCAGTAAAAACCAAGTCTTACCGGCTGTCCGATAAAGTAAAGAACAGCATCCAGGGTGAGGTGACCAAGATGCTGGAGCTGGGAGTGATCGAACCCTCCAGCAGCTCGTAGGCTAGTCCAGTTGTGCTGGTGCTGAAAGCGGCTCCACCGGGCACCACACCAGAACTTCGGTTCTGTGTGGACTATCGGGGTGTCACCAAGACAGATGCTCACCCGATACCACGGGCCTACGAGCTGATTGACCAGCTGGGAGCAGCCAAGTACCTCAGGACCATCGACTTGACATCAGGGTACTGGCAAATTGCCATGGCCGATGGAGCGAAGGAGAAGACAGCATTCTCCACCCCGAGGGTCACTTCCAATTTCGAGTGATGCCCTTCGGGCTCAAGAATGCTCCGGCCACCTTCCAGCGGTTGGTGAACCAGGTGCTATCTGGCCTGGAGTCCTTCTCAGCGGCGTACCTGGATGACATAGCTGTCTTCAGTAGCACTTGGGAGGACCATCTGCAGCATATCCAGGAGGTGCTGCAGGCGTTGCAACGCGCTGGCCTCACCATCAAGGCTAGCAAGTGCCAGATTAGACAGGGCTCTGTCGTGTACCTGGGGCACTTGGTGGGCGGAGGTAAGGTGCAACCCCTCCAGGCCAAAATTGAAACCATTACGTCCTGGGAGCCCCCCAAAACTCAGACTGAGGTCCGAGCTTTCCTCGGCCTCACTGGCTATTGCCGCAGGTTCGTCAAGGGTTATGGCACCATCGTGGCCCCCTTGACCGAGTTGACGTCCAAGAAGCAGCCACGCAAGGTCATCTGGATGGCTGCTTGCCAGGAGGCCTTTGAAACACTGAAGCGCGCGATGTGCACAGCTCCGGTGTTGGCCACCCCGGACTTCCAAAAAGAATTCATCATGCAGACAGATGCCTCAGAGCATGGCGTAGGCACCGTGCTGTCGCAACTAAACGATGATGGCCAAGACTAACCTGTGGCCTTCATCTCCAGAAGACTCCTCCCTCTGGAACAGCGATGGAGTACCATCGAGCGAGAAGCCTTCGCTGTGGTCTGGGCTTTGAAGAAGTTGAGGCCATACCTTTTCGGCTCTCACTTCCTAGTTCAAACCGACCACCGTCCCCATCGCTGGCTCATGCAAATGAGAGGCGAAAACCCAAAGTTGCTAAGGTGGTCCATTTCCCTACAGGGGATGGACTTTAGAGTGGAACATCGGCCCGGAGCTGACCACGCCAATTCTGACGGTCTCTCCCGGTTTTTCCGCCTTAGTGACGAGAACTCCCTAGAGGTTGGGTAGCTCTCCCCACTTTCAGCTGGGGGGGACGCATGTTAGACCTGTCAGCCCTAGGGTGGTTTTTCCCTGTGATTTTTTTGCCCTTGCCTCATTTTTTCCACCTTCTTTTTGTTGGCCCATAGGTCTTAGGGCACCTTTTCATAGCTAATCTGTGTTAGGGTGCAGGTGCTCTCTACTTCAAACATGGCTGCCCTGGCCCCTGCTACTGCAGAGTGGTCTTTTAGTGTAGAACCCTAGCTGCCAGGAGCAGGCTGGATCCCCATACAATGTTGCAATACCAGCCACCCAGCCCCTGTCCACAGGTAGAGTGGGGAAGCTCCTGGAACCTTCCAGAACAAAGGCGGAGTTAGGTTTTCCCGCCTTAGAGAGTGGTCACCTGACCTGGGCATATATAAGCAAGGGAGGGAACTTTTTCTAGTCAGTTGGGGCATCACTGACCTGGGGAACCCACGCAGGAGTTTTAGGCGGGAGGGCCTAGTTAGTAACCTATGCTACTGGGAGTGACAGGATTTAGGTGCTGTCTCTTAAGCTGGGTGAGGTGTCCTAAACTAGCCCCCTGATCTGGCCCAGTGGTCGGGAACCCCAGGGTCCATCTGCAGTGACTGAGGAGAAACTATTCAAGCCTTTAACTCAACCCCCCCCCCCCCTCTCAGCAACTTCAAGTAACCCTACCTGTCTCCCCCTGACTGAACTGTGGGCAGTCCCACTAAACTGTGTGAAGAGCGTGATCTAATGCCCCCTGTCCAGCGCTGCATCTGGGATTGCCTGTACTGTATAGTGCTATCACCCTGAGCTCTGCTGTGCCACAGGGAGAGCCACTACCTCGAGAGCCTCGAGCGCTTCCCAGCGCTGTTCTGACCCAGGCGCTTCATTGGCTGCGTATTTTTTTTTTTTTTGTGAGGTCTTATATAGCGCTCGACTTACCCTTGGGCATCTCGGCGCTTGCATTGGGCATCCCGTCCTGGCCTTTCCCTGTGAGATAACCCATACTGGGCATCCCCAAGGTGAAGGCCAGGCATCCCGCCGTGGGGGGGCCGTTCTGGAGATTAAGCAAGCTTAATGCCCAGAGTTGCAGAGTGTGAACCAATGATTAGAGTGGGCACCGAAGCGAGAATTATCGAGTCCGTGGACAATTGGGCTCAAGACCCTGCCGCGTCGGGAATTGAACCCTGGTCCCGGGTGTGACCTCTGCTTTAGGGTATGCCTCCTCTAACCAGTGAGTCACACTTCTCCACGTATTTGCCCCCGGGGTGGTCTCTGGGACTGAAGTGCACAGCGCAGGTTGACTCACCGCCATGGCCCGGAGCTGTCTGCGCCCTCCTGAGGCGTCAAGGAATCTCCTCAGCAGGTCGCGGGAACTCCCCCTCAGCGGCCCCCTTATGCCAGGAGAGGGCCGCCGGAAACCCTGAGAGGCCGCGCTGGGCCGGAAATCATCCTTCTTCGACTGCCCCGGCGCCCCGGTGGAGGGTCGCGTCATTGATCCCCCCTCGGCGGCCCCCGGTGTCAGGAGAGGGCTGCCGCATCGTAGCCACCAGGCCGCACTGGGCCCGAAGCCTCCCTGGGCCCGCACCACGTGACGGGAGCGCCGCCGCGTCATCTGCCGCGCCCCCACCCAGGACACACACCCATTGGTCGGCCGCCGCGGGCCTGTCTCAGCGAGGCCGGCACCCGGGGAAGCTCTGGTTCACCGCGGAGAGGGGTGGAAGTCCACAAGAGCCCCTTCCGCTTGGCCCCACACGCCGTGCCTGGCCCTCTGCGGGCCCCAAGCCCTGAATGCTCGACCCACCTTGCCCCTGGCCCTGGTGCCCTGAAGCTGTACCTGCACCGCACCGGGTCGAGTGAGGCTCCGAGAGAGTTGCAACCCCTCTCCTTCGCCTGGTGCCTGTGCAAGGGCCCCGGAGGGCCGCAAAATACAAGGTAACCCCCGGGGAGGTGGGCGGTAGTCCGGGTAAGGCCCGAGGTCGCCCCTCCCCCGGGGTGAACTGTGACTGGGCCCCGTTGGCCCCCCCCTGAGTGTGCCTCGAGAGTTTGGAGGCTTGGGGGACAGACACTTACCCCTATGTTGAATTGCCACATTGCCAGTTTCTGGCCTGTAGGGCTTCTGTTTAGACCATATTTACAAGCCTGTTAATTGAAATGGGGATTTGCACTGTGTCTTGAATTCCCTTGCAGGGGCGGGCTTCAAGGAATCCTGAAGGGATCAAACTGCGATATTTATTGATTCGTTCTAATGGTATTCTGATGATCTGATTCTGGGTCACAAAACGATCAGTATTCACAAGAAGAAATGCTTGTGGCTGTGTTCTTTGAAGTTATCTGTTGTACTGAAAGTACTTGATGAAATGTTTTATCACTTTCTATGAAGTGCAATTTAGAAGGCGTCCATGAGAGGTTTAATGTGGTACTTTACTGCAATGCTATGGTCGATTCTTGTAGGATCCTCCAGGTTTATGAAAGTACCCTCTTTGCCTGCTGAAGAGTATGATGCGACAGGCTGTGTTATTTAATGTTTCACTGCTCAGATGAGCTGGTTATTACTTTAATGACAAGTCTTACTGCAACTGCCTAATGAAATGCGTAAATGAAATACTAATGATTAGCTAAATGCATTACTTGCTTGATCCAAAGTCTATATAGAAAGAACTTGATTTACAAATACAACTACTGGTGTGGTCTCCATTATTGCGCCCACTGTGTGTCTCATTGGATGAGTGTGTTAAGTAGCTGCTTTACACGCAAGCCCCTGGCTGCCTTCCTGCTCGAGCCATGCTACCCCTCGGAGAGCTGGTGGTCCCAGTTCTTACACAGGGCACCTGCAGGAATAAAAACACCCTATGTACAGGAGACAGGGCACCTGCAGGAAGGAAAACACCCTATGTACAGGAGACAGGGCACCGGAGGGAATGAAAACACCCTATGTACAGGAGACAGGGCACCGTAGGGAATGAAAACCCCCTATGTACAGGAGACAGGGCACCGGAGGGAATGAAAACACCATATGTACAGGATACAGGGCACCTGCTGGACTGGACACCTGGGTGTAAGGTAGACAGGGAACCTGCAGGAATGAAAACCCCTATGTACAGAAGACAGGCCACCTGCAGGAATGAAAACACTCTATGTACAGGAGACAGGGCACCTGCAGGCATAAAAAACCCCTATATACAGGAGACAGGGCACCTGCAGGAATGAAAACACCCTATGTACAGGAGACAGGGCCTCTGCTGGTCTGGACACCTGGATGTACTGGAGACAGGGCACCAGCAGGAATGAAAACCCCCTAGGTACAAGAGACAGGGCACCGGTAGGAATGAAAACCCCATATGTACAGGAGACAGTGCACCGGTAGGAATAAAAAAACCCTATAGACAGGAGTCAGGGCACCTGCAGGAATGAAAACCCCCTATGTACAGGAGACAGGGCACCTGCAGGAATGAAAAAACCCTATGCGCAGGAGACAGGGCACCTGCAGGAATGAAAACACCCTATGTACAGGAGACGGGGCCCTGCAGGAATGAAAACACCCTATGTACAGGAAACAGGGCACCGGAGGGAATGAAAACACCCTATGTACAGGAGACAGGGCACCGTAGGGAATGAAAACCTCCTATGTACAGGAGACAGGGCACCGGAGGGAATGAAAACACCATATGTACAGGAGACAGGGCACCTGCTGGACTGGACACCTGGGTGTAAGGTAGACAGGGAACCTGCAGGAATGAAAAACCCCTATGTACAGAAGACAGGCCACCTGCAGGAATGAAAACACTCTATGTACAGGAGACAGGGCACCTGCAGGCATGAAAACCCCCTATATACAGGAGACAGGGCACCTGCAGGAATGAAAACACCCTATGTACAGGAGACAGGGCCTCTGCTGGTCTGGACACCTGGATGTACTGGAGACAGGGCACCAGCAGGAATGAAAACCCCCTAGGTACAAGAGACAGGGCACCGGTAGGAATGAAAACCCCCTATGTACAGGAGACAGGGCACCGGTAGGAATGAAAACACCCTATTTACAGGAGACAGGGCACCTGCAGGAATGAAAACACCCTATGTACAGGAGACAGGACCTCTGCTGGACTGGACACCCGAATGTACAGGAGACAGGCACCGGCACGAATGAAAACCCCCTAGGTACAGGAAACAAGGCCCTGCAGGAAGGAAAACCGGTTATGTACAAGAGACAGGACCTCTGCTGGTCTGGACACCTGAATTGACAGGAGAAAGGCACCCGCAAGAATGAAAAATGAAAACCCCCTAGGTACTGGAGACAGGGCATCTGCTGGTCTGGACACCTAAATGCACAGGAGACAGGCACTGGCAGGAATGAAAACTCCCTATGTACAGGAGAAGGGACCTCTGCTGGTCTGGACACCTGAGTGTACAGGAGACAGGGCACCTGCAGGAAGGAAAACCCCCTATGTACAGGGGACAGGACATCTGCTGGTCTGGACAGCTGAATGTACCGGAGACAGGCATGGGCAGGAATGAAAATACCCTAGGTACAGGAGAAAGGGCCTCTGCTGGTCTGGGTTCTTGTATAGGAGAAACAGCATCAGCAGGAATTGAAACCTGCATGTAGGGAGACAGTGAATCGCTGTAGGTAAGAAAACTGTATGTACAGAAAACAGTCCATTCTTCATCTTCAGACCCTGTATGAACGAAAAGGCCAGCAAAGGCAGACCAAGGGTGAGCACTTGAATTCCTAGGTAAATATTATCAAAAATGGGTGCAACTACTTCCAGAATCCACCGTTGTTAGATGCTTCTGTGTCCAAGAAGATTCACAAATAAGGAAGGTGCACTCGCTGAAAGTAAATCAAAGTAAACAGATATATTCCAATGTTCCTCTTTATTCTTGAAACCATTAAAAATGGCAAACAGCCAAAGTGTTTAGTTCTTTATCGCCAAAGGAACTTCTTCAGGGCTAGGTGTCACTTGAGGTGGAGGATAATGGAATTGCAAATGTACGGAGTCCAAATTATCCTGATAGTAAATTCTGCAAAACGCTCAAAATGGTGTGCATAAGTGGCACATCAAGAGTTGAATCTTTAATTAAAACAAGGCATAAATAATGCCTCCAAGTGCAGGTGCTGAAGCAGGTGATACAAAGTATAAATCCCAACACAGACGCGGATGAGCAGCAAGAAACTGGCTGCCGGTTATCATGCTGCTCGTCGTGTCCGTATTACATTGATTACTACAATGTAAACCATCCGCATACTGTGTTGTGATTTATACTTTGCATCACCTGCTTCAGCACCTGTACTTGGAGGAATTATTTATGCCTTGTTGTAAATAAAGATTCAACTCTTGATGTGCCACTTATGCACACCATTTTGAGCGTTTTGCAGAATTTACTATCAGGATAATTTGGACTCCTGGATCCAAGATAGCCCGGCTGATGAGGGGCATTACCCCGAAACCGGTCCCAAGATGCTTGTTTCTGGCCCAGGGAGGACCAGGCCTGGTAGTTCCGGCTGGGCTGTTCCCATGAGGCACAGGGTCAAGACTGATTTGCATATGGCTATGTCTGAACTGGGGTGGCGAAGTGGGCTAAAGAACGGTGATGGATTCAACCCAGATCTGTGACTGGGAGTGAGTGTCTGAAAGGTTATAGCACTCCGTCCATCATCTCCTTGTGTTTGTTATAGTGTGGACATGCCTCACTTGAGCAATTAGACAGCCCTTGATTTATTGACTTACTTTTAGCTTAAGGGTCAGTAATCTGTGGGCGTCCCTCGTTCACTACAGTTGAGGGTATGTAATGGGTGCTTCAAAGTGGCTTCCAGTCCGTCTACCCCTCAGGCTTCCGGTCAACCTGATGAGGAGAAGCCAAGGACACAGTATACTTTACATCTGTGTTCCCCCTGTGAAGTTCCATGTGGTGTCTCCCCCAAACAGGGACACCTGTTTTTTCCATGATGGTCCTGAAAGCTCCTTGAAATTAAACTGCACTTCCCATGTTCCAGCGGTGTTTATACCACGTTCTCTGTCTATCCATATACAAAGGACAGATGCCTATGCTGACTTTTGGAACATGCCAGGGATTAGGGACTAAGATCTAATCTACCCTACTTTGGGGTGCCCTGGTGAGCAGCTTTGCTTGGTGGACGGGCAGTGGAGATTCAATAGAGCATCTGAGGATCCTCACCCATGTGTCCTAGGCTTGAGAATTATGGGCCAGATGTATTATTATTCCAGCCTCAAAAAGTGGTCGCCAATTGGATGCTAACCTTTTGAGTATGGAATTGGATTTTGCAAACAGAACAATGTACTATTAGGTCAGTTCACAAAATAACAAAGAGCATGAGGTTGCAGAACGACTTGGCTGCAATCAAAGGGATGGTGGCCTGCAAGGGACAACAGAACACCACCCCCTACATTACATTTCAAAATCCAAAAATGTTTTTATAAGCAGCCGATGTTCCTTAAAGGAATTGGTGCTGTTTTCAAAAAAGGGTTTGCTGTTTTGGTAAACTTTAGCTGGTGAAGGGACTGAGGCTACCACTCTGAGACCCTAGGGGATCCCTTCTTCTTTGCAAATCAGTTACCTCGTTATGGGATCATTACCCTTTCAATGGTTTGCAATATGCATTATGAACGCTGTAGGAGAGTAGGGTCTGCTTCTTATAGTTACCCCCACTTTTTGCTGATGTTTCACTGTTTTCGAATTAGATTGACTGGGATCCTGCTATCCAGGACCCCAGCCTAGCTGCTTTCCCCTGTAAATTGATTACATGTACTTTATTGGAGGATTCTAGGGTGCCCCTATCCGTCCCTAGTATATGGTATCCTATGTACCCAGGGCATAGGTACCCCAGAGGCCTCTCAAGGGCTGCAGCATGTATTATGCCACCCCTGTGAGACCATTCAAAATGACACCACAGATCTGCTACTGCAACCTGTGTAAGGTGGTGCATGCATTCCTTACTTAGATATAGGTTCACTATATCTATCCTATATCACTGCACATATATACCTATCAGCCACCCCTACAGCAGGCCTTATCAATCCTGAAGGAAGAATGTTGTTTTTTTTGTGAGAGGGTACTCCTGCATGAGCAGAGCCCCTCTGCAGCTTTCGGAACCTATATTCCAGGGTTGTTTGTGAAGCAGCCAACCATATATACTTAAGTGCATTATAACCTCGCGGTAAATGCTAACTTTAAGACTGCTGCAAGGAAACATGTCGTGTTTGGTGTCAAACACCTTAGAATCATACCTCCACACCAGTAACTGGTGTGGGAGGTATGAGTCCACCCTCCTAGAGGCAGAAATATGACAACACCGGTACACCCGGTACCACCTTTTCATACCCTGGCTTCACAAAATGGATGCTGCCAGCCACAGACACGAGTCTGCCCTCCTGCTGCTGGACAAATCTCCGGCAGTGGATGGCTGGACAATAGGTTTCCTGTCACAGGGAGGTGTGACCACCTCCCACACATGCTTTAGTGTATTGGGGCTGGGTGGGTTCACTCTTAGAGTGCCAGAAAGTCTGCACTGGGGGCACATTTGGTGTCCCGGTGCAGAGTCCAGCCCAAACCGGTTGCAGGAGCCATTTGCTCCTGCTCTGGCATGAAACTGGACAAAGGACATGGGTGTAGCCACCCCTCTGTCCTGACCCTCCCATAGGTCCTCAGAGTTTGTCCCACCCCTTCCTTGGGTATAAAGTAGGAACCCCTGGCTACAGGACTTTAGATTTACCTGGACAAAACGCTGCTACAGAAACCAAGTACCTTTGATGATCTGCACTATGCTTGATGACTGAATAATCTCCCTTGGAGTAAAGGAGTTACTCCCCTTCAAGACAGGTACCTTAAACGTATCTGACCATTTTGCATCTCCCAAACTCCTGAGGACTCCGAAGATTTCTGCAACACAAGAGGTGGGTTTCCAAGTGTCCCTGAGGTTGACTAGTGCTCTCAGCAAACCTGAGATACGTATCCCTCGTGGGGACCGTGCAACCCGTACCCCTGTGCACTGTGTCCATTTGCAGAAGCATATGCTTTTTGGCGATCCCTGAGGCTGTGCTTTGGCAACTTGTTGTCCAGACTCGAGCACTAATTCCACCAAAGATTTCCTGCCTACATTCCACCAGTGTTCCGTGGGCTGGTATTTTTTTATTCAGCTCGAGGTCCCTTTGCGATCCCTGGTCCGTTGGCCAGTGGGTCCCTGTGAGGGCAACTTTAACTTTCAGAGGGCTTTCCTGGTTGCTCCAGATGTACTCTGACTCTCCATTGCTTGGGCAGTCCCCAGGACTTTGGTGGTCCTCACCGAAGCATCTTTCCTCTGACCATGTGGGTTGCAGTTGCTAAGGCTTGTTGGTGTTCAATCTAGACACTGAACCCCAGCACTCGACATCCATTGTGGGACAGGTCACCTTTGGACTTTGGTCATCCTCAACGTCCCCTGGTTCCCGTGGCTGCAGAGATAAGCTTCACCTCTTCTCACCTGAACCACCCGACATCGGTGGGCATTCGTCTATCGTGCCCCTGGTCACTGTGAAGTGACCCAGACTCTGTCCCCTCTGCTTTCAGGTTCTTCTAATCTCCGATCCAGGCTTGGATCACACTGGACACTTCTCATCTTCACGGCAGCAGCATTTCTTCGCATCACGCCATTGAAATCAATGAGCGTTTCCGACACCACTTGACCCCTATGCACCTGGCTCCTCTGGGATAGGTAACACGGGTACCTCGGTACTCTCAAGGGTGCTAGTCCTAGAACCTTCTATGTTCCAAAGGGTTTGCTTGAAGTCCTCTCCTAAGTGTCCTTAATCGTTAAAATTCCAACTGCGACTTTCCCATAGAGTTGTACCGAGCTAGTGCCTGTGTTCTCACACTGCACACGTCCTCAGTGGGTCCCCTGTGTCACTACCTTGGGTGGTTCCTTGGGGTCCCAGTAATTCTACGTGCTCTAGGCACAGTGTTTAGTCAAGTTGTGGTTCTTATACCACTTTCTTAGTATATGGTTCGGTCTCCCCCTGGAGCCCGCTGTGTATTGTGCTATATACTGTTGTTCTAGTGATTTAAAACTGTGTACCTTGTGCTCTAATCTCATGAAGTGATTAGTAGAGAGTGTTTAGTAATAAATTCATATTTTTGTAGTAACACCTGTAAGGTTCTCCTTTCATTTGGTCATTCAGGAGGCTATGATCTGGTAAAGCAAGCTGCTTTACATTCCTTCGAAACTTAGCCTGAAAGCTGCTCTCCACAGCTACCAATAGGATAGCTTTCAATAAAGGTTGTCTTTAACCTAATCATCAATAAGGGTCGTTTGGAATGGTGCAAGTAGCCCACTTTAATTAGTGGACAGCATATGCCAGGCCAACTTCTCACAATCGCAAGTCACTGAAACATACTATACTGAATCGCAATTTGGAAGGAACGTCCCTTAAACACTCCTTCCAAATCACAATTCGATATTGGTCACAGAACCCATATATGAGTTGGAATTCTTTTTCCAACTCACAAAATCGATTTTGTGCATTGAAAAAGGAGATTTTGCGGGTGCAAACCCAGGGATTTTGCAAATTACAGGTTTTCAGACTGCAAAATAATTTTTGGGTATTTGGTGCCATCACTTTTACTGTGCCGCTTTCCGCATGTTTTTGCTATGGTTTGCCATATGGACACTTTGCCTCCCTGCAGCAGGTGAAATCTCCAGATAGAAGACCACACAGTTGTGGTGTTCCTGTAAAACAGGTAATTGCGACAGGGCAGGTAACATGTTAAAGGCCCTTTTGGAATTATCGGGCAGCTTGTAATGGTAGACTCTGTGTTCTCAGAGGCTGAAAATCTTCTGCCTATCTGAAAAATGACAGACCTTACTTATTCATTCAGACCGGTCATTCTCTTGCTGAAACACATAGGTCAGCTGCCTGTAGTCTCTGTCTCTCACACTGACTTGGGATTAAAGCACACCTGATTATCTCTTCCTGTCTGTCTGATCAGAGCTACACAGTTGGGCTTCCTTTCAGACTGCCACTGTGGCTCAGGCAGTGACTCTGCAGAGAGTTAATCTACTGGGTTCACTTCACGCACTTAGTAGAGAAGCAGCCATACATTTAAACGAAGAGAGTCTACCAGAGGCTAAATTTACCAAGACTTTACACTGGTGCAAAGTCATGCAATGTGATGCAAAGCATGCAAAGTCTTGAAAGGGTATTTCAGTGCTTAGTTTGTAAAAGAATAAGTTTCGGGGTACAAAGTTTTGCAAAGAAGTTCGCGGTTTGGCCTAGCGAAGGTCGGGGTGCCTAATACCAAGGCTGTGTAGTCTTGATTGCACCAGACACTCCCTGTCCCTTTATAGTACTCTTGCAGGTTATTTTCCAATCCTGCTTTCACCCTTTTCACTGTTTCCCTTCTTTTTCTTCCTCCTTCTTTTCCTTTTTTGTGTTTTTCTTTCTCATGCAGGGGATCAAAGTCTGTTGAGGAAAACTGAGTGCCCATTCCTAAAGCAGAGAGCAGGAGGGTCCCACCTGCAACCACTGGCTCAAATGAAGAACTATGGGCCTTATATCCATAGACTCCCATTTGCAATTTCCTAATAGTGAACCTTTGCGATTCGCTATTAGGAAATCGCAAACAGCTATGAACAACAGTCTGTTTTACACTGTTAGCAGTTCCCAGTGGGTCGGAATTGACCTACCTCATTAATATTAATGAGATTGCTCGCAATTTGTGACCCATTGGAATCGCGAAAAATCACAGGGATGGTGGCCTGCTGGGGTCAGCAGACCACCATGTCTGTGTTTGCTTTTAAATAAAACAACTTTTTTTAAAAAGGCAGCCTATTTTACTTAAAGGAAAACGGGATGCGTTTCAAACACAAAAATGAAAAGTTTTCTTTTCATTTTGTCAAGAGTAGGTAGTGGTGCTTGGGACCTCTGCCTCCTCTTCAATAAAATTTTTTGCATTCATTCACAAAGGGGAAGGGTTACCCTGGAAACCCCTTCTGGTTTGTGAATGAGTTTCCACCTGCTTCAAGTAGGTAGTAAAATGCGAATATTTTGCGACCGCATTTCGATCTCAAAACTTTTACACATATTCCTGCGAGTCGCAATCAGGAAGGGATGCCCTTAACACCCCCCTTCCTAAGACCGAATTGCTAACCTAT
The DNA here is from genome assembly GCF_964263255.1 of Lissotriton vulgaris. Lineage (NCBI taxonomy): Eukaryota > Metazoa > Chordata > Amphibia > Caudata > Salamandridae > Lissotriton > Lissotriton vulgaris. Next base: position 2,048,091,443 of record NC_141691.1, read on the forward strand.
TTTGCAATTCAGAAATAGGTTACCGAATCGCAAAATAGGATTGGTACATATAAAAGGTTTTTTTGCAATCGCATATGGCCCGATTCGCTGAATCGGGCCATATGTAGAGCAGGTCAATCCAGAACACTAAGAAGCTCCAACTCACTCCTTCCTATTCCTCCGAAATTGAAAAAGAAAACCACCCAATATCGATCGTTTTCTGGCAACGCGCCCAGGATATGGAACGCTCTCCCTGGAGTCCTCAGATGCCACCCCTCCTTCTCCTGTTTCAAAAGGGACCACCTGAAACTCCATCTCCTTAACAAATCCTTTCATGACCACCGTCAACTAACCTAGTCCTCCTTATCCGAGTTGTCTCCTCCCTGTCTGGACATTCAAGAATAGCGGTGACCGGACTATGTCACTCTCGCCTATTTCTTTTATTGCTCTCTCCCCCACCGCTCCACTGCATATTTATCTACCATGCTGTATTTTTGTTCTGTGGTTTGCTTCCTTACTGCCTATTATGTAATGTAATATCCTTCTGCTGTTTACTGTGTGTTTGTAAAGCGCTCTGATACCTACGGGTCAAGCTGGCTTTATATAAAACTTTTAAAATAAAATAAATAAATACATTTGTGACATCCAAAAACCTTCGAACATCTGGCCCTGGGAGATTTACTGAAACAGCATTTTGGGCTGGAAAGGTGCCTTTCTATCTGTGCAAATAGTGCTTTGCGCTGCTTTGCATCACTTTGCGTCAAGGGGACGTTACATTGGTATGAATCACCACAAACACCCATTGTTTGTTTACGCTCAACCTGTTCTACTTAGGCAGTCTAACCAGCTTTGCTTCAAAAAATGATGCCTCCTTGACGCAGGAGCCAACTTGGAGAATTTTTGATATTTCTCCAAACATTTCCCACATTTCGTATGTACTGCACAGAAAAGCGCTCATCCAATGTGTGGAATAAATTAGAATGTATCTAGGTATCAGATCTCGTGATGGGCGCCTCCTCTAACAATAACGCTTCTGGCTTCTATTGGTAATGTCTTAAGGCAGCTCCACACACTGGTGTTGACGTAGCACTGAGGCTGCCAGCTCCCCCCTCCCCCACACTTATGCACAACGCCGTCATTGTTGTTCTGCCAGAAGAGCCCTCTGGCCTCGCCCTCCCCCTGCAACAAATCCAGCTCGAAGCCATTTGTTGAATCTGGCGTCCCCCACCCTCGCAGCTCTGTGTGGCTCTGAAAGTAAACAAACGTCCTCGTGTAAGTGCTCGACCATAGAACCGCGTGACTGGCTTGTGTGTTCAGCCCTTTCTAACACTATTTACTAGAGGCGTCAGTTCAAGGAGTGAGTAATGAAGGACCGACAGCCCATGCGACTAGGATTGTAGGTTCAGGAGCAGAGCAGAAACCGTGTAGGAGTGTCCATCCCTTCTGAAGGCGGTCTGTTTTCCCTCCCATGTGCTCACACCTGCACCTGCCTGTACAATAGTCAGGGCCACTGGAATTATGCGGCAAGGGAGGGCCAAATTATGCGGCAAGAAATGGCAAATTATGCGGCACATTTTGCAATATTATTATTACTTCATTATTTTGTCATTTTTTTTTCCATTTGGTCTCACTGCCTGGGTATTATTGGGGGCTCCTCATTAGTACCAGTTTAACACACAAATATAGCAATAAGCAACAGAAAGGGGCCAGTCAGTCGACCTTTTCAAAGGCCCTTCCACTGCACAGCAATACTTGCTACTGCGCTTGACTAACTTTTGAACTTTTTGACTTGGAATTTTTTTCTTTTGTTAAAATCTGCAGATTATACGGCAGGTGACCGATTATGTGGCAAATCTAGGGCCGCACAATTGCATAATTCCAGTGGCCCTGACAATAGTGGCATTTCTGGAGAACTCTAGAAGTCTTTGTATTGGGGAATAAATGTGTGCTCGGCCTTGCCTTGGGAATCGCTAATCTATCGGAGATTCTAGGCGATCCCCTCACTCTTTTCCTCTGTAATTCATGGACTTTTTTAATACAGAAATGTTTAGACTCAAGCGGAACCTGCAGTTGGATCTCTTCCTGCAGGCGGTGACGCCCTGTGGTTAATGGCGCGCAGGCCCTGCTGGCGCACGTCACTTCCGCTCACCTGTGCACGATGCCATTGCTGTGACAGTGCGCCACAGCATTAATGAGCTGCCGGAAGAGCCGCTTGGCGTCGGCCTCCTCCAGCCCCGGGTAGATTCTGCGGCTCGAGACGTTGTTGATGTACTCGAGCAGGTCACCCTGCGAAGCGAGTTCGAGGATCAGGTAGGAGCGTCGATCATTCCGGAACGATTCATAGAGCTGGATCTGACGGAAAGAAGACAACATGGTGTTGTGAGGAGGCACACATCTCAGAGTGCAGAGGGGTTTAGAATTCATGCACAACGAATCAAGACATCTATTTATTTACACATTGCATTCCTACAACAAGCATTGGCAAAGCAAATAGGTTTCGCAATGCCCGAGTTATTGGTCTTGTCAATGTTTTTGAGCCATGTTGTCTAGCAGCACATCTGCTGCTTGGCATGGCTGAAAGTCACTGACAGCCCAGAATCACAGGATGCTGAGTCGACACCAAGTCTCCCCCCCATGTTGAGCTTATTGTCCTGCCCTTCCTAACACAAAAATGTGCTGTGACGGGGCCTGCGCTGGGCTCATCATAGCGCTTTTTTCAGTGACTTTCAGCCATGCTGAACAGCAGATATGCTGCTAGACAACATGGCTAAAGAAAATTCACATTGACAACACCAATACCTCGGGCATTGCTGTGATCTTTTGTGTTAGCCAATGCTTGTTTGGTGTTGACAGTGTCTTGCTGAACAAATGTGGAAGTGATAGTGAGAAACAGCTGAGGGTCTTTGAAGTAAGGATGTGCAGAGCTGCCGACAGAAGAACCAGGTTTGAATCTCGGAGTCAACTGAATAGTTTGTGATTCTGGGCAAATCACTCATACTTCCCCCGGCGTATGAAAATGAATGTGTCATGGGGGGCGTGGCTTGGACGGCAATGTGGACGGTGGGGCGTGGCTTGGACGGCAATGTGGACGGTCGTCTAGGTCCGTCAGCTCCGCATCCCTGAGGGGAAAACAACACGCCAAAACAGCCATTTCCGCCAACAAAGGAGTGGAACGAGTAGGGGAAAGGTCCGACCAGCTGGGAAGAGGACCAGAAATAAGGGGAACAGCTGCACTGCCGAGAAAGCAGCTTGATAACTTTGCCGAGAGCCTCAAAGCGCGAAGCCCAAGATGGCGCCTGGAGCCCACAGAGAGAACAACAAGCAGTGACTGTGCGGCAGATCGAGCGAGAGCAGCGAAACAAAGAACCAACACTGCACCCTCGGAAAAGGAAAAAAGGGAGAGTAAGACAGCTTTCAACGATTAAAACGCACTCAATGCAGAAGAGCCACGCATGCACCACCGCCTCCGCTCTAAGAAGGAGCACACGCAGCGAGGTAAGCCCGCCGGACAAGCAATCCCCCGCAAGCAAAAACAAAGCGGCGCGCTTACCGGGGATCCGACACCGTCACAATCGCAGACACCGGAAGTGAGGGGAAGGAAGGCGCCATCACCGGAAGTCTTCCCCAAAATCAACCCCAGGCGGCAGGACCGGAAGAAGGAAGGGTGTCATCGCCAAGCGCCGGAAGTAGACGCTCAGGCAAGGGGAAAACAAAGGGAGGAGGCTCGCCGAACCTCCCAAGTGCGGAAGCAAGGTTAGAAGCCGGATCAAACGGCGCAGAGGTGGCACAAAGCACAGCGGACGCCAGATAGAGTGACGCTGGGCGCGCAGGGGATACAGAGCACGGCGGAAGCGGGAACAAGTGTCGGGGGGGCAGAGCGGTGAAGGCAAGCACAGCGCTAACTGCACCAAGGAGCTGCAAAACTCGAAGAGGGCACACAGCCACAGAGCAAACTGCAGAAGCAGTGATCAGCAGCGGACGGCAGACCAGAGCAAAGGCAGAGGCAACAAGCGAAGCAGTACTGCCAGGAGGGCGAATGGCACAGAGGCGTGGCGCTCATAGTTGGTAGTGGCAGGCCAGGACACAGGCAGCTGCAGCGAGGGAAGCCGGCCACTCAAAAGCACAAGGAGCACACAAGTTTAAGTGGCCAAGGCGCCAGCGAGAGGCCAAAGACAAAGACAACGTCATAGCAGGACCGAGCCCCTTGGAAGAACACACAGCACAGCGGGCACAGCACAACAGGCAGTGACCAGTCAAAACTAACACAACATCCAGCCTACCCATCTGAGCGCCACACGTAAGCACGCAGCCCCAGCGCCCAAAAGCAGTAAAGACTGAAGCGAACGGGACAAGGCACACGCTGGCAGGTCTCAAGGCAAAGACCAGAACAAGGTACATCCGGGAACCGAGCAGATACAGACTGCAAGGTGTCTCAGAGAAAACGTCAAAGGCAGAAGAACTACCCAAGTCAACCCTAGCAGAAGGGAGGCTAGGCAACATCCTATCAAGGAGGGGCATTATAACCATGGCAGGCAACGAAGGAAAAGCAGCTGGTGACCAGAAAAAACCAAAGATAGACAACCAAGGGTCGCCTCTGAAAAATAACAAGAGCGAGACGGCCACCCTAGAGACGATCCTGCGGAGAGTAAATGAAGGGATCGAAGTGGGAAAAGATACAAAACTCAAGGTGGAGAACATGCAGCTTGAGATGGCGGCTATAAGAGCAGACCTCCACAAGGCAACGACAAGAATTGAGACGACAGAAGGTAGAATAAGTGCAGTGGAGGATGAGACAAGGGACAACACCAAGGCCATAGCCGAGCTGCAGAAAACCACGATAGCCATACAAAAACAGCTTGCTGAGAAGGACGATAGAGCAAGAAGAGGCAACATAAGGATCCTAGGAGTGCCGGAGGGGACAGAAGACAAAGCGGGGTCATGCGCAGCAATGTTAGAGGAGCTGATCCCCAAACTCACCGGCATCACATTCGACAGAAGGTTCGAGGTGCAAAAGGCATACAGAATACCGGCAGGAAAGCCCGCAACAGGAAAAATGCCGAGAGCAATAATATGCAGCCCGCTAAGACTAGGCCAAACAGACGCCATCTTCGCCTTCGCTAGGAAAAACCAGAACTTGAAGTGGGAAGGCAGTAAGATCATTTTAACCCAAGACTACTCCAAACCCACGGTAGAGTCGAGAAAAGGATTCCTGGCCCTCAGAGAAACACTACGTAGAAGAGGAGCCACCTTCAGCTTCGTTGGTCCTGCCAGATTCAAAGTAATGGACAAATGGAAGACAATGATTTTTGAAAGCCCAGAGGAACTAAGGAGATACCTGCAAGGCCCACCCGTGGAAGAGATGGAGGATAACAGAAGCCCAGGAGCAGCAAAAAGAAGCGCCTCACCGGATGAGAATGGACAACCTGAATAAGTAAATGCGATAAAAGCCGAAGGAAAAAGAAAAGGAATAAAATCACCAATGGCACAAGGAACATATCTACCTCACTAAACCCACAGCCGGAAATAAAAAGTACTAAAACTAGAATGAAGAGCGACAGCCAGCACATCAAACCCAAGGTCAACCATGGCACTACCCAACGAGACAATCAAGCCGCGGCAGAGCAGGATGCCAGGCTCTGTCCTTGGCACCACTTCCACCTCAGTCGAGCTAGATTACGGAAGGAAACCGACACTACCTCAGGGGAAAGACGCGGAGCAAAGGAACTTTGTCGTCGCACACCCACTCAGCAAGTAAGGGAGGGGGGGAGGGACAATCGGGGGAGGAGGGGACGGAAGAACGGGGGGGAGCGGGGAGCACATACATGGGTCTACTCACTATCATCTGTCCTTCCTTTACTCTATCTTTCTATCTTTCTATCTTTCTTCTTACACTCACACAGGGGAGAAGTACACGCAGGAGAAGGGGGATGGTCCCACATACAAGCGAAAGACCGAAAAGACGCAGAGAAAGCCACTGCAAATGCGGAAACAAAAGCATTGTAAATGATAAACAGCAACAAGAGTAGCATTGCGTCTGACATTAAGATAGTGTCCCTAAACGTCAAGGGTCTAAACAGCCCGGTGAAAAGGAGGAAGGTACTCGAACACCTTAGGAAACTCAAGAGCGACATATACATACTCCAAGAAACAAGATTGCAAGCAGAGGACATCAGCCGCATAGGGGCCAATTGGATAGGTGAGGTGCAGGGCTCACCAGCACAGAATAAGAAGAATGGGGTAGTAACAATTATAAGCAAACACTCCAAAATAGAAGTGGTAGGCTCTCAGGCAGACACACAAGGGAGAATGCTCACGACGACACTCAGAAGGGCAGGGGAGACATTCCATGTAGCTAACATATATGGGCCCAACAGTGACAACAGAACATTTTGGGAGGGGGTGGGCGCACAACTGTACTCACTACCTCTAGGAGACCTGCTGATCGTCGCGGGGGATATGAACCAAGTTTTGGATCCAGCAATTGACAGGCATCCATACAGACCAAGCCAATCAACAAAAAATCCCCACATCCTTAAAAATCTCTGCTCCAAACTAAGTCTAAGTGACCCTTGGCGCATAAGTAACCCAGACGCCAGGGAGTACACTTTCTACTCCAACCCACACAACTCATACAGCCGAATAGATTATATTCTGATGTCAGAAACACATACTCACCTTATAGACCACACGGAAATAGGACCCAGAACTATATCAGACCACTCACACATAAGCCTAACACTATCGGGCAAACACAACGACGAGCCGGCCCGCAGATGGCGGTTCGACGACAGCCTGCTCCAAAACGCCCCAGCGAGAGCCAAAATAGAGGAGGCAATAAAAGAATACCTACTACTAAACGATGAACCAAACACAAGCAGGGAAGTCCTATGGGACGCCCTGAAGGCCACCATTCGGGGAACAGTCATGACAGTCAAGGGAAGGATGAACAAAGACAGAAACAAGAAAGTTGCAGACCTAGAGAAGGAAATTAAAAAACTTGAGAACAGCCACATAGCCAGATTAGAGGACAGGAACACACTCACAAACCTGACTAAATTAAAGTACGAACTAAACAGGATACTGAGCGAGAGAGCGGGCACTTGGATCAATAAATATAAATCAATTAATCTGTGCACTGCAAACAAAGCGGGCAAAAACCTGGCATCCTATCTGAGAGGAAAGCAGAGACACCACACGATAAGTGCCATCAAAGACAAACACGGCATAGCCCAGACCTCAAACAAAGACATCCTTGAAGTCTTCAGGGATTTCTACGAGGGACTGTACACAAAGGATGACACACTGCAAGATGATGGGGGAGAAGAGCTACTAGCGAACATAGCCACACCCACACTGACGGACCAGGAACGGGACATCTTGGAAATGCCCATAACGGGGGACGAGATAGAGAGAGCCACACAAGGCCTCAAAGATAACAAGGCACCCGGACCAGACGGGTTCACAGCTGGCTTCTATAAGCAATACCTGAACTTACTTAAACCCACAATGAGAGAGGTATTCACGGCATGCGCCCAGAGCGGACACATGACACCCTCAATGGCTGAGGCAAATATAATAGTGATACCCAAGGAAGGGAAAGACACAACAGAGGCGAAGAACTTTAGACCGATCTCCCTCATTAATGTAGACTGCAAAATATATGCAAAAATCCTAGCCAATAGACTCAACGCTTACCTTCCGAAACTCATACACAACTCGCAAGTAGGCTATCTTAAAACCCGGATGTCACATGACAACACGAGACTCCTATGCCACGTAATTAACCACTCCTCACGCAGCGACAACGCAGCAGTCATGATAGCTTTAGATGCTGAGAAAGCCTTTGATAGAGTCTCATGGCCCTTCTTGGATCAGTGCATGGGGAAATTCCGGTTAGGTCCAAACTATAGGAAGATGGTGATGGCCCTAAATGAGAACCCCAAAGCAAGGGTGGTGGTCAATGGAGGCACATCAAACACACTCAACTTGGGAAGAGGAACTAGACAGGGATGCCCCCTATCACCAGCCCTATTTCTGCTAGCCATAGAACCGCTCCTCACGATGATCAGAACAAATGTGGACATTGCTGGGATACCAATAGGGGGAGAGACCTTCAAGCTAGCGGCGTACGCAGATGATGTACTAATAGTCACCGAAGACCCAGAGAGATCCATAAAAGCACTGACTGACACCATTGACAAATACGCCAAGGTCTCGGGGTACAAACTTAACAGGGACAAATCTGAATGCAAACCGCTAAACATCCACGCAACAAGAACAGTATTAGGAACATCAGGACTTACATGGCAACCAAAACCCATAAAATATTTGGGCATCCTTTTCGAGAGGGACCTAAGAATGACACTGGAACACAACGAGCTCGCAACGATACAGAAAATCAAGGACAAGGTAGAGGGGTGGTCCCCCAGGTTCACAACATGGTGGGGAAGGATAGAGGCGATCAAAATGATGCTCTCACCAATGGTCAACTATTTGCTAACAATGCTCCCACTGACTAACACAGAGAGCGTCCACAAGACACTTGACAAGTTACTAAACAGCTTCCTCTGGAGGGGGAAGAAACCAAGAATAAGCCTACACAAGCTAAGGCTATCTAAAGAACAGGGAGGCCTGAACATAACGAATTTCAAGCGATTCCAGACGGCATGCATAGCTAGACAGGGACTACATTGGCTAGACCCAAGAGAGGAATACACCCCAGCATGGCTATCCTTTGAGCGCGGCCTACTAAAGGGCATGAACCCCATAACTCTCCTGACAGCCACACGACACCCAGCAACGAGGGAGAACGCCATCCTCAAGAATACAAAGATAGCCCTACTGAGCGTCGACAAAACACTAGCAACAAGCATCAGGGGAGGCCAATTTGAATCCCTCTGGCACAACCCTACCTTAAAATACAGAGATAAGGTTCTGGACATGCCTGTGTGGTACAGACAGGGCATATCCACGGCCCATGACATTCTAAGACAAGGCGAGAACACAACGTTTGACACACTCAAGGAAGCGCACAACCTACAAAACATAGAACTATACAACTTCCTGAAAATAAAAGTAGCTATTAGGAAGGCAAACCTCACAAGTCAGACACCGTCGCTCTTACAGCTTGCAGCCAATCTCAACAAAACAGGACACCAAATAGCACACCTCTACAGAGCCCTACGCCCCAAACACACCAAACTCAATGACAAAGTCACAAACTTCTGGGGGACTGTAGCGGGGAAGACACTAAGCGAAACAGAAAAGGCCGAATTGTGGAGATCGACCACTAGGAAAAAGATAACTGCCTCACTTAATCAGACCAAATACTGGTTAGTGCACAAGGCTTACTGGACACCGGCCCGCCTATCTACCCTGGGGATCCGAGAGAGCGACACATGCTGGAACTGTAACGATGGTAGGGGGGATTTAGAGCATCTCTTACTCAGCTGCCCCCAGATCAAGGGGTTCTGGGAAAGAACAGGGAAGCTTATCGAGGACATCACTGGCGTAGCCATACACATAGATTTTCCAAGTCTAGTCCTGGGCTTTGCATCCACGTCCATCACAACGACAGAAGACCGCGACCTCATTGACCTACTGTTAACGGCTGCAGTCAAAATAATCCTAAGCAACTGGAAGGACACCACAAAAGTGACACCGCAGGCATGGCTCAACTGGGTCACCTTCCTAAGAGGGGCAGATAACATTACAGCGAAATATACACCGAAAACACACAGGCAATCAAACATGTGGAGGCCCCTAGATCTCTACCTTTCATCGCATAAACCCCCCTAGGCGCAGACACCAGACACTAGACAGCCACCGTGGGACACACCACAGGGACCGACACTCCAACAAGAGAAACCGGCTAGGAAGTACACTCTCCTATCTCCTACCTCTATCACTCTCTTTCTCTCTATCGTCCGGGGTGTTATACCCACCAGGCAGATCAATGGGGGGAAAGAAGACAACGCCAAGCAAGACTCGGTTAACGGACTTCCTCTTCCTTCTTGGACTAGTAGATCTATCCGACCCCACGCACCATGGCAAGGAACGAACTATTGCAGGACAATACTACTATACCCCCCCCCCCCCGGCGCCTTCTTCTTTCTCTTTTCTTTTCTTTTTTCTTTCCCTCTTTCTTTCCGCCACTCATGTATGCTCCATGTAAATATATATTTTTTTATATACAATAAAAAATTACAGAAATAAAAAAAAAGAAAATGAATGTGTCATTGTGTAACCTAAAATGTGAGCATTTAAAGCACTCCAATGTCATTGGCTGGTGTTAGCACTATGGCAAGATAGAGAACAGAACAAGCACTCCAATACCTTTGGATTGTAAAAAAAAATAAAAAATAAAAGGAGCAGCAACAAGGGAGGCTGGGGGAACAGGTCAAACAGGGAAGCAGGGGGGATGGGGAGATGGGCACGCAATGACAGGAGAGGGTTGAAGAAAGCAACGACAAAGGGGTAAAAAAAGACTTCAGTTGAAGAAGGATCAGCGACAAAAAAGGAATGTGTCATTGTGGAATGTAAGTGGTGAGCACTGAAAGGGCTCCAAAACCATTGGCACATGTTTGCACTATGGCAAGACTGAGGACGGGCTGAGCGCTCCAATACCATTGGCTCATGCAAAAAAAAAAAAAGGAACAAGTGCTGTTTGTGTTTTAACAACTTTTTAAAAAATGCATTAATTTATCCGTAATCACAAAATGTGGGACTGGGGCCGAGGATGAGGAGTTAATATGGTATCCTTTTGGGAGAGGATGTGGTGTAAGGGCCAAAGCTGTTGACTATTGCGCTGGGAAACCAGGTTTGAGTTTAAACATTCCCCAACTACCCTTACTGTCAAAATAAACAACCCATGACTCCCAGTTCCTGTCCCTAATCACATTCACTTTATCGGCTACACCAACATATTCAATCACCACTTTCCTACTGCCTCGTGTCACTCACCCACTTCCTCTCAGCTTCATTCCAAACATCCTGAATTTCTCTCATTTAACGCGACCCTCCAAACACTCCCACTCTCTCATCTCATGTCACGCTCACATCCTAACCCCTCATGCAACCTCGCCAACCCCCATTTCCTCTCTTTATCAAACATCACTGACACTTAAGTGACCCTTATTTGGACAGTAAGGGTAGTTGGGGAATGTGTACGGTTAGCATTATGAATGTGGGGGTGAGTGCATGACTAATACATGCATTAGATTACATTTTGTGTTTCCAAATAGAATGGACATCGTAAATGTGTTAAAAAATGATTTAACCCCCTAGCTGCGGCGGCTATTCCGCCGCAGTGCTAAGGGGGAGGGGGCGCTGCAAGGCGCTCCCGTACGCGTGACGGAACCTCTCCGTCACGAGCCTCAGGTGGGCTGTGCGTGTGACGGAACGGTTCCGTCACGGCCCGCCTGCCTAATAGAACGCTCAGCGCAGGCGCGGAATACGCGCCGCGCAGGGGCAGCGAGCGGGCCATGACGGAACCGTTCCGTCACCAGCACAGCCCACCGAGGCTTGTGACGGAACGGTTCCGTTACGAGCACGCAAGGGGTTAAATAGTTTACGGATTGTAAAAGATTCGTTGATAGTAGGGTTAGCATTCAGAGTAAGACAATGTTTTTAAAAATTAGATAAATGTGGCATATGTAATTATAGTGAATGTTTGTTTACTTGCAGTCGCCCCCGAAGAAGGGCCTGTGATGCCCGAAATGCACTGAGTTTTAATAAAACAACACTGCTTTGAACAAAACATGCTTTTTCATGGTGTTCTTGGACGAGGCCATTGTGCACAACTTGAACATTAGAAGCTGGAGTATAGCATGACATCAGTATATGTGTATTATGCTTCAAGATGTACTGAAAATGCGGAATAACATTGGTAAAATATGGTACTAAAAAGTGGCAAAAATAAAGTATTGCAGAAAATTAATTGCTGAGCTGTGCGGCTGGAATGGGGTGACCGCGTCACCTCACATCACTTGATATCAAATTGGGTGCCAAGAGGGCGAGGCACTTGTCCAGCGGGCACGCATCTTGGAGGATCATGATAAAAACGGATTTAAATTTAAAAAATGGTGTGCATTCCACCACCTTCAGTTGAATGCTTAGTATGGAGCTATATGGTAAGTTAGAATTATTTTTGTAGTGTTTACAATGGCTGAAGTGCTAATGGTATAGAATGGAGAATGCCCTTACTAAGATTTCACTGTGTCTAGATTCAGAAGCATTTTGGGGCTTTACAAAATGTGACATAGAAATGCGCAAAATGTTACATAAGTTGTAGGTAGACAGAAAAGTCCAATAGGTTACAGCTTTCATTACAGTGATGCTTTAGGCTATGTGTTACTTTGGGTGCAATGGTGACAAAAGAACCAACAAACAAGCACTCCTGACTGATTGTGTAGTAGTAAAATATAGCAATAATCGGTGTTCAGTGGGTTTCCTGGACCGTTTGGCCCCTGTGTCACTGCACCTGCTGCCCCATTTAAATCATGACTTGGGTCCCTGCAAGATAAATTAATTTGTGACTGCTTGTTTATTAGTAAAATATAGCAATAATCTGTGTTCAGTGGGTTTCCAAGAGCTTTTGGTCACAACACCTGCTGCACCATTCAAATCATGACCCCTAGTGCCTACAAGGACAAATGAGGAAACCATTTATATCCAGTAATGTTTGTACTCAGAAGGTACTGTTGCAGATGGAATACATAATCATTGTGTAGCCAAACATAAACACAAAAGCTTTGTTAAAAAGTGTCTTTAACACCATCGCTGCTGATGGTATCCTTCTCCTATGCTGGGCCCTAATGAAAATGGGTGCAATCATGACGAGCTCAGCTCGTCATATAGGCCATATAACATTTTCTGGATGTGAAGATGCCTGCGGTGTGTATATATAGTATACACACATCTACACAGACACACACACATCCACAAACATATCGGACTGATCTATTGGAGCAGGGTCAAGACTGATTTGCAAATGGCTGAGTCCAACCTGAAATGTATGGTGAACAAAAGAATGATGGGTTGACATTCTACCACAAGAGATTGCCACTGTTAGGCATATTGCAAGCATTTCTGCCATCACCTTTTGTGTGTCTGATGCATGCTGTAAGTGGCAAGGGTATACCCAGTCATGGATCCTTTGCGCACAGTGGAACCAAGCTATACCCGACGGATGAGCCCATCACTAGGGTGAAATCGATCTTCGGTTGCTTGTGTCCCGGGAGGACCTGACCTGCCAGTTCGGGCTGGACTGTTCCCATGAGGAGCAGGGTCAAGACTGATTTGCATATAGCTGGGTCCAAACTTGCATGATTGGCAAAAAAGCGATGGGTTGGAACGCTACGCCAAGCGGTTGCCAGTGGTTAGTCAAATTACAAGCATTCCTGCCGTCACCTTTTGTGTGTTTGATGTAAACAGGAGTTGTGCCCATCTTTCCACCTCACTGCTGCCCTGGACTTGGATTTCTGCACTGGTCTCTCTTTAGCGTACACCACTGCTCATGTAGCCAGGCTACACTGGCCTGAGCCTTCCCTGGTACCTTCCATTCCGGTCTCCTTGAACACAGGCACTTCACTTCGGATGTATGACATCACAACGCATGGTTTTACATCGCATGCTTTTACATCGCAACTTTTACAACGCATGCCTTTACAACGCATAGTGTTGAGGGGTGCTGGATAGTGAATAGTTTAATTTACTATTCCAACTCCAGTCCCCGAGGATAGTAAGGAAGGTGTTGGATAGTAAATTAAATCTATTCCCTATCCTAGAGCGCCCCCCAGCGCAATGCGTTGTAATGGTTTGCGTTGTAAACGTTGCGATGTAAAAGCACTGCGTGGTAAAAGTTGCGTTGAAAAGGATGTTTCCCCATTCACTTCACATCTACCTGCCATCCTTTCCATGCCCTGACTGACATTTTGACTGTCCAGATCCCCTCTGCGCAAGACATACTCACCACATTAGTGTGCTTGTATGTGGCGTTGAGCGAGTAGATTTCTCTTGGAAGGAACTTCCTGTGATATTCGGAAGGAGCTTGACTTGTTGCTATGATCTTAATTGCTACCTGAAAGAAAGAGAATTTGAAAAAGTGAAAAGATTGGCAGGCACAGGTTGGGATGCAAACAGGCAGATCACAAGTAGAGCTGGGACATACACGATAACTCTGCGTAGGTGATCCTCAAGATCATGAGAAGTATGGATCCTATTACAATGCCCTTTCAAGAAATTACTACTTTTGGAGAAGAAAGAACACCCTGGTCAATAGCAATCCAAGATGTCAGACGGAAAGCCCGTAATTTATATATATAAGAGATTCCCCCATTTAATTTAGTTTCCAAAAACACTCTCGGCAGAACTGAACAGATATTCAAAAGGATGTCTTAAGCCACAGCACTGGAGACAGAGGTCTGATCTGAGATCCAGGCAAGATAAAGTTTGTTGGTAATTACTGCCTTCACCAGTTAACCTGCCTTCATCTACGAACAAGCAGAACATAGAATGTGGGCTCTTTCCTCCATGTTAGAGGCCAGTATGCATATTCCAATGTGCAGAAAGCATCATCGAGTTTGGATATCTCCTTAGGGCACCACCAGGACCTTCCTGGGCTCACCTTGGCGTGGTGTTTGTTTTTGAGATCTGATGCCAGCTTGTAGTTCTGCACCAACTTTTCATGAGTAGCAAAGCCAAGGTAGACCTTCGAAAAGGCCCCAGATCCAATCTTCTTGGAGGAGAGAAGGTAGCCATGGCTTCTGCATTCCCGGACGGGTTCGATCAGAGTTTGGTCCGCCTGCTTCCTACGGCCGCTCTTCATGGTGAGGGAAGCACATGCTCAGCTGGCAGCCATACAGAAGGCGAAGGTGCGCACCCGGGCGCCAGACCCCCAGAGAGGAAATGGCAAGTGTACGGGAGAAAGGCGCAGATCTCCAAGCGGTGTCGCAAAAGCACACACTCCTCAATCCTCCTAAGCCAGATGAACAAGGATGGGTTGCAGACTAGGCATATTTGTGCTGTTCCACCACCATGGGCCCTCAATTATTGCCCCCAGCACTCTCCCAGGGCATGGCCACTGAGCTTTCCAAAGTCTACACTTCCACTGTCTGATGTGTTCTGGTCCCCATGGTGATGAGCAGAGAATGCAGTGGGTTCCATGGAAGGGCCATGAAGCTTCTAGAGTCTTCAGGTGAATGACAAGCTCTCCAGCCATCAGATGGGGATGCTGAGGAGTCCCAGCCATTCCAATATGCCGCCAGTGTACCAGGGTGGGAAGCAACCCATGACAACCGGATCTGGCGTCAGCCATGCCGCATTGGGCAAAGCTGCAACGACTCACATAGAACGGAGGAACAAAACTCAGAGCAAAATTGATCAACACTTTGCACCAGTGCAAAGTCAACAAAAGTGACACCAACCAGTGGAAAGTGTTGGCTTTGGTTTTTACTTTTCAGTGTAAACCTTGGTTTGCAATGGAAAGTCGCATTAAACTAACACAAACTAACGCTCTTTGCTGCTTTGTACTAATCTGTGTGTTTTTTAAGGAACTTTTTATTGGGGTGTGCTATTTTTTCATTTCTTACACAACTTATCATCATTACGTGCATACAGGCAAAAAATAATAGTTCGAGTTGTGTTAATGGGTGAGTCCAGCTCCAATAGTTCAATCTTTAAAGCCGTCGAGCAGAAGTAGCCAGTCTGGGCGAGCAGGCGCTGCAGTGGCCCCTCATAGGCTCCGAATGGAGCGAGTGGACCAGTGGAGCTGGGCTGTGGCCCACGGAGAATGGGTCTCTAGCCGTGGGTCGGGAAGTGTGTGCGCCTCTGGAATAACAAAACTGGGGGGAGGGAGCAATGCAACACCAGCGCAGGTGAGGGCGCTGGGTGCACCGGCAGGGCTGAGATGGCCCTCGGGTTCCTGAACATGCTGGGGCAGGCTGTGGTGCTGCAACTGTCAACTGGGTCTGTCACTCGGCCATGTGGTGTGGCTTCGGGGTATGTGTGTGCGGGTCAGGAGGCGCTACTTTGTGTTAAGGGAGCATCCCGTGGGTGGTACATGGCATTACTATACAGCCACCCATCGTTTGAGACGCAAAACCCTATCTACTGGCATTTTACTTTCTCCAAACTTTTCCAACTTTGCATTAATGCTGCATTGTGCAGCACACTTGTAGTGTATGTACTGAAATGTGTCCTTCCACCACGAGATCTGTGCTAAAGTCATGCACACACCTTTGCACGACAAAGGTGTTTGCATCCCGCTAGGCAGACAGGAAGTGTGCCAGTGCTGGGAAGAAAGCAGAGTCCTAACCTTGTAGGCATGACTGTCTCCTGCTCTCTCCTTTTCATGCAACACAGCACAGCAATGCACCGTGCATGAAACAATTATAAATTTGTCTCTTTGTGACCATCTTGTCCAATCTCCTTAGAAATGTAGGATATTATCCAGTGATTACAAACATCAATGTATTATTTTTGGCAGTCTTATTCCTACGGACGCCGGAACACTTCTTAGGGGGACACTGGGGCAAGGTTTTACCACCCCCTCTTGATATTGTCCAGCAGTAATGTAGTACTTATCAATAGAACCCCTTCACAAGAACTCATCTACCCTCAGCTTGCAAGTATAGGCATAAAGTTACCACCTGTGGGTCATACAGCCGAGTGGATGGAATTCTTCCAATCTGCGGTACGCGGATGAGAAACAGTGGACAATCCCTCTGTTTCCAGGATTCTTGCATCCACCTGCCCCGGACTGATGCAGGCAAAAAGCCCTGCAGAGGAATTGCTTGCTCCGGGAAGTGAGGAAAAAGATTTCAATTTGCCTTTCAGCATTATCAAGTTTCCAAACTCCATTATTACCTTAAAGGTAATAACATGAAGTTAAGTACACTGGCCAGGACAGTGCTCTTCAAGGCAACGTTCCCAGAAGGTGATCTTGGGTGTGCCAGATCTGCAGGAAGGCCCTGCAAGTGGGTGCTGCCCACAGCCTGCCCTACTAGGGTCATTTCCTTGAAATGCACTGTCTTACAGTGCTTCTAACTATGCTTTTGGCTTCCTTTCTGCCCAACGAGCAGCGGATCAGTCCCAAATCCACTCTGAAGGTGGGAAAAACACAGCAGTCATATTCCCTGCGCTTCGCTTACCGGGTAGAGATTTCGCCCAGCTCTAACCATGAGTGAGAAGGGAAGAGGGAGTTGATGCAGATATGAACATAGTAAACATCCCCAGGAGGGAGCTGTCTGAGGTCCTCTTAGAGAAGAAGAGGGTCTCTCCAATCGGTGGAGATTCTTGTTCAGATTTAAATTCATACTTTCAACAGAAGTATTATTATTGAAAAATGCTCTAAGTGAAAATAATTGTGGGAAGAAATATGCACAGTAAACTGTTTCATAGAAAACGTGTTAGAAATTAAAGCAAAGGTTAATGTTAAAGTTGGAGTCGGAGTTAGGAAGAGTGTGTCAGCGTTGGGGTCAGGGTCAGGATGAGTGTAAGGGTCAGGCTTAGTGTTAGTGGCCTAGTTCAGGATTATTTCAAAGGTTAGGGTTGCGGTTGTGGTGATGATGAATGTAAGGCGGCTGATGCCGTTGTGGTTAGGATGAGTGTGAAGGTTAGGGTTGGTGTAGGAAAGACTCAGGGTCGCAGGAAGTTCGTTGAAGGAAGAGTTTAATGAAGCACGTCTGGAGCAAGTCCAGTCAAAGCAGTTAATGAATACATCATTCCAAAAAACACATAACTTACACATTCAAAAGATGCAGTGGCATGTGCACAGAACAGAAAGCGGCTGACACGAGATAACACGAGTCAAACCACGTGCCATCTCGTGTCAGGGACAGTATACAACACACCTCCCTTCCTGTGAATAAAAAAAAACAAAAAAAAAAATAAAGTCAAGGAGTGATAAAATAAAGAAAACACATAATATGACAATAAAATACATGTGAAAGTTAAAATCTTGAATACTAAAGCATGTAAAATTTGAACAATCTTAATTCATGACAAAATCCTTGTACCTGTCAGGGAGGCGATGAATCCTAGAATAATTTTTGAAGATACCATAAGGGGAATGGGCGTAACATCCCTAAGTGTAACATTCTCTCTCAGAGAATTCCCAGAAGAAATTCCTACATTGCCAGAACCCTCATTGCTAGACTCAAAATCAAAAAAAACATTGCTGTCATCATCATTTGACACAACAGCATCCTTGCCTTTAAATAGAACATTGCTGCCATCATTTGACACAACAGCATCCTTGCCCTTAAATATGGAAACTCTGTTCAAATTCCAAACACTCCCATCGTCAATTCTAACAGCATGCTTGAAAACCTCGATGACTTCTTTGGGAGGTGACCAGATCTGACCCCCTTTCAACACACCTTCCTTTCTTTTAATACGAACAAGATCACCAACCGAAATGACATGTTTACTCACTGACCCCTGTTTTACCTCCATCCTTTTCTTCATCTCATCCTTGTATGCACTGACTCTACTACGAACCAAGTCATAATCTACCTTTGAAAAACCACAATGGTCACTCAAATTTCTTTTTAGCCACCACGGAGTCAAACGAGTACTGGGTTTCCGACCCCTTAAAAGTTCAAATGGACTAACCAAAGTAACAGAATTGGGAGATGTCCTGTAAGACAGTAACATAGACTGAAGAGCATTACGCCAGTTCAGGTTGCCTTTAACAGAAAGTTGGATAGCCTCCTTCACTACTCTGTTGAATCTTTCAACCTGGCCATTGGCCTCGGGATGGAACACAGCGATTTTGTTATGTGTGATTCCACATTTAGTGATAAAACATTGAAAATCCTTGCTAGTGAATTGTGCCCCATTGTCAGTCACTAACTCTTCTGGGATTCCTTATCTACAAAAAGTCTCATCTAAAAACTCTACCACATTTTTAGTTGTTATCTCTCTGACCATTTTGACCTCTGGCCATTTTGAGAAATAATCTATCAAAACCATACCAAATCTCCTATGTTCAGGTAAGACAGAAAATGGACCAATATAATCAAGTCCTAACTTCCGCCAAGGACCAAAAGGATACTCCACAGGACAAGGTTCAGAACGCAAAGGGACAGCAGACTTGTCACTATTGGAACATTCTGAACATTTTTGGACGTAGTGTTCCACACAACCATCTACTCCTGGCCACCAAAAGAAATCTTTTATCCGTCTCCTAGTAAACGAGATTCCTAAATGTCCCTCATGGGCAATGCCAATGATAGTGTCTCTCAAGGAAAAAGGAGGAATAAATTTATCACCTCTCATGAGAACCCCATTTTCAATTGCCAACTCATCCTGAACTTTAGCATAACTCATCATCTCGCCTGAAAACTTCCTTTGTTCTGGCCATCCTTGTAAAATGTAATTTTTAACTTCAGTTAATTCAATGCTCTTCTCCATTTCTCTCGCCCAGGACTCCTTACTCAAATCAAATTTCTCCCCATACACCAACATAATGTCTTGGGAAGTAAAAGCTACTTCACATTCATCATCATCACAAGGAGCATCACAGGAAGTGTGCAATCTGGACATGCAATCAGCATGAATGTTAGTTTTCCCTTTTACATACACCATCTCAAAGTGGAATGATTGTAGTCTAGAAGCCAATCTGGCAAGACGAGCTGATAAGGTTCGACCTCCACCCGGTGCCATCATGTAAATAAGGGGCTTATGGTTAGTTTTAATAGTGAATTTTGTTCCCCATAGAAAAGTTTTAAAATGTTCAGCTGCCCAAACTGACGCTAATAACTCTCTTTCAATAACTGAATAATGTTTTTCAGCATCCCTCAAAGCCCTTGAAGCATAGGCAATTATCCACTCTTTTCCGCAGTCATTTTGCATGAGCACAGCACCTAACCCCGTGCTACTTGCGTCAACCATGATGGTACACTTTTTCCCCACAACAAAAGGTCTCAAACAAGGTGCATTCACAACGAAGGCTTTCAGATTTTGAAATGCTTCTGTCATTACATCAGACCATAAGAACCTTGCATTTTTCTTTAAAAGTGGTCTAAAAGAATCAACTTTAGAAGAGAAATTTGGAATAAATTTGGCATAAAATTCCATTAGTCCTAAAATGTGTTTCTGTTTATGTCTAATCCCAGCACCACTGATGGAGTGTCCCAGGTATTCCACTTCTTTTTCTCTAATCTTACATTTGTCAAGGCGAAGGGTAAGACCCTTAGAGGACAATGCAGATATAACTTTTCTTAGATTATCATCATGCTCCTCCACATTTTTTCCAAATACAAGAATATCATCTTGAAAGGCGATTGCCCCTGTCAACCCTTCAAGTGTCTCTTTCATTAGCCTTTGAAAAACGGAAGCGGCACTAGCCAATCCAAAAGGCATACGTTTACCGTATTTTCCGGCGTATAAGACGACTTTTTAACCCCTTCAAATGTTTTCAAAAGTCGGGGGTCGTCTTATACGCCGGACACTAAATTTTGATGAGTGGAAGCAACGCTCCACCGACGTGGAACCCTCCAATATGACCTGGGCTCTACTCGCGCGCTCCACTCCCACGTTTACCGGTTACATTAATCAAAAATTGCACATGATTTAGTGCACAGTTACTCACCGGTACAGTCCCGCGTCTTCATCCTAGAGACACAGCGCAGTCCCGCGTCTTCATCCTAGAGACACAGCGGTGTATGCGCTGATCTGGCGCCATAATCCCCACGTTTCACGTTCATCGGAAGTAGAGGAGCGTCACTAGCGCTCAGTTCATGGACATGGAAAGGGGACTTCAGAAGGTTCCAGCCGGCGGAAGTGGGGGTCGTCTTATACGGCGAGTATAGGACGAAACCTACATTTCATCATGAAAAGTAGGGGGTCGTCTTATACGCCGGGTCGTCCTATACGCCGGAAAATACGGTATATCTGAAGAGACCTTCTGGCGAAGTAAAAGCTGTCAAATTTTTGGAATCATCATCCAGGACAACCTGATGATAAGCACTTGCCAAATCAATGCACGAGAAAATCTCAGCACCTCCTAATGTCGAGACCATCTCATGAAGATTCGGCAAGGGATGAGCATCCACCCAGATTGAATTATTTAAGCTGCGAAGATCTACACAGAGCCTCAATTCGCCGTTGGATTTAACCAAAATCACAATCGGGGAAACCCACGGCGAGGACTCAATGGGCTCAATAATATCTTTGTCACACAAATCCTTGAGTAAAACTTTAAGTTAATCCCTATATGTAAGAGGGACGTTCCTAACCCTGTGCCGAACAGGAACAGCACCATCGTTGAGTTTAATAGTATGTTTAAAACCTAGATACTGACCAAGTTTCCCACTAAAAACATTTGAAAATTCAGATTTCAATTTATCAAGCATGAGATCTCGATCAGAATCATTGGTGTTTGCAACGGAGTAAACTGGAGGGTTGGCTCTTGGATCTATCTTAATGCCCAATTGATCCTGGTGTGGCCATCCTAACAATGGCTGCCCAGACTTTGCAACATAGATCTTACCATATGTGGATTCACTAGCAAATGTGATTTTCCCCCAAAAATACCCTACTAATTCAATTTTATGTACAGTATAGCCCCCTGGAGAAATGCCGGATTCAAGTAAAATTTTGTTTGGCCAATTCATTTTTACGATATCTAAACCCAATAACGTATACCATGCACAAGTGTCAACAAAGATATTAATCGTCTTTCCATCTATAATCACGTCACAAGATGGAAATTTACTTACACCTTCACTACCACAAATATTGATAACAGTATTGATGTCATTTTCATTTAGTGAATCATAGTCATCAACACCTTGGACAATATTCACTTTCCTGGTAGTGGATTTGCAAAACTTTGTTAGATGCCCTTCCTTATTGCATTTTAAACACATTCTATCAAGGGCAGGACACGTTTTAGAGTTTGCTAAGTGATTTGAACTTCCGCATCTGAAGCAAATCCATTGAGTGTTGCTCTTCTTATCACTTTTAGTGTACTTAAGTTTTGAATCACTCTTATTGTTAGCAAATTCATTTTTAAAAGTAAAGGGTTTCGTAAATTTCTCTCCTTCTTTGGAACACTAAAAACATCTCCCTTTTCACTTCCTCTTATTTCCTTCACAAACTTCTCAGAATGTTCAATTGACCTTGCAATATCAATGGCTGCATTTAAGGACATATCTGAAGTTGTCCAAAGTCTTTCCTGGACCTTTTTGTTATTTGTTCTCATCAGTATTTGATCTCTTAGCACTTGTTCATAGGTAATGTGTTCAAAATCACAAGTCACAGCAAGTGATCTGAGAGAAGATACAAATTCATCAATTGGTTCGTCTGCAGATTGTTTACGGGAATAGAAAATAAATCTCTCCATGACAATGTTCTTTTTTTTTCCGAATCTAATTTTTAATTGTTCTGCTGCACACTCATACACATCCTTCTCACCAGGATTGGTTAAAGCTGGAAGAGTGACGAATTCTTTTAATCCAATCCCCCCAAGACAGTGTTTTAAAAGTGATAATTTACTCTCAGGTTCGCATTCAGTGCCTTCCATGACCTCAACATAAGCTAAGAACACAGGTTCCCATATTTCCCATTCCATGGGGGGATCACCTTTATTTGCCAAGAACGAAGGAGGAGGAACAATTCCACTCATTTTGAAATATTATAAGTTAATAATACGTTAAGGAAAAGATCCAAAATAATACCTTAAGGTAGAGTTCAGTTGAGAAGCAAACGTGTGGAATAGATTCCAGGAACACGAACTTGAAAAGATAAAAAAAACGATGAAAAAAAGTGAAAAAACGAAATTCACCAATTTAAGATGGCCGCCGTGGAAAATCACTTTCTTTCTAAAGGCAGTGGACCTTGTTTTGAAAGCGTATGACGTGAGACGTAGGCTGAGGAAGTCTCGCGTTGCATTCACGTTCGCGCTGGAGCTCGCGCTGCTGAAGACTCGCGCTGGCTGGAGCTCGAACTGAAGAGACTCGTGCTGAGAATAACTCGCGCTAAGAAAATGTTCGAGGTAAAGAGTTAATTTATATAAATACCTCAGAAGATGAAAGCGAGTGTTTCCTAAGGTTGAATCTGTGAGAGTCCGAAGGTTTCAGCAGCTCCGCAGGTTAAAATAGCTTGAAATTGGGATTTCCTCTTTTTTTTTAATAAATCCGTTGATGAAATCTCCTTCTTAACGAACACATTAAAAGATATAATGTTCTTTTCCCCTCGTCGCCAGTGTAGGAAAGACTCAGGGTCGCAGGAAGTTCGTTGAAGGAAGAGTTTAATGAAGCACGTCTGGAGCAAGTCCAGTCAAAGCAGTTAATGAATACATCATTCCAAACAACACATAACTTACACATTCAAAAGATGCAGTGGCATGTGCACAGAACAGAAAGCGGCTGACACGAGATAACACGAGTCAAACCACGTGCCATCTTGTGTCAGGGACAGTATACAACAGTTGGGAGTCAGGGTTGGGTAGGACGAGTATTAGGCTTGGAGATGGGTTTGGATGAATGTAATGATGAAGGTTGGAATAGGATGGGTGTTAGAGTTGGGTTGGGTTGGGTTGGGTTGGGTTGAAGGTTAGTGTTAGGGTTAGGGTTGGGATTAGGATGAATCTAAAGGCTAGGTTTGGGGTCAGGGTTAGGATGAGTGTGGGGTTGGGGTTAGAGTTGAGGTTGGGTAAGAAAAGCTAGGCTTAGGATAGGGCTTAGGGTTAGGGTTGTGTTAGAGTGAGTGTAAGGGTTCGGGTCAGAGTTGGGGTCGGTTAGGATGAATGTAAAGGTTAAGGTTGGGGTAGGATGAGTATTAGAGTTGGGTTTGAAGTTAGGATGATTGTAAGGGTTAGGTTTGGGTTTAGGCAGCCACAGCCTGTGGAGGTAAGAGTGTTGGGGCTGGGTTGGGGGAGATTTGACAGACCTTGAGGGAAAATTAAATAAATAATTAATTTTCTATCCTCATAGTGTGTCGAAATCCTCCCCACCCAGCCTCACCTACACAGGCGTGGCTGGGTTTAGGATGAGTGTACAGGTTCGAGTTTGGATAAGAGTTAGGATGAGTTTAAAGGTTAGGGTTATATGTGTTTAGAGGTTCGGTTT
This sequence comes from Lissotriton vulgaris, assembly GCF_964263255.1. Classification (NCBI taxonomy): domain Eukaryota; kingdom Metazoa; phylum Chordata; class Amphibia; order Caudata; family Salamandridae; genus Lissotriton; species Lissotriton vulgaris. The sequence goes on from NC_141691.1 coordinate 2,048,115,499, forward strand.
AAAGTTGGGGTCGGGTAGGATGAGTGTAAAGGTTAGGTTTGGGGTCAGAGTTAAGAAGAGTGTAAGTTTAGTGCTGCGCTGGAATTAGGACAAAGGCCAGGGTTAGGATTGGGGAAGGGTTAGGGTCGAGGCAAGGGTTAGGGTGAGGATTAGGGTTGAGGTGTAAAGGTTTGGGTCAGAGTTGGGATCGGGGTTAGGATGATGTAGAGGTTTATGTTGGGGTTGGGGTGGAATGAGTGTTAGGATTGAGGTTTAGTAAGGCTGAAGGATACAGTGGGAGGTGGGGTTGCGGTTAGGGTAAGTGTAAGGGTTAGATTTAGTATGAGTGTAAATGTTAGGTTTGGGATTGGGATTAGGATAAGTGTAATAGTTAGCATTAGAGCTGGGTTGGCATTATGATGAGTGTAAGGGTTTGGTTTAGAGTTAGGGTAGGATGGTGTAAAGACTGGGGTCTAGGGTTAAGATAAGTGCAAGGGTTCCAGCTGGTGGGGTAAGGGTTGGTGTGGGTATAAAGTAAGGGTTACGGTCGCAGTTAGGATGAGTGCAAGGGTTACAGTTGGTGTTAGGGTTAGGATGAGTGTAAGGGTTAGGGCTGGGGTTAGTATGGGAGTAAATGTAGAGTCTAGGATAAGGGTTAAAGTTGGGATCAGCATTAGAATGAATGTAAGAGTTAGGTTTAGAGTTGAGGTTAGAATGAGCATAAGAGTTAGGGTTGACATTATGATGAGTGTAAGGGTTTGGTTTAGAGTTAGGGTAGGATAGGTGTAATGATTTAGGTCTAGGGTTAGGATGAGTGCATGAGTTACAGCTGCTGTTAGGGCGAAAATGAGTGTACGGGTTAAGTTTAGAGTTGGGGTTAGGATGAGCGTAAGAGATAGGGTTGGGGTGGGGTTAGAGTAAGGGTTACCGTTGAAGTTAGGATGAAGGTAAGGGTTAGGGGTAGGATTAGAGTTGGGATGAGTATAAGGGTTAGGGTCAAGATTAGTATGAGTATAAGGTTAGGGTGGGGCTTGGAGTTTGGATGAGTGGGAATGTTATAGTTAGGGATGGATTTAGGATGTGTGTAGGGGTTTGTGGGTGGGGGATATTGTGGCTTAGTAGACTAATGCGTCCACAGTAGGGGCCAGTGTTCAACTTCATGATCACAGGTTCTAATCCCACCGGACACCCTTAACCTTTAATTCTCCTGAGTTCGATAAAATGAGTACCGTTGAGTTGGGTAACAAGAAACATCTGTTATTCAGTGCCATGATACCCTTGGGTGAATGTGCACTTTACGATTACACATGTTATGTTAGGTTTAGAATTGGGGTGGGGTCGGATGAATGTAAGGGTTAGGTGGGGTTGGGGTAAGAGTAAGTGTAAGAGTTGGGAAGGTATGGGTTATGATTAGGGTAGTGGTTAGGTTTGGGGTCTGGATTAGGATGAGTGTAAGGGTTAGAGTTAGAGTTCGGGTCATGTTAGGATGAATGCTAATGATAGAATTGTGGCTCTGGATTAGGATAAAAGTGATGGTTAGGGTTAGTTTCAGCATTAGGATCAGTGTAAAGGTTAGGGTTGGGTCAGGGTTAGGATGAGTACAAGGGTTAGAGGTAGAGTTGAGGACGGGGTTCGGATGACTGTGAGGGTTAGGGTTTGAGTTGGTGTCGTAGTTAGGATGATTGTAAGGGTTAGGTTTAGGGTTACGTTTAGAGTTGGGGTCGGGTAGGATGAGTGTAAGATTGGGGTCGCGGTAGGATGAATGTAATGCTTAAGGTTGGGATCAGGGTTAGGATGAGGGGTAGGATTAAGCCTGGGATAGGTGTGAGGGTTAAGGTTGAGGTTAGGATGAGTGTAAGGGTTCAGTTTAGATTTGGGGTAGGTATATATTGAGTGGAAGTAAGGGTTGGGGTAGGGGTTGTGATGAGTGTAAGGGTGAGGGTTGGGTAGGGGTTATGATGAGTGTAAGGGTGTGGTTGAGTAGGGGTTATGATGAGTGTAAGGGTGAGGGTTGGGTAGGGGTTATGATGAGTGTAAGGGTGTGGTTGGGTAGGGGTTATGATAAGTGTAAGGGTGAGGGTTGGGTAGGGGTTAGGGTGAAGACAAGGGTTAGGGTTAGGATTAGAGTTGAGGTAGGGGTAAAATTAGTGTAAGGGTTAGGAGACAGGTTTAAAATGAGTGCAAGGGTTACAGTTGGTGTGAGGGTTAGGATGAGTGTAAGGGTTAGACTATGTGAGTATGAGTTTAACCCTTGCATGCTGATGACGGCCGGAGCCGTCATGCACTACGGCGCTCGTGTGCTGATTACGGCTGGGGGCTGTCATGAACCAGCCCATTTGCGATTTTGCCGCACAGGCGCAGAATCCCGGCCGCATGCAAGGGGTTAAGGATTAGGGTTGAGGTTGGGGTGAGGATGAGGATGAGTGTTAGGGTTGGATTCTGATTAGATTGAGTATACGTGTAAAGGCTAGGGTTAGGGTTTAAGTTGAAGTCGGGTCAGGATGAATGTTAACGTAACGCTTAGAGTTGGGATTTTGGTTTGGATGAGTGTAAGGTTTAGGTGTTCAGGGTTAGGATGAACGCAAGGGTTGGGGTTAAGATGAGTATAAGGTTTGGTTTGGGATGGGTTAGGATGAATGTAAAGTTTAGAGTTAGTGTTAGTATGGGTGTAGGGGTTAAGTGTAGAGTTGTGGTCGGTGTTAGATGAGTGTAAGGGTTAGGGTTGGAGTCGAGGATAAGTTTCTTGTAAGGGTTAGGTTTAGAGTTGGAGTTGGGGTGAGTGTAAGGTTTAGAGGTGGGGGTTGGGGTAGGATGAGTGTAAGGGTTAGGAATGATGTTGTGGTTAGGGGTTGGGGTCAGTTTAGGATGAAAGTAACTGTTAGGATTGGTGTTGGGTTCAAGATAATTGTAAGGGTTTGGGCTGGAATTAGGATCAGTGTAGGGGTTAAAGTTGGGGTCCGGACTAGGATAAATGTAAGGGTTAGGTTTGGGTTTGGGGTTAGGATGAGTGTAAGGGTTATAGTTGAGATCGCGATTAGGAAGAGTGTAAGGGTTATAGTTAGAGTTGGGATCAGGGTTATGATGAATGTAAGGGTTAGTGTAAGGGTTAGGGTTGGGACTGAGGTTAGGATGAGTCTAAGGTCTAGCGTTGGAATTGGGGTTAGGGTGAATGTAAAAGTTAGGGATAGAGTTGGGATTGAGGATTGGATATGTACAAGGGTTAAGGGTTGGGAAAAGGGTAGGCTGAGTGCAAGGGTTAGGTGTCCGGGTTAGGATGATTTCAAGGGCTGGGCCTGAGTTACAATTAGTGCATGGTTAAGCTTGGGCCTGGGGTTAGAATGAGGGTAGAGATTACAGTTCGAGTCAGGGTCAGGATGAGTGTAAGGGCTGGATTTAGGGTTGGAGTTAGAATTAGTGTAAGGGTTAGGGTTAGGATGAAGGTAAAAGGGAAGGGGTAGTGGGGACTTTGCTCAGGGGGAACCAAGCACAAAGGGGAGATATAAAAGGCAGTCCATAATTGTGATTCGATAGGGGAACATGGGGTGCTCCTCAATGGGCCAAACAAGAAGGATTTGTGAAATCTGGGGGAATTTGATTAACTCTGTACATCAGGTTCGCATTACAAAAGTGTTATATTGGAATTTAGTTTTCGAGTAAAATCCAGATTTGGACTGGAAAGAAGGCCAAAGGATTGTTGACGGTGCCTGCTGACAAAATGAAGAATTCATCCTGTCTCGCCTTACCAAATCTTATGACCCATCACCTTGGTGACGGTTTTGCTTCAGCAAGAGTCTGAAGGGGTCAATGAGAATTTGGCAGTGGGAAGCCAAATCACAGGGCAGTGAAAGCTCCATCTCCCCAGCCCAGCAGCATCCTGCCTACAAAATTGAAAGTTCCCTCTCTTGTATGCCAATATGGCCGTGACATAGGCAGGAGGGTCAAATAGCGATGTTTAGTGGATGTCCTAAACTGGGGAACCAGGTTGGAGTCTGGTGGGAGACTTAAGCATCCTGTGATTTGGGGCAAATCACTTAATCTCTCTTTGCCTATAACAAATGTGTCCATCTGTAATCCAACTGGTGCTCATGTAAAGTGAACTGATACCTTCGGGTCAAGTTTGTTCTATATAAAGCTGAAAAAAAATTAAAAAGCAGCATTGTTCTTATCAGACCAGGGACACTCGTGAATGATTCCTATGGGACAACGTTCCAGTGAAAAACAACATGATGGCACTTAAGGCCTGGTTTAGAGGAAGTGGTGCTTGAAACTATGTCAAAAGTCTAAGCTGTATAGTAAACAGGAGTTTCTTGTCAACCAACCACTCTCTAATCTCTTGGGTTTTCACTGCAGTTTCCTCTGTATTTAGGGTTTGAAATGAATTACAGACGTGAGGTAGTCCGAAGATTAAAGGATATCCCAAAAGTTAATATGAGTAGAGTCCTTAGTGAAGTCAATGTTCTACTGCACAAATGGGACAATGTGCATCTGACGACTTACGGTGTACCTTGATAAATGATATTTATTTGACTTTTCTCTTCTGTTTGCTAAGGATTTGTTAGATAAGAATCAAGGGAGGTTAGTATCCTTAATTTGGTCTGTAAGGTTAGAGACTAGGTGGGAGGAACCTGAGTAGGAAGCTTGAGAATGGTGGTGTGGGGGGAGCTTTTCTGAATGTACAAATGTATTAATATGCATTCATCTTCAAAATTAGCAAATTGTTATTGGCAGATGATGATGTCACCTGGACGGGGAGGTTTTATGGAGCTTGATAGGTGAATTGGAGCAGGGGGGTTTCTATATAGATTTGGGTCCCACAGGTTTTTTAAAAGGTACTGTTGAAGGTTTTAAAGTCTTTCCTAGTAGTGTGGTTCAAGATAAGGAATTATCTAGGCATCATCTCCCAATTCTTTAAGTCTGGAATAAAACAGTGGGCTCAGTTGAGAGACCTCATCTCACGGGAAGCAATAAAGGCACTGATGGGTGCTGGTTATCCATATTTAAGGTCTGTCAGCTAAACTCATGGTGGGAAACTCAACAGTGGTCGAGGAAAGACCCATGGGAGAATGAGGAAAGATTACAAGATCCTGTCCTATTTTCTGAAGAAGCCACACTATGGGAACTGGTGAATGCAAATGATCTGAAAAAGGCGATACCAGGGAACACACTAATGGACACTTGTGAACACAGGAGCTACATAATTTATGGCAAGTATGCTTGAATCTTGTGTATACAAGTTTTAAGTGTGCGGCACTAAAGAAGAATGACTTCTACACTCTTCAGAGGATTTACTGGACACGGACAACCTATCACAAATAATTCGAGAGAACGTTTCCAGGTGTATGAGATGTGGGGATCCCAGCGCCAATGGCATCCATATATTTGTGACGTGTCTGGTGCCTCAGGACTATTGGAAGGCAGTAAGTGATGTAATGTCACAAATCTTGAGGCGGAGTATGGCGGTAAGCTCATGTTTGGTTTTCCTTAATATTGACGGCCAACTAAGCAAGTCTATTTAGACTAACTTGAATCCGTTTTTTACTTAATGCTTATCACGAGAAGAGAGATTTGCATCAAGTAGTTATCATGTCTTTCTCCTTCAACAAACAAATGGCAGACCTCTGTGGATAAAAAATCTGCAAGTTTAATATAGAGTCACACACATGAGAACGTTTTGTGAAGTGACTATTTGAAATGTAGGGTACCTACTGTCCAATGATTAACCTAGATAACCTGGGGTAACTATGGCAAGGATATGACCTGCTTGGCTGCATCCAACAGAAGTGTATTCGGAGGTTGTGGGCGCTCAGGTACGATAATTATATCTGACGGTGAATGAGCACACAGAAAAAAAGGTAAACTGTGAGAACATAAACTACTCACAAAACTTGAGAAGTGTGACTTCCACAGGAGTTCAATTGGCCACAAATAGAGTTTCTTGAGACAGGCATTGGCACATGTAGATAAAGACAGTTAGTTAATTGACAGAGACCCTTGCACCACCCAAAACTGAATATTAAACGAACATGTTGCCCACACAAGTACTACAAGTATGAGCCTTGCTATGATGCCAAGACTACAGTCAGCTGGACTTAAGCAGGATAAACCCATTGAGTTCACCAATACTATTTCTGTTAAATAATACTCTCAAGTATTTAGGATGTGTTCCAGAGGTAAGAAGGTACAACATTTACCCCATGAATTGTTGGAACCTCTATCATTGGCATCCATCCCTTGACATACTATCATTGTAGACTTCCCACATCAACAGCAAACACTGATTCTAGCATTCTTGTACACATTAACTACCATGGTTCAATTAATCAAATAGTTGCATTGTCCGGTATATCCAATGTTCATGTACTACCCAACATATTTACTCAAAACATAGGCCATTTACATAATATACCTGGTGGATATAAAGATGTGCTCTCAGTATCGACTCACATCTGACCTCAGGATATGATCCAGAAACTGATGTGTTGAATGAAAGTGTTAATAAGAGATGGAGCATTGTTTTTGTTTCTTGGCTCAGCTCAGTGTACAGAGGTGCTATGGAGTACTATTGAATTATATAGTTTGATTGCATCAACAACTGAACACATTGGTGCTATCTGTGACTGAATATATCAAGAGCATCCATAGAAGCTATTAAAAAAATACAAAGGCTCGGAGAGGCTAAGACTATAGACAAAAGTCAAACTGATAAGAAATTATTACCAGCACCTGTGGATACCATAGGGATAGTACCAGATTACAGGTAACCAATGTGGTATCAGGATGTTTTACGTTATGATATCTGACAAGCAATGTAGGGCATCTGGATGGAATGTGCTTGGCTCTGCCTCTACATGGGAGTACACATTCCACCTTTTATGTCTCACACCATAGGCCAGTGCATGCAGGAACCTGAACTACTCCAAATCTGTAACCCCCGGTTATGAAATATCAATTGGAGTATGAATTGCAAAAATGTTGGAATCAGTTTATGTTAGAGGTAAACTTCCCACCACTTTCCCATTTTTTCTGGCTGCTTGGCTGGAACACAAGGCTGCTGGTCTGAAACAAGGTTTAGAAGAGATTGTACGAATTGATTGGTATATGTGTTGTCTTTGTCTTTGTGTTTGTACTACGTCTGTGACATGTTTGTGGCATTTGTTAAATTGTCAAAGAAATATGATAGTACAAAAGGGGTGTTGAGAAGGTGTCTGGAGTAGAACAAATGCAGTAAAGCTTACATGAAAAGCCTTGTTGAGCCTTTGAGATTACAAGTACAAAATGTGATGTGGAGATTAGATATCGTGACACTTGTTTGCCTCAAGGGTTATACCAGAAACACAATACCAACAGTAAATTATAGCCTATACCAGGAAGACTTTGTTGCTGGTTGAACAAATATTCCATCAATATGGGAAAAAATTACAAGGCATTGCTTTGCACCTTTAAAATGTTTAAAACTTTGTTCAGAGACAACATTTCTCTGTGAGGCTTCTCATCAGCTTTTACAAGTGACTTAGGGCCAGATGTAGGTAATCTCAATTTACCTATTCTTAAATACCGAATTTTACCGATTCGGTATTTAAGAATAGATACATGGGATGTAGATAATTTTTCGGTAAAAATTACCGAATCGGTAAGATTTGGTAATTAAGAATCGGTATTTACCGAATTGGTAAACACCGATTCAGTAATTCCCATTCATTCCTATGGGCCTGGAGGCCCATTGAAATGAAAGGGAATTACCGATTCGGTAAATACTGAATCGGTAAATACCGAATCAGTAATAGGGGGAACCCTTTCAAGGGTGGCAGGGTGCCACATTGACACCCTGTTGCACCCCTGAATAGTGCATGGGTGGACATGTGGCACTCATACATGCCCTAAGGACATGTATGTCTGCCACATGGCACTGAATAAAAAGCAAAAAATAGCTTTTTAAAAGGAATTCGTTATTTACCACCAACTAATAGTTGGTGGTAAATAACGAAACCTTAAATGTAAGAAGCACTCACTTGAGTGATCCCTACACTACAGATTCGGTAATTTACCGATTTCTTAAATTACCGATTCGGTAAATTACTGAATCCTGAAATGTGGCCTCCTACATCTGAAAAGCCTAATACCGGTCGGTAACGGCCGAAATTCGGTAATTTCGGCCGTTACCGACCGGTAATAGGCTTCCTACATCTGGCCCTATATGCAATGGGGCCTCTAGAACAATTCTTGGATTACTTCATGACTGATGTCCATGCGGGAGTATCCTGTTGAGATCAGGTATGTGCAGATTAACAAAAGCAGAGTCCAATGTTTGGCAGATCTACACAATTGTACAGCAGCCACTTGTCAATAGAGGGTGAGGCTGATCTTGAAAACATGGAGACTTTTTTTAATGTCTTTATTGAATTTCCAAATGAAAAACCTACAATACAACAGAGATACGCTGCTGTGAAGCAACGCAATAAGAACTACACATAAGCGTGAAAACATAGTCAACAAACGATACCAAAAAAAAGAAAAAGGAAGTGGAAAAGGGTAGGGCAACTAAATTAATGAATCAGATTGTGAGGGGTTGAGGACTGAGGAGATGGGGACAAGAAAATAATGAGAGAGAAGGGAAAGGTGTTAAGACGCGGTGTCATGGTCCAGCGTGCAAAGGTAGTCGCGCAGTGGTTGCCTTAATCGCGCAGTGGTCGCCATTAAAAACATGGAGACATTAACAGTATCCCTGCATAATGAATATGACACTAAGCTTTGCCCATACATGCCCACTATTTATGATGAATTCATGTTTAATGTATGCAAAGGAGGGGGATGAGAACAAGCAGCTGATGACCTGGGTTGGGAGTGCATGGATAAATGATTTTCCCATCCGGTCCGCTGATTGTAAATTTGAGCCAGATAATAAGGGGCTAATTTAATGGCTATTCATACACGTGATTCTGCTGCCATACATTTTTAAAGGAAAGAGTTGGTTATTATCTTTGACCTTCTGCTGATATAGTTCTGTTAAATATCAGAGCCAAATCGGCGATTGCCCCTCCCGCCTATTACTTGACCGCTCACACTACTGGTTTATGTTCAGGGGTAACCCTGCTCCATGTGGCCCCCTTACTGGGGAGTAAACACAGCACAATGCACTCTGTAATGTCACATATAGCACAATCTGGAATATATGGTGTAAGTCTTGCTGTGTATTGATTGCACATTGTCTAATGGTGAAAGAAGAAATAAATATAGTGTTAAAAAATATCAGAGCCAATGAAATGAGGAGGAGGAACAAGAACACTGGGAAGAATGTTGAGCTACTCCAGACCGCTGATATCCTTGAACTTGATGATGAGATGACCGCCCACTGGAAAAGACTGAAGAGGGTGGTGTAGGTTTTGCACTGTACAAATCTTTGGTGCACACGGGCAGTAGGGGGCATGAAGGGATTTTCAAAAAGGGAATTGATAGACATTGAGCACCTGGGGGTTGTGTTGAGAGGACACGTATTACTACTATTTGCAATTCTACAACAGGAATGCAAGATGGCTGTGTCAGACCACTTTAAATATCTGCAATTGGTACACTCTGCGGTGCCACATACTGGAGGGTAAACAAGTGCTTGAATCTTCACCCCTGGAGTATCGGCTCCACTTGGACCCCATGGTAGATAAGGCCATCTCCTTGATCAACTGGAAATTAATTAACAATTCCTCTGACCCCTTGCTGAAGATGCAATAAGCGTGGACGGGAGAAATTGGTCTTATAGAGGAGGAGGATTGGGGTGAGGCACCACAGAGCCCCAGAGAGCTTGCTATACATGCCCGTTTCAGTTTAATCCAGCTGCGTCTACTCCACAGGTCATATTACTCTCAAACACTCCTGCATCGCCTTGGAAGGTGCAACCTTGGTGGACGGTGGGGACTTTTTTCCACATACTCTGGGAATTCAGCCTTATTGGCAGAGAGTGGTGTGAATAATGATCCGAGTCACTGGACTCAACGTGCCGTCAGTTATGCACTTTTTGTGCATAACTGGCGACAAGAAGCGACCCAAATATGAAAAGATATGGGGTGTGTTAGCATTGGGGGTAGCTAAGCGAAACATAGCACAAACCTGGGGGCGTGGCGAGTCAGCCACCATTAAGTGCAGATTGGAAAACCGATCTAGATTGGTGTCAAAGTACTGAACATACGGTGTACCAAAGTCAGGGTTGCCCAAAGAAATGGAAGAAAGTTTGGTATAACTGGTGCACTTCCAGGGGATAGTGATTCTCTCCATCTTCACGATGACCCTCACCTCCGGAATTGGACCTGGGCTACTGTTGGGATTCTGCTTACTGATGTTTATGCCATTACGTTCTCTGTTTACCCTACAGAACACACACAATGTACAATACCTTCTTCTTCTATGATGCCTGTAATGCAAAGTGATCAACCTACTATGCTTGATGTATGCCGAGCAACTGTTCAATAAAAAGATTTAAAAAAATAAAAAAAACTTTGGGGCTTATTCAAGTTCAAGCTGCACTTGAGTGAATGAACCTTTGTCTCGAATGGAGGCTAAAGGTCATTTCATCAACAATCCATCGATGACAGTGAAGCACATTAGACTCCACAATAATGACAGAGAGGAGTATGTTTGCAATACATAAAAGTTTATTAGCAGACTAGCAAAATTACAAACTCAGATCATTCGGGTAGCCACAAATTAATAATCACCTAGTAAAAGCATAGTTCGACATAATCCAAGTAGGTCAAAATAGCAAATAGATATGCAAATCAAATAAACTTCAGTTTACCCTGAAGGGAAATTCCCTAAAGCTAGGCTAAGGATTAAAGTGAGGTCGGGTAAGTTAAGCAGCAGGTGTTAGCAAGTAAAGCCTTGAACGCAGAACCAAATGAAGGTTTATAAGACCTAGAAGAAATAGATTTATTTACAGGACACAGTAAGCGAAAGAGGAAGGTGGTACCCTGCTCAGATAGTGGAGATAGGAGCGCCTGGATGAAGCAACTTAGCAAAGCACAATTAAAGATTCAACTTCTACATTGAGGAACAACTCCCTCCTGTTTCCAAGTGGTGGGCCCAATCTGAATCCAACATTTCTTGATAAAGTGTCACTGCTCCCCTCCTCAGGCATTGCACATGATCTTCAGGAGATATCTCACACAGGATGATACTTTGCGGTCAGGCCGTCCCAGGCGCAGATGTAGAAACGAATCATTCAGTCACAGTGAAACTTGCAACAACAGTAATAGCGCTCAGGGAAACTGAACAATTTTAAAACAATTAACTTTTTCAAACTACGGCAGTTAAGCTCTTGGAACGAGAGAAAGAATATATATGGCTGACTTAAGGTGAATGTTCATTATGAAGTGCTAATTAAACTTAACATAAAATCACACTTTATATATGAATCATTTTAATATGCATTAGCACAGGTGAAAGCAAAACGAAAAACAGTGACAGAGCGTCACCAGGACCAAATGTCGTTCCAAGACTGAAGGCATTACCAAAGTGGGAAATTTTCCTTCAACCCATTTGAACAGTCGCGGTGCTCACCATCTGGAGTTCATGGTTGGTCTGTTATTCAAAAACCTTCCTTGGAATATTCTATTCCACCCAACTTCCATCCTTGCTTCCAATTATTTTACCCTTCTTAAGACCTTGTAGAATGTGGCTAGTGGCCATTTGAGGAAATATTTTGAAGGAAATTATAAGTCAACAACATGTGCAGATGGGATTGCTATCAATGGTAACTTCAGCCCATGATGAATTAAGAATGACGGACCATGGTGATGGTTTTGTTGCATTCGTCCTGTTTCCACCCCATCGTACGTTGGTGGCTCTTGGGTAGGCTTTCGAATATCTGACCTTGCCGTCTTGGAGGTTTGACTTGTGTCATCCCACACAATCAGCTTTTTTTTCCTGTTGGTATTCTTAAATTCTTCTCTCCTTGCCCCATCCCCTCTCCACCTAATTAGAGGAGTCCTATGTTTTCATTTTCTATTTACACCTTCATGATAAGATAATGAATTGGAGGTTGGCAGTAGGAGGTTTGGGTGGCACTTCAAGCCCTGCCTTGTCACATCTGGATGGTGAATGGGTGGAGGATGTTAAATGGTGACCATAGATTCTGTATCCATGTCATGCCCCATCTCTATGGGATTCTGGTGTCTGGCCTGCTGAATTAGATCCCTACCAATGCCCAGTCAAGCGGTGAAAAAGAAGGTATCAAACTCAACCATGGGGTTACCTTAAAACCTTAAAGTAATCACGTTTTTAATAATATGCTTTTTTGAGCTTCCGGTACTAAGGAGACTCTTCCAGGATTTTTCCTTCCCGCACAAACTCATCATATCAAATGTATGCATTTATTTAGTCTTGATTTAATTAGTACAAAACAGTTTAGATGGCTCTTCCTAAAAAACCCTTTCCACAGCCTGAATGAATCCAAATTTATGTTGCCAAATTTCTTCTTAATGTTATCCCTTGTGATCTGATCGGCCCTGCAATGGCTTCCAATGCAAGAGCAGCTAAAGAATAAGTCCCTTTGTCCAGTCCATGACAGGGCATTTATTAAGCCCCATCCTAAATTCCTCACTATACTTATCATACTTCCAATGCCTTGCATTATTTACGCTTCGCTGCCAGTGAGTCGGGCGTGTGGAAGATCCCTTTATGTGCCAGTGACCTCCTTGTGGAATTCCACTCCTCCTTCAATTTGGGTGGTTTTCTGAACGAGAACATTTCATTCTCTTTTCAGAACTTGGTAGTATCTATAAAGATGTCTATTGGGTCTCTAACTATGTTCTACAGAGCCAAGAAGTCTTCATGTGTATGTTATAGTTAAAACAAAACACCCAAACAACAAATGCAGTATGCAAAGCTGTTCTGGCTAAATGTGTTATATATAACACTGCCGCACTAAGCAACAAGGCTGGTGCTCTGGCAAAAAACACACAACACACAACATAAAGTGATATCATGCAGTCCTAGTGTGTAGTGTAGTTCCTATATTCCCAATAGGCTCTGCGCATTGGAATAACATAAACGGCAGTTTAGACGTAGGACTGAGGTCGACTAAGACTAGAGTGCAGAGAAATAGAGAGACGGGCGTTTTCAATAAAAGGTGTTATTTATTGAGCAGTCTTCTTTCTTTCTCATGCAAGAGAAGTGAATTGCCATAATTGCAATACTTTTCATAAAGTAAAGTGCGTACAGTAAAAGGAGTATTATGAAATAATACTGTAAAAGCATTTATAGGGTTTCTGAGCCATATGATACTTAAAATGGATAAAATATATACAATTACATACAATGATAAAAGTTGACTAAACGTACTCAACTGGTGCTTCTAAAATACGCCTACCCCAGTGTACCTAACCTAAGCCTAGTACGTGGGAAGGAGTAAGTGAGCTGCAGTTTAAGTTAAGTTAGTTTTGCCAAGAATCTGAATCAAGAATTCTCTAAGGATCTAATCAGCTCCTTACCTTGGTTTTAGAATGAAGGAGATCTTGTATCTCGTTCTCAGGACTCGAACTCCCAGCAACCCGCAAGGGTGACTGGAAACCCTGGGAGCTGGATTTCTCGGCAGGAGAAAAGACAGCGTCTCTCTCAGTGCGTCAAATGGGAGGGTCGGCTTCCTTAGGCACTCGCATCAGCTGGGCTTTGGGTAAGTAGATAGGTGCACCAAACCACCGTGTGTTGCTTAAGGCAAATGCTGGTATATTTATACCTGGAAGGTGCCGAGTTTGATGTAAGGTTGGACATAAGACGTCACTAAGAACTGTCACTAAGAACTGGCAGTTCTTTCAGGACTCTCAGGAGTTCTAGGAAAAATCAAAACAAAAGCAGGGGGAATTCCTGGGATGCTGGAAGTTTGGTTTGTTTAAAGAACGTGTTGTACTTTCTAGGAGTCTAGGGAAGTTGCCTTGCTAAATATGGATATGATTCTTATGCCTTTATAAGGATATGATTTGTTATAACCACATAAGGGCATAAATCTGGAATATTTAATTAGGGTCCTACGTACGTTCACAACACCCACTCCACGTATAATTTCCATCATTACTAAATACTAAGCAATATATAAACATATAAGTATGCATGTGTTTTCCAGCCCACCCCAAAATACATCAAATGCATTTGAAATGGTATAGATGCACGTAAATGAGTATTATACTGTACGCTTTCAAGCAGTGGTATCATTCAGATAAAATGCTGTTCATTTAGAATGTTGACTGAATGAATGTATTTATTTATTTATTTAAGTAGCTTATAGAGGGCACGGCTACCCCCGAAGGCTAGGACGGAAGGCTCAGTAAAGTAGTGAAAAAAAGATCAAAACTAAGTTCAGGCCCTGGAGAACAGCCACGTTTTTGATTTACCGCGAAAAAGGGATTCAGAGGGGCTGAACCTGAGATCAAGTGGGAGGCTGTTCCAGAGTTTGGCAGTCATTACGCCAAACCCTCTGCCGCCCATTCTGGATCGTCGGAAGCGTGGCACAAACAGAAGGCGTAAACTGTTAGCACTCAGAGATCTAACGATTGAGACACTACCACTCGCTTTTTTAAGTATCCTGGACCAAGACCATTAAGAGCACGAAAAGCGAGGGTCAGAATCTTGAATTGGATGCGGCATGCGATGGGAAGCCAGTGTAGCTTCTTGCAGTAGGAAGCAACCGACTGCCGATAAGGGATATTGCCAATCAGTCTTGCCGCCGCATTCTGCACAATCTGCAGACGTTCAATCAGATATTGAGGGGCACCGGCGTACAGACTGGGTGGCATAATCCAGGTGTGATGTAATGAGGGCCTGAATGATGGTTCTGCGGGTATCTAGAGGGAGGTATGGAAAAATCTTTTTGATCATACGAAGTTTCACAAAACAGGCTGATGTGACCTTATTAATTTGGGCTTTACAGGAGAGGGCATCATTAAACTGGAAGCCTAGGTTGCGTGCTGATTGGACAGGAGTGGGCGGAGGGTTAAGCACTGTAGGCCACCACAGACTAGGAGACAGCGGAGTTTTCTGGTTAAAAAATAAGACCTCTGTCTTATCGGTGTTAAGCCGAAGGTGGTTGGTGGTCATCCAAGCACAAATATTGTCCAAGCAATGGCGGAAGTTGGCAAAGGTGGAGTCAGAGTGATCTCTAAAAGAAAACACCAGCTGAGTGTCATCAGCATAGGAGATCACAAATGAATTGAATCACGAAAATTACATTCATGAAATGGCCCTTAATACAGAAGAAAAAGGTCGAGACCATTTCATCACATATTTATACAAGATTGTACATGTACTAGAGGCTGATTCAAAATATTGTCTCTAGAGTCTCTAAAAATAGTAACTCCACTCAAGTTCACCTCACTCCCCCTGACCCTATTCCTAACCCTATTCTGCCTCTAGCATCTCCAGAACGTCTGTCAAACTTTCCTTCCCTCTCCCATGAAGGCTTACATGCTCTTCTACATAATATCAAATCTGGCTTCCCCCTCCTCCCCTGCCCCTCAAAACTCTGAAAGACTGCAGAGAAGTCCTTCTCCCCCCTTACCTGGAGGTCGTGAATTTGGCAATTTCAAATGGTGTCTTCCCTGAATCTTGGAAGCTGGCTATTGTAAAGCCCTTATTGAAGAAGCCCACCCTAGACCCTGGCACTCTCAAAAACTTTTGTACCTTATCCCTTTTGCCTGCCCCAGCCAAAATGCTTGAGACACACCTCAACCACCACCTCAGCGCCTTTCTGGACAAAGCTAGCCTGCTTGACTCTTCACAGCATGATTTTCGAAAGGCGCACAGCACCGAGTCAGCCCTTACAGTGGTAGTCAACAACATCCGAGCTAAGGTCGACAGAGGTCCTCCTACCATCCTGATCCTGCTCGACCTTACAGCTGCGTTTGACACCCTGTCCCCTACCATCTTGTCTAGGCGGCTCGGTAAAATGGGAGTGACTTCCTTTCCTCTGCCAAGCTTTTGCACTGTGGGGTCCCGCAGGGCTCATCCTTGAGCCCTACGTTGTTTAACGTATATGTGACTCCTCTTGCAAAGCTTGTTAGATCTTTTGTCCTGTGGTGGAGTGGTGTGGCTCACTGGTTAGAGGCGGCAGACCCGGAAGCAGAGAACGGCCCGGGACCAGGGTTCAATTCCCGACGCGGCAGGGTCGTGGACCAGGGTCGATAATTCTCGCCTCGTGCCTACTCTAACCAGGGGCAACAGGGTCAGAGCTACGTTCTTCTCCATGGCTTTTGTAGTTCG
Organism: Lissotriton vulgaris; assembly: GCF_964263255.1. Lineage (NCBI taxonomy): Eukaryota > Metazoa > Chordata > Amphibia > Caudata > Salamandridae > Lissotriton > Lissotriton vulgaris. The sequence continues at coordinate 2,048,131,714 of NC_141691.1, forward strand.
GACTGCATTGTTCCCATGGGGCAACAGGGTCAGAGCTGATTTGCATATCGCCATTGTCTAACCCAGGGTGGTGTGAAGTGCAAAAAAACGATGGATTTGAGCCCAGATCTTTTGACTGGGGGAATGTGTGACACTGATCCACATACGGTCCATCACTTGTTGTTTTTGCAATTGCCGCCCTAAGTGCGCTGGGGATGCCCAGACGTGGGTCCCAGGCACTCCACACCACTTGGAGTCAAGCTAGCCGGGCTGATGAGAGGTGTTACCTCGAAACCGGTCCGGTCCTCGGATGCTTGATTCCGTTCTGGGAAGGACATGGCTTTTGTAGTTCGGACTGGACTGTTCCCATGGGGCAACAGGGTCAGAGCTGATTTGCATTTATTTATTTATTTTTGATATTTGTAGAGCGCATGCAAAGGCCCGTGGGCGTCTCGGCGCTAAGTATCTGAATATTTACCCTGAGGAAGCTATAGATGGTCTATTGATTAAAAAGCCAGGTCTTGAGTTGTTTACGAAAAGACCATAAAGATGGACTAATCGTTGGTGGCAGAGTGTTCCACAACTTGGGGGCTGATACCAGGAATCTTCTATCGCCCCATGAGACCGTTTTTGTTCGGGGTATAACAAGATCTCCTGAACAAGATGAACGTAGTGTTCTGAGCGGACGATAAGGAGTCAGATTGCGGATGAGATGTGCTGGTCCTTGGTTGTGCAACGCTTTATACACAATGCACAGGTTCTTGAACTTTATCCTGTTTTTAATGGATAACCAATGCAGCTCTTTGATGGTTTTGGAGGCAGAGTGATGTTTAGGGATATTTCCCAAAAGCCTCGCAGCAGAGTTTTGTATTGTTTGTAATTTATTCAAGACTCCTTCCTGTGCATTGAGGAACAGGGCATTGCAGTAGTCCAAGGTGGACAGCACAAGGGAGGTGACAACGGTTTTACCAGCTTTATCAGGTAGAAAAGGGAGGATTTTTTTGATAAGTTTCAGTTTGTAATCGCCATTGTCTTACCCAGGGTGGTGTGGAGTGCAAAAAAACGATGGATTTGGGCCCAGATCTTTTGACTGGGGGAATGTGTGACATTGATCCACATTCGGTCCATCACTTGTTCTTTTTGCAATTGCCGCCCAAAGTGCGCTGGGGATGCCCAGACGTGGGTCCCAGGCACTCCACACCACTTGGAGTCAAGCTAGCCGGGCTGATGAGAGGTGTTACCTCGAAACCGGTCCGGTCCTCGGATGCTTGATTCCGTTCTGGGAAGGACATGGCTTTTGTAGTTCGGACTGGACTGTTCCCATGGGGCAACAGGGTCAGAGCTGATTTGCATATCGCCATTGTCTAACCCAGGGTGGTGTGGAGTGCAAAAAAACCATGGATTTGGGCCCAGATCTTTTGACTGGGGGAATGTGTGACATTGATCCACATTCGGTCCATCACTTGTTGTTTTTGCAATTGCCGCCCAAAGTGCGCTGGGGATGCCCAGACGTGGGTCCCAGGCACTCCACACCACTTGGAGTCAAGCTAGCCGGGCTGATGAGAGGTGTTACCTCGAAACCGGTCCGGTCCTCGGATGCTTGATTCCGTTCTGGGAAGGACATGGCTTTTGTAGTTCGGACTGGACTGTTCCCATGGGGCAACAGGGTCAGAGCTGATTTGCATATCGCCATTGTCTAACCCAGGGTGGTGTGGAGTGCAAAAAAACGATGGATTTGGGCCCAGATCTTTTGACTGGGGGAATGTGTGACATTGATCCACATTCGGTCCATCACTTGTTGTTTTTGCAATTGCCGCCCAAAGTGCGCTGGGGATGCCCAGACGTGGGTCCCAGGCACTCCACACCACTTGGAGTCAAGCTAGCGGGGCTGATGAGAGGTGTTACCTCGAAACCGGTCCGGTCCTCGGATGCTTGATTCCATTCTGGGAAGGACATGGCTTTTGTAGTTCGGACTGGACTGTTCCCATGGGGCAACAGGGTCAGAGCTGATTTGTATATCGCCATTGTCTAACCCAGGGTGGTGTGGAGTGCAAAAAAACGATGGATTTGGGCCCAGATCTTTTGACTGGGGGGATGTGTGACATTGATCCACATTCGGTCCATCACCTGTTTTGTTTGTCATATGGCTCAGAAACCATATAAAGGCTTTTACAGTATTATTTAATAATACTCCTTTTACCGTACACACTTTACTTTATGATAAGTATTGCAATTGTGGCAATTCACTTCTCTTGCATGAGAAAGAAGACTGCTCTATAAATAACAACTTTTATTGAAAATGCCCGTCTCTCTATTTCTCTGCACTCTGTTGAAACTAAGCATGCACGATTGACAGAGTGAAATAGCTATCTATTGTTTTCACACGACTCTGGAGATATACTCCTTATTCTGGAGGGAGCAAAGTTGTCATGTTTATGTGGTTGTCAGAAACTAATCCCTTCTTGTCAAATCAGGAAAGTTAACTCCTTCCTGTTCATTCGAGAAAGTTTCTAGTGACCTCTGAGCTAGCTGGCATGCCTAATTAAGTCTAACATATTCAGTAGAGACCTAGTCGACCTCAGTCCTACGTCTAAACTGCCTTTTATGTTATTCCAATGCGCAGAGCCTATTGGGAATATAGGAACTACACTACTTTACTTAAAGAAGGTGCTGACTTGCGAGATTTCATAATGAGACCTCGCAAACAGCGTCAAAAACGTTTCATATACGCTGGTATATACGCAGGGGATATCATCGTGGGGGCTCACCTGTGGCAATCCGCCACTCCCAACGGCCCAAACTGCTGCCTGCCTGTTTGTCTCCCTCCCGCCGCCGCACACTCAACCCATAGCGGCCGCTGTGTGGAGGGGGACGCGGACCGGACAACTACAATCCCCAGACTCCCCTGCGGCGGAGGTCGCCGAAGCCCGCATTCCTCGCGCCAGGAGTCGCATAAGTAGCACCATACCATCGGTGGAGCAGGGGGATATCATCGTGGGGGCTCACCTGTGGCAATCCGCCACTCCCAACGACCCAAACTGCTGCCTGCCTGTTTGTCTCCCTCCCGCTGCCGCATACTCAACCCATAGCGGCCACTGTGTGGAGGGGGACGCGGACCGGACAACTACAATCCCCAGACTCCCCTGCCGCGGAAGACGCCGAAGCCCGCATTCCTCGTGCCAGGGGGCGCATAAGTAGCACCATACCACCCGCGTCGCGGTTTCGCGCGCGGATCGCGCTTTCAGGACTCTCAGGAGTTCTAGGTAAAAGAAAAACAAAAGAAGGGGGAATTCCTGGGCTGCTGGAGGTTTGTTTTGTTTAAAGAAGGCGTTGTACTTTCTAGGAGTCTAGGGAAGTAGCCTTGCCATATTTGGACTGCATTGGCTATGACTAAATATGGATATGATTCTTTTGCCTTTATAAGGATATGATTTGTTATAACCACATAAGGGCATACATCGGAAATATTTAATTGGGTCCTAGATACGTTCACAACAAGTGTAGTGATCTGCAACAGAATCCTTGCATTAAAACACTCAAACTATGCTGCTGAGGTGAGAGGTACTAATACTGCTGTTGTGGAGACAAGATAGGTTTTCAAAATACATTTACGCCAAACAGCCTATTATCTTATGGACAAGATGAATTCCTAGCCCAACCCCAGTCCTGCAGCTCCCTGTGGCCTCAAGTTTGTGTTTGATACTGTCACCCATTCCACACTTGAGGGTTGATCCCATACAGTTATAGGGTAAAAAACAAAACTAGAAGTTCCAGTTCACCGCATGCTGGTGGCTACAAAGGTATTATGATCATAAAGCTTTTCAGACTATAATTTTGCTAGGATAGGCAGCAGAACCTGAGATTCATATACCAAAGGCCATTTCTACTCTATAAAGTAGTAACTGGCTCCACCAGTTGCCCTTTTTCCACCAAGACAATCATTCATGCCAAGGCCAGAGGCAAAGCGCCAGGATAAAATAAAGTCCCTGCTGACTTTTATGCAAATCCCAATTACGTCTGGGCTCCCTATATTACCAGCCTAGCCAATGCAATCCAACAAAAAACTGAGCATCTGTCTACATGGAAGTGGCGGAACTCATCTACGCCTATGAGAATTAGGTAAGAATATTCTGTCTATAGTACCATTCTCACTTAAGGGTTTGTTACTGTATTTATTACTATAGGGTCTTACTTCAGAGAACAGAGTATGGGGTGGACATCATTTCACCCCTTCAAGCCGTGTTCCGGAAGGGGATAGGAATGGTCGATCATGCTTTTGCTTCTTCTTGTTAGATATAAATATGTGTGGGCTAGAAGGACACACTTTATGTTAGATTCATAAATCACAAAACTGTGGGAGGTCCTGGAGCAATTAGGGAAGGAGATAGCCATATTACAATTGGTGGTACCGCTGCAACAGCTAACAACATAAAGATATTCCGAATGGCCCTCAAGGCCTGGCTGTTTCAATAAGCCTCCAGGGCCTGCAAGCGCCTGGATAACCTATTGGGTGATTAGCTGCACTTTATAAATCCTGATTAATTGATTGATTTATATCCTATAGCAAGCAGAGTCCTAAAGATAGAAATGTATTGTCTATAAGGTTGTGTCTTGAACACAGTACAGTTTCTAGTTTCTACTGTTTTTAAATGATATTCTCAAACATATTATATTATGGATATCCAAGTAGATGACTTTCCGCAGGCAGGGGAAAAATCTATCAATCTATTAACAATGAATCCCAACATGTTTGCTCTAACGAAAAAGTCCTCTTTATGGTTATGAACATAAATCCCTGCCATGGGTGCCCAACTGTACAGTTGCCTGAACCCTAATGCTAATTTGTGTTGTTACAGGCAAACACAGATCATGCGGTTGTGCCATAGTATAGGCCAGCCTCATGTTGGACCAAGAGGGATGCCCAAAGCGCTACCCACATAGTGGTGGAAAGCTACTGCGTTCACCAGGAGTTAAGCAGGTGGAGGGCAGTGGTGACAGCAACCGTGTGGTGATTAGTAGTAGTCAAGAGGTCATGTGTGCTTAACTCATCCTTGGCCTACATCATTTATATACAAAGTGCTGCGCTGCCCAGGAGTAGTGACTGTGCTGGATGCACGTGTGCCCGGTAAGGGTACAGTACAGTGATACAGCAGTGCTGTGCAGTACATGTATATTGAGTGAGTGAACTGGCTCCTTCTATACCTATGAGGGATACATTACAGAAGAGACATATGTACAAAGGTTTGCATTTCTTAACAGACTAAATCGCTATTTTGGGCCATTAAGAAATGCAAAATAGGCTTTGGCGTATGAAAGTTATGTTTAGAATCATTCCCTGAAACAGTAACAAGTTTGAAAATATGGAACCACAAGGTCTGACTTCTCAGGGTGGGTATTCATAATTTATGAAAATCAAATCATACAACATAACAGTTGATATTAACTGTCCCAACGGGTGGGATAATCCTCGCCTCCGTATCCTTAATAGAATCTAAAATTCTTGTCGCAATAGCTGGAAATTTTTTAATCCTATATCAGGACCGGAGGCTTCTGATTATGCTGGTTTAAAGCTCATCAATAACAACAGAGGAAACATGAGAAACAGGCTTGTAGTAAAATACCTTAAACTTTGAATCCGAACACCAGTCATCTGCTTTCAGGATATCCTCTAAACGAGATCCTAACATGTATGCTTTAGAGGCCATAGTTCCTCTAGCCTAATGAGCACCATACACAGAAATCTCAATGCATGCTTTTGACATCACCCATGTGACCCCCTCCTAGCCAAGTTGGCAGCTGAAACCGGTCTAAAAGGTTTTTGAATCACCAATAACAACTGACCCAAAGGGTCAGACCTATGTGCAAGAGTGCGTTCCTCATAAACATTTAAACATTGCAAAACACATAATTTAATATTGTCGGTCTCATGATGATGAAAGAGACACCCTGTGGTGAAAAAATTCTACCTGCCAGATCCAGAGCACGCACATCAGACACTCTACGACATGAGATTAAACATACCAACATGGTGAGCTTGGCCGATAACTGTTTCAAAGAGAGTGGAGAGTGCTGGTAATTCTAACTCTGCACGCACTTTTCACCCTCCTGAGGCGGAAGCCGGGAGGTCTCTTGCCTTTCCTCCTATTTTAACCGTTTTAAAAATGAATTGTGTATTTTGTTACTGTGGGCTACACCAGAGCTAAATTGGTGTATTGTGACCCCATGCGCTCAGTAGCGCTTCAGACCCCCTTTTCACCCCCTCCCTTCTTGATCCGGACCTGCTCTCGGCCGAGTGTTGACGCCGAGAGCAGAGCACCGGTTTTGGCGGCCATCTTGGGTCGGGTTGTGGTTCGTGACGCGATTTCAGCGGCATAAAAGGGACGCGAAGGGAGAGTGCTGGTAATTCTAACTCTGCACGCACTTTTCACCTTCCTGAGGCGGAAGCCGGGAGGTCTCTTGCCTTTCCTCCTATTTTAACCGTTTTAAAATTGAATTGTGTATTTTGTTACTGTGGGCTACACCAGAGCTAAATTGGTGTATTGCGACCCCCTGCGCTCAGTAGCGCTTCAGACCCCCTTTTCACCCCCTCCCTTCTTGATCCGGACCTGCTCTCGGCCGAGTGTTGACGCCGAGAGCAGAGCACCAGTTTTGGCGGCCATCTTGGGTCGGGTTGTGGTTCGTGACGCGATTTCAGCGTCATAAAAGGGACGCGAAGGGAGAGTGCTGGTAATTCAAACTCTGCACGCACTTTTCACCCTCCTGAGGCGGAAGCCGGGAGGTCTCTTGCCTTTCCTCCTATTTTAACCGTTTTAAAATTGAATTGTGTATTTTGTTACTGTGGGCTACACCAGAGCTAAATTGGTGTATTGTGACCCCCTGCGCTCAGTAGCGCTTCAGACCCCCTTTTCACCCCCTCCCTTCTTGATCCGGACCTGCTCTCGGCCGAGTGTTGACGCCGAGAGCAGAGCACCGGTTTTGGCGACCATCTTGGGTCGGGTTGTGGTTTGTGACGCGATTTCAGCGTCATAAAAGGGACGCGAAGGGAGAGTGCTGGTAATTCTAACTCTGCACGCACTTTTCACCTTCCTGAGGCGGAAGCCGGGAGGTCTCTTGCCTTTCCTCCTATTTTAACCGTTTTAAAATTGAATTGTGTATTTTGTTACTGTGGGCTACACCAGAGCTAAATTGGTGTATTGTGACCCCCTGCGCTCAGTAGCGCTTCAGACCCCCTTTTCACCCCCTCCCTTCTTGATCTGGACCTGCTCTCGGCCGAGTGTTGACGCCGAGAGCAGAGCACCGGTTTTGGCGGCCACCTTGGGTCGGGTTGTGGTTCGTGACGCGATTTCAGCGTCATAAAAGGGACGCGAAGGGAGAGTGCTGGTAATTCAAACTCTGCACGCACTTTTCACCCTCCTGAGGCGGAAGCCGGGAGGTCTCTTGCCTTTCCTCCTATTTTAACCGTTTTAAAAATGAATTGTGTATTTTGTTACTGTGGGCTACACCAGAGCTAAATTGGTGTATTGTGACCCCCTGCGCTCAGTAGCGCTTCAGACCCCCTTTTCACCCCCTCCCTTCTTGATCCGGACCTGCTCTCGGCCGAGTGTTGACGCCGAGAGCAGAGCACCGGTTTTGGCGGCCATCTTGGGTCGGGTTGTGGTTCGTGACGCGATTTCAGCGTCATAAAAGGGACGCGAAGGGAGAGTGCTGGTAATTCTAACTCTGCACGCACTTTTCACCCTCCTGAGGCGGAAGCCGGGAGGTCTCTTGCCTTTCCTCCTATTTTAACCGTTTTAAAATTGAATTGTGTATTTTGTTACTGTGGGCTACACCAGAGCTAAATTGGTGTATTGTGACCCCCTGCGCTCAGTAGCGCTTCAGACCCCCTTTTCACCCCCTCCCTTCTAGATCCGGACCTGCTCTCGGCCGAGTGTTGACGCCGAGAGCAGAGCACCGGTTTTGGCGGCCATCTTGGGTCCGGTTGTGGTTTGTGACGCGATTTCAGCGTCATAAAAACGGACAGGGATGACTCCGCGCAGCGGACGCAATCAGCGGGCGCGCCGGATCTGCGCCGGAGTCGTGCCAGAGTCCTGCCCGTCTGCGCCCGTCCACGACACGGCAGCGGACGGTGCGGCGGTGAACTCTGGCCACAGGGTTACTTACTCTGCAGGTGATCTTCTATCCTATAATTCATATACTGCGTCCTGTCGATTTGTTTTTCCAGGCCGTTATAAAGGCAAATGCCGCTGTCCTGGTTGTGGTTGGTATCCTAACATATATAGGGTTTCTGAGGCACCCCACGTACTCCCCGTTAATAACTTTAAGTGCTTATTATTAAACACCCGCTCATTGCATAGGCACGCTTTGGACATTTTTGAGTTACTGACTGCTGAGAAACCACTCTGTCTTATGCTCACAGAAACTTGGTTAAATGAGTCCTCAAACCCCGACATCACGGCAGCCATTCCACCCGACTATATAGTCTATAGACAGGATAGGGCACTGGGTAAAGGTGGAGGTGTGGCTCTTGTAGTCCAAAGATCCTTTGCTTGTGCAATCATTCCATCTTCGCCCATTTCTGGCTGCGAATCCCTTGCCTTTTCCATTGCACTTTCCCCGCACCAATCATTCTCAGGGCTCCTAGTCTATAGGCCTCCTGGTCTGCGAGGTTCTTTCTTTGACGAGCTTCAATCAGCTATCACTACTCTTTGTCTAAAGGTGGAACATTGTATAATGCTTGGGGATTTCAACATCCACATGGATGTCGAATCGGACAGTGAGGCTATTAAAATCATGGACATCACTGCTCCTATCGGCCTAACACCCTTCATCTCTAGTGCAACTCATGATAAGGGTCACACTCTTGACCAGGTATTTTCCACCTTCCCCCTTACGATGTCCAGCCCCACTCCTGTTTTATGGTCTGACCATTCTTTGATCACCTTTCTTATTCAAGGTAGAAGTAAAACTTCCTGTATTAACTCGGACCAACTTAGGCACCCTAGTAGACCCTTTCACAAAATTACCCCTGAGAATCTGGCTCAAGCATATCACGAACATCCCTGTACCTTATCCGGCCATCTGGAGAGGGACCTTGAAACTTTTCAGAAATGGCTGACTGAAAGGATTGATGATCTTGCCCCTCTTTCTACGCCTCGTTCATCTAGCAAGCGCAGCTCGGCTCCCTGGTTTTCTAAGTCACTTGCTCTTGTCCGGCGAAATTGTAAGTCAGCTGAAAGACTATGGCGGAAACAGTACGATCAGGAAGCTAAGTCTGCTTACAAACTATTGATTAAATCTTATCACGCTGCTATCCTTGAGGCTAAAAAGAATTATTTTGCCAACAGAATTGAATCTGCGTCAAACTCTTGTAAAGAAATTTTTACCATCGTCAAAGAGTTTGTGTCTCCCAAATCCTGTTCTGCCCAGCATAAGTTTTCCGAACCTTGGGTAAAGGAGCTAGCCATCTTCTTTAATACAAAAATTTAATTGATCCAGGAATCCTTTCCCCCAGCTGCTCCCTATGTATTTCTGATTGACTCTAATCTGATGTCGTTTCCATCTGACACATGCCCCACATTATCGGAATTTCCATCTTTATCAGAATCTACCTCTCTGGATCTTTTACTCAGGATTAAATCAGGTTCTCCACTTGACCCCTGCCCAGCGAGTTTTCTTGCTAGCAATGCTAAGATTCTAAATTCCCTGATCTACCCGGTCTTGAACTTATCCTTGTCTAGCGGCAATGTTCCCCCTGCCTGGAAGAAGGCAATGGTTGTTCCCCTCCTAAAAAAACCAGGCCTCGATCCAGAGATTCATGCTAACTATAGGCCCATATCTCTCCTGCCCAGTTTAGCTAAGATTGTCGAGAAGCACGTCCATTCTGTGCTTTCTTCCTTTCTGGAAGATCATGGGTTACTCCACTCTACCCAATCTGGTTTCCGCTCCAATCTGAGCACTGAGACTGCTCTATTGGAGGTTAATGAAGCCATTAAGGAAGTTCTCGACGCAGGTGGAAGAGTAATGCTGGTGATGTTGGATCTGTCGGCGGCCTTCAACACCGTCCCACATGAGGCCCTCTTGAGAAGACTTCATGAGATTGGTCTACGTGGGACGGTGTTTAGCTGGTTGAGATCTTACCTAGCTGGTCGTCGACAAGTGGTCTGGGCCCCTCCTTACTCCGCAGAGGTGCCGCCTATGGATGTCGGAGTCCCACAAGGGTCGGTGCTGAGCCCGACCCTTTTTAACATCTTCATGACTCCACTGGCGGTACTTGCGGAGTCCATGGGTGCCCAGATCATATCATATGCTGACGACACCCAGCTTCTCTTCACCTGCAAGAAGGGCATGGAGTTTGACGGGGAGAGCATCCGTGGTTGCCTTGGGGCTGTCTTCGACTGGTTTCAGCGAAGCAGCCTCAAGTGCAACCCTGATAATTCTGAGGTGCTCTTCTTCGGCTGTCAGGCAGATCCCCCTTGGCAGGAATGGTGGCCGGTGAGCATGTCTCCACCTTCTTCTTCCTCTGTGGTTGCGAAAAACTTGGGGATCAAAATCGACAACACCCTTTCGCTGAAAGTACAGATCACAGGTCTCACCAGCACCTGTTTCGGTCTGCTAAAAATGCTGCGAAAATTCCTTCCTCTGCTTCCTCTAGGTCACAGGAAGCTGACAGTCCAGGCTTTGATTTGTTCGAGGATTGACTTCTCGAATGTTCTCTACCTGGGTTTACCGGATTATCTCCTGCATAAACTTCAGGTAGTTCAAAACTCCGCGGCTAGGGCTATTTTTGGCCTACCTCGGCAAGCCAGGGCATCAGAGCTGCTTTCTTCCCTTCATTGGCTTCCTGTCAAGAAGCGATTACTTTCAAGGCTCTCACATTGACACACAAGGCATTCCATTCGGTTGGGGCCTCGTACATTCAAAAACGACTCATTTTTTACAAACCCACCAGATCTCTCCGATCGGAAAGTCTTGGCCTGGCAACGGTTCCTCCCATTAGGAGGGCCAGGATAGGAGGACGCTCCTTTAAACATCTTGCCCCTAAACTTTGGAACTCCCTTCCTGTTGATCTCTGTCGTACCTCCAATCTTTTTGCCTTCAGAAAAGCTTTGAAAACTTGGCTTTATAATCAGTAAGCTGTTATGTTCTGTTTCTCCTTTTCAGTTGCGGGTTAGAAAGCGCTGGGACACTCCTCGGAGTAGCCGTGCGCTATATAAGCAACCCCATTAACATAACATAACATAACAAAGAAAGGTCTTTATTAACTGGCCAAGACTCAAGTAAGGATAGGACCATAGAGACATCCCTTAACATTGAATACCTGGGACAAGCAGGATTAGCCACCCTTATACCGTTGAGTAATTTACACACTAGGAGATGCATCCCCACATGTTTACCATCAATAGAGTAATGGCCTGCTGGGATTGCTCATCTGAAGTGTTTAACCGACCTGTATGAAACACCCGATTCAGCACACTCTGACAGAAAATTCAAAACCTCTTTACATCTGATCCCATGGGATCCATTTGCCGTTGAAGGCACCAACCCACCCATCGCTTCCATGAAGCTGAATATCGTTTCCGGGGAGATGGAGCCCAACCTTGCTGTATAAAGATGGAAGCCGCCCGTGAAAGGCCGTCAACGGTGTCACCAACACTATCAAGGCTGCCTGTCGACGGACCAGGGCCGCCACTCTCGGGATCAGAGCAAAAGGAGGAAAAGCATAATTCCTCAGAGACTTCCAATCTTGCAGAAACGCGTCCATTCCCAAGCTATCGGGTCCGGTCTCCAGCTAAAGAAAAGCGGGAGATGGGCATTGAGACGAGAGGCAAAGAGGTCTATCTTGCAGGGACCTCGCATACTCATGATCTCCGCAAACAAAGAGGAGTGAAGCCTCCAGTTGCTGTAATCCATCAGGAATCTGGAGTTCCAATCTGCCACTTGATTAAGCTTGCTTGGCAGGTATTCTGCTATGACATTGATCTTGTGATCCAGGCAAAAAATGCAAGAACTTCTTCACAATGTTGACCAACATACGTGACCTCGTTCCCCCTAGGCGATTGATATATCTCATCGCCAACACATTGTCCATCCAGAGGAAGATGCAACAATTGCTCTTCAGAGGAGATATTGACTTTATCGCAAATATCCTGCTAGTACAGTGTTTCTCAAACTGTGCACGCCGGCATCCCTGTGCGTCGTTAGAAGCAGCCAGGGGCGCCCCCACACACGTGTGAAAAAGCTTGTAATCCTGTTGAGAGAATGCATCTGAGCAATTAAAAACTGATGCGTTGTTTGCCTGAAGGCGGCAAGAGAAGCTTATTTAAATGACTCCCAGGCGCTGCGCAACACGATGGAAGCTACAAATGCCACCTGTATAATCCAGAATCATCGTTTGGCCAAAGAGCCCAGGGCTGCCATACACGTGTACGTACTTTCACGTAGCCTCCGCATATGGCCGCCATAGGCAGCAATGTCTGTTGAGCGTTATTGTAGGAGAGTAGGGTCTGCAATCCTATGATCACCCAGATTTTTTGCTTTTGTTTCACTGGTTTACGACTTTCTCTGGCTGTGGGCCTGCCAATCAGACCCACAGCCTGGCTGTTCTCTTTCTAAATTACGAGATGTACCCTAGGTGCATATACCAATTGGTACTGGGCCACCTTATCAGACCCTGTAACTCAGGGCGTAGGTGTACCCAGGGCCGCCAGGGGCTGCAGCATGTATTATGCCACCCCTGGCTGGCCTCCTAAATTTGACACAACTGGCTGCATGACAGCGGGGGCGAAGTCGTGTAATCACCCTTTGCTTTAGGTATAGTAGCTCTATATCTAACCATACAATGGACACCCGAGTCCCTATCAGTCACTCCTATGGCAGGCCTTGACAATCCTGAAGGCAGAGTGCATGGGCTCGTGTGAACTAAGCTCTGGCCCGAGCCGAGCCCGGTTGCAGCTTGCGGAATCAAGACCCAATGGCTGTTCCATGATAACGCGTACCATATCGGTAACTTCGGTGTCGCGTTATCAAGACATGTCGAGTAAGGTGTCATACAAATCGGGATGCTGCCCTCTCATCAACTCTGGCGACGAGGTTAGCATTCCGCCCTTCTAGAGGGACACGACATGTACGTGACTGTGAACCCCGGTTAAAGTTAACGAAAGCCTCAGCTCCACAAAATGGATGCTGCCACCACAGACACAAGTCTGACCTCCTGCTGCTGGGAGTCCTTCCAGCGAGGAGCACTTGGACAAAGGGTTTCCTGTCGAGGGCAGTGTTCGCACCGTCCCAGACAGGGTTTGTGTATTCTGGGTAGGTAGGGCTTTTGCGAGAAGGTGACTGCGGAGTGGCACCCCGGTGCTCACTACGCATCTGCCGGTTAGAACCAGTTCCAGGGGCGACAGCCCTGGCCTGGGGAAAGTCCGGCAGGGGAGAGGGGTGTAACTACCCCCCTTCCTGGTCCCACCCTTAGGGCAGGACCTAGTCATGTACCCACCCCTTTCTTTAGGATAAAGGCCGGAGCGGGGACCCTTCAAAATTAGATCATCTTTGAATCAAGAATACTTTCTACGAAAGGACTTCAAGACTCTTCTCAAGATTTCTCCCTTGTGGCTAAGGAGTAGTCACCCTGCATCAGCGGGCACCATCTAAGAACTCTGCGGTTTGCTGTAAGTCCTTCCTCAAGGAATCCGACGGCCCAGCTCGACGAGAACCGGCTTCCCTGGCACCTCTGACCTCTACCCACGTCATCAGCTCAGCTGTGATCTGTGGGTGCGACGAGACCTCGAGGGACCGGCCATCATCAGAACCTGCACGCTCTTAAAAACCAGCACGACCATCGAGGTAACTCTCTGGTGAGTGCTCTGGGGTCCGAGAAGCCCCGACCCTGAGCCGCTCCAGCACCGAAGTGCAGTCTCCCAGCATCTCCACGATCTGCGTGGGGCCCTTCTGCTCGCTGCTCAGCACGTTGTCTGGTCACTTGCCGCTGGCTCGTGCCCTTCTGTGACGACGACCAAGAATCAACACTGCCGGTCTGGTTGCTCCAGACTGGCCCCTGCTTCCATCTTTTGAGAGGCACCCCGGACCCTCCTGGTCCACCCAAGACGCCGACAGCGACATCCGTCGTGGGACAGCTCGCACCTCCACCGTGGTCGCCGACAACGCCTCCTGGTCCGAGAGACTGCAGAGCCTAGCGTCGCCCACTCACCTGGTCGAGGTGACGGCCAACCGGTGCCTTCCTGGTACCCTCTGACTACTGGCTAGTAGTACGAACTTGGTCCCCTCTGCTTTCAGGTTTCATCAATCTCTACGAACTACTCAACACTGGTCGCCGGCCAGCAACTCCTTTTCTTCCGGCTCCTGGCTCGTCAGCGAAGACCCCGACGCCTGTAAGACTTGTGCAGCCGCAGCCCTCGTGGCTAGGTAACTCGGCATTTCGGTGCCTGCATAGCCTCCTTACTCTAGGGTCCCGAGTCCCTCGCTTCCGACTTGCCTTAACCTTTCCGTGTCCTAGGACACTTGTCTTTAAACTGTGCACTTGAAGTATTTGCTAAAGAGATTTGGTTTGTGCTTAGTACCCTGTCCTCATAAAGAGTACCGGGCTGTTGTGATTCTTAATAAATATACTGTTTATTTTCATAACACTTGTGTGGTGTCCTTTCACTGGGTGTTCAAGGGGTACATGTGTGGTAAACAGCTGGCTTAACGCGCCCTCTCGAGTCTTTAGCCTTAGACTGCTCGTATCCACGCTACTAGGATAGCTGGTCTATAGGTTGACTTACAACCAAACACCATAAGGGTCGTTGGAACGATACATAGCGGTCGCTAGAATAGCGAACGTTGCATATCGGGCCAACTTCTCACAGTTATTGGTGCCGATGTTCTGCTGCGCCTCCGGGGACCCTCTTCACAAGTTAAAAGTAGGTAACAGGTTAGTTGCACAGTAGAATACTCCTTGCTTTAAGTTTAACTATAAAGAAGGCCAACTCGTGACCTCCAAGCCGGTGTATTATTTATATGCAGGCTGCTATTTCTGCACTTCTTTCGTGTGAGTAAACGCCGCACGGCAATTTACAAGCCAGAAATTCCACTGTGCACACTCGCTGTGGAAATAAGCCGCATGCAGCCAGGATTAGTTTTCTGGACCCAGTCTGACCCTCATCTAAGGCCAGGCAGGGAGCACGTAATTTCTGCTCTCATTTTTCACTTGCTAAAAGCAAATGGGAAATATAAACAGAGAAGTACCTGGGGCCTTATTTATGAAGGCCTTGCGTCAGTTTTGCGCCGCCGGTGCGTCACTTTTTGTGACGCATCAGCGGTGTAAAAAATGTGCCTCGTTGCGCTATATTTAAAAAGTGACGCATCTAGGTAGATGCGTCACTTTTTAAACCCCTGTGCCACACTATACCTGCGTCAGGTATAATGTATGCAGAGGGGGCATTCCCCCGCAAAAAGCCTCGTAATAGTGACGCAGTGAAATCTATGAGATTTCACTGCGTCACTTTTAGGACGCTGTTGCGTCAAAATCTTGCACCTGCCTCACAGCAGGCGTAAGACTGATGCAAGCCCTTTCACATGGGGCTTCCCCCATGTGAAAGGACGCATTGCTGGAGTTGCGTCACTTTTGTGACAGCTTACCTCTAGAGAACAGCAGGCGTTTATTCAAGCATGTTCACCCCTCGATGCATATTCACCTGTTAATTATTCAATCATTCCATTCTGCGCTTCATACACATACAAAAGAAATGTGTATTGGACATAGAAACGTAAACCGCTTTTGAAATTCATATGTTTAAATGTTAATCAGTGATACCAAATATTTCAGATAGAACAATGCTAATATCTGAAGAAGCACAGCCGACTAAAAGACCAGCTTGCATTGTTAATAGGTAAAATGTATTGATTTCTAGGAACATTATATGTAAAAAAAAAAGAAAAAAAAAGAAGAGAGCTCTTAATCTATTGACTATGATTGTGCTCTCAGATCGCCCCAGCTGTTTTGAGTTGAAGCTGTGGCGCTGCATTATTATTTGCTATTTTATATAGCGCAGACATGGCCCGTAGGTATCGGAGCGCTTTACGAAAGTAGCATGATACAATGGTACAGCAAGTTACTGTTACAATAATTATGTTCAAACATTGCCGCTGCTGGAAATGTGAAGAGCCTCAATCACGCCTGTTACTTTCCTCTTGGGCCAAATAAGGCCTCTCTAATTGTATTGTAATTGTATGGATATAGTGCTTACTACCTCGGACAAGACATCACAGCGCTGATATGCAAGTTTAGCTCAGACTGCAGCAACGTGGACGTCAGAAAGGTTGTTAATTTACCCTAGACTGGGCCACCTATGTTTTATTTATGGGAAGAGGAGTGTGACAGATGGATGAGAGAAATACAGGAAACTAAAAGTGACACCAAGACTTTCAGTCTGAGAAAACAAGGGCAAGCCCCCCAGGTGGAAGATGGAATACACGAGGTAAAACAAAGTATTAAAGATTCAAAGAGGAAGAGAAGGAAATCAGGACATCAGGGTAGAAAAAAAATATCTGAAGAGGAAAGGCTTCAACAAGAGGTGGAGAAACGAAAATGATGAGGGAATAGACGCTTTAGCTTTTTCATAACTGAAAGTTTCATCATTAAATGACCATAAACAGAATACAAGCTTCCTTATTGGTGGTTAAAAAAGGTTAAGTCATGGAAACATATTTGGCAATTAATATTGTATAGTTGCTCACATAACCAAAGTTCTTATTAAATGACTTTTAAATTTTAATTTTGCTACAAATATGATTATAATACCTTCATCAGCTCCATCCCAATTAATTTCAGGGAGAACACGGGAAGTACTCCCAAGGTCGGGCTTACATCCCCCCAGCGATTAAAAAAAAAGTGACATAATGGGGAGCCATGGCCAACTGCTAATTAGGTCAAGGGAGCCACAGGTCGAAAAAGTTTGGGGAACACTGTCAAGTCAAGTCAAGTCAAAAAATTTATATAGCGCACTACATACCCAGAGGGTTTCAAGGCGCTTAGGAAGGGGAGGAGGATTATTTGTCAAATATCCACGTTTTAAGCTGCTTTCTGAACGCTAGGTGGTTCTGGGTGAGGCGAAGGTAAGCGGGGAGTGAGTTCCATGTTTTAGCAGCCAGGTATGAAAAGGATCTGCCTCCCATGGTGGTCTTGTTGATGCGAGGTACAGTGGCGAGGGCTTGGCTGGAAGAACGTAGTTGGCGGGAGGGGGTGTAGAAGGACAGTCGAGAGTTGAGGCAATCTGGTCCGATGTCGTAGAGTGATTTGTGTGCGTGGGTAAGCAGTCGGAAAGTGATCCTCTTATTGACGGGTAGCCAGTGGAGGTCTTTAAGGTGACCAGAGATGTGTTCGTTGCGTGGGATGTCTAATATGAGCCTGGCTGAGGCGTTTTGGATTCGTTGGAGTTTCTTCTGGAGTTTTGCGGTAGTACCCGCGTATAGGGTGTTTCCGTAGTCCAGTCGGCTCGTGACCAGAGCGTGGGTGACTGTTTTCCTTGTTTCGGAGGGGATCCAGCAAAATGTTTTTCTGAGCATGCGAAGAATGTTGAAGCAAGAAGAGGAAACGGCGCTGACTTGTCTGTTCATTGAGAGTGAAGAATCCAGGATGACGCCAAGGTTCCGTGCGTGGTCTGTCGGGATGGGTGCTTTTCCGAGGGCTTCCGGCCACCAGGAGTCGTCCCATGCAGAGGGGGATGTACCTAAGATGAGGACTTCTGTTTTGTCTGAGTTCAGTTTCAGACGGCTTTGTTTCATCCATTCGGCAACTTCTTTCATTCCTTCGTGTAGGTTAGTTTTGGCGGTGCTGGGGTCATTGGTGAGAGAAAGGATCAGTTGAGTGTCGTCCGCGTAAGAGATGATGTTGAGGTTGTGTTGGCGTGCGATGGCCGCGAGGGGGCTCATGTATACGTTGAAGAGGGTGGGACTGAGTGAGGATCCTTGAGGTACGCCGCAGATGACTTCAGAGGCCTCGGACTTGAATGGAGGAAGGCGGACTCTCTGGGTTCTTCCGGTGAGGAACGAGGTGATCCATTCAAGTGCTTTTCCTTGGATTCCGATGTTATTGAGGCGTTGTAGAAGGGTGCTGTGGCAGACTGTATCGAATGCTGCAGAGAGGTCGAGGAGGATGAGGGCGACTGTGTCTCCATTGTCCAGTAGAGTTCGAATGTCGTCTGTTGCTGCGATGAGGGCGGTCTCAGTGCTGTGTTTTGCTCGGAAGCCAGATTGTGAGGGGTCGAGGGATTTGTTGGCTTCGAGGAAGGCGGCGAGCTGGTTGTTGACGGCTTTCTCGATGACTTTGGCCGGGAATGGAAGAAGCGAGATGGGGCGGTAATTTTTGAGTTCGGTGGGGTCCGCTGTTGGTTTTTTCAGAAGGGCGGTGAGTTCAGCGTGTTTCCAGTCTTCTGGGAATGTAGCGGAGTTGAAGGAGCAGTTGATGACGTCTCGGAGGTGCGGTGCTATGACGGAGTCTGCTTTGTTGAAGATGTGGTGAGGGCATGGGTCTGTGGGGGATCCTGAGTGGATGGAATTCATCAGGCGGATGGTGTCCTCAGTGGAGATTGGGTTCCAGGCGTTAAGGGTGTTCACGGGGGGAAGATGGTCAGCAGATGGTAGGGTGGGTTGGTTTCCGGGTTGGTTGTCAAAGCTATTGTGGATGTCTGCAATCTTGTTGTGGAAAAAAGAGGCTAGGGAGTCGCAGAGGGTTTGAGAGGGGGTGATGTCGTTGGAGTTGGCCGAGGGATTGGAAAATTCCTTGACGATGTTGAAAAGTTCCTTGCTGTTGTGGGCGTTGTTGTCAAGTCGGTCCTTGAATGCTGTTTTCTTGGCTTTTCGGATCAGTTGGTGGTGAGTGCGGGTGGCGCTTTTGAAGGCGTCCTTGGTGCTGGTGGTTGGGTCTTTTTTCCAGGCCTTTTCAAGGGAGCGGCAGAGTTTCTTGGACTTTTTGAGATCATCGTTGAACCATGAGGCTTTCTTGCTGCCAGGTTTGCTTTGACGTTTTTTCAGTGGTGCTAAGGTGTCGGCGGTGTTGGATAACCATAGGGTGAGGTTGGCGGCGGCTTCGTTGGCGTTAGAAGAGAGGGCTGGGGAGTTTCGAAGGAGCGATGCGGAGATTTGGTCCGTGGTGATTTTGTTCCAGTTTCTTTGCAGGGTAGGTTGGGAGTGGTTGATGGGTTTCGGCTTGTTTTTTTTTTATTTATTTATTTATTTATTTTTTTAAACCTTTATTTACAAATGCACAATACACAGCGTCTGCCTACAACCCCGCGGGGCCGGCCGCTATGACAAAAAACAGGCTGAGTGAAAAGTGCAATACGAGGCAGTACGTTGTTGGAGCAAACTATCGCATCGACATTATCGGCAAGAGCAAAATATTCTACAAGTAGGATAAGAAAGGTTTAATTTTATGTTTTTGTCGAAAAGAACACAAACAACAAACACATGGTATCATTTTGGCAAGGGTTGCTGGAGGTGGGAGGGGGGGAATGGAAGCTGAAGAAACAACGAAGGCAAGGGGGGGGGTGGCGCGCACAAGAGAGCCAAGAATATGGAGAATGGAGGAAGGGAACGTAAATTACGGAGAGGAGGGGAGAGGGACTTCGTAGTCAAGTGGAGGGGAACAAATATCTCCACGGTAAGTGTTCCAGGGGGCCCAAACTCTGGACCATTTCCCCGGACGCCCCCGGGCCTCATATACCGTCTTCTCTCGGAACATGGACCAGTCCATGTTCTCTTTCCAGTCGCTTAGCGCCGGCGGTCTAGGAGAGCCCCAGAGTTGCGCAATATCCCTCTTCGCAATCATATTGCCTAGGGTGACCCAAAGTGTCTGGGCAGCGGTGCAGTCGGTCGGTTCCCACACATTCAGTAGACAACGACGCGCTTCAGGAAGCAATGGGATCCCCATGACACGACTCATAACATCATGCACCCTAGACCAATAAGCTACAATCATTGGACATTCCCACAGAACATGAAGAAAGGTAGCATCCATCCCACACCCACGCCTGCAGCGTCCATCAGTAACCAGACCCATTCGCACCAGACGCATTCCAGTGAGATACACGCGATGGAGAATTTTCAGTTGGACAAAACGAAATCGTGCTGGGATAGCCACCTCCTTAGGGGAGGACACAGCGGACTGCCAGTCCTCGTCGTCCAATTCGAGTCCATCAGCAGTCCAGGCAGCCCGGAGCTTCTCGAGCTGGTCAGCTCTGTTGTTAACAAGCTTCTTATAAATCAGGGAGATGGTACTATCTGGGACATGGCCATCTAGGACTCGATCCTCCAAAGGAGAGGACTGCGGAACATTCGTACCGGAGGGGAAGACAGAGGACAAGGCATGTCTCACTTGCATATATCGGAAGTGCTCCCTATCATCAAGCCGGTATTCCAGCTTTAATGATTCGAAGGACTTAACCGCGCCACGTGTCCAGAGGTCCCCCACAGTACTTATCCCAATCATGTCCCATTTCTCAAACCCTTTCGTCTTCCACAAGTTGCCCAGTCGTTCCGAGTCGTACAGTGGCGTCATCTGTGTCAGTCTGCCACCCCAACCTGTGGCAACCGTAGCGTCTCGCCACGCCCGCACCGCACACTTCGTCGGGCCCGTAAGGAGTCGGAAGGGGGCCTTAGAATATAGCGCCCTATTAAAGTTACCACCGGGCAGCAGCAGTTTATCTAAAGCAAAGGCAGGGGCGGGCTCCGGCGAGTACGTGGCATGGTTGATGGCGCTTAGGTGCGCGGCCCAGTAATATCGTCTAATATCCGGAAGCGCAATACCTCCGTCGTACCAGGAAAGAGTGAGCTTAGATAAGGCAATGCGGGCACGGCCATCCCAGATAAGTTGCCGCTGCAAACCCTCAACTTCATGGAAATAGCGGGCCGGTACGGGGTCGAAGAAATTCTGCAGGGCGTAGAGGAAACGGGGAAGCGACATCATTTTGAAGAGCGCCGCCCGGCCCAACGGAGATAAGGGTAGATCGCGCCATCGCCGCACATCCTGCTTCAGCCTGCGAAGCGGGGCATACAAGTTACGCTCGTAGCGAACCGAAGAGATCATGGATACATGGACCCCCAAATATTTAAAACCGTCAGTCGCTACAAGAATGGGAAATCTGCGCGGGAGAGGCGGTAGAGTACCAGCTATAGCATAGACACAGGACTTGGTCCAATTAATGACCAATCCCGAATTTTTACCGAAGGACGTGAGGACGTCGAATAGAACATTGAGTGACTTCTGAGGGGAGGTAAGATAAAGAAGGATGTCATCTGCATACAAGGAGACACGGTCCTCGAGGTCAGGGGACCATCGAATCCCTTTGATCGAGGGTTCCCATCGGAGCCACGCGGCAAGAGGTTCGAGTGCCAAAGCGAACAAAAGCGGAGAAAGGGGACATCCTTGACGCGTACCGCGGCCCAAGGGGAAGGGGTCCGAGCACCTTCCATTCACAGCGACCTGAGCTAGCGGCTGTTCATAAAGAAGCTTGACCCATGCGATAAAGTTAGGGCCAAAGCCAAATTTGGCGAGGGCTGCCCATAGGTAGGGCCATTCAATGGTGTCAAATGCCATCGTGGCGTCGAGGGAAGCGATCACTGCTGGCTCGGCGAGAATAGAAGCTCTCGCGAGAACACTGTGGAGCCTACGCAAATTAAGAGCAGTGTTCCTGTGAGGGATGAAACCGGATTGATCCGGGTGGATCAGGTCACAAATCACAGTAAGCATCCGATTGGCCAGCACCTTAGCGAGGATTTTGGGTTCCGCATTAAGGAGGGAGATGGGGCGGTACGATGCACATTGGTCCCGAGGTTTGCCATCCTTATGTATGACTACTATGGTAGCGAGGCGCTGCTCAAGGGGGAGGCATCCAGCCTCTACCGCCTCAAGAAACATGTGACGCAGATGGGCGGCCATCTTGTCGGGACAAAGTTTGTAGAGTTCAATGGGGAGTCCGTTAGGACCCATTGCCTTACCCGAGCGAAGGGAACGAATTGCGAGGGCAATCTCGTCCACAGTAAAGGGAGCCTCCAGAGCGAGGCAGTCTGCTTCAGACACAGTGGGCAGGGCTATGTCACGCAGGAGTAGCCTGGAGTCGGCCTCATCTCGATCACTAACAGGCGTATAAACCATACGGAAGTGGTCAACAAAACACTCAACAACCTCACCCGGATCAGAGACATTCACACCAGAATCACGAACAATGGAGGGAACTACACGACTCGCACGCTCAGTCTTATCCAGCCACGCAAGAAGCTTACTAGCCTTGTCACCCACGTCATATAGTCGACCAAGTTGATTGGATCGCATCAATTTAGCAGCGTCCGTGACACAGGCCTTATAGTCCGCTTGTTTCAATTCCAATTCGTGCAACAGCGCAGGCGTGTCATTCCCACCCAACTCACTTTCAAGCGCAGTGATTTCGGTTTCAAGAGCAACAACAGCCTCCCTCTTGACCCTACGCTCAGCAGCAATGAGAGACAAGGCGGAGCCCCGAATAACAGTCTTGAAGGCCTCCCAAAGAACAGTGGGGGAGGTGACAGAGCCCAAGTTATCAGAAAAATAGCAATCTATTGCCTTAATCACATCGGAGCGGAGGGTTTCGGCTTGTTGTAGGTGAAGTGAACTCAGCTGTGGTCGGTCCAGAGGAGATCCGTAGTGTGGCTGAAGGAGACATGATTGCTGGATGTGAAGATGGGGTCGAGTGTGTGACCTGCGATGTGGGTGGGGGAAGTGACTAGTTGTTTAAGTCCGAGGTTGGCGAGGTTGTCCACGAGGGTGGCGGTGTTGTGGTCGTTTATCTTTTCAAGGTGAAAGTTGAGGTCTCCCAGAAGAATATAGTCTTTGGAGGGGAGCGCGTGTGGAGAGATGAAGTCCGTGATGTCTTCACTGAATTTTGCGCGGGGTCCTGGTGGTCTGTAGAGGAGAGTGCCTCTGAGTGTTGTTTTGGGGTCGATGTGGATCTGGAAGTGAAGGTGTTCGGAGTTGGCGAGGTTGGCGTCAGAGCTGGTTGAGATGCGGATAGATTTCTTATGGACGATAGCGATTCCTCCTCCTGTG
The DNA here is from genome assembly GCF_964263255.1 of Lissotriton vulgaris. Lineage (NCBI taxonomy): Eukaryota > Metazoa > Chordata > Amphibia > Caudata > Salamandridae > Lissotriton > Lissotriton vulgaris. The sequence goes on from NC_141691.1 coordinate 2,048,154,767, forward strand.
TGGCTGGTACGGTCTTTGCGGGTGATCTTATAGTCTTCAGGGATGGCAATGGTGATGTCTGGTGCGGAGGAGGCGTTCATCCATGTTTCCGTAAGGAAGGCGATGTCCGGGGAAATGGTGTCTAGTAGATTCCATAGGTCAATGGCGTGCCTGTGGATCGAACGGGTGTTGAGAAGGATGCATTGTAGGTGGTTGGGGTCGTGAATCTGTGGTGTGGTCGTAGCGGAGATGTTGTCGGTGCCGCTGAATTTGCAGGAGTAGCAGGAGAAAGGTCCATGGGTGTGTCCAGGAGCGGCTAGGACGCAGTTGGGGGCGCGACCGGGGTCAAGGGCTAGGAGGGTGGTGGCATCGTAGGTAATGCGGGAGGGCTGGGCAGCGCGAGGGGCAGGGGGTCTGGCGCTGGGCGCGGTCCAGGCGCGGACGGGCGTAGACGGGCTTACCTTTGGCGCACCTTCAGCGCGACTAGGGTGCGGTCGCTGCGCGTGAACGCTGCGCGCGGGGGCAATGGTCATAAATGGATGGTGGAGGGGGCGGAGCGTGGGAGGGGCAGCATCTGGGAGGAGGCGGTGGCGGGAGGAGGGGCGGACCAGGGGAAAAACCTAAAGACAAAATGGAGGGTCAAAGGCCAGGGGCAGCAAATGCACAGCGTGAAACGCACAAAACAGCAGAAAAGTCTGAGTTACAGCCTCACAGACGACGCGCTGCTAATTAACTAAATAGGGCGACAGTGCGGCACATATAAATAATTAAAGCGACAGTGCAGCGCAATTCAGCGAGTACAGTTCAGCGCTATGAGGCGACAGTGCAGCGCTAGCGGTTAAATAAATAACGGACAATGCAGCGTTAGGAGCTGAAATGCAGACGATACCAGTGTGTAGTTCAGCTGTGGCGTGGGGGAGCAACCGGACTGAATGAGGGTCCAGGCGGTCACAGGGAGCTCGGCAGCGAGGAAGGGTATTACTCGTGGGTGGGAGGGGCAGCAGCTGGGAGGAGGCGGTGGCGGGAGGAGGGGCGGACCAGGGGAAAAACCTAAACACAAAATGGAGGGTCAAAGGCCAGGGGCAGCAAATGCACAGCGTGAAACGCACAAAACAGCAGAAAAGTCTGAGTTACAGCCTCACAGACGACGCGCTGCTAATTAACTAAATAGGGCGACAGTGCGGCACATATAAATAATTAAAGCGACAGTGCAGCGCAATTCAGCGAGTACACTTCAGCGCTATGAGGCGACAGTGCAGCGCTAGCGGTTAAATAAATAACGGACAATGCAGCGTTAGGAGCTGAAATGCAGACGATACCAGTGTGTAGTTCAGCTGTGGCGTGGGGGAGCAACCGGACTGAATGAGGGTCCAGGCGGTCACAGGGAGCTCGGGAGCGAGGAAGGGTATTACTCGTGGGGGGGAGGGGCAGCAGCTGGGAGGAGGCGGTGGCGGGAGGAGGGGCGGACCAGGGGAAAAACCTAAACACAAAATGGAGGGTCAAAGGCCAGGGGCAGCAAATGCACAGCGTGAAACGCACAAAACAGCAGAAAAGTCTGAGTTACAGCCTCACAGACGACGCGCTGCTAATTAACTAAATAGGGCGACAGTGCGGCACATATAAATAATTAAAGCGACAGTGCAGCGCAATTCAGCGAGTACAGTTCAGCGCTATGAGGCGACAGTGCAGCGCTAGCGGTTAAATAAATAACGGACAATGCAGCGTTAGGAGCTGAAATGCAGACGATACCAGTGTGTAGTTCAGCTGTGGCGTGGGGGAGCAACCGGACTGAATGAGGGTCCAGGCGGTCACAGGGAGCTCGGCAGCGAGGAAGGGTATTACTCGTGGGTGGGAGGGGCAGCAGCTGGGAGGAGGCGGTGGCGGGAGGAGGGGCGGGCCAGGGGAAAAACCTAAACACAAAATGGAGGGTCAAAGGCCAGGGGCAGCAAATGCACAGCGTGAAACGCACAAAACAGCAGAAAAGTCTGAGTTACAGCCTCACAGACGACGCGCTGCTAATTAACTAAATAGGGCGACAGTGCGGCACATATAAATAATTAAAGCGACAGTGCAGCGCAATTCAGCGAGTACAGTTCAGCGCTATGAGGCGACAGTGCAGCGCTAGCGGTTAAATAAATAACGGACAATGCAGCGTTAGGAGCTGAAATGCAGACGATACCAGTGTGTAGTTCAGCTGTGGCGTGGGGGAGCAACCGGACTGAATGAGGGTCCAGGCGGTCACAGGGAGCTCGGCAGCGAGGAAGGGTATTACTCGTGGGTGGGAGGGGCAGCATCTGGGAGGAGGCGGTGGCGGGAGGAGGGGCGGACCAGGGGAAAAATCTAAACACAAAATGGAGGGTCAAAGGCCAGGGGCAGCAAATGCACAGCGTGGAACGCACAAAACAGCAGAAAAGTCTGAGTTACAGCTTCACAGACGACGCGCTGCTAATTAACTAAATAGGGCGACAGTGCGGCACATATAAATAATTAAAGCGACAGTGCAGCGCAATTCAGCGAGTACAGTTCAGCGCTATGAGGCGACAGTGCAGCGCTAGCGGTTAAATAAATAACGGACAATGCAGCGTTAGGAGCTGAAATGCAGACGATACCAGTGTGTAGTTCAGCTGTGGCGTGGGGGAGCAACCGGACTGAATGAGGGTCCAGGCGGTCACAGGGAGCTCGGGAGCGAGGAAGGGTATTACTCGTGGGTGGGAGGGGCAGCAGCTGGGAGGAGGCGGTGGCGGGAGGAGGGGCGGACCAGGGGAAAAACCTAAACACAAAATGGAGGGTCAAAGGCCAGGGGCAGCAAATGCACAGCGTGAAACGCACAAAACAGCAGAAAAGTCTGAGTTACAGCCTCACAGACGACGCGCTGCTAATTAACTAAATAGGGCGACAGTGCGGCACATATAAATAATTAAAGCGACAGTGCAGCGCAATTCAGCGAGTACAGTTCAGCGCTATGAGGCGACAGTGCAGCGCTAGCGGTTAAATAAATAACGGACAATGCAGCGTTAGGAGCTGAAATGCAGACGATACCAGTGTGTAGTTCAGCTGTGGCGTGGGGGAGCAACCGGACTCAATGAGGGTCCAGGCGGTCACAGGGAGCTCGGCAGCGAGGAAGGGTATTACTCGTGGGTGGGAGGGGCAGCAGCTGGGAGGAGGCGGTGGCGGGAGAAGGGGCGGACCAGGGGAAAAACCTAAACACAAAATGGAGGGTCAAAGGCCAGGGGCAGCAAATGCACAGCGTGAAACGCACAAAACAGCAGAAAAGTCTGAGTTACAGCCTCACAGACGACGCGCTGCTAATTAACTAAATAGGGCGACAGTGCGGCACATATAAATAATTAAAGCGACAGTGCAGCGCAATTCAGCGAGTACAGTTCAGCGCTATGAGGCGACAGTGCAGCGCTAGCGGTTAAATAAATAACGGACAATGCAGCGTTAGGAGCTGAAATGCAGACGATACCAGTGTGTAGTTCAGCTGTGGCGTGGGGGAGCAACCGGACTGAATGAGGGTCCAGGTAGTTGTGTGCAATTTTAACTCGTCGGCTGACCAAAGTCTGCTTGTGGCAAAATCTCCACATCGAGCGCCCTAACCCCAACAGCTGGCATCGGACTCGACAATGACGTCTGGGGAGGCACCAAAAATCGCTCCTCAGTTCCAAGCCGCCATGTTCTCCAGCCACCAAAGAAGCTCCTCTTGAGCGTCTGGAGATAAAGGAATTAGGTGATTGTAAAGAAACCTCTTTTTATGTAATAAATCTTGAGGCATTGAAGGGTCCAATAGTATAGAGGGCCTGGAAAGATGGCTTGGATGGAGGAGGCCTGAAGGCCCACGATCCTCGCCAACACTCTCAACGATATCATCTGCTTGGACAGAGTGTTTTTGATCTCTCGTTTGATAGATCTGATCATGGTCAATGGGAGAAGGATTTTGCGTAGAAACTGAATCTATTTGGAAGCCCAGGAAGTCTATCTGCTGCCTCAGAATCACTATTGACTTTTTATGTTTATGACGAAGCCCAGATCCTGTAATAGGGACATCGTCCATTCCAAATGAGTGAGGAGAAGTTTCCAATCCTGAGCCAGAGGAGCATGTCATTGAGGTAGACAATCATTTGCACTCCCATTTCTCGAAGGCGGGTTACCAGTGGTTTCAAGAGTTTGGTGAAAACCCACGGGGCTGAAGACAGGCCAAAGGGGAGTGTGCAATAGCGGTACTATTGCCCTTTCCACTGGAATTGAAGGAATTTCTGATGAGAGGGGCAAATTGGGACAGTGAGGTAGGCATCTTTCAGGTCCAAATGGACCATCCAGTTCTGTTCTAACAGGAGATCTCTCAGGAGGTGGATGCCCTCCACCTTGAAATGCTCGTAAACAACAAAGGGGTTGAATTCTTTGAGGTTCAAGACCAGTCTCTGACCTCCTCCTTTCTTTTGCACCAGGAAGACGTTACTGCAAAACCCTCCGTGAATGAAGGGTCCTACAGCAATAGCCTGCTTGGCCAAAAGATCTTGAAGTTCGGAGTCTATAAAATTCTGTTCTTGAAGGGAAAAAAGGAGAGGCCGAGGGGGAGTGATCTGACATGGGGAATCTAGAAGCTCTATCTGGTAGCCCTGCACAGTGTGAAGTATCCACGCATCGGTGGTCAGACCTGTCCAATTCACAATAAAATGCAACAATCTCCCCCCAGGGGAAGCATTGGAAACACCGGACTTACCAGAGGATTGGGAGTCGAAGTTTTTGTAGCCTCTGTTAACACCCCTGTTGAAGGGGCCCCTGAAGCCTCGAGACCCGGAGGGGTAGAAGCCCGCTTGTTCTGGTTCTAGGGAGTAACACCTGCGCCTGGGAGCAAACCCGCTCTTAGGACTGGGATTGACGTAGCGGCTGGTCGAGCGTCCCCTGCCACGCCTGGCCCTACCAGAGACCTGATGAAAACTCTCTTCAAAGAAGACTGCGATTTTTCCAATGGAGCAAAGGTACTCACAAACTTGCCAATGTCTTTAACAAACTTCTTGCCAAAAAGCTGACCTTCAGCTAGCGGGCCCGGTTCTGACGAGGCTAGCTCTCCCAATTGCGGGTCAATTCTAAGTAGGACAGATTTGTGCCGTTCAGAGGCCAAGGCACAGTTATTGTTGCCAAGAAGACAGATCGCCCTTTGGGCCCACCCCGGGTGAATAGTGGGCCCCAGTCTCCTGAGCCTGAAGTGCTAACTCGAGAATTTTGGCCAGAGGGCCAGAAATATCCAACACCTCATTTTGACATGGCCAAAGGGCACGATCGATCCCTTTCTTCAGATCCTTTGAATATTTCTTCAAGAAGGTGGTCATTGAAGAGTCTATGTCTGGAGTAACTGCCACCTTGTGCGCTAAATCAGGACGAGGACCCTCCTATTTAAGACGAGCCCTCACATCCTTGTCAAAACTCTTTGTAAATAAGTTTGAATGTATTCCGCAACTGCGGGGGCCCAGTCAGTTGAGCGAGGGTGAACAATGTCAGAAGGATCAAACATGAAGGGGTAGGGATGGACGGGGGAAGATGAGTGTTTGTGTTTTTTAGCGCATTTACAAGGCCTGGACTCTTGGGAGGAGTCAGTGCCACTGTTGGTGTTGGTAGTGCTATCTGGCATCTGGATAGGAAGGGGCTGGGGTGGGGGAAGGGCCAGGCGCCATCTTGGGCCTGCTCTTTGGATTTGTAGAGCTTAGAGTAAGTGTGCACATGGGACCATGGGAGACCGGGATGTTCTGGGGGAGGATGGGGCGCCGGGACGGGAGAAGGCCCAGAGGGGGAAGGGGTAGTAGGTACCAGAAGGTCTAGAGGCTGGGATATAGGTAATAAGACGAAGGAGAGCACCTTATCCAGCTTGGCATCCAACTTTTTGTCTATAATGTCCTCCATTGACTCGTCATAATAATATGCATCATCCTCTTGGGCATCACACGCAGCTACCTCCTCTTGGTAGAACTCGCAGTCTACCATGTCTCAACCGAATACCAAAAAAATATTTAATCAAAATTCCCCAGAGGGAAGCACAATTATCATCCCACACTTTCCTTAAGTTGGGGCGTCAGGTGGGAGCAAAGCCGGGGCAAAAGAGCAAAAGAAAATCAGCAAAGAACTGCAAGAATATAGGACTAATGGAGGGAGATAACCCCCACTTGTCTGCGCAGAGCGGGGGTGCCAAAATGTACATTCCAGTCAAGCTGGAGCCTGAAGGGTTAATGCTCACGAGCACTGGAACTGGAAATGCTGCCTTAATTGATGAAATACGGACTGTTATTTGCTCCAATGCCAGGTGCGTGAATCCCCGATTCAGCCTGGGGCAAGGCGTCTCTCCGGCAATGAAAAAGGGAGCTGCTGTCAGGTTTCAGCCTTGATCGCGCCTACCGAACATTGAACTACAATACCCATGATCCTTTGAGACGCATCCAGGAAGTACTTCTACCGTCCGTACATGCCTCTCATTGCGTGTTATTCCTGTTGGTATCCTGGTTGCCCCTGCTGTTCTTCCTTGGTGTTTCCCGTGCTGGAGAGTTCCTGCTGTTGGCGGTTCCTCAAGTTACGGTAGGATTCTCGCCGCTTGTCCATTGACCACGGAGCGCTTGTCGCAAACCGCGCTGCCGTTTCAAAGACTGTTTTTACCGGAACACGGTAGTTAGCGCTACGTGTTGCCAGTATACTTTTCATGGTCCAGGAGCATTGCGAAGGAGCGTGCTCGTGTTCTGGACTGGTTTGTGTTTTCTCTTTAAACATTTTTCAGAATACTATTTGACCCGGTGCTGGTTCTGAGATTGCGGAGTGTAGTGGTGAGGTTTACTGCACACTACCGTAATTACCTTATTGTTTGTTTCTGTTTGGAGATAAAGGGAAGGAAACGGAGCGCTGTGGTGGACACAACTACGAGCTACCGTATTCTGTAATTGTTTCTTTTCTTCTATTATCAAAGACATTGAGGATAAAGGGAAGGAAGTGGAGTGCTGTGGTGGACACAACTACGCGCTACCGTATTCTGTAACTGTTAATTTCAAAAGTATAATTATACTAAAGTATCCTGTTCTACCATTCTATCTAGATCGGAGTGTTGTGGTTCTTTCTTCCTACGCACTACCGTATCTACGGATTACTACAAAGGATATACTTGGTCCATTGGAAAGAAGGGAACTGATATTTTTAAGCTGTTTTCTTTCTGGCATTGCCTTCCAGATTCCTCATTATCTATTTTCCTCAACTCCTATTGTTGGTATGTGTCCGGGTTTGGGTTAGGCATATACATAAGACCCTCTTAGTAATTTGCAGCATGGCTGTTTATTGAATCTTGTTTGTATTCCAATCAGGTATCCAAGGTGGGGAGTGGAGCGTGACTAATGGCAGTCCGCCTGATGTTGTTGGGTTACTCTATGCAGGTATATAGGTTTCCTTTAGCGAGAAATTACGAGAGTAGCCTATTACCAGTTGTCTGATGTTTTATGAAGATATTTTTTGTCGTTTCAGGTTTTTTCTCCCTTTCCCTGCTGACCTTCCCTTCCTTTTTTCTTTTCTCTTATTTTCCCTCACCTAATGGCTCAAATACTTTGTGTATTGACTTCAAAGTGTTTGTGACGTTTGGGGGTGGACCATTGTATACTACAACCGGATTCCGTGGAGTGAACTCTGACAGCTGCGCTCGCGCACAAGCGCGTGTGAGCTTCTGAGATGCAGGTCGGCTGCCCGGCGGGGCTCCGGCGTGCTTCTCGCTCCCTGCAGGGGGGCCTAGTCCCTGCATGAATGCTCTGAGCGAATGGGAAAAGCCAGCGACGCTGGCGGCAGCAATAAACAGAAAATAGGGAGAGAAGCTAAAGCGCAACACACGCTTGATAAAGGAGAGCAAATGTAAGTGAAAGGGGACGCGTTGAAGCGTAGCGTGAACCCGACCTGTTAGGGAAAAGCAATTAAAAGCGCTGCAACACGCATGCTGAAAGCACGGAAAACATTAGTACCAAAAGCACGAGGCGTGCATAACAATGCATAATCTCCGTGTAGACCCGTTCTTTGTGCGTTGCCCATCCTACCACAGGTTCAGATTTTTTTGTTTGTTGCCAAAAGCGTGATCCCACCTCTAACCACCGGCACCCACTGAAACCCCCCCCCCCCTCACCTCCTCCCTGCCCTTATTTTCCAATTTCTTTTTTTTAGTTTGTCTCAATAAATTGTGGAATTGAAAATCCTACATTATTTAAATGTTTCCCCTCACTGTTCTGAAAATTGTAAAGGGGGGTATAAAAGTTGTCGTCCACCGTGTCTCAATCCATTTCGTGCTCGATTGTCCAGCTGACCAGACGTGACTCCAACGTTCCTGTGCCCGGACATCCGCCATTTTCAGTAAGTTGAACCAAGTAATAGCTGAGCGTATAACCTGCTCTTTGCGATCGTTGATTGTAGGCGATAGCAATAAACTAATTTGGTTTTTCTCTTCTCAAGGACGTGCATTTCAGAGGCATACTTCCTAGATTGCGAAGTACACAGTACGCGTACCCCCGACGTTTTTCTCCAAATCGGTAAGTCTTTCCAATGCAAGTGATGTAACACAAACTGAATACATTACAAAGTGAATAAAGTTTCATGTTTTAAAAGTTGTCTAATTGTTAACTCGTTCTAGTACCATTATACACATTCACAAAGAGTAAACATTTCAGCCCAAAGAGCACCTCCAATTATGAATCGTTTTGCTACTTTATGTTAGAAAATGTTAGCTTTGAAGCCATTGGAAAGGTCTGCCATGTGCACTTAACACATTGCACTGGAGTAAGTACTGTCAAAGTTCTGTTTGTACCCCTATCATTTAGCAGCGGGTCACCTATTACCTATTTATTTCAATATGAGGTTTATGCTGAAAGAGGGCTCTGTAACTGCATATTTCTATTTTATTTCCGATTTGTCGCCTAACATTTCTTTTCATTTTACATTCTAGTAAATTAAGCGGGACATTAGGAGTGTAAGGGAACAGCTAGAGTGTGCATTGAAGGTTACATGTACTTGTGTATCCAGCTGATGGTGTTATATTCTATTGAATATATCATGCACATGATTTAAGACAGAGACGCTTCAGTGTGTTATCATTGAGCGTTCAACATTCCAAAAAGCCTTATGAGAATATATCTTCGTCTTTATTGCACCCGTGCAATTGACTCTAGCATTACTTAGTAAAATTTTTTATTTAAACCAAATGATGCGTCAAAGTGGAGAAGTGTGGCTCAATGGTTAGAGCGGCAGACCTTGATGCAGAACGCTGGCCAGGGACCAGGGTTCGATTCCCGCTTCGGCGGGATTGGGCTAAAAATCCTCTGACCAGATATTCTCGCCTCAGTGCCAAATCTAAGCATGAGCCCCACGCTGCAACTCTGGGCAATAGCTTGCTTAGTCTCCACAACGGCCCCTGATGCACAAGGGATGCCTGGTTTCACCATGGGATGCCCAGGAGTGGACACCTCACAAGGAAAAGCCAGGAGGGGTTCCCTTGTGGTAGGAGTACCAGCGCCGGGATGCCTCCGGGTTACTGTTCGCGCTATAAAAATACAACACACATTACAAAGTCAGTCAGCTGTTGCCTGGTGTAATCTTAAAGATGTTTGTTTTTATGCATCCACGATGTGCGCTCAGATGGTAGCGGAAAGCTTTTTGACCTACCACGTGCCAGAGTAGTGTAGTGCAGTGAAACCCCTTTCTCCGCCTTTCTTTACTAGAGAAGTAGAGAGGTTGTTAAGTCGGGAAGCCTGTCCTTCTTTTGTGTCTTCTTTTAGTTATCACCTGGAGAGAGACCCCAGCTCTTCCCCACCTTTGGTCTGGCATTAGAGATCAATGACTGACTTGACTTGTCTTAAAGGAATGCACAAACATCAGGAGCTGAATGAAGCCATGCACAGCACTGGACTAGTGTCTTCCACAAACTGTGTCTGCTGAATTGGTATATATTTGGGCCAGAAACCAAGAATCACTTTCCGAATATTTGTCATTAGCCCAAATCCAGGGCCCCATAGCAGTGAAGTCCAAAAAGCTCCCACTGCAGGGCTGGGATCTTGGATTGCGTACTCCCCTTTACGAGGTTCATGAACAGGAGGCTAGAAGTTCTGCTGCCTGCCAGGAAAACAGGTGCATTGAGTCTGTTTTGAGGGAAGGAACATAATGACAGGTGAGGAAGAGTACTGGGATAGGCTTGAGCAAAGGAGGAGATGTCTAGAAATATAGGACCGCAGGGAGCTGGGGCGGGAGGATCTGAAAGCAGCCCAGTGAAGAACCCGCACAGGTAGCCTGTGTGGTGAGGCATTGGTGTCCCAGAACCAGACGCACCTATGACGGCTTGCTGCTCAAACACACCCTCTCCATGGTTCTTTTTAATTTAAAAAAGGCAAAACCTGTAATAGCTCATATCTTAGAAAGTTGCTGCCAAAGTTGGCATTCTTATAAAAAGAAACAAAAACTCCTTGGGTAGCGCTATACCCGGGTCTCCTACTGCAATCAACAGTTACTTTGATCCCTGATTTACTTAGGCTTCAGCTCGGGTGGGCTGTTTTCATTTGGGTGGTGAGCTGTTTTTGAGCTGGAGGAGTTGTGAAGAGCCACCTAACCGTGATCATTAACAGTTTTCTATTTAAACCAAATGATGCTTCAAAGTCAGGCAGCTTTTTGCCTGGTGTAATCTTGATTAATGTTCTACCTACAGCGAGATTAGAATTTTGTCTAGTAGAAGTTTTGACTCATGGCAAGATAGCTCAAGGGGCTATATTGTACCGGCTGCAAAGAAAATATATCATGCAGATCACAAAGTGCACATAATGTAAATAGGACAGTTGGCTACAGCTTTTGTCAGAGAGATCCTTTTGTTACTTGCAGTTTATAAGTTAAAATCCTAACATAGAACAGTGAGCTATTAACTGTCATCTAAGAGCTGCATACAAACTGCAAGGTATAAATTACAGTGTTCCTATTTATAGATTAACAACTGTTAATATAAGCATTTGACATTAGGTGTAATTTTTCTTCCTTTATTGCAACCTGAATCTGTCAACTTGTCTGTGTATTTAAAGTACTATATATTTTTCTTCCTTTCCCCCCAAGCTAATGTCCGGATCAAAGATGGGGAAATACATCAATTCCAGCAGAGGAAACCGCCTACTAGAACATAGTGGTTATGTGTATTGCAAAGAGCGAAATTCTGAACCTCGGTGCCATTGGAGGTGTGTGCAATACTACTCCACTCATTGCAGAAGCAGAGCGGTTACTCTGGGTGACTCTGTTTTAAGAAGCACAGATCATAGTCACTCTGCCTCTTCAACAGCAATTCAAATGAGAGAATCTGTTAATGAAATGAAAGAAATTGCAGTCAACTCTAATGAACCATGCAGTGCAATTTTAAGGGAGGTAGCCCAACATATCCCTGAACATGTTGCAACAAGTATGCCTAGTATCCCAAACTTTTGTAAAATTATACATGCAACCCTAAAAGAGTTACCCCTCAAACATTTTCCGATATATGTATTCCTCCGCAACTGTCTGTCACTGTTGGAATGAACCTTTCCTATTATATGACAACGCAAACGACCAAAAGTGCATTTTATTCTTTAGCATCCCCCAGAAACCTTGTTAGGTTGGAGAACAGTGAGGTGTGGATGATGGATGGTACATTTAAAAGCACGCCCCACCCTTTCACACAAATATATAATGTTTACCTCTGTGCATATGTGACAATTACTATGTGTCCTCTGCAGAGAGGCCACACATTGAATGGGCATGATATCTGAACAGCTGATGTCCCAATGCTCAAACGATAACACCACAACATGTATCTAATTGTGCGAATAGTACTGAACAGCTGGTGTCCCAGTCCTCTAACGTTAACACCACAACATGTATCTAATAGTGCAACAGTGTGAAACCCAATTAATTAGTGGGGTAACGTGATGTGATGTGATGATTTTTCCCAGCACTCCATGTATGTAATAGACATTAATGTATGTCCCCTCGTTCCCCCCACCACCGTCCCCCCCGGGCCACCACCCCAATCGCCACCCCCCCCCCCCCACCCAGCGATTTTTTGTGTGGCCATGCCAGGCCATGCCAGCTCTGACAGCTGTGATTATTAGTATGTGTGCTCTGCAGAGAGGCCAAACATTGAATGGTCATGATATCTGAACAGATGGGGGCTGATTCACAGAACTAACGTAAGACAAAATCCTAAACTTCCTACTTTTGGTATTCACAGAAGTTAGGATTTTGTCCTAAGACAAACTTAAGTCGGACTTAAGACAGACTTAAGACAGAATCCTAACTTAAGTCTGTCTTAAGTCTGTCTTAAGTTTGTCTTAAGACAAACTTAAGACAAAATCCTAACTTCTGTGAATGCCAAAAGTAGTAAGTTTAGGATTTTGTCTTAAGTTAGTTCTGTGAATCGGGCCCCTGGTGTCCCAGTGTCCCATTGATGTGCACCAACCAGCAACCAACGAATGACACAATGCCATGCCCGTGCCATGGCCGCCTGTACCAATAAATGTTAAAATCAATATCCCATCCAATAAATGTCTGACAAGGACAATTACGTCATATTTGTGAAAAACAACGTCACCATACGTCATAGTTAGTGTAATTACGTCATAGTTGTGAAAAACGTCACCATAGTTATTAAATAATAATAGTTAGTGCATATCCAATTGTCATATCCGTTTATAAATGCTCACTGTTTGTAATAAATGTTCTGTGCGTCACAGTCCATCCACAGTTCACTACCAATATATGCGTTGTGGAAAACCGCGATGTGGAAAACTGCGATGTAACAGCATGCGCGATGTAACAGCATGCGTTGTAAACATTTCTGCGATGTAAAATGTTCGATGTAATGCACCCGTGATGAGCTCTCATCGTTGTAATGGGTGTTTGCCATCAGGGGCATAACACAAGCCCCCACATCCCCGCGGTACGGGGGGAGGGGTGATCTGCAAGGGGCCCCCTCAGCACAGTACTTAGGCCAAAGCGCTCCAGATTGAATCCGGAGCGGAGGCCCTGTGCGTACATTGCAGGGGGGCCCCTTAAACTTTTGTTACACCACTGGCACCAATGTGCGCACTACAGAAACGGTGCTCTAGGCCAGGCGCGGGGCAAGGCAGCCATAACCCTACAGAGGTACATGCCGGAGAACACCACAGGAGATATATGCAACTTAAGTTCACTTGAAGACCTGGGCCTTATTCGTGGTGTGCGGAGAGTCGGGTGTTGCTAGAAGCACCCCGAGCCCATCATAAAACTTTGTAGATGAAGTACGATAATGCGTGACAGCCAGCAAGAAAGAAGCAGTGATAAAACGCTGCCACAAAACACTCTTGTCGATGCTTGCAGTCGTAAAGGCTGTATTGCAGTCGCTATTTACATATATAAATATAAGAGGGAAAAGAAATACCACCTTACAGTACACATCTCACCGGCGTCATTGATGTACAGGTCTCGGTGCTTCCCTCAGATGGCTGTGTTGAGATTCTCTCTCTCCTATCCTGCCGACTACGCCAATGGGGCAAATCAAAGACGCAGCAAAGGAGGGAATAACTACAGCTGAGTGCCAGTATTAAGTGTATTTATTAGTAGGAGGGAATCCCACCCTGCATCCAGCAGTAGCGAAGCAACTGCCACAACCTTCAAACTCCTGACATTCCATCACCTCAGCAGAGCACCCCGGATGAAAGCACAAATTGGGCCTGTCATAAGACCTTCCTTTTAAATATGTACAAGTCTCCTATAAGTAGGCCTTATTGCCCAGGAAGGGAATGTGCATTTTATTTATTTTAAAGTCGGGGCTGTAAAAGTTTAATGTTAAACAAGTTCTGTAGCAGGTTTGGCTGTTCCCTAGGAAAACACCGAGATGAAATACTAAACACCAGTCCTGTATCTCGGGAATGAGACTAGCTAGAAAAATAATGAAACATCTATTTTGAATTGTTGTTAAAAATCCAAATCGATAGTGAAGTTTGCTTTATCCTCAAAGTAACTTTTAAACCTTTGCCCTGCCTGAAGTCCCTGGGAGCTAATTCTGCATTTTTTTCTCCCACTTCAGCCAGCCAGTAATGATCATTTAAACATGTTTCAGCCCTACTCTTGCAGGCCTAAACAGGTCCGGACTTTCATCAAGGTGATATGGCAATATGTTCCACTTTCCCAGTTTTGCAGCTATTTGCTACATCACCCTGATGAAAGCCCCGGACCTGTTCATGCCGGTGAGAGTAGAGCTGAAACATGGTGGTTAATGAAGGGTCATAGGACCATTGAATTCTAAACAGCACTTATTATGTAGTTTTACCGTCCCCAACCACTCCATGAATAAAGAGATACCTTGGAGCGGTTGAGGGATTTTTAATCTGTAGTTACGCCCCCTAGTACTTTTTTTATAGGAGCTCCCTGGAACATGGTTGAGCCCAACCTGACATTTAGGAGTCAGGGTGAACCCGATGATGAAGCATGATACTACTAGAGTGTATGAGGGTTTGGCACGAAGTCTAGTTAGGGCGAGCACTCCCCCATCACACCACGTTGATGAGACACTTGGTGGAATACCTGCAAGTATTGTGTAATCAGTTTGGGAGGACATATCCCCCCTCCCCTTTCCGAAAGGTGAAAGGGCCTCTCCACCTTTCAGACTGGCCAGTGGTTTCATACCACTCCCAGTTCCTAGTTTATAACACATAAATGTGGCCTATCCAGGCACCCTCTTTATAACACTCCCAAACCTGAGGAAGATCAGAAGAGGACTGAACTTGCTGCCTGAGACCGGAGAAGAGCCTAGAAGCCTGGACCAGCTCTATCTCTTGAGTAATAAAGCTACAGGGTAACAAGCAGCTACAAGAGGCCTTTCCTACAACTGCCCAGCTAATCAGTGGCAACTGGATTTGGACTGAACTCTGCCTGCCACCTTGTGAGTCTCGAAGTGCCTCCACTAAGGTCCTGGGGAGGGCATCCCAACCACACTCCATTGCGTTTAGCATTAAATTGTGCCTAGGTCTTGTTCTACTGCTACCATTGACTATTATTGGCACTTTGAGGTTTTTGGCGCTATTTCTACTTAAAACTTTAAAAATCAATATCTCTGTTTCCCTTTATTAATTTTTTTTAATTTTGGTGTCTCTTGGTCTATTAATTGTTACTCTAATTTACTAATTAATTTGGGGATTTTTATTGTTTTGCAATTCGACTTTTTTAATGTTTTAGCATTGCATACTTTACACATTGCCTCCAAGTGAAGCCATTTTCCTCTGTCAAGTCATAGCACCAAATAACTCAACACTTCTATAGCACACCTAAAACCAAACAATAACAACAACGCAGCATGACAACTCCACACTGCAGAGGGACTGCAGTTGAGATGCAAAAATGGTAAAGTACAATAACATTATCTTACAACAATACAACACAACATCACCCAAATATCACAACACCCACAACAAGACTAAAATAAAAACGGTGCAATAGACTACAAACAAAGCAACAGACAATACAATAAAATAACAACACAACAAAAATAGCACAGCATAACACGCCACGAGCACAATACTACAGAACGGCATAACACATGAACACTTCATAAAACAACTCACACTGTAAACAACACAAAACAAAGACATCATAGCAAAACAACACACAACACAAATCATCTAAACGCAACCCAACCCAAACCAACAACACTCAACAACAATAAAACAAAATAACAGACATGAACACAGACCTACATCTCTCATACTCTCCAAATCATTCAAGATTAGAAGACACTGTCATTTTAAGCTCAACTCTCTAAAATGGATGCTCTTGATTTCTCCAAGGTATTCAAGTCAAGTCAAAGATCTTTATTCGGAATAAAACATCCATAAAAGTGCATAACAAATACAATGGCAATGGCAATGAATACAAAAATAAACAACTAAGATTTAGTCTATCTAATTCTACAACAATGCAGGTACATATTAAAAGAGGACAATATATATAATTTAAAAATTTGATCATTTAAAAATAGCGACAACTATGAAATGTGGGACAAGGACAAAAGTAAAATCAAGACAGATGTATGTGCAAATTACAGATGTGCAAATTGTTAAGCGATACAAAGTGCAAAGTGCAAAGTGCAAATTTTATCAGTCGATGTGCAAAGAAGCTCGCGAGCGAACGGCGGCTTTAAGGAAACAACTCACTCTAAATATTATTTCATCTATTCCTAACATTAATAAATTCCTCAACGCTATCTTAAAATCCAACAGGTCATGTTTCCGACAGTATGGCATTAAGTAATGAACAGTAAACAGTTTATAAAAACCACAAAAGAACAAAAAGTGCATGAGACTTTGTTTCTTAATCGGGTTACACGGGCAGCTTAAGGTTTCCAAATGTTTGTTATAACCCAAAGGAAAGTTTAGCAGATTTACAATGCTCCCGTCCCGAAAACGGAACAGTAAACTCCTGTTCTATCTACCAAGATTTAAACGTAGGTATTTCTGGGGCGGGGCAGGGTAACAAGCAGGGGGCTCCAAATGGCCCATATACTTTGCAACTGTACGCTTTGGGAAATCGTTCCTTTCCCGCTCTTCTCTATAAAGATTATACAGAGCCCTTTGAATCAGAATCTTATGTGAGCGGTCTATGAGATTTGGAGGTGTAAACAGGTGTCCTTGCCCTACACTTAATAGACATTCATTCACAGCTTTCAACCATGGTATACAATGTGCCCTGTCACATTTTAAACAATCTGAGATTATGTCACGTGTCAATGAGGCTGCAGGGTTCTGCCATATCTCTAGCCAAAAAAGGGCTGGTCTTGATCTGAAAAAGTCCTCTATATAAGGGATATTTAATTCACTGTGGCATATATAGTTTGAGGCACAGATGACTCCTCCCAGCGCCTTCCGACAGAATCTATTTTCTTCTGTCTGAATATGGAGACAATTTGTATGTCCCCATACCTCTGCGCCATAGGTACCTGTTGGGATGCATTGGGTTTGATAGATCTTTAGTAAAGGCGGATCACATCAGCATGATTAGGTTGGCGCAGGGAGATTATTGAGTTGATCGCTTTACCTAATTTATTCCTCGCATAGGAGACGTGTGGTTGCCAAGAACCAGTGTTAGAGAACAACAGCCCCAAGTATGGGAAAGTGCAGGTGCTTTTTAAAACATTTTCCCCTGACATGATCTCAGTAATTTTATACTTTTTTGGACCACAGGTCATAATAAGTGATTTTTTAAAATTTGTGGTTAAACCTAAATCAGCCATAAAAGTAACAAAACCTGAAATTAAGATACGCAGCGCCTTTGGGGTGCGGCCCATTAGGACCGCATCATCCGCGTAAAGAAGGGTAGGTATGGGAGTGCCATTTACATACGGTACATCTTTTGTTAGGGTACTCAGAGAACTACTCAGCTCATTAATGTATAGGATAAAAAGCAGAGGGGCCAGAACACAACCCTGTCTGACCCCCCTGCCGATTAAAATATCACTGGAAACTTCGCCCGTGTGGTTAATGCGCACACGGGCTCTAAGGTCGCTATGAAGGTAAGATAAAAAGTAAACTAAATAATCATCTAAACCATAATTAAGTAGGACGGACCATAAACGGGAGCGATTTACAAAATCAAAGGTAGAACTCAAATCCATGAAACCAAAATATAGGGGGGATTTTTTAGCGATGGTATATTTAGCCATTATTAAGTTCAGGTTCAGGCAGTGTTCTACTGTACCCACATTGCTTCGGAAACCTAGCTGGCTTGGGTGCAAAATAGTACTTTCCTCCGCCCAAGTTCTAATTCTTTTGAAAATTACCCTACCTAACTCTTTCAGAGTGTTATCGATTAATGATATTGGGCGGTAGCACCCAGGATCTAGCCTGTCGCCTTTTTTAAAGATGGGTACAATAGTACTGCTGGACCATGTTTCAGGGATAGATTCATAAGTTAGATTGTTAAAAACATTACACAGCAACGGGGCCCAAAAGTCAATTTCACTTTTTAATTGGTCGATAGAAAGACCGTCGGGGCCAGGGGCTTTATTACCAGCACTTTCTGCGATAGCATCCTCTACCTCAAGCAATGTAATATTCAAAGGTGTTGGAGGGGGAACAGTTTCTGCGGGGTTGCCCGATACGGCATAGATCTTCGAAAAGTGGTCAACCCACACAGGCCCTGTGATGTTACAATTGATTGGTGTTATGTTTGAACCAAGAGATCTTAGGTTCTTAACCTCCCTCCAAAACCCTGGGGTGTCCTTCAGGGCAGCCATACGGGCAAGGGATTCCCAGTGATCCTTAACTAATTCATTGGATCTGGTACGTAAGGTGAATTTGTACCTTGCTCTCAAGAACCTTACCCGGGAAGTATCCCGCGGTTTGGCCATGAGAGCAGCCCTTAAGTCCCGGTTTGCTTTTGAGCAAGAGGCATCAAACCATCTTGGGGCTTCCTCAGTTTTCCTAGATGCTTGTTTAGAGATCTCTCTTTTTATTGCGGAGCAGAGTTCACAGAATGATTTAATCATATGGCCCCCGCAACTATCAATAGCATGACAGTCCGAGATCAATACTGGATGTTTCTTAATCACACTGGCCAATACACCCTTGTTGTCTACCCCCCTCCAGACAACCCTTAATCTGTCCGTCGAGGCTTCCAGATTTGTTGCCCCGATTTCACTATGTGGTATTTTTCCCCCTAATGATTTCAGGTAAATCGCAATTGGGTAGTGATCACTATATACGTTACACACTACCTCTGCCTTTAATAAAACATCAGCAAGGGAGGGAGAGACAAATATATAGTCGATCGTTGTTGCGCTCCCATGACCGGTGTAAGTGGGGACCGGGGCAGTACTTGTACAAGTACCGGCAAACTCCATAGTGTTTACGAGTTCTCTGGTTGCGAGGAGATCGGATAGTTCTACACCTCTCTTACAAGGGGGATTTCTTAAATGAATGTGTGCATTGAAATCCCCTCCTATGCAGATACCATCAAACTTCCCATCTTTCCGTCCCTCCACTATTTCATCGATAAAATTGAACAAGCTTAAAAAATTACTATTAGGGTGGGATGTAAAATCATTGTTGTAGAAATTAATTAGACATAGTTTTACCCTTCTTGTGTATATCAGTGCCATAAAACTTGGGTCGTTAATTTTTAATGCTTCTGTTTTTACCTCTGCGGTTATCTTTACCCAGATCGATAATCCCCCACTAGGACGGCCTAAGGGAGGGGCCGGTACAATCCTATTGTGACAACTATACCCTTCAAGTAGCAAATGGGATGTACACCAAGTTTCCTGAAACATTAAAACATCATAGTGGTTGACCCAATCTTTCCAGGCTTTGATTTCCATTTTTGCCTTCAGCCCAGCAATGTTCCAGCTTATAACAGACAAGTCCTCGTCAGGCAATGGACGAACATCCTGGACAGAGACCTGGGCAATGACTGTTGGATTGGCTAATGGATCACATTGTACATTGGGTGGCAGGGGAGGGTCAGACGGTATCAAAAACCCCACAGACTCTACTCTCTGCGAAAGTTCAGCATCGGACACCGCTGCTGCTGAATCTACCTGGGTGGCTGGCAGTCAGTCCAAGGTGCCCTGGTCAGATAGTGCCGAGAATCTATTATATAACGGAAACAAGGGGGGTCGTTGCAACATTCTATGTGGGGGTCTGTAAAAGTAACTCAGAGGTAAGGGGGTCACCACAGTAGCTGGGCCGCGCTGGTTGTATTTCTTGTTTAATAAGAATTTTACTGTGCCCGGGTTCCTGAAGTTGATTGTAATACAGTCTCCGTTAATGTTTTTGAACAGAGGTCCAACCCAGGTCACCCGGCTTGCAGAAAGAATATCATTGGATATGTCATAGCCGACCCCCTTATGTTTAGTTAGCCAGTCAATGCATTTGTTATGTAACTGGACCCAGGATTCTCCTTGACCCTCCCTAAGCGGTGGTATGCCAGCCAGAACCAAGACGTAAGGGGAAGCCTCAGGAGGAAGATGTAAAGCAGGACCTTGATGTTTTATCGGCCTGTTGTCCTCCGGTTGTCCCCTGTCCTGGCCCAGGTTGGAAGATACCTTCTGCTTGGCTGTGCCTCTGGGAGGATTACTCTTCTGCGTATTATTGATGGAGTTTGTGGTGCACGGTAAATCGGAGGGTTGCAAAGGGATGGATGGCGGAGTTGAAGCAGAATGGTTTTGCCTTTTATTTACTTCCCTCTGCGGTAAAATAGGTATAGAGGCGGTACTAGTGTTGGGTGCCCCTTTAGCCCCTTTAGCTATAGCTGGATTACAGTTTATGGTGGGACCTCCGCTAGATAGGGCGCTAGTGATAGTCTCTAAGTCTTTTAACAGACGTTCGCCTCTAATTTGGTCTAGGCAGGCCATACCTTTCCTCTTTGCTTCTTCGTTTTTCACGAGGGTTTCCAGTCTATCAAGTCTCTTAAAAATCATATTAAATTGTTTGATCATTTGACCTTCTAATTGCTTAAAAATTGTATCGGCAATGGTCTCTATAAGGTTTCCATTGGATTTAGATTGGAGAGTGCTTTCGTTAGGGAAGTCAGTCTGTGTGCAGATGGAATTTATATCCTCAGTTGGTATAGCGTTACCAGAATGTTCCCCTGAGTCAGAACATACTGTTTGAACTCCTGTTGGTTGTTTCTTCCCCCTAGTCCACATACTCTGTGGAGTAGGCTGGTTGTTACTCCTTAGGAGCTGCTTCCTCTTATTTATTGTGGTCTTTGCTAGACCCCTTTTACGTTTTGCGCCGGCGGTCTCGGTGCTCATAGTTGTGGGGGGTGGCGCAGGTTGCGACGCGGGGTCAAGATGAATATCAGTAGTTATATCCGGAGTGCTTCCCTCTTGTGGTGATTCAGATGAGCTGATCGCAGGGATAGGTTTCACCACAATAACTTCTAGAAGTAGAGGCATGGTGTGTTTGGGACTGACTATAATGGTAGGTTGGCTGGTGTTGAAAGAGCCCAATGACAACCTCCTCTCTGTCTCTGCAATCTCGTTAAAAGCATTTTCCAATAGACTCTCAAAAGAGAGTTGGGAAGATGCAGGATCTGCGGTGGGCTGTATATGTGTGCTGGTAGAAGTAATAGTATTACGTTTCCCCATCTTTGGAACAACAGGCTCACCTTTGGAAGGAAGTTAGATGGGTGGCCCGCCCGACCACTGTTGACCTCTGAGGGCCCGCCCTTTGCCCGGGCTTAGCCCGGCGCCCTCCCGCGCGCGTCCCGCGACGCGGGCAGTGATGCCCCTTTTTGAGCACCTCCTGGCGCGCTCAGCCTCGACGCGACTTCTGGTCCGGTCGCGGAGGCTTCTGGGAGCTGTAGTCTCTGACTCCCCCACTCAGCGGCAGCACAGGTGGACAGAGGCTGCGGCGGGGGGAGGAGACCGGCGATGGAGAGGCAGCGTTTCTGGGCAGGCAGCCAGCAGCCAGCACCGCCGGCAGTTCAGCAAAGGAGACCGGCGTTGGCGAGGAGACCGGCGGTAGCGAGGCAACGCCCCGGGCAACAGCAGCGGCAACCTGGTAAGGGACTCCGTGTGGCTGAAAAGACACCCGCTCCCCAGCAAGTGATGCCCCTTTTTGAGCGCCTCCTGGCGCGCTCAGCCTTGACGCGACTTCCGGTCCGGTAGCGGAGGCTTCTGGGAGCTGTAGTCTCTGACTCCCCCACTCAGCGGCAGCACAGGTGGACAGAGGCTGCGGCAGGGGGAGGAGACCGGCGATGGTGAGGCAGCGTTTTTGGGCAGGCAGCCAGCAGCCAGCAGCGCCGGCAGTTCAGCAAAGGAGACCGGCGTTGGCGAGGAGACTGGCAGTAGAGAGGCAACGCCCCGTGCAACAGCAGCGGCAACTTGTCCTTCTCGGCGCCGAAGATGGAGACAAGGTATTCAACCATCTAATTTCAAGCTTGGATTAAATCATCTAACATCCCGTTTATCAATCCAATGATTATTAATAGATCCAAATATTTAGGTCTTATGCTAGTCAAGAGACTAACTTTGATTGCTCGGTACCTGTGGAGGATCGGACAATGTATCCCATTTGAGGACCTTACAGTCCTAGTACTACCTCTGGTACAGTCTCAGCTCTCTGAAGACGTGCCCATGGTCAACACTCATGTAACTGGACTGCCCAAAGTGCATTTCACCTCCCTGAAGGCATGTCTACCTGCAGCGGCTTGTGTTGTTACTGGAGGCACAAAAGGTTCATTCATCTCACTCCATTCTGCAAACAATTCAATTAGCTTCCTATTAAAGCTCGACTATATCACGAGCATGTCTGCATTATTCATGAAGCAATCGTCAAAAAACTGAACATTTGTGGCGATCCTGGTCACTTGGTAGAGCAGAACCACTTTAATTAGAACCCCGCCTATCAGAAAAGAGCACACACTGACCCCAATTGTTTTCTGGCTGCGTTACCAGAATTTGGAACTCAATCCCTCTTGCTCGCCATGCCACTAATTTCCAACCTATTTTTAGAAGAAGCTTAAACCTTTACCTTTTGAAAGACAATTCCACGGTGGATTCCACTAATTCCCCATGGAACTCTGCCCCTTCCTCTCAGCTCTCTAGCTCACCTGCACTGGTGTCAGCAGGAGTATTCCCCCTACTACTGACATCTTGACCTTTGATTAGGATACATCTGTAAATATAATATTTTCTTTGTCGTTCCTCTCTAGCTATCCATGTCGCTCTTGCTCGATTGTTCTCTTGTGACTTGGAATTTTTGTCATGAACCTCCTTCACACCGTTTGGTTATGTTCATGCTCAAGAAAACTGGAAATTAAATAAATTAATAACAATGCAACACAACATCATCACACAACACCACAAGACAACAAAAAGAGCATATAACACCATGATAGCAGCACAAGAAAACAACACAAAAACTGCACAACACAACTTACTAATATAAAGAGGACTCTAACACATTGAAACACAACTGGACAAACAATAATACAATAATACAATATGATAAGAACAACATGCAACACAAAGCAACAACAAAACACCTACAACACAAACACATTAACAGCCTAACAAAACAATAATTATGACAAAAGACAAAGACAACAGAAATAACACAACTCCTCACTATCTACTGAGCGACACGACAATAGTAACAACACATTTCAAAAGAACATTAACAAAACAAAACAAATAGACAACACAAGACACAGACAATATATAAATGTGAAAGCAACACAACATACCATCAATACATATCAACACATCCCAGTATAATACTAAAGAAGAGATGGCAAAGCAAAATAAAGCAACACAAAAAACGAAATAACAGTACCACAACATATAACACACAACAAGATTTCAACACAACAATGCACGTGTGCTGTGTTAAGAAGACGTGTTCTTTTGTGTTGTTATTTTGTTATGGCTGTTTTTGTTGTGTTATTGTGGAAGGTTGATATCGTGATATGTTGTGTTGCTGTTTTGTTTTGTGTTGTGTATTATTGTGTTGTGCTGGGGCATCAGCTTCGTATTCTTGTGTATTTTAAAAGGCACGTTGAATCAGGGTTTCCGCAATGAAGGGGAGGGACATGGGTTTGTTACCCATAGTGAGTGTTTTGGAAGAAGCACTGACAGTGTGTTTGCATGTATGAGCTACAGAAAGAGGTTGTTAGCACTCAATTTGCATTTTTAATGGGTTACTCCTCATTCTTTAATGGATGTGTAGTTGACTATGACAGGTAAGCGGCGCATGAGGGGACGATTACGTAACATGATTTACAAAAGGGTGTGGTGATGAACAGAGTGTCTGAGTTAAACAGACCACTCTTACCCAGTCAAGATTCAGACACTCTGTCCCTCACCACCCCTTGGTGTGAATATTTTTGTCCACCGTAAGCGTGGAAGGGTATTCTCAGATGTGAGACCCTTGCTCATTGCACCATCAGGATTCAAGCAAACCGGGCCGAAGACGGCTGTAATGCCAGAAACCGGTCCCCGGTAGCTTGTTTCCTTCCCAGTGTAAGAATTGGCTTTTGTAGTTTGGTTTGCCCTGTTCCCATCATGCACTGGGACAGGAACAGACTAATTTGCATACAGTCAGGTTCTGAAACTGGGATGGTGCAGTGAGCTAAAAAACGGTGTTGGATCTAGCCCTGATCTCTTGACTGGGTGAGAGCTTTCTGCTTAATTCAGACACTCTGTCCCTCACCACCCCTTGGTGTAAATATTTTTGTCCACCCTAAGCGTGGAAGGTTATTCTCAGATGTGAGACCCTTGCTCATTGCACCATCAGGATTCAAGCAAACCGGGCCGAAGACGGCTGTAATGCCAGAAACCGGTCCCCGGGAGCTTGTTTCCTTCCCAGTGTAAGAATTGGCTTTTGTAGTTTGGTTTGCCCTGTTCCCATCATGCACTGGGACAGGAACAGACTAATTTGCATACAGTCAGGTTCTGAAACTGGGATGGTGCAGTGAGCTAAAAAACGGTGTTGGATCTAGCCCTGATCTCTTGACTGGGTGAGAGCTTTCTGCTTAATTCAGACACTCTGTCCCTCACCACCCCTTGGTGTAAATATTTTTGTCCACCCTAAGCGTGGAAGGGTATTCTCAGATGTGAGACCCTTGCTCATTGCACCATCAGGATTCAAGCAAACCGGGCCGAAGACGGCTGTAATGCCAGAAACCGGTCCCCGGGAGCTTGTTTCCTTCCCAGTGTAAGAATTGGCTTTTGTAGTTTGGTTTGCCCTGTTCCCATCATGCACTGGGACAGGAACAGACTAATTTGCATACAGTCAGGTTCTGAAACTGGGATGGTGCAGTGAGCTAAAAAACGGTGTTGGATCTAGCCCTGATCTCTTGACTGGGTGAGAGCTTTCTGCTTAATTCAGACACTCTGTCCCTCACCACCCCTTGGTGTAAATATGATTACGTAACATGGCACTCGTACATTGCTACCATTGGCGCCATAGTGGCAATTCTTTTCGTAATGGTGGTAGTCATTTACATATTGCCAACTGATGACAAGATGTTGGCCATCCTGCAGAATGCTTGCAATTGCAGAATGGTTTGAATTCTTTATATATTGTGGGAATAGTTGGTCAGTGGTACCTAGTCCTGGCGCGGTGCTGGTCCTGGCAAAATATTGGTGTCGTTTTCAGCCTTTTTAATATCATCACATCCTCTGGGACCACTGCCTATGACAATAGGGGGGACCTGTTCGCAACTATCCAGGCACATGAATATTCAATTGTTCCCCTATATGTTTTTTATTTTCAACGAATCACCTATGTATTTATCATACACACCAACATTTGAAGGCAGAAAAGAGGGAGATTTTGACAAATAAATCTGGGAAGGTATTTTGCCCATTGATTGACAGTGAACAAGAGGCAGGTGGGAGAAAACTGAATTAAGCCATGTTTGAGTTTAAAAATTGTGAACCTGAAGCCTGGATTGAGTCCATGGGTACCTATGACGGATGCCCTTAGTTCCGCTGTAATTACTCAGCAATAAATCACTCAGTGATCTTTGCATTCACTCATCCAAGTGCTTGACATTTTCACATTCAACCACTCATCCATAAACACACATTTGCCGGTCAATAGGGTAAAACCTCCCCTACCAAGCAGTTAGACTTATTGACTTTGCCAATACGAACCTAGACACCTGCTGCGTGTTGTCTCTGTAATTACACCGAGAGAATGAGAGGAGTTTACGAGAGGGGAGAACTACCCTTGGTGAAGTGTCCCCACCCGTTTCTGGTATCAAATGTGCAGCGCTGCTGAGAGCCACGCATCACGCGGCAGACTAACGCGCAATGGAACCTTTTCCCACTCGATTCTGAAAGATCCACTGAGCCCAGCTGCGCTCTTTGTTTACTATCCAGTGAAAACGTTGTTTTTATTAATCAGTGCAACTGCTGTACATGTCTGCAGCTCGGAGGGATAATAGGGGGCCACGGAAAGGGTGACTGTTCTCATAGTCAACCTCCAGTGAGCACTGCTTTACGAAACTGGTGGTGGGGGTCCCGCCTCTCTGCAGTCACAGTAACTTTACATTCAATGGCAGCAGTGCCTCAGTGCAAGCAAGAAAGCTTGAACACGGGTGGTAGATTGGAAGTCAAATCTGGACTGGTGCTGTGCAGCAGAAAAAGTAGTATTCCAGAGCCGGGGTCGCCCACAGAAATGATATAAAGTATGGGGGCACTGGGTGACGTACAGGGGTTATGAAGGGCCCTGTTGTTAAAGTCAAGTGGATAGGCCGGGGTACTAGAGATTAGCTACTATAGACAGGGTTGTAGATGTTGACAACACTACTGGGATTTTTATACCCATACCTACAGTTTTGAGTGCAAATGTCAAGGCGGGATCTCCTGTAGTCAATGTCGTCAATTCTAATGGATGATCACCTATATGCGGCTGGGTATATGTTTAATAAAAATAATTTTTTTTAAAAGAAAGTTTGAACAAAAAGAAAATGGTTTCTAGAGCTTCATGTTGCACCTGAAGGCATACTTTCTGATATGTATCTTTTTACAAGGATCTGTTTGTTTGGTTTTTAATCATAAGTTTCACTCAGTGTGAAGGAAAAGGATGGAATGTCACTCCTAAGAACACTTAAACAATGGTAATATCATGCATATGTGTGTGTGTACGGAGCCTGAATGGAGTCTGAATACTTGGCAGCTATGAATGTGTCATTATTTACCTTTGAGGTTCATTCTAATGTTAGCTCTCCACATGTCTGTCACGCCTGCTGATATCCCGAGCCATCTTTCGGGTTCTGTGGAGATGGAGCACATAGTGAATGAAGACGTCGTCGAATGGCAAAATGCTGCCTGGTGTTCTAGTTGTTGTCTGCAGCTTCCTACCATCGCATCTCCTACTAGTGAGGTAGCTTAGAGTCCAAAAACACCAGAATCGTGCAAAATGTGATACTGTTATGACACTTGACACAGTGTTAGTCATATGAACACTGATTTTTAGGTCCAGCCTAGAGCAGCCCATCTGCTGCTTGCTCGACTTTTAGTAAAGGGTAAAAAAAGTGCTACCTGCCAGAGGCTTTTGCTGGCCTGAAGCTTGAGTGCACGCGCACATCCGCCATCTGTCTCCTCCGTCATGGGTCATTAAGTTGCTTTCCCTTCTGCCTCCGTCCGATCACTTTAACTTTCACTTTTGTAACTTGTTTTTTTTTGTTTTGCTTTCAGCACTCAGCCTTCAGCTTAATTTGTGTCTTCTAGCTGTGAATCATGCTTCTCTGCTCCACTCCCCCTCCTTTCTCCCCCTCCACCTGCTCCTCTTTGTCAGTTTCATTTGTGTCTTATATCACTGTGAATGTGATAAAACGATCCTTCAAACACAGGATATGTTCATAGTACGTTTTTTTGACACCCACCAGGGAGGCAAGTAGTCGCAGCAAAGTCCAGGCTCCAACTGAACTTCACTTGACCAACAACATTCTTTCCCTGACAAGTCACATTCCCAGTAAGGAATGTTCACCCTTAAAGGAGAAGATACAACTCATCGACCTCGTTACAATACAAAACATAATAAAGATAACGGAAATGTAAAGATGATAAAAAGACAATGAACCAAAAAAAACAAAACTATGATATAACAAGGAATGATACAGGATAAAAATATAATAAGTCACTTGGAACAATAATCTTGTAAATACAGAGGAGGTCTTCTAGTTCTAGTGCTGCGGAGAGGAATATTCTGAGACAAAGGATTGAAACATTTTGATTTTACAAAACAATCAGAGATTGGCTTTACAGAACCATTAGAACGTTCCCTAATACCATCCTCCTCTGCACACTTGGATAACCGAGACATACTCCATGCATCTCCCCCTGCAAGCATAACAACATTTTTCATAACCTTCACAATGCGCCTAGGTCCAAAGTACTTAGATTCACCTTTTGGTGACCATACCGCCTTCTTAATGAAAACAAGGTCACCTACTTTCCATGAGATCTTCATTGCCCCCTTTTTGATATCAAACCTGCGCTTGTAGTTTTCCTGGTAATTCTTCACCCTCCAATTATTGACCACACAACCTCTGTCTTTTACACATAACCACAAAGGATTCAACTTAGAACCAGCCACTCTCCCTTTCAATTTCTTAAAGTGAGTTTGTGCACAGTTCACTCCAGATATTCAAAAGACGCTGTGACAAGTAAGACAGGTTCTTCAAAATAGTCTTAAGTTATTACAAAATCAAAAATCATCCAAACGGTGTGCCAGTCTTTCCCGTAACACCCGTACACTGCAAATTTACCGAACGGTACGCCCGTCTTTAAATGTGCCGTCAGTCAAATAAAACATTCTCGAAACACGAAGTACTTCCAAAATCAATTCTTACACACGCTGGGTTCCTCATTTCCTGGTGGGTTCCTTCGTCGCCAGTGAGAAAACACAGGAAATGTTCATAGTAAGTTTTATTGACACCCACCAGGGAGGCAAGTAGTCTCAGCAAAGTCCAGGCTCCAACTGAACTTCACTTGACCAACAACATTCTTTCCCTGACAACTCACATTCCTAGTAAGGAATGCTCACCCTTAAAGGAGAAGATACAACAGAATGCTCCTGCTTTCACCAGGCACACACACCATCAGTCGTCAGTGCACGCTTTCACCAGGCATACACACCACCAGCCGTCACTGTACGCTTCCACCAGGCACACAGACCAACAGCGATTAGTGCACGCTTCCACCAGGCACACACACCACCAGCGATCAGTGCACGCTTCCACCAGGCACACACACCACATGCCGTCAGTGCACGCTTCCACCAGGCACACACACCACCAGCCGTCAGTGCACGCTTCCACCAGGCACACACACCACCAGCCATCAATACATGCTTCCATCAGGCACACACACCATCAGCTGTCAGTGCACGGTTTCATCAGACACACACACCCCCAGCCATCAGTGCACGCTTCCACCAGGCACACACACCACCAGCCATCAGTGCACGCTTCCACCAAGCACACACACCACCAGCACCACCAGCCGTCAGTGCACGCTTCCACCAGGCACACACACCACCAGCCATCAGTGCACGCTTCCACCAGGCACACACACCGCCAGCCGTCAGTGCACGCTTCCACCAGGCACACACACCACCAGCCGTCAGTGCTCACTTTCACCAGGCACACACACTACCAGCCGTCACACACTACCAGCCATCAGTGCACGCTTCCACCAGGCACACACTACCAGCCATTAGTGCACGCTTTCACCAGGCACACACACACACCACCAGCCGTCGGTGCACGCTTTCACCGGGCACACGCTTCTCCAGCCATCAATGCACACTTTCACCAGGCACACACACCACCAGCCGTCAGTGCACACTTCCACCAGGCACACGCACCACCAGCCATCACTGCACGCTTCCACCAGGCACACACATCACCAGCCATCAGTGCACGCTTTCACCAGGCACACACATCACCAGCCATCAGTGCACGCTTCCACCAAGCACACACACCACAAGCCGTCAGTGCACAATTCCACCAGGTACTCACACCACCAGCCATCAGTGCACGCATCCACTGGGCACACACACCACCAGCCATCAGTGCATGCTTCCACCAGGCACACACATCACCAGCCATCAGTGCACGCTTCCACCAGGCACACACACCACAAGCCGTCAGTGCACAATTCCACCAGGCACACACACCACCAGCCATCAGTGCACACTTCCACCAGGCACACACACCACCAGCCGTAAGTGCACGCTTCCATCAGGCACACACACCGCCAGCTGTCATTGCATGCTTCCACCAGGATCTCACATCACCAGCCGTCAATGCACGCTTCCACCAGGCACACACACCACCAGCACCAACAGCCACCAGTGCACGCTTCCACCAGGCACACACACTACCAGCCGTCAGTACACGCTTCCAACAGACACACACCACCAGCCGTCAGTGCATGCTTCCACCAGGCACACACACCACCAGCCATTAGTGCACGCTTCCAGCAGGCGCACACCACCAGCCATAAGTGCACGCTTCCACCAGGCACACACACCACCAGCCATCAGTGCACGCTTCCACCAGTCACACACACCACCAGCACCACCAGCTGTCAATGCACGCTTCTACCAGGCACACACACCACCAGCCATCATTGCATGCTTCCACCAAGCACTCACATCACCAGCCGTCAGTGCACGTTTCCACCAGGCACACACACCACCAGCCATCAGTGCACGCTTTCACCAGGCACACACACGACCAGCCATCATTGCATGCTTCCACCAGGCACTCACATCACCAGCCGTCAGTGCGCGCTTCCACCAGGTACACACACCACCAGCTCCACCAGCAAACAGTGCACGCTTCCACCAGGCACACACACCACCAGCCATCAGTGCATGCTTCCACCAGGCACACACCACCAGCCGTCAGTGCACGCTTCCACCAGGCAAACACACCACCAGCCATCAGTGCACGCTTCCACCAGGCACACACACCACCGGCACCACCAGCCATCAGTGCACGCTTCCACCAGGCACACACACCACCAGCCATCAGTGCACGCTTCCACCAGGCCCACACCACCAGCCATCAGTGCACGCTTCCACCAGGCACACACCACCAGCCGTCAGTGCACGCTTCCACCAGGCACACACACCACCAGCCATCAGTGCACACTTTCACCAGGCACACACACCACCAGCACCACCAGCTGTCAATGCACACTTCTACCAGGCACACACACCACCAGCCATCATTGCATGCTTCCACCAAGCACTCACATCACCAGCCGTCAGTGCACGTTTTCACCAGGCACACACACCACCAGCCATCAGTGCACGCTTTCACCAGGCACACACATGACCAGCCATCATTGCATGCTTCCACCAGGCACTCACATCACCAGCCGTCAGTGCGCGCTTCCACCAGGTACACACACCACCAGCACCACCAGCAAACAGTGCACGCTTCCACCAGGCACACACACCACCAGCCATCAGTGCATGCTTCCACCAGGCACACACCACCAGCCGTCAGTGCACGCTTCCACCAGGCAAACACACCACCAGCCATCAGTGCACGCTTCCACCAGGCACACACACCACCAGCACCACCAGCCATCAGTGCACGCTTCCACCAGGCACACACACCACCAGCCATCAGTGCACGCTTCCACCAGGCCCACACCACCAGCCATCAGTGCACGCTTCCACCAGGCACACACCACCAGCCGTCAGTGCACGCTTCCACCAGGCACACACACCACCAGCCATTAGTGCACACTTTCACCAGGCACACACACTACCTGCCGGCACACACTACCAGCCGTCGGTGCACGCTTCCACCAGGCACACACACCACCAGCTATCAGTGCACGCTTTCACCAGGCACACACCACAAGCCATCAGTTCACGCTTCCATCAGGCACACACACCACCAGCCATCAGTGCACGCTTCCACCAGGCACACACACCACCAGCCGTCAGTACAAGCTTCCACCGGGCTGGACTGTCTGCCTGAACGGGGGCACTGCGTGGGACGTCGGTCCGCGGTGCCGCCAGCCCCTTGGCGCTGAACTCCTCGCCGCCTTCCGGTGGCGGTATTATCTGGCTGTCTTCCTGTGGCCTCCTTGCAAGTAGCCTCTCCTCTGCCAGCGAACTATAGGCCGGTGGGGCACTATCAGCGCTTTCGCCCCGCTCCTCCCTGCGACCTGGCGTCCGTCTCCCCTTCATCGACGCAGGCGCCCAGAGGAGGCATGGGCCGCAACGACGCCAGGCAGTCCAAGATCCCTTTTGAATCCAAAAAGACTCGCAAATCGATTCCGAAGCCTGAAGGGGCGCCGCCCTCCCAGGAGCCTCCGGATGAAGACTGGAAGACGCTGTTGCTGGGTCTGAAGCAGAGCCTCTCCACGATCGATGCCAAGATTGACAACATCAACACTCGCATGGACAGCGTCGTCTCTAAGCTTGAGCAGCACAACACCCGCATTAAGGAAACGGAGGATAGAATTTCTGTCCTGGAGGATGGCGCCACCTCAACCAGTAAACAGGTCACTCAAATGGATAGGCTGCTCAAACTCATCGCTGACAAGAACGAGAACTTGGAAGCGCGGTCTAGGCGCAATAATGTCCGCATCCTTGGCCTTGCCGAAACCACCAACACAGAATAAAATGGAGTCCTTCGTGGAGAACATGCTCGTTGAACTCTTCGGTGGGGAATCCTTCTCGTCACATTTCATTGTGGAGCGGGCCCACAGATCCCTGGCAGCTTGCCCGCCTCCTGGAGCGACTCCGTGCCCCATCATTGTGCGCTTCCTGAATTATAGGGACAGAGACTCTGTGTTGCGACGAGCGAGGGAGGTGGGAACTGTAAACTACTGCAACACCACTTTGTCCTTCTTCCCAGATTTCACCTCCACTGTTCAGGAAGCAAGGCGTAGGTTCGCAACGGTTAAAAAGAAGCTACAGGCGCTGGAGATTCCCTATGCTATGCTCTACCATGCCAGATTGAAAGTGACTTTCCGAGGTAAAACTCATCTCTTTCAAAATCCCCAACAGGCGGAGGACTTCCTTAAGAGCTGCAGGGCGGAGCGGAATGATGATGGTGCTACACTGCGCAGATCTAGGTCACGATCACCGCTGTCGCAACAGGACTGAGAGACACTGAGATGGAATGGGCCTCCCTTTCAGTCATGACTTGGGCGTGATATATTGATCTTGACACACTAGGTTTTGTGGGCTTTGTCCTGTGGTGAGCTCCACTCGAGGCAGAACTGATTGAGACTACCATATGCGCTCGGTCACCCACCTCCGCCCCACGTTAGACGACAGGTTCCCTGTGGTTAGTGGGTGTAAGTAAGGAGGTGGTTCGGTACGTCTGGGGCCCCTAGTTCCGGTCCCCTCTATGGGCGAACCCCTGAGACCCTCCTCCCTCCTGGGAGGTGGTATTTGTGTTCTACTCTGTTTAGGGAGTACTTGGTATGAGTTTTGGGGAACCGGGTGGGGGTTGAATTCCCGGCCAGTTGGGGTTGCCGGTGTGGGTGGGAATGGGTTTTGTTCCACTGCGAATGACCTGGTCATTTTGGATTTGTTGTCCCTGGGTGGCCCGAGGGGGGGATGTCTGCGCGAACTGTGCGCTATGTTCGGAGGTGAAAATGCTTTGGTCTTAAACTGTGTGCTTTTATGCTACAAGATGATGCATCTGTATGAATGGGTGACGTAGAGTCCGAGCCGCCTGGGCTTCAATTCCAGCTGGTGTCATGGAATGTCAGGGGACTGAATAACCCCAGAAAGAAGAGGCAAATCTTGGGTTATTTGGACAGGCAGGGGGTCTCAATTGCTATGCTCCAAGAAACACATCTGTTGTCTGATAACGCATCTCCCTCCCTTTGCATCACGATGGGCTTCCTGCAGGGTATTTTCCTCCTACTCTAACTACGCCAGGGGTGTTACGATCTTGGTCAGGCGGGGGTTGAGGTTTGTCCCGGCGGGGATGGAGGCGGACCCCGGGGGGAGATACTGCATGGTCTGGGGGACTCTTCACTCCCATTCGGTCCTTTTTGCCTGCTACTATGGCCCCAACGTTGATGACACCTCATCGCTGCTCACATTATGGGGTAAAATTCAGACCCTGGGTATAGGTCACGTGATACTAGGAGGCGACTTTAATGCCGTCGTCAGGCCATGCATGGACCGCTCTCACCCACAAACGGCGCACTACTCTCACACTCAGCGCGTCCTCTCTTCCTTGCTCACTGATCACTCCCTCATCGATTCTTGGCGGCACCTGCACCCTTCCCTTAAGCAGGGCACTCACCACTCGGCAATACACTCCACATGGGCGCGGTTAGACTATGTGTTCTTGCCATCGGGCCTTTCCCCCTGGCTGACCAAGGCCATACACCTTTCAAGGACATTCTCCGACCATTCCCCGGTCCTCATCTCGCTGCGCATCCCCCTCGAGACCTCCCCGTATCTCAGCTGGCGCCTCAACCCCTCACATCTTACTGATTCCGCCTTCAGGGCTGATCTTGAACAAGACATTCAGGATTTTTTCGACCGGAATGTAGGGTCGGTATCTGACCTCACTGTGGTGTGGAAGGCCTTCAAGGTCACGGTCCGTGGGTGTTGTATCTCTAAAGGGGGTGGGGTACTCAAATCCTTACGGGGGGAACTTCGCAAACTCGAATCCGAATTGCGGGAGCTTGAGCGCACTAGTGCGAGCGAGTCCCGGGGCCATTCTTCAAATGCTCTCCTTCGTGAAAAACTGAACGAATACACCGAGGCGGCGGATAGGGAGTGCAAATTCCTCGGCAAGCAACACACGGCGCGGGTCTACGGGGAGGGAGATAGGCCTTGTAGGGCACTTGCCTCTGCTGTACGCCCCCCTAGGTACAATGGCTATGTCACCACTCTGTTGGATGAGCACCGGACTCCGCAACGGGACCTGCCTGAGCAACTCCGCATTTTTACCAAACATTATTCCTCTCTCTACACCTCTCATAGGACGGTTCCTATTGACCTGAGTCCCTACCTAGATGATACTGCTATAGCCTGGCTTGGCCCTTCCCAACAGAAATTCCTACACCACATACTCGAAGTGGACGAGATCAAGGACCCCATCATGTCCATGAAGTCGGGCAAATCGCCGGGCTCCGATGGCCTGCCGGTCGATTTCAACAAAGCATATATTCATATCCTTGCCCCTATACTCCAGCAGGTTTATTATGCTTCCTTCGAGGGTGGCCTTTTGCCCTCGTCCATGCGTGAGGCACTCATCACTTCCCTATTGAAGCCTGGCAAGCCTCCGGAACACTGCGACTCCTACAGGCCTCTCTCGCTACTTAATACGGATGTCAAAATCAACCTGCTAATGGAGCGCCTGGTCCTTCCTGACCAGGCGGGGTTTGTTCCCAATAGGGCGACCTCCCATAATTTACGCACTCTCCAGGCCATCCTACAAGACATTAACCCCAAATGCAAGGCTGCAGCTGTATTTCTTGACGCCACCAAGGCGTTCGACTCCCTTGAGTGGGATTACCTATTTGCCCTCCTTGAACGCATGGGGATCCCTTACAGCTTCCTCGACTGGATTAAGTTGCTTTATGGTGAGCCGCGTGCTTCTGTCCTCCTCAATGGAGCACGATCTGCCTCCTTTCCCATCCATAGAGGCACCAGACAAGGTTGCCCCCTCTCCCCCGTCCTATTCGCGATAGCCATCGAGCCGCTTGCTGCCAAACTCCGACAGCATCATAACCACCGCTCTCTGATATACCCGGAACGGCAGCTCCTAGTCGCTTTATATGCAGACGACATCACCCTCTATATTGACAAGCCACGAGACAACCTTAACCCCCTGCTACGGGAAATAACTAAGTTCGGTGCTATCTCGGGAGTTCAGATTAACTGGTCGAAGTCTGCCCTTTTCCCCTTAACTGATAAGACTACACAATTCCCCCTGGACTACCCACTGATATGGGAATCCGAGGAACTCAAGTACCTCGGCGTAGTGGTCTCCCGTAATCGCGAGGCCCTCATTAGGGCAAACTATGGCGCTGCCCTGGACAAAATCACTGACAACATTACTAAATGGATCCATCTCCCACTCTCGATGGCAGGGCGCATTTCCCTTATAAAAATGGTTGTCCTTCCTAAGTTGCTCTACCTATTCATCAATATACCCTATAGCCCAGGCTCTCACTTCTTTCGTGCCCTTGATTCCCAACTGTCGAGACTGATATGGGGGGGCAAACAGGCTAGGATCAGTTTGAAGACGCTGAAGTTACCTTATCACCAAGGCGGGTTTGATTTTTCTGACTTTCGGAGGTACTATGACTGTGCCCAGCCTCACTTCGTGGCTTACTGGCTACATCCCCCTCCCTTCATGGCCCATCTAGCGGTGGAGGATGGTTATATGCGTCCCGTTCAACCATCAGGTTACCTTTATACTGACTCTAGTGTGACGGACCGTGACCCTTCTACTGTGGACTGCACTGTCCAGGCCTGGCATCGTATTGCGGCTCATATGGAGGTTACCTTTCTATACTCACCATGCATGCCCCTAGCTCACGACCCCAGACTGCGCATAGCCGGGGAGGAGATAGGGCGCAAGTTCTTCAAGAGGCTAGCGATTCATACCTGGAGGGATCTCTTCCTCCAGGGGCAGTTCTGCTCCTCGGCGCAGTTTTTTGGGGAAACCCCTCCCACTGTCATGGACACTTTCCTTTATGTCCGTTTAAGGCAGAATGTCAAAGCAGTCCTCCCGAACTTTCCTGAAGAGCAGGAAACCCTCCCCCCATTGCATTCGCTTTTACAAACCGAAACCCCTAAGCATGTGGTATCCATGCTTTATAAACATGCTCAGCCTGCCCCGTCGCCTCCCCTGCTCAAGGCCCGCAGCGAGTGGGACGGGGACCTTGACGCACCGCTCTCTGACGACCAGTGGGAGGAAAGCTGCACGCATACCACCGCAGTGACTGGTAATACCCGCTTGCGCTTAATCCACTTTAAATTCTTGCACCGCACTTATTTCACTCCTTCCAAACTGTTCCGTCTTGGCCTCCGAAATACCGACCGCTGCCTCCGTTGCGGAGCCGAAGGGGCTGACTTCTTCCACCTGGCGTGGACCTGCCCTGCAGTGGCGGTATATTGGCGTACCGTCTTCAGAGCTTTATCTGATATGGTTGGTATCGGTATGGAGCCCTGTCCAAAGACTGCCTTGCTGGGGCACGCGGTCCCGGCACTAAAGGCACACAGGAAATTTTTTGCACTGGGACTTCTGTTGGCTAAACGCCAGGTTGTCTGTAGATGGGGCAGAGGACGAGCTCCCAAATGTAAGATCTGGCTCCATACGATGTCTACCTGGCAAGATCACCTGCACAACTATTCTGAACTCTTACCGCGCAAATCACGCCCCAAGGATATATGGGGGCCCCTCACTGCATATCTGCTCCGACACAAGAGCGAAGACCAACCTGATACTTGAAGTGCTCTTCCCCTTCCCCCTGTCCCTGGCCTGC
This sequence comes from Lissotriton vulgaris, assembly GCF_964263255.1. Lineage (NCBI taxonomy): Eukaryota > Metazoa > Chordata > Amphibia > Caudata > Salamandridae > Lissotriton > Lissotriton vulgaris. Next base: position 2,048,191,746 of record NC_141691.1, read on the forward strand.
TCCTTGCCCCGACTGTACGCCTCCTGCACCGCCCTCTCCCCTGCTTCCCTCCCTCCTGGGAGTGCGCTCCGTGGTCCGAGCCTGTCTGTCCTCTACGCCTTTTCCCGCTCCCCCCCCCTTGTCCCACGGTACTCCTATGCCTCTTCTTCACGGATGGTCCTCCTATGCTCAATGCCCAGCTCCGCAGCCTGCCTCTACCACAGCGGCGCCCTGTTACTCGCGACACCACCGTGTTATATGTAGCGTTACACACATGACCTTGGCAATCTACTGAACTCGCTGACTTAGAAGTGAGATGTCCTCCCCCCTCATCTCCCTCCTCCTCCCCGTCCCCTCCGCGGCCTCCCCTCCTCCTCTCTTCCCCTCCTATCCCGTGTTAGCCGATAGCATTCCTAGGGTGGGGACCACACTGATTCTGGCGGAGACCACCTCTGTATTCTTTTTTCTGTATTCTGTGGTGCCCCACTCCTGCATCCTCTGATCCACATACAAGGTATGGTGGTACATAACGGGTGGGATTGTTCCTAGTTCTATGTTTTTTTGGGGAAAAAATTACAAAAGAAGCCTCATTTGCATTCTCCCTGTATACGGTCTGCCTTCTCCTACTGCTGGATTTCTTGCTCTACCGGATTGTGCTTCATTTCTCACGCGGCCGGCCCTGACGGGTTGTAGGCGACATGCTGTGTCTTCCCATCCTACCATGTTGTGTTCAGTATGTGCCTACCTTTACCCTCCTTCCCCCTGTCTTTACGAGGTTGCCGGCCTGAAGTCTCAGGTTGTAGGCGAAGGCCATGTGTAGTGTATACTGCTTTAACATCTAATAAAGGCTTCAAAAAAAAAAAAAAAAAACACCTTTGCCAAGTTTATTAGCATACTCATGGATAGGAAGTAGCCTTTGATGTTTCCCAATACCAAAATCCATCCACAAATGTGAAAAATTTAAGCTGCTAAATACATAACGAGCAATAACTGCTACATGGGAATCAACAGTGCCTACAGTTATAAATATTTTGCCACTTCCACTTGCATGTCATAGCAGTCTAGTATCAGCTTCTTCCTGATAACATGGTCTGAGTTCAGATAAATTCAGATTTTGGGGAATATTCCCCATGTTATCACCCTTTGAAAGTACTACAATTTTACCCTCTGGTATCTCAAGACTCCAAAAGTTAGCAGCCAAGAACTGGAAAAAATCAATTTTGTTATCTTCATTTGGTTGAAAAGTCGTGCAGTTTTCTGGTATACATGTTGAACCATTTACAAAATTGGATGGACCAAAACCCCACCTATTTCTTTCTTCCTTTTTCAGCGACCCCTCTGTGTAAGGGGCAAATACTATGTCTACGTTCGCCCTTCCGTCAAAATCAGGCTGTGCAAGCGAGGGCATCCTGACATTGGTGAAAAACACCTTTAGACTTAAAGTCTTGATCCCCCACAAGGATTCCCCCTATTACAATTTGCTGCAGCTTAAAGGTCCCGACGGCAATACTGTACTCTTAATGAATTATTACAATAATAATATTGTGGGTGAAATGTCAAAGGTCGTTGACTCACTCAAGGAAAAAATTAACATACTAATTAGTGATCTTAAGAAGACTCCTAGTATTTTAAGGATGGGCGATTTTAATGCGCACAGACTAGTTGTCGTTTAAAAAATATATTTTTTTATTATATAACCAAACAAGTTCTGGCAGTAAAGCGGTTGGCCAACATTCACAGTACATTTACATTGGTGTTATCTTAGCCATCAGCTAGCTGCATTACACAGCTTTCAAAACACAGCATTAATTACTAATTAATGTTAGGGCAGCAATACCCACTCTGATGTGAGTATCACCCTAACTCCATGCACTTGTGCCCAGGCCTCTGTATTGAGTCAATTTCCCCCATATTTTGTCCCATTTCTTAGGGCAACCCCTACCCTGGAATACCACCTTCTAAGCACTGCAGCACCAATCCAGGTCATCCTTCCACTTCCCCACCCTCGGCGCCAGCTGCCCCTCCCCCCTATTCTTGTGCTATATTACGCTTGGCAATAATGCCTGCCGTCAGTGTATTTTGGCCATTTGTCCTCCTCTGTTATACACATCATGTGCCATTTCGCCTCACATGGGACCTCCAGGTGTAGGACCTCCTACATGACCTTCGTCACTTCTTCCCAAAAATGTTAAATCAATGGGCATGACCATAATGTATAAAAGAAAGTGTCTACTGCCCCACATCCCCTTTCACACTGGTCCAAGTCACTGCGGCTAATCCGATGCAGGAGCACTCTAGACGTGTATGACCTGTGTAGGATGCGCAGTTGTATTGGCCTGAAACTGGCCCTAATCGCTACCTCCCTTAGGCTCTGTATCACTGCAACCCAATTGTCTTCCTCCACTGTCCCTAAGTCAGTGGTCCAGGCTTCCCTAAGTGCCACCAAAGGGTGGGGTGAGTTGTTCATGATCTTCCTGTATACTAGTGAGACTGCTTTGTCTGTCAGGGGGTCCATAAACAATCTATCCTCGAGCGGGGTATACTCCGTCCCCATCCAGGATGCTTCATTAGGGCATGTTTGAGTTGTAGGTATCGAAGGAACTCCTTGTCAGACATTTGATATTCTACTTTTGGATCCTCAAAGCTGATCATGTCGGGCCTCCCCCATACATCTCCCAGATGTTCAATCCCTATGGCCTGCCATTTGCAAAACCCCTTCAGCAGACCCACCTCACGCAAAACGTCGGCGACCCTAAGCGAAGTTCGTTCGGTCAGCTTATCCTTTCCTCACAGGAATAGGGTGGCCTTCCTCCATATTATTATTATTATTATTATTCCGAGTTTTGTATAGCGCCTGGTTACCAATAGGCATCCCCGCGCTTATCAGAACATAACACAGCTACAAGAATGCAAGGATTAAACAGAGAACAAAAAAGTTTTTAAGAGTTTACGAAACCTGAAGAGACTGGCTTCGGAGCGCAGTTGTAGGGGCAGTGAGTTCCACAAGGAGGCCACATTTATTGAAAACCTTCTGCCCCCAGTTCTTGCCTTTTTCACCCTGCCAACCTGAAGGAGATGTTGGTGGTCAGAGCGGAGGGAACGAGAGGCCTTATAGGGCTGGACCATCTCCTCAAGAATAGGTGGACCCACCCCGTGCAGGACTTTGTGGGCGATGCAGAGTGACTTGAATTTCACCCGGTCCTTCACAGGGAGCCAGTGCAGTGCCCTCAACGCCGGGCGGGCAGATTGCCGCCTAGGGAGACCCGTCAAAAGCCTGGCAGCCGCGTTCTGCACTTGCTGCAGTCTGTTCAGGGTAGATTCGGGTGCGCCCAGGAAAAGCGCATTGCTGAAATCCAGCCGCGAGATGATAAGTCCCTGGATGAGAAGCCTTCGAGTGGCCACTGGGAGCAAGGGCAGAATCTTCTGGGCTGAACGGAGCAGGCCAAGGCACACGCCAGCAGACTTTTTGGCATGGGTTTTAAATGATAGGTCCTGCTCCAGCCATACCCCCAAGCTCTTGATCTCCTGCTTGGGGGGGGGCATCGGTCCCAAACAGTCTGGCCAGCTGCTAGGGGGCAAAGATGGAGAGGAGTTCCCCAGCAGCATCAGTTCCGTTTTGGAGCCATTTAACTTTAGGGCTGAGCTGCACATCCACGTGTAGATCTTTTCAAGACACGTGTGCAGCCGGTCGGGATGGTACGCCAACTGGGAGAGGCCTACCACCAGCTGGGTATCATCAGCGTAACTGATGATTTTGATACCCAGCGGCCGTACCACATTCTCCAGGGGGGCCATGTAAACGTTGAATAGGGTAGGGCTCAATGAAGAGCCCTGTGGCACACCACACTGGAGAGGGGTAGAGGATGATTTTTCCTGGCCTTCCCACACCTCAAATGTACGACCTTCCAGGAAGGAGGCGAACCATTTGAGGGCCAAACCCGTGACCCCGACCCCTGACAGCCGTTGGAGAAGCACCTGATGGTCCACGGTGTCAAAAGCAGCGCTGAGGTCCAGGAGGATCACTGCCACTGATCCCCCCGAATCCAGCATGCTCCTCGCATTCTCCACGACCGCCAGCAGGGCGGTGTCGGTCCCCTGACCGGGCCGAAACCCCGTTTGGGAGTCGCCCAGGAGGGAATTGGCTTCCAAGAAGTTGGAGAGGCGGCTATTCTCCAGCTTCTCAGCCACCTTACTGATACCCGGCAGCAAAGAGATAGGCCGAAAGTTGGAGAGATCGGCGGGATAGAGGTTAGGCTTTTTCAAAAGAGCCTTAACCACTGCCCCTTTCCAACTGGGGGGGACCACCCCATGGGCGAGAGACAGGTTTATCAAGTCCGTAGCAGGGCCAACGATAGTAGATGACACCTGTTTAAGATATTTAATAGGTGCTGGGTCTTTCGGGGAGCCGTTCTTCATAGATCTCAGCACCGACAGGACTTCCTCCTTAGTAACTGGACCGAGGGAAGCCAACTCCGCCAATGGTAACTCAGGTTGGGAGCTGGGATTGTCCTCCAAAGAGGAGATCTCACCTAGCCGGGGAAGGGAAGCCAGTATGTTGTCGATTTTACTTTTAAAATACGAGGCCAGTTCTGTACATTTTTTGCGAGAGTCCTCGTGGAAAACCTGAGGGTCGGGGGCATTGAGTAGCTCCTTAATGACCCTAAATGACTCTTTGGAAGAGTTGGCTGCAGAGCCAATGCGCTCTTCGAAGAATCCTGATTTTGCCACCCGAATAGCGGATTTGTACCTGCTCAGGGCCGCACGATATTCTTTACGATTCGCCTCACTCCAGTCTCTCCTCCAGGACCGCTCTAGCCTCTTACATCCTTTCCTCAGAGTTCTTAATTCTGATGAATACCAAGGTGCCGAGCCCACTCTCTTCCCCCTCGTAAGTTGTTTCTTTTTGGGTAGGAGAGTGTCTAGAGAATCCACGAGCCAGGTGTGGAAGTTCGCGTCAGCGACTATCGGGTTGGCTCCCTGAGAGGGCTGCGTGGCCTCCAAGTGTGCCGCCCAGGTGTCAACTGGGAGCCTCGACCAGGCTCTCTCCAGGGTGTGAACCCGTGGGACCACCGCAGCTCGGCTGTCGAATTGCCATAACGCGGACACCAAATAATGGTCTGTCCAAGGTAGGGCAAGAGCCGGAGATGGAGTAAGATGGTCCAGGTTAGAAAATAAGGGATCAAGCAGGTGGCCCTTCTCATGGGTCGCGCCCGAATTGGCCAAATTGAGTCCAAAAGATCTGAGATCGTCGAGCAGATCGACTCCTGTGGCATTGGCTGGGTCCTCAAGATGGATATTAAAATCGCCGAGAACAACAAAGTTGGCAGTTGAAGAGGCAAGAAGTGCAGTAATTTCCATGAGAGTGACACTGGTAGTGACACCTCTGTATGTGCAGGTAGTGTGCATCTTGCACATCTACGATGTAGTGCAGCCAAATAGCCTCCCCTTCCCATGTGATATCGATCAGCTCTGATAGCGGGCTCCTTTCTCCCTGTGCATACCATTGATGTTTATAAGTTGTGCAGCTCAGTAATATTTCTCAATATCTGGAACAGTCAGTCCCCTCTCATATACGCTCCGCTGTAATTTGCGCAGGCGATTCTCGCCTGCCCACCATCCCACAGAAGGAGTCTTAGCTCTGCATCCGTTTGCTTGAAAAAACTGGGCGGAACTGTGCGCAGGGTATTTTGCAGCACAGACAGTAGCCTTGGCAGAGTCATCATCTTTAATAAGGAAACTCGTCCCATCAGAATCAGTGGAAGTTTACGCCAGTGCTGAACTTCCCTACGTAGCCTGTCTAGCTGGGGGAACAGATTATGCTCCAGGAATCTAATCATCCCATTGGAAATAATTATGCCTAAATACTTGATGGTTTTTTTATCACTAAGGAGCTTGCACAAGTTGGCAGGCACTAGGTTGTGCCAGCCAGAACGTACAGTAGAGATTTATTTCAATTTATTCTATATCCCGAGTACCGCCCAAATGTTTGAAATATGTGGATGGTACGATTTATAGAAGACCCAGGGTTGGTGACATAGAACATAAATCGCCTGCATACAGTGATATTTTTTTCCACCCAGTCTCCCTCCCCCTGTTACCCTGGATTATAGGGCCTATCCTAATCCATGCCACCAGAGGCTCCAACACCAGGGTGAACAGCATAGGTGAGAGTGGGCACCCCTGCCTTGTGCCTTTATAAAGTCTAATAGTCTTCGAGATCTCCCCATTTACTCTCACCCTAGCTAATGGACTCGCGTATAGGAGCCGCACAGAAGCCCGGTCCAAAACCAAATGTTCCCAATACCGCTTGTAGGTATGGCACTCTATATTCTGATAAACATCCCAACCCCTCTTGACCCCATTGTGAAACCTGCATGAGCCACTAAGTTGTAACCAAACCTATCAAGTGCCTTGCATGTATTACCTCCAAGGTGGGGTTCTTGGAGTAGGACTATATCAGGGCTATGCCTGCGAAAGTATTGCAATACCACAGTACATTTTATTTTGTGTCCTAAACCATTAACATTCCAGGTGAATATGCATATGTTCGCTGTATCCTGGAGCAGCCCTATTTCTCTCAGATTCCTGACTCCTGCTGGACACGGACATGTGTTCCGATTGCAGGATACATATGGGGGATTCGTCCTACCCATGCTGTCCCCTGTGTGAGTCTCGGCCCATTCCCTCACCCAGCCAGATTACTAATTTACGGAACATATAAACATTACCATTTCTACAAAGGTTACAAAAGCATTGTACAGACCCACCCTGCTTCCCTGCGCTTTGGGTTAAAAACTCCCATCCCCACAGGTTGCAGAGAGCCTGTCGCCCAAACTTAAACAATGAAACTGGAGTCAGCCTGAGCGGAAGTCAGTTTCCTGTCCCAACCCCACCCCCTGAAACACCCGTCTGTGCTATTTGGGTGCTATATCCACTCATTCACTAGACAAGTATCAGTTCTGCATACTGATTGCCATCAGATACGCAGTGCATAAATCTTATCTGTTCAGAAGACCTCCGGTCTGGGGATCCATAGCCAGTCTGAGTTTACTGTTAGGCCAGTTTGTTGTGACCTGCGGACAGTTCCAACTTCTCAATTGCCCGTTCCATCGTGCGTTGTTGTCACTCCCTTCTTGGAGACGTGAGTTCCACTCCCAGCTGGTGTCCACTCGCCGTTCTTACATCAAAATCTCTGTCTCCTGCCTCTGCTGCCTCTGCGGCCTTCTGCCAGTGTTTAGGGCTCGCCTGTTGATGCGCTTCTGCACATCTGCGCATCGCTGGCGAAGCTCTAATGTGGCTTATCCAGTGTTTAACCACCACTGGCGATTCCACTGGCGATTTCTTGAAGTGCATGTGCTTTTTAGGTCATTGCGCAAGCGCAAGCCCTAAAAAGCGCGTGCACAATGCCACCAGCCGCCTGCCTGCCTGCCTCGCATTACCACATCAAAGGCAGCCCTGCCTCCCTCCCACAGCTTCTCTAATTATTTACGGCCGGCCAGTCGGCCGGCCATACTTTCAGTTTCACCTCCCCCATGGCCGTGTCTCCCTAACGCTTTGTGACCACACGGGACTACATCTGCTTAGCTGAAGTCAAAGCTAGAATCCAGGCATATAAATCATGGAATCTGCGGCAAAAAAACATTCACGCTCCGAAAATGTCTTAGATTTTGATAGAAAACACAGACTTAAAATGATTTTGTAATGTGCGTTTTGAATCCGTGTAAAATGTGCACAGCTTCCCGCTTGATTGCTTTAAAGTGACAATGTAGCAGTAGTTCATTTGTTGGCGCAGATATCTATCACTCACTCTGCGTGTGTGTTTTATTGCTTTTTCATTTAAACACGGAAGATCCTCTGCAAAAAAATGTCTCTGGGGGAATTCTAATCGCAGAAATACCGTGTCACTGTAGGAACCAATGTATTGCAGTGTTTACCAGCCGGGAGAGAGTATCCATGGATACATACAGCATTAAGGATCCACGATCAGTCGGCGTTGCATCTTTGTGGAGCCTAACTTTGCTCCACTGCCCATGAGTGACAACAACATTGGATATGGACTTGCAGTATCACAACACACAAGGCTTGCCTAGTGTCACGCTCACTGGCTGTTGCCTTTTTGCAATTCCGTCAGTTTCCCCATGTTTGCTACTCATTTCTGATTGACAGTGCCTTCCTTGTAGTTTTCAAGGCTTCACTTAATTGTGTTGAGCTTTGTAATTTGCTCCCTTCACTTCCCAGCTGTTAGAATAGACCTATTGTGTACAGGCTGCACTCTCTAACGGGACTCAGTCTCTAGATTGCTGTAGTTAGCATACCTAGTTAAGCTTCAGCGTGCCTTGCGTCTTTTCTTCCCTAAGGAGGGGTTCATCTACCACAAGCATAGCACCCGAACATCATAGTATTCGTGAGGTAGAGGCACATAGAAACCTGCAGTTGAAAACGAGCACAAAGTGGAAGTGAAGCGTTTTACTAGGCACCGCTGAAATGCTTCCAGCGTCATTTATTTTCCTCCGGAAAACATCGAATCTTGTGGCAGTTAGGTAGTGTGCACCTAGCACTGAGAAATGCAAGCAGGTGGAAGCAATGTAACTTTACTCCCTTCATAGAACACTGTTTAGAGACTGCCTCCTCGGTAAGTAATGTCTTACAGTATATGTGCAGGACTCCCCTCCATCACCCTTTGACTACCACTATTCTCACTCCATTGAAATTCCCACGCTGTGGCCATCTACCGCCCGCCAGGAAGATTATTGATAAAGCAAGCAGTGGTCCCTAGAGGGGGGAAGTGTGAACCTCTACTTCCTTGGAGAGAATAATTTTAACCATCAAGAGATTGGTTCCATTTCTCAGTTGGACAGTTTTATTTTAATTGTTTAACCAATAGAAACAAGCATTTGCAATGCAATAGGTCTCACATTTAGGTACGTTTGAGCTATTGGTATTGTAAATGACAATGCCTTTTATTATGATTTGGTTTTTAAAACCTAAATAAAAGGCATTGCCATTTACAATTCCAATAGCTTGCACTCGTTGTTGCTTCTGTTTGGATTTATGAATGCTCATTGTTGGTGACCTGAAAACAAGTTTGTAGTATTTGAAACTTTTGTGTGGAACATTAAATTGCAGTAAGCGGCATGGGCAACCTTCTTTGCAAAGAGAAGTTAAAAGTACAGAATATTCGTTTTGAAGTGTCTTCGTTCTGGTGACCACCTCATTGTTTCTGATTTGCAAAACTGTTCAGTTTCTCTACTCATCAGAGTTAGCCCCTTGTGAAAATCTGTAAGATAGCAGCGTTAAGCATGTGATAACAAACTGGGCATTTATATTTACTGCCGATCACTGCCATCCCTATTTTACTAAGACATTTTCCTTTCCCAAGAACGCATTCTTTTTATGGCTCAGTATAATTAATAAAAAATAAACCCTTCAAGGACTATGAAGTTGCCTTTGCCCTACACAATGTCAGACCACCCATGCAGGAGTGTGCAGACAGATGTAAGCAACACTCTGGAACTCCACAGCAGCCTCACTCTGGAACTCCACAGCAGCCTCACTCTGGAACTCCACAGCAGCCTCACTCTGGAACTCCACAGCAGCCTCACTCGCGGCCTCCACAGCAGCCTCACTCTGGAACTCCACAGCAGCCTCACTCTGGAACTCCACAGCAGCCTCACTCTGGAACTCCACAGCAGCCTCACTCTGGAACTCCACAGCAGCCTCACTCTGGAACTCCACAGCAGCCTCACTCGCGGCCTCCACAGCAGCCTCACTCGCGGCCTCCACAGCAGCCTCACTCGCGGCCTCCACAGCAGCTTCACTCGCGGCCTCCACAGCAGCTTCACTCGCGGCCTCCACAGCAGCTTCACTCGCGGCCTCCACAGCAGCTTCACTCAGCACCACCACAGCAACACTCAGCACCAACACAGCAACACTTAGCACCACCACAGCAACACTCAGCACCACCACAGCAACACACACCACCACCACAGCAACACTCAGCACCACCACAGCATCACTGAACGCCACAGCATCACTCGTCGCCACAACTACATCACTCCGTGCCATCACTCAGCAACACCACATTATCACTCAGCACCACCACATTATCACTCAGCGCCACCCCAGCATCACTCAGCGCCACCCCAGCATCACTCAGCACCCCCACAGCATCACTCAGCGCAACCACAGCATCACTCAGCACAACCACAGCATCTCTCAGCGCAACCACAGCATCTCTCAGCGCAACCACAGCATCTCTCAGCACAACCACAGCATCACTCAGCGCAACCACAGCATCACTCAGCGCAACCACAGCATCACTCAGCGCAACACAGCATCACTCAGCACAACCACAGCATCACTCAGCACAACCACAGCATCACTCAGCACAACCACAGCATCACTCAGCACAACCACAGCATCACTCAACACCACCACAGCATCACTCTACACCACCACAGCATCACTCGGCACCACCACAGCACCACCCCGCATCACTCAGCACCAACCCAGCATCACTCAGCACCAACCCAGCATCACTCAGCACCACTCAGCACCACCACAGCACCACTCAGCACCACCCCAGCATCATTCAGCACCACCCCAGCATCACTCAGCACTACCCCAGCACCACTCAGCACCACCCCAGTATCACCACAGCATCACTCAGCACCACCCCAGCATCACTCAGCACCACCCCAGCATCACTCAGCACCACCCCAGCATCACTCAGCGCAACCACAGCATCACTCAGCGCAACCACAGCATCACTCAGCGCAACCACAGCATCACTCAGCGCAACCACAGCATCACTCTGCGCAACCACAGCATCACTCTGCGCAACCACAGCATCACTCTGCGTAACCACAGCATCATTCTGCGCAACAACAGCATCACTGGTTCAAATATGTTCTTTCAATGTTTCAAGCTGTTTTCAAGCTTTCACGCTTTATTACAAATCACAAAAAGATGTTAATGTTTCACTTCTGTTCTTGGATTTTCGTCACAATAAAAAACACTGAACATAATCTTCACAAAAGTTATTTACAAAAATGTAAGCTATTGTCATTACAAATTAAACAAATTATTTAAGTATTAATTATTTAAAGAAATTAAAAGCCTTGTTATTTGTAATATCAATACATCTAAGTCACGTAAATACAAAACATGTTGCATTACAAATGCTATAGGTGTCACATTTGCGAAAGTTATAACTATTGCCATTGTAAATGACAAAGCTATTAATTTAACTATTTGAAAAAATAACACATAAATAAAAAATAAACATTTATAAGACCAATAGCTCAAACTTTCCTAATGCGAACCCTATTGCATTTCCAATGCTTGTTTAAAACAGTAAGTACCAGGGCCCTTGTTCTTGTGACTGCTCCTGGATGTGTGCTTCTGATTCTGATCCTCACCCCCTCCCTAAAGGTTAGCAAGAGCACGTAATTTGAGGGAACAATATATCGCTTAGCAGTGCCAGTTCACAGAGGCATTTCGTGGCAGGCACCGATAGTCTGTCTGGAAACCACCAGATCACAAGCATCTGCAATGCAATTGGTTTCGCATTTACGCAAGTTTGAGCTATTGGCATTTTAAATGACAATGCCTTTTATTTATGTTTTGGTTTTAAAACATAAATAAAGGGCATTGTCATTTACAATACCAATAGCTCAAAGTAGCGTAAAAGCGACACCTATTGCATTGCAAATGCTTGTATTATTTCTTTCTAGCCCCATATGCCATTTTCTGCCTCATGACAGCAGGGAGCAGCTCTATTATCACCTTCACAGAGCTGTCTGAAACTGTGAGAGGCAATTCGATTTTGCTCAACCACAGGGAGAGTGGATTAGAAAAACTACAGAATATACAGAAATTGACTAGACGGGTTTCTGCTTCAAAATACTGCTGAGGTGTCTTGTTTGAGCAGGTACCTCAATTGTAATGTAGGATAAAATGATAATAAAACACAATTTATAGAAGTTATATTTTTATATTTTGTGCTGCAGGAGTAGCAATTGCATCGCTTCCTAAAATGCATATTTCTTTTCTGTACTTGAGGGCAGTTGCACAATTCGTATTGGAGAATATTAAGAAGGTTCTTGTCATATCAAGTCAAATTTATATTGCTGTGACTTCGAATCATTTTTAAATCAGCTGTTATAGTCAACCCCTTCGTGACATGCAGCCCTTATTATTTAGCTAAATTGGGGTTTCGCCTAAACCTCGTTCCCATCATCCTCTCAACTCAGGGACATAAGCAGCAATGAAATGAGCAGCTTTTTTGTCTGTCATTGTTAATGGGAGAAATAGAGTATGCTTATGTGATACATTTTCACTCTGTTGTGGAGGATCCAGATGTATGTTTACAATCTGCTGTTTTTCACCCATGTATGGTCCAAAACACACTATGGTGCCTTTTTTAAACGTTTGTCAATGTGAAACAGTATTTTTTTACCAAATACAACTAGCTGGTGTTTTGTAGCCTTGTCTAAATGGTATAATTTTAAGTATGAATTAATACAGCCATTTTGTTTTTAGTCCAACATTTAGAGATTGTTGTCGATTTCCTAGTCACTCCTTAATGGTTGTCATATCTCTGACCTCTGGATCAGTTGCTGGGTCATTGTTGCCTTCTGTATTTGGAAAGACATTTTCCTATTCATGTTAATCTGGAACTTTACCATGCAGCCAGATTTTGACAACTTAGTTTATGCAAAATTAGAGCTCAGGTTCCTGAGGCTTTCCCATTTGTGATTACAGTACCAATATTTAGACACTTTTGTAAGGAAATTTTATGGAATTCAGTGAGTGCCTTTCTCTAAGTTATGTAAGTATTTATTTTGAAAAATAGGAGAGAGATGTACATTTCCTTCCTTTGCTTTAATGAGCATTTGTGATTTTTGAGATTGACAGTGTCCACAAAACCAGAGTAGTTGCTTGTCTACAGTCGAAATATTTTCAAAGTCTCTCTTTAGCCTAGCAAAGGGCACAGAGATGCCACTATAGCAGCAGATTGTGTGGTATACAACTGCCAGTTAACATTCATAATAATTGGAGCACTGTAAGACCCATAGGATCGCTGAATTAGTGTCTAGTGGATGACTTGGGTGGGTTATGTGCTTGGTGGCATGAGTTTAGCTTGATAAACCAGATGCAAGAAGGATAATCAGTCCTGCCATTGGAGGGGTATGAAGGAGGGGTGGGTAATACCTCTGTGACAGTGTAGTCAGCAGAACCTGTCTAAATAGGGCTCATTCCATTTCAGGTAATTCTTGAACATTTGGTAAATTCGTTGTGTTCTCAATGCTTGATTAAGCATGTCATGAAGTGAATGACTAGTGGCTGGCCTCGTTCATATATATTTTTTTTAATCAGAGTTCATTGTAGTTGATCTGAGAAATTGTACTTGATTTCAAATTGTTGGTGCTAATGTATTAAGGTTTTGAAGATAATTGCCCTAGAAGGTCTTGTGCAGGTTGTACAATCGTTCAACATCAAGGTAGTGGTTGAGTGTATATGTTAATTCAGTTAATGTATATGCTGGCCACTTGAGTCTGTATCTCTGAAACTGTTGTATGCTCAGTAATATTGCTGTAGTCTAGTCCTAAGAGGGCCAGATATCTGTTAAGGTCTATGAAGGGAGCAGGATAAGTACGTTTTCAATAAGGCGAGTTAATAACGATTGATGGGAGCCATGTTCACTTTGCAGGCAGGATTAAATCAGCAATTTAGAGTAACACTTTTCTGATGTGAGTGCACTAGATCATGGACTGACCGTTTTAGGTCTCGGCCTGCGTAGGCTGCGCTTGCGCAGTCTCGCTGGTGAGACATTTTGTTTTACAGTATGGGGGCTTGAACCCGCCCCTCTTTTCCATTGGCTGGCTTCCTAAACGGAGGCCAGCCATTGGAGGAGAGGGGGGTCACTCCGTTCAAGCCCGGATTTGGGGGGGTGTTTTTTACGTTCTTTCTATTTTCTTTCTCTCCTCTTCCAATTGGCTGGAATTTTACATTCCAGCCAATGGGAAGAGGAGAGAATGAAAAACACGCCCCCCAGTCCTAAAATGTCGGGGCTTTTTCGGGAGCCATTTCTGCTGGACCGCCGCCGGAAAAAGTAGAGAAGCTGCCGAGTCCTCTGGTGAGTGCTCGCTTTTATTGCCTCTGTTCCCTGAATGTGTCCGTTTTCTGGCGTTTGCCCCCTCGTTGTTCTTGCTTTCCTGCCCCCTCGTTCTTTGTGCTTGCTCTCCTGCCCCCTCGTTCTTTGTGCTTGCTTTCCTGCCCCCTCGTTCGTTGTGCTTGCTCTCCTGCCCCCTGTTTGTGCTTGCTCTCTTGCCCCCTGTTTGTGTTTGCTCTCCTGCCCCCTGGTTGTGCTTGCTTTTCTGCCCCCTGTTCCCTCGTTGTGAGCGTTTTTTCACGCCTCTGTTCCCTGTGTGTGGGGCTCTGTGTGTGTGGGGCTCTGTGTGTGTGGCTCTGTGTGTGGGGCTCTGTGTGTGGGGCTCTGTGTGTGTGTGGAGCTCTGTGTGTGGGTGGGTGGCTCTGTGTGTGGGTGGGTGGCTCTGTGTGTGGGTGGGTGGCTCTGTGTGTGTGTGGGTGGCTCTGTGTGTGTGTGGCTCTGTGTGTGTGTGGGTGGGTGGCTCTGTGTGTGGGTGGGTGGCTCTGTGTATGGGTGGGTGGCTCTGTGTGTGTGTGGGTGGCTCTGTGTGTGTGTGGGTGGGTGGCTCTGTGGGTGGGTGGCTCTGTGTGTGTGTGTGGGTGGCTCTGTGTGTGGGTGGGTGGCTCTGTGTGTGGGTGGGTGGCTCTGTGTGTGGGTGGGTGGCTCTGTGTGGGTGGCTCTATGTGAATAACTCTGTGTGGGTGGCTCTATGTGGGTGGCTCTATGTGGATGACTCTGTATGTGTGTGTGAGTGGCTTTGTGTGTGGCTCTGTGTGGGTGCAAATGCAATAGGTCTTGCATTTGCGAGCGATTAAGCTATTGGCATTGTAAATTACAATGCCATTTATTTATGTTTTAAAAACAAAAAGCATAAATAAAAATAATGTCATGAGCAATGCCAATAGCTCTAACTTTAAGAATGGCGAGACCATTGCATTGTAAATGCTTGTTTTTCTTTGTGACCTGTCTCCATCCCTCGAGCCAGTCGTGCTTTTACTCCGGAGTTGCACACCTCCATACCTTGCCATCTGCGATCACTCTGAGGATCGCCTGGCTGTACATATACATAACTATGCACAGGAAAATAGGACCTCAGTGAATAGGGGTGTTCTAACCTACCATATTAGTACCCAAAATCCCAACCTGCCTAGCTGTAGTGTCTCATTCGTTCTCAGTCTACTGTGAAGCTGCCAATGATTAGACAACCCAGAACACGTCACTATCTTGGGAATTGCGAGAGCCAGGCACTCTTTCGCTCACTCACTCGTACTTGTCCACAATGCGAGTAATCTGAGATGCGGCATAGTTTAAAATGTTTATTTCAACTAACGCGCTCTATGGTGCAGTACGCGACCGAATACTAGCAGCAAAATGCATAAACACAATATAGTCAGCATTGTTACAATACCATAGAATACAAACGGGGATATCATGTTATAAAAAACAATGGAAAAGGACATAGGGCCAGATGTAGGTCACCAAATACCGGTCGGTAACGGCCGACTTCGGCCGTTATGAACCGGTATTTGGTGATAGAGATGCAGGGGGCCTATATTTTACAGAATCAGTAAATTTACAGATTCGGTAAATTTTCGGATTCTGTAAAATACCGATTCCGTAAATTTACCGAATCGGTACATCTATATGTAGGTGGCACTGCAAACAGTGCCACAGGCCCCTAAGAATTTGTTATTTACCATGTAATACTATTGCATGGTAAATAACGAATTACTGTGTACATGCACATCTGTGCATGTACACCTGTGCCATGTGGCACACAGACATGCCCTAAGGGCATGTATGTGTGTCACATGGCACACAAGCCTGAATCAGGGGTGCAACAGGGTGTCAAAGTGACACCCTGTCCCCCTTGTCAATTCGGTAATTTTACCGAATCGGTATTTACCGATTCGGTAATTTCCATTGGTTCCTATGGGCCTTGAACATCGTGAGCAGACTAAACCTCAGAGCACAGCATAGAATGTGCAAGGTAGACAGTTCTCATGTGATAGGGGCACAAACAGAGTTTTGTGAATTATATGCATGCAATGTCATGCGTAAAAGGAGCCTCATGGCAGCGAAGCTCATGCTAACTTAGCATATGTCGACAATGGACTTATAAGGCACACTACAGGCCTTTTAGTATTTCAGAGATGGTGCACTTCTTGCCACATGCAGGATTAAGTCTCTGTCCTTAAAATTGAATAGTGTATATTATTTCGGTGGGGGAGCCCTTCCTGGCCCTTGAGCTTATCTTTCAGCTCCCTCATAGTCTGTGTCAGCTCCTTAATTTGTTTCTGCATGATTTTTGTGTCTTTGGCTAGTTCAGCGGTTGTCTCTTCCACCCCTGTCACTCGCTCTCTCATATTGCCAAGGGCCGCTCTCAATAGAGACACCTCCGAGGTTACCGCATCTATTTTCCCTGCTAGTTCCGTCCTGGTGCCCTGTATGGCTGCCATAATATCATGCAATGTGAGCTCCGGGGTCGCCGTTGATGGTTCTTCCATATTTAGCTCTGCTCCCCCAGGTCAGTCACTTGTTCCTTGGACACTGTATATTTGTCAAGCTTTGTCTGCTGGGGGTTACGAGGACCTCTACCCCCTTTCATTTCCACAGACCTTACGGCACAGGGGTCCCAGACATTCATTGGGGACCTCCTGTTGGTGTGATCCTCGGACCCAAGGTTGGTGGCTGTTCCTCGTTCTGCCTCACCTGTCTGCTTCCACTGCCACCCAGTGCTTTAAATGGGCCGGTACTCACCGGTACAGAGTACCGGCACTTCTAGATTTTCGGCCCTTGAGTACCGGAACTTTTCCTTGTAAAAAGAGAGTACCGGCGCTCATGGGGCATCAAGCCAAGCTCAGTGAAATTCAGCATATACGAAAAAGAAGCGCGACACAGCTGACGAGTTGGTCGTTTTCCTAAAGTACTCTGATCGAGTGCTAATCTCCCCTCCTGCTGGCATAGCAGAATAGGGCAGCATTTGTTTGAAGTCTGATAAAGGAGGAAGGTGGTGATAGGCAGTGACGCTGTAGCCGGTGGGAATTCAGGCTTAGTAATGTGGGCAGACTCCCTTTATCGGACGTCAAACAAATCCCCTCAGTTTCTGGCTGGTTCCGAGTCTCCAGAGAGCTCAGTCTCCAACGTTTGACACCTCAGCTGACTGCCCCAACTCGGCTCACCTCTTCGTTTTGTCGGGCTTAGTGCAGCTCCCCCTGGAGCCCCCACCCTTGCCAAGCATACTGCCCCCCTCCGGCAGCTCTGCATGTCGTGGAGCTGCTCGCGGTGACATCACTTAGAATGTCACTGCGGCCAGCGTTCCAAGGCGAGCGCCGTGGGGACAGAGTGAAGCTGCCACCTGTTGTGGCTGTTGCTGTGGCTGAGGTCGCTCCCTTTCCCTTTATGTTTAAGCTGTAATAAATATCTACTCGACCTGCTAACCACCCGTGTCTGTCGTTGATGATCAATACCACACATACCATCTGGTATCCTTTGCTACAGCGGGACTCCAAAAATAGATTCTAAATCACCATGGCCATTTCCCCGAATACACAGAACACACATTCATTCAACAGTGGGGCCCATTACACTGCACACTTACTCTGTTAATTTAATTCAGCTTCACAGATTTGGCCAACGTACCAAGAGTCCTACTATAACATTTGGCGCAGTGTCTAAACCTATTTAACTATTTTTATTTACACCTGCAATGTGAAGCAATTTACCATAGTTTCATTTTAAACACCATTTTATTCAGACACACCACCATAATGGCAATGGATCTGCTAGAACAAAAACTAGGCGTAGGAAAAACTAAAGACCAGCTTTTACTTCTCCATTTATCTAATTTTTATTCAAAGCAAACTTTTAGTATGTCCGACATTTAGGCATTTAATTATTTCTTTATTTAATAAGAATCTTTTAACTTTATTTTCAAAATGATCATTTATTTTAAAGCTCAGAAATGGACATTTATTTAAAAGTTCAGTAAGGAGTTTAGTATAGAACAGATTCACTCTCTCCTAACACCCCTAGCTAACACCCTCATCTTATCCTAACAGACCTGCAAAGAAAAACAAATAAAAATAAGAAGTTCTTACATCCAAGAATCGATCTTCAGTCCGGCAGCATTTCCAGAGGAAATCGAAAGAGCCACCCCCTCTAAGCAAAATCAGGGTTTTTTATAAACTATCTTCCTAACTTAATCTATCTAAAAAGTAACTAACATCACCAATTCGAGTTCTGATTGGACAAATTTGGGGTACATGAGTACTTCCTCATCATTACAGCATGTTTTTCATGATGAATCAGCAGAAAAATAAAGGGTCTTTGTTTAAGACAGTTTGTGGCCTAGGCACTTCCTTCACTTGAAACATAGGAAAAGTTCTCAGGCTCCGATCATTACATCGTCCATGCTTGGCACCCATCCTAGGTTCCGGGGCAAAGCGTCCTTGAACTTCCCATCCAAGCACAGTCAGCTCACTCGCGCTTGCAGGCTTGGGATGCACATGCGCAGACCAATACTCGCTCGCAGTGAATCAGAGCGGCCAATTTCTGTGTAGGCCTCACAGGCCACATTTTGGAACTATCATAGAAACAAACACAAATTCATGTTAATTATGGTAATGAAACCCTTCTGTTTACCTCCCACCATACAAATTTTTCCCTATTAATTGTTAAAATAAGCCACATAAATGCGCTTTATACTTACATATCCAACGACTTTCTGGCACAAAACGTGTACAATAAGCACATTTAAATTGCGTTTGTTTATAATTAAGCTGTGCATTAATTCACATCACAATAACAACATATATTAGTGAGTTTTATGGCACCATACAAGCAAAATAAGTACTCCCATTATGATCGTGTATGCATCTTTAAACTATGGTTGATTAATTTACCACCTCACACTATTAGTAAAATATTAACGTTATGGAACATTGATTTCGAGAGGGATGTGCAAAATTTAGTTTTCACCACCTCGCTCCATCAATTCCCTCATCTGGTAATCCTATCACCAAACATCTCTCAAAATATTGGAAATGTTAGCAGAACATGTTTCAAGTTCTTCATATTAGTATAATCTATACTGTAGTATCCTACTCCTATGTTTCTTTGAAAATCTTTTCTCTAACTTCTTCCATCTCTATCTCATTCTTTTCTCTTTCCCTGGCTTTTCTTTCTTGAATTGTCTTCTTTATTGTTGTTCTAAAATCTCTTCTATCTTTGCATATACAACATAGTCTTATCAGAAATATCACTACTACAATAATTGTTATTGAAATTAATATTTTACCTATAATTGAACTACCTATCTCCTGAAACCAATGCTTAATTGCTGTAAGACTTCTACCTAATTTCTCAAGAACACCTTCAACCTCCAGTAGTTTAATTTCTCTATGTAAATCTGTAATGTTTGCAATATACCTTTCTAAATTTTGGCTTTTATCTGGAATATAAGTACAACAATGTTGCACTGACAATATTCCACAGACTCCTCCCTCTTTTGCTAAAATGATATCAAGGACAAGTCGATTTTGCATTACCATTGCTCTCATGGCAACCATTTCGATATCAACCATCAGGAAACCTCCTGCGGTGTCTGTTGACAATCGATCAACTATCGTAGACAATTTTCGGATTCTATTTGCATTAAATGAAATCCCCACTGCTGATATAAGTGCTCCAAAAACATCACCTATTATTTCTAACACACTCTCTCTTCTTTTTCTACTTTACCTATCTCATGTTTACCATTAGTACCTCTGTCTACATGAAAAAGTTTAGGAAAGACCAATCCCACATAGCAAGTTCCATACCAATGGTCAGGTAACCAATAATAAGCTCTATTCCCACAAATAAAATAAACACTCGCGAAAACAGGATATTTTCCTCCTTTAAATCCCAAACCCGCTAAAATTCTATAAGTGTCTTTACATTGACTTGCACCCACAAAATAATTGTCATACACAGTATTGTCTCTTCTTATACAAAATTTCCCTAACATTTGTGTGTCTATGTTTATAGCTACATTCACATTCTTATCATCCAGATTTTCATCATTAAATGTCCAATACTTAAATTATGATTAAAAGCATATTCGTGAGTCAATTCCTCCATATCTAAGAAATATTCTCCCATAAATTTTCCAGGTCTCTTTTTCTTCAATGAATTATCAATTCTTAATTTAGCAAAAATTTCATCTACATTGGAATAATGATATTCCAATTTTCCAACCTGATAAAACAAACTTGCAATTACACTACAGGTTACTCCATGTGCAAGAGGAAGGTGATCATAAGTCACACCTTCTGACACTGATGCAGGCAATTTTGCACAAACATAGCAATCATCAACATTCATGGTTTTGATGTATTCAAGTAATATTTCTTAAAATGTGTTCTGTGTGTAATTACTGAGTCTCATGAACTTCTACTTTCTCATTTGGCTTATTTAAACTCACATTTGGTTTTAATTTCATTAAACTGTCTTGGAAAGGAATAACAATAGCTAAAATCATCCATAATATTATCAATAATCCCATACAAATGGAACAGCATCTACACCATTTTCTAAAAATAGAACATTTCATCTTATGGTTATTGGTAGCCATTTTCTCTAACACAATTTCTTCGACCTCGTGTCACCTATGAATTACACACCAAACAGTTTACTAACAAAAATTCTTTGACCTTGTGTCAATCCTACTCTAATCTATGACGTAATTAGTTTACTAACAAGATTTCTTCGACCTTATGTCAACTCCGACCTCTTCTATATTTACAATATCCATCTCACAGGACTTTCAGGCTTTTACTTAATATCATATACTTTGGTCATCTATCTCTTTTCTTTAAGTCAACTTCTTTTACTCACTTTTCCCAATTGCTTTTGGGCAGTACAAGGTTTCTGGACTACTATTGACTTCAGCAATGGGTGGTAAGACTATATAAGTCCACTCAGGCGATTTGTACTTCTGATTTGGTCGTCTCACTCTTTTCGGCCTATGAACAACTTCTATTTTCTTTCCCAGTATTTCTTTCTGACTAGTGATCTCATTCACTTGCTCTTCTGGCTCTGTTGCTTTGTTCACAAGTTTGAATCTCAGTCCACTAGTTTCTTTAGGCCAATTATCTCCTTTACGGATTCTCTTAGTCTTTGGCTCTATTGTGTTATGCTTCACTCTCCAAGCTCTTTTCCTTGGACTTTTTCTTAATGCAATTTCATCTGAACTGTCATCAGTTTCACTTTCAGTATCTTAAACTGTGTCATTGATTATGATCTTTACAATGACTTTATCATCATCAGATTCAGCTTTCTTTTCTGTTACTCTGTTAGGAACACCTTCATAACTTGTACTTGGTATATCATCCTTTTCGTGAGTCACTTCCTCTTCCCCAGTTTCAGGATCTCCGTTCCTGCCTTCAGAGTTTCCAGATTTCTCTTCAGCTTTCTCCTCTTCAATTACTTTATCTTCACTTTCTTTTGCGTCTGTACTGGTGTCTGTTTTTACCGATTCTCGACCTTCAAATTGATCTTCGGAATCTGGTATCTCCACAACCTCCCTTTCACTTTCACCTTCAGACGCAGAACTGACTTCTGATACTTCCAGATGTCGACGTTCCTGTCGATCTTCAGTATCTGGAGTCTCTTCTGATTCAGCTTCAGAATCAGAGTCAGTTGTACTTTCACCGTCGTATGGGTATTCAGGTGCAGGCACACGGATGGTGTGGCTGGCATGTACCCACCTCTTCAATCCAGCACACTTGACTGCAGTGGTACTGACCAAGATTACCTGACATGGCTTCTGCCACCAAGGTACCAAACAATTTCTTCTGCGATGTACTTTCACTCGAACCCAGTCTCCAGGGACAAAATCATGAGCTGGATTTTTCTCTTTAGAATTTGACTCAGTTCCCACCAGGAGGAGCACAGAAGTTACCACATCAGACAGATTT
Organism: Lissotriton vulgaris; assembly: GCF_964263255.1. Classification (NCBI taxonomy): domain Eukaryota; kingdom Metazoa; phylum Chordata; class Amphibia; order Caudata; family Salamandridae; genus Lissotriton; species Lissotriton vulgaris. The sequence goes on from NC_141691.1 coordinate 2,048,213,841, forward strand.
TTGCAGTAGTCCAATATAATATCATCATTTATCGTCAGCAATTTGTTAACAGGTACATAGGCTTGTCTCATTACCCTGCCCATCAAAATCTCATGTGGACTTAGTCCAGTTTTCTTGTCAGAAATGCTTCTCAATGTCATCAGGACAAGCGACAAAGCATCTGACCACGTAAGTCCTGTTACCAAACACATTTTTGCAATTCTGTTTTTAATAGTTCCATTTACCTGCTCTACGACCCCTGAAGCCTCAGATCTGTAAGCACATTGCAGCTTCTGGCGAATATCCAGAGCTTCACAGATTATCTGCATAAACTCGTTTTGAAAATGTGATCCACGATCTGATTCAATTGATACTGGGAATTATCGGTATTATTTCTCGTAAAAGCAATTTGTCAACAGTTATTCCATAATTCCTCCTTGTGGGGAATGCTTCCATCCATCGGGAGAACAAAGAGATTATCACAAGAACATATCTAAGCCTGTTGCATGGGGGCAATTCCACAAAATCCATTTGAACCCTTGTAAATGGACCACCCTCCCGTCCTATGGTTCCCAAACTTACAACGGTTCTTCTGTTTGGATTAAATTGTTGGTGTATTAGACACCTTTGGCACAAACTTTCAGCAATCATCCTGAACTTAGGATTATACCAAGTTTGTCTGAAAAGACGAATCATGGCATCTCTTCCAATATGGGCTTGACCATGGTACATTCGAGCCATATCTGAAATCATGCTATCTGGCATTACTGGTCTTTCATCTTTGTAAACCCAAATGTACTCTTCTTCTCTCTGTCTACATCCTGCCTTTAGCCAAATATCTTTTTCTTCTGATTCTGCCTCTTCCTGCATCTGCTTCACTTCCTGCCATGTCTCAACTACAGTGGTTAGCATCAAAGGACTCAGAACATGTTCTTTCAGTTTATCTCGATTGATTGAAATTTGATTTTTCGCACAATGCTTTGCAATGGCATCCGCATAATTATATCCTGTAGAAATGTAATCCTCATTCTTTTTATGTGCTGAACACTTCACTACAGCTATTCTTTCAGGAAGATGAATTACATCTATCAATGTCTTCATGAACTCAGCATTCCGAATAGGTGTTTCCGCAAAAGTTAAATAACCTCTTTGAGACCAAAGTTGTCCATAATCATGAACAACTCCATAACCATATTGACTATCAGTCAATATAGTTACTTTCACCTCTTTTCCCCGTTCACATGGTCGTATCAAAGCAATCAACCCCGCTACTTGAGCAGAATGAATTCCTTTCAAACAAGATGCTTCCAACACTTCTGCTACTGTACAAATGGCATAAGCAGCACTCAAAATCGATGACCCACCCAGAGGCGGTAATCCATACCCGCGGCCTCGGTCCCTCCCCCTCCCCGCCAACGTGCTAGCCCCCTCCCCCAGTGACACGCACTACCAGTTCCCACCGGGCGATGCCCACTGGGGTGTTGTCCTATAGCGCTGCGCCTCCTACGCTCGCCGCTGTCCCTCCCTCACGTTAGCCTCCTCTCCCTCCTTCCCTTACACCCTGCGGGGGATGCCACCCCCGCGGATCCCATTTCAGCCTCAGTCTGCAAGTTCGAGTCCGACGAGTTATAAGCACACATCACTGTTGCCATAAGTTGAATAGGGTGGAACGCTGTCAGTGGGTAACAGCCCCTCACGACCCCATGATCATACCGACCACGGGATCAGGTACACTAAGACATGGCATCCTACCTTACGATAGCCTACTGACGAACTCAGGGACTACACAATTTCCTTTTTCTTCTGATTCTGCCTCTTCCTGCATCTGCTTCACTTCCTGCCATGTCTCAACTACAGTGGTTAGCATCAAAGGACTCGGAACATGTTCTTTCAGTTTATCTCGATTGATTGAAATTTGATTTTTCGCACAATGCTTTGCAATGACATCCGCATAATTATTTCCTCTAGAAATGTAATCCTCATTCTTTTTATGTGCTGAACACTTCACTACATCTATTCTTTCAGGAAGCTGAATTACATCTATAAATGTCTTCACGAACTCAGCATTCCGAATAGGTGTTCCCGCAGAAGTTAAATAACCTCTTTGAAACCAAAGTTGTCCATAATCAAGAACAACTCCATAACCATATTGACTATCAGTCACTATAGTTACTTTCACCTCTTTTCCCTGTTCACATGCTCGTATCAAAGCAATCAACTCCGCTACTTGAGCAGAATCAATTCCTTTCAAACAAGATGCTTCCAACACTTCTGCTACTATACAAATGGCATAAGCAGCACTCAAAATGCCACACTCTGTTCTCAAACACGATCCATCCACAAATATCACATAATCTGATTCAGGTAATGGTTCATCCTGAATGTCTGGCCTGGGTTTTGTGCAATACTCAAGAACATTCAGACATTTATGATCAAGCTCATCTTTCACTTCTGCTTCAATAGTGTCAGCTAATAGTGTTGAAGGATTAACATTCACACATCTGGCAATTGTTACATTTTCAGCTCCCAGAATTACTTTTTCATAACGGGTAATTCTGCTGTTGGTCATGTATTGTGTTTTTGCTCTTGTGAGGAGAATCTCAACTGAATGAGGTACATAGACCCTCACAGGAAATCCCATCACAATTCCTTCACTTTGCTCCAAACTTACACTGGTTGCTGCTACTGCTTTCAGACATCCTGGCAAAGCCTTTGCAACAGGGTTCAAAACAGCTGAGAACTACACAATTGGTTTTCTCATGTTTCCATGTCTCTGAATTAATACTGACAATGCACATCCTTCTTGCTCACTGCAATACAATTCAAACTCTTTTTCATAATCGGGCATTCCCAATGCTGGTGCTTCACACAAGTAGGTTTTCAGCTGTTCAAATGCTTCCATTTTAGTTTTAGTCAAAACTATTGGGTCTCTGATATCTGCTTTTGTCAATCTCTGTAATGGTTTTGCAATCAATGAAAATCCACTAATCCCACTGTCTACAGTAACCTATCATTCCCAGGAACATTCTCACTTGTCTTTAAGTTTTAGGTGGCTGCATTCCTTGTATCATTCTGATTCTTTCTATTGTGACTTCTCTGATTCCCTTTGCAATCTTATGACCTAAATATTGTACTTCTTTCTGACAAAACTGCAATTTAGATGGAGACACTGTATGTCCCTCTTCTGCCAAATGATTCAACAATGCTACTGTGTCAGTTACATATGCATCTTTTGTTTTTGATGCAATCAAAAGATCATCTATGTATTGTACTAAAACAGATTCTCCAGGCATGTTCAAGCCTTCTAATGATTTCTTTAGCAACTGGTTAAAAATTGATGGACTCTCAGTGTACCCTTGTGGAATTCTACACCATGCTAGAATACGATTCTGGAATCGGAACGCAAAAATTGGCTGGCTTTCTGAATGTAATGAGACAGTAGAGAACGCATTGCATAGGTCAATCACTGTGTACCATTCTGCATCATGGGGAATTTGATACAAAATCACTGCTGGATTTGGAACAATCGGGCAACATGGGACAACAATTCTATTAACCTTTCTAAGGTCCTGAACAATTCTAAATGTTCCATTAGGCTTTTTCAATCCCATGATTGGTGAATTACAAGGGCTGCTTTCTATTTCTCTAAGAATTCCTTGCTCGATTGTTTTGTCAATCACTGGAGGGATTCCCTCAATTATTTCTGCAGTCATCTTATACTGAGGTGTATTTGGGTAGCTTGCACCTTCTTTCACTATGACTTTTACAGGATCAACACCTTTCATCAATCCTATATATTTTCCAGTAAAATCCCATACTTCCTCTTTTACTACTTCTTTCAATTCACAGGAATCTTTTCTCGATCAAAAGCAGGAAATTACTTGCTCTGCTCTGTCTCAATCATAATCATTGTCATTTTATGTCATTGTCTTCATCTGAGGTTTGTAATTCTATGCCATCTGGTGAGCAATATATGCCAAGGTTCATTTTACACAGAATGTCCCTGCCTAACAAATTAACAGGACTACTATCACACACCACAAATCGATGCATATCTTTGTAATTTCCAATTTCTATTTCAACTGGTTCTGTCAAAAGAGTTGCTATCTGTCTATTAGCTACACCTACAACTTGGATACTCTCTCCCGAGAGAGGAAGATTTTGAATTTCCACTGATCCAACAGTAGAACGGGTAGCACCTGTGTCCACTGGGAAAGTTATTTCCACATCATTCACCTTTCCGTTTACAAATGGACCAGACTGATCTACCTCAAGAGTGGCTCCAAGCACACACTCTTCTCCCTCTCTCAGGCACCGTCATAAACTTTCACCCGACTCACTGCCACCTTCTTCTTGTAACCAATACTGTGGACACGCATTCACTTTTTGCGGACTTTTTACCTGTTCACCTCTGCTGAATCCTGTCTCTGCACTGTATCTCTGCTGGTTTATATTGTTTTGCAGTGGAGGTTGAGGCACCTGACTTAACTGATTTGCTATCTGCTGTTGTTGCTGTTGTGGATTTACCTCAAACTGCACCTGCAAATTCAATTAATTATTTTCTATATTAACTCTTGGCGGACATTTACACTCTTTCTTCCAATGCCCTAACTTGCCGCAATTAACAAGGATGCTTCTTCTTTAGTTTATCTATGTTTCCCACTAACTTTGGTTTACCCTTAAAGTTTCCTTGATTCCCTGCATTCTTACTTTCCATTTGCGCCACTTTTTGTTCCGCTACTTTTACTTGTGCCTACATGGCTTTCTCTTTCAGCTTTTTCTGTTTTGCATCAATCTCTTCACTGCAATATTTCGCTTTTCTCAAAACATCATCCAGAGTACCTGACTGCCAACCTATCATATTGTGTCGAATCATGTCTCCAATCTCTGGTCTTAACCCATAAACAAATCTGTATATAAAATGACTCATGTCCTTCTCATTTAGTTCTTCATAACCACTATACTGTTTAAAGACTAACAACAATCTTTTATAAAATGAATGTACAGATTCTTTCGGCTCCTGTGTGGTCCTGTCTATTTTCACCCAATCAGTTTCTTTTGGAGGTATCTTATTTTTCAACCATACTATTACTTGTTCATATTTTCGCATTACATCTGGTGACGGAGCTCCTGTGACTTTGTCTCTGGCAAATTCTTCTCTTGGCCAATCTATAGCTATTTTACATTCTGTCCATTAATCTGCTGGCACTACTATGGCAAATAATCCATCCAAATCAATCCATAAAACTTTTGACACCTTCGAAAATCTGTCTACTTGTCGATACCATTCTACCGGTTTCTCTCTCAATCTTGGGAAATCATTAGTAAACGACAATATATATCCTGTCTGCTCCAAGGAACATGTACATATCCTCCTCCAGGTATCTCTCTCATAGGAAACTCAGTTGTTACTGCCTCCTTTTCCCTGACTGGAAAAGCTGATGTGGATTTGTCACTATTTTCTCCCTTCTTCTTTGCCCACTTAAGCCTCCATTTACTTACATCTCCCCATCTTCGCAACAGCACAATTAATTCTTTTATCTACAACAACCTTCCTGCAGTATTCATATTCTCAATGTCTCTTTCTGCAAAATCCACTCTATATGATTTCTGCAATGATTTGAATTTTGAAAATTCCACTCCCAATTCACTTGCTAATTCCTCCAATTGATCATACACTGTTTTAGCTTTCCATGTAATGCTTTTACACATAAACATAAGTTCATCATCTTAATACGTTTTTAGTCTATCTGTACCAATTGTTCCAATAATTAATTCTTCCATATCCACTTTTAGTTTTGCTACATCCAATACTTTTGGTTCATTTTCTTTTAATTTCAGAGTTTTGATCCAGTCACTCAATTCTTTATCTGACGGTCCTACAGGAGTTTGTATTAAATCTATTTTATCTAGACTTTTCTCTGGTGTTGCAGAGTCAGATTCTGCATCAATCGTGTATTTGTATAATGAACTTTGGTTAAAAGTCAATTTAGGTGGATTCATATTAACAGTTCACTTTTTTCTGACAAATCAGGATAAATATTCTCTCTTACTTTCTGCAAACCTTGTTGTAACGGGATTGTACGCTGCAACTCTGGGCAATAGCTTGCTTAGTCTCCACAACGGCCCCCACAACGCGAGGGATGCCTGGTCTGCACCATGGGGGTGCCCAGGAGTGGACACTTCACAGGGAAAGCCAGGAAGGGTTCCCTTGCGGTATTCGTACAAGCGCCGGGAAACCCACTGCGGGTAGCTGTGCGCTATACAAGTACAAAAACATTTACATTTACATTGTCAAGCTTGGTTCTTTTATTCTCTGATTTTCAAATACTGGTATTACCGGCCCTATCGTTACAGGGACAGTTACTGCTTCCATGTTTTTAGTAAGGTTCTGAATTAGCTCATGTGCAGAACGTTCATAATCAGAAATATTTGGTTGCACATCACTTCGATTTTCACTACTTTGCAAGCTTCTGTGTGAATCATTCATTGGTACAAGAGTACCTGTAATTCTGACTTCCTCAACAGGTGTATTTGGAATATATCTAACTTCCACTGTGTCTGGCACATTCTTTAAACTTGAATAGGATCTTGGGGTCTCATTATTTCTTTCATCTATTACCGGAGCATTCGGAGTAGTCCATAAAGAACTTGGCTGATATGGTGGCGGTCTCCTATTTAATATTTTTTCTAATACAACATCTTCTGATTCACTATCACCATAACTTTGGTTCACTATTTCTATATTATTTTTCTTTTCTGTACATTTCCGACCCTAATATTCATCTACTCACCTAACTGGATACATACCATCAAACATATTACTGTCTCTCCATCTACGCATTCTGCTTTCCTGTGTTTCACCCCATAAATTTTGACCTCTACCTTTCGGTCTGATATGTATACATAGCCTTTCACTCTCTTCATGCATCTCGTCCTCCGATTCAGCTAAATCCTCAAATTGTGTCGGTCTAGGTCTCGGCTCGAGCTTCATCATCTTGTCTCTCAAATTTCGCAAAACTGCTGAATCATGCGATCCTTCTTCAGGAAAAGGTAACGCACCATCATCCTGAGAATACCTTGCCCAATTCTCTAACTAAATGCATGTATGATAACCATATTTTGATAACATGTAAGAAGCGGGCGTTTTCGGTGGAGGAAGTAATTTTCCCTCTCTAGTCACAATTTCCTTGTCTTTTAAAAATACATTCTTAAATTTCTTAAACCATGAAGGTTTCTTCTTCTCTTCTTCGTAATAATAAGACATTTTTCAGGTATTTCTCTGTCTCACAAAAGATTGCACACTACCCTGTTTGCTGTTACCTATTACAGCACGGTTTACACTAGTGCACCAACTAGAACAAGATATGTCTTCCTAGTGCTTAACCAATCACTTTGCTGCTTTTTCGTGATAAACCTATCAGCTCCTACTCTGTCTTGGTCACGAGAACCAATCCCAGCGCGACACTTTTGACGTCGCCAGCGCTCCGGACTCTGCAGCACCGACTGACCCCTCCTTTACAGGGTTTTTTCAAGAAGCCGTATTTACAAGATATTTTACAAAATCAATTAGTAACTCACAGAAAACAATACCATTTGCCTGTTTCGCTAATATTCTAAGTATTCTGTAACTGGAGTAGACGGCGCTTATCTCCTCAGAATTTTAAACTAGTTGATAAAGCAACACTACTGGCCTTACCCTTCTATCAGGCAATAACTAACTCGTTTCTCCAGGAAAGCACATACCGAGATCTTTTTCACCTCCTTAGAGACAATCCCAGAGTTTCACTATTGCAATTTTATTTATACACGTTCATACAGAAATCCCTTCCCAAATCTACATGAACTCTGTATCACCAATGGGCAGCGCTTACTTCTAACCCACCACAGAATTCCTTTTTCGTTAGTAAAGTAGACGCCACTCCTTTACCCTTCTATCAAGCTCAGGTTAAGTCCTACTATTTTCTTCAGCAATAAGTTTTAGTCAGGATACGCAATGATCCCTATATTTGAAAGCTGAGATTTCATAGACTGCCCTCACTATGCATGTATTGTTTCACACCTAATGTCCCTAAACAGTGATAATGGACAATACCACCGCAGTATACGACGATACTACTTATTTGAAACAGACCAATGCACTGTGCAACTTTACTTGCCACACTTCCTCTGCCTGCAGACAGAGGCACTAGCTTCACACAACACTTGGAAGCTTTTTCTGAACTACATATAACGTAATACGAACTCAACAGATGTTAGTCATAATTCTATATATCAAACTCCATATAATACTTTATACATAATCCTAGCTAATTTCCTTAACAACCACTACTCTGCTACCAAGATATAACTGCTACAGCTGAACTCCAAAAATATATTCTAAATCACCATGGCCATTTCCCCGAATCCACAGAACACACATTCATTCAACAGTGGGGCCCATTACACTGCACACTTACTCTGTTCATTTAATTCGGCTTCACAGATTTGGCCAACAAACCAAGAGTCCTACTATAACATTTGGTGGAGTGTCTAAACCTATTTAACTATTTTTATTTACGCCTGCAATGTAAAGCAATTTACCATGGTTTCATTTTAAACACCATTTTATTGAGACACACCACCATAATGGCAATGGATCTGCTAGAACGAAAACTAGGCGTAGGAAAAACTAAAGACCAGCTTTTACTTCTCCATTTATCTAATTTTCATTCAAAGCAAACTTTTAGTATGTCCGACATTTAGGTATTTATTTATTTCTTTATTTAATAGGAATCTTTTAACTTTATTTTCAAAATGATCATTTATTTTAAAGCTCAGAAATAGACATTTATTTAAAAGTTCAGTAAGAAGTTTAGCATTGAACAGATAGTTCCAAATTCACTCTCTCCTAACATCCCTAGCTAACACCCTCATCTTATCCTAACAGACCTGCAAAGAAAAACAAATAGAAATGAGAAGTTCTTACATCCAAGAATCGATCTTCAGTCCGGCAGCATTTCCAGAGGAAATCGATAGAGCCACCCCCTCTAAGCAAAATCAGGGGTTTTTATACACTATCTTTCTAACTTAATCTATCTAAAAAGTAATTAACATCACCAATTCGAGTTCTGATTGGACAACTTTGAGGTAGATGAGTACTTCCTCATCATTACAGCATGTTTTTCACGATGAATCAGCAGAAAAATAAAGGGTCTTTGTTTAAGACAGTTTGTGGCCTAGGCACTTCCTTCACTTGAAACATAGGAAAAGTTCTCAGGCTCCGAGCATTACATCGTCCATGCTTGGCACCTATCCTAGGTTCCGGGGCAAAGCATCCTTGAACCTCCCATCCAAGCACAGTCAGCTCACTCGCGCTTGCAGGCTTGGGATGCACATGCGCAGACCAATACTCGCTCGCAGTGAATCAGAGCGGCCATTTTCTGTGTAAGTCTCACAGGCCACATTTTGGAACTATCATAGAAACAAACACAAATTCACGTTAATTATGGTAATGAAGGGGAGGAGCCAAGATGGCGACTGGTGAAGACGCGTAGGCTCCCGGCTCCGGCAGCTCCCTGTCCTCCGCACTGATATCCTGCTTCGTATCCTGATTTCTCCGACGGCGGACGGTGCGCCCAGCTGTGCTGACTTCATTCCTTTTCCCCGGACCTCCCAACTCGCCCGGCGGCCGGAGCTACGCGATAATCCTAATCGAGCCCTGACCCCAGAACCACGCCACTGGCCGTCCCCGTGCCTGCCCTGGAGGGCTGTGGGGCGGCCGTCCTGCTCGCGACTCGCTGACTCTGTGGAGGTGGCCATCTCCCCCCGGATCGAGCGCCCGATTGGGAGGCCTGCAGAGGATTGCCGCACACGGAGCTCTGTGGTCTAACGGCCCTCAAGATGCCTCGGGAGTAACGCGCCTTTGTCTGTGTTCGGCGGTGGAGGACAAAGAAGGCACGGCCATTTTGGGGCACCGGCGGATGCTTGCTATTCTGTCCCGGTGTGACGGCCGGTAGTATTACAGCCCCCAGCCTCGGCAGTCCGACCTTCCTCGACTCTACTGGCTTGAAGCCCTGTGCTGTGGACCGCTTGCGCTACACTCGCTTTATAACTGGCTTTGTGTTCCGCACACCGGAATGGGATCGGTTGCCTCAGAGTATGGGGGGGCGCGCATATCCCTGTCTGCGGGATGTGTCGCCCGACGGACACTGGAAGCCGGTATGCTCACTCCCCCCCGGGACCACGACTGTGAGAAACTCCGACCACCGCTCTCCTACAGGGATATTCTGACCGCCCTGACTAGCCTCCGTGTGGAAATGTGCTTGAGTTTTAGAGCACTGGGTGAATGCTTCGATGAGATGGCATCCGATCTACGTGGCGATCGTAGTGTGGAGGGCAAGCCCAATCTGGCCTCATTTTCAACCGAACCGACGAGGGATACCGGGCCTTTTATTTCTGACAGTGCACTCGTGACTGACTCTGCCTCTAAGGACGCCTGCCATGAGCCGACCGGAGCATTTGCCTGTGCTACGTTGTATCCCTTGTCTCCAGAATTGGTTGCTATGCCGCCTGCAACAGTGTTACGGCCTCGTGCCCGAGTCTTGCCACTGTTGCCTTTGCCCTGTGACTCGGAGGCCCTGTGTTTTCCCGATGGCCCGTGGGACTGGATTGCGACGAGGACAGGATTTGTTGGTGACGTTCATTGGCCATTTTGTGTTGTTGGGTTACTTTCCTTTGATGTGCGGCCATGTTGGTTCTTTGTCCTGGTGGGGGCGGGCCTTCTTCATGTGCTTCTTTCCTGGGAACGTCCGAGGTCGGGTCAGGGCTAGATTCTCCTTTTACTGCCGATCGCTGGGCGGGTGGGACCGGGACTGGAAGTTGTACAACCTTGCTTAAGTCACACAAGTTACACTGTTTTTCCCTAGCTGCTTTTATATTGATAATTGGGTTTCACTGACTGCAAATTGTATGGGGACTTTGTTGCTGGCTGGGGTAATGGGAATGACTCGTTTGGCTCCTCCTCCCGCTTCACTTTGGGGGGGTTTTTGGAGGGCTGTAGATTAGGGTGGCCTTTTCTCGCTCTCTGTATTTCATGGTAACGTTTCTATTAATTTTTTCCTTTTCTCTTTTCTACCTTTGCTTGATCTATATTTCGGGTTCTTTATGGGGCGACAGGCACATTGTCGGGGGGGGGTAGGCCGTAGCCTCCGCGTTGGTGCAGGGTGGGGGGGTAGATTTTAGTTTTCCTGTTTTAGTTACTATGGGCCTTTTTTTTCTTCTTTTTCTGCGCTTTCTATTACTGTTTTCTTTTCTGGGTCTGCGACGGAGGATGGCTGGGAGTGGGTGGCACTGGGCGCGGCACGAGATTCACTATTGCTATCCGCTTTGTCTTTCCTATTGTTTGTCGCCTTGATGTAAAGTTTTACGTAAATTGATATTATTCTATTGTTGCCTACTCATGTGGACTTACAGTGTGGACTCGGATATTCTTTATACCAATCCTTTATTGTTTTTATTTCATCAAAAACTTTCAAATTTGACCTCACTGATCCTTCTCCCAGGCGGCCAGTCCCTTCCAGTGTAACTGCTCTTAATTGTTGTTGTATAATATGATGCCGTCGGGAGGCCGTAAAGTTGCCATCTGTGCTCCCTTATGTTGTGGCCGGCCGGATGGTTGTAGGCCCGTATTTGTATTTCTGAAACATGCACAATAAAGGTCTTCAAAAATTTAAAAAAAAAAAAAAAAATTATGGTAATGAAACACTTCTGTTTACCTCGCACCATACTAATGTTTCCCTATTAATTGTTACCTAGCAAATAAGCCACATAAATGGGCTTTATACTTACATATCCAACGACTTTCTGGCACAAAACGTGTACAATAAGCACATTTAAATTGCGTTTGTTTATAATTAAGCTGTGCATTATTTCACATAACAATAACAACATATATCAGTGAGTTTTATGGCACCATACAAGCAAAATTAGTACTCCCATTATGTTATTGTATGCATCTTTAAACTATGGTTGATTAATTTACCATATCACACTATTAGTAAAATATTAACGTTATGGAACATTGATTTCGAGAGGGGTATACAAAATTTTGTTTTCACCACCTCGCTCCATCAATTCCCTCATCTGGTGATCCTATCACCAAACATCAACATTTTGGAAAATTTAGCAGAACATGTTTCAAGTTCTTCATATTAGTATAATCTATACTCTAGTATCCTTCTCCTTTGTTTCTTTAAAAATCTTTTCTCTATCTTCTTCCATCTCTATCTCATTCTTTTCTCTTTCCCTTGCTTTTCTTTCTTGAATTGTCTTCTTTATTGTTTTTCTAAAATCTCTTCTATCTTTGCATATACAACATAGTCTTATCAGAAAAATCACTATTACTATAATTGCTATTGGAATTAATATTTTACCTATAATTGAACTACCTATCTCCTGAAACCAATGCTTAATTGCTGTAAGACTTCTACCTAATTTCTCAAGAACACCTTCAGCCTCCAGTGGTTCAATTTCTCTATGTAAATCTGTAATGTTTGTAATATACCTTTCTAAATTTTGGCTTTTATCTGGAATATAAGTACAACAATGTTGCACTTTCAATATTCCACAGACTCCTCCCTCTTTTGCTAAAATGAAATCAAGGGCAAGTGGACTTTGCATTACCATTGCTCTCATGGCAACCATTTCAGTATCAACCATCAGGAAACCTCCTGCGGTGTCTGTTGACAATCGATCAACTATCGTAGACAATTTTCAGATTCTATTTGCATTAAATGAAATCCCCACTGCTGGTATCAGTGCTCCAAAAACATCACCTATTATTTCTAACACACTCTCTCTTCTTTTTTTTACTAAGAACTTTGCCTATCTCATGTTTACCATTAGTAACTCTGTCTACATAAATTTTTTAGGAAAGACCAATCCCACATAACAATTTTCATACCAATGGTCAGGTAACATATAATAAGCTCTATTCCCACAAATAAAATAAACACCCGGGAAAATAGGATCTTTTCCTCCTTTAAATCCCCAACCCCCTAAAATTCTATAAGTGTCTTTACATTGACTTACACCCACAAAATAATTGTCATACACAGTATTGTCTCTTCTTATACAAAATTTCCCTAACATTGGTGTATCTATGTTTATAGCTACATTCACATTCTTATCATCCAGATTTTCATCATTAAATGTCCAATACTTTGATTTTTCATGTTTTACTTTCTCACTTCTTTTAAAAACAATTCTTCTCTCTTCAACCATATCTAGAAAAGTATTTTCCTCAATTCTCAATTTGCATGTCAAATTATGATTAAAAGCATATTTGTGAAACAATTCCTCCATTTCCAAGAAATATTCTCCCATGCCTTTTCCAGGTCTATTTTTGTTCAATGAATTATCAATTCTTAATTAAGCAAAAATGCCATCTACATTGGAATAATGATATTCCAATTTTCCAACCTGATAAAACAAACTTGCAATTAAACTACAGGTTACTCCATATATAAGAGGAAGGTGATGATAAGTCACACCTTCTGACACTGATGCAGGAAATTTTACACAAACATATCAATCATCAACATTCATGGTTTTGATGTATTCAAGTAATAATTTTGAAAATGTGTTCTGAAGTACTGGGTTTTTAAGAACCCAGCGGTGCCAGGTAACACACCCTAAGAATTCCAGTCCTTCCTGTATCAGACTACAGAAACATAGAGTCTTCTTGGTGAAGTCACAGATCGTATTTATTGGCTGCAGCCAGTAACAGGTATCCTAGAAGTACAACACGGTGTATATTCTCAGGAGACTGCTCAATCTTACAAAGCCAGCCTTCTCTTTTTATACAAAATATTATGCTTTAGGCAAACATTCCTTATTTTACAGTTGACCATTCACATACTTTCACTACAAAGAAAAAGCAGAGTCATGATGACATGTCCATATTTTAGTTTGTCCAGCCCACAATCAATTACCCGGCAAGGCCCAGTATTTTCATCAGATATCGACAGACCCCCAATAAAAACGGGCACTTCCTCCTCGTAAAGCAAGTCATAAAGAAAGAAACAGGGACAGGTGTGTGTAAGATTAGGCATGGTTTGTGTGCGAATGAAAGGTTTATGATATGTTGTGCCTTGATACTAATCTCATTCGGCCACTGGGAAAGGAACTGGCCGAACAGGTTTGGCTTCAGGCAGTGGAGTCAGCTTGCCCAGGTCACAGAGGAGTCAGCAAAGGTGTATGTGTCCTTCAGACTCGTTTTCGGCCTTAGTCATTTGGCCTATGTGAGGGCAATCACAAAATGGCTGCTGTTCACAAAATGGAACCCGAGGGTTCTGGACGGAAACTCTGATTTCAGGGTGATTTCGTCACCCGAATATGACGCAAATGCTTGTGCATAGTATTCTAATCATTCTCGGTCTGCTGATACCAAAATCGTCATGATACGACGATGTTTCTAACACGGGTACAGAATTTTCAGAACCACAGTTCTGTGTGTAATCATTGATGGACCTATCCTGATGCAACTCTGGTTTATACACATGAGTCTCATGAACTTCTACTTTCTTATTTGGCTCATTTAAACTCACATTAGGTTTTAATTTTGTTAAACTGTCTTAGAAAGGAATAACAATAGCTAAAATCATCCATAATATTATCAATATTCCCATACAAATGGAATAGCATCTACACCATTTTCTAAAAATAGAACATTTCGTCTTATGGCTACTGGTAGCCATTTTCTCTAACACAATTTCTTCGACCTAGTGTCACCTATGAATTACACACCAAACAGTTTACTAACAAAAATTCTTCGACCTTGTGTCAATCCTATTCTAATCTATGAAGTAATTAGTTTACTAACAAGATTTCTTCGACCTTATGTCAACTCCGACCTCTTCTATATTCTCAATATCCGTCTCACAGGACTTTCAGGCTTTTACTTTATATCATATACTTTGGTCATCTATCTTTTTTCTTTAAGTCGACTTCTTTTACTCACTTTTCCCAATTGCTTTTGGGCATTACAAGTTTTCTTGACTACTATTGACTGCAGCAATGGGTGGTAAGACTATATAAGTCCACTCTGGCGATTTGTACTTATAATTTGGTCGTCTTACTCTTTTCGGCCTTTGAACAACTACTATTTTCTTTCCCAGTATTTCTTTCTGGCTAGTGATCTCATTCACTTGCTCTTCTGGCTCTGTTGCTTTGTTCACAAGTTTGAATCTCAGTCCACTAGTTTCTTTAGGCCAATTATCTCCTTTACAGATTCTCTTAGTCTTTGGCTCTATTGTGTTATGCTCCACTCTCCAAGCTCTTTTCCTTGGACTTTTTCTTAATGCAATTTCATCTGAACTGTCATCAGTTTCACTTTCAGTATCTTCAACTGTGTCATTGATAATGATCTTTACAATGTCTTTATCATCATCAGATTCAGCTTTCTTTTCTGTTACTCTGTTAGGAACACCTTCATAACTGGTAATTGGTATCTCATCCTTTTTGTGAGTCACTTCCTATTTCCCAGTTTCAGGATCTCCGTTCCTGCCTCCTGATTTCTCTTCAGCTTTCTCCTCTTCAATGACTTTATCTTCACTTTCTTTTGCGTCTGTACTGGTGTCTGTTTTTACCGATTCTCGACCTTCAATTGATCTTCGGAATCTGGTATCTCCACAACCTCCCTTTCACTTTCACCTTCAGACGCAGAACTAGCTTCTGATACGTCCAGATGTCGATGTTCCTGTCGATCTTCAGTATCTGGAGTCTCTTCTGATTCAGCTTCAGAATCAGAGTCAGTTGTACTTTCACCGTCGTATGGGTATTTAGGTGCCGGCACACGGATGGTGTGGCGGCATGTACCCACCTCTTTAATAAAGCACAGTTGACTGCAGTGGTACTGACTAAGATTACCTGACACGGCTTCTGCCACCGAGGTACCAAACAATTTCTTCTGCGATGTACTTTCACTCTAACCCAGTCTCCAGGGACTAAATCATGAGCTGGATTTTTCTCTTTAGAATTTGACTCAGTTCCTACCTGGTGGAGCACAGAAGTTACCACTTCAGGCAGATTTTTGCAGTAGTCCAATATGATATCATCATTTATCGTCAGCAATTTGTTAAAAGGTACATAGGCTTGTCTCATTACCCTACCCATCAAAATCTCATGTGGACTTAGTCCAGTTTTCTTGTCAGGAATGCTTCTCAATGTCATCAGGACAAGCGGCAAAGCATCTGGTCACTTAGGTCCTGTTGCCAAATACATTTTTGCAATTCTGTTTTTAATAGTTCCATTTACCTGCTCTACAACCCCTGAATCCTCAGATCTGTAAGCACAATGCAGCTTCTGGCAAATATCCAGAGCTTCACAGATCATCTGCATTAACTCATTTTGAAAATGTGATCCACAATCTGATTCAATTGATACTGGGAATCCAAAACGAGGTATTATTTCTCGTAAAACCATTTTGGCAAAAGTTATTCCATCATTCCTCCTTGTGGGGAATGCTTCCACCCATAGGGAGAACAAACAGATTATCACAAGATCATATTTAAGCCTGTTGCATGGGGGCAATTCAACAAAATCAATTTGAACCCTTGTAAATGGACCACCCTCCCGCCCTATGGTTCCCAAACTTACAACGGTTCTTCTCTTTGGATTAAATTGTTGGCATATTAGACACCTTTGGCACAAACTTTCAGCAATCATCCTGAATTTAGGATTATACCAAGTTTAACTGAAAAGACGAATCATGGCATCTCTTCCAATATGGGCTTGACCATGGTACATTCGAGTCATATCTGAAATCAAGCTATCGGGCATTGCTGGTCTTTCATCTTTGTAAACCCAAATTTCATCTTCTTCTCTCTGTCTACATCCTGCCTTTAGCCAAATATCTTTTTCTTCTGATTCTGCCTCATCCTGCATCTGCTTCACTTCCTGCCATGTCTCAACTACAGTGGTTAGCATCAAAGGACTCAGAACATGTTCTTTCAGTTTATCTCGATTGATTGAAATTAGATTTTTCGCACAATGCTTTCAATGGCATCCGCATAATTATTTCCTGTAGAAATGTAATCCTCATTCTTTTTATGTGCTGAACACTTCACTACAGCTATTCTTTCAGGAAGCTGAATTACATCTATCAATGTCTTCATGAACTCAGGATTCCGAATAGGTGTTTCCGCAAAAGTTAAATAACCTCTTTGAGACCAAAGTTGTCCATAATCATGAACAACTCCATAACCATATTGAGTATCAGTCAATATAGTTACTTTCCCAGTTCACATGGTTGTATCAAAGCAATCAACCCCGCTACTTGAGCAGAATGAATTCCTTTCAAACAAGATGCTTCCAACACTTCTGCTACTGTACAAATGGCATAAGCAGCACTCAAAATCGATGACCCACCCAGAGGCGGTAATCCATACCCGCGGCCTCGGTCCCTCCCCCTCCCCGCCAACGTGATAGCCCCCCCCCAGTGACACGCACTACCAGTTCCCACCGGGCGATGCCCACTGGGGTGTCGTCCTATAGCGCTGCGCCTCCTATGCTCGCCGCTGTCCCTCCCTCACGTTAGCCTCCTCTCCCTCCTTCCCTTACACCCTGCGGGGGATGCCCCCCTCCCGCGGATCCTATTTCAGCCTCAGTCGGCAAGTTCGAGTCCGATGAGTTATAAGCACACATCACTGTTGCCATAAGTTGAATAGGGTGGAACGCTGTCAGTGGGTAACAGCCCCTCACAACCCCATGATCATACCGACCACGGGATCAGGTACACTAAGACATGGCATCCTACCTTACGATAGCCTACTGACGAACTCAGGGACTACATACATGACGGACACAACCTGGAGCCATAAGCCAACCTGTCGTCATCGTACCACAATTGTAATGTCATGTAACGATTGCATTCATGTTGATTGTATTGCGACTTATCCTGGAAATGCAGAAAACCCTAAGAAATAAATTTAAACAAAAAAACCAGCACTCAAAATGCCACTCTCTGTTCTCAAACACGATCCATCCACAAACATCACAAAATCTGATTCAGGTAATGGTTCATCCTTAATGTCTGGCCTGGGTTTTGTGCAATACTCAAGAGCATCCAGACATTTATGATCAAGCTCACCTTTCACTTCCGCTTCAATAGTGTCAGGTAATAGTGTTGAAGAATTAACATTCACACATCTGGCAATTCTCACATTTTCATCTCCCAAAATTACTTTTTCATAACGGGTCATTCTGCTGTTGGTCATGTATTGTGTTTTTGCTCTTGTGAGGAGAATCTCCACTGAATGAGGTACATACACCCTCACAGTAATCCCATCACAATTCCTTCACTTTGCTCCAATATTACACTGGTTGCTGCTACTGCTTTCAGACATCCTGGCAAAGCCTTTGCAACAGGGTTCAAAACAGCTGAGAAATACGCAATTGGTTTTCTCATGTTTCCATGTCTCTGAATTAATACTGACAATGCACATCCTTCTCGCTCACTGCCGTACAATTCAAACTCTTTTTCATAATCGGGCATTCCCAATGCTGGTGCTTCACACAATTTTGTTTTCAGCTGTTCAAATGCTTCCATTTCAGTTTTAGTCAAAACTATTGGATCTCTAATATCTGCTTTTGTCAATCTCTGTAATGGTTTTGCAATCAATGAAAATCCACTAATCCACTGCCTACAGTAACCTACCATTCCCAGGAACATTCTCACTTGTCTTTGAGTTTTAGGTGACTGCATTCCTTGTATCATTCTGATTCTTTCTATTGTGACTTGTCTGATTCCCTTTGCAATCTTATGACCTAAATATTGTACTTCTTTCTGCCAAAACTGCAATTTAGATGGAGACACTTTATGTCCCTCTTCTGCCAAATGATTCAACAATGCTACTGTATCAGTTACACATGCATCTTTTGTTTTTGATGCAATCGAAAGATCATCTATGTATTGAACAAATACAGATTCTCCAGGCATTTTCAAGCCTTCTAATGGTTTCTTTAGCAACTGGTTAAAAATCGATGGACTCTCAGTGTACCCTTGTGGAATTCTACACCATGCTAGAATACGATTCTGGAATCGGAACGCAAAAATTGGCTGGCTTTCTAAATGTAATGGGACAGTAATTAACGCATTGCATAGGTCAATCACTGTGTACCATTCTGCATCATGGGGAATTTGATACAAAATCACTGCTGGATTTGGAACAATCGAGCAACATGGGACAACAATTTTATTCACCTTTCTAAGGTCCTGAACAATTCTAAATGTTCCATTAGGCTTTTTCAATCCCATGATTGGTGAATTACAAGGGCTGCTTTCTATTCCTCTAAGAATTCCTTGCTCAATCATTTTGTCAATCACTGGAGTGATTCCCTCAATTATTTCTGCAGTCATCTTATACTGAGGTATATTTGGGTAGCTTGCACCTTCTTTCACTATGACTTTTACAGGATCAACACCTTTTATCAATCCTACATCTTTTCCAGTAAAATCCCATACTTCCTCTTTCACTACTTCTTTCAATTCAACAGGAATCTTTTCTCGATCAAAAACAGGAAATAACTTGCTATGCTCTGCCCCAATCATAAGCATTGTTATTTTATACAAACTGTCTTCATCTTAGGTTTGTAATTCTATGCCATCTGGTGAGCAATATATGGCACAGTTCATTTTACACAGAATGTCCCTTCCTAACAAATTAACAGGACTACTATCACACACCACAAATCGATGCATATCTTTGTATTTTCCCATTTCTATTTCAACTGGTTCTGTCAAAGGAGTTTGTATCTGTCTATTAGCTACACCGACAACTTGGATGCTCTCTCCCGAGAGAAGAAGATTTAGAATTTCCACTGATCTAACAGTAGAATGGGTAGCACCAGTGTCCATTAGGAAAGTTATTTCCACATCATTCACCTTTCCGTTTACAAATGGACCAGACTGATCTACCTCAAGAGTGGCTCCAAGCACACACTCTTCTCCCTCTCTCAGGCACCGTCATAACCTTTCATCCAACTCACTGCCACCTTCTTCTTGTAACCAATTTTGTGGACACGCATTCACTCTTTGCGGTCTTTTTACCTGTTCACCTCCGCTGAATCCTGTCTCTGCACTGTATCTCTGCTGGTTTACACTGTTTGGCAGTGGCGGTTGTGGCACCTGACTCTGCTGATTTGCTATCTGCTGTTGTGGATTTACCTCAAACTGCACCTGAGAATTCAATGAAATATTTTCTATATTAAACTCTTGGCGGACATTTACACTCTTTCTTCCAATGCCCTAACTTGCCGCAATTAAAACAATGATGCTTCTTCTTTAGTTCATCTATGTTTCCCACTAACTTTAGTTTACCCTTAAAGTTCCCTTGATTCCCTGCATTCTTACTTTCCATTTGCGCCACTTGTTGTTCCTCTACTTTTACTTGTGCCCACATGGCTTTCTCTTTCAGCTTTTCTGTTTTGCATCAATCTCTTCACTGCAATATTTCGCTTTTCTCAAAACATTATCCACAGTACCTGACTGCCAACCTATCATGTTGTGTCAAATCATGTCTCCAATCTCTGGTCTTAACCCATAAACAAATCTGTATATAAAATGACTCATGTCCTTCTCATTTAGTTCTTCATAACCACTATACTGTTTAAAGTCTAACAACAATCTTTCATAAAATGAATGTACATTTTCTTTCAGCTCCTGTGTGGTCCTGTCCATTCTCACCCAATCAGTTTCTTTTGGAGGTATCTTATTTTTCAACCATACTCTTACTTTTCATATTTCCGCATTACATCTGGTGACGGAGCTCCTGTGACTTTGTCTCTGGCAAATTCTTCTCTTGGCCAATCTATAGCTATTTTAAATTCTGTCCATAAATCTGCTGGCACTACTTTGTCAAATAATCCATCCAAATCAATCCATAAAACTTTTGACACCTTCCCAAATCTCTCTACTTGTCGATACCATTCTACCAGTTTCTCTCTCAATCTTGGGAAATCATTAGTAAACGACAATATATCCTGTCTGCTCCAAGGAACATGTAAATATCCTCCTCCAGGTATCTCTCTCATAGGAAACTCAGTTGTTACTGCCTCCTTTTCCCTGACTGGAAAAGATAATGTGGATTTGTCACTATTTTCTTCTTTCTTCTTCTTTGCCCACTTAAGCTTCCATTTACTTACATCTCCCTATCTTCGCAACAGCACAATTAATTCTTTTATCTGCAACAACCTTCCTGCAGTATTCCTATTCTCAATGTCTCTTTCTGCAAAATCCACTCTATATGATTTCTGCAATGATTTGAATTTTGAAAATTCCACTTCCAATTCACTTGCTAATTCCTCCAATTGATCATACACTGTTTTAGCTTTCCATGTACTCCTTTTACACATAAACATAAGTTCATCATCTTGACATCTTGATGCGTTTTTAGTCTATCTGTACCAGTTGTTCCAATAAATAATTCTTCCATATTCACGTTTAGGTTTGCTACATCCAATACTTTTGGTTAATTTTCTTTTAATTTTAGAGTTTTAATCCAGTCACACAATTCCTTATCTGGCGGTCCTACAGGAGTTTGTATTAAATCTATTTTATCTAGACTTTTCTCTGTTGTTGCACAGTCATATTCTGCACCAATCGGGTATTTGTATAATGAACTTTGGTTAAAAGTCAATTCAGGTGGATTCATATTAACAGTTCGCTTTATTTCTGACAAATCAGGATAAATATTCTCTCTTACTTTCTGCAAACCTTTGTTGTAACGGGATTGTCAAGCTTGGTTCTTTTATTCTCTGATTTTCAAATACTGGTATTACCGGCCCTATCGTTACAGGGACAGTTACTGCTTCCATGTTTTTAGTAAGGTTCTGAATTAGCTCATGTGCAGAACGTTCATAATCAGAAATATTTGGTTGCACATCACTTCGATTTTCACTACTTTGCATGCTTCTTTATGAATCATTCATTGGTACAAGAGTACCTGTAATTCTGACTTCCTCAACAGGTGTATTTGGAATATATCTAACTTCCACTCTGTCTGGCACATCCTTTAAACTTGAATAGGATCTTGGGGTCTCATTATTTCTTTCATCTATTACCGGAGCATTCAGAGTAGTCCATAAAGAACTTGGCTGATATGGTGGCGGTCTCCTATTTAATATTTCTTCTAATACAACATCTTCTGATTCACTATCACTATAACTTTGGTTCACTGTTTCTATATTCTTTTTCTTTCCTGTACATTTCCGACCCTCATATCCATCCACTAACCTAACTGGATACATACCATCAAACATATTACTGTCTCTCCATCTACGCATTCTGCTTTCATGTGTTTCATCCCATAAATTTCGACCTCTACCTTTCGGTCTGATATGTCTACATAGCCTTTCACTCTCTTGCTCATGCATCTCGTCCTCCCATTCTGCTAAAGCCTCAAATTGTGTCGGTCTAGGTCTTGGCTCGAGGTTCATTATCTTGTCTCTCAAATTTCTCAAAACTGCCGAATCAAGCGATCCTCCTTCAGGAAAAGCTAACACACCATCATCCTGAGTATACCTTGCCCAATTCGCCAACCGAATGCATGTATGATAACCATATTTTGAAAACATGTAAGAAGCGGGCGTTTTCGGTAGAGGAAGTATATTTCCCTCTCTAGTCACAATTTCCTTCTCTTTTAAAAATACATTCTTTAATTTCTTAAACCATGAAGGTTTCTTCTTCTCTTCTTCGTAAAATAATAAGAAATTTTTCTGGTATTTCTCTGTCTCACAAAAGATCGCGCACTGCCTGTTTGCTGTTCCGTACACCAACCTATTACAGCGCGGATTACACTAACGCACCAATTAGAACAAGATACGTCTTCCTAGTGCTTAGCCAAACACTTTGCTGCTTTTTCGTGATGAACCTATCAGCTCCTACTCTGCCTTGGTCACAAGAACCAATCCAAGCGCAACACTTTTGACGTCACCAGTGTCAGGCTCCGTCTCCTATACTCCTCGGGCTGCGTCGAAAATCCTATACCCTCTCCCACACAACGACCCTGAAGCCTGATTATTAACCACAGACTACAGAATAGTTCTGCGAGCGCGGGAAAGGAAGGGAACAGCGTGGAAGGAGATCTGAAACGACAAAGACAGTTTGTTTAGAATCACACCCCCTTAACCCCACCTGAATAAATCCTAACCCGACTATTATGTGTGTACTTCTAGACCCCTACCTGAAATGGAAAATAACAAGGTCTTTAAAATACAGGAGAACAGGCACAGGGTAATACCAGGAGCTGCAACCAACTACAAGATAAACAAGGAAAAACACACTGTAATCCTATACTTCTTTTGCGAGTGATATATGCATCAACAGTCGTAGATTACATACCACAATATTTCTGTGTTCTAATCTTGGTCACATACTCCCTCTGATCAAGTACCCCCTGTTGATTCTCTCCTGCACTGAAGAAAACAATAAACAAACGTTGTGGACATACACCAAATAAGAATACGTGAGGTTAAATCACCATTACATAGTTCCTTCCATAAAAAAGGGAAAGTTCACTAGTTTGAACGAGTGTTAGTCCTTATGCTCCTTTATGAAACCTGCGAGAAACTCGCCTAACGATTTGAGCCCAAACCGCTACCAAAATTCCGGAAGTAAAAGGAGTCTGACTTTAAAAGAGAGGACTATAACAATAGTTCATATCCAATCTTAATGTTCGACTTGGTAATGGCGTTTCCCCTGCAATGAGAAAGCGAATCTTTCTCGTCCAACAGGGAAAACTAACGTTGGCTCTTTAGAGCTGGGACTTTAGGCAATACACGCACCAAGAAACGAAGAAAGTTTGACACACACTCAACTCGGAATCGAGTGTCCCAGTGTCAACCACAGGATAGAATTTACTCACAATTGTACCAGCACCTTTTCTCTCTTACCGACCACACCAACGAACCAGCAAGAATTATCGGCACCGTCCTACCGATGCCGCAGGTACTTAGTTCCTGGATTTGCGTAGCGTGCGTCGCTACGCTGCGTTACTGCTAGGATTCCTGGGTAACGTAGTTTTAGGATATGGAGCCGCCATTTGCCACGCATCACGCGGACAGCAGCACTTCATGGCAGCAATCCTGACAACCAGCGCTCCTGCTTCTGCAGCGCCGACTGACCCCTCCTTTACAGTGTTTTTTCAAGAAGCCGTATTTACAAGATATTTTACAAAATCAATTAGTAACTCACAGAAAACAATACCATTTGCCTGTTTCGCTAATAAAGTGATAGCATTTTCTCAATCACGTAAGTATTCTGTAACTGGAGTAGACAACGTTTATCTCTTCAGAATTTTAAACACGTTGATAAAGCAACACTACTGGCCTTACCCTTCTATCAGGCAATAACAAACTCGTTACTCCAGGAAAGCACATACAGAGATCTTTTTCACCTCCTTAGAGACAATCCCAGAGTTTCACTTGAATGCATATTGCAATTTTATTTATTCACGTTCATACAGAAATCCCATCCCAAATCTACATGAACTTTGTATCACCAATGGGCAGCGCTTACTTCTAACCCACCACAGAATTCCTTTTTCGTTAGTAAAGTAGACGCCACTCCTTTACCCTTCTATTAAGCTCAGGTTAAGTCCTACTATTTTCTTCAGCAATAAGTTTTAGTCAGGATAAGTTCAAGTTCAAGTTCGGGAATTTGTATAGCGCACTACTCACCCAGAGGGTCTCAAGGCGCTTGAGGGAGGGTGGGTGCATTACTTATCGAATAGCCAGGTTTTTAGTTGCTTTCTGAAGGAGAGGTGGTTCTGTGTCATTCGGAGGTGAGTGGGGAGAGAATTCCATGTTTTGGCCGCTAAGTAGGAGAAGGATCTTCCTCCCATGGTGGATCTGTGGATGCGCGGAATTGGGGCGAGGGCTTGATTGGATGATCGTAGTTGGCGGGTGGGTGCGTAGAAGGACAGTCGTGTGTTGAGGCATTCGGGTCCTAGGTCGTAGAGGGCCTTGTGTGCGTGAGTAAGGAGATGAAACGTTATTCTCTTGTTGACAGGGAGCCAGTGGAGGTCTTTCAGGTGATCGGAGATGTGATCTTGACGGGGGATGTCCAGTATGAGTCTTGCTGAGGCGTTTTGGATGCGTTGGAGTTTTTTCTGTAGTTTGGCTGTGGTCCCGGCGTAAAGGGTATTTCCATAGTCCAGTCGGCTGGTGACCAGTGCGTGGGTGACTGTCTTTCTTGTTTCGGTGGGGATCCAGCGGAAGATTTTTTTGAGCATGCGTAGGATGTTGAAGCATGAAGATGAGACGGCGTTGACTTGTCTGGTCATCGAGAGGGAGGAGTCTAGGATGAAGCCCAGGTTACGAGCATGATCTGTAGGTATTGGTGCTGTACCCAGGGCCGTTGGCCACCATGAGTCGTCCCAGGTAGAAGGGGATGATCCTAAGATGAGGACTTCCGTTTTGTCCGAGTTAAGTTTTAGACGCCTGTTCTTCATCCATTCGGCTATTTTTTCATTCCTTCGTATAGATTGGTTTTGGCGGTGTTTGGGTCTTTGGTGAGGGAGAGGATCAGCTGGGTGTCGTCTGCGTAGGAGATGATGTTGAGGTTGTGTTGGCGTGCGATGGACGCGAGGGGACTCATGTATACGTTGAAGAGGGTGGGGCTGAGTGAAGATCCTTGTGGTACACCACAGATGACTTCGGTGGCTTCTGATTTGAATGGGGGGAGGCAGACTCTCTGGGTTCTTCCGGCGAGGAACGAAATGATCCAGTCCAAAGCTTTTCCTTGTATTCCGACGTTGTTGAGGCGTTGTATGAGTGTGCTGTGACATACTGTGTCGAAGGCGGCGGAGAGGTCGAGGAGGATGAGGGTGACTGTTTCTCCGTTGTCCAGTAGCGTTCGGATGTCATCTGTAGCTACAATGAGGGCGGTTTCGGTGCTGTGTTTGGCTCGGAATCCGGACTGTGAAGAGTCGAGGGAATTGTTGGATTCAAGGTAGGCGGGGAGCTGACTATTGACGGCTTTTTCAATGACTTTGGCAGGGAATGGGAGGAGTGAGATGGGGCGGTAGTTCTGAAGTTCGCAGGGTCTGCTGTAGGTTTCTTCAGAAGGGCGCTGAGTTCGGCATGTTTCCAGCTTTCCGGGAAGGTGGCGGAGTTGAAGGAACAGTTGATGACATCGCGGAAATGGGGTGCGATGATGGAGTCTGCTTTGTTGAAGATGTGGTGGGGATATGGGTCGGTTGGCGATCCTGAGTGAATGGAGTTCATCAGGCGGATGGTGTCTTCAGTAGTGATTGGGTTCCAGGCGAAAAGGTTGTGAGAGTGCTGTTTTGGTTCGGAGGTGGGTGGAGTGGGCTGTTCATTGGACTGGTTTTCAAAGCTGTTATGTATGTCGGCGATTTTGTTGTGGAAGAAAGAGGATAAGGAGTCGCAGAGGTCTTGGGAGGGAGTGATGTCGTTGGTGCCGGCGGTGGGGTTGGTAAATTCTTTGACGATGTTGAATAGTTCCTTGCTGTTTTGGGCGTTGTTGTCGATTCGATCCTTGAATGCTGATTTCTTGGTGGAACGAATCAATTGGTGGTGTTTGCGGGTGGCGTCCTTGAAGGTGTTCAGGTTGTCGGTGGTTGCGTTTTTTCTCCAGGTCTTCTCGAGGGTGCAACATAACTTCTTGGATTTTTTGAGGTCATCGTTGAACCAGGGGGCCTTTTTGTTACATTGTTTGATCTGGTGGTTTCTCAAGGATGCTAATTCGTCAGCGCTGTGGGTGATCCATTGTGTGAATTTTGCGGCGGCTTGGTTTGGGTCCGATGAAATGGCAGGAGGGTTTTGGATAAGCGATGTGGTGAGTTGGTCGGTGGTGATTTTATTCCAGTTTCTTCGAGGAATAGGTTATGGAGGGTTGTGTGAATCGTGGTCTTTTTGTAGCTGAAGTGGACGCAGCTGTGGTCCGTCCAATGAAGAGCTGAGGTGTGATCGAAGGAGATGTGTTTGCTGGAGGTGAAGATAGGGTCGAGCGTGTGTCCGGCTAAATGGGTGGGGGTGTCAACAAGTTGTTTGAGTCCGAGATTGGCCAGGTTGTCCAGGAGGGTGGTGGTGTTCCTGTCATTTTTCTTTTCCAGGTGGAAGTTGAGGTCTCCCAGTAGGATGTAATTCTCGGAAGTGAGGGCATGAGGGCTGATGAAGTCAGTGATGTCTTCGTTGAAAAGTGTGCGGGTTCCTGGTGGTCTGTAGATGAGGGTGCCTCTCAGTGTGGTCCTGGGGTCGGTGTGAATCTGGAAGTGAAGGTGTTCGGCGACCGCGAGGTTGTCGTCGGAGCTGGTTGTGATTCGGATGGTGTTCTTATGGACGATGGCGATGCCTCCTCCTGTTTGGACGGTGCGGTCTTTTCAAATGATCTTATAATTGTCTGGGATGGCTATGGCAATGTCGGGTGCTGATGAGGCGTTCATCCATGTTTCAGTAAGGAAGGCGACGTCCGGCGATGTAGTGCCGAGTAGATCCCAAAGTTCAGTGGCGTGTATGTGTGATGGAGCAAGGATTCGCACGTAAAGCGACTTGCTCTTAATCAAGAACCTCGCCTAACTTGTAATAATATTAATTCAACCTGTCCGTCATTTATTTAGCATTTTCCCCAACACGCGGGTGTCCCTAAGAGGCTTGCCTGTGTGTCTTTTCATCTTAACCATGCTTGCACTACGGAAATGGCCGCTTCGCAGAAATCCAGTCTGCGCATGCGTCGGTCATACCCACGTGATGTGACGCACTCGCATTTTGGAGGGATATTGTTGCTCATGCGCATTGTTGCAAACATGGCCGCTTGTCTCTAACCATGCTTTCTGCTGGCTTATGCTGCTTCTGCCTATCTGTCTTTTTCGCACTAAACCTTAATGCTATAAATATTATAAAGTAAGGGGTGCAGTGAAGCTTTTCCATGGTGTACAGTGTAATCATTTTATGTATGATTCTAATTTGTTCTCGCTTACTTTTCATGTACCGCATATCTATGGGCCTGGGGATGGGGAGCCGCTCCATATTGAAGCTCATCCCAACCCTGTCATGTGACATGGGAGAAACCCAACTGCGCAGAAGCAGAACTCAGCCAGCTGGCTCCTGAAGCAAGATGCGCCTGGGAACCTACCTAGGTCATGGGAGAAGATGCTGCTATCTACCTGCATTTCGCTACAATGTTTCTATATGCTGTACACTCTCATTGTTTTCCATATTCCTATGCCTGGGAACGTGAACGCAAGGGGCGGGTATGAAAAATTAAATATTAATTGTGGGAACGAAGAATTATAGGTGGTAACCATGACATAACCACCTTTCCTGACCAATCATAAGTTGGGACCTTGTCACTTGCAACATTTGTGGGTGGTCTAGGGGTCCCAAAAGGGTATAACTAGTCTAGTTTAGCTTAGAGAAATTGTCGGACTTGTCCGAGTAGCAGACCTGTCACTGACCCTACGAACTCTATAGGTGATTGATGCAGAGCGCTGCGGAGCACTCTGTCCGTACTTTCCACAAAAATTTCAATGGGTGGAAATAGTTTGAGTGCTGGCGAAGCACTTTGCTGGGAGATTCGAAAACCCAATCGGGGTTATTGGCGGATTACTTGCAGAGAGGGGGTAACGCAGTGTTGCATCCGAAGCTGCAGGTGTTGGTCGTGCCCTTTGGTGAGCCCAGTCCTGACCCGAACCTGAGGGGTATCCTGTCCTGATTGTCCGAGAGCTGTACCTGCTCTCCTTCTGGTATTCCTGAGTCCTTGAGGGTCCTTGTCCCTGCCTTTCCCAAGCTGACCCGTGGCCAGGGTTAGTCCTCATTCTATCCTAGGTAAATATACTGTGGTTGTCTATCTGACTATACTCTTACCTTTCCTCTTCTTAATAAAGCACTCTTGCCTGTGATATTGCCCTATCACCTTTTAAGTGATTTATATGCAATTGTTTATTAGTAATGTTCCACTTCTTACCCTACCTATAGGATATTATTAAACGGACTGCTTATTCAGCTTGTTCCATTTTCCCTTCCCTTTAGTATGTTTGCCGTGAACTTAGTAAGAATAGCTTAAGATCTAGGAATTAGGTTTCAGAATATTAGTACACATATTAGGTCCTTCTCACGTCCCTTTGCCTTAGTTTAAACTCGTGCTGAATAGCGTGTTCACTAAATGCTCATACCCTGTAGTGTTCCCAACTACTCTAATGGTACTTGCCCTAATCCATAGTTATATTGTGGCGTTAATTTTGATTATTGATGTATTGATTTGTATTCTGGCATATTCATTCTGAAATTCTTTTTATAAACTTTAAAAACCCATCAGGTGTCTGTGGTCATTTTGCAACGAAATTGCAATTAATGTATTAAACGTGTAAGGTATTCTACTCTTTAGGAATCTTGTTGCCTGTCCACTGCTAGCTCCTGATCCATCAGGAGTAATGTGCCTGTGGTAAGTCAGGTACATGAATAGTAAGTGGTGTATGAGTCACCCCCCCGAATTACTCATAGTAGCGTGGTAAAGGTTTCACCCGGTTCATGCAAAACACTGTCATCACGTACACGCCAGGGCCCAGTGTGTGGAAATTGGTAAACGAGTGACCCGGGTGACATACGCGCTCTATCAGTAATTTTCTGGTAGCAGAGCTATGGTTAGGACTAGTTAAGATAGGTAGACAGGATAGTCAATAAATAAAACCGGGAAAATAAAATGTGCTGCTGAGAATTCTGTGATGCTATATTGATTGTATTGCTTCAAATATTGCGCAAGTGTTTTAAAGGGTTTTATATATATATGATTTTGCATTGCTGCTATAAGTGTTATATGTTACATTTACAGAATTGTTTGTAAGTGTTCAGTGTAGTCCGAATCCCCGGGGAAGTCTATAGCTAACGGTGAGCAGAATCCGGTTAGCTGATGAGGTCGCTTGCCGTGAGTTATTAGTGCATGGTCAGGAAGGACCGGAAGCGCTAATTAGGATCTTTTTCGTATCTGAATAAATGATAGCTACGAGTCCTTTTGTATAAAACTTCCATTGTGATATCACCTAGTAAGAGTCACATGCGGAAGGAGTAATAGGGTCTCCGAAGCTTGAATGGTAAGCAAGGTAGTCCGCTGGTGAAAGCCTGACTTAGTATATATCCCGGAAATAAGTGGATAAGTCAGAGGAATAGCAGGTTCTATATTGCTCGTGTGGGAGGTTAGACAGAGAAGTCTATCTGGAGTGAATGAAAAGTAGACAGAAGTGGTTTACTTGTAGCGAAAGAAGAACTTTCTCTCTTTTTAGAACACTCAGACACAGCGGCGAACGTTACGTGTTGTTAACTAAAATAAGTACTTGCACTTTAGGGAAAATTCAAAGTTTCCGGTACCTTGTAAAGGAGGGAGTCAGTCGGAAAGCTGCGCTGACGTCACTCCGTGCAGCGCTGGTATTGGTCAAGACAGCGGGTGTGTACTGGAGCTGAAATTGTAAGGGAGGGGTGAGTACCGGAGCGTGAGACCTTGTCTCGCGAAAGGCCGCGCACCCATTGGACAAGAATTGTTGTAGTCACTGCGTTGATTGGTTACTGCGAGATAGAAGTCGCGTTAGCATTGGAAGCACAAAGGTAAACAAAATTAATCAACAGGAGCTTGAGAAGAGTTTGGAAAGGTGTATGTGGTATCCTGAGTTTATACCTAATCCACAGCACTTAGGCTTCTATAAGGAACAGATTCTACGAGATAGACCAAACAAAATGTACGGAGTTAAGAGGAAGATGTCTCTTGCTGACAAAATTAAGAACTATTTTAAGAAAGACCAGCCCATTAGAACTAGGGAGGGTGTGATCATTCCTCCACCAGATACTCCTGCCTCCTTCATGATGTTTGATAAGGGGTATCATACTTGTGTATGGTTAGAAAACTGGGTAAAGTATACTGCAGATGACGGAGTCCTAGCATTTCCTATTAATGGTTCCTTTAATGGCAGAATCCTGTTCAACTTAAGAAACCGAATGAATTAATTGCATCCCAGACCCAGATTAACACAGTATGAAGCACTAGAGGAATGGGAGATTGAGGCTCCGGAAAGAGACAGGCCCAGAATGGATAAGGGTTTGAGTAGATGGTATCCAAAAATGCATAAAGAAACCAAAGAGCAGAAAATGAAACAATGGAGGCAGAATATGATGGTTGAGGGGTTGTTTCCCATGATGGGGGTACTCGAACAAGGGAAAGGGAAATGTACAGAGAAAACCCGCCACTTAATGACAGTGGGGGACTCAGAAGATGAACACCTAAAAGATTTGTTGATGAAAAACCCCCCTCCCTATGTTGCAGAATCAGAGCCTATGAGTCCACCGAACCCGTTCTCTAAATATCCCAGGTATCGAAGGGCCAGTGAGACAGACGTAACGGGTACTGAAAGTAAAGCCAGGGATGGGGATGGGTTCTGCATACTTAGTACCGCGATTCCAAATTACCGTCCTTTTGGGGAAGACCGACCAAGTTTGGTTACCCCGACTGCCCCGAATATTTACCCTACATTGGTACCTCAAGTAATGCATGAAAATTCTTCAGAAAGGGTTTTGCGTGAGCGAGAAAGGGAAGCCCTGAACAAACAAAGAATTGAATTAATTCAGACCATAGCCCAGATAAATCCCAGTCCGGATTCACTGACCATTCCAGTTACTATTGGTCCAGCTATACCCCTTTACGGGGATAGACTGACTAGTCCAAGGACTCCTGTTATAACCCCGATTATACCAACCCCAAGTATTCCTCCCCCAAGAAAGGAGCCGCTCATAGTCGAGGATCAAGAAAGTGAATGTGAGTCAGTGGTCTCCTTAATGGATCTGCCCATAAGGGAACATGGAACAAGTGTACCGAGGGCAAGGAATCAGGCCAGATCCAAAGAAGTCCTAATTGAAACCACTTCAGGGTTCAGGAGCGCCACTGTAGTGTCTCCAGAAGAATTGGATAGATGGACCAAAGAATTAGAAAAGGAAACTCCCCAACCCAAACCTTTAGAGATATATAGGCTGAGGATAGAAATAGAAGAACTAATGGCTGGCAATGTAGGATTGGACAGGTTAAACTCCTTTAGTGAAGATGAGTTACTGTTCATCAGCAAGAACCTTACCCGAAATGCTAGATTGCTCCATGAGAGATTGATGGACACTGCCGCAGACATGGGAATTGATGTTAGTCGTTCCAAAGTCCTTCAGAAACCCTACCGAGCAGATTTTTCTGACAAAGACTTAGAGAACATGAATGTGTCAGGAAAACAAACACAGATAAAGGAATTGCTGAAGCTTCTACAGAAATGGGGGGGATGTAGAAAAATGGAAAACCCGGTGGGCAAAGAAAAAGGAAGATAGTAGGGCTCAACCCATGGCTTCAGAATACGTGCTGAAAGAAGTAGGTCCCACAGAGAAATTGTGTCCGATGAGAGAAGTACCCGGGGGAAAATATGTCCATGTCCCTTGGTCCCGACAAGACATTGTGTCATTTACTAATGACTTTCCAAAATTGCGGGAAAAACCAGTTGACTGGTACAGACAGGTCGAACGCTTCATAAAGGTTCAGAAATGCCTTCTGAAAGACCTGGATGGGTTTTTCGACATTGTGGTGCCTGTAGATTTGTGGACCGATTGCAAAATTGAAATTAATTGGCCCAATGATGAATATGCGAGAGACGCTAAAACCGGAGCTCCCTCACCTGAAGTAATGAGGAAGTATGAGCAAGTCATACAATACCTAAAGAAAAAGGTGCCCGCAAAGGAAACTGATTGGACCCGGATAGATAGAACTACCCAAGAGCGCGATTAAAGTGTTCACTCCTTTTATGAAAGGTTACTGAAGGTGTTCAAAACTTACAGTGGAATTGATAATGTGGACATGAAAGACATGACCCATTTCAGTTATAGATTCGTGTTAGGATTAAGGCCTGAAATATCCCAGTGGATTCGAGATAATAAAATCAGTTGGCAGGGCAAGCCCATAGATGATGTCCTCAAGTATGCCAAGTACTGTGAGGATGAGATAGAAAACAAGAAGAAAGCCCTCAAGGAGAAAGTTATGTGGGCACAAGTGAAATTGGCTGAACAGCAAGAAAAACAGTTAAGTAAATTGAATAATAATAATAATGCCCAAAATCCCAATACTGGGGGATGAGGGAAACCCCGGGCAAAAATGAGTCGGGAGGAGGCTATGAAGAAGTTCCCCTGCCACGGGTGCGGTCAGATAGGGCATTGGAGAGACGAGTGCCCGCATTTGCAGGCTGGTAATGCCCCTGTAAATGGTTTAAATCCGCAGGTGCAGAAAGAGGGGACACGAAAGAACCAACAACAGGTAAAGCTGCCTCCATTGCCTCGCGCTCCCAGACAGAATTATAAGAATCAGGGTCAGCAGAATGAAAGGGCCGAGGTATGGGAAGGAGAGAATGAGAGAAATGCAGCAATTCAGCAGTTTTTGTTAAATGATTCCTTTCTCTGTGATGATCAAGATTGACGGGGCCTGAGGGGGGAGGACAACGAGTGCGTGCTTGGCGCCTCCTTACCGGTAGACCAGACTGGACCATACATTGAAGGAAAGGTTGAGGGAAAAGACGTCACCTTTCTGTTGGACACTGGTGCTACCCGTTCTACTGTGAGAACAGTAGATGTTCCTAACCTACCCCTCTCGGGAGAAGCAATCCAAGTAGTGGGTGTTTCAAATCAGATAATCAGTACTCCGGTAACTGAACCAATGGAGATTTCCATAGGGAATTTCAAGGAAATGCACAGATTCGTGGTCTGTGACTCCAGTCCCGTGAACCTGTTAGGACGAGATTTGCTGTGCAAAATTAATTGTACCATCTTTTGCACACCAAACGGCGTCGAAATTCAGACCCCTGATGAAGATAGCCTGTACAAATTGATGCTGCTAAGGCCAGATACAGAAATTAGACCCCTGTCCATTCAAGACTTACCCGAGGAACTTCAACAAAAGGTGGTACCTGAAGTGTGGGACTTCACTGGAAGAGATGTAGGCTTAATGGCAAATGTAGACCCAGTTAAAATAGCAATAAAAACAAATGCTGTTTATCCAAGAACCAGGCAGTACAAAATGAGTGCAGAAGTAAAGGCTGGAGTCGCAACTGAAGTAAACCGGTTGCTCGAAGCAAACATAATACAGGAGGTAATGAGCAGTCCCTGTAATTCACCCATAATTGGAATTAAAAAGCCTAGCGGAAAGTACCGGGTAGTACAGGATCTGCGCAAGGTAAACCAAATTGTTGTACCTTGCTGTCCCATTGTGCCCAACCCCGCAGTGATACTGTTTCAGATTCCTTGGAATGCGGAATGGTTCACTGTCATTGACCTGTGCCATGCATTCTTCTCCATCCCATTGCATCCTGAAAGCAAGTTCCTTTTTAGTTTTGAATTTGACAGCCATGTCTATGTCTGGAATCGTGTCCCCCAGGGGTACACCGAAAGTCCATCGAATTTCAACCAGATCCTAAAAAGATGCCTTGAATCTTTAGTACTGCCAAGAGAGTCTGTTCTGGTACAGTACATAGACGACCTTCTGGTGGCGTCTAAAAGTCAAACTGACTGTGTCACTGATACCATTGCCTTGCTGAATCACCTAGGAAAGGGAGGACATAAGGTATCACCTGACAAATTACAGTTCTGTAGGAACTCAGTGAAATATCTGGGGCACCAGATAGAGAAAGGGATTCGAAAAGTCACTACAGAAAGGATCAAGATAATTCAAAATATGGACCTACCCAGAACCCAGAAAGAAGTGAGAATGTTCCTAGGAGTTGTAGGATACTGCAGACAATGGATTGTGGGATTCGCAGCTCTAGCCAAACCTTTGATAAAAATGACCAAGAAGGGAGTGGAAGATCCAGTGAGTTGGGATGATGAAAGCATGTCCGCTTGGGTAAAATTGCGAAATTGTCTGTGCTCAGCTCCTGCATTAGGAATGCCTGACTATTCCAAGAACTTCGAATTGTTCTGTGACACCAGAGACAATTGTGCACTCTCAGTCCTAACCCAGGAGCATGGGCTGATCAGGCGTCCCGTGGCCTATTTTTCGGCCACTTTAGATCCAGTGGCTGCTGGATTACCAGGATGCCTGAAAGCAGTAGCTGCTACTTGCGCTAGTCTGGAACAGAGTGAAAACATTGTGATGGGACATCCTGTCACCGTATATGTTCCACATTCTGTTGTGATATTACTGACCCGAACAAAGACCCAGTATCTCACCCCTAGTCGGCTGACTAAATATGAGAGAATTATTGTTGGTGCTGAGAATGTAATTATATCCCGGTGCAATGTCTTGAACCCTGCAACCCTGTTGCCTATTCCTCTGGATGTAGAAGCCGAGGATGAAATGGAGCATAACTGCATAGATTTAACAGAGTTTAGCACCAAGCCATGTCCTGATATCAGAGAAATACCCTTACTTGATGAGGATATTATGATGTTTGTGGATGGCTCATGTTTAAGACATGAGGATGGAGGTCTGAGTGCTGCCTATGCCGTAGTCACATTGGCAACAACCCTGGAAGCGTCTTACCTATGCGAAGTAAAATCTGCACAAGTAGCAGAACTAATCGCATTGACAAGAGCTTGTAAACGGGGGAAAAACAAAAGAGTAACTGTTTATACTGACAGCCAGTACTGTTATGGGGTTGTTCATGACTTCGGACAACTCTAGTTACAAAGAGAATTCATGACTTCCTCAGGTACCCCTATCAGAAATGGAAAGGTGGTACAGAACTTACTGGAAGCAATTCAATTGCCCAAGGAATTGGCTGTGGTCAAGTGTGCGGCTCACAGATCTGGAAATGATGATGTGTCAGCCGGAAATAGATACGCTGACCAAATCGCCCAGTTTTGTGCCCGACATAAAATGTCCCTCCAAATTGGATTATGGGGAGGTGGAAACAGCTGCCAACTTATGTTGTTTGAAAGTGTATCTACATGGGAAGAATTGAGAGACTTACAACAGGCAACAGACAGGGAAGAAAAGGGCAGATGGAGGACGAACGAATGCAGGATCAGGAATGATGGTGTGGTGGTTAGCCAAACTGGTGTGCCTGTACTGCCGGACAGCCTGGTAGACCCAATGGTCAGAATCATACATGAACCCACACATATGGGGAGGGATGCAATGTGTCGAGTGTTTGAAAAAGTGATCTATAATTCAAAATTCAGAAACACAGCGGAGAAGTTTTGTCAGAGGTGTTTAGTGTGCCAACAATTCAACGCAGGAAAGAGGACAGTAGTGGAACAAAGTACGATTGGAAAGGCAGAAGGTCCCTTTGTCAGGATGCAGGCGGACTTTATAACAATGCCCAAGTGCAAGGGATATAGATATGTCCTGGTCATAGTTTGCCTGTTTTCCAGGTGGGTGGAGGCTTACCCAGCAAAGAAAAATGATGCCATAACTGTAGCTAAATTGTTACTTAGGGAACTGATACCTTGATTTGGAATTCCTGAGACGATCGAAACAGACCAAGGTGGGCATTTCTCAAACGAAGTCTTAAAAGAACTCTGTACAGCATTTAAAATGGAGCAAAGGCTGCACTGTGCATATCATCCAGAGGCTTCTGGAATAGTTGAACAAATAAATGGCACTATCAAGTCCAGACTGGCGAAAATGTGTGATTCCACCAAAATGAACTGGATAGAAGCTTTGCCCCTTGTGCTGATGAGTTTGAGGAGTATCCCGAACCGAAAAACTGGCCTGAGCCCCCATGAAGTGCTAATGGGAAGAGTGATGCGACAGGCATGGGTACCTGGACACAAACTGCTAAGTATTTCTGATGATTTGGTGCTAGAATACTGCAAGCAGCTGGGTGACCAAGTGCGTTCTATCTCTCACCAGATTGGAGAGACTGCTGTCGAATGGCCTACAACTCCAGCACATAAACTGAGACCAGGTGATTGGGTGGTGTTGAAGAAACACACCCGGAAGAGTTGCCTTGGACCAAAGTGGGGAAAGCCAAGACAAGTGATCCTTGTCACCACAACTGCTGTACAGTGTGCTGGAGTACCGAAGTGGATCCATGCCAGCCACACGAAGCGGGTAACCGGAGAAGACGCGACTGGAGCTGAAGGTAGCACAGCTGAGGAGACTCCAGAAGAGGGTCCAGATCTCGCTGACATCGAACTATCGAGCACAAGTCAAGACGTCGAATGGTTCCCTGCCGACGATCAAGTTCTCGATCCAATAAGAACAAGAAAATATTCCTACCTAGATAGTGAGTGGGATAGTGAGGGTGAGACAGAACTAGAGGACGAAGGTCAGGTCATCGAAACTCACATCAAACCTGATCAGGAAATAGGCCAAGTAGGGACAGATCAAGTCATCGACACTCCTCCTGAAACACCAGAGAATGGAAAGGGTCAGATAGTGATTAAAGTTGAAGTTCATGCGGAAGAAAATCAAGGGATCGAAGTGCATGAACAGGAACAGATAGATATAGACGAACGTGTTCAGGAAGAAGAATCCAGATCGCCTGAAAGTAAAGAGCAAATACAACTCCAACCTGAACAAGGCCAGCTTAGAAACCAGGCAGAAGAAATAGATGAAAGACCTGGAACTAGTCAGACAGGAAGGGAAATAGACACTGCCAAAACAAAAGTGCCACAACGAAGCGAAAACAAAAGAGTGCACGAGGAAGGCCAAGTTTCCTCGACCACTAAAAGGCTCGAGAAGAAGGGTGAACCCCAATACATCAAAAGACTGAGACTAAGAATAAAAACAGTTGAAGAAAAACTAAAAGACCGAAAAAGGGCTGAAAGTGAAAGAAAAGAAGCCCGAGCCAAGTCTAACAGAAAAAGCACCAGAGCAAAGAAACAGAACAGGTTGTATCGGAGCCCTGAATGGACTTACTTGGTGTTGGAAGAAATTGACGAACCCAACAACAGTGGCAAAAGTGACGACGAGTCCATTGCTGATCGGAGTTCTGACGAAGACCCTCCTTGAAACAAACCCGAGTGAGCCTCTGGTGTAAAGAGACAAAGAGGGGTTGAAAAGCCACCTGTAAGCTATAATGTCTGATTCGAGTGTAAATGGAAGATCCAGATTTAGTTGTTGCAAAACTTGCTGTAAAATATGCTTATGTAGTGTAGCAATGTTGATAGTGATATGGATAGGACTAACAGTTTTTATACCTTTTATGGTAAGTAAAGATCCTAACTTGTACCCTACTGAACCAGAGACGTTAGACACAGAAGTTGTACAGACTGAAGAAACACCACGAAGTTTAGAGAAACGTGACAATACAGTTAGCCTGAGACACACACGACCTAAATTAGAAGCATCAGATGAGGGTGGACTACATTTTCACAAAATGAGAAACAGGACACATTTAAATGTTTTCGCTAACCTTTTAGTGCACTATGTAGAGGCTATGGAAATAGAAGACTGTTATGTCTGCATGAAGCTACCCACTTCTGTAGCTGAAGGTGTGACATATCACCATGTACCCCTAACCTATGGAATTTCCTGTAGTATATTAGCTAGCTTATTTTATAGAAGCACTTTACAGTACTACTACTCAAACACTGACGTAATCTTTTCAGAACTCCCTATTCGAGGAAACCTGAACCTTGTACATATTAGAAGTGAAGTGACCCGCTACATGGGAGAATATTTCCTGACTATAGGTGAAATAGACTTAAATGAAGCAAGACAAGCTAATCTGACCTGTTCCTTGCAAGAGCAGGAAAAGATGTTTATAAAAATGGCAGATAGAAGGAGGGAAAAGTTTCAGAAAAAGGCAAATGACGAAAAGGATAGAATCCCTAGGTGGGCAGAACATATTGACAACACCTCACAGGGCGAAGCTACTCCTGCATTGTTGCTGGATTTTGAACGGAAAGGGAAACTCTGTCTCCATAGAGAAAAGACAGATTATTATAATAATGTATTCATCGGTTCCAGCGAGTGTGAACATAATTATAAAGTAATTGGAGGTTGGGGTTTCAAAAATGGGTCAGAACCTGGTTTTCCCGGAATTTATTATATATGTGGGAACAAGGCTTATTTCAAATTGCCGGATCACTGGTATGGGAGCTGCTACTTTGGCATTGTTTTCCCGAAAAGATACCATGTGAACAACGCTGCTGGAAGCAATGAAGAAACTAATGGCTTAGCGCGTAGAAAACGTGAAAGTGTAGGAGAAATTGTAGGTGATATTTTTAGTGCACTGATACCTGGAATGGGGGTAGTTCTGAATACTCACAGAATCTGCAAATTGTCTACAGTAGTGGATCGGTTATCAACTGACACTGCTGCTGGATTCCTGCTGGTCAATACTGAAATGGTTGCGATCAGATCAATGGTTTTACAGAATCGCCTTGCTCTTGACACCTTATTGGCAAAAGAGGGCGGAGTCTGCAGGATGCTGAAGGCGCAACA
Organism: Lissotriton vulgaris; assembly: GCF_964263255.1. Taxonomy (NCBI): domain Eukaryota; kingdom Metazoa; phylum Chordata; class Amphibia; order Caudata; family Salamandridae; genus Lissotriton; species Lissotriton vulgaris. The sequence continues at coordinate 2,048,253,214 of NC_141691.1, forward strand.
TTGTTGCACCTACATACCTGACAAAAGTATCGAACTTAAGAAATATGTAAGGAACATAACTAATTTGGAAAAGGAGCTCAATCCATTAGAGGTTGACAGTGCCTGGAAGAGACTGACTGACGGTCTCTCCTCTGTAGGTAGTTGGTTTTCTAACTTAGGTAAAAGTCTTCTGTGGAAAATACTGATGCCAATAGCTGGAATAGGTGTGGTTGTACTGATCATATTTATCTGCTGTAAATGTCAAAAATGCAAAAAGAAGTACACAGTGAATAAGAGAGGAGTGAAGAGAAATGTTGATGAGCTAGAATTAGAAGAATTAAGAAACCAGATTTATAAGAAAGCTAAGAATCACCACTCTCATAGAGAAGCTGAAAGAAAACTCAACAATAAATTCGTGGAAATAGAAATGAACGAATTGGAAGAATGAAGTTGGCATCTGTTTCCTTTATAGTGATGATAGTAAATATCATCAAAGAGGGGATTGATGGAGCAAGGATTCGCACGTAAAGCGACTTGCTCTTAATCAAGAACCTCGCCTAACTTGTAATAATATTAATTCAACCTGTCCGTCATTTATTTAGCATTTTCCCCAACACGCGGGTGTCCCTAAGAGGCTTGCCTGTGTGTCTTTTCATCTTAACCATGCTTGCACTACGGAAATGGCCGCTTTGCAGAAATCCAGTCTGCGCATGCGTCGGTCATACCCACGTGATGTGACGCACTCGCATTTTGGAGGGATATTGTTGCTCATGCGCATTGTTGCAAACATGGCCGCTTGTCTCTAACCATGCTTTCTGCTGGCTTATGCTGCTTCTGCCTATCTGTCTTTTTCGCACTAAACCTTAATGCTATAAATATTATAAAGTAAGGGGTGCAGTGAAGCTTTTCCATGGTGTACAGTGTAATCATTTTATGTATGATTCTAATTTGTTCTCGCTTACTTTTCATGTACCGCATATCTATGGGCCTGGGGATGGGGAGCCGCTCCATATTGAAGCTCATCTCAACCCTGTCATGTGACATGGGAGAAACCCAACTGCGCAGAAGCAGAACTCAGCCAGCTGGCTCCTGAAGCAAGATGCGCCTGGGAACCTACCTAGGTCATGGGAGAAGATGCTGCTATCTACCTACATTTCGCTACAATGTTTCTATATGCTGTACACTCTCATTGTTTTCCATATTCCTATGCCTGGGAACGTGAACGCAAGGGGCGGGTATGAAAAATTAAATATTCATTGTGGGAACGAAGAATTATAGGTGGTAACCATGACATAACCACCTTTCCTGACCAATCATAAGTTGGGACCTTGTCATTTGCAACATTTGTGGGTGGTCTAGGGGTCCCAAAAGGGTATAACTAGTCTAGTTTAGCTTAGAGAAATTGTCCGACTTGTCCGAGTAGCAGACCTGTCACTGACCCTACGAACTCTATAGGTGATTGATACAGAGCGCTGCGGAGCACTCTGTCCGTACTTTCCACGAAAACTCCAAGGGGTGGAAATAGTTTGAGTGCTGGCGAAGCACTTTGCTGGGAGATTCGAAAACCCAATCGGGGTTATTGGCGGATTACTTGCAGAGAGGGGGTAACGCAGGCGTTGCATCCGAAGCTGCAGGTGTTGGTCGTGCCCTTTGGTGAGCCCAGTCCTGACCCGAACCTGAGGGGTATCCTGTCCTGATTGTCCGAGAGCTGTACCTGCTCTCCTTCTGGTATTCCTGAGTCCTTGAGGGTCCTTATCCCTGCCTTTCCCAAGCTGACCCGTGGCCAAGGTTAGTCCTCATTCTATCCTAGGTAAATATACTGTGGGTGTCTATCTGACTATACTCTTACCTTTCCTCTTCTTAATAAAGCACTCTTGCCTGTGATATTGCCCTATCACCTTTTAAGTGATTTATATGCAATTGTTTATTAGTAATGTTCCACTTCTTACCCTACCTATAGGATATTATTAAACGGACTGCTTATTCAGCTTGTTCCATTTTCCCTTCCCTTTAGTATGTTTGCCGTGAACTTAGTAAGAATAGCTTAAGATCTAGGAATTAGGTTTCAGAATATTAGTACACATATTAGGTCCTTCTCACGTCCCTTTGCCTTAGTTTAAACTCGTGCTGAATAGCGTGTTCACTAAATGCTCATACCCTGTAGTGTTCCCAACTACTCTAATGGTACTTGCCCTAATCCATAGTTACATTGTGGCGTTAATTTTGATTATTGATGTATTGATTTATCTGCCTCATTATTCTGGCATATTCATTCTGAAATTCTTTTTATAAACTTTAAAAACCCATCAGGGAGGGGCGTGGCTAGCAGCCGATGATGGCGGCTGCTTAGAAGGAGAGCTCCGCGGCTGAAGCGGCCTCCTACAACATCCGATCGCTGATCCGGGACACAAATGTCACAGGCGGGCAGGTACTGATGCCTAGGACCGGGCGGCAGAGGAACGGACGAGCGGGAAGTAAAATCCGAGAACGGGGAGACCAGTAGTAACGGACCCCGTGTGGGCCCTTGAGGAAATCCTGAGCCGGGGAATCGCCTGGGCTAACACGCCGACAGGAAGTGAGCTGACCTGGGCAGAGTGCGGCCGGAAGTGCCCGCCCGCACCGATCACGGAGGGGGAGGCTCCCCTGCGTCCTGCACCTACAACCGGACCTCGAGAGCCCCAGGCGGGACCCCAGGCGCCCCCTCGCTGGATGGAGGGGAGCTGTCCGGACGACCGGAGAAGTTGATTACAGGCGCTCGGCGCGGCCGAATCCAGAGCGGGGCCCGCCATTTTGAAGACCCGGTGGGTGTCCCTTGCCCGCCGCAGCGGAGCAGGCAACGCCGGCGGACCACAGGTACCATCACCAGGCAATACCGCCACCCGGTACGACGGGGCTTAGCTACCGGCCCCCCCCCCCGCTGAGCGGGGACACACTGCGAGTGAGGGTGGCGCGAGCGTGCACAAGAGCATATTGTGCGATACAAACCCGCCCACACTGATTCTTTCTCCCGGACGCGGGCCGGCATCATCAGGGGCCCCATAGACACTGCAGCGGCTGCGAGGGTGAAGTGGAAGTCTCCAAGACCGCAAAGCGGGACGGCACACACGGCATAGCTGGGGCGAAACGGAAGCATCCCCATAGCAAGAGACTCGCTGACACCCCACGGCTGGGATTAGTCGTCGGTGGAATCACCCACCCCACTGGCCTCACAGGTAGCTGCAAGAAGAGGAACACACGTAGCCACTTTAACGGACCGGAGGCGAGCCTCAGGTACCACGTCAGACCACTGAGGGCCACGACTACGGGTGGACGGTGATCCCGTGTACGTCGCAAAGACTTGAGAGGGGAGGGGCTGCCCCGACGGAGGGCAGAAGACCGGGCAGAACCGACCGGGGGTCTGAGTACTCAGCTCCGCATCCAGAATGGCCGGCAAAGGGCCGAAAAACAACGCGGCGCACTCCCGCCTAGACCGCTTCGCATATGAAAAATCCGATGCCTCCCCACCGGACGCGAGGTCACAGATGGGCAAGACAGGGGAGTCGGCAGGGGGCAAGAAGGCGACCCTGGATGATGTCATGCGGGCCCTCACACAGGTGCAAGCCACGGTGGGGTCGATCTCGGCCGAAATTACACTAATTCGTGCAGATTTCCACAAGATGACGGAGAAAGTGAACCAGATGGAAGTGGTGACCAAAGCCTTGGTGGAAGATGTGTCGGAACTGCAGATTAGTATGGAACGTGTCTCGAAAGAAAACAAAGAACTGCGTGACAAGCTTGACGACCAGGAAGGGCGCTCGAGGCGCAATAACATACGTATAATAGGTGTGCCGGAATCGGAAGACACAAGGACAATGGATTTGTATGTGGAGAATCTGATCAAACAGCATCTACAGCCTAAGGGACTCTCAAATTTTTTCACAGTAGAGAGGGCACACAGAGTCCCTGGAGGGCGACGGCAAGCGGGCGCTAACCCCAGGCCGATTATAGCACGGCTCTTTAATTTCAGGGATCGAGATGTCATTCTACAGGCGGCGAGAACCTCACCCCCCATCAGGATTCAAAACTCCACGCTAGCCTTTTTTCCGGACTACACGGCGGAGGTCGCACGGAGAAGGAGAACGTTCTTCGAGGTAAAGAAAGAACTGAGAGCCAGAGAAATCCCTTATTCAATGCTTTTTCCGGCCAAACTCCGGATTGTGGCCGACAACAAGACTTGGTTTTTCGACAGCCCGGAGGCAGCACAGGACTGGCTGGAGGGGTGGCGGACGGCGGGCCTCCCTCGCCGCTCCGGCAGGCAGACGAAGAACCGCACTGGTGGGTCTCAGCGGGGCTCACAATCAACCGGCGAGGAAGCGGAGCCACTCTCGCCTCTGAATGATGTTCAGGAAGGGGGCGATGACAGAGAACAGTGATCCCCGGATATTGTCTACTTGACTTGACTGTAATGCTGTCCGACAATGCCGCCTTGGACACTGGGCGGAGGACCTCCGCGGCCAAAGGAGGGGGCCGCCGACTCCGGAGAGTCCTTCACCCCAGCGAGCAAGTACTATGTTTTGGGTTGGGAGCGGGCACTCTGCTGAGTTGGGGGGGTGGGCAGTTGTAAGTCCGTTGAGCAGGGGGGCAGGGAGGGGGGGAGTTGGGGGGAGGGCAGGTTTTGGGTCTTTTGTTAGTTTTCAGGGTTTAGACACAACACTTCTGACACAAGCGCGTAGAATAGCGGTACCACGGCATAGCACTCAGGCTAACTTCATAAGAGGCTTGGCGCCTAACGATCCTGACCACACAACACATTTCACCAAGCATGGTGGGAGGGGATGATAATGTAGGGCAGGCATCTCCGTTGAACCTTATGTCCTGGAATGTAAGGGGGCTGGGAGACAAAATTAAAAGGGGGTTAGTGCTACAAGGCATAAAGAGACTGAATCCCGCTCTGGTCCTACTGCAGGAAACGCATCTCACTGGCGCAGCGACACGGGCCCTAGATAGGAAGGGGTACAGTATGATTGTTCGCTCTGAATTTACAAAGGGGTCCCGTGGCACAGGAATACTGATGCACAGATCATCAAGATTCATAACCCAATCCACTAAAACGGACACACAGGGGCGCTTTGCGGTGACACATGGGCAATGGGAGGGAAAACCGCTGAACGTGGTCTCGGTGTATATTCCGCCGGCACTGCACGCCACGGCCCTCCCAGAATTGGGAAAATTTTTACTAGACCTGCCGGAGGGGGATCTTATTTTAGGGGGAGACTTCAATGCTGTGGCACATAACTCAATGGACCGCTTCCCTGTGCGCACACAAACACCGGGGCCCTCCCGATTGCATGACTTCATGGAAGCGCAGGGGTTGATCGACATATGGAGGCGGTCCCACCCAAACGACCGACAATACACATATTACTCGGCGGTTCATGACAGCCTATCACGAATTGACTACCTCCTCACACTGGGGGGGGCCTCCTCGCAATAACCGAAGCACAAATCCGTCCACGAGGGGTCTCAGATCATTCCCCGCTAACACTGACTCTTTCCACTCAAGAACGCACACACAAACGCATCTACCCTATCCACCCAGGATACCTTCGAGAACCGACAGTAGCCAAGGCATTGAAAAGGGGTACGAGAACTTACTTCACCGAAAATACAGGGTCAGTTGGTTCCCCTACAACCCTGTGGGAAGCCTACAAAACGGTTCTGCGCGGGCAGGCCATCTCCGCTATAACACATCATAGGCACACACGGCATCGGGAACTGGTAGATTTAGAAGAACAACTTGAGAGGGCCACGCGAGATCACGAGAGGGACCCGACCGGGGACACACAACATGCGCACCGACTGTGCCAGCAACATCACGCGGCCCATGTGCGACGCGGGGTGCTGGAGAATATGGCAGCGACAACGAACAGGGTGTACGATATAGGCGACAAGGCGGGTAAACTGTTGGCCTGGTTGGAAAAGAAACGGGGAGGGCAGAGAGCCATACTGCAATTAAAAGACTCAGAGGGCGTGGTGCAGACCAGACCATCTCAGATAGTGGACATACTAGCGGACCATTTCCAATCAGTATATTCCCCTGAATTCGAGGTCACCCGGGAGATGGCGGAGGGGTCTCTAGCTGGAGTGCCCACGCGTACTCTATCACAAGACGATCGAGACGAGCTGGACTCGGACCTGACAGCCGAGGAGATACAGGTGACTATTGCGGCGTTACACCCAGGGAAAGCGCTTGGCCCAAACGGTGTGCCGATTGAATGGTACAAGACCATGGCGGAGACGTTATCTACGCCTCTACTCCAAATGTAGGAGTGCCGGGAGAAGGGGCAACTGCCGCCCGACCAACGCACGGCCACTATAATCGCAATTCCGAAACCCGGTAAACCCCCTAATGACTGTGGGTCATACCGACCAATCTCTCTCCTTAACGCCGAAAGTAAAATTTTGGCGAAATTATTGGCCACTAGACTGCTGCCTCATTTGGCGCATCTAATTCATCCGGACCAGTCGGGCTTTATGCCTCACCGGAGCACGGCGATGAACCTTCGACGGCTCCACGGCGTGCTGGCACGTGCTCCACTGTTGGAGGAACAGGCGGCGGTACTGTCATTGGATGCCAAAATGGCATTCGACATGGTGGAGTGGCGCTATCTCTTCGCGGTGCTGGAACATATGGGTATTGGAGCGAAATTCATATCCTGGGTCAGGCTACTATACACCAGCCCCGTAGCACGGGTGACGGCCAATGGCCACATCTCAAGAGAGCTCCCGCTGGCGAGAGGGACGAGACAGGGTTGCCCGCTCTCACCGCTGCTATTCACCTTAGTGTTGGAACCCTTGGCGACGGTTATCAGAACCACCCAGCTGCTGAAAGGCATCCACTGGGGAGGCGAGTGGGAGGATAGAATCTCCCTCTACGCCGACGACATGTTAATCTACCTTACGGACCTCGCGAATGGTGTGCCGGTCCTGTTGGCTCTCTGTGAGAAACATGGTACGGCGTCGGGGTATAAAATCAACTGGTCGAAATCGGTCCTCTACTTGATAAGTGGCACTCCACCGCCTCTGAATGCTGAATGCCCATTGCTGGTGGAGCCCTTCTCCTTCAAATACCTAGGGATTCGTATTACACAAGACCAAGCAACCTTTCAGGACCTGAACCTTCAGCCACTGCTGGACAGGCTAAAGGCAGACGTGCGCCACTGGAAGACCCTCCCTCTAACTCTGTTGGGAAGGGCGGCACTCTTCAAAATGATGGCACTGCCGCGCCTCTTGTATGTCCTGGAGAACACGCCGGCGACGGTTCCACCATCGTTTTTCCACCAGGTGGCAGCACAAGTGTTGGGCCTGTTGTGGGGAAACAAGCCGGCCAGAGTCGCACAATTGAAACTGGTTAGAGACTGGTATAGCGGGGGGATAGCGCTCCCAAACCTTGAATTGTACTACTGGGCAGCCCACCTGAAGGTGATCAACCAGTGGATCCATGTTGCACAGGATGACCCGGCATACCGGGCTGACAGGAGTCAACTAGGCATGAACACCCTGCTGGCCCCGCTGTACAACAAGGGATTGTTGACAAAATTGAGAGGCCCGACCAAACACACGGTGTCTATATGGCACAAAGCTCAAAGACGCCTAGCCTGGGAGGGGGTGATTACCAAGCTCACACCATTATGGGATGCCAAGGTCTTAGGTAATCTGCGACGCAGTAAGGGATTTGACCGGTGGGACGACATAGGGATCTCCACAGTAGGAGATATGTGGACGAGGGATGGTGTGATCCCATTCGCGGCCCTGAGGGAACAGTACGACATGGGAATAAATGAAACATACAGATATGTACAAATTAGACATGCACTCCTATCTGTACTAGAGCCAGGTACGATGGTCCCGGAATCGGCTCCGTTGGAAGACCGATTGCTTACGGACTATATGGAAGCAAGGGCCACGTCACTCACCTACCGTAAACTGGTAAACAACCTACCGGATCCACTGGTGAAGCTGAAGGAACACTGGGAGGACGAGATTGGGGACATGGATGAGGCAAACTGGAATGAGGCATTGGCATCGCCCAGGGAAGCGGGTATATCAGCACGCTTTAGATTGGTGCAATTTAAAATATTACATAGGGTCTATTACACTCGCACGGCACTACACAGAATCCACAGGGCAGATCACCCATATTGTCTGAGAAACTGTGGGGAGGAGGGTACACTATTCCATACGTTGTGGACCTGCCCCAATGTGCAAGACTACTGGCGGCGAGTGGCACGCACGGTAGGCCAGACTTTGCAAACAACATTTACACCTGACCCTAGGGTTTGCCTACTGAATGTTTGGGACCCGACAGACCTGACACAGCATGGGAAGAGATGGGTAATCATTGGTATGATGCTGGCAAAACGTGATATAGCAATGAACTGGGGGGCGCAAAACACCCCGACCCTGGCGCAGTGGTGCAGAAATATGGATGTGTTGATGATGACGGAAAGAGCAGTATATCAGCAGAGGCATAACCCACGTAAATGGAATAAAATATGGTCACCTTGGAACATATATAGGGGGGAAATCTGCGAGCCACTGCCTGAGGATGACGATATTGATAGCGCAGAGGAGGATGAGGAGATTGAATGAGGGGGAGGAGTGATGGCAGGGGGAGGGGCAATGGGTACAATGGGATGCAGGAGCCTTACGGATCGCTATGTTGCTAGGTACTTGATAAACTATAAACTAAGTATATTAACTTGAGAGGTTTTTACCCATGAAACTGGAATAAGTTAATTTTGTCAGCGAAAATGTGTCAGGACCCGTTGGTTGTAAGTTGAAACATAGATAAAAGATAAAATTTGAAAAGTTGCTCAAATGATTGGATGCAGCTGAATGTTGAAGCTGCACTGATAACTGCTTAAAAGCGTTTGTATAACATGTGACAGCAACAATAAAAACAAATTAAAAAAAAAAAAACATCAGGTGTCTGTGGTCATTTTGCAATGAAAATGCAATTAATGTATTAAACGTGTAAGGTATTCTACTCTTTAGGAATCTTGTTGCCAGTCCACTGCTAGCTCCTGATCCATCAGGAGTAATGTGCCTGTGGTAAGTCAGGTACATGAATAGTAAGTGGTGTATGAGTCACCCCCCGAATTACTCATAGTAGCGTGGTAAAGGTTTCACCCGGTTCATGCAAAACACTGTCATCACGTACACGCCAGAGCCCAGTGTGTGGAAATTGGTAAACGAGTGACCCGGGTGACCTACGCGCTCTATCATGTGCACCGAGCGGGTGTTCAGCAGGATGCGTTTCAGGTAGTTAGAATCGGAGCTGTGTTTGGGGGAAGAGGATTTGGTGAGTGTTCTGATGCAGGTGAACTTGCAGGAGTGGCAGGCAAATGGTCCATGGGTGTATCCTGGGGTAGCTGTGCAGCATTGTGGTGAGCGTCCGGGGTTGAGGGCAAGGAGGGAAGCGGCGTCATACGTTAAGCGGAATTAGTGGGTTTTGCGAGGACCAGGGGGTCTAGTGCTGGTCGCGGGCCAGGCGCAGACGGGCGTAGACGGGCTTATCTTTGGCGCACCTTCGGCGCGCATTGGGCGCGACCGCTGCGCGTGAACGCTGCGCGCAAATGCATCTGTCATAAGAGTATGGTGGAGGGGGGCGGAGCGAGGGAGGGTCAGCTGGAAGGCGGGTGCAAGGTGTAGGGGACGGTCTCCGAGGCACAACAACAACAAGATGGCCGGATCAACAAAAACAAAACTACAGAGAGGCTGGGGCACAAAGCCAAAATCAAGCAGCTTCTACGATCTTTCAAACAGGCGCTACAAATAATTAAAGCACAACACAAGCAATGCACATGTGAATTAGAGCAACACAGTGAGCGCTGAAAGTATAATTATTACTACAATTTTGCAAGCTTATCGCAAAATAGCGCGATTCTACGCAACAGCCAGCAGATGAACAATTCTCTGATCAGGGCAAAGAGCGCAGCTCAGACGATACCAGTAGAAGAGCAGGGAGCCCAAACGATATCAGGAATGGAGCGGGGAGCTTGGGGAGCGACCGCAGCTGAGAGCGTCAGGACGGTCACAGAGCTGCCGAGGGCGGGAGCAGGGCTATACAATCAGTGGGAGGGAGGGTCAGCTGGGAGGCGGGTGCGAGGTGTAGGGGACGGTCTCCGAGGCACAACAACAACAAGATGGCCGGATCAACAAAAACGAAACGAGAGGCTGGGGCACAAAGCCAAAATCAAGCAGCTTCTACGATCTTTCAAACAGGCGCTACAAATAATTAAAGCACAACACAAGCAATGCACATGTGAATTAGAGTAACACAGCGAGCGCTGAAAGTATAATTATTACTACAATTTTGCAAGCTTATCGCAAAATAGCGCGATTCTACTCAACAGCCAGCAGATGAACACTTCTCTGATCAGGGCAAAGAGCGCAGCTCAGACGATACCAGTAGAAGAGCAGGGAGCCCAATCGATATCAGGAATGGAACAGGGAGCTTGGGGAGCGACCGCAGCTGAGAGCGCAATGATCCCTGTACTTGAAAGCTGAGATTTCATAGACTGCCCTCACTATGCACTTATCCTTTCACACCTAATGTCCCTAAACAGTGATATGCGACAATACCACCGCAGTATACAACGATACTACTTCTTTGGAAAAGACCAATGCCCTGTTCGACTTTACTTGCCACACTTCCTCTGCCTGCAGACAGAGGCGCTAGCTTCACACAACACTTGAAAGCTTTTTCTGAACTACATATAACGTAATACGAACTCAACAGATGTTAGTCATAATTCTGTATATCAAACTCTATATAATACTTTATACATAATCCTAGCTAATTTCCTTAGCAACCACTACTCTGCTACCAAGATATAACTGCTACAGCTGAACTCCAAAAATATATTCTAAATCACCGTGGCCATTTCCCTGAATCCACAGAACACACATTCATTCAACAGTGGGGCCCATTACACTGCACACTTACTCTGTTCATTTAATTTGGCTTCACAGATTTGGCCAACGAACCAAGAGTCCTACTATAACATTTGGTGGAGTGTCTAAACCTATTTAACTTTTTTTATTTACACCTGCAATGTAAAGCAATTTAACATGGTTTCATTTTAAACACCATTTTATTCAGACACACCACCATAATGGCAATGGATCTGCTAGAACGAAAACTAGGCGTAAGAAAAACCAAAGAACAGTTTTTACTTCTCCATTTGTCTAATTTGTATTCAAAGCAAACTTTTAGTATGTCCGACATTTAGGCATTTATTTATTTCTTAATTTAATAGGAATCTTTTAACTTTATTTTAAAAATGATCATTTATTTTACAGCTCAAAAATAGACATTTATTTAAAAGTTCAGTAAGAAGTTTAGCATAGATCAGATAGTTCCAAATTCACTCTCTCCTAACATCCCTAGCTAACACCCTCATCTTATCCTAACAGACCTGCAAAGAAAAACAAATAGAAATGAGAAGTTCTTACATCCAAGAACCGAACTTCAGTCCGGCAGCATTTCCAGAGGAAATCGAAAGAGCGACCCCTTCTAACCAAAATCAGGGTTTTTTATAAACTATCTTCCTAACTTCATCTATCTAAAAAGTCACTACCATCACCAATTCGAGTTTTGATTGGACAAATTTGGGGTACATGAGTACTTCCTCATCATTACAGCATGTTTTTCACAATGAATCAACAGAAAAATAAAGGGTCTTTGTTTAAGACAGTTTGTGGCCTAGGCACTTCCTTCACTTGAAACATAGGAAAAGTTCTCAGGCTCTGAGCATTACATCGTCCATGCTTGGGACCCATCCTCGGTTCCAGTGCAAAGCGTCCTTGAACCTCCCATCCAAGCACAGTCAGCTCACTCGCGCTTGCAGGCTTGGGATGCACATGCGCAGACCAATACTCGCTCGCAGTGAATCAGAGCGGCCAATTTCTGTGTACGCCTCACAGGCCACATTTTGGAACTATCATAGAAACAAACACAAATTCATGTTAATTATGGTAATGAAACCCTTCTGTTTACCTCCCACCTTACAAATTTTTCCCTATTAATTGTTAACTAGCAAATAAGCCACATAAATGCGCTTTATACTTACATATCCAACGACTTTCTGGCACAAAACGTGTACAATAAGCACATTTAAATTGCGTTTGTTTATAATTAAGCTGTGCATTAATTCACATCACAATAACAACATATATCAGTGAGTTTTATGGCACCATACAAGCAAAATGAGTACTCCCATTATGTTCGTGCATGCATCTTTAAACTATGGTTGATTAATTTACCACATCACACTATTAGTAAAATATTAACGTTATGGAACATTGATTTCGAGAGGGATGTACAAAATTTTGTTTTCACCACCTCGCTCCATCACCTTCTGTACGTCTCCTTATCTGTGTCCCTGCGGCCCTGAGCTCCCGCACGCCAGCCTGGGGATGCCGCTCATTGGAAGTCCAGCGCTCTGTTCCACCTCAATGGGTTGTCTAGGTTCAATTTCCCAGGTAGTCGCTGCACCCAGGCGTTGTTTGAGTCTTCACGACTTCATAAGCGCAGCATTTCCGGATATATGTACGAATATTCTGAGAAAAGGGAAGATTTTCTTTTATGACGTTATACGGGCAAAGTAGCCATACAATTTTCAGGGTCTATTTCATCACTCATTTTTTACGTTATTAATAAGCCCATTGTAAAGTCTCATGTTGGTATATTTTACACGAGTCTAACGCTAAGCTACCACAATTTACCTGAACTCCCAAGTTTTCCTTGCTGATTGCTGCATTCTCCGTCTGCTCTTCTCTTTGGGCTGCATTCCATCATGGCTTCCTTGGGGTGGATTCCCCTGCTTCTCTGCAAATCTGAATAAAATCCCTGCTCACACTCATGAAAAGAAAAGAAAAGAAAGATTAACAAGAATCAAGTCACTGCAAACCGTGTCTGGGTAGCACGCTACTGCGCTCTGCATGCATTACAAAGACTGCATTAAAAGGCTATACTTACCCAACTCTGAGCTTTGCTGCACAGCTACGGTGGGTCCAAGAGAAAAATATATGTACTTTTTTCTTATCTAATAACCACAGAGAAACTAACATTATTATTGATCATATTGAATTGGGTATTTAATTTAAGTACTAAATTTGAGCCGGTGGTTCCTGGCACTTAATCATCAGCACTGGGGTTTAAAGCACAAACTCGACCCTAAGATATTGGATCGCTTTTCATGAGCAACAGTTAAGGACACATTCATCTTTTGTAGGCACAGGGAGATTAAGGGCCAGAAGTACGACCCTTTCATTTAGTGCATCGCAATTTGCGACTATTTGCGGGACGCAAATTGCGAGGTGCTAAATTAAATGTACAAGTTTTATTACACTGTTTTGAGATTTTCAATGGGGTCGCAAATTGTGAGGTTCATTAATGTTAATGAGCCTATAGCAATTTGCGAGCTCATTGGGAATGCCAGCCCTCCCAGGGATGATGGCCTGCTGGGCTCAGCAGACCACCATGTCTGAGACTGCTTTTTAATAAAGCAGCTTTTTTTTGTTACAATGCAGTCCATTTTCCCTATAGGAAAACGGCCTGCATTTTAAAAAAGAAAATTAAATGTTTTCGTTTAAATTTTTTAAGGGCAGGCAGTGGTCCCTAGGACAGTCCCAAAGTGGAAGGGGTCCCCAGTGGGGCCCCTTCCAAATTGCGACTGCATTACCACCCTCTTGAAGAGGGTGATAATTAGCAAGTGTTTTGCGACCGCAATTGCGATCACAAAACATTCACACATAGCATTGCAGATGCAATTAGGAAGGGAACGCCCCTTACTAATTGTGACTCGCAATTTCTAAATAGCGAGTCGTAAATAAATTGCAACTCACTATTTAGGAATTGTACATGGCCAACAGTGATTTTTGCATGCGCAAATGGATTTGCAAACCCGTTTGCAAATGCAAAATTACGTTATACATCTGGCCCCATGTGATTTACCCGGAATCATAGGCTGTTGAGCTTGCACCAAGATTCAGCCTTGGTTCCCCAGCTCCAAAATCGGCAGCTCTTGCCGTTACACCAGATCCTATCCCCACTTGTAGAGTTTAATGGTTAGTAGTTAGTTCTGTTATTGGCTGTGATAATAAGAGCAATGGGCTGGTGCAAGCTGCCTTCCGATGAGAGCCCCGGCACTTATTTTTTCATAAATTAACAACCACATAATACTACATTGAACTCTCTGCATTATCCCTACTGTATTACTGCTTCATTTTTTGTGTGTGTGTTTTTGACCTTGTTGATATGGCTGAGCAGGAGGTGTATGAAGTAATGCACTGAACCTGTATATTTTTGTTCTCTCTACATGTATTTGTTTTTGCAGCCATGTCCTATGAAGACATAAATAATGCATATGGCATTTAGTACACATATGCTATAGGTAAACTAAAAATTTTGGAATTTCTATTGTAACATCTATTTTCTTTTCCTTTTTACCTTTAGATATGTGGTTAACCAATTGACCTTGATATATCTACAGTAAGACAGGAGAGGGGATTCATTCAGGTATTAGGTTACTATTTGATATTTACATTTGGTAGGAAGTATTAGAGACACGCTAATGAGTATTTTCTCTGATGCACTTTTCAATCCTCTTTAACAAGAGGAACCTTAGAGGTGTCCGATGAGCGCACCTCCTGCACCGCAGTCATCAGTGAATGTTCTCTTTTTTCTCTTCCCTTCCCCTTCGGTCGGACTACTGTTGGATCATCTCGGTCGATAGGCAGGTTGGGACCTTGCATTGTGGCCTCCTCTGACGGAAAATCCAGGTGAGATTTCAACAATGTCAACAATGAAGCTAAAAAATGAAAAATATCCTAGCCGTCGTAAAAAAGTTTTCATTCTATTAAGGACACAGAGGTGAGGATTGTGCTCAAACTTTCTTTCTTTATTAATACCAGCAGCGTTCAACCACCTTTCCTATCCAACACAGGTAAAGGACTCCAAAACAAAGTTTAACCAATCAAGACAAAAGGCAAGTCCATATATCCAACTGCATCCTGGTCAACCTCCTCTATCTTGAGTGTGACCAAAAACTTTCCAGTACAGTTCTTTAATTTCCTTTGGTTGACAAAAACAAAGTTCAACCAATCAAGATAATAGCCAAGTCCATATATCCAATTGCGTCCAGGTCAACCACCTCTTTCTTGAGTGTGACCGAAAACTTTCCAGTACCATTCTTTAATCCCCTTTGGTCGAATCAGAACCTGGGAAAAACAACAAGATATCATACAGAAGGTTCCATCCCAAGTGCAAACAACAACGCAATCAACAGTTGTTTTTCAATACTGCGTATTCACTTCAAGCTATGAATGCCATACTTATACCTTATGAATATCCAGAATTAAGACCGATGTCTATTTACCAGATTTTCCATGAACACAGACAGGCCGGGAAGTTCGTAGAACCCTAGGACGGACTAATCCTCGCCTCAGTGTCCTTAAAAGAATGTATACTTTCTGTTACCACAGCTAGGACATTTTTCATTCTATGTCAGGACTGGAGGCAGGGATTATGCTTGTTCAAAGCTTGTCAACCGCTTTCTCTCTACCCGGCCATATTGGCGGTGCAGTACTGCGCTAAAGCATCTCCCGGCGTCAGGATGGTGGCCGCCAAGAAGACGAAAAAGTCCCTTGAGTCTATCAATTCGAGACTCCAACTGGTAATGAAAAGTGGCAAGTATGTGCTGGGATACAAACAAACGCCGAAAATGATTTGCATGGGGAAAGCCAAACTGGTTATCCTTGCCAACAACTGCCCTGCCCTGAGGAAGTCTGAGATCGAGTATTATGCCATGTTGGCAAAGACTGGTGTGCATCACTACAGTGGGAACAACATTGAACTGGGCACAGCTTGTAGAAAATACTACAGAGTATGCACATTGGCAATCATTGATCCAGGTGATTCCGATGTCATTAGAAGCATGCCAGAGCAGACTGGCGAGAAGTAAAATCTGTGCGACTTTGGTCCTAAATAAAACTGGTTTCACAAAAAAAAAGCTTGTCAACCAACAATGATGCCATATCAATCACCGGTTTAAAATAAAACTGTTTGAAGATAGAGTCTGAAGACCAATCTGCATCATTACGAATATCCTCTAGTCGAGCCCCTAGAGTGAAGGCTTTAGAGACCATAGCCCCTCACGCGGAATGAGCTCCGAAATGCGACACATCAATGCCCGCTTCCTGCATGACCCAATGGGTCCATCAAGGAATGTTGGGAGAAGAGACCACTTTGAAACGTTTCCTTAATGCTATCAACAATTGTTGCTACCTTGGAGGGCGGACATCCTCAGTCATATTTTCACAAGCCTTTAGACATCTCATCACACACACAACTTGGGTGACTTTTTCAAAAACTCAATAAGATATCACTCTTGAGTTGGATTTCTTTCTCTGTGGTAAACCCACCTGGTAAAGTTGAGCGCTCTGACGTCAGAAATCCTGCGACAGGAGGTGAGGCATAACAACATTGCCAACTTAGGAGACAATTCTTTTCTTGATAAAAAAATCATTGCACTGCCAAAACAAGAAGCACTTTGTTGGCATCCCACAAGGATGAATACTATGGATCTGGGGGCAGAGCCAAAAGGATCCCTCTCATAAGTTTGCACACCAACGGGGGTTCCCCGGCATTTGCACCTTTCATTGGTAAATGACCTGCTGAAATGGCTGATTGATACAAATTAATAGTTCCATTGGCCCTGAGAAACCAGTGAGGCCAAGAAAATCATGACAGGGACAACTTTGCACCCCAGGGGATCCTCCCCAAGTTTAAGACACCAATGAACCCATTTGGAACATGCAGATTTGTATCTCTTTGTGGTTCCATCTGCCCAGGCCGTGGCCAACAGGCTTTCAGTGTCTCGTGGAAGCCTTGTGATTTGCCACGTTTCCTGCAATCCACCACACCAAGAGAGTCACTTTCCACTGCAGAATAAGTGGGTGATAGTTTCCCAAAGGATCCCAAAGGAGATCTGGTGTGTCGGGTAAAAGGATTGGAGAATTTCAGGAAAGTTCCAGAAGAACTGGAAAGAAAACTTGGGAGTTTTAGCGTAATCTGTGGAGTTCCACAAACCCCAGAAAGGTGGTCTGTTTGGAAGGGGTCAGAGGCGACTTCTTCTCCAACAGATGAATCGTCGGCTGCAGTTGTTGCGACAGTGTGATAGGACACTGGTCCATTAGAAGGAGATCCTCTAGACATATAATCAGGTGATAACCCTATGCCCTGAGATTTTTTACAACTGATTTCAATTCCTTAGTGAAACACCAAGGGGCTGAATAGTGTCTGAATGGTCCTGAACTCGTAAACCTGTTCTCACCACTTGAACTGGAGGTGTGGAGAAGAAATGGGGACCATTAGGTAGGCATCCTTGAGGTCTAAAAGCACCATCCAGTTGTCTGGTCTCATAAGATCACCCAAAAGATGTATGCCCTCCATCTTGAAGTGGTACAAAAGGGGGTGGGGATGGACTGAGCATCTGAATCAATCAAACACTCACACCCAGTCAAAAGATCTGGGTTTAATCCATCACCTTTCTTTGCCCACTCTGCCACCCCAGTTCAGACATGGCTACATGCAAATCAGTCTGACCCTGTGCCTCATGGGAACATTCCAGCCCGAACTGCCAAGCCATGTCTTCCCTGGACCGGAAACAAGCTTCCGAGGACCGGTTTCTGGCATTCCAGCCATCTTTAGCCCGGCTTGCTTGAATCCAGTGGCAAAGCATACCCTGCCACACTTATGGCGGCCAAAAGCGGTACAAAAGGGGGTGGTGATGGACTGAGCATCTGAATCAATCAAACACTCACACCCAGTCAAAAGATCTGGGTTTAATCCATCACCGTTCTTTAGCCCACTCTGCCACCCCAGTTCAGACATGGCCATTTGCAAATCAGTCAGACCCTGTGCCTCATGGGAACAGTCCAGCCCGAACTGCCAAACCATGTCTTCCCTGGACCGGAAACAAGCTTCCGAGGACCAGTTTCCAGCATTCCAGCCGTCTTCAGCCCGGCTTGCTTGAATCCAGTGGCAAAGTGAGCAAGGGACTCACGTCTGAGCATACCCTGCCACACTTATGGCGGCCAAAAGCGGTACAAAATGGGGTGGTGATGGACTGAGCATCTGAACCAATCCAACACTCACACCCAGTAAAAAGATCTGGGTTTAATCCATCACCGTTCTTTAGCCCACTCTGCCAACCCAGTTCAGACATGGCTATATGCAAATCAGTCTGACCCTGTGCCTCATGGGAACAGTCCAGCCCGAACTGCCAAGCCATGTCTTCCCTGGACCGGAAACAAGCTTCCGAGGACCGGTTTCTGGCATTCCAGCCGTCTTCAGCCCGGTTTGCTTGAATCCAGTGGCAAAGTGAGCAAGGGACTCACGTCTGAGCATACCCGGCCACACTTATGGCGGCCAAAAGTGGTACAAAAGGGGGTGGTGATGGACTGAGCATCTGAATCAATCAAACACTCACACCCAGTCAAAAGATCTGGGTTTAATCCATCACCGTTCTTTAGCCCACTCTGCCACCCCAGTTCAGACATGGCTATATGCAAATCAGTCTGACCCTGTGCCTCATGGGAACAGTCCAGCCCGAACTGCCAAGCCATGTCTTCCCTGGATCGGAAACCAGCTTCTGAGGACCAGTTTCTGGCATTCCAGCCGTCTTCAGCCCGGCTTGCTTGAATCCAGTGGCAAAGTGAGCAAGGGACTCACGTCTGAGCATATCCTGCCACACTTATGGGGCCAAAAGCGGTACAAAAGGGGGTGGTGATGGACTGAGCATCTGAATCAATCAAACACTCACACCCAGTCAAAAGATCTGGGTTTAATCCATCGCTGTTCTTTAGCCCACTCTGCCACCCCAGTCCAGACATGGCTATATGCAAATCAGTCTGACCCTGTGCCTCATGGGAACAGTCCAGCCCGAACTGCCAAGCCATGTCTTCCCTGGACCAGAAACAAGATTCCGAGGACCAGTTTCTGGTATTCCAGCCGTCTTCAGCCCAGCTTGCTTGAATCCAGTGGCAAAGTGAGCAAGGGACTCACGTCTGAGCATACCCTGCCACACTTATGGCGGCCAAAAGCGGTACAAAAGGGGGTGGTGATGGACTGAGCATCTGAATCAATCAAACACTCACACCCAGTCAAAAGATCTGGGTTTAATCCATCAGCGTTCTTTAGCCCACTCTGCCACCCCAGTTCAGACACACAAGCCATCCATTGAACTTTCTGAGATTGATTACAGGCCTCTGGCCTACGTCCCGCTTCTCTACCAGGAAGAGATTGCTGAGAAACCCACGCAGTTGAAGGTAAGTAGGGGAAATTACCTCCTTCTGAAGCTGGTCTGCCACTTCCTGATCCATCAAGTTGGTCAATAGTGGAATTGGACGTGAAGGGTGGACGGGAGAACCGTAAATTCTATTTGGAAACTTTGTATGGTTTGCAGGTCCCATGCTGTCCTCCCACCTTTTGTTGGGAAGAAGGGAGAACGCTCACCTGTTTAAGCCAACTGGAACTGTCCTCTGGAGGTGCCTCTGTGGCTGTAGCCTCTTCTGATGGGGAAGAATTCCTCAGAGCGGGACTAGTCCTGTCCTTTGCGTAAGCCTTGAGCCAGGGGAGGCGGTGACTCCGCCATAGCCCAGTTGAAATTATTCGGAGAACAGACGTGTTCCTCGTTATCAGCTGATGCAGAGGAAGTATCCGGCAACCTGCATCTGTGCCATTTGTATTTGTATTTTTGTATTTATATATTTATTTGTAAAGCCCAACATTAATCCAGAAGGATATCATGGCGCTGTTCTAAGACTCATGGTAGATGACTGAGCGGTTAATGAGTTTGGCCAGTATTAGGTTTTAGAGAACAGGTGGGTCTTGATTTTTTTCCTGAAGACAAGCTAGTCCTCAGTAATGCGGAGGTCTTGTGGTAAATCATTCCAATGCTTTGCTGCCAAATATGAAAAGCTATGACCCCCTGCCCTTGCTTTCTTAATGTATTTTGATCTGGCTTGAGCTAGAGACTGTGATCTTAGGCACCTAGTAGATACATAAAATTCAACTTTATTCTGTAGGATAAGAAGCCCTCGTTTGTGCAGAGCCTTGTGTGTGTAGCTGAGCAGCTTAAATTTCGCTCTTTGGCGCATTGGCAGCCAATGAAGTCATTTAAGGGCACTCAGACGCTGAGCTGAGTCTGTCTTTGTTACATACCAGTTTTGAGGCGGCATTTTGCACCACTTGTAGGCGTGTGAAGAGGTAGTCTGCCATGTCCACGAACAATGCATTACAATAATCAAATCTACTGGTAAGTAATTCTTACATGACAGTTCTCCTACAATAATGCAGGATCCAAGGAAACAGCCTGTTTTTGAGCTGCAGCGAAGCTTCTTCCACATAGAACCAGCACATGGTCCTGCATGGATAGGGTATTGTCCATAAGGACCCCCAGATTCTTTGCGCATTGCTTTGGAGCTGGGGCATCACCCAGTGTCTGGGGCCACCAAGTGGTATTCCAGACAAGTTTAGGTCCTCCAAAAAGTAGAATTTCAGATTTCCCTGCACTTAATTTAAGGTAGTGTTCTGCCATCCAGGTTGCCATCTCTGAGAGACAGTTATTCAGTTTTAATCTTGTGTTCTCGTGCCGTTCTTCAATGGTTATCAGCATTTGGGTATCATCTGCATAGGAGCAAATGCAAAGCCCCACTTCTCACTGATTTTTGCCAGAGATGACACGTAGACATTAAAGAGTGTGGGGCTCAGGGATGCCCCCTGTGGAACACCGTAGCTGATGGGTTTTGGTTCAGATGAAAACTGCCCCATTTGTACGCTCTGTCTTCTGTTTTTTAAGAAGGACATCCATTTGTGTCCAAGGGCCACATGAACCACCCACAAGGACCTTTATGTGTGGTGTTAAATGTACCATTCTGTAACATTCAGCATTACAATTTGTTAAATGTTTCTAGTTGTAAAATCATGCAAAGGAAGAAATGGTTGGTGCATTAATTTCTTTAATCGTAGCCAATCCTAGACATGTAGTCTGCTGTACTGTATTATTAAGGAAAAATCATTTGAATGGATAAGAGCCCCTCGGAGGCAGCTTAGTTCATGAATTAGGGTCCCTACCTTTCTCTTATTGTTGTAAACACAGGAATAAGGAGGTCTTACTTACTGGAAATGAATGCGACTCTTCTGTCGGACATTCACTTATTTATCAACACCTTATTGTTCATGATGCTTGTAACGCATCTGTACCGAATTTGGCCTGTTTTCTAAAAGGAATACAAGTCCCTTCAATTGTCCCTTCAGGTTGAGGCTGCAGACGTCGAACCGAGGCTTAAGGGAGGTCAGGGATCACCAGATCCCACGTCAGGATCACTTGGGAGACATTCTTGTGGTGTTGGGCCACTCGACCTCTGGCCAGGGCGTCAGGTGCAGAGGGGTGCAGAATCGTGAAGTCACCGGAATCCAGATTGTTAAGGTGAGTCTTTGTTTGAGAAACTCCAGTGCTCACAGGAGACAAAGTCTGTAGGAAGGTTGCAAGGCAGGTCCTCCAGGCTCTGGGAGTTGTTAGCTGCTGGACTCACAGAGGTTCTTGCCGTAGGCAGGGCAAAGACGGGACAGGCCAGTAGGGCTGGGGCCAAGGCAGTTGGAATCCTCTTATCCTTCCTGGGTCAGCACAGCTCTTTGGTCCTTCTTCCTCGAATCTGAGGGACAAGGTTCAGGGTCGCCCCTAAATACTAAATTTAGGGGCATTAAAGGGGTGTGCAGGTAGAGATCAATTGGTCGCCTCTTTGGGGTGGGTACACACCATATTATACCACTCTCCAAAGGGAGGGAGCATGAGCCTCTTTCTAATTGGCGGAGTCCCCTCATCTTCAAGATGGAGGGGACTGGGATGTGTGCTTCACCTCGCCTCCCCCACCGGAGAGGTGGGGTTGGCATAGGTGAGCGGACCTCTCTTCCTACCTTGGATTTCCCGAATGTTCCCCCGCCCAAAGTGGGAGCCAGAACCAGTGGAAGCCAGTTGCTGGGGGCAGCAAAAGACAGGCACAGCATCCAAAGGTGGCAGGCTTTGAAGCTTCCCCTTTCATGGACCCAGCCCATCACAGGGGAGGAAGCATGACACCCCTGCCCAGGATGGGCTTTGTTTCTGGACCCAGAGAGCAGAGGCTTTCGGCCCAGGGATCCAGAAACCTGTCTGGTGGTGGCAAATGGCGAGCAGCCATTTAGGAACCACACCAGAGCTGCTCGATTTTCAGGGGGCATCTATAAGATGCCCTCTGAATGCTTTTTACATTAAATCCCACACTGGCATAAGTGTTGTAATTGGCTTTGGGGAGGGAGCTTGGCTGTCTGCGTCCTGTTCCTGTGGAAGGCAGGAGAGCAGAAGCCGAGAAGACGCAGGACCCAGCGGAAAAGTAAGTTTAATTAAAAAAATATTCCTGCGACACACCTGTGAATCCACCAGCGACCACCCCCCCACCTGCGAGCAATACCGCCCGCTACTGACCCTCACCTTAAGACTAGTGCACCCTGCTAAAGGGGTGACTTACCTGGGCACAGCCTACAGTGGCTGTGTGTGTTACCGTGCAGGGCCTCTAAGGGTGGAACAATAGGTGCTGCAGCCCTAAGAGGCCTTCCCTAGTCACAGTGCCCTTGGTTCCAATGGTACCTTTTGTAAGGGGCTTACCTGTGTCTAGGGATGTGCCAATTGTGAATACAAAGGTACAGTCTTGGGAAAGAACAAAGGCTCTGGAAACCTGATTGGCAAGGACCCAGGGCACATCAAGCCAGGTTGCATTAGATGTCAAGCAAAAAGTGGGTAGTAACCATACAAAAAGGGTCACTTTCCCACATCTAGTTTCAAAACAGGAAAAAGAGGATTATTCATCTGAGAAACACAGGGTTCAATTACTCCCTCGTACTCCAATTGTGAAAGTATTTCTCGAACAGGCGCCTTTAGCATCCCGTTTAATGGGATATTGTGGTAGCACTTGCAGGACTTATCGGTATGAAATGATAAGGAGAGTCCTTATCCCAGCCAACATGATTGCGATATAGCGCAGGGGCTTTTGCAAGAGCCAATTCTGCTTCATAAGCCTGTTTGACTTGTTCAGGGACAAGAACCAAGGACAATCAAAGAACCCAACCTGTCTGGCAATAATAGAAAGTGCCCGTCAGGGTCACAGTAAAATAGTTATCTCGCTGAACTAACAACAGCAAGGTCCCCTAAACAAAATAGAGAACGTTTTTTATATGTATGATATATTTTTTATTTTATAGTTTTTGATATTCACAGCATTTTCATCAAAGGTTGCAAAACAATAACATAAGACTTGATGTTATTAATACAAAACAAAACAGATAAATAAGGTCCCACATTCATAAACTACAAACAATCACATCCACAAATACACACATACTAAAACACTCTCACCACTCAAGAGCAATTTGTCACAGGGAATGTTGTCCAAAATCCAAGGTGATTGAGGGTTTAATACAGGAAAATAACGTTCACAACAACAACTATTGTGCGTCCTCTCATTGGCAGGTAGTAGAAAGCTCTGGGGGCATGAAGTTGTCCAGCCCCAAAGCGTGTTTCGGTGTCTAACCCAATGTGGGTCACACCTTCATCAGGGAGATCAGATCAGAAAGTGGGACACAAAGAAAGAACCACCTTGGTGCCGGGTATCCAGGGATATAGCCTAGGTTAGGGAAGGTTAGGTTGAGATCAGCTCAACCCAAAGAATCCATGTAGAAAGAGACTTAGGATGAAAGGATGGGCTCCTTAGGCTCCAAATTCCAAGAGTTGGGGCTTTCACACGCGCACATTCAATCTGAAGTTCCTCATCTTGTTAAATGAGTGGCGCGCGCAAAAAAAGATGTCCTCCAACGGCAGACGGGGCAGAAAGCTCCCGGGGGCTGACCTAGGGACAAGAGCAGAGAAGGAAGTAGGACATCCTCACCCTGTGGGGATGTTCGAATGAACTGTGGGGGCCAATTGACCTCCGCTAGAAGGATGTCAGAAGACAGAGTTACATTTTCCCAAAATATTGCTTTAATGGTGAGCTGTATGTCACCCTCAAATAAAAAATGTCAAGAATATATAATCTATCAGGAGGGGTTCCGTACCTGTCTGGGTTCTCAACTGTGATTAAAGTATCAGTTGCTTTCGCTACCAGAAACTCCTGGAGATTGTGGTGCACTATGGTGACCTCTGCTGAGCAGTTATGGGGAGTCACCTACCAACTCCTTTTCAGGAGGAGGGTTCTCAGTGTCTGTGGCATATTTTGTGGTGATAGCCCCAACCTTCTTTTTCTGAAATTGGGGTTTAAATGCAGGAGATTTCTCCTCCTTCTTAATCCGTATGTCAGACAAGCATTGTGAGTGTCTTTTAGGCATTAAGTACTCTTCTTGTCCGCGTTCAGATAGCCCTCCACTCTCGTACTGCTTGTCAGATGAGTCCTGCACGGAACGAGGAGAACATGTATCAGGACTTTGATACCTATATGGAGCCTTGATTTTAGTGCGATTGCAAAAATAGTAGCGTCTCACAAGGGGCTCCTGGGGTGGAGAACCTCCACAAGGTTTATCTTTCTGTGTTAATTTAGATTCAACCCATGTTTTTCAACAAATTTATTGTTTAACTAGTCTTCCTTTTTGGTAGTAGGTTTGCCAAGAGAGGGTTTAGTAGGTCTGATTCCCATAATATTGCATCCTAAGGATGTGTACCCATCAGCAATAATTACAGATATCTCACGTTCATGGTCTGCTTGTGTGACTGCTGTGAACCTCTGGTGCATAGCCAGAGATTCTGCTTCACCTTTAATGTTAGACAGAATCCTTGAGGAGACCAATGGAAAATTTCCCATTAGTTTAATCCCCAAATCCAGGGCAGTAGGCTCATTCTGTATTTGTTGTAACACGTTCGACAAGACTGACCTGGACAGAGGCCCATGACTGATGGTATATACAGCGGGAAAGACTGTCCTCCAAGTTTGACAGTCACCTAATTCAGGAACTATTCCAATTGGTAAGCACATAGTCAATATTCCGTGCTTGTCTTCTGGTCTTGTAAGGGAAACACAGCTACAAGTTGATCTACTTTTTGGGCAATTCAAAATGGAATGTCCTCACGATTAGGAGGCATCTTGCCCATAGCTGAACGAACAATTACAAGACTTATAGTAAACACTACAGGCAACTGGGCTTGTCCTAATAGGCCGGACCATTGTGGCACAGCCAACAAAGTGCATGAAACATATTGAGTCAGGCGTGTATATAATGTAACTAAAGCCTCATATAATGCTCTTGTCTGCAAAAGATTAAGAGCTCCCATATCAGGTTATGATGTGTATCCATCGAATGCAGGCCTGATCTGCCCATCATTGCTGAGTAGACCCATGCATGCTGGTGGGGGAGGGCGCCAAGGAACCAAGTATTGTATTCCCAGTAAAACAGTGGTATTTCCATGAGTGAAAATGCTCTATATTGTGCTGGTGGTGCAGGAGTAGTATATATTTAGCTGCCCTCATAACCCTCAAAGAGTGACAAGTAAGTTAGCACCCCAGAATACAACACTCTAGTTCCCTCAGGAATTGTGGAAACCTTTGTTTTCTCCATCACACACAATAAACAAAAAGACACCGGGAACAGTTTACAATATTTCTTAAAATGTATTTTGCTCTATTTTAAACCATCTGCGCTGCATCCCAACAGCGTGAGGAGCATTACAAGAAAACTTCAAACAATAAGGAGTCCTACCATGGTGAATTATTAGTCCACCCTCACTAGGAAAACACAGTATTATATTATAGATCCCTGGGATGAGTTGGTGCCCAGACCTGTCATGGATGAATAGTGGCTCTACATGTCAGCCAGTGCAGCCCTCTTGTCTCTGCACTGTTGCTCTGCTAGAATGTCTTCTCTCTATTTTCAAAGTGGCAGGTATCTGTGTATATGTTACAATGCAGATGTGAATATAGTGTCTAAGTGTTAAGCTATGATTGCTAACCTGATCACAGCAAAGACTGGGCACAGTGT
Source organism: Lissotriton vulgaris (assembly GCF_964263255.1). Taxonomy (NCBI): domain Eukaryota; kingdom Metazoa; phylum Chordata; class Amphibia; order Caudata; family Salamandridae; genus Lissotriton; species Lissotriton vulgaris. The sequence goes on from NC_141691.1 coordinate 2,048,279,297, forward strand.
TGTTTGACCTTGTACACTATGTTCAGACAGCCTGAAGCAATAACAAAAACATGTGGACTGCTTTTGTGAAAAAATATTGTGGCACAAAAATAAACGTGCCAAGCGTAGTTTGTGCAAGGCAAAGCAGCCAAATATGCAAGCAAAGTAAAATGCAAGCGAACTAAGTGGGCCCTAAAGGAAATACACAACAGAGGCGCCTCTGTGTTTGCAGCCTCTGTATCCTCTTCCCAGCAGAGGGAGTGGTCCTATCCACTGTAGAAGGGTATGCACCTGTTACAACGCATTTTTTACTCCGCACTACCACTACAACGCAGGCATTACAACGCATACCGTTACAACGCATTGCGCTGGGGGGCGCTCTAGGATAAGAGGTAAGTTTAATTTACTATCCAACACCTTCCCTAGGGTCCACGGGGACTGGAGTTAGGATAGTAAATTATACTTACCACTATCCAGCACCCCAAAGCGCTATGCGTTGTAGCGGTATGCGTTGTAAATACCGCGTTGTAACGGTACGCGGAGTAAAAGTATGCGTTGTAACGACATACATCCCTGTAGAAGCCTTGATCCTGGGAAGGACCTTATGTGTAGAAACGGCAGCCAAGCACCCTCTGCCATGCCCCCCCCCCCCCCCACAAAAACTGGATGGGTGGAAGATTTTCTCAGTTGAGGTATGCGCCTAATCAAGAGATGTAAATGTGGCAACAAATCTGCCTAACTTTTTAATGAAACGCTCCCTGAAAAACCCTCCTTGCACCACTACATCTGCCTCAGTCGTCGCCAAATCCCATAATTTGGGATCCACCTTTATTAACAGGGATTGGCGCCTGGCCGCCAATAGGGCACAATTAGCGTTCCTCAGGAAGATTATTGTGTGTTGCACCCAACCTGATAGAGACTCTGGGGAGATTGCCATACTGGAAGCCTCAACCTCTTCCTGTAGCTCCAAAATGTATGTGAGGGGACCTATGACATCAAATAACTTGTCCTGACAGGACTTTCATGATCTTTTGATACCCTTTTTGACGTCTCAAATATACTTCTGGAGGAATGTGGTCATTCTAGTATCTATTTCCGGCGTAAGTGCCACCTTGCTGGCGCAGACACTCCGCTCTAAGGCGTGCACGTGCCTGCTACATAAATGCCTACTTTCGCCGATGGGAACCAATCTGTTGGTCGCGGTTGTAGCTAGTTTACAGGGTCTAGCATGTCAGAGGTATCTTCCTTCTGGGTGGCTGAGGGTGCATCAGGGGAAGGTCCGGGGGAGAGGCGCTGAGGCCTAGAGGGGCCTGCCTCTTCATTGAAATCTCTTTGGGTATCATCTTCCTCCCCCAGCGGCAGGGAATGGGGAAACAGCAGCTCAAGGGGTGCGCCAACGCCGCCTTCCGCGTTATCTTCAGGAGAAGCAGTGAGTGCTAGGAAAGCTTTCTTTAATCTATGGAAGGCACTGAAGTCCATGGTAGGGCCCCCTTTGCGCTTGTGGGGGTGCAGCAAGTGCTGCTGGCATTCTTGAAGCGCACCAAAGGTATTAGCTCGGGATAGGTCTAAGAGATCTGCGGAGGAAAGCACCAGTTGCATCAGGCACCTCTCAAGGTGCCCCATGACGGCCACCACTGTCTGATGGATGGAGGCATCTACTGCCTCGCAGAACTCATCATCCAAGGGAAGGGCTGTAATGGACTCTTCTTGGTATTCCTGCATTGTAAAGGTCTGAGAACAAGGGACACAGCAGAGGACTCACAGGGACAAGGCGTAGCTCTGGGGAAACCTGGCAGAGTTTGTAGGAAACTAGGTCCTGAAGTAGGGAAGCCCGGGGGGCTAACTGATGGCACTGGGTGATGCCAACATAAAATGTATTGTGGGATAAGCACTGTGAGGGGTCCACATCCCTGGGCTATGACTTCTTCTATCTCAATCAGGAACAAATGTGCTGACAGGGAGTGCTTCACTGACAAATACAGACCCAGCTCGACCAGACATCAGCCGATAGGCAAAGGGCTCCGTGGCATGCCGGCTCCTCTGGGTTACTGACTGCAGAATGACAGCTAGAGGCAGCACGTGTCTCTGGAGCGGCCAGGCACCCTTACCTCACCCACACAGCCCCCTAACAAATGCAACACAAACCGGGAATCGAGCAATGACGTGCGCCCCGTGGCAGGGATCTAAATTGGGTGAAAAAAACTTTAAGGCCACACGCTTAAAGCAGAAACAGAAGTACTATTAAAAGGTGCCTAGCTCTGCTGGTAGCATGAAAGAAAGAGGAGGTTAACTAGGATGCACTTGAAGCTTGTAATGGGATTCTTATTTACAGAGTGCCGAGACCTCTTGGGTCTTTTTTTGACAAACTTCAAGTGGCACTTTTTGTACCATGCCTTAGGTCAGAGCACTGTATTCTATTAGGCAACCTTAATTTGCATATGGACAACAATCTGGATCCCGATGTTATAAAACTTGTTGACATTACGACCCCGTTTGGGCTTCTCCCTTTTATTCATGGCCCGACTCACAATAAAGGTCACACTTTGGACCAGGTTTTTTCTACGAGACCGCTTATTGTGTCTCTACCGCAGCCTGTTCTGTGGTCCGACCACTTTTTAATTAACTTTGCGTTGGTCTCTACTGCTACAACTCGGACGAGTCCTCAGAGAGATTCCACTAGGGCCTCTCGGCCTTTTCATCTGGTCTCCGCTGATATGCTGTATGATGCCCTCCATAGTTTCCCCTGTCAACTTTCGGGTAATCTGGAGGAGAATCTTATCCTCTTCCACAAATGGCTCACGGCCAGATTAGAGGTTTTGGCTCCTGAGAAGATGACCAAGTCCACGGAGAGGCGCACATCCGCCCCCTGGTTTACTCCTCATTTAAGGGCCCTTCGCCAGTATTGCAAGAAGGCGGAAAGGGCCTGGCGGCGTGTCTATGATCCAGCTGAGAGATTGAAATACAGAGCGGCGATTAGTTTTTATCACAGGCAGATCTGGGATGGAAAAAAAGTTTATTTGGAGCGTAGAATAGAGGAGGTAGAAAACGCTAGTAAAGAGATCTTTAGAATTGTAAAGGATTTTACCTCTCCCTCCTTAAACACTCCTTCTCACATGCATTCAGAGCTCTGGATAAAGCAATTAGCCGAGTTCTTTGTAAATAAAATCAAGTCCATTCAGGACTCTTTTCTTCCTGCCTGTCCCTCGCCGGATGTTGGCGGCCTGTCCCTCCTGCCTTCTATGAATGGATTTCGCCCCTATCTCTGTGAATTTCCCCCTATGTCTTTTACCACCTCTTTGGACCTTCTGTCACGGTTGAAATCCGGCTCGCCATTGGATCCCTGCCCGGCGAAATGTCTGGGGAAAGTGGCTACTGTTCTTAACACTCTTTTGAATCCACTTCTCAATTCTTCTTTGTCCAACGGTGTGGTCCCTCAGGCCTGGAAATGTGCCATGATCCTACCGCTGATTAAAAAGCCTAATTTGGATCCCCTCTTGCATGCCAACTATAGGCCGATCTCTCTTCTCCCTGCTCTGGCGAAAGTGACCGAGAAGCATGTACATCAGTCGATCTCCAATTTCATCGAGGAGAACGACCTTTTACACATGTCTCAATCTGGCTTCCGTGCTAATTGTTGCACGGAGACGGCCCTGCTCGAGGTCACAGACGCCATCAGAGAAGTGTTAGATTCGGGAGGCAAGGCCATGTTGGTTATGCTAGATTTGTCGGCGGCTTTCGACACCGTCCCCCATGATGGTCTCCTTTTACGACTCTGGGAAATTGGCCTACGAGGGACGGTGTTGAAATGGTTTCAATCCTTTCTTACCGGCCGCCGGCAAACGATCTGGGTGCCCCCTTTTTCCGCCGATATGACGCCGCTAGAGGTGGGGGTTCCTCAAGCTTCCATTCTTAGCCCCATGCTTTTTAACATCTTTATGGCCCCTCTGGCGGCGGTGGCGGAATCCTTTGGCGCCCAGATTATATCCTATGCTGACAACACCCAGCTTCTGTTCTCTTGTGACAGGGGTGGGGCCTTCGACGGCATACGGATTAGGGACTGTCTTGATGCGGTTTTTGAGTGGTTCCGGCAGCATGGCCTAAAATGCAACTCCGATAAATCGGAGCTGCTTTTCTTTGGCTGTAAACCGGACCCCAGTTGGAAGGCCTGGTGGCCGCAGGACATGTTTCCCCCGGACAATGACTCTTCCAAAGCGAAAAACCTTGGAATTGTGATTGACTGCGACCTCTCTTTCAGACCCCAGATTATAGGGCTCTCTGGGAAATGCTTTGGTATCCTGAGGATGCTCAGGAAGTTTCTCCCTCTGCTGTCGCTCCAACACAAAAAAAACATCGTACAGGCACTTATAGGGTCGCATTTGGATTACGCGAACCTACCCAAATACCTTTTGACCCGCCTACAGGTGGTACAAAATTCGGCAGCTCGTGCTATCTTTGGGCTCCCGAGACGGGCCAGTGCTGCTGAGTTACTGAAAGCATTGCACTGGTTGCCCATTCCCAAGAGAATCCTATTTAAAAGCCTGACCTTGGCTTTTAAAGCCCTGCATGGTGTAGGCCCCAAGTATATTGGGAAACGTCTTTCTTTCTACCTGCCTAACAGGGCTTTGCGGTCAGCCTCTTTGGCCAAAGCAGTAGTGCCTTCCATCAAGCGTTCCAGAATAGGTGGTCGGTCCTTTCGCTATTTGGCTCCTCGGGGCTGGAATGAGCTACCTTTGTCTTTGAGACAGGCAAACAGCCTTCTAGCTTTTAGGAAAGCACTGAAGACCTGGCTTTTTGTCCAATAGTAGCGCTAGATCTCCCTCAGTTTTTAGTTGTTGTGTTGTTACTCTGTACTTAGTTCTCTTCGCCAAAGCGCCGGGATGCTCTTGGGAGTAGCCGTGCGCTATAGAAGAAAATAAGTAACATAACATAACATAACATAATAACAAGTCTTGCAATTGTGGCAATTCATTTCTCTTGCATGAGAAGAAAGACTGTTCAATAAATAATACCTTTTATTGAAAACGGCCGTCTCTCTATTCTCTGCATCTTGGTGAAAGTAATCTGCACAACTGACTGAGTGAAATAGCTGTCTATTGTTTCACACGACTCTAGAGATTGACTCTTATTCTAAGGAGCAAAGTTGTCATGTTTATGCGGTTGTTGGAAAACTGAATCCCTTCTTGTCTGTGCCTGGGAAGCTGATCACTTCCTATTCAGTCAAGAAAGTTTCCAGTGACCTCTGAGCTAGTTGTTACAAACCCAATTAAGTTTAGCATAGTCAGTAGAGACCTGGAAGACCGCACTTCTATGTCTACACTGCTGTTTATGTTATTCCAATGCGCAGGGCCTATAGGGAAAATAGTAACTACACTACATGGCGTCCAACGTTTGGTAAGGCGATAAAACTAACGCAAGACGTTAGAGTAATTCAGTCGTACTTTTTCACACAGACCCTTTCTACCGTAAATACTCCAATAGACGTCTGGAGTGGGTGAAAGGTTAAATCCGCCCGAACTTAGTAGGAAGAGATTCCTATGTAAAGCTCTGGTTTATTCAACGTTGAAGGATACAGTGTTCCAAAATATTGTGCACCTAATCTTTGTTTCCTTGAAACCTGATCTGCAACAAAAGACCTTCCTACACAGTAAAATGCCAGGAGAAGGCGGGAACAATGGAACCACTGATGCCGCAGTAAATGCGACTCAGCAGGGTACCGATGAAATTAATGAACCGGGTGCAATAATCATCCCGGTCAACATAAGAAAAACTATAACGTTAAAACTTATAGAAAATGGACTGACCACACAAGGGGGCACAGTCATCTTCGTGATAGAGGAACACGAATATCGGCAGACAGAGGTATTCTATTCTTGGATAAAATTTCCAGCAGCAAACGCTGCAACACACAAGTTCCACTATTACAAAATAGAGGATCCACCTGAAGAGTACGCTCCTTTCGAGGAGATTGAAATCCCATTAAAATTCCAAGAGCATCTGCTCTGGTTTAAAGGCGCCCTAAAACACAATGACCATATTACCAGGCTCGATCCACTAGGTAGACCAGGAGCAACGTGGCCGGTTCTAGCCAGCTACACACCACATCCGGAAATTGCAAAAATGTCGAAAGAAGAACTTTTAGCACAGCTAAAAACATTAATTAAAATACATAGACAATTAGTCCAATATGTAATGCGGACTGCAACAGTCCAAACAGCTGTTAATGTCCCACAGCTGACCCCTCATCAGGGGAACACAAATAAAATTACACCACAGAACATACAATCATGTCTTGGTAAAACACCCATAAAACGGGAACAAATTCCTTTCTGGTTAGCGCAGAAAATTACTCTAATAGAGGCAGTATTTCCGAATACTACCCCTATTGAGAAATACAGAATTCTGACAATCTGCCTTCCAATGGGGGTCGCACCACACGTGGAGGACTGTGACACTTGGGGTACAGTCTTTGCTTCCATTTATACAAAAACACATGGTGTTCCGTCAATGGCGGTAATACCAGATGTGCTAAAACAGATTCAGAATGAATACGGTCCAGAACCTGCTTTAACTCTTGATATGAAATTACTGAAAGACTTGAAGCAGGTCCTGGCTATATTACTAGCCAACATAAAGGAGAAGCAGCATCAGTGGCGATCCGCCAGAAATTGAAGGAAACAGATATAACAGAGCAACCAATTGAGCTTGCCAGAATTATAGAAAAATGTTATGAAGAACTAGGTAGAGACAGCTTGGGTGGAAAACCAGTAAAACCCCAACTACTCGAAAATCCTGAAAAATGATTTATTAAAAATAATTCAAACACTCCTAAAAAGAGCTGGGATGGAAATAAACAATCCACTCCCAAGGAAAAAGTTTTCCAGTCCAGAGGAAGGTCTCCTCGAAGGAGGGAAAGAACTCGAGAACACCAATCTCCCCAGAGGGAGCCCTCTGAGAAAAGATATAACCTTAGAAATAGGGATAACTTGAAAAAGCCTGATAGATATCAAAGTATTGATACGCGTCCCTCTCGATATTTTTCGCAGAAATCGGAAAGAAGAGGACGGTCAGTCCCAGGAGAGCACACCAAGTCCAAAGACAAGGAACCTGCTCAAAGTAAAAAATCACAATTTCCAAAAAAGAAGGTAGCCAGTATTAGAGTAATCGAACATGCCGAGAATACTGAGGACACAGCTGAAAAACGGGGAGTGGGCACAGACAATGCTAGACAGTGCAGCAGAAATCACCATAGCTCGCAAGATCCTGATGAGTCATCTGGAGACAGTGGACACGAATGAATACATTCAAGTAGAAACTGCCGACACCAGAGTTAGCGAACCTCATAAGATATACGAAATAACACTGTGTATAAAGGGAGATAAGACTAGGAAAATAAGGGGTCTATTCTGGGATAAACTCTCAAAAGGCTATGACATCCTGTTAGCTGAGAAAGATTGGCCCCCGGAGTTTGTCAGGGAGTGCCCTCGTGGCGAAAAAATGATTATGCCTGCCTTCTCGAATCACATTCCGATTCACACTAAATATATATATGCAAGGAAATGGGCAGTAGCCCAGGCACCAGCATTATATAAAAACCATGTAGGATGGGATGAGGACTCTCCTCCTCACAAAATCCAGTTAAAAAGTCAACCGACTGCACAAAGGCAGTATCCAATTAGGCAAGAAGCTAAAAAACAAGTCAGGCAGATTTTAGATCAACTTGAATACCAGGGGGTGATTGAAACATGCACCTCTCAAATGAACAATCCTTTGTTTCCTGTCTCCAAACCGGACAATTCATATTGTCTAGTCATCGACTACAGACATCTAAACTCATGTTGCAAAACATTTGCAGTACAAAATTCGCATAGTGCTGCACTAATGAATAACATAGTTCGCAAAAAATATAAAACGACATTAGACATATCTAATGGTTTCTTTTGTCAAAATATTGCACCAGAAAGCGGATACTTGACCGCTTTCTCAGTAATGGGGTCACAGAAAAATTTCTGTAGGCTCCCACATGATTCAAGAACAGCCCAGGACTATTCTCAGCCAGAGTAACAGAGGTACTACAAATATATGATGATGAGGCAGTATCTTATGTCGATGACATCTATCTCACAGACGACGACTTGGAGACTCACTTGAAAAGGGTGAACACCATAATACTTGGTTTCGCAGCAGAGGGTTACAAATTCAACTTTAAAAAGTCTCGAATTGCCCATCTAACAGTACTATTTTTAGGGTACGAATTATCAAGTGAAGGAAAAAGCCTGGCGGACAACTTCTTAGAGAAGTGCGCTGTACTCCAAGCACCAAAAACGCTGAAGAACTTACAATCGATTCTAGGCTTCCTGAATTTCGGAAGAACTTACATTCTAAATTATGCGGAGAGGGTTAAACCTCTCTACGAACTAATTAAACCTGATTTTAAACCAATCAACTGGACTCAAAAACACACAGAAATTTTGAGATCACTGCAAACAGACATGTTAGCAAAAACAAAATTAGATACACGTGACAATACACGCATTCTTGTAATCCGAGTCATCCCAGGAAGAAGCGGATTCACGTACCTGACCTCTAATGAGGGAGAAAAGGTATCAATTGCTTACAAATCTCACTTGTACACACAAGCAGAAAAAACATTCAGTCTCACAGAAAATACTGTGAAAGCAGTGCAAACTGCTATAGCTAAAGAACGGGAACTAGCACATGGCAAAAGGATCAATGTCCTCACAGCGGAATCCGCCTTTGAGGCGCTATTAGCCCAGTAAACCTGCCTTCAGTGTCACTGGATCCGAAATGGATACAGTGGGAAAATTCTCTTGCTGCGGACGACGTGAAATACTATTTCGCCCCGCACATGAAAAAACTGAATGATTTAACTTATGAACAAGAATATCCTCTGCCAATCGAAATTCTTCCTCTACAACAATACTCATGTATAATCTACACAGACGGATTTGTACAGCATTACAACGTAGAGAATAAATCCTACGATGCAGCCTGCGCGATTGTTAAAGGTCGCTGGCTGTGCGGTAAATTTAGACCGAAAATAACAAAAACTGAATCATTGAAGAACTGTTCGGCTCAGCGAGCTGAAATCAGATCTTTAAAGATGGCACTTGAAAATGCAGAACGTGAATTCCCGATACTAATCGTGTGCGATTCGCATTTTTGCGTCAACTCTTATAATAATAAGTTACAGAGCTGGGTTCAAAATGATTACAAAGATGACACAGGTGCCACAATCAAGCATAAAATGCTTTGGAAACAGGTAGTTCTTTTACAGAAAGAACTACAAAAGACTCACGTGATACACACTCTGAGTCATCAACGTGATGGCGTTCACGTTGCAGGGAATTCATTGGCTAATACAGCCACAGCGGAAGCAACTAAACCGGCTTCCGTAGCCACAAAAAAGCGTTCAGAAAAATCCATAGACGGGGAAACCATGCTGGCAGTAAAAACGTCCTTAAAAAGCGACTGTGCAGCACTACCCGTGAACTATCCACTCAATTATGCATAGGTAATTGATGCAAACTCCGTTCCTTTTGCTCGAATCCCTGGAGTGGGGGATAGGGTAATTCCAAACATGAACCGGAGAAAGTTATTAATAGCAGACGCACACATGGGTGAAGGTCCAAGGCACAAACAGATGAGGGAATTTCTGACCGAATTACAATCAGTATACTGGTGGCCGGGGATGAGCGTGCAACATCAAATATATGTAAAGAACTGTCCCGACTGCGACAGAGATCGCAGTAATGAACTGGTCCAGTCTGTTGCCCAATTACCGTTTATAGACAGGGTAATGCTGTCTATATGCAAACCAGCGTCCTATTATTTGTTTAAGACTAGATTCACTTAGAAAATGTGGCCCCAGCGCTCGGCTGACGCCAAAACTGTTATAAAAGATCTGCGAGTCTTTATCGGCACATACGCAATTGCCATGTTCCATTCTGACCAGGGTCCTGCTTTCAGCTCTCGAGCTTATAAGGAGGCCATGGCCAGTATGGGCGTTGGGTTGCGATACTCTTGTCCACCACACCCTGAGGGGAACAGTGTAGTGGAAAGAAAAAACCGAGACATAAAGCAATCTATAACAGCGAAGGTATTAGGTTCGGGTGATGGGTGGGTCAAACATTTAATAAGTGTCCAACTTAGTCTAAATAATTTGCCAAGAAATTCTCTAAAAGGTTTCAGCCCGTACGAACTATTGTTCGGAACTAGAATGCATGTTCAGGACCTCGATAGTCAGGCTTCAGTGGTAAAAGATAAGAATAAAGACTTTGACATCAAAGATCGTTTGGCTGTTTTACAGGACTTGAATGAAACAAGAAAATCCTTAAGCAACATAAAGTTAAAGCAACAGCCAACTACCACTGAAGACACACCACCTGTCCCAGCAAGACCTGTCTGGATTCCAAAGATTGGAGATCTAGTCAGAGAAAAAATAGCGGTGAAGAATGAATTTGGGCCTTCTTACAGAAAAGCAGTACCTGTCTTGGCAATCAAAGGAACAAGATCAGTAATACTACCGCCTCTTGCTGGTAAAAAGGAGAACAGAGTTGTATCAGTCGACCTGGTAAAACCACAAGCATGTGGCCTATAATCAACAGTAGGCCAAGTGGACTCCCAAGAAACAACAGAATACCCAATTTTGCAACAATCCAAGATGTTCAAACTGAAAGACTAATCACATTTCATAAACCTGCAGTGCACAGAGAGGGACTATGCAATAATGCCATGGAACTCGTGCCTCTTGAAACACAGATTGAAACAGTTCGTCATGAAACACCAGTCTACAATGATGTGGCATCAGAATGTGCTACCGAAAGACAAATTGAGAAAACAATTCCAACAATTGACAGAACTGCCTCTGGCTACTTCATCAACTTCTATACCTTTTCTGAAGATCAAAACGACCCTGAAGTGACGCCAGAAACAAAGACTTTTAAAGAAAAAGCAACAGAACTCTTTCATCAACTCAAGGAAACTTACCTTATTTCTCCATGGTTAGAGTTTTGGTTTGGGCTAGGTGTATTTTTCCTCCTGCTTTGGCTCATCATGATACTTTGTTTGGGAAAATTCATTGAAGGGAAATACAGTTCAATGGACACAGCAAGTCAGAACATCAACTTAGTTCTAAAACCTCACAGATCATCCCACGTCAAGAAACGAGAACTATCATCAGTAAATGTCACATCCATTCCAATACCCGGGGGGGTAGTATGGGACAAGACTGACTATGAAGTATATGGCCCGGTGGAAATCCTGAAATATCCTCACCAGTTCAAGGTTTCATTAAGTGACTTTATAAAACCAAGTACATTTTCTGATGATTGGGATTTTGAAAGTATAAATAATATGATGTCTGATTTAGTGTTGTCAGCAAGATTTACAGAACATGATTATTTACAAGGTTCGTCTAATTATGAACAGATGTACTGCTTCTCACATTACGCTGACCATTACTTACATAAATCTGCACAACCTAGAAATGTTTTTAAATATAACCAATAGGAACATTGTGCTACTCCACCTAAAAGCAGTTCGAAAACATTCTATGAGAAATTCCAGTACTTCTCAGGGTTTAACACAAGTGATGCAGAAGCATTTTATTATAAACTGTTGGATAAAACAGGGTCGAAAACAATGCTGACAAATACTAAATTAATTTATTCAGAAGCATTTTATGAAAAAATGATGACATTTGGTTTTGATTTTTGGAAAAATAACATTGAAACAAAAACCATCTGGGGTACAAAAGATTGGCAGGTACAAGGCCTAGAAGCATTATTTTGAGCCTGCATGATCCCAGAACAAATAATGTTCTTAAATGACACAATTCACCAAACAACCTGTCTTGGCCTAGCTAAGATTAAAGACCTTAACAAACTGTCTATTCCAAAGCCAATACCTGATAATGTAACCACAGATATTGAAATAGACGTATCTAAAATTTTACATCTAAACAGAACACATCCTGATTGAAAAAAGTGGTTAATCTGGCATACTGACACAAATAACTGTCAAAATAGATTCCTGAATAAAACACAGGGGTTAACAATGACCAGACCAGACCCTAGATACTCCCAGAGACAACATCCAGGGATAGTAACAACATACAGTGTAGGGAAACTGTGCCTTGAATGGCTAGAATCATCCACACTGGCAGAAATTAAGCAACACTTATCTTTACTTAAAGATGGTGCTGATTTGCGCGATTTCATTCTGGGACCACGCAAACAGCGTCAAAAACGTTTCATAGCGGCAAGTATATATGCGGCATACAACGAGGCTTGGAAAGTAACTCAAATTGAAACAGCTGAAAAAATACGAGAAATTGATCGTATTCATTTGGAAAAATCACTTTCTGTTGTGGACAATGGGTTAATGACTCTGTCCTCCAGAATATATTCACTGGACAGTATTGTATCATCTGCCATCGATATAATAGATAAAGACTTGCTAATGGTACAGCATGGCCAGTCGCAATTGCGTTCTATTGTACAGCTAGGCTGGACGCTGCAAAATCTCCGTTCAGGCTATCTGCCTTGGCGTTTAATTAACACAACGTCATTGTTTTCCATCTTTAACTTTACTGATAAACAAATCAGCTTGGCACAGAAAGGAGCAGACTATACAATCCTGAGCATCGAAAAAACTTGAGAGATTACCATTGACAATGTCAGAAAGACCTGTCATTGAATGGATAATACACGGGATTATCACAATTCCGATAACAACTTTCCAATTTAAAAATTGCCCTGAATATATACCGACTGGCCAGTATGAACGATTGGGTAAAGGGTACATTAAGTCAGCATGGAAATTACCATATACACACACATGTAATAGTGACAGCAACAAAAATGTATTTCTTAGTGGTGAAAATTGCAAACATTCACTAAGCGGAATACTTTTGTGCCAGGGTATTAATTTACACGGGGCCTGTGAAGGAACTTCAAACAACCTTTCATGCCACCAACATGTCACACCTGCAACGCAGATAGAGCCTTTCTTTAAGCAATCTCTAACGGGAGTTACATTCTAATAACGGATCACAGCTGTTATGGCTTGATGCCAGGGAAAGCATATCTCGTAAGTGTAACTTCCATGGTCACTTGCTGTATGCAAGCATTGTTTCCAAACGGCCCTGAAGATTCTGAGATGCCGATTTGGCCTCCTTTGAATGTCTCTTCTATACGAATTGATACTTTAAGCAGAATGAAGTCTGTGCTTTTACAGACAACAGTGCCCATAACGTCATCAAAAGAGACGTACGATCTCCAAGTTGCAAGGACAACATCAGAGATACATGACCTTTTATCAACAAATTGCCCCGTGCATTTCACAGAAATGCTTAGCCAAATTCTAAATATGTCAGATGCCATAGGTATCTCAGGCGTATTTAAGACGATTTTTTCGGGACTGTTAACACCATTCAAAGCAATCCTAGGAATTATTCCTAATTTTGTCCATTCAGTCTTTGGCGGCATACCCCTGACTTTGGGACTGGTAGCAGGCATTTTATTTTTGACCCTCCTGCTCCGATATGGCAAGCCAAAACACAGACATGACTCCGGCAAGGATGGAAGAAACGATCCTAGCAGTACGCTACCGGGACCGCATAACTAGAGTCCTTGGATTGGCAAGGCTGAGAGATCTGAACATGACCTGGTGTCTTTCATTTAGACCTATATGGCAGACCTGCATCTTACCTGTGCTTCGATGTTTGCTATGCGGCGAAGAATGCGTGTTAGACACCTGTCTTGCACCACCATCAGCTGTACCAATGGATATCGATACTTTGCTAAGTCCTGTAACGGCTCACGCATCGTGTTGTCCCCAGCGGCTACCAATCCTGATGATGGCATTCGTTGAGACTCCTGTGCTACGACAAGGTGGCGGCAGTGAAGCGATACATGAATGCAACATCACCCAGGTACGGCCTTCTGTGAGCATTGCTGATCCAAACATCGATAATAGCAATCATTCTCACACCTGCCAAGTTACAGCATCATCGAACTTGGTCGAACTGTCACCTGAATATGTAGACCTATTCTTTAAGAGACTGTCTGATATGATGTTCTCGCCTGAACAACAATGAATTTTTGGAAAAACATTCCGGCGCACAGCGTTCCGATGAACTCTGAATTTGGCCTTCAGTTTTGATCAACAAAAACTACTAAAAAGCGTTTGGAACTCTATTCCCCCGTTCACCATGAAAAAAATGTGTTTTATTTTTTTTTTGGATTGAACACTTTTTCAAAATATTTACCTTTTTTCTGGCACAGAAACCTTTGCTTAAAGTAGAACTATTCATAAAGAACAGAACTTCTATTTTTAGTAAATCTAGAGACAAAATAACTTTACCTCAGCCTCTAGCAACATTTTACAGCAAATGCATTTATATGTGATGAAATAATCTCGCCCTTCTTTTCTGTATAAAGAGATATTTCATGTGTATATTCTTTTTTTCGCAAAATCGTTCAACTGTTTACATATGCTATAATTTTTGAATGATTTCTATGCTTAAAGATGTACAGTACCTATATTTTCATATATTTCAAATACGCCATTTCAAATGCAATATGTATTTTGGGGTGGGAAGTATTACACACGCATCTTATTGCTTTAATTTTTAGTAATTAGATGGACATAAATTCGTGGAGTGGGTGTCGTGTTCTATCTAGGACCCCGATCAATATTGTGACCTTATGCCCCTATACGGCTATAATCAATCCATACCCCTATAATGGCATAAACGATCAGAGCCATATTTCAGAAACTCGCCTCTGCAGCTCATTACAGTAGATGACACAGCAGAAGCCACTATCTTAGATTCCTAGATTACACACCGAGTTCTTTCAACAGATAAAACCCCCAGCAACCTGGGAAAGCCCCGCTTGCTATGTTTTGATTAGTAATAGAACTCTAATGAGCACTGTAAGAACGACCGGTTCTTAGTGACATCTTTATTGACGTCTTATGTCCAAAAACTTACGTCAAACAAGGCACCTTCCAGGTATAAATATTACCAACGTTGCCTTAAGCAAACACAGCGGTGGTGATAGAGAATACAGGAGCAGAACAGCTGTCCCTTGCAGAGCCCAGCAGATGCGAGAAGCCCACGGACGCTGCCCCTTCTCCTCCTTGACGTGCTGAGAAAGACGCTGTCTTTTCTCCTGCCGAGAAAAATCCAGCTCCGGCGTTTCCAGCCTACCCTTGCGGGTAACTGGGATATCGAGTCCTGAGGGGAGATACCAGACCTCCAACATTCTATTCCAGAGGTACAGTGTTGACTAAACCCTTAGAGAGAATTCTTGAAGCAAACTCTTGGCAAAACCAACTTAACTTAAACTGCTACTTACTTACTCCCTCCCAAGTATTAGGCTTAGGTCAGGTACACTGGGGTAGGCGTAGTTAGAAGCATCAGTTGTGTACGTTAGCTAAATGTATATATGAATGTATATATTTTATTCATTTTAACCATTGTATGGCTAAGAAACCATATCAATGCTTTTACAGTATTATTTTGCAATCCTCCTTTTACTGTACGCACTTTTTATAATAACAAGTCTTGCAATTGTGGCAATTCATTTCTCTTGCATGAGAAGAAAGACTGTTCAATAAATAATACCTTTTATTGAAAACGCCGGTCTCTCTATTCTCTGCATCTTGGTGAAAGTAATCTGCACAACTGACTGAGTGAAATAGCTGTCTATTGTTTCACACGACTCTAGAGATTGACTCTTATTCTAAGGAGCAAAGTTGTCATGTTTATGCGGTTGTTGGAAAACTGAATCCCTTCTTGTCTGTGCCTGGGAAGCTGATCACTTCCTATTCAGTCAAGAAAGTTTCCAGTGACCTCTGAGCTAGTTGGTACAAACCCAATTAAGTTTAGCATAGTCAGTAGAGACCAGGAAGACCGCACTTCTATGTCTACACTGCTGTTTATTTTATTCCAATGCGCAGGGCCTATAGGGAAAATAGGAACTACACTACTTCTCTTCTAAGTCTCCTGGCCCAAATCTCGACTTCAGTCGCAATTCGCATTCCACTTCTTTAGTATATGGTTTGGTCTTCCCCTGGAGACAACTTTGTATTTGTGCTTACTTACCTGTTTTCATTTGAAATATTGGGTGTTGATATCTCCGGATCGGAGATATAACAATATGTTAGCGAGTGTGAATAATAAATATAGCTATTTTTATAACTACACTGTGTGTTTTTTCGTTTAACCTACACTATATGATTAGTTCTGGTGAATCACACTGCTTAACGCTTTACATGGTTGGCTAAGACCACTAAAATCACCATACGGGTTGTTTGGATACGTCCAAGGTGCTTCACTCAAATAAGTGTGCACCATGTACTAAGTCAGCCTCCTACAATGTTAGATCACTTTGCTAGAATATAATAGACTTATTGAAACTGCAAGAATAAATGGTGACAAACGGCAGAGGAAGATGGCGCAGCTCCGGCGTACTACTCCCGATATCCCTCAAAATCTGGTCAATAATCCGCAACCAACGGCAACAATGCTGGGGAGGAAGGTCCGTCCTCACCTTCAAGTGCCAACTGGGAAATATCAGTGACAATCTTGCATGAAGGGACCACTGTTCAGACCTGTTCAGACCGGGCCTAGATAACCAGAGAGGCATAAATGCTAGAGGCGGCATACTTGCAGCAACCAAGAGGAGAGCCCCGGATTGACTGGGACCGCAGTGGGGAGGTCGGATGCAACAGCTGCAGGCTTTGTAGGCAGGCAGAATAGCCGAAGATCGGATTGCCAGGCATGGTGATTCGGGACTGGCCAAGCAAGACAACAGCTAAATACACTGAAGTAAGTGGGTGGGGCCAGTGGTGGCCTAGTACGTACCTGCGGAGCACCCGGGTACTGCTGCACGTCGGTGTGGACGAGCGCCCAGGTGTAACAAATCCAGAGCCGGGGGATGAACCCGGGTCTCCTGAGATACAAAAGTGCTGTGCCCGTTGAGTGGCAAAAGTAAAAAACAACTGAAAGGGGCGACTCCACACAATACAGGCAAGTCCATGAACTGTAACCCTGAACACCAGGCTTGTCCTGGGGAAGAAGTAGCGATAAATAGAACAGCACCGGAGGGCCGTGTTGTTAAATATTTTGTCCACCCTAAGCGTGGAAGGGTATACTCAGATGTGAGTCCCTTGCTCATTGCACCATCAGGATTCAAGCAAGTCGGGCCGACGACGGCTGAAATGCCAGAAACCGGTCCCCGGAAGCTTGTTTCCTTCCCAGTGTAAGAATTGGCTTGGTAGTTTTGTTTGCCCTGTTCCCATCATGCACTGGGACAGGAACAGACTAATTTGCATATAGCCAGGTTCTGAACTGGGATGGTGCAGTGAGCTAAAAAACGGTGTTGGATCTAGCCCTGATCTCTTGACTGGGTGAGAGTATTCTGCTTAATTCAGAAACTCTGTCCATCACCACCCCTTGTTGTTAAATATTTTGTCCACCCTAAGCGTGGAAGGGTATACTCAGATGTGAGTCCCTTGCTCATTGCACCATCAGGATTCAAGCAAGCCGGGCCGACGACGGCTGAAATGCCAGAAACCGGTCCCCGGATGCTTGTTTCCTTCCCAGTGTAAGAATTGGCTTGGTAGTTTGGTTTGCCCTGTTCCCATCATGCACTGGGACAGGAACAGACTAATTTGCATATAGCCAGGTTCTGAACTGGGATGGTGCAGTGAGCTAAAAAACGGTGTTGGGTCTAGCCCTGATCTCTTGACTGGGTGAGAGTATTCTGCTTAATTCAGAAACTCTGTCCATCACCACCCCTTGTTGTTAAATATTTTGTCCACCCTAAACGTGGAAGGGTATACTCAGATGTGAGTCCCTTGCTCATTGCACCATCAGGATTCAAGCAAGCCGGGCCGACGACGGCTGAAAAGCCAGAAACCGGTCCCCGGAAGCTTGTTTCCTTCCCAGTGTAAGAATTGGCTTGGTAGTTTGGTTTGCCCTGTTCCCATCACGCACTGGGACAGGAACAGACTAATTTGCATATAGCCAGGTTCTAAACTGGGATGGTGCAGTGAGCTAAAAAACGGTGTTGGATCTAGCCCTGATCTCTTGACTGGGTGAGAGTATTCTGCTTAATTCAGAAACTCTGTCCATCACCACCCCTTGTTGTTAAATAGATAACCAGAGAGGCATAAATGCTAGAGGCGGCATACTTGCAGCAACCAAGAGGAGAGCCCCGGATTGACTGGGACCGCAGTGGGGAGGTCGGATGCAATAGCTGCAGGCTTTGTAGACAGGCACGATAGCCGAAGATCGGATCGCCAGGCATGGTGATTCGGGACTGGCCAAGCAAGACAACAGCTAAATACACTGAAGTAAGTGGGTGGGGCCAGTGGCGGCCTAGTACGTACCTGCGGAGCACCCGGGTACTGCTGCACGTCGGTGTGGACGAGCGCCCAGGCGTAACAAATCCAGAGCCGGGGGATGAACCCGGGTCTCCTGAGATACAAAAGTGCTGTGCCCGTCGAGTGGCAAAAGTAAAAAACAACTGAAAGGGGCGACTCCACACAATACAGGCAAGTCCATGAACTGTAACCCTGAACACCAGGCTTGTCCTGGGGAAGAAGTAGCGATAAATAGAACAGCACCGGAGGGCCGTGACTCTACAGGGCCAGCTACACGGGACGCCAAGGGCACAGTTATTATGGGATGAAGGAACTGGATGCCCTATGCTGCTGACAAACCAAACCCCAATAGCAGTGTCTGAAGAATGATCCCTGAGTGTGATAAGTGATTTGTACCCCAGATCCTTTTGGGAGGAAGCCAGGGAAACCCGACAGGCCGGACTACTTGGCTGACTCCAGCACAACTCAAGTGGCTCCCTATCTCCAGAAGATATGGGGTGGGAAAAGCAATAGAGCCATGTTGCAGGAAAAGTTAGACACGTTCTCATGGCAAAGGAGTGAAGATGCACCAGAACAAACAATAGATATTACCCAGTTGCAAACACCACAGGCAGCGGACCACTCGGACCTTACCCTACAAGATATAATATGTTAGCAACAAGGACCCCCTGATAAGGATCAATATCCTGGGACAGGGTAAACAATGTATGTGAAGTAACGCTCCCAGGCATATAATCAATTACACAATAGATCAAACAAACAAACTAGTGCAGTTTAGAAAAAATACATTTTTAATATGGTTAAAAAAAGGAATAATAAAAATCAGTGCATTGATCAGACTTGATAAAATAACAATATGATGATACATATGTATTCACAAGAAATTAAAAGAGGTTAGATGGCATCCAGTCGACGCGTTTCGACATTAAGAATATGCCTTCATCAGGACTTTAACCATCAATTTCTAAAGTAGTACTCATGTGCATTGATGACACTTCCCCCTAAAGAATTAGGGTACGATCTTCATCTGGGGTCTATTTTTCGGTATGGCACCACGACTATGTACTGGCTGTCCTCTTTGAAAGCTGACTCGCTGGAAGAGTATCCGTAATCAGCATTACCCTCGTCTGTCCCGGAGTAACGTGCGCACGGCACTAAAAGAGAATAGTTATTGTGACGCCATCGCCGTATACTAAGAATCTTGACTACGAGGGGAGAGCGGCATTACAAACAAACAGCGCTTCATCAAGTGTAGGAGCAATGTGCGAACGGCAGTCTAACTGAACAGTAGACACGACGCCCATGATATATATATACATTTTTTAAACCACATCATGAGGAAGGAGTGGCACCGCTAAGAGACAGCGCTTTATTATATCTTGGTTTTATTTTGTACAACAGTACATAGTCGTGGTGCCATACCGAAAAATAGACCCCAGATGAAGATCGTACCCTAATTCTTTAGGGGGAAGTGTCATCTCTCTGGACCTTAAATAAATCCATGCTATGAATGTTCTACACTGGATATTGTAAATAGAGCTATTTGCATACATGCAAGAAAGTTGCAATATCAAGTCTGGAATCCGATAATACAACCCAAATACAGCCGTATTACAAGAGAATAGTATTGTCTTTGCACATGAGTACTACTTTAGAAATTGATGGTTAAAGTCCTGATGAAGGCATATTCTTAATGTCGAAACGCGTCGACTGGATGCCATCTAACCTCTTTTAATTTCTTGTGAATACATATGTATCATCATATTGTTATTTTATCAAGTCTGATCAATGCACTGATTTTTATTATTCCTTTTATTAACCATATTAAAAATGTATTTTTTCTAAACTGCACTAGTTTGTTTGTTTAATCTATTGTGTAATTGATTATATGCCTGGGAGCGTTACTTCACCTACAAGATATAATTTCAGCGATCAACAACGTGCGT
This sequence comes from Lissotriton vulgaris, assembly GCF_964263255.1. Classification (NCBI taxonomy): domain Eukaryota; kingdom Metazoa; phylum Chordata; class Amphibia; order Caudata; family Salamandridae; genus Lissotriton; species Lissotriton vulgaris. The sequence continues at coordinate 2,048,299,639 of NC_141691.1, forward strand.
ACCTCACTCGAATCTAGATTAGATTTGGTTTCCACAGAAATCTCCCTGATCAGGGCAGATATCTGTAACATGGATTCCAGAGTAAAAGAAGTAGAGACTACGACTCATAAACTGGTTAGCGAGACAGCCCACTTTAAACAGCAAATCAATGACCTCCAAACCAAAAGTGAGATATAGGAACACCAATTGACGACTACGGAGGAGGGGCACGGTGAAATAATGTACGCATCCTAGAATGACCTGAACGGGTAGAGTGCCAGGCAGCAGACCTGTTGGTTAAGAACTTGATAACGAAGTTCCTTCGGCCACACGGCTTATGAAAATACTTCTCCATCGAAATAGCACACAGAGTCCAGGGGGGGAGGCCAAAGCCGGGAGCACGGACCCTTACTAGCCAGAGTGTTCAATTTTTACGACAGGGATGTTATTCTGCAGACTGCCCACTGTGCGCTACCAGTCTGCTACGAGAACAGTAAAATAACATTCTTTCCCGACTGGCGCTCATAGTAGAGCACAAAAGAGAACAGAAAGCAAGGATAGAAATGCTGGAAAGAGAAATCCTAGCAGAGGAAGCTAAGCTAACAGACACAGATAACGAGGCTGTTAGATATACATTAAACATCAAGAGACTAGACTATCTACAGTTGGTGTTGAGGCAGCCAGGGCTTCACAGATGACTACACAACACAAAATGTATGAACTGAGAGACAGGGCAAGTAAACTGCTGGCATGGCTTGAAAGGCGGGATCAGGCCTAGCGCTGGGTGCCGCTTCTGAAGGGGAAACGAGGGGAAGTGCAGAGGGACCCACAGGAGATAGCAGAGGCCTTCGCAACCAACTTCATCAAGATATATACACCAGCAACCACAGCAGCAGACTCCCGAGACTTATTAGTTTACTTCCAGTTCCCCACCCTGACCCCAGAAGACAGGGATTCTCCAGAGGGTGACCTCACTTAGGAAGAAATACAAGCAGCAATAAGAAGTGTGCGGTCAGAGAAGGCCATGGGGCAGAGTGGCCTGCCTATAGAATTCTTCAAGCTAACGGCTTCTAGAATAACACCCTTCCTTCATAACATGTACTTGGAAAGTTGTCAGAAGGGCTCTCGGCCGAGTGACCAGAGACTGGTCATACTAGTGATGATTCATAAACGGGGCAAACTGGTGGAGGAACGCAGCTCATAGTGGCCCATCTCACTGCTAAATGCAGAAGGTAAAATCCTAACGAAAGTAATGGTGGCCCGCTTGACCCCCATCATTAGCAAACTTGTTCACCCGGACCAGTCAGGCTTCATTCCAGGGTGCAATATGGTTCTTAACGTCTGCTGCTTACAGGGGGTGATGGAAAGAATAGGGACAATCCAAGAAGATGCATCTATAATGTCCCTATACGAAAGAATCGCATTCAACACCATAGAATAAACGTATCTATTTGTGGTCCTGGAAAGGATGGGCTTCGGCCCCAATTATAGCAAATGGATCAAATTCCTTGATGCTGATCCAATGGCGCAGGTAAACGTCCTGGCAATTCCAACTGGGGATGCCCCCTGTCTCCGCTAATATTTGCTCTGATGTTGGAGCCGCTGGCGACTTGGGTTATATGGGACCCATGATCAGAGTGCTGAAGTGGACCGAGAAACACGAAGACAAAATATTGCTGTACGCAGATGACATATTATTATACGTCGCAAAACAGACTGCTTACATTTGTAGAATCCTTCAAATTTTTTCCATCTGCGGCCAACACCCGGGCTACACCAAGAACTGGCCCAAAAGCACAATTTACACCATCCATCCTCCTAACCCGAAACTGCCACCAGACTATGAGGCTACTGTGACAACGGAGGATTAACACTATTTAGGGATCTTTATAACACCAAACCCGCTTCCCATGACCCGCTTACGATAGGACATATGTCACTGGAAAATACTCCCTCTGACACTCCTGGGATGTGTGGCCCTGTTTAAGATGCTTACCCTGCCCCGCTTTTTATTCGTGTTGCAAAACACACCATTCAGAATTCCCGACTCCTATATTAATAACATTGAGAGTGTAGTGAGGACCCTGTTATGGGAGGTGAAACCCCCATGTATAGCGATGAACAAACTGACGAGAGGATGGTATGACAAGGGGATCACTCTACCCAACATCAAACTATACTACTGGGCCTCCCAACTGGTGGTAGTTAACCAGTGGGTACACTGCCAGAATACAGAACCGGGATACCAGATGGACAGATGGCTAATGGGCTCAGCAAGATATAAAAGAGCCCTCTACACAAATCCCAACCGTCAAAACTATACAGGCCCCACAGCCCACACAATTGCAATTTGGAACCAAGTGAATAAGAAGCTAGGCCGGCACAAAGAAATAATGCAAGCAACATCTCTGTGGGAAACACAACAATTAAGCAGATTGATCTGCCCAGAGTTTGATAAGTGAGATATAATTGGTATCTCGACAGTAGGAGATCTCTGGACTAGAGATGGGGTCATTCCATTCTCCAAGCTGCAATCAGAATATATAATGGCAAGCACTGAACTATATAGTTATTTGAAAATATGACATGCCCTGATGACGGCTATCCCTGATGTGGAGGCCTTTCCCGAAGCGTCACCTACTGGAGCCACTGAACCGGAATGCTATATCCATGACATACCAAAAACTTGTAAATAATTTACCTGATCCACTCCTGCGGCTGAAAGGCCTCTGGCAGGCAGACATGGGTAACTTGGATGATGAGGAATGGCAGGAGGGGCTGTCCTGCCCACGGGAGGTAGCTATCCCACAGAAACTCAGCCTTGTCCAACTTAGAATCCTACACAGGTCTAATCTATCGGCAGGGGCGTTGGTTAAAATGGAGATAAGAGAGAATTCAGAGTGCTCCCGACATTGAACCTGGGAGGGCTCGTTCCACTACATCATTTGGGATTGCCCTGCTATCAGACCATATTGGGAGGCTATAACTTCAAAGTTGTAAGGAGTTAGTGAAAAGGAGATAGACCCTACCCCCAAATGTTGCCTACTCAACATATGGGAGGCCACTGACTTAACCCACACAGAACTATCTTGGGTCTCCTAAGGGATGATACTAGCTAAGCGTAATACCACCCAAAAATGGGGGGCAGAAGACCTACCAACACAATGCAGATGAGATAGGGACATGGTTAGATCTGTGATCACAGAAAAAGATGTATACAAAAATAGAGGATGTCCAGGAAAATAGGACCACAAGTGGGCGAAGTGGAATGCATATAGGGGTGGGATATGTGTCTTCGCGACGCAGGAACTAAAAGGGTCGGAGGAGGGAAGTGCCCGACCGGGAGAAAGTCGTTGAACACATTCACAAATTGTAATGAAATGTATGAACTCGCCAAACTGTATCTATGCATATTCACTATGCACGTTTGAGTATGCTCTGTCTAAATATTGTAAGACTGACTAATTTTTCAATAAAAACATTCATTAAAAAAAAATGGTTACATACATTTATAAATGTTGTTTCTGAATAAATTGATATGAGCTTTTATATTACTGACTATTCTTTGTTTAGGCAGTTAACTTGTAGAGCACCTTTAAGCTTAAGTTCTCATAGGAATCTTTTCTCATGTAACAAATATGCTAGAAACTGTATCAATCCGGATTACGAGAGTGCAGACTGTGGGAATTGGAAGTAGATGCATCGTATGACTGACAAAACCCCCTTGCAAATTGCACATTGAGTGAAGAGCTCTTAGGAAAACCAATACTTGTCTGTAAAAACAATAACAATGAGTGTTCCTAGCTAGTTAGACACATCTCTACATTCCCTTTACCCATCCGGTGTTCCTGTTGCTGGATTTCTTCTCTGCCCGAGACTCTTCTTTAAATATTCTTGAGGTGATCTGCCTTTACTCATTTGTGAGCGATGCTACTGCATAGATCACTATTCAAATTGCAGTTGCTGTTGCAATTGTAGGAAATTCTGCTGAGTTTTTCAGAACTACCCTTTATGAGAAGTTCATCCTTCTATGTAGGCTCTTTTCCAATGGGACTCTTCATGGGTTCTTACTAGAATAGGCCCTTTAGCTAGTTTCTTGGGTTTCTTTATGGAACACATGCATCTAAAGCTGATTTCGAACCTCTTCTTTTATTTCTGTAAATTAATAAACTGAATAAAGATAATTAGAACTTCTAACCTTATTATAAATAAAGGTTTTAAAACTATTCCAATCTACCATCATTGAGTAATAGAAAATTCTAACTGTCTATGATGTTTTAATGACTTTCTTTAGGAAGCTCTAATTATCCAAACAGTGGGAAAGGTATATTGACCTTCACAGACCCTTAAGGATTCTCCATGGGGACATTTGTAAGTGAGTGTATGTAAATATCTTAACTATTGTTGAGAGTCCCATTGGGCTCCAGAAGTATTTGAGTTGAACACTGCTGGAAGTAATAAAGTAAGAATCTTTGAGCATAATCCTGCTCCTGACAAAAAATTGATGTTCATCTTGGTGCTTCAGGATTTCATTTCTGACTGGCTGACGCAACATTTATAAGAATAGAGGGGTGCAGTTGAACACCACTAAGGGTGGCACTTGTGATAGGTTAGCAGTCTTGTCTTTCTCCTTCCGGCGTGAGGCCGGAAGCGTTGCACCCGCATCCTCAGGCCTGGCATGGCCCGAAGATATAAATAAAGGAGGGCAGGACCGCTCATGATAATTGGCCCAATAATCTAACACATTACATTGTCTGTGTGTCAATTATTACCCCACACAGCTGTAATGGCAAGGTCTGCCCTTAGCCACTCACCTTACCACATTGGCGACGAGGGGGAGACGGGCCCACTGTCTGTCAGCTGCGGAGTTCACCACCTGCAATACATTCCTGCCCGCACTTCGGGCTGGACTGTTCCCATGAGGCACAGGGTCAGACTGATTTGCATATGGCCATGTCTGAACTGGGGTGGCAGAGTGGGCTAAAGAACGGTGATGGATTAAACCCAGATCTTTTGACTGGGTGTGAGTGTTTGATCGATTCAGATGCTCCATCCATCACCACCCCCTTTTGTACCGCTTTTGGCCGCTATAAGTGTGGCAGGGTATGCTCAGACGTGAGTCCCTTGCTCACTTTGCCACTGGATTCAAGCAAGCCGGGCTGAAGACGGCTAAAATGCCAGAAACCGGTCCTCGGAAGCTTGTTTCCGGTCCAGGGAAGACATGGCTTGGCAGTTCGGGCTGGACTGTTCCCATGAGGCACAGGGTCAGACTGATTTGCATATGGCCATGTCTGAACTGGGGTGGCAGAGTGAGCTAAAGAACAGTGATGGATTAAACCCAGATCTTTTGACTGGGTGTGAGTGTTTGATTGATTCAGATGCTCCGTCCATCACCACCCCCTTTTGTACCGCTTTTGGCCGCCATAAGTGTGGCAGGGTATGCTCAGATTTGAGTCCCTTGCTCACTTTGCCACTGGATTCAAGCAAGCCGGGCTGAAGACGGCTGAAATGCCAGAAACTGGTCCTCCTAAGCTTGTTTCCGGTCCAGGGAAGACATGGCTTGGCAGTTCGGGCTGGACTGTTCCCATGAGGCACAGGGTCAGACTGATTTGCATATGGCCATGTCTGAACTGGGGTGTCAGAGTGGGCTAAAGAACGGTGATGGATTAAATCCAGATCTTTTGACTGGGTGTGAGTGTTTGATTGATTCAGATTCTCCGTCCATCACCACCCCTTTTTGTACCGCAGCAGCGGGAGAGCCGTCGGAACCTGGCGCCGGAGACGTCATCACCAGGTGACAGCCACGGCATCCACCTCCAGGTCAGGTAGGATCGGCCTACACATGCCGATCGTCAGCCCGCTGTGCTCTACACCTGAGGCTGTGAGCAACGGTCACACTTCCCCAGAGCATCTGGCCTCACTAAGCAGCTGGCCCAGCGTGAGCGAAGACACCTGACTCAGCACCACGCCCACACACAAGCCTGAGCGAGTGGCGCAGCCCGAGCAGGAGAGAGGCCCAGATGTCACGAGAGGCAGCTGTGGCCTACGCTGCCAGAAGAAACCTGTGAGAAGAAAAATAAATAAATACCTAGCCAGCACCCATGACCTCTCGGCAGCAAGGGTGGATGAGAAGGATCTAGCTTTGACACAAGCACCCGAAAAAAGCATAGCAGTCAAGTCGGAGCGAGCCGACTCCGTGAGGACACAAGACAAAGGAGGGCCCTCCAGGTAAGGGCCCGAAAGGGAAGTGTGGGTACTGCAGGCAACATGAACACCCCATCAAAGAATACCCAGCGCAACTGGATTCCACTGTGCCCACTGTGGAATCCCTAATCAATTAGCATCAGTGTGCCGGAAAAAGAATCAATGGAGAGACAACCGGAGCGACAAGCCCATGAGAAAAATGGTATCCAACTGTCGCACACCAGGCTCATGCCAGCGAGCAGCATGAAAGGAAACACACAGGCCTCGTATACAGCCGAAGACACGTCAACGGAAGACGAAGGTGAGGGTGAAACATACCTAGTCTCGTTCACCGAGGGACTAAAAAAAACGGAGAAGTCCCCAGCCCACGTGCACAGTGAAGATAGCGGGATCAGACGTAAAGGCTGTAATCAACACAGGGGCCTCCCTAAACATAATGGGGATCCAGCAGTACAAACGACAACACCCCCAACCCACGCTAGTCACCTACAAGACAAAAATGTTTGCCTACGGCAGTCAATCACCCCTGCCCCTACGAGGGAAGATGACCTTAACAATTGAATCAGAAGACCATGGAATTGTAGCAACTGTGCACGTTATCAAGCACGAAGATGATACACTGCTCAGCAGTCATAAAGCGGAAGACCTAGGCCTGGTGACGTTTGCAAGAAGGGTGCAAGTCGACCAAACGGAGTAATTGATGGAGCAATTTGCGAGCCTCTTCAAAAGCCTAGGATGCATGAAACGGCCCCTGGTCAAGCTGCATATTGATCCTTTGGTGACAGCAAAGGCGCTCCGCCAAAGAAGAGTGCTGTTCTGCCTCTGGCCATTTGTGGAGCAGGAATTACAGAAACTTGAAGATCGAGGGATGATTGAAAGTGTCAGGAGTGACCCCATAGGTGTCCCCTATGGTCATCACGGAGAAGCCTCGACAACCGGGGAAAAGCAGACTATGCGCCTCCCCAACAAAGCCATCCGGAGAGAGCACAACCTAAACCCAACAATGGATGACATAGTGGCTGATGTCAATAGTTCCAGGTAGTTTTCAAAGTTGCACTTAAATGCTGGGTCCCACCAACTAGCTCTGGCCAAAGAAAGCAGATACATTACCATGTTCAGCACCCACCTAGGGCTGTGGCGCTACAAGTGCCTCAACTTCGGGATATCTTCAGCTGCAGAGTTCTTCCAGGACTCCATACGGGAAATCCTAACGGGGCTGCGAGGCGTCTTAAATGTCAGCAATGACATTCTCATTCATTCCCCCAGGGCAGAGGAACATTTTCGATATCTCCAAGGCACCCTCAAATGCCTCCAAGAAAATGAAGTCACCCTAGACCGGGAGAAGTGCCTATTCTTCCAATGAGAAAGAGTTCTTTGGATATGTTTTCAACCAGAGGGGGATCCAAGTAGACCCGCGGAAATCACAAGCCATAAAAGATGCACCTACCCCCACAAAATTGTTGAAAGTGCGGAGCTTCCTGGGGATGGCCACACACTGCGCCACTTCATTCCCGTCTTCGCCACCATCACGGAAGCACTAAGGAATCTTACAAGAGATGACATCAAGTGGAAATGGGAACAAGAGGAGTCAGCTTTCCAGAAGATCAAGAGTGTACTCTTGGACCACACCACCCTAATGTATGTTAACCCTGCCAAACAGACGGAACTTCTCATAGACGCCAGCCCAGTGGGTCTCGGGGCAGTATCGGCACAGGAACAAGAGCCCGGAAGATGGGCCACCCTGGCGTTCACCAGCAAGTCACTCTCACCTACCGAGGCAGGCTATGCCCAGATTGAGAGGGAGGCCCTGGCCATTTCTTTATTTATTTATATTTATTTTAAAGGTTTTATATAGCGCTGACTAGACCCGGAGGTATCAGAGCGCATTACATGAGTATCATCATAGTTGCAGGTTACATCGTTACAAAGGTTACACAGTTATTAGAGCATGGCAACATACTTACATGTAAGGTCAAGATAAACAATAAGCACATATACGTAAGGGAAAAAGCAGGCAAGGGGAGAGATTCAGGGGAGGAGTGGTAGGAGCAGGGGATGTAGACAGAGAATGAAGGAAGGAAAGAGGAGGGAAGGGTGATGGGGACACAAACCGGTAGACGAGTCAAAGCTGCGTCCAAAGTCCAGTAAGCTGTGATCCTATGGGAAGTGGTATCATTTCCCCATCTCTGTTGCGAGAGGCTCTTTTTACGCAGTGGACTCTCTTAGAGGGGTCACTGAGACTCCAAGGCCTACATACTTTATCCTTCCCCAAAAAGGGGAGAGTGAATGCTTTGGCAAGGGGTGCCATACAATACCTCAGCTGTGAGTGGCTCCCTTGGCACTGTGGACTCTCTCAGCGGGTTTGCAGAGACTCCAGAGTATAAATAATGGATCTTTCCCCAACAAGGGGAGGAGTGCTTAGTCAAAGGGCACAGAGGACAGGGGGCTAGGTGGTGTAGCAGGCAAGGGCAGGGATTCAGGGGAGAGGGGATAGGAGCAAGGGAAGTAGACCAAGAGAGAAAGAGTACTAAATGGGAACAAACAGCATCAGTTTAGGGAACAGATTGTTTTCCCTCTGTGGCCATGAGTTTGCCCCATCTCAAGGGTAAAAACCTAGCACAGGCCATTCCAGAAGCTTTGCCATCCAGGACATGAAGCACACAGTTTGTAATTTGATATTTCTTTTTCTCAATTCACACAAGTTTAAAGTATGCTGCACATCAGCAAACCCGATGTTTTCAATTAAGTTCTTGGTTGCAGAGGATGATGCTCAGACCATGGTATCTGGGCACACAACAGAATCATTGTGAGTTAAGTCAACTACGACTGCATCTGATGCGGATTCACATGTAAGATCAACAACTTCTTCATCAGCATTTTCTTCAAGTTCTATTGTTTCGGTTTGTGTTGCCATTGGCATTGATGTAGGGGCTCCCCACAACTAGCAAAGTCCTCAAGCCAGGCGCCCCTTATCGAGGCTGCAATGCAGGTGCCTTACGGCCACCATTTTAAGGTCCGCACCTGGAGGACAAAGAGAGCCGGTCGGGTGATGCCCCCCGCAGGGGGCTCCCAAATGCCTTCACGAGTCAAACATCTGCAGCGCGAGTCACAAGTGCTCCCAGGTGCCACAGGTTATCGGGGCCCACGCAGTCACTAGAAGCCCACAGGGTCTCATCTCCCTTCCCTGCAGGCCAGCATAGAAACGAGCCGCAATTTTGTCCCGCGCTGGGGAGGATCGCTCAGCTCTGTCTTCAGCCACGAGTGCCTCTGGGCTCCTGAGCACATGCTCGGCATCTCCGCTGCGGCCGCCTCCTCCCTTTACACGCAGCTGCCGGGCCTCCTAAGTGGACAGAGGCTCTCCTATGCCTGAGTCGCGTTGGTCGCAGCTCTAGTGCCATAAGGTGGAAATGCAGGCACTTCCCCCTCTATGTCTCTGGGCAACCCTTCAAGGTCGTCACTGACCCCCAGACGCTGGTACCCCTCTATAGAGGGTCAGAACCTCATTCACCTCCACGAATTGAGCAATGGGCCATTGGTCTGCAGCAGTACCAGATGGAAGTCGTCTATCGACCAGGTGCTAAACACCCAGCAGATTTCCTCTCCCGACACCCGGTGCCACTGGAGGACCCAGAGGGGCTAGCGGAAGTCGAAACAATGGAAGCACACATCAACATGATTTCTGCGGCTGCATGCCCAAAAGCCCTGACTCTGGCGTACATTACACAAGCAGCAGAAGCTGACCTTATCATCATCAAGGTGCCCAACGCCATCCAAGGGGGGAGACTGACAACATTTTCTATAGGATGCCAACAGCTGGCCGTGCCTGGAAAAGGATCACCTCACCATCTACCCAGCGCAAAGAAGCCCATGGGCAATCGCGCGCTCTATAAATTCATAAATCAAATCAAATCAATCAAATCAAAATGTGGAGGATAAGGAACGAGCTAAGTGTAACTCAGGAGGAAATCCTGCTGCAGGGTTCCCGCATTGTAATCCTGGCGACCCTACATCATCACGCCACACAACTGGCACATTGAGGACACCAAGGAGCCATGAAGATGAAGGCCAGAATGAGGGAAAAGATCTGGTTCCGGGGACTAGAGGAACAAGTGCAGATGGTGAAGCAGTGTCCAGCATGACAGCTAACCAGTGCGCCAGAACGCCCGGCACCCGTTGAGACAGAAGAGCCCGCGTTAGCACCATGGGAGAAAATAACCATAGACTTCGGGAGTTTTCCGGATGGCAGGACAACATTAGTCTTAATGGACAATTATTCAAAATACCCTGTAGTCAAAGTCATCAGCTCCACGGCATAAACCCGAGTAGCCCCCATGTTAGAAAAGGTGTTTGCAATGTTTGCGTGTCCCAATGAAGTCAAAAGCGACAATGGACCCCCTTTTCAGGGAGGGGAGTTTTGAGAATTCGTGCGGTTTCATGGGGTACGACAGCACCGGATAACCCCCCAGTTGCCGCAAGTGAATGGAGAAATTGAAAGGTTCATGTAGCCACTCAACAAGACACTGTGGATCGAAGTCGGTGAATGCACCGACCCAGAAAGCCAACTACAGCTATTACTGCGGGATTACCGAAGCACACCCCACAGCACCATGCAACAAGCGCCCTGGGCCCTCACGTTCAATGAACCACGGAGGGATACCATCCCTATGTGTGCCGGCGGGCACCCCCCACGTACAATAAGGAGAAAGCCCAAGAGCGGCGAGAATGATACAACCGGGAGACCCGCCACACGGGAAGAGCCTGACACCACTTTCTGCAACCAGGAGATCAAGTGATCATCAAAGATGTTATGTTTTGTTTTAGAGGGTTTTGTAGCACGCTCAAATACTCAAGAGTGTCCTGGCGCGTGCACAGACAGTGAGAAAGTGAGCAGAAAAGGAAGGGCGTTCCAGGCAGCTGCAGCTTTCACAGAGATAGACTGGAATGGAATGAGATTTTTAAAGCGCATGGCTGCCCAAGAGCGTCCCAGCTCTGACAGAAAATCCAAGTAGTCAGGTCAGGCGGAAGCGAGAAGAAGGTCAAGGGAACAGCCACGTCTTCAAGGATTTACGGAAGGACAGAAGGTTAGGTTGGGCACGGAGGTCCAGTGGGAGAACATGCCACATTTTGGATGCCTGTTAAGAAAACCGCCGGCCTCCGGAGCGTGTTTTCTTAATCCTAGGTATTTGAGTGAGGTGGACATTAGAGGATCGGAGGGTTCTGTTCGTGATATAAGGAATCACAAGATCTTTAAGGATAGGCGGGGCGTTTCCGTGGAGGATTTTGTGAGTTAAGCACATGGCCTTAAACTGCACCCTTTGCTCCACAGGAAGCCAGTGGAGTGCTCTGATCGCTGGTTTGGCAGAACAGCGATTTTTTGTGCCTGTGAGAATCCGGGCGGCCGCATTTTGCACCACCTGCAACCTGGCTATAACTTTTTTAGGTGAACCAAGATAAAGGGCATTGCCGTAATCCAGTCTCGACAGGATAAGGCCCTGTAGGAGTAGTTTTTTTGGCTGGAAAGGAAGCAGGGGGAGGATCTTGCGGGTAGTGCGTAGTAGGCCAAAGCATGTTCCCGCTGTTTTTCTGGCCTGGGTGTTAAGGGTTAGATTATGATCCAACCAAATCCCCAAGCTTTTGATGTCAGTTTTGGGGAATGGGGGGGGGCCATGCTCGGGGGCCATAGAGACTCCGGACGATAATGGGACTGATTACCCATTACCATTATCTCCGTTTTATCCCCATTGAGTTTTAAATGGGAGGCGTTCATCCAACTGACTATGTCCCCCAGGCAGGAATGCAGATCAATGGTGGGGTTATCTGGCTGGCTGAGGGAGACAACCAGCTGAGTGTCGTCTGCGTAGGTCAGAAGTTTAATACCATACGGGACGACGATTTTTTCCAGGGGCGACATATACACGTTGAAGAGTGTTGGGCTCAATGACGAGCCCTGAGGCACTCCGCAACGTATAGGGGTCTCCCTGGAGATGAAGTCTCCCTCCGCCACCTGGTAAGAGCGGTTGTGGAGATAGGATTTGAGCCAGGAAAGGGCAGACCCTGAGATGCCAAGATTTTCCAGTCGCTGCGCCAGGATGCTATGGTTGACGGTGTCGAATGCTGCGCTGAGATCCAGGAGGAACACTGCCACTGATCCTCCTGCATCAATGATCTTCCTAGCCTCTTCGACAACCGCCACCATCGCTGTTTCTGTGCCCTGGCCCGGGCGGAAACCGGTCTGTGATGTTTTGAGCAGATCATTGGATTCCAAATAGTTTGATAGCTGAGAATTGATGTATTTTTCAGCCATCTTGCTGATGCCAGGGAGGAGGGAGATCGGCCTGAAGTTAGCCAGATTGCCAGGGTCAAGGTTGGGTTTTTTGATTAGGGCTTTCACCACCGCCTTCTTCCAGCTAGTGGGAACCGTTCCATTTTCAATGGAAGCGTTTATTAGGTTCACCATTGGTGCTAGGATAATAGGAGCGACCTGTTTTAGGTGTCTAACTGGTGCTGGGTCATGCGGAGATCCGCTTTTGAGGGATTGGAGAATGGGCGTTAAGAGTTTCCTCACTGATTGGGGAAAACCTGCTTAATTCTATATCCCTGTTCTGGCACTGCAGAGAATAAGAGGGAGAGGGATCCACAGGGAGAAGAGGGGGGAGGTGTTGAAGAATGTTTTGTATTTTCAAATCGAAAAATGTGGCTAGCTCGTTACAGTGATCGTCCGAGAGATTGTGTGTAACTGAAGGTACTGGAGTCTTTAAAAGTTTTTTCGCAATTAAAAACGTTTCTCTGGACGAACAAGCTGCCTCGCTAATTTTTTCATTGAAAAAGGATATTTGAGCGTTTTTTAGAGCCTTTTTGTAATTGAGGATAGTCCGCTTGTAATCATTTTTGCTATTAAGATCGAAGTCTTTCCTCCATACTCGTTCTGCTCTCTTACAGATTTTCTTTAAGAGGCGAACCTCATGGGTGAACCAAGGATGTAGCTTTTTTCCTCGGTTTCCGATGAGGTTTTTTATCATAATCTAGTTTCGTCCAAGGGCGGGATGGTCTACCAGGTGTTTGGGTGGGAGGCGGAGTGGACTGAATACGCCAACTAAAGGGAATGAGCAGATGGTCAGACCATGGCACAGGGATTGGCGTTCCCACCACAAGGTCAGGAAAATTGCAAAAGATGGGATCAAGCAAGTGTCCACGATTATGTGTGGGGAGGATGGTCTGTACGTGCAGTTGATGGGCTGCCAGGTCTAGATTCAATTCTGTAGCTAGTTTGTCTTTACTATTTTCCATGTGGACATTGAGGTCCCCTAAGATGAGGAAATTAGGCCGTGTACTGGCCATGGCCAAGGAGCATTCCAGAAGTGAGTTATGGAATTTCCTCATGGCTCCAGGTGGGCGGTAGATAAGGACTCCTGAAAGGGAGATGCAAGGGGAGATTTGAATAGTGAAATGAATATTTTCACAGTCCGACAGGGGGCTGTCAAGGAATCTACACGGGAACGATTCTTTAAAAATGACGGCAATTCCTCCTCCCCTGCCCTTGGGACGGTTCAGATGTTGAATAAGGAATCCGTGGGGAAGAGCCTGTACTATGTCGGCTTCTGAATCAGGCGCAAGCCATGTTTCTGTGAGAAACAAGATTTCTAGATGGTGTTCCTCGATAAGTAAATTTATTTCAAGGGCATGTTTGGGCAGTGACCTGCAATTGATCAGGGCCATATTAATGGTCGTCTGAGTAGGCTCCTTGTTAATAGAGGGAGTGCATTTGAAAGAACAGTGGGGGCAATGGGTAAAACAAGAATCTCCTCTCAATACCTGGGAACATGGCGGTGGAACAGGCCGGTTAAGGTGGAGTAAGGTATCCCTTAAGTATGGTGTCCTCATCCCAGCCCCCGTGCCTGGCTCCTCGCTAGTACTGGCGCGGACGGGCGCAGACGGGCTTGCCTTAGGCGCGCCATTGTCGCGCCCGCTGCGCTCGTCCGCTGCGCGTCCTAGGAATGCACATGTTTTGTAGAGTGAACTGCTAGCGGGGGCGTGGTCTCACGGTAGTGGGCGTGTCCCAGTATGCTCGGCAATGGCGGCAATTTTACACGGAGCCCGTGACAGCGCTAGAATCCGCTGTTAGGGTGGCTCGAGTGAGTCTGCTTTCCAAAGTGCAATGATCAGGAGAGAACGTGCCTAATAAAAACACAGTGAATTATACAATTTTTAAAAAGAATGTGGCAAGTGGTCTCCCGGCTTCCGCCTCAGGAGAAGGTAAGGATTTTCAGAGTCGCGCTTGTATTCAGCGCACTCTATTTATACTGCTGGCGGGGGCGGGGCCTCACGGTAGTGGGCGTGTCCCAGTATGCTCGGTAATGGCGGCAATTTTACGCGGAGCCCGTGACAGCGCTAGAATCTGCTGTTAGGGGGGCTCGAGTGAGTCTGCTTTCCAAAGTGCTATGCTCAGGGGAGAACGTGCCTAATAAAAACACAGATTGGCCGCCTAAACCCACCCTTCAGAACCGTGGGATGACAAGCCGACACTGAGTGGCAGAGCGAAGGGGGCGGTTCGGCGGATACAAGATAAAGCGTCTCCTAAAATACACTGGCCCTTGACCATGAATGGCCCTGTGAGATAAAATGAGGGACTTAAACAACACGCGCTGGGCCACTGGGAGCCAGTGCAGATCACGCAGATACTGCCGGACACTAGATCTCCGCGACATGTTAAATAGGAGTCTAGCCACGGGGTTCTGTATGATCTGCAGACGCCTGACCAGATAAGCAGTGATGCCAATGAACAAAGCATTGGCATAGTCAAGGGGGGAGAGGATGAGGGCACGCGCTACCATTTCTTTGGCCTCCCTCGGAAGCAGAGGAAAAAACTTTCGAAGAGCCTTGAGGGTGCCAAAGCATACTCCGGTTACTTTTTAATGTGCTCTTCAAACCTTAAGTTTTCCCCAAACCAAACCCCCACATTTTTTGCCGGATCTCCCACGAAGTTGGGGCGAGGCACATTGGGAGGCCACAACGATTCTCTAAAGGTGGAAGGTAACTGGCCATAGAGGCTTATTTCCGATTTTCCCTCGTTGCACTTAAGTTGGCCAAGTGCAAGCCAGCGGAAGACCTATGAGAGGCAGGTCTGAGCAATCTTGGTGTCCAGGTCCGAGCCCTGCCAAGTAAATGATAACTGGGTGTCATCCGCGTAGGCTATAATTTTTTCACCCAGTTCCTCAGCTAAAAAGATCAGGGGGGTCAGGTAAATGTTAAACAGCAAAGGACTTAAAGTTGACCCCTGAGGCACTCAGTAGAGAGTTTCCTGACTGAGGACAAATAGGGGGGCACCCAGACCTGCTGAGTCCGGTTGTCCAAGAACGATGTTAACCATTCCAGAGCAGAGCCGGTAATTTCGATGGATGACAGCCGGGCAAGAAGAAGTTGATGGGGCACCGTATCGAAGGCGGCAGAGAGGTCCAACAAAATCAGGGCCGCCCTGCCGCCTCCATCTAGGCACTCCCTGATAGCCTCAGTGCTGTATGAAGCACGGAACCCAGATTGAGTGGGGTACAAAGCATTTGATGTTTTCACAAAGGCCTCCAACTGGCGAAATACCACCTTCTCACAAACTTTTGCCAACACTGGCAAGAGAGAAATGGGACGATTGTTAGATGGAACCGATGGATCAAGCCCCGATTTTTAGGTCTCGCCTACGACCAACGCGCTGAAAGCGCGTTCTCGCAAGCGAGAACTATAGTCGTCGTCTCAGCAGTCTGAGACCGACGAAGGGAGACAAGACCTGGCCGTGCGCAGCGTTTCCCCATAGGATAACGTTGTGCGCGCGGCCAGGTCTTCTCTCCACAGCATGGCAGGAAAGGATCGGATCGCGTTGCGCGCCTCTCTGGAACGCAGGGGAGTCTGCATACCAGCGCGCGGTGCTGATAGACAGGCAGGTTTTTTTTTGTCGTCCGTCTCTGAGCACCCGCTTCACTGACATGCGCCTTGGAAACCGAAACCTAAGAGCCGCGCGACGTGAGCTGTCTACGGTAGAAGCACACGCGCGCGGCTATTAGGTTTCGTTTTGACTTGTTGATTCTGGCTGCTTGTCAAACCATCCATT
Organism: Lissotriton vulgaris; assembly: GCF_964263255.1. NCBI lineage: Eukaryota > Metazoa > Chordata > Amphibia > Caudata > Salamandridae > Lissotriton > Lissotriton vulgaris. The sequence goes on from NC_141691.1 coordinate 2,048,315,918, forward strand.
AATTATTCACTTTTTACAAAACATCCTTCCTGGCATAAAACTAAAATAAACAACAAAGTCAAAAAGCTAATTATGAAACATTAATGAAATATTACTGGGTTTGCATGGGTGGCCACGCACATGTGTAATTTGTGCTTAAAAGGTTTCTGTTTTCATAAAGTGCAAGGGTGCTCTACCTATTTATCTTTCACGTGACAACGTGCATTTGTTCTCGTGGGCCTCACGTTTTTTTTCTTAATAACAGACTCGGTCACAGCTGCACTGCACAGAGGAGAGCAAAGGCGATCTCGGGCATCACACCAGTAAGTATCAGACTACGAGGCATAACTGGGAGCTGGAACACAGCACCGGGGGAATGCAGCAACGCCAGCTGTCCGCTGTATGCTAATGCTGCTCACCTGTGCTGAGTTCAAAGACGCCGCCCCGACCCATAAATAAAACTCATATTTCCACAGAATCATTCATAAAGCCGACACCCCCATTCTGGTACAGACATGCTGAGGAAATACACAGACTGTGCGCGCGTGCGGTAACCTTGCCTCCCTACATTGACTGTATATGAATAAAGCTTTTATATAGATCTTCTATGCTTGCATTAAAAGGAGGAGATGCTATTGCATCCATTGCAAACAAGCTATTATCCTTCGTCATAGCAACCCCGCCGCCCAGCGAATAAAAAAACAAGCATTTGCAATGCAATAGGTCTCGCATTTGCGCAAGTTTGAGCTATTGACATTGCAAATAACAACGCCTTTTATTTTTGTTTTTAAAACATAAATAAAAGGCATTGTCATTTACAATGCAAATGGCTTAAACACGCATAAATGCGAGACCTATTGCATTGCAAATGCTTGTTTGAGAAGAGGTAGCAGTTTGGCCTGCTTCCAACACGTAGGAACAGTGGCCGTCTGAAGGGAGAGATTGATGATCTCAGTTACCTCTAAGCTAACCACTAAGATAGAAGACCAGGAAGAAAGTTCAGAACTCCATATGAACCTGGTCACTGGACATTGAAGGACATAAACGGGACAATGGTAACCAGGAATATCTCCTGGTTCAAAGAAATGGAAAGAGAGCCGTTGACCTTGCCCAGTGAAGGCGGCATAACAGGGGGTGAAGATGAACCAGGAAACGAGAGCGGCCAGCAGGATGACCAGGTAGGTTGTCAACCCGCACCATAAGTTGTGGCCACCCCAACACTAGGGAAGGGAGACCCTGAGGCACCCGACGGTCCCAACGGCCGAAGTCGGCACCCTAGGTACTGCCTGAGAGAAAACCTCTACCAAGCTCTAGGCTGTGAGATTTTGTATGTCACAACTCCAGACAATGCACGAAGAGGCAGAAAAGAGACTGAGTTGAGATGGGATGTGACAGGTTAGCAGTCCTGTCTTTCTCCTTCCAGGCGTGGCCAGAGGATATAACTAAAGGAGGGCAGGACCTCTCCGTGGTCTTTGGCCCATTAATCTAACACGTTGTCTGTGTGTACATTATTACCCCACAAGACCGTAATTGTAAGGCCTGCCCTTAACCACTCACCTCGCCACAGCACTAATAATGTCAAAAATAAAGTACTGCAAAATCACATATAATAAAGCACAATGAGCATGTGCCTTAGATCAGGTAGCAGACAACCTGACAGATTTGTATTAGCGGAATTCTTGCCCGGAGATGTAAGTAGTCACTCAAAATAGCGGTCCAACGCTACTTGCCTAGGAGGAAGTAAAAGTTCGAGTTATTTTTGTTGTTTTATTAGTGTGGTATTTTCTTAATAAATGACCCATTCGGCAAGCATGAAGCTCGAGTGGTGTCAGGTGCATGCGTGACGTCTTCTGACAGCAACTTGCGAGTGCCGCCTTCTGGAGCTTTCTACAATCCAGGAAGCATCTGGGACACATCCCTTCCGGCAAGAAACAGTTAGCTCTGAGAGAATTAAAACATTTAGTTTTTTACATTTAACTATTAAAAGATTAGAAACGAAATTGAGATTCGAATGTAGTTTAGGCTAAGTATATTAAGCGTAGGTGTATATAGTATTTTATTCCTAAATGTCTTAAAATAAAATACAACTTCACGGTTCGCTTGTCTTTCAGAAATAAAAAACTTTTGGGAACTTCCTTATAGTAAAAAATGTTTTTTACGATTGTCTGCAGACAGTAAAAACTGCAATGTAAACATGGCCGACTATCGGTACAGTCGCGCTCAGACGGATTCTGACATTCTCCGGTGCAGCTCCGTCCGTCCTTTCTCTGTTTCCACTGCTGTCACTTGCCACGTGACCCGGAGGTGTTCCCGGCTCTGAACTAGTGTTGTCGCTGTTTGAAGGGTGGCGGCAGCAGTTGGAGGAGCGCGTGACCAGCGGAGAGGTGAGCAGACTGCGGGCAGACAGGTGAGGAGCTTTGAGTGCTGGTAGCAAGAAGGGTGGGTGGGACTTTGGAACGGTGGGGGCAGTTGTTTGAAATTAAAGAGAGAAGATACTAAACATAGGAGGGACTGCCAGAACGGATGAGGGCGGCAAGGTAAACAGGGAGATATTGGGAGGGCTGGAAGGGGAGAGAAATGTTAAAGAGCAGAGGGAGGGTGAGGGTTACAAAAAGTTAAGAAAGGGCAGGTGTTGTCAATGAAAGAAATAGCAGGTAAAACGAGGAGACATTACATGCAATGAAATAACTTGTTATAAATATCGAAGCAGAATGTAAAATCAATAAATTGAAAACTTTCAGAAAATGTGAAGGGGTTTAACATTGGCCTCTACAAATTAAGTTAGCATCCTCCAGATTGATTCATGGGAGCAATGCAATTACATCAAACTGAATATTGTATGGATGATGAGTGTCCTCGATTGAATTTAGAGAAGCACCTTTCCATTAAATTGTAGATCTTCTTCTTTTTTTGTTTTTGTGAATTAAATGTCATTGTATATTTGCATGCTGTTTCTATATTTTAATGTATTTGTTTTGCAGCTCAAATGATCAAAAATGCTTGGGTTGTTGTCCCTGGCATCCAATAATAACTCAATCGGGAGTCCCCAGATTCAATTAATGATTCAGTAGGGAGCTGTGGGTTGCAGAAATGATTAAGTGGGGGTCCACAGAAGTCAAACGGTTAAGAACCCCTGGCTTAATGTAAATGTAAATCCAGTACTTGTATAGTGCACAAATCACCCGAAGGGGTATCTCTGCGCTGGGAAGATAAAGGGAGCTATTGTCGAGAGTAGCATGGTGCTGGCAGTGGTCGAAGTGGGGACAAAAAAGTAGGGGAACTGTGGGCGGAGACTCAGGGGGCGGGAATAAGCAGAGGAATGGATTAGTGGGCGGAGTCGGAGGTGTGGCTAAAAATAGCAAAACATACCAATTTTTAGTGCATTTGACATTTCACTGACCCGTTACAGCTTATAACGTTATTTAATTCAAGCAATCGATACACATGTTTATTTGAGGTTTAATATACAAGTTGTTTATATTTAATTCATTTACAATGTGGGACATGTTTCCAATCACAGAATATTCCAAATACGCTTATAAGTGGAATCATAAGCCATTTGTCTCCGAGCCATGCAGATTCTTTCATTGGCACTTCTCCCTTTTTCTAACCAATTCTGAACATAAAATTCAGGTTTAATTTCTATGACAGGAGGCCCCACGATGTTTATGAATTAAAACATTATAGAAGACAGACGATTTATTGATATTCTGTTCCGCAGTGGTGTGAGCACATCATTCATTACACTAAAGCCCCGTTCACATTCAGCAGTTGAGGTACAAAAGGTGTTTATAATGTGCACTAATGGTTTCAGGCTTTCAATGATGCAATTTTAATTTTGTTTGTACTCTCTGAAAACAAGGATGTACTGCATAGTATCAAATACAGCGGAAGTAGTTGTACGTGTTTTCTATAGCATGAGATTAGTTAAACGTCCAACAATGGAGTAAGGCTTCCTTTAGACTCTAAAGGAAGCCTTACTCCATTGTTGGACGTTTAACTAATCTCATGCTACAGAAAACACGTACAACTACTTTGCTGTGTGATAAAATACTATAGATTGATATTATCAGAATACCTTTTACCGTAACACGATGCTGAACGAAATGTTTTCAGAAACACGTGCTGCTGTACTTCTCGTGCCAAATGAAAAGGTTTGATTGGGCAGTGGTCATAGGGTGAGAGGTCATGGAAAAAGACTAAGAGCCAGTAGAGGGGGATGGTCAGGGCAGTGAACACTGCACCCCGGACAGGCTCAGATATAAGGGGAGAGAAGCAGACTAGGTTGGCGAAAATAGAGGGTTAAAGCAGCCGCCACCCATTAAAGGGACACAAACAAAATACCCAAATAAAATAATGAATAAACAAAGTACTCCGTGAAAGAACAATGGGATTATGCAGCATCCGTGTTCTTTCAGTGCTGTAAGATTATGACTGTGCACACAGCAGGCAGATGCCTCATTTTCGCATTGGAAATAAAACTCGGCGGCTTGGTTTAGAACCAAGTGATGATGAAAATCCCTTGAATTTTGGAGTTGGTAGTAATTCCTTTGCTGAAGAATTCTCTGCTGGAGAATGTGCTGACAACATTTCTTCTGTCACTGGGATAGTATGGTAGAAGTCAGTCTGTTTGAGGATTGCCCCAAATGGTGAACCCCCTGGGGCAGGATGTACCACTTCCTACTCAACCCAGGGGGTTTTCCATTGCCACCTGACTCTAATTCTGTCCCCTGGCATGGTGGCCCCACAGTACATAACCTTGCCACCACTATTGCTCATCATTGTCACAATTCTTCTCATACTCACACAGCTGACACAATCCACACCAGTCACATTACTCACCCCACCCACACCAATGAAATCAGTCTATTTTCTCATCCAATGACGTCACAAAATGCCCCTTTCACTTATGTCCTTTTTTTACTCTGCCCACATAATTTGCACTACTTACACAGCTCAACCTGATTACCCCTCAGCGTCATAATGCTCACACAATTCCCAACACCACTCTTCCCTTATCATTCATGCAGCGCAGAGTGATTCACACAAGATTTATAATTAATACACAATCCTCTGTGCCACCATGCCCACCAAACCCTCTCTTTGGCCTGTGACTGTCATGCCCTACAATCCCTGACACCATTGCATAGTATTTCAAAGGCGTCTGTTAATAGCATTGTTGAAATAATGCAGAGTGAAAATCCTGCCATCTTTTAGAGTGAACCATGGAAGTTGTAAATGACATATAAAAGGGATGCATAGCATGGTCTATAGAGACTTGGGCTGGGGTGTGCAAATAAACAAACACACCATAGAAGATATACACAGGCACTGGTAGAAGTGAAGAAGGATTATAACCACATCGGTTCAGAGATTTAGAAAACTCAACTGAGACACAAACTTTAACATAGAGGCAGTGTAAATAGAACTATGTTGGAAGACAATACCAAATTATCTGTCAGTTTTCACTGAATTATGCAGGAAGAATAGAAGCAAATCATGAAACATGTATGAATACACATTTTGTGGCACATTTTGTGGTTAAATTATCCAGTCCTTATCCTGCTTCAATGCACATAGATCGTGATGCAAAATGGCATTATCTTGTGTAAAGGGTGAGAAACAATTTTATTAAAACTGCCCTCTCTACTGGACAGAATACATTTGTTTTGGTCAACATTAAGTATCCGAAATTGCACACAGGGGAATACAGACATGGAAACAAAAATAGCTTTTAATAAACGAAGTTTCTCATAATTCTGTACACCCCAGTTATTTGTGAAATATCAGGTTTTTTGCCTTTACATCCTTGTGCTTGTAGAAGCACTGCTTTCAAAGAAGAACCAACCTTACAAATTGTAATGCAGGCACTCCACAGAGGAGACCATAAGATGCAACACACTAGACATTAAAAAGAAAGGCGAAGTTTTGACATCCGCCTTGAAATAATCGCTTCTTTCAGAATGCTGCGATCTTTTATGACAAATTGGCAAACAGTGAAGAGAGTAATTTCCAGGAGAGGCTGGTAGGGCTGGGTCAGCTTTTCAGTGGCTGGCTGGAGAGCAGATTTATAGCAAGTCACAGAGTCCACCAGGTGGCGTCCGTGGAGGCTGGCAGCGTTGTGAGGTGTGAATCACGGGCTCACAGCAGCCGCAGGGCCATCAGAGTAGCCATTTTCGCACCATGCTACACTGATGGCCCTTTCAGTCTCACTTTGCAGGCCAATTAGACACAGCGGGGAATGGGAGGAGGTCGGGCGCACTGCAGAGGCCTTCTGAATATTCACGTTGCACCACTCGTGCGGGAAAAAAAAGGTGTACTTTTAAAGTATGGCAATTTTACAGTCCCCGGTACGCTCTTTCAAAAGTAAGAAGTAGGGGAACGGACTAACATAATATTAAGAAGTAGGGGCACGCCGTGTCCTTCCATCCCGCCCACTTCTAACGCTGGGTGCTGGGCAGACCCCTGCCGCCGGGGATCGAACCGTGATCCCCAGCGTCAGTCGCCCTGGCCGCGGCGCCACGCTCAGAACAAGTTATCTTTAAATAAGACTGGTTATGTATGGTAAGATTAAGAATTAACATAGCAATAGTTTGCTGGGAAGGTGGTTGTAACTAAACTATTATCAATGGATGAGTGAGGATGGACACATGGTAAGGCTTTAAAAAATATTGCTGGGTTGGAGAATGAAATGCAGTAATTAGAGTGATCTGATAGTAGTTAAAACATTGTGACTTGTCATCCACATTCTACTGCGTGTGGAATAAGTACCTACGTGGATACTGTAGATTCTAGCAATGCTATCTTAATTAAACAAGCGCATTGGCAGAGGTTGACCTAAAAATGACATGATCACTGAGCAGTAAAAATGTATATACTGCTGCATGTTAAAATATTTAAGATCATAGAGGCAGATGAGCGCAGAGGTCAAGCCTTCAGCCTAGGGCTCAATTTTCCGGTGCCCACTCAGTGGTTCTGGGAATACAGTCCTCCATAGTGGAATATAATATGAATACATTTGCAGAACTTGCTACGTTACCAAGTGGCCCCTTGTTATCTTTGAAACCTTCAGCTAGTTCTGGATTTTAGACCAAAAGTATACGTCTATGTGGCCGATGAAATGGAGCAGAGTTGCATCTCGAAAGCAATCCACTAATGCCAGCCCTGTTTCATTTCTTGGTCTTAGCCCACCTACATGACTCCCCTCCATTCACCCTACCCTCTTCTGGTAGTAGAGGAAAACAAAGTGTGATCGAGTGCTAGGTGGGGTAAAAGGTGAGGCAAGAAGGATATGGGGTAGAAAGGGAACCCACTGTGTAATAAGACTTCATAGCCTGAATCGAGGATTTTCATTGGGTATTACTATCGCCCCGCTCCCTTGCTGGTATGCATTCATTTTGATTGTTTGTTAGACGTACTGAAGACTAAGTGGAAAATGGTAATGAAACAGAGGTGTAAGTTCAGTTTCTCAGAAATGCTGGATTGTGACTACCATAGTGCAATACACATGGCTGGAGAATGATTTATTAGAAATGTGCAGTGTTATCTGCTGTTGACATTTACATTTTTCCTACTCATTCAGTGCTTTGCGTTTTATAGACAGACGCGTTTTTACTAGATATTTATTTATAAAGCCTCATGTTTTGTTTACTATGCAAAGGTAAACTCTTGATTTTTCAAATCTCTCAAACATGTCTTTAATAAACCCTGTAAGGTGGTTACATGGGCTATTGATGTGTTCCCAAACATCACTTGGGAAGCTTTAACAATGGAAAAAGATTAGACTAAAGCAATATATTGAAAACCTCTATCTATATATCTTTAAACAATCCATATTTGGGTGCTTTCAAACTCAAGTCATTTGTATAAAACCCATATTTCCTAAGTAACAATGAAATATGAAAAGTATTTCACTGCTTCCTGTGAAATACGGATTTGATCATAATGATAGTCCCCAAATTGCTCTGCAGAGCTTTACCATTGCCAGAGCTACTAGGATTATGCGGCGTAGATTACCAATGTATGCAAGAAAGTTAACACAATGATGCATTGCAAAGTGCAAATTATGCAGCACATTTTATGTCTGTATTATTTTCATCCATTTGAGCTGTACATAGCATTTTTGTGAAATCTGCTATTTATGTGGCAAATTTGCTTTATCCATGATTGTGTTTAATGCTGCAGCCACAGAATCACACAAATCCACTGTCTTCCAATTGTCCACAATAAGTGAAAGGCAAGCAAAATCTAAACCTTCTTATTCCAATCGGTGCCTCTTATTAGCAACATTTAGATCCACATTTTCAAGCTACCTATCCCAAAATAAACATATAATATAAAAAACATAAAATGAGTAATATAAACAGAGGCAGGCAATGAGAAAACAGCGATCTGTGGATTTGTAAGGTAATGAGGGAGGAACTAATCTCAATATTAATATCCCAGAAAGGAGGTTGCAAGATGAACATAGAAAACCAATTGTCCATGCTCCCCTCCCCCCCAAGGAGAAAACCAAGATAAGAATCAGTAGGCCTACACAAACTGTGATAATACACTCAGTCTTAAAACAAAATGCATATGAGCACAATTGCCATCAAATTGTTGCCCTTACAGTCCATATGTTCAGGGATTGCTGTAATCTCAAGCATGTCCCAATTCCTAGCACCCTTGAAGGAATTTGTCAGAAGTTGCCCAATTGCCTGCACACTTAATCCAGTGACCGTGGCTTTTAACCACTTGATCTTTCAAACACATGGAAACATTTGTTTAGTGAGCAACAAAGACAAAATGCCACTCTTGCATGTTGTGAAAACGACCTTGTTCTAGATGAGCATTCTAATTCAAGGTGTCTGCAGAATACCCAAACAAGAACCTTTTGCGGCATTTAGGAAGATAAGCAAGTCTTGGTTAAGTGTTAGTATATCCATGTATTATCTTAATCCTGGACATTAAAATATGACAAAGGATCACTTTTGGAGAGCGGGACAATACAGGTAACTGCACCCTAGCAAGCTGCGAGAAGAGTAACATCATTGGTGCCATTTTGGAATGCCTGTCTCTTTACCGACTAGCTAACTCTTTGCAATTAAATCCCAGACAATGTGCACAACACCAGAAATGCTTCCGCTTGGCAAGGCCAATAGTTGAGCCCTGTTAGAATGTGCACCAAGGAATATGACCATTGAAGTGGAGCAGAATCATTTAAAATAACTTGAACTATGAAAATCCAAATCAGTTGCCACAAATAGGACTTTAGTCATGTTATGAACTACTCTTCCATCCCACACTATTATGTCTGCCCCCCGAGACACAATAATCATTTCTTTGGGCAGACCTATAACTTTTATTATTATTGTGTTACTGTTGTTCTTACCCGTGCCATTTGCATGTAAACGCAATTTTCATTGCACCCGTTTACCTCTTGATTATTCCCTGTGGTTAACCCCAGTTTGTACAAGAGTGGCAACTGCAAGATCTACAGTATTTTCCCCTGCACTAGAATCCCAAACTTCAAGAATGTGTGATCCTGTTTTTGGATTCTGGCCTACCGCACAGTAATCTTGTGTGTGTAGGTGTAGGCGTGTGTGTAGGTATAGATGTAGGCAGGCCTAGGCCTGCCCTTGACTGTGATAGGTTCTGGACTGGTTTTAAAGCTGGTGGGGCACACAAAGTGAGTCCTCATAATGACAAAAGGACTACTGTCCCTTTCACAGGTTTCACATGTGTAGCGTGATGGTGGAAGCATACTGTGTAAATGATTATATTGATCATGCCTTTTTACCAAAGTCATGTGAATGCGGGCCTACTAGCCCATTCATCTAGAAGTTCCACGGCTCCCAGTGAACCGAAAACCTAGCTCCAAGTACTGAGCATTTGCTATTATGCAGGGTGCGCTCATGATCCAGAGTGATACAGGCCCGTAAGTTCTATTTTGGAAACCCCTGACCAGGCCATAAGTACAAGATGAAGGGGGGGTTGCTTTCTCCAGATAACAGAAGTGTATTGCTGATATTCCTGGGATTCAAGGATTGAGGCCATGGACTTTTTCTTAGAAGTTGTTTAGGTTCAATACTGTTATTTGGTGGATGGTAAGAGGGGTGAAGTAGTAGAACTGTGGTGTCTGTTATCAGGGACGAAGGGTTCCTTTTGAAGGGAGCCACCATTTGTCTCTTTGATATCTTTTGGGGTGGTTGTAAATAGTCACAGTGCAGCCTGCTCACACCTATTTTGTACCTCCTTAGTGGGTGCTGTACATGGAGAGTAACCTGCTGTGAACAGCATTGCTCGGGATAAAGGGTGGGTTAGGTTGATGGCTTGACCGGGACACATTAAAGAGAAACCAATCCAAAAAAGTTTGATGAAACTAGCTCTGGAATCCACATCATTTGTGAAAACCATTTAAAAGTTGGTGCTGCTTACCCACTTGTTTCAGTTCTAAGTTTTCTTCGACCAAGGAGTGGCCACTACACTGAGTACTCAGAAGACTACTGCACAACCAAAGGTTTGTAGACACCTGTGAGCAGACTCTTCAGAGGTGAGGGGACATTACCCAGAGTTCAATCTAAAGGGGGAATTGCTGAACCTGACCTGTGAATCCCGGAGCACTTCCTGTGTGAAACAAGAGCAAAGGAAGTGTACCTACAAGAAAAGTTGACGAGGAAGGAACTGCAGTAAGTGACATTGGAGTAAGGGTTTCTCCATCAGAGACTCTCCAGCAAACACAACAGATGAAATTGGGAGTGCTGATCTGTCTGTGCAGCTTTATCAAAAGAACCCCAACAATGCAGAAGTGTGTAGGGCGGGCTTGTATTATCCCTGTCATCTCTGCCAAGGCACCAAGAGACGAGGGCCTGATTAGTAGGCTTGAAAGAAGCCAGGGTAAGTATCTGATTGTGGCACTTTCTCCATGTTTCCTTGAGCATAACTGGTGTGAACACGGTGCTGTCAGTCTGTTCCCCCCCAAAGTAAAGACTGTCTGTTCTGAAGGTACCCGTAATGAGTTAAGGCACTTTCACCATCTAGAAGTGTCACAGAACTGACCTGCTCAAAAATTCAAGACCATGGCTCCATATGCCGTAGATGGCACCTGGCAGTTGAGGTGCTGAAGACAGCAGCACCAAACTGGGAGATTGTTGTCGCATCTGAGGGCTGTGCCTGACACCAGGAGAAGAGGACTTTCAGATGCTGCTAACTGGAGAGGCCTTAGTGCAACTGAACTCTGAGACTCACCGGAGTGCCGGGACAGGACTGACTGAAGCCTTGGGCCCACCCACTCTGACCAACATAGACACCTGTAAGCATCTGCTCCTGCTGCAGCTTTCCAGACTACCTCCTGCTCGACCGACAGCTGCTCTCATCGAGCAGGATTGCCATGTGCTATTTGAGGAAGGCCCTCCCTATCGCCAATGAGTCCCCCATCATGGCCACTGTTCTGCTTCAACCAAGGACAGGTGAGCGACTCAAATGAGCACATGCCCTGGAGCTGTGTGTGCTAAAAGTAATCGAAAGGAGCGTGTTGCAACTTATTAGAAGGTACACCGTGAATCCTGATGACCCTGAGGAAGAAACTGGCAGAATGGCTTGTAGCGCCTAGAGGGGGTAGATCGACTCCGAAGCACCTAGGAATCACACCCATGTCACACATTTCACCTTTCTGTGCAATATAGTTCTTCTTTTTTCCTAGGTGACACACTAGGCTGGACATTAATCCTATTTTGCTGTTGGGGGTGGTATTATGTTCTAGATCCGAGTAGTCCCACCCTAATCTTTTTGAAAAGCATTTAGCTGCTCACCATTGGGAAAAGTGCCCAAGGGGGCTTGTACTTGGATCAGGTTCAGAGCCACAATATGACAAACCCCAGGACAGTAGAGGCAAATTACCCTAGACCCCACAGCTGTGGCCCACTGACGCCTGCCTTCTGTGCTGAATCTAAGAACACAGTCTGTAATCTTTCAAGTTACATGGCCTGTAACTAATGTGCTTTCGCATTGTACGTTGCTGCAAAGGCTAGTTAGCTGACGTGTGCGGGAACAAAACTTGAACTTTACATCAGGAAAGATCTCCTGCTGCCTAATAATGCTCATTCCTGAGACTTATAACACCCTGACATGATGTGTGTTTAATTGAAAATATACAGCTTGTCCTGTTCAACCACCCAATCTACTGCTTTACATCATAACCTGTGGCTGCCTGACCTTGAGATGGCTGATGAATGAGGTCTATCTCCTTCAATATCACTGCCTGACCCTAGGATGGCCGACGCTCGAGACAACTTCTAGTTTCTCTACTCTAGTACTTCTTTGAAGCTTGCTGTTGCTTCACCGCTGGTGATCTGGTGCACCTTTCCATTAATGGATACTAGACCCCAGTCTTCGCAACCCAAGGGGGGGCTGACTCATGGACATTTCCTAACATCTTTACCCCACGACACCCTGGAGCCCACCATTGATTTTTCACCTGAAGCAAGCCGTTGGTTTCCTACTGGCTTACTACTGTCTTTGGGCCAAGATTTTCGATAGGTGGTAATCACCTCTTCGTGCCTTCACCCGCCATCTGTGTTTCACTCTCCTAGAGGTTGTCTGTCCACAACAGCATGAGTGAGAAAGAAGCCAAAAATCTTAAGAGACTCAAAGCTGACCCTGCGCACCCGGATTCACCGACCAAAGGGAAACACAATATTAATGCCACTCTAGACACAATTCTGCTCAAGCTTGCAGATGCCCATGATCTGGCGAAATCCACCAAAGAAGAAATATCCGCTGTTTGGCAGGACATCAGAGACACCAACGCCAGGCTCTCGGAGACAGAGCACAGAATCAGCCGACTAGAAGACTCCAAAACAAAGGCCTGCAAGTCTCTACAGAGACTATCAACCACTAAGGACTCCCTGACACGACGACTATCTGAGTTGGAGGACAGAAACCGTAGGGGGAACCTGCTCATCTTTGGCATGCCTGAGGGGTCTGAAGAAGCCGCAGGGTCCTGTGTCTCTTTCTTGGAGTCCTGGTTCTCCCAAGCCACCAATCTATCATTCCATACTCCTTTAGAGTTTGACAGAGCGCACAGGGTTCCGTCACGAATCACAGCCAACCAAAAGGGCCCCAGGCCTATAGTTTGTAAGCCTCTTCGTTATCAGCACGTAGAGCAGATCCTGGCCTTCATGCGTTGGAATAATCATATCCTTTGGAAGTCATCTAAGATCTTCATTTCCCAAGATTATAGCAAGGAAACAGTTGACACCAGGAAGGGCTTTCTTGCTCTTAGACCAAGGTTGCGCACCCTAAATTACCAGTATGGCTCCGTGGATCCTTCGAAATTCAGAGTCTTGATTCAAGGAGTCCCGCAAATATTTACTATTTCGGCGCAACTGAAGAGATTCCTTGACGGGCCAGACACCCCTTCGATGGATATTACAGAGTCAGGTGCTCCAAGTGGGGGCACCTGATGTTCAATACAAGTCTTTTGTTCATATACGGGCCTTTGTTAGTTCTACAGGTCACTTCTGTAAAGCCGCCAGTTGGCCTTCTGATAGGCCTTCCTGCATACCAATAGACAATCTACTGGCTTTAATGATTCTTGCTCCTTGTTACCTCACACCTCTGTTTTCTCGCAGCAGCCTGGTATTGTTTTCATATCTAACTGAATCTCTAGTGCTTTCCTCACAGCCATGAGTCGATCATATGATCATACCTGTTTAGGGCAGCAGACATCAGATACTGACCCTGTACCATTGGCAGTGGCTACACACTCTAATGCTTCACTCATAGCCATGATGCGATCTTACAAATATATCCGTTATAGTCAGCAGGAATAAGGTTCTTACTCTGCTCCACTTGCAGTGACTACACACTTCCAGTTGCAGTTCTCCACAACATGTTGTATCTGGTAAGGCATTTCGTAATGCCAGTTTGTTATTTGCTGTCTCCAACACATTTGAAGACTCAAACACTACTGTTACACCCGTTGTTATGTATGCATTAACGTCCAGACGAGTTAATGTTTTCAGAATTTGTAGCATTGTGCATGATGTTCTACTAGTACCATGGGAGGGGAGTTGCCGTTGCTTGCTCTACTGTCACCATGTCTTTGGATTACTTTTGGGGTGGGTGGGGAGGGTTTGGGTTATGGGGAGGTGGGGGGGGGGGGGGTGTCCATTTTAGTTCTAGTCTTGTTTCCCATTTCGTTTTTAGGTCTCGGCTAAATGCGCGGAAGCGCGTCTCGCCGAGATCTTTTGTTAGCGAGTGTGCTTCCCAGGAGACAGTTTCGGCCGCGCGCATCCTTGGAGCCGATTTGAAACGGGAACGCGCGCTGTGGCCAGGCGCTGTCTCCTGGGAAGCTCAAGCACCACACACGCATGCGCAAACACACACACAAGCGCCCATGCACGCACAAACATACATACAGAGACACCGCCCCCCTGACACATACACACACACGCGCACACACACAAGTGCACCGAGGCCCCCCTCCCTCCCCCGCCTTCGCACACATGCATACACACACGAGCATACACGCACACACACAAGTGCACCAAGCCCCCCCAGCCTTTTGGAACTTACCTGGCCAATGTCGGGGACTCTGCTCTCAGCACGCGGCGCCCAACCTCCTGCTGGCGCGGCCCCGGGGCTCCACACCGCTCAGAGGAGCCCCGGGCGCGAGACGCATTTGACTCCGCCTGCCTCCTCTTCCGGTCTGGACGTGGCCCCGCCCCCGTCACAGGCGACCGTGCCTGACTTCCGGGGCGGCCGCAGCGGGATTCCGGGGGCATTGTCAACCCTTCCCACGGGATTCCGGGGGCATTGTCAACCCTTCCCACGTTATTAGCTGCAATCTCACGTGTTGAAAGTGCAAGTGATGTGTTTTGACATCGCCTGCATAGTGCGAAAGACATTCCACCCGTTCGACTTAATGGATGCCCTGCCACAGAGATCACATGAAGCGAGACTGAAACGACGTCCAACACGGAATTGCGGAATTTGAGCATTACTGTTTTAGTTTTTACACGTCGAATTTCCTCGAGGGCCTAATGTCTTTAAATCTATCGATTTTAAAACCGATGTGCTCTTTTGGTTATTTCGTTTTCCAAGCAATTTACGATATGACTGATTCAAATGGTTCCCTATAATTATTTGCAACTTTACGTTCTACACTATCAAAGAATGCTTATTTTTAAATATGTATATTGCATCTCATGATTATCCAAGTGAAGTTGTTATTTCTGATAAAATTGTTAATAAACAGCTTCTTGGTTCAGCATAGTTTCTATATCGATTGAGGAATACAAATGCTGCCTTTTATCAAGTTAGGAATACACTGATACATGATTCACGAATCGAACAGTGATACTGAGTCATGCATTTATGGACTTTCTGCCCTTTATTACGCTCTATGCACTTTAAACCCTTAATCAAGCTCATATCCACCTTATAAACAGTCGATGGAATTAGTGCAAAGAAATACATTTTGTTTGTTGAGTACGTATATTAGCCAAGAACTAAATGAGCTTTTGTATCCCACAATATAGTGCAGAGTGCAGAGTGCAGAGTGCAGAGTGCAGAGTGCAGAGTGCAGAGTGCAGAGTGCAGAGTGCAGAGTGCAGAGTGCAGAGTATTGGCAATGTTAATGACAATGCCATTTATTTTTGATTTAAAGAAAAAAAATGTCATGAGCAATGCCAATAGCTCTACCTTTAATGATGCCGAGACCATTGCATTGCAAATGCTTGTTCACTTTTGTTTTCATTTCTACATGCCAGCTTGACTTTTGTCTAGTTCACCTACATGCCGTGTCCCAGTGCTCCAGTATCGAAGTGGCAGCTCTCAGCTCGAAGCCTGGTCTTGCCCTTCTACGACCTACGATCATCCGTGCCCTTTTGCCCATGTTTGCCCAACTACATTACCATACAACTACCAGCCCCTCGGTCACCCTTCCCACTACTGCTAATATTCCATGTTCTGTGGTCATCTATTATGTACATGACCCAAGTTAATGCCAATGCTATCTACCTCTAACTTCTCAGCTCACAAGGACCAGAGTATTAAAATTGTCTTGTTGAACATCAAGGGCATCAATCATCCGGTTAAAAAGAGGAAAATTCTTGACTATGTATATAAACAAAAGGGTGATAAAATAGTGCTCCAAGAAACTAAAATTGATTCATCGCATTTCAATTCAATGAAGAATAAGACGTACAGCGAGGCAGTAGGCTCAGAGGCCCTTGGGAAAAAAACGCTGTGTCCTGACCCTAATTGCCAAAAAATCCAACATTGATATACTAAAGTGTACTGCAGACGCTAAGGGTAGATGGGTCTCGATAAAACTCTCGAAGGATAACAAGGAGTTTTTTTGTCACCAATCTCTACGCCCCCAACCGAGACGACCCTGATTTTTGGAAAGAACTATGTGACCACATTGACATGATACCGGATAACGCCACACACATTATGGGTGGCGATTTTAATCTGCCCCTTGACCCATTGCTAGATAAACTCTTGTTGCCCCTATCGACCAAACGCCTCTCACAAACCCTCATTAATCTCTGCACCCTTTTCAATTTGATAGACTCGTGGAGATTACAAAATCCCACAGGTAGGGAATATACATTCTTTTCACCCCACATAACATTATTCACACATAGACTTTATCCTTACCGCCGGCCACACTTCTTCCGATATTGAAGCTACTTCCATAGAGCCTAGGGTTATCTCTGACCACTCATGCATCACGATTTCCCTTGCACTACAGAACGAGGTCAAGAGAACTAACTTATGGAGACTCAACAATGCGGTCCTTAAGACAGAAGCTCACAGGCAGACCATTGAAAAAGCGATTCGTAAGTATCTCGAGCTAAATAAAAAAGGGGATACTCCTGATCTCACAAGGTGGGAGGCCCTCAAGAGCACCATTCGGGGCGTCCTAATCAAAATATGTTCAGCCATGAACGAAGATGCTAATAGTAACCTGCAACGCCTAGAGCAGGAAATACTAACGCTTGAACAAAGACATGTTGTCAGAACCGTAAAGGATACACTGGTTCGGCCCCCTCAGGAACAGAAGTTTTTTCCTCAGTCCCCCTCAAGCCAAGACCAGAAACCGCTTAGATATTACAGTCTCTAGTCCTAACCCGCAAGGGAAAGGGGAAGTGGACAGACAAAACAAGAGAGACTTCTTCCTCGACTGGTCTGCTTCGGGAGTCTTCAGATTGGACTTGCTGAAAAGGAAAAGACAATTCTTTAACCCTCTCTACTTAACATTTTAAGTTACTCTGCTCTAAAATATCTTCTATGAACTCTAAGCCTTACCCAAACAGACTAGGAAGATTGCCACTCTCTTATATGTAATGTCTGAAGTGTTACTACTGGTTCACTGGAAGAACACTCAATGGTCTTTGGAATTTTCTTGACTAGATTCGATGCTTCAAACACTCTCTGACCTGTGATACTCAAAGTCTTGAACTCAGAACTGCAAATGTCTTTTAACACTGGAATTCTCCGAAAGCTCCTTGTGGAACAAGTCTTTTCAAAACAAGTCTTACTATCTTGGCATACTCTGAAGCTTCAAAGTTTTTTTTATCAAAAGTTTCTCCTCAAAACAGTCTCTGATAGGCTCTAGACGCAATCGCTCTTCAGCTTCCTTGCCAAAGTGAGTCCACTGCGTCTTTAGTTCATTGCCTTGAGACTTCTCTTGAATAACCCAAAATTGCTACGCTTACTTGAAAGTCTTTGAGGGAACTTCTCTTGACTGAAGTATTCCCAAACTCCGACTCCTCCTCACGGCTACTTCTCTTGACTCCGACGTCGTGATACTTCCAGGTCGCAAGATTACTGAGGGAAAAAAGGTTTGTTAGGAAATGTCTTTTTTCGTTCTAAGAAAACGTAACTTGTTACTTTCCTTGAGGTTTCAGTTCGGAAGCTTTGTCTGACTAAACTCTGGTCGAAAGAGAATTTTCTCTGAAGAGAGCGTGAGGAAAACACTCTTCTCCGGTAAATTCTTCAGTTGAAGTGCGCAGCACGAATTGCGCGCGTGCGCGAAATATAGACGCTCTAGGAACAACTGCAAAGTAAACCGCCAGGCAGAAAACGGAATTACTTCCGCATTCCCAAGATGGCGGACCTCCGCAACGCTGCCACTAGAAATCGCAGTGAAGTTCTCCAGCAAGGGTTTCTTAGCTTGTACCTTCTTCTTGATCTACCCTTCTGGCGAGGAGATGGACGGATCCTGACACATGTCCTCTCCAGAGATCCCCTAGTCATGAATGACATGATGTCTAAAAAATATGAATATAACAAGATTGTCAGTGAAAGGGCGGGGGTCTGATTAAGGAACCAAAAGAGCTTTAGGCTCTGCGAGTCCAACAAAGCTGGGAAGAGTCTAGCATCTTACCTAAAATTTAAACATTAGCAAACGGCAATTAAGAGTCTAACGGATCAAGCTGGGTCTTCCCATTCTGATCCCTATAAAATTACTGACATTTTCAAAAACTTTTACAAGAATCTGTATAGTAAAAACACGGATCTCGAATCTTCAAAGATAGAGGAATATATCAATACTTGTACACTTACTTCCCTTTCAGAGCACGACCAGTCAGAACTTAACCTCCCCATCTCCTCTCAGGAAATTGAAACCGCAATTAAAACTCTTAAAACCGGCCAGACTGGTTCAGCGCCTTATTTTATAAAAGCTTCTCCCCAATACTATCTGAGCCCCTTCAGGACCTATATAGGGAATTCTTTACTAGCGGCCAAGTTAACCCCTTCCATGCAGCCGCGATTCTGCTCCTGTGCGGCAGAATCGCGAGTGGGCTGGTTTATGACGGCCCCCAGCCGTCATCATGACGGCTGGGGCCGTCATCAGCATGGAAGGGGTTAATGGCACTCCAACTGATGCTATCATAGCAGTCATACCCAAAGAAGGGAAAGACCCGTCCTTCCCGAAAAATTACAGACCAATCTCGCTAATTAATCTCGACTGTAAAATTTATGCCATGATACTCGCCAAGAGGATTCAGAAATTCCTGCCCAAACTCATCCATCCTTCGCAGGTGGGCTTCCTAAAGAATAGACTATCTAGCGACAACACACGCATCCTTGCTCACATATTAGAGAAGGCAAACTTGTCCGACTCCCCAACCGTCGCAGTCACCTTGGACGCCGAAAAGGCCTTTGACAAGGTCGACTGGACGTACCTGGAAGCTGCTTTAAACACATTCAAATTAGGTGACGACTTTATCCGAATGGTGATGGCCTTATATTCCAATCCGTCTGCCAGGGTGAGAGCGGGTGGCTGCCTTTCTTCCTCATTTAATCTGGAACAAGGCACGAGACAGGGGTGCCCCCTCTCCCTCTCCTTACTAGCTATCGAACCCTTCCTATATCATTTAAGAAATAATGATCAGATCAAAGGGGTTGACTTTGGAGGGTACGTAGTTAAGATAACGGCCTATGCAGACGATGTCTTAATAGCATCTGAAGATGCGAAGAGCGCAATTCCTGCCCTTATGCCCTCAATAGCAGACTTCGCTGCTGTGTCTGGTTACAAATTAAACAAGGACAAAACAGAAGTGAAGCTCCTAAGCAACATCGGAGACAAAAGCATTCTGGGTAATTCAGGTTTTCTTTAGCAGCCTAAATGCTTCAAATACCTTGGTCTAGAGTTTAAGAAGGATCTAATCAGTACCCTTAAAACAAACGAGCTTACCCTGTATAAAAAGATCTCCTCCCTGCTGGATGGTTGGTCCCCAAAATTCCTCTCGTAGTGGGGTAGAGCGGAAACGTTGAAAATGATGATCACCCCCTTGATTAATTATCTTACCTGCATGCTGCCTATGACGTTATCAAACGACTTCCTCAAAAAAGTATATAAACTCTTTAATACCTTTTTATGGCAGGGGAAGAAACCAAGGATTTCCTTACGCAAACTCCAGTTACCTGAAGGGAAAGAGGGTATAGGACTGCCGAACTTCAGGAATTACCAGATTGCCTACGTATGCAAACATGGCGCTAATCAGCCGGAATATACTCCTGTATGGGTGCATATAGAAAGAGCGATCATTAACAACATGCCTCTCTACTATACTGACAGCTGACACTTCTGCCTTTCCCTTCTCGAGGTACATCTTGCTCAACACTAAGAGGGCCCTGCTGCACCTAGAGAGGGCCTACAAAGGTAAGGCCAAAATACACATATCTAATCTGGCTTCCTTATGGCACAACTCAGCCCTTAAAATAAATGGCAAGTCCCTCTATTGGGAACACTGGTCGAAGTGTGGGATTAACTCAGTCAAGGATCTATACACGGGCTCCTTGCCTTTGCCTTTCTCCTGCTTACAGGCCCAGTTCGGACTTACACCCATGGACTTCTATAGATTCCTCCATCTCAAATCATTAATTTTAGCTCGTTCCATCTCTCCTTCCGATCATTCACTAACTGGTAGGCTATCCCCATTGGTACAAAAGGGTCATACAGTCTCCATGATATACAAGATCCTCGCCCCTAATCCGCAAAAAGCACACAGGAAATGTGAAACATCTTGGGAAAAAGAAGAAAACTCCTCTACTGTTTGATTGGGATAGAATAAACCTCACTCGTTTCCTTAGTAAAATCTTGCCCATACTCTCCCAAACGTAACTAATGATTATCAATGGAACATTTTGGACTCCCGAGAGATTATTCAAACTTAAACTTCTTGATAGCCCCAACTGTTGGAACTGCAAGCTTCAGGTTGGTGACTTGGCACACATGCTTTTTAACTGCCCACAATTACAATCGTACTGGGACAAAATTTATAGTTGCATCCAAATGATCTTTCACTATCATCCACCAAAAGAATTCGCCTATGTTTTATTAGGAACTATAGACCCGCATATGAAAAATGTTGAAGACCGGCTCACGCTAGGGTGCAAAGTTGTACTAAGCAAGTGGAAGAACTTCAATGAGGTCTCCTTTAACTGTGGAAAGAGTGGTTGTTTTTATTGAGAGGAGCGGGCAACGAAGCTCTTCACACTTTATCATGGCGCAAATTTCACTGGAAACTTTGGGGATCTCTTGACTCACTAGAGCTTTGCTATGACCCTCCATAAATCCTTTGACCTGCAATATATTCATACTGCCTCAGTTTCGGTCAATGTCAATCCACCTTGACTTAGCTCTGCTCTGCTGTTACTGGACTAATAAATACCAATAACTGCCAAGGGGCTAGGCTAGCTGGTCACCTTTATTTCCTTATTGTTCTTATTCTTTCTCCCTTCTTGTGTTTTATAATTCCTTATAAGTTGTTGCTGAGCTGACGCTGTTTTCTCATCTCAGTGCAACATGGTCTCACTTTCATTCTTTTATGCTACCGTTGTATATTGGAACCATCATACAATGTTTTCCTCTCCAGGATGTGCTTATAACTTGCTTGTCAGCTCTGTAACCTTGGTTTTTGTATTGTCCTCCCTTCTGTGTTAATAAATAAAGACGATTTGAATATAAAAGGTAAGTCAAACAGCCATCCTGGGTAGAAAAGTCAGACCAAAATAAATCTATTTTAATCAATAAAAGTATAGTACAGGGGTGGTTTCTTTGTATGGGCGTAGGGTCTCCGCCCCCCTAGTTGTTGCCTCCGTAAATACTTTTTTTAATTAAATAAATTCATCCTACCTGCTGCCCTAAATAGTGATCCTTCAGCTAATCTTCAAGTTCTGGCCCTCCCTCTGCGCGAGGGTCAGGCAGTCACAGCAGCACTGACCGGCACATGCACTGCGCATGTGCTGTGTCGCAGAATGTTCAGGGCTAACTTGATTTCAGCCCTTGTTTCTGTGGCTTGCTCGAGTGAAGAGCCACTCCTCCCTTGCGAAGTGCTCCACCCTCGCTGACTGACTCCATTTGGGCGCTTCAGGCTGCAGAACTGAGCTTTCCAAAACTGCATGTCAATCAGCGAGGGTTTGCCTTTCCCAACACTTCAGAGTGGGGATTGATCAGCCTTCCCCCACCCCACTCTGAGTGGGTCTCTGATTGTATGAATCCAACAAGGAGTTCTGGTACTGGCTTTTTAATTATAGATGATCTGAGGTGGGAGAAGTGAGCAGCATGTAAGGGGGATAAATCCTACTTCTCTTAGATCTCCATGAAGTCCATAAGAGACCCGTCTGTCAAGTGTTCAATTTATGTGACGAGTTGGTAACAGGAAGCCAAGATTGCAGGAAGAAGGGTTACGACTTGCGGGCATTTCGTGGAGCATTTTGGATTGAGAGAGAACGAAATTCGAATAATCTCAGACACGGAGCCTAGTAGTTTCATTTTTCAAGCTCTACCTATTTCCTGCGACGCGTTTGTCTCCACTTGTTTGTGCCACTTGAGCACTCTTCTGTAGTCGTCCTCGAGATCGGATTGGGTCAGTGTGGCCAAGTAATTCTTGGTAGCTTGGGGAAGGTGACCTGTTTCTACATTTCTGCTTTGACAGTCATTTGTTCAAAACAGCAACACAACGTGGATTATAGAATTACTTCAGTGCGCTGGCATGTTACATTTTTCAAGTGCACCACGTCAGCCTTGCAGGTGCGTGCCTTGACCTTGCTTTTCAGTAAAGTCAACTTTGCTACTCACGGGAATGGTGAGCTGAGCAGAGTTTTCATTAAAAAAAAATTAAAGGCATACCAGAGGGACTTTTATTTTGTTCAAATATGCTGTGGCAGTTGCCTAGAAAACACCTTTTAGTACTGGGTTTGTAATGGAATATGCATTTAAATGTTTAACGTTTTCCAGTCCCCACTAAAGTATATTTCAAATAATTGCAGTTTAGCCACTTAAGTATTTTATTTCAGAAACCTTGCTCTTCACAGTTTTTTGTTTTAATACAGTAAATATAGTGTCTGCTTTGATGATTGGAAACATTATACAAATTGTGTGAAGTGTGCAGGTATGGTGTTGTACTGTAGAAACATAACTGTAAGATAACTCATTGTATCCAAGGATGCTGTGCTTGCCTACTGATGGAGTTACGCAACTATTTTTTTCAGAGGGTTGTCATTGTGCACTTGTATGGATCCAACTGAACTTGGTGCCTATCTCTCCCACTTCTTTATCCCTCACTTTGCTAAGTGTTGTGTCCCTTGACAAGATAGCACCACGGCAGACCTCCAGCAACACACGAAAACACTACTCAAATGGGAACAAAACAAAAGAAACCCACTTCAACCACACACCTTACAAGATGCAGCGTGCTACCCATGTAGGCTAGCGCTTCAAAGCCCCACATAGGTAGTAACTGCTACACAAATATTGCAATCCAATACAATCCAATCAGTGTGAGGAGTAAATTGAAGTAATAGGTAGCAACAGAAGAGGAGAGTGATGGAGATAAAGCAGGACAAGGAGAATAAAGGTGGAATCAAGTGATGTGTATGAATGGGAACAGGTAGAGGAAATCTTAAGAATAAAAGCGTTACAGAAATGAATAAACTAGCTTGGTGTGGCAGGGCATAGAGAAAGGGACAGAGTCATGGATGGATAGAATGGCATCGAGGGTACAAAAGAGGGGTATTTTATTTCTGAATGCCATCCACAAAATTATTGTGCTACAGGAGTAATCTAGGTAGACTATCAAATGCCAAAATATACCTCCAGTGAAGTATGAATAGCTGCATATAGATTTAATATCCTTAAATCAAAATCTATACACTTTGAGACACTCACCATTGAAGTCCCATGGTGACGGTTGCTCTCGCTCACTACACTTGCTCGTACACACTAATTCAGGATTAAGCCTTGCGCCTCACCACTTTTAATATCCACCAGCCTCCCCTGGGTATAGAGGTGGCATGTGCGCGATCTAGTCTGTGACGATGACAAAACAGGTTCCACCAGGCTTAGTATGAGATTTTAGCAGTGTACTTCCAATTCGTGGTGGTGATCTGAAAAGTAATAGCTATAACCAGTCAATAAATGTACCCAATTCGTGGTAATGATCTGAAAAGTAATAGCTATAACAGTCCAATAAGTTTACCCACGCTTCCCTGGATATCCCATATAGGGGGAGGAGCCACCCAGAAAAACATGTATATTATTAAATGGAACATTGGTGGATAAAATTTCATTACATTTCTTCCAAATGAGTAATCAAAGCTCTTAACCAAAGGACAGAGAAAGAACACATGAAGATCTGTAGGGGTGAGAAAAAGCCTAATATAGAAATAATATAGGTTTTGCGTTGTGTTTGCTGATCGTGAGGAGGAATGAATTTTTGCCCAAATGGAACCCCAGGTCTGAAACGAGATTTATTGCGGCAAATCTCTTTCTCACAAAATTTCTATACTGGATTTGGTTCTCATATTAGTCGGGTGAGACAATATCTTGTAAATAGCTGATGCCTTGAACTGAGTAGAGATCCAGAGAGAGAGTGGGTCTCTGATTGTATGAATCCAACAAGGAGTTCTGGTACTGGCTTTTTAATTATAGATGATCTGAGGTGGGAGAAGTGAGCAGCATGTAAGGGGGATAAATCCTACTTCTCTTAGATCTCCATGAAGTCCATAAGAGACCCGTCTGTCAAGTGTTCAATTTAACAATGCTTTTATCAATCCATTCTTTCCAAAATAGAGCTCTGTTTTTAATATTTCAGTGTTTGTTGTACCAAACAGGAGTATGTGCAAAGTTATCCGAATGAGAAAGATGAGTTTTAAACAAAGTAGCAACTGCAGTAGAATGCATGGAAGTAGGAGATAAAAAGGTCTATGGGGCTGAGCTAAAAGAGTGGCCACAGTAAAAGAAAATGGTGCATATTGGGATTATTCTAGTGAGCTCCAGGCCATTGATGGTGTATCGAAGGAGTATGAGAGAAGTCCAAACTTGTTTCAGGGTAACTGCAGAATGATAAAGTCTAGGATTAGGAAAATGAACCCCTCCAAGGTCTTTGGGCTGCTGAAGTCGAATAAGTGAAATCCTTGTCTTACAATTATTCCATAAGAATTTGGTCAAGGAACAATTAATAGATTTAAAGAAAGAAAGTGGAAGAGTAATGGGGAGCATGGAGGGATAAAAATTAATAATCGGAAGCCGCATCATTTTAATGGTAGCTAATCTACCCCACCAAGACAAAAATAGTGGAGACAAACTAACAATAAGTGCCGATAGTATGTCTGCAAAGTTAATTTGAATGGTTTCTTTGATACTATTAGTATATAGGATACCTAAACATTTAATACTTTTTGGGCTCCAATTGAACCCTGTATCTTTAAACATATCAGATAAGCAATGTTTGTTTATTGGCAAATTCTCAGATTTGTCAATATTGAGTTTATATCCAGAGAATTGAGAATATTCCTTTAGAAAAGAAAAAAACACCGACAAAGAGGTAGTGGGGTTGGAGAGATATAATAAAATGTCATCCCTGTATGCGATAAATTTAATATTTGTATGTTTAAATTGGAATCCCGTAAACTGTGGAAAACAGCAAAGTTTCTTCAGAAAGGGTTCCAAAGCATGTATAAATAAAAGTGGGGATAAAGGGCACCCTTGTCTAGTTCCTCTGTGGATAAAAAAGTATTGGGATTGACATCCGTTCACCCAAATGGATGTCGAGGGTGCAGAGTATAACAACTGACTGTATCCATGAATGGGAGGGGGGGGGGGGCTAAAGCCATGCCATTTTAATGCTCTAAGAATGAATTCCCATACATTTTAGCGTTAAATTCAAGGAGATTGCTGCAGGCATTATTCCAGGATTGTTTATTGCATTGCATTTTAGCTTTAATGAGATTGGACAAAGTATCAGAACAGTTTAAGGTAAAATTTTCATGATCCCTGCATCCAACAATCCTCTAGATGTAATAGCTTTGTGGAAAGTATTTTGCATTCTATTGGGAATCAATTTGGTTTGGGATTTCTGGTCTAAAAAAGGATCTATAAGTTGATTGTAATCGTCTCCCAAAATCAAGTTTTCGGAGGCATGAAAAAATAGAAGAGTAGAGAAATCATTCAAAAATACTAAATTAATACCATTAGGGCCATATACATTTCAGATAGAGAGTTGAGTATTGTTAACTTTAGCATTCAATAAAAGCCATCCACCATTATCTTTGACCTCATTTTGTAAAACAACATTTAGTGACTTGTGAAAATGGATTACTACACCATTCTTGTGGTTGACTGCTGGGTAACAAAAACCATATCCAATCAATAATTTGCGCAAGGAAAGCAAATCTTGCTCCTTATGATGAATTTCCTACCATAACGCTACATGGCATTTTAATTTAGCAAGATGGGATAATACACATTGTTTTTTTAACTGCATTATGGATACCCTTAACATTCCAGGAAATAATACGTAATTCACTAATCGAAAAAACATATTCAAAATTAAGCACAGAAATACATGAAACTTAAAATAAATAAAATAGATGAGCTGCAAAAGCAAGAATGTAATAAAACTGTACAGGTCCTGAGAGGAAGATAATCTTAAAAAGAAAGAAACAGAAATAAGCCAGAGAATAAGAGAGAATAAGAATTTAGAAATAGGAAGGGAAATAAAACAGATAGCCTGATGTACCCAATTAAACATACCAGGAAGGGAGTAGTAGAGAACTACAAGAACAGAAACAAAAGCAAGCTGCAATAAAATGGAGGAAAGGAAAAAAGTGGTAGGAAAGGACGGGAAAGGCAGGAGAACACAGTTTCCCTCTAAACATAACCAAAGAGAAGATGACAGAAAGCCAAAAGACTTTAGTCATAATTGTAAAAAAAAATAGTAAAAAAAAATTGTAGTAGTATGGTGGGGGGGAGGGGAAGGGGATGGGAGAGGAGGCGAGAAGTACATAGGCCGCCCCTAAGAGGGACACTGAGAGAACAAATATAACCTCCTGGCCGCGGCACGAATTTCGCTGTGGCGCAGGGGGGGGGTCCGCGGCGCTTTGGCGCTCGTGATGGAACCACGGGCGGCATGTGCTCATGTCGGCGTGGCTCCGTCACAGCCCTGCCCGCTCATTCATTCGCCCGCACAGGCGGGGAATTAATGCCTCGTGGGCGAAGCGGCTGCAGCATGACAGAACCACGCCGTCATGAGTACAGGCAGCCCGAGAATGTGACAGTTCTGTCTTTGTAGGTTACTTTGAAAAAGCAGGGATGAATGAGACCACATCAGGCATTCGTGGATCGCAGCGTTGGTCTGAGGTCTAGAAACTCATTTCGACGATTGGCGGTAGATTTAGAGACATCTTGGCTGAAGAAGACTTTTTGGCCAGAACAATGCATCTGTTTATGTTGCTTTGAGGCAATAAGAATCCCCAGATTAAAATAGGAAGTACCCAATGATTCCTCAATGTTTCTTTGAGGCTGATGCATTCTGGGGTCCTATCTTGTGAGCCCTTTGAATGTTGAAAACTGTAGATTTCGACAAATCAACTATCTGAGGAACGTGAATCTTTGAAAAGGAGTTCATATCGGAGCCTTCTGGAATTCCATAAACTCGCAGGTAATTACGCCTATTGCCATTTTTCAAATCTGTAGTTTTCTTCAGTTGCGCAATCTCACGAGAAAGAATGTCCCCTTTGGCAACAACGTCTGGTGTGTCATTAATCTTTTGTTCTACATCCGAAAGCCTTGAGTCCAGACAAGACCAGACCATTTCTCCTCAATTCTTTGAAGTGTCGCGGTGGTGTCTGTCATAAAAGGTCGAATATTTCGCAATTCGTCCATTATATCCTCTAAGGCAGTGGTTCCCAAACCTTTTTGACCCCCTGCTCCCTTGACCCATTGGCATTGCCCGTGGCACTCCACTGTTACTTTTTTTGCAGGGTGTCGGAGATGTAAGCCCTGAATGAATGAAATGAAATGAAATGAAAATGGTTTTTGTAGAGCGCACGTAGCTGCCCTGGGGCGTCCAAGCGCTATGACTGAGAAATGAGAAGTGCGGTTGCAGCAGATGATAGTACTCCCTGCCTCGGGAGTACTTGCATTTTTCTCCCTGAAAATAATTGGGATGATGCTGATGAAGGTGTTATAATCATATACGCAAGGTGTTTTGTTTTACTAAGGCGGCGCCTCTAATAAAATATTCCTAGTTACACTTTTTTGCCAGTGCCTTTTTAGAGTACCATCTCAAACATTTCTATCCCACTTACAGTGCTAGATAGCACCCTGATACATGTAGGCCCCATTGCCAAAGTGTTTCTGCACTTGAATATTTGCATGCACTTCATTTCTACCCATATCATACGTGCCAACACACCTGTCTCAGCAAGGTGACTCATTTTTAAACCACATACAGCTTTATTTTTGCTCTCTCCTCCCTAAAATTGCCTCAAATCAAGGCAAGTACAATAAATAAATCAGATTATTATTATTATGATTTTAAACTTCCCTCTTTCTTGCTTCCATATGTTGGCATTATGCCTTTTATGATTATTTACTTCCCTGTGCTCAAGGGAGAGCAGACCTGTCTGGAAATGTGTGTGTACTTAAAGAAATGTATACTGGAAATACCTATAGTTCAAGTAAAAAATGTCAATACTTAATAACACCTAGACAGGACAACTGTTCTTTCCTGATAGTTTGAATTGGTGTAAAATGCATTTGGAAAAAAACAAAGCTATTAACGAGTCTAACAAAATAATTCTGGCATCTTTCACTTACTTTGGGAGTGTTGGAACGTGGGGATCCAGTGTAATATGGAGGTCATCTCCCTCGACATGCCATCAATTGAGCACTAAGTTTACAGCTTTAGGCATGTCACTTACAAATCATCGACATCATGCGTTTACGTCTAATTTGTGTAACTGAAGCCAATAGACCATTCAACAATAAATGCATTTAAGTGCTTGGTGCGTGACTCCCCATGCTAGGTTTAACGGCTCCCCAGGGATCCACGGTGCACAGTTTGGGAACCACTGCTCCAAGGTCAGAGGAAGAGGTGATTTTAATGGGAGGAAGGATCTTTTTTGACTTTTTTGACTTTTTTTTTTGTATTGCCGACTGAGTCTTTGCGACCACTGGTATTAGAACCAGCAGCCCCTTCAGGCTTGTTTGGGTGTGAGGAATCCATGTTTGAGACAATGTATTTTCGCAAGACCAAATAAATATCCCCCTCAAGGCCCAGGAATCTGAGACCCCAAACATTGCTATATGGCAAGAAATTGCGATAATATTTCACCTGGACTGTAGATGCCTGCATAAGTAACCTTTTATTACATATGGGAAGAAACTAAAGGCTTGCAAAGAGAAGAGGAATTATCCAATATTAATTAAACATTTCTGATGCAAAGTAGCAGTGGTGGTGAAGTTGCCCAATTGGCCAGAAAAACGCAGACCATAGGGGCATTTCTGCTGCGCTGTCCTCTGAGGAAATTGCGAGTGACAAACTCACTAAATGGCGGCTGCAATGCGAGGAGCCACGAGGCAGAGGAAAAATTGACAGTTTAAGGGTCTAAAAAATTTGGCTTGGCGCTCCACACTGCTTCAGACGAGGGAATCTATCATTTAATCACTGCACCGTTGCCAGAAAAAAAGCCCTTCAGCTCTGACCTTTTCTCGTCGCCGCGGAACGGCTCTAGGGTGTGACCGTCTTGTTTCGCTGCTGCCACGCGACATTTCTCGCTTTAATATTGTTGATGACTCAATATGCAGATATCTTTGCAAATCCTTGTAATATGATACTTCTGCTTATTGTTTCTCTAGAGGCTACCTGTTAAGAAGGAAGAGGGAGAGATATGTGGCCCTGGTATGAGCTAGAGTTCCCTTTTGGCCCTTTTCTCAAACTAGTACACAATGCAGAGAGACTACTTCAAGTCCATGGTCCTTCTCTTGGAGGCCCCACTCTGGACCAGGCTTTAAAGATGAATTCACAATAAACCCAATCATTGCTTGGCTAAAAGGGTCGAAAAAGATGCTAAACTGCAATGGTGTTTTTTCTGCAAATAAAGTTTACAGCAGTCTCATTAACCAGCAGCCAGTGACTCCCTTCCATAATAGGGTTTGCAAGAATTAATCATTACACGGGAGCCCTGGCGCTCTGCTGTGGATTCCTCCAGTTTCAAGGCAGAGAGTGGTGGTACAGTAGCCCAATTATCCCCAAAAAAACCCGGACCAGAGGGGCATTTCTGCCGCACTGTTCTCCGAGGAAGCGTGAGTGACAAACTCACAAAATTGCAGCCCCAATCCGAGGAACCATTGAGGGAGAGGAAAAAAGGGAAAAAAAATTTGAGTCTAAAAAACTTGCCTCAGCGCTCCACACTGCTTCCAACAAAGGAATCCATACTTCAATCACAGCATTGCTGCCAGAAAGAAAGCGCTTCAGCTCCGACCATTTCTTGGCGTTGCAGACTAGCTCTAGGGAGCGGCCATCTTGTTTCGCCACCACCGCTCGCCGCCATTATTCCCTTTTTGATTGTTTAATTTTCAAGTATTGCTTATAAGTGAAAATATTACTTACGGTTCCATGAGTTAGGCCCATACTGTTATGTATTAACACGCCTGTATACCAACTTGAATTAAATTATATGAAAAGTGAAAATTGTCTGCTCAACCCTATACAAAAGAAATCACACCTTGATATTCTTTGTAGTCTAAATTAGACACATCTTTTCCGTGTTCTGCTAGATTTTTACGTTTTGATATTCGAGGATACCAGGTGAGTACGCAGTCATTACAATGTTCTTAAACTTTTATCTATGGAGAGTCCAAGATAATAATTGCACATTTTCTAGAGCCTGTGAGCCTTCATTTTTCTGATTTGCTTGCCTTCACCTCTCCACTTTTTCTGATTTGCTTGCCTTCACCTCTCCACCCACGCAGAACCAGGGATCTTGATGTTAGCTTGCCTGATCCCTTTGGCTCTTTCATTTTATTAAACATTATTTTTTTCTTTCCAACTTCCTATATTGTTGGAACAGGCTAACGGTTATGTAGTGTGGTAGACCATTTCAGTGGTATTTCAGCTGAAACGACAAAGGCTGTGGAGGTCTTGTGTACAGCTTTATTTTTCTTCTCGCCATACCCTAGTGTGTCCAGAGAGACACTAATGCATTTCAAAATCAAGCAGTATGCCAGCAAGCGAACTCCGAATTAGAATATTCTGTTTCTATGCTTAATTTCCTATCTACATTACCACGTGTAGCTCACCATAACCAAAGACTTTTCCGCCATGTATTGTTCGATTTCCAGAGATGTGTTTGCAAGATGGGTCTGTTCGCCCCAGTTACTGTTAGATCTTTTCCCTCTACCTAATCTGTTTGAGAATGCGCATGCTGTTACTCCAATAATCTTGTTCACAAGCATGCTTTATAGTGCTAGATAACATTCCTTGTCTTACTAACCCAAAAGCAAGTCTATTATCTGTTAGGTAATAGCTGTTCTTCCTCCATTAACAACTGCACCCACTAGTGAGTATCTGAGCTGTTGTCCTACCTTTCAGTTCCCCCTAGAGTTTGTTGCCCTTTTACCCTTGCCACTGCTAGTTTCTCTGTCCTTCACTACCTACTTTTCTGGTTATGTGGTGTGGATCTGTTTTTCTAGTTTAAGGATTTTTTTACATGGAACGATTTCCTTTCCTTCGTAGTTTCCTACTATTCTACACATCTTAGGAAAATTCCACAGCTTTGGTGGATTCTAGGGGTCTGTGTTTACTGTTCCTATCACCTTCTGCTACCCGCATCTTCACCTAAGCACCACATTAGTCACCACTTGGTTAACCCCCGTGCCTTCTACAAACGTGAAGCTCCTTACACTTCACCAGGGTCACCATGGCTTTGTCGAAGGCCTTTCTTAGCACAGTCACTTCTCTCCGATCTATGTAACTCTGGCCGTTAGTTTAGCAGCATTAACAACCTTCCATTGCTCAAGATCCTGTCTGTGGTCACACGTATTTCATCTGACTGCTTGAGAAAGCATAAAGTCACTTGATCTGCTGAACTGTCTCAGTGAAATCAGCAAATGATCTAGCATGTGCCAATGACTTGGCACATTCTTGCCAACTCTGTACATTTAGAAGGAGGGCTTCCTCTTTTAGGCGAAATTGTCATTTATTTCCAACTTAACCCTCAAAAAGTATCACTCTTTGCAATTCAGCAATGACATTTTCAGTCTTTTGCCTCATAATTTCACTTTTACATGTTCCCAAATGTCAGTTTTTGCGTTGCCACTGTAGTGTCGTTTTTTAAGTTTGAATAGTATTTTCTCCTTTTATAGTGCCTGTCTCTATCATCTGTAGATTCTGTGAAACACCTTTTTGAACTTGGTAATAATGTGTTTTCTCCTCGTTGTTGCAGGGTTTTACCTC
Source organism: Lissotriton vulgaris (assembly GCF_964263255.1). Lineage (NCBI taxonomy): Eukaryota > Metazoa > Chordata > Amphibia > Caudata > Salamandridae > Lissotriton > Lissotriton vulgaris. The sequence continues at coordinate 2,048,348,143 of NC_141691.1, forward strand.
CTCACCTTAGTGACCTATTTTTTTAAAAATAACAATCCTATTAAGTTGAGAGCACAGAGCCATCCTGGCGATATCCTGTTACACTTCAAACATGGTAAACAACCATACATTGATAGGCATATGTTACATATACTAGGCACGTCGAAGACTAGAGTTTAGTTCGTCTACGCATCGCCAGGTCTTCCGTCGGTGACGTACAGATCTCCCCCCTAAAGGTGTTCCAGCTCCCCCACTTTTTGTCCCACTTCTTGCGGCAACCCAATAGTTTATAAACCTCCTTTTCTGCTATCATGCATCGATCCATCTCCGCCACCCACCCAATCGTCGAGGTAGTTTATCAGATCCCCAGAACATAGCTATGGCCCTCTTTACTAACAAGTACCCCAATGCCACCCATTTTTGCCCGATGTTTGTTAAATCAGTACCTTAGTGCCATATTAACTCATCGCTCTGCAGTTAGGCATAGATCATTCAGGGTTGCAGCTGTTCACTCTTTAGAGGCTGAAGAACTGTGTGGTATCTGCTCTGCCAGGGTGTGTGTTCAAGAAATGCTTGGAACACAGGCCATGTGACTTTTTTGTTATGGGCCCTTTTCAGATAACACCGCTATCTCATGGACTGTTCTCTCATTTATGCCTGAACTGACATGGCCAGGTTGTAAGCAAGGGAGTTCTGAAGCTTTCACTTAGTCTAAACCTGCCTCAACTGACATGGCCAGGTTGTAAGCAAGGGAGTTCTGAATCTTTCACTTAGTCTAAACCTGTTATGTTGCATTGGATCCCAGTTCTTCTGTAAAGAAACATAGCAACCATTTAGAAAGATGCCATGAGCATTATTTGTTCCAGTGAACTGCTGAGTGGGCGGAAATAAGATTTGATCATACGCAAATGGTCCAGGGTACAAGTTCTGTAAGTGTTTGGTAGGTTCCTAGGCCATGGTGGGACTGAGAGCGAAATACTAGGTTTATAGTGTCCTGCTGTTAAATGTCTACAATAGCATTCTTTTTCTGTGTTTAGCTTATAGGCACTGCCTAGAGGTATCCCTGTTGATAGCTCACAGATCTTGGTAAGCTGACTAGTCTCTACGTAGTTGAAGCAGATGCACTAAAAGCTTGCACTGTAGTTTTGCAAGCAGATTCACCATAAACCGAGTGCTCTGCAGACAAGGTGGGCAAGCACCCTCCCCGCCTCTGTCCAAGCGCCCCATTTTGAAATGTTTATTTTTTAATGAGGTCCATCACAGCGACAAACACATCAAATCATCATATTCAAACACCAGCACCTAAATACATGTACACATCACATTATAAATCCATTGAGATGTCAAATTGGAGACTATACATTTCATTAATTCAAACAAACGAATCTGAGCAAGCAATATCAGAACTACCAGATATTTCGACCATAAACTGCCCCCACAATTTATCAAATTTCCTAGTCCCCTTCCCCTGCAGCGAAAGGCACACAACCACTCTTTATTTCTTAATTGCTTCATTTTCCCCACCCACTCCCCTATTTTGGGGATCATCTGTGTTCAAAACCTTTTGAAGCAATAAAGATCTAGGCTCTGCTGTTGCTACGTACATTTTTTAAATCTGGGAGCTAGCCGAGTGGCAGGATCATAACCCAAAACCATCCACTATGTACTAGGAACTTACTTTAGCTGCCAAGCTCTTTTCCAAGAATCCAGATATCTCTTTCTAAAATTCTTGATTGGAAACTTGCTGCCCAATTGCATGAGACCAATTTGTGACAGTCCTCAAATTACAAGCAGCTTGACCCCATAGGGTTAACAAGGGGTAATAACTGCGTGGGTCTATAAAATAGCCACTTTGTGCAAAATAACATTCTCTGTCAATTGGATCCTCTCAGAATTTTGAAATGTAATACATTAATATCAGACCACATCTTTCTAAATAATTCCAGCCCTTCATAATTCACCCTTTTATTAATTGCCCTTTGACAGAGATCAGGACCTTTTGTGAAAGCAAACAGTCTTTTCCATTTTCCTAGTCACTTAGTCAGGAACTTCAACTAATGGCATTACAATTTTGGACTGCCCAAAACCTGCCCTATCTCTGGATATATTTATATATCTCTCAAAATTCTATAGGAGCCAAGGGGCAAAACACTTCCTTGAACTGATTCTTGAATTTCCAGCAGCCTATCCACCTTTCTTCGATCTCAAAATCTGCTAATTTACTGAATCCAGCTCTCTCCCAATTTTGTACTATGTCAGAAGCCAACTTAGCCCCAGCATCCCCAGGTAATTCTCTCAAGAGCATTAATGTGTGGAATTGCATATCTCCTATAGAAATCCTTGTTTTGTTTTTCAAAATTGGTTGTGGTGTTTTTATTGTGTGTGTTTTGATGTTTTTTTGTGTTTAACAGTTTTTATTAGGAGTTTAAGAGATATACAGCTGTACAAATGTTATTAACAGAGAAAAGAATTTGAAATTATACACATATGGGGTTAATAAAACAATCAAAAGAGTTGTCATATGGAGAATACATATGAGTCGTACCAACATTATACAATAAATTAAATACAGTAAATTATTCAGGAAATAATACATAGGCGAGTTGCATCTATTTACTTACATGACGGTAGGCATACAGAGTCCTAGATTGATATCATTACCACCACAGCATGTTGATTAGGAGGGTGGATGTACGGGATGGTCGCAAGGCCATCGTGTAATCAAGGTGGCTTGTGCAGGTCAAAGTAGTCATCTAGCGAGGTCCAGAGTTTTCTGAGTGGGGGACGCCACGGGGTAGAGGCGAGGGCTATATTGTCGGCTCCTCTTAAATTGGTGACCCACTTAAGCCAATGGGGGAAAGAAGCCTTGTTCGTGTTTTTCCAATTATTGAGTATGATTTTAACCGCTGCCGTCAGCAATAGGTCAAGTAGGGCTTTATCGGTATCATTGAGTGTGGCGGCTTTGGCGAATCCGAGTACGAGCGTTGAGAATTCCCTTGGGAGGGTGATATGTAGGGCTTTGGAAATGAGATCAAAGATTCTGTCCCAATAGGAGGTGACGCATGGGCATCTGAATATTAAGTGTTCAAGGTCCCCTCCCTTTCCTTTGCAATTCCAGCATGTGTCATCGTCCCTGATTTTATGTAGGAAGAGCCTCCTAGGTGTCCAGAAAGCCTTGTGGAGCAGCCAGAACTTGGTTTGTGAGAGTGTAGGGCTTATTTTGTGGCGAGTGGTGGACTCCCAGGTTCTGGCCCCCTCTGATTCTGAGGTAGGTGTGGTTGAGAGAGAGTCCCAATAGAGCTGGAGTGGTTTGGTTAGGGAGGATGATTGTGGACAAATTAGTTTGTATATTCTAGAGACTTGATGGCCAAATTTGTTTAGAGAAATGAGGAATCCAGGGAGGGGGTGACGTCCTTCAGGTCCGCTTTCGCTAGTGCTACTTTAATATGTAGAAAGTTATAGAATTCTATGTGATGGAGGTGGAATCTGTTATGCAGTTCACTGAAGGAGAGTGGTAGTGTCTTTTCAGAGAGTTGGTGGGGGAAATGTATACCCTTTTCTATCCAAGGAGAGTAGTTTACAGGTTTCCCTTTATATGTTAAAGTGTTATTGTGCCAGAGCGACTCCCAATTTGAATGCTGGAATTGGTGTGGTAAGTGTTTGCTGACTTGCAGAAGAGCCATTTTGGTGTTTTTAAAGATAGGGCCCGAGCCTAATTTGGGACTGAGTTTAATGGTGAGGAGAGCGCAGGGGTCGAGGCCATGTAAGATGGATCTTTCCACAGTAAGCCACACCGGGGTGTACTCCGTCTGTGGGGTTAGCCAGTATGATCCTTGTTTTGCCAAAAAGGCAGTTTGGTATAGCTTGAAGTCCGCCAAGTTGACCCCCCCCCCCTAGGCTTTTATCTAATCGTAGTCTCTTTAAACTGATTCTGGCTTTCTTGCCCTGCCAGAGAAAGGAAGAAATCAGCTTATCTAGTTTACTGTGAAACTCTCTTGAAAGGACAAGTGGAAGCATTGTGATGAGGTAGTTAACTAAGGGGGATATCATAATTTTTATGGTTTCTATACGGCCCCACCATGTGATGAAACGGGGCGACCAACCGTCAAGCAGTCGTTTGATTTTGGCAAGGGTCGTGGTCTCATTGTGTTTGAGGGTACTTAAGAGGTCATCAGTAAATTCTATCCCCAAGTATTTAATCACGTCAGTTTGCCAAGTTAGACCAGAGTTGCCTAAAACCTCTCTAATGGTGTGGATGTTTAGAGGTTTGACTTCAGATTTATCTCTATTTAATTTGTAGCCGGATAGGGAGGAGTATTTGTCAATTGAGGACATAAGCCCAGCAATGGAGTTTGTAGGGTCTTCTGTCGTAATTAAGATGTCATCAGCATACGCTGCCAACTTTACTCGTGTGTCCCCGAAGGAAACACCTGCTATGTCTTTATTATTTTTGATGTCTGTAAGGAGGGGTTCAAGGGCTAGGAGGAAAAGTGCTGGGGAGAGTAGACAGCCTTGTCTGGTTCCCTGGTGAAGTTGGAACGGGTTGGATAGGGTACTGTTTATAGCTCTCCTGGCAGATGGGGTGGAGTATAGGGCCATCACCATCTTGGCAAAAGAATCGCCAAGATTGAAGGTGTGCATGCATTGCCGGAGGAAGGACCACGAGACCTTGTCGAAGGCCTTTTCCGCATCCAAGGTTATCGCTACCATTGGGGAGGGAGAGGCCTTTGCTTTCTCCAGAATGTGGCACAGTAATCTTGCATTGTCGTTTGACATCCGGTGTTTTAGGAAGCCAACCTGCGCGGGGCTAATTATTTTATGAAGGACGGAATTTAGTCTGGTCGCTAATATTTTTGCGTAAATTTTGCAATCAAGGTTTAGCAAGGAAATGGGGTAGTAGTTTTTGGTGAGGAGAGGGTCTTTCCCTTCTTTGGGTATAACTATGATCGTAGCTTCACTCATCGATGGGGAAATAATCCCGCTGGATGCTGTGGAGATAAGGTTAAGGAGCGGGGGGCTAAGCTGGTCTGTGAAGGCCTTATAGAATTAAGCCGTGAAGCTGTCCGGTCCGGGGGCCTTATTGTTCTTTAGTGCATTGATTGCTACCTTAATCTCCGCGCATGTGAAGGGGAACCTAATTGAGTCTGATCTGTTTCTGATAGTTTGGGGCGGTGAAGTGATTCAAGGTAGTCGGTGCAAGCTGACATATCTAATGGTTTGTCGTTTTTATAGAGGTCCTCGTAAAATGATTTGAATGTGTCAAGAATATTGGATTGTTTTGTGTGAGTGTTGTTTCTAGAATCTTTTCTGGATGTTATGGTGGACAGTTTCTGCTTATGCTTAAGATAGGAGGCAAGGAGTTTCCCTGCTTTATTGCCCTCACAGAGTTTTAGGGCCTTGAAACGGTTGATCCACCCCCCGCTCTTTTACTGGTAATGGTGTTGCATTCGTACTTCCTTTTTGGTTAGTATTTCTAGTGTCTTAGTGTCTAGTGGGTTGGACTTATGTTGGGATTCTAAGGTTCCAATCTGTTGTTCTAAAGATTCTAGCTCTTTATTTAGTGTCTTGTTCGTCTTGGCTCTGATGTTGATGATGACCCCTCGGATTGTGGCTTTGAGAGCGTCCCATAAGGTGTTGGGTGTAGTGTCTTGGGTATCATTTAGGGTTAGGTATTCATCAATGGCGTTTGCTGTTAGTAATTTGTTAGCGGGATCGGATAAGGTTTCATCGTTGAAGCGCCATCTCTTGGGTGGAAGGATCGATTTGGAACCAGCAAGCTTTGTGCGAATACAGGCGTGGTCAGAAATTAGTTTAGGGGTTATTTCAGTTTCCTCTATCAGGTGTGTGAAGGGACTCGAGATCAAGATAAAGTCGATGCGTGAATATGATTTGTGTGGGGCGGAGTAAAAGGTATAGTCCCTTCCGTCTGGATTTTGGAGGCGCAGAGAATCTTTTAGACAATATCTTTCACAAAGGTGAAGGAGGGCTTCATGCGAACGGGAGGGGTGGAAGGTGCATTTGGATGGTCTGTCTAGAATCGGGTCAAGGGGGAGATTGAAGTCGCCCCCTACTATCAGCAGGTCATCTGGAGGGATGGGTTCAAATGAGCGGGAAACCGAGTCCCAGAATTCCGGGTCATCAGCATTTGGGCCATAAATATTTATTACATGTATGGGGTCATCTTCCCTTAGTAGGTGTGTGACGGATAGCCTTCCTTCTTTGTCATGAGAGTGCGAAACTAATGTCCGATTGGATTTTTTCGCTGGTAAGGTGATTACCCCTCCTTTTTTGTGTGTCGCTGGCGAGTTCAATATGTGTGACGCCCAGTGAATGTTCAGAAACTGTAGGTCTTCCTCAGACAATTTGGTTTCCTGGAGTAAGAAAATGTCCCTCTTTGATTTGGCGAGATATTCAAAAACTTTCCTCCTTTTTACCGGATGGTTGAGGCCCTTAACATTAAGAGAGATTATTGTAAGATCATCGGTTAATGATTTTGTATTAGACATCGGAGTGAGTTTTTATCGCTGAGTAGTAACATGGCAACCAAATGATACTGGTGTAGTGTCGTGGGTTGGTCACATTTGTGTGGGTCGGTGAGAGGAGATACAACTCTAAGGACAGGGTGTAAGATACAGCGGTGAAAAAGGACTTGAGGATGCAGCGAAAGATGCATGCCGTACTTGTAAAAAGTGAACATAAGAAAAAGGCAGTACAAAACATAAAGAAAGTCTGTTATTCTCTGAACTCTTTTAACTCCATTTTCACCCCCCCCTGTCAAAACTACCCTCGAACCCCCCCTCCACCCCCCCCCATCCCCCCAGAATCGTACATAGGGACTACGACCGCAGTACCGTGCTAGGTGGAACAGGAGTAATAAGCTACTAACTAGAATAATTACCCAGGTATCAAAAACAGCATAGTATCATTAAGTATGAAAACTTGTCTTATATAACAAACATTTTTGCGGGTGGATAAGTGCCACTATATTTAGCGGTAGTGGAGTGAGAACATAAGCATTTTAAGCTAAGGTGTTGATGGTTAACTTTAGTGTGTCACTGAATTGAAGCCCGAGACCTGCATGTATATAGGTGGCATAGATATTAAGAATTGCAGAGTTGTAAACTTTATGGATAACAAATGACACAACATTAAGATCATAAACTCACGAAACAGGAGAGTATTCAGGTGAGATGAAGGGCTTCGGTGTTGAAGCGGACGTTATCAGACTGAAGGGCATGGCGTTAGAGCTATATCAAGCCCGTTTGGGAACAGGCAGAGGCTTGTTGGTATTGATTACCAGTAGACAATCGGATGACTTATGAGCTGGTGGAGTTCACGTTTTCCTTTTGTTCGAGAGACCGGTCGTTAGATCCATTCCTGTTAGCGACGATCTTCGAGGAGGTCTGCAAGGGCTCTGGGGTCCGTGAAGAATCTTGGGTGGCCGTTCACTACAATTCTGAATTTCGCAGGACCAGCGAAGGAGAATGCAATGTTTTTGGATCTGAGTTTGTCTTGGAGTTCCAGGAAACCTTTACGGATCGCCACCGTGTCCTTTGAAAAGTCCTGCGTAAAGATGATTCTATGACCTTCCCACGTGATGAGTGGTTTTTCCTTGTGAATTGAAGGATCATCTCTACATGTTGAAACCTGAGCGGTTTGCATATCAACGGTCTGGGGCCTTTGGAGTTCCTGGTAGCGAAGGTGGGGATCCTATGTGCCCTATCCAGTTCAAGGCCGTGTGGGAATTCTATGTTGGTGATCATAGGTATCCATGATTCAAGGAAGGCCACACAAGAATCTGCATCTTTTTCGGAGTTCTCCGGAACGCCTAAAATTCTGATGTTCCCCCTTCTGTTTCTATCTTCTAACTCTGCGTTATGGTGTTTGGTGTTCTTCCGTGGTGTTTTCTAGGTGTTGGATCTTAGAAGCTGATTGTCGTGCCAGGTCCTCCACGTCGCTAATACGTTGTTCGGCTGCTCCCAAACTTGTGTTTATTGCATTCATATCGGCTCTAATCGCTGTGAGTTTAGTTGCATAGAGTCGGTATTAGATTTGGTAGATTTTGAAAGTTCGTGGAGGTCTGAAAGTTTTCTGAGAATCATTTCCATCGTGGCAGCCATGTCTGATCTGCTTTTAATGGGGCAGTCCGAGATTAGTGGGTCTGGCTTCAACTTTTTGATGGTGGTTCTGTCCTCTCTGTTCGCCACCACAATGTGTTGCGGGTTGGTTGCTATGGGAAGCAGGGTGGTCCCGGGCAGAACCAGTAAGAAGACACTGTGGGCTACCGTTACTGGTCTCTCACGGAAGTCGGACTGGGCTGCCGCTCTTCTGCTGTGGTTGGGGCTTCGTGAGAGGTTCGGGCACCGAAGCTAAGGGTGGTAGGACAGTGTCACACAGACTTATGAATGCGCTGAGTGATTATGGAAGCGCAGTACCTGTGAACACTTACAGCGATAGGTGGAATTAGCGGCACAATAGGCGGTGAGTTGTGGCTCCGACCATGAGGAGACGCTCGGTTGTGGGGCAGATCCTGGTGACCACGTTTCAGGCAGCGCTAGGCGAGAGCAGTCGCTCCTATTCTTGGTAGAGCATGGTGGAAATCGCTCTGGTGCAGGAAAATCCCTCTAGGTTGCTAAAATTGGGCATTGTATATGAGGCAGTAGTCAGGAACTCAACGTGTGAGCATGCAGTGTGTTTTCGAGGAAATCACCACTGCCATTTTGGGGTCAGGCACGATGTGCCGGTTATTAGTTGTCGAGTCTGCTACTTGGGCACTTATCACCTCATGGTAGCCTTAGGGGTCGATTCCAAGTGTCTGTTTCGCTTCCCCGGCATGTGATGGGCGGCTGTTGGTTGTAGAAAGTTATTTCGGCGCTCTGCGTCAGGCGCTGGATCCGCGACCGGGCGCCGCCATTTTGTCTTCAGCCCGGGTCGAAGAGCGCTTGGTTAACAAAGTTCGTGAAAAGACCGCAAATGGTCAGCTGCAGGCGGTTTCACTCCACCGGAGGGCTCCTCATGTTTCCAGGTGCAGGATCCTTGAATTTGGGTCGTGTACGTGTGGGGAATACAGGGATAGACGAAGGAGTCGCTCTCCCGATCCACGGAGCTCCCGGTTTAGGCGGCCATTTCCACTGCCGTCCAAGCCACTCCCCCAGAAATCCTTATGTTTAATTGTTACACCTCTCTAATATCATATTCAGAAAGAATCTGCCAAATAAAATCATTCTTAAAAAATGTCTTTTCCTCTGAGCTTCACAATACATCTGTACATTTATTTTTCAAAATAATAATCCCTCGATTTGGGGAGTGCCAGACCACCTTTCTCCAATCCGTTTTATAAAGTACCTATCTAGCAGCTTTATTTTGCCAGATAAATTATGTAAATATAGACGCCAATTTAAAAAAATAAAGCTGTTATTAAAACTCACGGAAGGTGGAAAAAAGAAAATTTCGATCAGGGCAACCCTCCCTAGAATAGTTGAAGGAAGCAAATTCCACTGTGCAATCATAGCTTTAATTTTTATAAGTAGAGCGGCGGAATTAATTTAAGATTGTATAAATCCTCCATCTTTGATGAATACCTAATGCCCAAGTATCTCTAAGGCTGATCATTTACACAGGGGACTATGTCTGGAAGTAATCCAATCTGAATTAGCTACAAAGGATAACTTCAGTTTTCCGTCTGTTAATTTTATAGCCCTCAAAACTAACAAATCTCAAAGACTTTCTCCTGCCAGCACCTATTAGCGCACTGAAGCAGCATCCTATTGTTAGCATATAATCCAACGCCTCAGCTAAGCAATGCGTTGTTGTGCCCAACTGTCGTTCGGCTACAAAACCATTCTGATGGATCAATTTTGCTGCTATAAAATTAAATCTATTAGCTAATCATTTCATAATGATATTCTAATCTGAATTTAACAATGTGATCGGATGATAAGAATTAGTCTTCGTCTTTTCCTTTTCTAAATGAGGCTGGTATGAGGACATCCTCGAGCAGTGCATAACCTATCAATAAAAGATAAAGATAATCTGCTAATACTTCCAAAAAGGCTTTGTAAAATGTGATCGTAAAGCCATCAGGACCACATACTTGCAGTTTGGGAGGCTTTTCACCACCTCAACCAGCTCTTCTTTGGGAAAGAGGGTGGACTATATTTTCCATATCTTCCTCAAACAGAGTAGGAATATTCAGCCCTACCAAACAACTACCCAGAGCGTCTTTATCGGTCACTTGATTCTGACTATAAATCTGCCTATATTGTTCGAGCAAAATTTCTCTTGCTCATTACTCCTAACGCCAGACACCGGCCACTTCAAAGCATGGATCATAATACTCGCAGCCTGTTCTCGTGCCTGCTAGGCTAGAAATCTTCCTGTGAAGTTACTCTCCTCCATAAACCTTCTGCATATAAGTCCGATTAGATGCACAGCATTTAGTAAAATCCAAAACACTTAATTCCTGTTTAACCCTTTCCAGCTCTTTTCAATTTAACGTGGATGGGTACCTTAAGATTTTATCTTGCTTCTCCTGAACAGTGTTTTCTAAGGTCTTTTCTTGTTCTCTGGCGCTTCTAGTATTTGCCGCACCCTTCGTTATCACAAGCCCCCTTACATATGCTTTTAATTTTAATGCTTCAAACATTACACCTGTTGGGTTGGCCCTATGATTCCTAATCAAAAATTACTTTATTTCTTCTTTACATATCCAAAGCCATCCCTCCTCCTGTAAATACTGTTTATTAAAAACCCATCTCCTAAATCCTTGCTGTACAAATTTTCCAGAGCAAGAATTGCATGGTCCGAAAAGTCATCGGGGAGCTTCTGTTTGTCCTTAAAAATCAGACCTCTAGAGACAAAAAAAGTTGATGTGCAAAGAGCTATGGAATCTTCCTGGCAGGCATGTATATTTAGTTTTTGTTGGGAAGGTTTACCACCAGGGATTGAACAGTGCAAGGGTTTTTTGATAGTTCTGCAAAACCTTTGCTACTTTAGGTTTTAACTGTTTTTTATATTTTACTGAGGAATCTATTCTCTGGTTCTGCAAAAAGTAAAAATTCCCTTGTACAATAATCTTCCCTGCGACTTGCAGTGACGACTGAAATAGCTCTTCACAAGGCCCAGCATTATCCTTCACTGAGGCATACAGGCTCACAAACGTGAGCTGTCGAGAAAATAACAAGCAATTAACCAAACACCAATGACCATATTTCTTTAATTTTCACTGGTGGAATTAGGCACTTAAGAATCCAATCTCTTGGCCAAAAGAACATCAGTGCTGCAGTGTGCAGCCTGGGCAAATGAGAAACCTTTATAACCAGCCTAGCATTCAAACATGGAAAACTATATAAGCTTTTCAACGAGGGTATGAGTTTCCTACAATAAAACCACCAAAGGGCTTTCCGCTATGAATCAGGCTTCTATAGCACGTAGTTCTTTCTTATTGTTGAGCCAATTACCATAAAAAAACACATTCTAAGTGCTCTGACATCACACCCGCCTTCTATACTGAGGCAATAAACCTAATACATTAAAAGTGCAACAAGTGCATAAAGTGTCTGTAGTGCCTCGTTCACAAAAGTACAAACGTATAGAGGGTGCCGGCAGCAAGCCAAGATTTAAAGTGCATCTGCTTTTAAAGTGCATCCTAGACTGCCTATTACCTTATTGAGTAATCTCATGCCACATCTAAAGTACCCCCGTGCCGGAACCCACCAAACCTCCAACAACCATTCCCATGCGTAGTTAGACCACCGTTCCCAAAAAATGGAGTCTACCACCCCTCCATCCATTTTAAAACCCACCAATTTCAAAAACATCTGCCCACCAGACAACTCCATGAAAGACACCCCTAGATTTTAAATGAATCACTCTATATTGGTGTATATACCTTCTACTCCTCATTCTGGATCTCTTTTCAACAAGCTTACCCCCCCCCCCCTCCCTCCCCTTGACCCTAACCTCCACCAGTCCCTTATTCCCCTCCATCCCCGTGCCAAGGTGGGTGGCCCATCTTTCCATCCGGCCCCTGCATGCACCCCAGCACTCAACCCTGGGAATACTGGCACCATGGCACAGTGCCAAAACCTCCTGCTACTCCTTTTACAACCACTCCCCTAAAAATTCTCGCAACAACCAAGAAAATTGAAAAATGCATTGCCAAAATGCCACAGTGAATTAAAGCATTGACTCAAGGAACTTGGTCGCTGCCAGCACATTGCTAAATACTTGAAAGGAACCCTTGTAACTTTTAGTGTAGAAAATTCAAATATTGAGGGTTGTCCCACGCCCCACCCCATGGACTCGGTGACTATAATTTTGGAATCAAAGTTTTAAACTCCTTGCACTTCTGGGCCAACTCTACAGTAATGTCTGAAAATATTCGAAAGGCTTCCTCCTTTATTGCCTTAGCCAAAATAATTTCTTTAACTCTGAAAACTGCAAAGTATAGTAACATAGTACGAAGGTACTTGGCCTGACCACCGGTGTGAGCCGAACCTTGCTGTGCTCGTGTAATTGTTCAATCCTGGTCAAACTCTTGAATTACATAGAACTGAATCAGGGTTTTTACCAATTTAATGCACCTTCCAGGATCTTCACTATGCTCTGGAATACCCGTGATCCGTAGGTTGGATCGCCCTTCATAATTCTCTATCTGTTCCTGTTTTTCTCTTAGCCACATAACCTCCTTCTCAAGATGTTGGTTACTCTTTTCCAAATTGTGTTTCATGTCTTCGCAGTCAGATATTTGCTATTCCATCTTGTTCAGTCAAGAAGAGAGTCCCCCCCCGCCCCCCTCCCAGCCCCCAACTGTATGCAGACTGAGTCTAGCTGCTCTCAAATCATCCGCCATTTGAACCCGGTGGTTTTATGGCTTTCATTTCTATTAGGAGCTCCAAGAACATAGAGATTGGACTCTGGTGGAACCTCATACTCTGGACACTGCAGTCTGTAAGACTGTAGTGTCCCTCTCCTCCTGCTCCAGCGCCAACACCCCGTGCTCCGCTAAACTGGCGTTGGTCTGGTCACTACAGACATATGCTCTATGTTGGCTTCTATTTGACTTCACAATCGTGCCTGGACTCTGGAAACTTCAAGGAGCCTGGTCTTTCTGCCTAACAATGACTTCAATCTTGGCACTCTCAGCATTGTTCCGGGTTAGTTTGAAATAAGGGCTGCAGGCCCCCCTCTCTCGATGTTTTCAGTAGTAAACCCTGTTTTTCTACTGTCGTCCTGCAGAAAAGTCAACTGTGTTCATTGATAACCTTGCTCTGCCTCTAACCCGTCCATGTCCTGCATCCGCTCTTCTAATGATTATACTTGTAGTTCTTGCTCCCCAGCCCATCCTCCGAGCCTCTCTCATGGTCCCTTGTCTTTTGGGGGCTGTACCCCTCTTTCTCTCACTGGCGTTTGCCATTTATCTGCTGTTTTCAGGTATGCAGTACTGTGAGAACTATCAGGTGTTTCTTCCTCTCTGCAGATAATTTGGCAGATTGGACTGACTTAGACATTTTTGCTGGCATCTTTTCTTCAAAAACGGTTGTGATTCCTGCTAATCTCTCAGCAGGCTATCAAGCATCGAGACCTAACCATAGTCCCCCAGCGCTATCCTACCAATTGGCAGAAGAACAGCAAGGGGGGCTAATAGAGGCTACAACTAGCCATAAGCAGTCTCAGAGTAATCTCAAGTCCGGCCAGGCAACTCCGACCACAGAGGGTTATTCGAGAACTGATGTCAAGCTTTTTCTTTTTTGGAGTAGACTATTCAAGCGCTTAGGCATATGAATGAAAATACTATGATGGAGAAGCCCCTTAGCCTTAAAATCACCACTGCACAAAACATGGTACAGGTCGTACATACAGATAAGTACCCTTTAGATTGTAACAAAGTAGATAGGCCCACTTTTGCTTTGGCAAGATGACACAGGAGATCTATGAAATTAAAAAAAGAACACACTACAAGTGGTTCTGGCAATTGGCCAAAAACTCAAACATTAAAATCAAATTAATTGAAATGCTTCCATCTTCCAGTCTGTAGGTATCCCTCAAATGTGGGAGGATATTTATAGTGGACAAGTGAACCAATGTATAATGGCACAACTGCCCCCACCCCCACTCCTCAATACCTCAAGCCAATTTCCTCAAGCCCAAGCTCCCACTTATTGCTTTCAGTAGTGTTCCCGTGATTTAAGTAGAAGTCAGGAAAGGGGATTATTGTTTAATGCTTTGCTAAGCTTCCTTTAGAACTTGTGGCCGCTGAATACTTCTTTTGAGTATGGCTTGAGGTATTGAGGAGTGGGGGCAGTTGTGCTATTATACTTTGGTTCACTTGTCCACTATAAATATCCTCCCACATTTGAGGGATACCTACAGACTGGAAGATGGAAGCATTTCAATTAATTTCATTTTAATGTTTGAGTTTCTGCCATCCTCAGATCATTTAGAACCGTGCGGTCTTTGTTCCATGCATGGGGAAAAGCCGGACTAAGCCAGATCCTGTGGTTCAGTCTTTTAAGATGGCTTACTAGATTGGAGTTTAATATTTTTATAATATTTTTTCAGGAAATGGGAGACATGCAATAGGTCGATAGTTACTAAGAGTATTTGGGTCTTCGGTCTGTTTCTTCCGAAGAGGTCTCACACATGCTTTGTTCCAGTTATGGGGAACTACTCCCTGTGATAAAGATGTTAAATATTGGGCGTTACATTTCTGATATAATTTCTCCCAACTTAAGGCGACACCAAATTGTTAAGTGACCGAAATTTAATAAAGTGTACCAGATCATTAAATTGACTGACCTGGTCAAATTCACTCAGCAGAATTAGCCACTTCTATTTTCTTCACCCTCTGTGACTGTGCCTTAACTTTCCTATCCAATCCGAGCCTGCTGACCCCTATTCTGGGGGAGATGTTCTGCCCATTTATAGCAGTTTGGAGACTCAACATAATGGTTGCAATTTTGTTCTTTAAAAAACTGAGTCTCAGCAGAGATTTTGCTTGCATATTATTGAAAGTGTGACTTTAGCCATCTTTATTAGAGCGCATGACATGAAAAAACGTTTTTTTGATGTATTAGTAGCTGAGAGAATCTCCTTCGAGAAATAGCTGACTTTTGTCACTATAGTAAGTTTCCTACACTGTGAAAAATTGGTTTGTTGATTGACTTGGGTGTGAGCCCTGGACAAGCAACAGCCACAATCTTTGGCAACACAAGAAAAATCTCAAGCCATTTTAGGAAAATAGATTATATTTTGATCAAATATTTGACACCCAAATAACAAAAGTCCAATGAGTAAAACCAAAGATAATGATTTTTAAAGATTTAAGTGAAAATAGCGCCACAAAGCGCTAACAAGGGATAACTGGTTGGGCCAGACCGGGACTAAGTCAAGAGTTTAGGCCTACTATGACAGAGCATGGGCCGGCTACCGGGACCAGGTTTTGCCCGCTGAGCAAAAGTACATTAGTCCGGGTTGCGTTGAGGATCCGGTTGACAGCGAAGATGCGGGATGCAGACGAGAAATATGTTGGCTCCAATCTGCGCAGCAGCGGCAATGTGTCTGCTTCGATGAGCGCCGGGGCTGCTATTTGAAGTTCTCGGACTCGTTGTCGAAGCTGTTGTCGACGGCTTTGTGAGGACCTTGTGCCGGGAAGCCGCATCGGACGGTGCGTCATCTCCGATATACTCAGCAGTGCAGATGGATCTGTTCCAATCTACGCAACCGCGCTGATGCATTGGTGCTGACCCATGCAGTGATGGCGATGGGCTGGTTCTGATCCACGCTGATTCTGATCAGCGCAATGGCGGTGATGCGCGGATTCGACTGAGTATGGGTTTAGCAAGCACCTTAAATCCACTTCAAGTGGTATTGGAGTACTGGAGTATCACCACTTGGCCGGGAAGGCTCACAGATGGCAGAATCCAGGTTTAGAATCAGGATAGTTGGACTTCTTTTATGTCACTGAGACTTCAGATTAGGAGGCCAGCCAACTCATCTTTGGATTCACTCTGGATTCTGGGGTCAGGTGATGCAAGTCTAGTCCTTCTCATCCAGGCAAGTTGGACAGCAGGCAGCAGCTCACGACAACATGGCAGTTGTTTTTCCAGAGCAGCAGTCCAACAGCATGACAGTCCACAGCTGTCCTTCTTCCTGGCATAGTTATGTCATGTTATGATATGCAGCTTGTAAAGTGCATGGCTGTCCCAGCAAAGAGACATCCCACCGCTGGAGATCGTGAAGGGAAAAAAGCGAGGTAAAAAGTTAATGGAACAGCCAAGTCTTTACTTCCTTTCTAAACATCAAATGATCAGAAATCCTCCTAATAGCAAGAGGCAATGAGTTCCATAGAGTAAGAGCCAATACCCTGAAAGAACAGCCTCCAGTTCTGGCTCTACGGAAGCGAGGCACATGCATCAAATTAAGTTCGGCAGAGCATGTGATGGAACTTAGCTGTGGCCCAAGTCATTGAGGATCGCAGGGCAAGAGACCATCAGAACTTTATGCGTAACACAAAGCGATTTGAACCTAATTCTCTGCTCCACAGGAAGCCAGTGGAGTTTTTTTTTCCAAACATACTTTATTATCGATGCAAAATTCGACAATGGTAATAACAGATTCATACAATGTGGACAGCCTTTTTTGATTTATATCCCCCCTCCATTACACAGCAATTGTATCAATATCTCGTGTGCAATACAAGAAAAATTAAGAGGTAAACGGAGCATCGTAGGCTAGGCTCAACATATCGCTTGAAGGGTGTTTCAATGCAATTTGGAAAAAGAATGTAATAATTTCCATTTTATATAATTAACCAAAAAACATAGAAAACCCTCAACCCAAACCCTCCTTAACCCACCCTCCACCGCTCCTGGTCATTCCGTCTTCAGCAGTTCTACTACATCTAGGGAGGCTCCGGAGGCTGCCAGACTATAGGGTATGTGCAAGAAAAAACAATTCAACCGCTTTGCGCTGTAAGGGTCCTACACTGAAAAAAGACCTGCAGGTTTGTGAATGTCCTTGGGACTCTGTCCCCTGTGGTGGGACTAAATCGAGCGTTTCTAGGCTGATCAGCATGGCTTCCCACTCTAATGCTATTGGGTGTTTCTGTAGTCCTCTCTCCTCCCTCCGGAGGGCCACTCCCTCCGCCCGTCCCCACTGCACCAAGTCTGTCTGCATTGTAGCCACTTCGGGGGGATCTGGGGTATTTCCATCTCATCGTTATGACCCGGATCGCTAAAATGAGTGCAAGGTCCAGGAATTTCAGCTTGACTTTCTATTTCCCTGACCGTATACGTAATCCCACAAGGCAAGGCAGGGCCTCGTCAGGGACAGGCAGCTGTGTCACAGTAGTGAGTGCTCAGCGAACTTCGGCCAAATATCCCTGCTGCCGTCGGCAAGACCACAGCATGTGTATAAAGTCTGCTTCATCCCCTCTACAGCGAGGGCAGCTATGGAGGGAGTCCGGAAACATACAATGTAGTTTCTTGGGGGTGAGATATGATCTATGGAGCACCATTGCCTGGATGAATTTGAGCCTAGCATTTCGGGACACCCTTTTGGGATATTCCAGTATGACCTTCCATGCCTTGTCTGTCAGTTCAGTTTCAGAGTTTTCTGCCCATCGTGTTCTAAGGGTCAGGAGTGGAATCGCTGCATGTGTCCTTCTCCCTGTGTACGACCACCGCACAAGGTGTCTCCCAGGTCCCATGTAATATAGTAGGTGTACAAGTTCATGTTGTGAAGGTTTGAGTCTTTGTGGTGCCCATGTGGTCCTAATATAGTGTGTTACTGTAGCATGTAACAGATAAAGACGTGAGGAAGCACCAGTAATCTGCATGAAGGATTCGTGGTCCAGCAAGGCATCATCTGCAAAAAAGCTCCCACTTCCTCTATCCTCCCAGCTCTGAAGTCTATGCCGTGTGAGTGTACCTTGTGGTGTAGGGATGCCTAATAGATGAATGTTTGCTGCGTAGGGTGGCACTACACTTATAAGAAAGGGCTTTCCTCCAGCAAATTAAGGCGGTTCTGAGTAAGGGGGGACAGTCCGGGGGTATTCGGGTCTTGGGCAGCAGAAGAATGGAGTTCCCCGCGGTCAAAGCGCACCGTAGTGAAGCCGATCTCTGTAAATTTCTACCCGCAGTCCAATGAGAAAGCCACTGGAGTTGGCTAGCGTAGTAGTATCCCTGGAAATCAGGGACCCCAAAACCACCCGACGCCGTCCCGAGTTGGAGTTTTCGGAGGGCTAATTCGTCTCCGGCCGGTTCCCCAGATTAAATTGATCAAGATAGTGTTCAGTGTATTAAAGATAGTTTGAGGGAGGATCACCGGTAAATTCCCAAAATAATATAAAAGGCGAGGGAGCATAACCATTTTTGAGATAGCAATTCTGCTCATCACTGACCGGGGTAGAGAGGTCCAGAACCCTACACTACTTCGGAGTCTTGTAATGGCACGTTGGATATTGCCGTCTATCTGGCCTTCTGGTGTCCTACACACCTGTATACCCAAGTATTTAAAAGTGGTAGGGGCAACTGGGATTGAGTATGTGCCAAATCGTATGCAAGTAAAATGTGGCGCCTCCCGGAAGAAGAAACCAATCGACTTTTCAGGGTTTATCGCTAGACCTGATAAAAGCTCGAACTTATCAAATATGGCAAAGAGCGAGTTGTTATCCGCCATCAGGTCGCGTAGATATAATAAGATGTCATCCGCATATCATCCGCATAGACTGATATCAGGTGTTGCGACCCGTACATAGGGATGCCCATGCAATCCGCTGTTCTCCGGAGGGCCAGGGTCAGGGGTTCGAGAGAAACTGTCGCTGAACTGAGAACCACAGATCTTATCGTAACTGCAGGTGTTCCCAACATGCAGCTCAGACTTCTCGCAGCCGCAACCGGTCGCGGCAGGTAGCAAACATCGAAGCCTGTTGAGGCAAGTCAGGCTTTTTTTTAATACAGGCAAGCAATCACATGAGACCACGTGATGGTTGCATGTGATGAAAAGGGGTATCAGACTACTGAAGGGAAAAACACGACGGCCATCTTAAGATGGAGAAAGATTAAGAAACATATGTGCCAAAGCGAGTACATAATATGATCGAAGATAGAAAAAAACCTCTAAGGACAATATATCTATTGTCCCAAACATTACAATAAGTCAAAAAAATATAGTTACATAAATAGGATAAAAACCAGATGAGACACATGGAATTGCAGGGGGCTGTAGGACTACATCCCTCATGAAACATTACGAGGGTATGAACTGCAGACTTAAGGAGCAATAATAGCACAATGAAATTGTAATGGATTCAGAGACCAAACAAATACTATGAATATACTACTGAGAAAATACGGAGCTGGGGGAGAAAACAATACAAAGGTTGTCACAACATTATAGAGAATCAGATGAAAATATGAATGTGGGAATAAACTGAGCCAGGGAATGGCACATGCAATTACAGTGGGCTATAGGGCTGCTGCCCTGGTATCACTTTGCAAGGCGATGAAGTAAAAAACTTTCTAACAATAATAATACATGGGTGTTGGACCTGCGCGGGCAAGCCCAGCATAAAGGGGGAGGTAGCTTGACTCGAGTGGCTAGGCAGGTGAAGGCTATAGTGTTAAGCCAGCTTGGACCCGATAATAACCCCCTGTACACCACACAAAAAGAAGGACACCACACCACTGTTATGGAAAAATACGATTCGTTTATATAAAAGTTCTCTGGGTTTGTAGGAAATTCACTTAGGGTTTCACATTTACATTTCCTGCAAGCGTTTGTTCAATGGAATACTGGTTTCTCATAAATAAATAGTTGGACTCTAATGAATAAATACACTGGATAAATAGCAGATATAAATACAGTAGAATAAATATTAATTAGCAATGACTGGAATAATTAGAATAAATATTATCAATGACCAGAATAAATATCAGAATAGATATCAGCAATGTCTAGAACAGTAAATATCAGCAATGTCTAGAACAGTAATGACTGGATTAAATATCAGAATGGATATCAACAATGACCGGTATCGCTGCCACCAATTAATCACTTTTAAATACAGACACTTTTCCAGTGTGGTGAAAGGAGAGATTACTCTTACAGTTTGTTGGACAGCCCGACAGGCTTTCAGGCTTCTCGGGATACAGAACTACTTTTGGGACTCTTTTGTAACCACTCGATGCACACGCGTGTATCTAGAAAGCAAGGAAATACATTAAGCAGCTCATTCACACTCGGCTGCCACCGGGAGAGGACCTATACTTGGCGCTGGGGGTCTATATTCGCCGACAAGGGTGGTTCACCCTCAGAACCCTGGCGGCACCAGTTCAAAGTCTTTAGACGACGAACGTGCTGCCGGGGAGGTCGCAAAAACTCCACAGTTCAGTCAAAGCAATGCCGCTGTTTAGCTCTCACACACCGCGGCTCTTAGCGGAACACACGGCCCACCTCACATCAGCTGTATCGGACGATACGGTCAGGCACAGTACTTCTCTCGCCAACAGCGGGGCTCGCAGGGGCTCCACAGACCTCCCTCCGACTTCCTTCTTCGGGGTGGTTCCCGCCCACAGCTTCAGCTCCCGGGTCAACAAGGAGGGCTGACTCGCTAGTCCCGCCCAATGCAGGCTGGCCTTCCCCGCCCCGGCGCACCACCTCACCTTCAGTCCACACAGGAGGCGCTCTTCGCAGATTGGGCTCGGAGACGTCCGAGCTCCTCGCGGAAGGCGCTATTCACGAAGGGGGCACTTCAGGGGGGTCACGATCGCGGCGATGTCACTCTCGCCTGGCGACTCGCTTCCACAATCGCTTCAGCCACCGGGGGGCGGAGAGGCACTCGAACTTGGCCACAGTCTTTTGGGGAATTCAAGGCAGTCGCTGGGCAGGCGCTACAGGCGCTAGGTCACCGCCCACGCTGTTGACTGGAACGCCAGTCACATCCAACGCCAGCAACCTTAGCTGCACTATTGCCTGTGTCACCAGCTGCCTTAGGGGTCAACAGGGCAGGTGTCAATCTGGTGTCAGTCTAGAACTCCTTCCTTGTCGAGGTCAAATCAGGAATCAGGAATCAACTAAAATGGCCGCCAGGGACTGGACCTTATATAGCCAGTGCCCTGGGGTGCTAGCACGAGCCAGGAGGTTCTAGAACCTTCTCTGGGTAGGCCCATGACAAGGCACTTTTGAGGTGCTTTCTGGTCCTTCAGAGCCACCATACTGGGGTTCTGGAGCAGCCATATTGTGTTCCTGAGGAAACTAAAGGAATTCCTGTCAGGAATGCGCGCCAAGCAAAAGGGCGCCAAAACCTCAAAAGGCCAGAGTTCATGTAGGCTCCAATGGGAGTCACTCACATGAGGGAATTATGTGTCCACCATTTTAAGTTTGAACACACACACAGGTTGTCAACCTCAGTTTCCAGACTCACAGGTTTCGCCAGGTGCCTTGTACATAGGTGCCAGAAACCTCGTGAGTAACTGAGTGTCAAGGAACATCTAGCCCCATGAGACAATCACACAAAAAGTCCTGGTAGACAAAAATAAAAAGCGACAAATTTTTGGAGGTACAGGGGAACAAAATAAATCATAGTGGTGAGGGGACTCTCAGAAGCAGACGGGTCCAACACGCGTCCCCCCCAGCTGAAAGTGGGGAGAGCTACCCAACCCCTTGGGAGTTCTCAACACTAAGGCGGAAATACCTAGAGAGACCGTCTGCATTGGCGTGGTCAACTCCAGGTCGGTGTTCCACCCGAAAGTCCATTCCCTGTAGGGAGATAGACCACCTCAACAGTTTGGGGTTTTCCCCCTTCATTTGCATGAGCCAACGAAGGGGTCGGTGGTCTGTCTGAACCAGGAAGTGCGAGCCAAACAAGTATGGTCGCAGCTTCTTCAGTGCCCAGACCACCGCAAAGGCTTCCCGCTCGATGGTACTCCATCTCTGTTCCCGGGGAAGCAGTCTTCGTGACAGAAAGACTACAGGTTGATCCAGACCCTCTTCATTGAGTTGCGATAACACCGCCCCAATGCCAATGTCGGATGCATCTGTCTGGACAATGAACTCTTTCGTGAAATCTGGAGCCTTCAGGACTGGAGCTTTACACAATGCTTGTTTCAGAGTGTCGAAGGCTCGCTGGCAAGCCTCCGTCCAGATGACTCTCCTGGGTTGCTTCTTGGCCGTGAGTTCTGTAAGGGGTGCCACGATAGTGCCATACCCCTTCACGAACCGTCTGTAGTAACCTGTGAGGCCCAGGAAGGCTCGGACCTCAGTCTGGGTCTTGGGGGGTTTCCAGGCCATGATTGCCTCAATCTTTGCCTGAAGGGGTTGCACCGCTCCCCTGCCCACCAAGTGACCTAAGTACACCACCGACCCCTGCCCAATCTGACATTTGCTGGCCTTGATCGTTAAGCCAGCCCGTTCCAGGGCCTGGAGAACAGCTTGCAAATGCTGCAAGTGATCCTCCCAACTGTTACTGAAGACAGCGATGTCATCTAAGTAAGCAGCTGAGAAGGACTCCATTCCGGTGAGGATCATGTTCACCAGTCGCTGGAATGTTGCAGGAGCGTTCTTGAGCCCAAAGGGCATCATACAGAACTGGTAGTGTCCATCAGGTGTGGAGAAGGCTGACCTTTCCTTGGCTCCATCAGTCATGGGAATCTGCCAATACCCTGCGGTGAGGTCAAGGGTACTGAGATATTGGGCAGCTCCCAACCGGTCAATCAGTTCATCCGCCCTAGGGATCGGATGAGCATCGGTCTTCGTGACCGAATTGAGTCCTCGATAGTCCACGCAGAATCGTAATTCTGGCGTGGTGCCAGGTGGCGCAGGTTTGGGAACCAAAACCACCGGGCTAGACCAAGGGCTACTTGAGGGTTCGATGACTCCTAGCTCCAGCATCTTGGCTACCTCGCTTCGGATGCTGGCCTTCACTTTGTCAGACAGCCGGTAAGACTTGGACTTCACAGGTGGGCTGTCTCCTGTGTCCACATCATGGGTACACAGGTGGGTCTTACCCGGAACAAGGGAGAACAGAGGAGCGAATGACCCCAAGACCTGGCGACATTCCTCCTGCTGCTCAGGAGTCAAAGATGGTGAGAGTTTCACTCCCTCCACTGACCCATCCTTCTCTTGAGACGCAAATAGGTCGGGGAGAGGCTCAGTGTCCTCTTCCTCCGATCCATCAGTCACCATGATTAACGTGACTTCGGGCCTCTCGTAGTGGGGCTTGAGGCGGTTGGCATGTAACACCCGATGCGGATGCCGAGGGGTTTTCACATCCACCAAATAGGTGGCCTTGCCCATCTTTTCCAACACCTCAAAGGGGCCTGTCCACCGATCCTGGAGGGCACTCAGCTCTCCAGGCTCCATCACCCACACCTTCTGGCCAGGCTCCAACTCCACCGGGTGAGCATTGTGGTCATACCACGCTTTCATCACAGACTGGCTGGCTTCCAAGTTGTCAGAAGCCTGCTTCCACAACTTAGCCATTTGGCTTCGGAAGGCCAGCATGTAGCTCACCACATCCTGGGGAACTTTCCGGGGAGACTTTTCCCAGGAGTCTCGCACCAGGCTAAGAGGTCCACGTACAGGGTGCCCGTACAGAAGCTCGAAGGGGCTGAAACCCACTCCCTTCTGTGGCACTTCCCTGTAGGAAAAGAGCAAACAGGGTAGGAGGACGTCCCATTTCCTCCGCAGGCTTTCGGGTAGACTTCTGATCATACCCTTCAACGTCTTGTTGAATCTCTCCACGAGGCCATTGGCCTGTGGGTGATAAGGAGTGGTGAACCGGTAGGTCACTCCACACTCCTTCCACATTGCCCGCATGTATGCTGACATGAAGTTGGTCCCCCTGTCAGACACAACTTCTTTGGGGAAACCCACTCGGGTAAAGATCCCCATCAGGGCCTTCGCCACCACCGGTGCAGTGATGGTTCTCAGAGGTATGGCCTCTGGATACCTTGTGGCATGATCCACCAGTACTAGGATAAACCTGTGACCGGATGATGTCGGTGGATCAAGGGGCCCAGCAATGTCGATGCCCACCCTTTCAAAGGGGGTGCCAACGACGGGAAGTGGTTCCAGGGGAGCCTTTAGCTTCATCCCTGTTTTCCCACTGGCTTGGCATGACACACACGTCCGACAGTAGGTGTCGGACGCCACCCTCATTCGAGGCCAATAAAAGTGGGGGACAAGCCGGGCAAAGGTCTTGTCCTGACCCAAGTGTCCTGCCAATGGAATCTCATGTGCCAACTCTAATAAGAAGGCTCGGTAACACTGTGGGACTACCAGGGCCCGTGACAATCCGTGCACTGGCGCCCTGGGTTCACTGTAGAGGAGACCATCCTCCCAGTAAACCCGATAGTTCCCAGACTGGTTACCTGCTGCCTGGGCTTCAGCCTGTTGCCTCAGACCCTCGAGGGTGGGACATTCCCTCTGTCCCTTGCTCAGTTCCTCCCTGGACGGTCCTCCTTCCACTCGCCACTCGGCGGGGATAGGCAGGTCCTCCAACGGAACCATGTCCTCCTCCGCGGACTCCGGGTCCACCTCCTCCGGTGGCCTATCCGTCTCACGGGGCACGGACACCGAGGCAGGCTCCTCCTGTCCTCGAGATGCTCCCTCTTCGGCAGCTGGGTGGGCCATTGTTCCAGGCTCCAACCCACGCGACTGCTCCTTCTGAGCAGCCGCCGACCTGGTACTCACACAGGCCCACTCAGGTGTACCCAGCATCTCAGAATGAGTCCGGTATTCCACCTCCTTCCAAGCATTGTGCTCCATGTCATTGCCCAGCAAACAATCGACTGGCACGGCGGGGCTTACGGCAACTCGAAGTGAACCTGCAACCCCTCCCCACTCAAAGGGAACCTCGGCCACGGGATAGTGGCTCGTTCGGCCGTCAGCCATCGCGGCCGGATGAAGTACGCCTGGAATCACCTGCTCTGAGGATACCAGATGACTCCTGACTATAGTCACACTGGCTCCTGTATCTCTCAGAGCCTCCCCCCTATGGCCATTGATGGTGACCCATTGCCCATACTTGGTAGTATTCGCGGGCACCTGGATCTTTGGAACCATCGCCCGATCACCCAGGGACACTAAGGTGACTCCCGCCCACTCCCTTCCCTTACTCAAGGACATCTCCTCCCCAAGCGCTGCACTAGCGACTCCCGGGGCCTTTCCTCCAGTGGGAGGGGGTGGTCTCTTTGGGCATTTCACGTCTCCCTTATAATGTCCAATACCACCGCACTCAAAGCAATGGACAACCCTTGGCTGCTGACTCTGGCCAGGATTAGGGTTCTTCTGCGGGTTAGCCTTAGGGTTGGAGAAGGTGTTTTTCCCCTTAAAGCTATTTTGGGGGCCTTTGGAGAACTCCTGTTTCTTATTATCTCCCCCCTCTTTCCTCTGGGGAGCGCCCTGTCCGGACTTCTGAGTTTCTCCTCCCGTCCCCCTCGTGGACACTCTGGTACTTACCCAGACGTCCGCCTCCTCAGCAAGCTTACGGGGGCAAGTAAGTTTGCTGTCTACCAGGTGTTGCCTCAGCTCGGGAAGACATTTCTCGAGTAGATGTTCCTTGAGTATCAAGTCATACAACCCGTGATAGTCCTCCACCTCACTACCTTGGACCCACCCTTCCAGGGCTTTCTTGGCATAATCCAGGAAGTCAACCCAATTTTGTGAGCTCAGCTTGTGGCTGCCCCTGAACCTTTGCCGGTATTTCTCGGGGGTCAACCCAAACTTCCTGATGAGCGCCACCTTCATGGCGGGGTAATTTACCTGTTCCTCCCGGTCGAGGGCCAATAGGGCATCCCTACCTGACGGAGGCATGTACCGGTATAATCCACCACCCCAATGCTTCTCATGGATCCCATGGGCTCTTAAGGAGACCTCATAGGCTGTCAGCCATTTAGCAATGTCGTCTCCAGCAGTGTAGCTGGCGACCACGTCCTTAGGTAAATGAGGCCTGGGCTCCCTGGCAATTTCCTGAGACTCGACACCCTCCGGAGTGTTGTTACGGGACTTGAGGTCGAGTTCCTTTAGCCTGAACTCGTGTTCCATCCTCCTCCCTTCCAGCTCCAACCTAGCCAACTCTAACCTCAGATGTCTTTCTTCCCTCCTGTCGGCCAACTCGGTTTCAGACAACCCTCTAGAGGATACGCTGCTGCCCTCCCGTGAAGTTACCTTGGGGCTGATTGACATTTCACCCACCCCCGGGGGACCTGCAGTCACTACCTCAACAACAGTATCTCTGTCAAATTCCTCCTCCTCCACCGTTCCCTCCGTGTGTGCCTCCACCCAGGCTCGCAGACTAGTACGGAGCTCCTCTCTTTTGGCCCCTCGCCTGACGAACACACCCCTTTCCTGACAGAAATCCTTGAGTTGCGCCACAGTATAGGTCTCCAACTCTGACATATTGAATTCCATCTCGTCAGCGAAAAGTGTGGACAACTACCACGAAGTAGGTTGAAAGGATAAGAACAACTGAGGGTCACTTCCACCCACCACCAGACAAGAATTTAGAAAAAACAAAAAGTTAAATTAGAGGGCCGCTGGGAGAAAACTCCGGGTGTGTACCTGTGGTGCACACTGAATTATTATGGGGTTCACAACAAGCACGGCTCGCAATCCCACCGCTGAGCCACCAATTTTATGTTGGACCTGCGCGGGCAAGCCCAGCATAAAGGGGGAGGTAGCTTGACTCGAGTGGCTAGGCAGGTGAAGGCTATAGTGTTAAGCCAGCTTGGACCCGATAATAACCCCCTGTACACCACACAAAAAGAAGGACACCACACCACTGTTATGGAAAAATACGATTCGTTTATATAAAAGTTCTCTGGGTTTGTAGGAAATTCACTTAGGGTTTCACATTTACATTTCCTGCAAGCGTTTGTTCAATGGAATACTGGTTTCTCATAAATAAATAGTTGGACTCTAATGAATAAATACACTGGATAAATAGCAGATATAAATACAGTAGAATAAATATTAATTAGCAATGACTGGAATAATTAGAATAAATATTATCAATGACCAGAATAAATATCAGAATAGATATCAGCAATGTCTAGAACAGTAAATATCAGCAATGTCTAGAACAGTAATGACTGGATTAAATATCAGAATGGATATCAACAATGACCGGTATCGCTGCCACCAATTAATCACTTTTAAATACAGACACTTTTCCAGTGTGGTGAAAGGAGAGATTACTCTTACAGTTTGTTGGACAGCCCGACAGGCTTTCAGGCTTCTCGGGATACAGAACTACTTTTGGGACTCTTTTGTAACCACTCGATGCACACGCGTGTATCTAGAAAGCAAGGAAATACATTAAGCAGCTCATTCACACTCGGCTGCCACCGGGAGAGGACCTATACTTGGCGCTGGGGGTCTATATTCGCCGACAGGGCTGGTTCACCCTCAGAACCCTGGCGGCACCAGTTCAAAGTCTTTAGACGACGAACGTGCTGCCGGGGAGGTCGCAAAAACTCCACAGTTCAGTCAAAGCAATGCCGCTGTTTAGCTCTCACACACCGCGGCTCTTAGCGGAACACACGGCCCACCTCACATCAGCTGTATCGGACGATACGGTCAGGCACAGTACTTCTCTCGCCAACAGCGGGGCTCGCAGGGGCTCCACAGACCTCCCTCCGACTTCCTTCTTCGGGGTGGTTCCCGCCCACAGCTTCAGCTCCCGGGTCAACAAGGAGGGCTGACTCGCTAGTCCCGCCCAATGCAGGCTGGCCTTCCCCGCCCCGGCGCACCACCTCACCTTCAGTCCACACAGGAGGCGCTCTTCGCAGATTGGGCTCGGAGACGTCCGAGCTCCTCGCGGAAGGCGCTATTCACGAAGGGGGCACTTCAGGGGGGTCACGATCGCGGCGATGTCACTCTCGCCTGGCGACTCGCTTCCACAATCGCTTCAGCCACCGGGGGGCGGAGAGGCACTCGAACTTGGCCACAGTCTTTTGGGGAATTCAAGGCAGTCGCTGGGCAGGCGCTACAGGCGCTAGGTCACCGCCCACGCTGTTGACTGGAACGCCAGTCACATCCAACGCCAGCAACCTTAGCTGCACTATTGCCTGTGTCACCAGCTGCCTTAGGGGTCAACAGGGCAGGTGTCAATCTGGTGTCAGTCTAGAACTCCTTCCTTGTCGAGGTCAAATCAGGAATCAGGAATCAACTAAAATGGCCGCCAGGGACTGGACCTTATATAGCCAGTGCCCTGGGGTGCTAGCACGAGCCAGGAGGTTCTAGAACCTTCTCTGGGTAGGCCCATGACATGGCACTTTTGAGGTGCTTTCTGGTCCTTCAGAGCCACCATACTGGGGTTCTGGAGCAGCCATATTGTGTTCCTGAGGAAACTAAAGGAATTCCTGTCAGGAATGCGCGCCAAGCAAAAGGGCGCCAAAACCTCAAAAGGCCAGAGTTCATGTAGGCTCCAATGGGAGTCACTCACATGAGGGAATTATGTGTCCACCATTTTAAGTTTGAACACACACACAGGTTGTCAACCTCAGTTTCCAGACTCACAGGTTTCGCCAGGTGCCTTGTACATAGGTGCCAGAAACCTCGTGAGTAACTGAGTGTCAAGGAACATCTAGCCCCATGAGACAATCACACAAAAAGTCCTGGTAGACAAAAATAAAAAGCGACAAATTTTTGGAGGTACAGGGGAACAAAATAAATCATAGTGGTGAGGGGACTCTCAGAAGCAGACGGGTCCAACAATGGGCTTAAAGAGAAGTTCAGAGCCCAGACCAAAACTAATAGTGTACAGCTGGAAAAATGAGGGGCAGGGGTACAGTCAAATATGGTTGTATCTTATAGCTTGTTCCCAGTGGATTTCTAGATTCAATCCATGGACATGGACGTCCAGCGTAAAAATACAATATACCTCCCTACGCTTTCTGATTGCCTCAGAATCTAAGCTACTTTTATTGTTGATTTTTTTTTTTTTTCTAAAATGAGCCATTTAATCTCATCCTCTTCGTGGTTGTTATCCTTAGTGTGTAATTAAAGGTGCAGTAGTTTTGTTGGTTTTTATGGCAGAGCGATGTTGGTGAGGCGTGTCGAAGTGCCGCAACGTGCCGCAAAGTTTCTCCGACGTAACCCATGCCACATGGGCAGAGCAACAGATATACCACATTGTCTGTTTTGCAATTGGTGAATGTTTTAAGATGTATCTGTTTCTGTTAGTACACATGCCTCTCTGAGACCATGGCTCCATTGCAGGCTTTGCAATGTGCACACTTGTGGTTACCGGTAATCAATGATTACCTCCAATGTTGTTCTGTACAAAAGTAGATTTAGATTTTATTCTAGAGCGAACAACCAGATCTGAGGTTCTTATTACGTCTGTGAGCATACATCTGTCTCGGTAAGTTGGTATTCTAATCTGTATTTGTGTTAATGTGCCATTGACTGGGTGAGTGTTTGATTGATTCAGATGCTCCATCCATCACCCCCACCCCTTTTTCACCCCCCCCCCCTTTTGTACCGCAAGAAATGTGCCATTGGGCATTAATAATCTGTCTATTTTTTTCATTGTAAATAGAATGTCTGGTGACACAGACTAGATTCGATGTTTCATTCTTGGTGTGGTTCTCTAGTAAATGATCGCGGTCAAAGAAACGCTCTCAATTATAAGCTTCCCTGATAAGTCTTCTAGGGTAGCCACGGTTGATAAATTTCTGTTTCATGACTACTGCCCTCAGAACAAAATCATGTAAATTGGTATAGTTACATCGAAGACGTAGGCACTGTCCCATGGGTATGCTTTCTTTTTGGCATTTGGGGTGGTAACTGGAGAAATGCAGCAGGGTGTTTCTGGCTGTGAGTTTTGTATATATATGAACTTCTAGCCTGGAATGTACTTCTTTGATCTCCAGATCCAGAAATTCAATGCTGCGTTCTTTGATTTGGCAAGTGAACCGCAGGTTAGTATCGCATAGGTTAAACCAAGTGAGAAACTCCTGGAGTTCTTCTGGATCATCACTCCAAATAAAGAGAATGTCGTCAATATAACGCGACCAATGCTGTATTGACTCAAAGAACCGAGCCACCTTGTTATAGATGAATAGGGACTCAAAATGTGCCATGTAAATATTGCCCACCGTGGGGGCACAAGATGCCCCCTTGCTGACACCCTTTATCCGTTTACTCATCAAAAACGATCTGAAGAAAATCAGTGATGAATGGTACATCACAATCCATAAAATGTCTGAATGAACCACTCCACCGCAGTGAGAGCTTCAAGCTGCGGGATGTTACTGTAGAGTGATTCAATTTCAAGGGAGACATGCATCTCTATAGGTGTTAAACGGTAGGCCTTCTATCTTGTTGATCATGTCCTTGACATGTGACTGTGTTTTAGGTATGTGGGACGCAGGATTTTATCAATATATTTTGAGTTGGGTACTGTAACCGAACCTATCGTGGTGACAATAGGGCGGTACGGAGGGTTTGTGCTATCCTGGAGTATCTTCGGAACCCCGTAGACACTAGCCATACGGTGGTGAAGATATATTCATGAAATCACATTCCTGTTGGCAGATAATGTCTTGCTCCACCGATCTCTTTATAAGAATTTGTATTTTACGTTGGACTCTGGTTGTGGGATCAGATGTCACTTTGCGGTAATGGATGGGGTTGTCCAAAAGTTTATACATATTGTTAATATATTTGTCCGTATCTATGACGACAATCCCCCCCCATCACAATTTTTACAGTGATGGTTTTTGTGTTCTTCACTGCCTGCAAGACCTCAATTTCTTCTCTTTGGAAGTTGGAGGTCGGTCTGCGATTGATCTTGGTGGCCTCTTTCAATTTAGACATGACTACAGTTTCAAATACACGCTCTTCAGGACCAACTTGTTCCAAGGTGGGGGTAAAAATAGATACACGACGTAGACCTGATTTATTGTCTTCATTGGTCATAGTACTTGGTCTATTCTCAAAGAATTTTTTTATACCGATCTTACGAAAACCGAGGTAATGTCTTGGAAAATCTCAAATGTATCTGCTTTGGTCTGAGGTACGAATGGTAGACCTTTAGATAAAAGGGCAACTTCAAGGGAAGAGAGCGATTTGGTAGATACGTTGAAAATTGGTATAGTTTCTACGTTTGCCAATATTTGGTTTTGCGCATCACAAAAAATTGGGAATTGTTCTGTGAATAGTTGTGATTGTAGTTGGCTCGGAACCTGGGCTGATATCTTGGTTTCCACTGGCCCCTGTGGGCGCCTTATCTCCCTAAAAAAGGCTGACCTTTGTTAATCATATTGATGCCCAGCTTCATAGTTAGCGCCATGAGGACTGGATTCATTATCTGAATCGGATGTGTCTGAAAAAGTGGTCACTTTACGCCTCTGCGGTACCAGTCCTTATGATCCTGGTTCTTGATATTGAGATTCTGTATAGAAATGTTCATTTAAGTGAGGGTCCTTTTTTCTTTAGAATAACATCTAATATCTTACTTGAGCTTTTCTGTTTTTCTTTTGATTAAATAGTCACCATAGGATGTAACTTCCTGATTTATTTCTTCAAGCTTCTTCTTAGCCTCATCTAGTGCGTTACATTTTTTTGATTTTTTTCTTTTTTTCTTTTCTTCTAAAGTGGACATTTCTTCTACTAAGATTTTAATGATTTCTTTGGCAATTTCCACTATAAGAATCCTAAGATCCCATGAACATCTATTAGCAATATGGGACCATTTCTCCAAAAACTGTTTAACTTGGACAAACAGCCCCGTAATGTTGTGAATTCTCAGGCCTTGGGATATGACCCCGGCCTTAAGATATTCCAACATAAAATGCCCATGCATTTAAATTCTTTTGATTTTCTTTTTAAGCTCAAACAATTTGTTAATGTCTTCATTGCTGGCGCTTGGTATCATAGAGTTCGACTGTTGTCCAAAATTACTTTGATCACCAACGAGGAGAGCATATTGCTCATCTGTGAATCCAAAGGTCTTTAAGGCTTCCATTCTCAAATGCCCACTGGCGGGGGAAGGGAAAACAACGTGGCAGGCGGTATCCTGAACAGAAGTGAATAAAGATAGAGTAAAGGGAATAAGAAGCAATAAGAGCAAATGACTAAAAAGACAACAAAAAGACTTAGTGCAATTGTGGACCAGCTGAACTAAGCAAGATAAGCTGAATAAGAGAAATGTAAAGACAAGAAATAATACAAAAAATAGATGTGGACCAGCTAATCAAAACAACATAAGCTAAACAACCCCACGCAGACAGGCTGCGGGTAAATCACTGTAAAGACGAGGGGCCCCCAGATACTAGTGATAAGTACACTTAGGCAGGGAAATACATGCTGTAAAATTCCTAGAGCTACTTCATGAACAATCTAGAACATATTTACATGAATGATTGTAGTGACACTGTAAAGAAAACTACAAAATTATTTATTGCAATACAAAATCATTAAAAACTTTTTTTGATGATTAAATCACATAAAAGCTGTAAAACATTCTTCGACGTAATTACACCAAGTTACATGATTCTGATCTGAGGGCGATAGTCATGAAACAGAAATGTATCAACCGTGGCTACCCTAGAAGTCTTGTCAGGGAAGTCTACAAAAGAGCGTGTTTCTTTGACCGCAATCATTTACTTGAGGGACCCTCACCAAGAATGAAGCGTCTAATCTAGTCTGTGTCACCAGACACTCTATCTACAATGAAAAAATAAAACCGATTATTAATCCCCAATGCCACATTCTTAACACAAATACGGAATCCAATACCAACTTACAGAGACATATGTATGCACACAGACGTAATAAGAACCTCAAATTTGGTTGTTAGCTCTAGAATAAAATCTAAATCTACATTTGTACAGAAAACTATTGGAGGTAATCACTTGATTACTGGTAACCACAAGTGTGCACATTGCAAAGCCTGCAATGCGTCCATTGTCTTAGAGAGGTACGTGTACCAACGAAAACAGATACATCTTAAAACATTCACCAATTGCAAAACAGACAATGTGGTATAGCTGTTGCTCTACCCATGTGGCATGGATTATGTTGGAGGAAAATCCCAGCCCTTCTCAACGCGCCTCACCGTACGTCGCTCTGCCATAAAAACCAACAAAAGTGCGGCACCTTTAGTTAAACGCTATATGGATAACAACCACATAGAGGATGAGATTAAATGTCTAATTTTAGAAAAAATCATCAATAAAAGTATCCTAGATTCTGAGGCAATCGGAATGCGTAGGGAGGTATATTGGATTTTTACGCTGGACACCCATGTCCATGGGTTAAACCTAGAAATCCCCTGGGAACAAGCTATACGATACAACCATTTTTGACTGTACCCTCTGTGACTCATTTTTTTCAACTGTACACAATTAATTAAGGTCTGGGCTCTAAACTTCTCTTTAAGCCCATGTATTATTATTGTTTCCAAGTTTTTTACTTCATCGCCTTGCAAAGTGATACCAGGCCAGCAGCCCTATAGCCCACTGTAATTCTATGTGCCATTCCCTGGCTCAGTTTATTCCCACATTCATATTTTCATCTGATTCTCTATAATGTTGTGACAACCTTTGTGTTGTTTTCCCCCCAGCTCCGTATTTTCTCAGTAGTATATTCATAATATTTGTTTGGTTTCTGAATTTCATTGTGCTAATATTGCTCCTTAAGTCTGCAGTTCATCCCCTCGTTATGTGTGAGCGATGTAGTCCTACAGCCCCCTGCAATTCCAAGTGTCTCATCTGGTTGTTATCCTATTTATGTAACTATATTTTTTTGACGTATTGAAATGTTTGTGACAATAAATATATTGTCCTTAGAAGTTTTTTTCTATCTTCAATCATTCTATTTACTCGCTTTGGCAAACATGCTTCTTTACCTTTCTCCATCTTAAGATGGCCGCAGTGTTTTTCCCTTCAGTAGCCTGATCCCCCACCCCCCTTTTCATCACATTCAACCATCACATGATTGCTTGCCTGTTATAAAAAACGTCCGACTTGCGGCGACAGGCTCTGATGTTTGCTATCTAGCCGCGTTTGGTCGCGGCTGCGAGAAGTCTGTGCTGCATGTAGGGAACGCCTGCAGTTACGGTAAGATCCGTGGTTCTCCATTCAATGACATTTGTGTACCCTGCCTTTGCCGATCTGACCGATGCAGACTGCATGTAATTGTGTAGTTAGTTGCATGTTTTCGATTGCTCTACTTCACTTTACCATTTCCCCCGCTATATGTCTAATCTTGTGGTCACTGGCCCTTTACCAGGTCAGTGTCCTTTTCTTCACATATTTATCAGTTATCAACTGCACCAATTACCTGTATCCAACAATTGAACGGTCTTTGGCAGAATGCATATTTGAAAGTTTGGCATCCATCCATCCTTGCATTTTAGAACGGCTCTGTTTTTACCCAGGTCTAAACATCTCTGTAGCCCAGCTCGCATCCATTATCATGCTTGATCATTACTTATCTTGCTATATGTGCATATGATCTTCCTTTTTGATTAGAGTATTTATGATATTATTCATCTTTTTCAGGAACTGGTACTTATTATATTGCCTGTTAGCTTGTGCTCCGCCTGAGTAGACATAGGTATCACCCTGCATTTGGTTAGACCTGTTCCTCCTAAAACAGCCACCTGAGAAGGTGAAGGATCTTAAATCTCTGAAGGTCCTGATAATAAAGCGGCTACAGAGGCTACAGAAAAATTACTTGTATTGATAATGCTAGAGGCCCACAATCCAGGCCACCTATCTCAGTGATGAACACTGACTGGTTAATGCTCACCTCAATTCCTTCTTGATTATATGGAACTTCTGAGTTAAAGCAATATTTGAGCGTTTATCAGATCTGCTGGCAGCCCTAAAAGCTCTGTATTCTGGGCTGGAGCCAATGGAGTTCAATGCATTAATCATGAAACACAATTTCTGCTACAAGTAAATTGTCCAGGATAAGTACAGCTTCACTGTGTCCTGTTCTGGGGCTTGAATTGTTCTGTCATCCAGATAATTATTGATCAAACTCTGCTGGCTTGGATAGACCCTACCACCAGTTTCATCAGTGTTGTGAAATATCATGGGGCCGATGAAAGGCTAAATCGTAATATTTGGAACTTGTAGCAATGAAATCCTCATGAGAACTGAAGGAAGCTCAAAATCAGACTGGTGATGTAAACATTCTTCAAATCCAACCTGACCATCCACTGTACTGTTTTAGGAGGGCTTTCAAAAGGTGGATACCCTCCATCTTGAAATTAAGGTATGAGATCTAACCCCTGATTATATTTTTAAAAATAATTGCAGGTGTCATACCAACCTACAACCTCCTTTTTTTTCTTCTTACAAGTAAGACATTGCTGACAAATCCCCTGGGATGGGGCTTGGCATAATAAATCGTAACCTGGGGCAATAAATCGAGTGTCTGAATTTATAAACTTTGCTCATATAGGGGCAAAATCGAACTCTGGGTTGCACACATTGCATTTGGGTGCCATAAAAGTTGAGTTTGAAACCGTGAACAGTCTCCAGCACCCATGCAGCCTTTGTCACTCACTACCAATTGTGCATTGTTCAAAGTCCTTAAATCATCAGTCGTTTTAGTCAGGAAGCATGAACCTCAAACGATTTGCAGTGGTGCCAAGATACTTTAGCGTGATTGCCAAAATATGTCCAAGACAATTATTCCAGTGCTTCACAGTGAGTCAATTTTGTTGATTGGCTTTAAAAGGCTCCGGGTTTTAGGTGGTCTTTGATAGATCTGCAGAGGTTGTGATGCTTTCACACTCTTGATGTTGTGCATAGCGTTGCGGCTAATTGAACATGGTTTAATGGTAGCCTCCAGGGCTCTGTTTACTGATTTTTGATTGATTTGCCAAATACCTCAAACAATTACTTCTCAAACTAAGAACCAGCAGGATCCCTTTCATAATACTCATGCTACTAATCGCCATTGTAGGGTTGCAATTCTAAGCTAATGAGACTGACACACAGATTGCTGCCGAAGGAGGGAAAATAGGAGGGAGCAGATCCTGAGAAAAAGGGCTTGTATTTAGTTTAATTAGTGTGGGAATTTATGGTGAAGGAAGGAGACAACTTATGTTGGTATTGCAACCCCAGCACTTTTTTATGAGTGGGGTTTCAGGGTACAAAAAAGTGACAATTTGATAATGTTATTATCCTTTGAGCCAGCCACCTGTGTGCCCAGACTCTAATGATGAGAAACACAAGGGGAGCCAGACCCGTAGGGACAGGTGGGGAGGCTGGGCCATAATTTAAGTGAACACAGCAAAAACTTGCCCCGCCACCTACATTTAAATCCACATTCACGGAAAGTTGAACACGCTAGCTGTCGATATCAACTGGGTATTTTTATTTATACCAAAATATTTCAAAGATTAAACGAAGTTTGTCAAAAACAGGACATCGGAAACAAACAAAGACTTATTTACATTGAAGACTTCAACAAAAGTCGTTATGCTTTTCTGTACACAAATGTATTACAAACTAAACAACATAATCAAACAGAATAAAAAACAATCTGAAGCAAACAGAAAAATTGAACATATACAACATTAAATAATAAGCTAGATTCTTATAAATAGGAAAAATGAGTACAGCATGTAAAAGTTTGAAAGAAGAGGGGAAAATTGAAAAGGAGCAAAATGAATTTGTAAGTCTTTTACAACCAGCAAGTGCTGGTGTGAAGAAATAAATCCTCTCTAATTGGCCGACGCGTTTCGAATCCAGGTAGTTATTTCCCGGAATCTCATCAGGGCACAATTAGTCTGTCTGTGGGGGATAAATAAGGGGGAAGACTACTTTTAATTTTCGTGACAAAAGACTGTGCTCCCTGGTATGTGGCACTCAGAAACTCGACCTACCATTGTAGAATGAAAGCGAATTCAGAGGAAATTGCACATGTAGTCTGTAAGTGCAGGCTTGGAGTACTCGGTGAGCAGTCCAGGGAGGGGGCCACCTGAAAAACAAATGACCATTGTGACATTGCCATCATGTGTCTGCACAAGTGCATGGTCATAGACAAAAGAATGAGGAAGGCATACCGTCAGCTGATGCTTTGCGAGAAGCTGGCGGCTGCCGCTGTGTAGAAGTTAGTTTCCTTTATGGGCTTCAAATGAATTATGGCCGGTGACGCTGTGTGAAGAGAAGGGGGCAATTACGTCAGGGAACTGAGTCTGGTGATAGCCATTGTAAGCTCGGGAGACGTTCCGGAGAAACTTACCTTAATTTTACAGAATCGGTGCAGAGAAGACCAAGAATGTGGTCTACTTGGTCCAATGCCCCTGTGACCAAATCTACCAAAATGAACCCCGACACCCTCTGTCCTACCTTCTGCTTGTGACGGCAGAGGGGTCTTCAGCCCCACAAACTCAGCAGACCTCACTGAATAAAGGAGATTCTATAGCTTCGGTGAAGGGTAGAGGGGGTTTGTGAAATGGGGTGCAGGACAACCCCCGCCCTAATGAAAAGAGGGGTTCGAACAGTTCAGTTTCAAACAGGGATCGTTTTAGAAGTGAGCACAATCACATCGGGAACACATTATCCCCTCTGAGGGACTATATTTTCGCTTAAAGGATATCATAGCGCTTGTCTAGATACGGCCTGCTCACACACACATACACACACATATGTGCGCACACTGTGCCGGGGCAGCGTGCTTGTCTGGCTGGTGATCAGGACAGTTTTGACGATAAAACACACTTCCATCCTCCACCTGTCCGTCCGTCGCAGCCCTGCATGTGCCCGAGTGTGAGGTGTGGGGGCCTCAGCAGCCACTCCACGGCCGGCGTTGTGTGGATCGTGTGCCGCAGAGGACTGTACACGCGTTTACCTCCCGCAGGGCCTGTTTATCCAAGGCCCCCATAAAACACTTAGCGCCCGAGAGCTCCTGACACCTTTTATTGGTACGGTGTACAGTAGCTCTGCCTCGAGCACGCTTTTCTGCGCTGCAATCTGCAGTGTTAGCACCGTGACCACTTTTCGAGGCGCATTTGTGTGCCTGACCTAACCACCCTACCAGAGAAGTGTGTGCGAGATGGTCTATGGCCCTTCTGTGCGTGAGAGCGGGGTACGGAGGCCACCCTACGGGCGAGCCCGTGAGTCTTGTGCAGTGGAAATGTAGAAGTGCAGATATTCAATGTTTAGAGACCTGTTTGCTACTGAGACGTGCCGATAATCCCTCATTCAATGTATGGCAGCGGTGCTGAGAAGTGCAGCTACTCCCCCATTAAATGTATGGCAGCGGTGCTGAGAAGTGCCAGCACTCCTCCATTACATGTATGGCAGCGGTGCTGAGAAGTGCAGGTACTCTGTGTCAGACAGTAATACCTGCCCATTTGAAGCACTGGTCATGTGTGCTCGTCCTAACAAGTTTATGTGTGCTCTTGCGTGGGAGAGAGAAGGAAGGGAGAACATTTGTTTCCAGGGATATGGGTGGTGTGTGCGTGTGCACGCGCACCCCCGCCCTATTAGAAGATTGTGTGTTTTGTGTAACCATGTGCATGTGTTTGTGCTGAAGAGAGAGTTTCTTGTGTGAACAGTGAAGAGGAAAGAGGCCATTTTAAATGCTAGAATAAATGAAACCGTGTCGGGCAGGCATGTTATGTTTTGCGGAATATTTAGGAGCAGCTATTAATGGTGCAGCGCAGGACAGGAAGCCGCTAGGCGCGCGCTGCTCTCTGGACACACAGATCGGCCTAGTCTCTGTGGAGTGGCTGCCTGTGTCCACCTCCTGCCGGAGCTGCACTGACCGGACCAGGCTGCAGCAGCACTGACAGGGTGAGGCTGGAGAAGCCATCACCGGACCTGGTAAGGGCTGCACCCACCGGACCAGGCACGTGCCGCCCTCGCAGGACCAGGCAGGGGCTGCACTCACCAGAACGAGCAGGAGCTGCACTCGCAGGACCAGGCTAGATCAGTACTCACCGGACCTGTCTGTAGCTGCACTCAATGACCTGGCACTAGCTGCACTCACCGGACCAGGCGGATGCGGCACTCGCAGAACTAGATGGATTTGCACCCACAGGACCAGGGTGCAGCGGCACTCACAAGCCCTGGATGGAGCAGCACTCCCAGGACAAGGCTGGATGCGCACTCACTGAACCTTGCAGAAGCTGTACTCGCATGACCTGACTGGGACTGCACTTATCGGACCTGGCGCGTGCTGCACTCACAAGACCAGGGTGATGCTGCGCTCGCAGGATCAGAGAGGATTTGCACTCATTTAAAGGACCAGGCTGAAAGTGCACTCACAGTGCCAAGGTGCAACTGCACTCACAGGACTAGACTGGAGTTGCAGTCACTGGATCAAGCTGAAACTGCACTCCCAATAGCAGCTGCATCCTCTGGACCAAGCACGAGCTGCACTCACTCACGTGACCAGTTTGGGGCAGCACTTACAGGACCAGGATAAAGATGCAGCCTCAGGACCAGGTGGGTGCTGCAGGCGGAGTCCAGCTGCTGCCCTCTTCCCCGGGAACGTGCGCATCCGCCGACTTATCAAGAGCTTTCTTATCCACACACTGACCCACGCCACTCAAATATATATTAAGACACATCTTTCACTGCGAGAGCAATAGTCCATTGGTCACATAGAAGACTGGAAGCAGCTCCCTCTAACGACGTGGTGTCCAGGGCATGGGGCTCCCCGGCGCGTTCTGCTTGTGCAGCCGGAAGAAACCACTCTTGCAGAAGCCGAGTACCAACAACCAGGCGTGCTTCGGTGCCCAACACCAGGCCTGCCGAGAGACAGCACCGTGTGCCAGCCGCTGGAATCTGAGGCAGGTATGGGCGAGAGAACTATGAGCTGGCACCACTGCAACAATTTACAATAAGTTTGGAAAATATGTACTAAGCGGAGAAAGCTGCTGACTGAAGCTGTGATACCGGCAATAAAGCCTTGAGCGACCTCTGACCTCCCACGAGCCACGGCCACTCGGCCATTCGACACACAAAATAATAATGCTAGAGAGGAAGTGGACTTCTGTTCCCAAGCCCAGAGTCCCAGAAATCTAGATGAAAACCCTTGCGAATAAACGTGGCTTTGTCGCACTCCGAGGCTAGCCTGTCACCGCAGCGCCTGGAGGCTGCGCAGTAACATCAGACGCTACAAGATCCGCGCCCTTTAACCAGTGCAACTTAATGCCACTGAAACTTACCATTTACTAGTAACTGTTTGAAGTGCACTTGATAAATAACAAACTGACACTCAGTGCCACATAATTACACGCCACATAATTACACTGCACTCAATGCAACATACACTCCAAATACCACTCAGTACCATATAGTTACACGCCACATAATTACACTGCACTCAATTCAACATACACTCCAAATACCACTCAGTGCCACATAATTACACGCCACATAATTACTCTATCTATATCTATATCTATCTATATCTATCTATCTATC
The DNA here is from genome assembly GCF_964263255.1 of Lissotriton vulgaris. Taxonomy (NCBI): domain Eukaryota; kingdom Metazoa; phylum Chordata; class Amphibia; order Caudata; family Salamandridae; genus Lissotriton; species Lissotriton vulgaris. Next base: position 2,048,388,534 of record NC_141691.1, read on the forward strand.
GCCCTCACTCTATCTATCGCCCTCACTCTATCCATCTATCGCCCTCACTCTATCCATCTATCGCCCTCACTCTATCCATCTATCGCCCTCACTCTATCCATCTATCGCCCTCACTCTATCTATCTATCGCACTCACTCTATCTATCTATCGCACTCACTCTATCTATCTATCGCACTCACTCTATCTATCTATCGCACTCACTCTATCTATCTATCGCACTCACTCTATCTATCGCACTCACTCTATCTATCGCATCACAACATCACTCAGGGGCACCACAACATCACTCAGGGGCACCACAACATCACTCAGGGGCACCACAACATCAGTGAACGCCACAGCATCACCCGTCGCCACCACAACATCACTCAGCGCCACCACAGCATCAATCTGTGCAACCATTCAACAACAACTGGTTCAAATATGTTCTCTCAATGTTTCAAGCTTTATTACAAATGTTACAAAAAGATGTTAATATTTCACTTCTGTTCTTGGATTTTCGTCACAATAAAATACACTGAACATAATCTTCACAAAAGTTATTTACAAAAGTTTAGGCTATTGCCATTATAAATTACAAGAACTTTTATTTAAGTATTAATTATTAAACAAAAATTAAAAGCCATTGTTATTTGTAATATCAATACATCTAAGTCACTTTAGTACAACACATATTGCATTACAAATGCTATCGGTGTGACATTTGCAAAAGTTATAACTATTGGCATTGTAAATGACAAAGCTATTCATTTCGCTATTTTCAAAACCAACACATAAATAAAAAAAAAAATCATTTTCAATACCAATAGCTCAAACTTTCCTAATGCGAGACCTATTGCATTGCAAATGCTTGTTTTATTCTGTGTTTGATTATGTTGTTTAGTTTGTAATATATTTGTGTACAGAAAAGCATAACGACTTTGGTTGAAGTCTTCAATGTAAATAAGTCTTTGTTTGTTTCCGATGTCCTGTTTTTGACAAACTTAGTTTAATCTTTGAAATATTTTGGTATAAATAAAAATAGCCAGTTGATATCGACAGCTAGCGTGTTCAACTTTCCGTGAATGTGGATTTAAATGTAGGCGGCGGGGCAAATTTTTGCTGTGTTCAGACTCGAATTATGGCAGCCATGAGCATTGGTGTCCAGTGTTGCCATTTTTTTGCACGCATGCTGTTGTCATCGACTACAAAAGAGGTCTGCACTCGCTGGCTGAAGCCCAGTGGTGTGGTTCTGCCATATCTCTTGCTCTACATCAAATGCTGATCGATCAACAGAGTAAATAAAGAGCTCAAAGTCAATGCACATGGTTTTACAAAGGCAATACTCCCTGTGAAAGCTGAAAAACAAGTTAGATGGTTGTGGGAAGGCAGGCTTGATAAGCAGGCGAGGAGGTTGTATGTATTTGCCAAAAGGACAATTTTTATAGTCAATAGTAGAAGTGGTATGTTCAGGATGTTTTTCTTCTTGTTCCTCTTCCGATGTGATCTTGGTTGAGCTTGATGGGGATTCAGAGGTCGATGTTCCCGGCTCCTCTTCTTCGTTGTCAATGTTGTCCCCCTGGAGTCTCATACTCTTTATGTGCTGGTTGTGGGGTAGGGGGAGGAAATCTTTATACAGTGCGTATAGGACCGATTAGTGCTCGGTCTAACAGAGTGCCTTCAAACAGAATCGCAATAAGAAATGAGACTCGTTATCTATCTCAATGGTTAAATAGAGTAATTGCAAATATGAAATTCTCCTGAATTGCGGCCGCTCTCCCGCATCCTCCGGCGGACACCACCACTCCTCGCACCACTGCTCGTCCGGTTCCGCGTCTCCTTCTCCCAGGGCCTCCTCGTTCCTTGGGTCTCCTTCGGTCGTCAGCTTGCAGGGGCCGTCTTCTTCCTTCTTTTCTGCCGACAGTGTTCCTGCTGCTCCCGCGCCACCGGTCTGAGACCCCTCCTGTTCGTTTCCTCCTCCTTTCATTGGGCTCCGACAAGGTCTTCTGGGGTTATACCCGCCTACCTCCGGGTTCACGTCGATGTCTCGCTGTGGAGAGACAGGATAGGGGAATGGATTTTGTAGTCCTTCGTAGTCCTGCATAGTCCGAATGTTGAAAAGAGTAGGGGCTCTAAGGGAAAGGTCCACCCATGGCGGCACACAGGTGAGCCCCTCCTGCATTTTCTCACATCCCCTTTCCCTTGCTGTCCTTCTACTAGGATTCTGTTGTTTGGGAAACCTAGACAGGTAGTCCACATTTCCTTGTTCGCTCCCTTTTCTGTGTTTTGTTTGGAACCCGGATGGTTTCAGGGAAAGAAACCATCTGAGGACTCTCTCATTGTGGCCTTTGTTCCTGGCTAGCCATTCTAGGGGGGCGTGATCGGTATATTAGGTGAAATCCCGACCTTCAAGATAATACTCCAGGTGTCTATGGCCCATATAATGGTTAGTGCTTCTTTTTCTATAGTGGCTTAATTATTTTCTCTCGGGAAAAGTTTGCGGCTGATATATAGGATTGTTTTTTCTCCTTGGGGTGTCTCTTGTGACAAGACAGCCCCTAGTCCCTGATCTGAGGCGTCTGTTTGAAGGATAAAGGGGAGGGAATAGCTAGCTAATACAGTATCCGAGGTCAGTGATGTTTTTCAGGGAGTCAAAGGCCTGTATTATATCCGAAGGCGGATGTTTGAGTTTTGACATTTTTTTGGTCAAAGGGGCTGCCATTTGTGAGAACCTAGGGATAAACCGGCGGTAATATCCGAGCAACCCTAGACAAGCTTGTAGATCCTTCTTGGATCGGGGTAAGGGTATTTAGGAGATTGCAGTTAGTTTAGAAACGTTTGACCTTTCAACCCCCTGCCCTGATAGATACGCAAGGTATTGAACGGTCTGGGCTGCTAGGTGGTTTTAGCTGGATTTATCTTGAGACCGTGTCGTCCTGAGGTCTGTACTAATCTGGAGAGATGCAACAGGTGCTGTTCCCAGGTATCACTATAGATCATTATATGATCAATATATGCGCCTGCGTATTTCTCATGGGGTTGCAATACTACATTCATAGCTCTCTGAAACTTTGTTAGTGCCCATGTAACCCAAAGGGTAGCACCTTAAATTGATATAACCCATCCGGGGTAGAAAATGCTGTTCTTTCTCTATCCTGTTTTCTGAGGGGCTCCTGCCAATATCCTTTGCATAAATCTAAGGTACACCACTACTCCTCGCATCACCGCTCGTCCGGTTCCGCGTCTGCTTCTCCCAGGGCGTCCTCGTTCCTTGGGTCTACGGTAGTCTGCTTGCAGGGTCCGTCTTCTTCCTTCCGTTCTCCCGACACTGTTCCTGCTGCTCCCACTCCCCTGGTCTGAGACCCCCTCCTGTTCGTTTCCTCCTCCTTTCATTGGGCTCCAACAAGGTCATCAGGGGTTATACCTGCCTACTTCCTGGTTCACGCTGACGTATCGGTGTGGAGAGACAGGATAGGGGAATGGATTTTGTAGTCCTTCGTAGTCCTGCATATTCCGAACGTTGAAACGAGGACGGGCTCTAAGGGAAAGGTCCTCCCATGCCGGCACACAGGTGAGCCCCTCCTGCATTTTCTCACAATGGGTTATCTGAGACGTGGAAGTAGGCATGTTTCATTATGAAGAAAAAAAGCCTTACTGCCAAATATTGTACACTGATGTAATAAATCAGTAAGTATGGAACAAATACAACAACATTTATCTTGACTGCTGAGCAGCAAAGAAAAAAGCAGTAAGATGGTGTCTGTTGTATTTAGAGGGGTACTTTCATTGTTATTGTTTTTGTTGGCTGCTGCTGTATTTCTTGTATTAAAGAAAAGAGAATCATCTAAGCCTCTGGTCCTGCCACAGAATCCTTAACTTGGAGGAAATAGCTGTACTATGCTGCAAGATAAAAATTGGGGGGTCTTCTATATCGGCTGTCCTAGAAGTATGCCTCAGTTTTACATTGTGCTGAACTAAGGGGCTATAGGAATGTCAAGGACCTACAAAAGGCTGGACATTCTTCTCAAAGGTCTTTGCTACTTCAAAGCCAACAAACACCCAAGGAAACTATGTGTTTTATAAAAGGTTAGAGTATTTGCTACAACTAAAACCCTTATGAATGAAACTGTTGTCAAAGAATAGCACTGATGTACAGTGCATCTCTAGGCGGATTTCATGGCTCTTTACAGCTCTGCTATAATTGAATGACTGCCCCATATTGAAACTATCTTGAAAATAGCAGGTTGTGGGAATTACTGGTCCAGTCCTACCTCTGTTAAGGAATCAAGTTCAGCGGTCGAAAAGCAGACTACTGATATTTTAACCACACACAATGCATGGAAAGTGATGCGTGCGCAGCATGCTATATTGCTACTTGGAGGATACGCATTACTTGATTTTGAACCCTCCTTTGGAATTATGTACTGAGGCCCAACGAAGCCTTTATCTAAAATTGCATTTGGGCACATTAGCGGGGCTTGTGTTTAAAAAATGGCATGCAGACAAGTGAATTTAAGTTCGGCTGTTCAGAGCTTTAAACCCACTTCCTGTTCCTTTGTGAGAAAACTATTGATATCAAGAGCAGATACTTCGCTTGCTTCTTAAAAGAACCAATAGAAGATGATGATAAGGTTCATTGGTCATTTTCTGTTGGTTAGAGTCTGAAGAAATAGTCCTCCCAGTGACAGCTTCCGTCGGAGTTGAATGGCATGTTAAAATATAGGGTTAAAGGATGCCTTTTTAATATCATATGTATGGAGAAACCCTCTTATATCCAAAAGAGATACAGTCTAGGCCATAAAATATCTATTAAGAAGCAACCTATTGAAACTGCTTTTTGCCTTTTAATGTTTATTCTGTTAACAGTTCTGTCAATAATTCTAGTATGTTTTTAGTCTTTGTATGTACTGCTATGGCTTTTAGCTGACAGCAACGATGACCTTTACTTAACTTTGCTACTGTTTACAGGCATAGATTTCTTCAGTAAAACAGCTTGCATAGTCTGATGGGCACTAATACTACAATTTGCAGGTCTACTGGGGGTGTCTCAGACAACAAGCAGAGAAATAAGCTGACTCCGGCTGTGTTGATCTGTCTGCTGACTGTTATACGAATCCAGGTTCTGATCTGTCCCATTTGCTCCATTGTGTTGAGGGTGACATTTGAGTGAATATTTCTGGTGAAGATTGGCGAAGTGCTTCAATTCCATCAGTTTAAGGAAGTCAGTTGCGATTTGCGCTGATTTCCTTTCTGCCCATACCCCTTATGACAGGACGAGCATAAACATTTATTTGAGGGCTGGGAGCGGCTTCCTTTGGGGGTCCTGCATTGCCTTAAGTTTGCAACTCATATATGTCCTGGCAGACTTCAGAATAGCCTGTATAATTTTTGGAGACCCGCTCACAATTATCTATATCTATACTAATATAATAAAGAGAGAGCCCAAACCTTTGAGGCGGGTAATCTCAGGAACCACAGCACCAATCACAACACCCAATACAGCATTGGAAAGGACAGTTGCAGCAGATGGACATAGGCTATACAAGTGGCCACCATATACATTACAAAGGTAAAACAACCTTAGGGGTAAAGTAGTCCCTTGTGGGCGTTGTGCTGTCAGCGATGGGCGCGGCAAGCAAACCTTCACAGGACTCCCTTGTGGGCGTTGTGAGAGGGGCTTGGACAAACAGCAAACACCAATAAGTGCGGCATTCACAGGGCGCGGGGCGCGCCCTTCCCCGCCATTACTGGTAAAAGCGAAAACGGCATTGTAAACAAAAACCTTCACATTACTCCGTTGTGGGCCTGGCCGTTGTCAGAGGTGCGTGGCAAAACCTGAATGGGCGCGGATTCAAGGGGCACGCCTCCTGGATATTGTCAGAGGGGCATGGCCAAACACCAATGGGCAAGGCTTCACGGGCCGCGGCATTGCTACGGTGCTCACGCGAAGGCTCAAGCCACTCAGCCTAACAGCGGGGATCACAAAGCTTTGCATACTGCTCCGGTGCTCAGGCGGGGGCTCAAGCACCAACTTCAAAAAACAGGTACATAACAACGTGTAAGCTCAATGATAAATAACGCTCTGAATTAATCTTACATTTTGTGATACTTACCTAATGCTGCTAACCTCACGGTTTACTTTTTTCCAATGACTACAATGAAAAGGCTTTCAGAGGCACAGTTGCTCACACTTTCATTATAAATCACGTATGTCACAGGGAGCGGATTGTAAGGGATGTGCCACACATTCTATTTCTGCCCCGGACAACGTCGGGACGGGCTACTAGTCTTTAATATATTTGATACTTTTGTAGGCAGTGGATGTTGAAAAGTGTGAGCCTGCGCGTTGAAGAGGGCAATGGATGATTCAGGTCTCGAAGGGGCAGAAGGAGGAGGTACCTTTGTAGGTAAATCCTGAAGTTAGGAAGAACTTTTTTTCTTTTATTGATAATCTAGAAGGGAACAATCTGTGATAGAACCTATGAATGGTTTGCAATTAGAGTATTTTGTTCCTGTAGCCTTTCATGCATATTTCCATTTACACTTCTAATTTCTCTTGCAGGGGCAGTGTGAAAATCTGTGCTGTAGTGACTCTTTGCTTCACAGCTCCAATCTTCTATTTATTGCTCACTATGAGGTCATTCCTGACGATCTGAATGGCTGTGGATTACAGACTATTAACAAATTCTCATCATCTCTGCTGCAGAATAGCTTGGACTACCACTGACCAGGAAGCTTTTGTCTCAGTAGCTGCCTTCGCTTGGTGCCGATGTTGGAGCTTGGAACTAAAAACATCCCTTTGTAAACAGGGTTAATTGAAGTACGGCGACTTCATGAAGATTTCCCAACATTTGCAGTGTCTAGTGTGTTGTGGCCTGTTACATCTCTGGTTTGCTTAGCAGTAGAAGGCATTGCACACGTTCTAAGAGAACCAGCTCACGAAAAATGGCCACTTCAAGTGTAAAAAGTAAGTGTTGTACACTCACCAAACTGGCTACTGTTTAAATCACACAAAGGTAAACAGACTACATTTCCTATATAGTACACTTTGTTAGAATTTTTGGATTAAGAATTTACTTAGAAACAAACTAATAAACAAAATTCATCCCTGCGGACTAAACTCCTGAAAGGCAATGATGTGGTGCACACATCGAATCCCTGTTCAATGCATAAGGTGATCTTTCACCTACGGAATCCAAATCGCTTTCCTCCACATGCCCTGTCCTAGTACCATGCTCATCTTTGGTCATGTCATCTTCAATGCAATGCAACAAGAAGCACAATAAAGATAGTAGAGAGAGAAAGAGGGTTTGGAAGGTACTATGTATGTATGCCTGGCATTTATTCACAGAATTTGCTATTGCCTTAAATGTGTCTTGTTGCTAAACAAATAAAAAAAAGTGAGTCAGATATCCTAGCATTACTCCCCATGGGGGAAGAGCCAAGATTTCAAAGACTTGCAAAAAAGGCTAGATCCTGTGGCAGTAGCTACTTCTGGTATTCCACATTTGTGAGTAAGTATCGAAAAAGCTCATTCTCCCGCTCTGCTTTGGTATGCCAGTAGCTGGTCAGCAAATTCGAGGATGAGGTTCTGAGATTTTTGAGGCCAGTATCACTACTCTGTTGCAGAAAGGTAGGCCTTACACTGTGATAGGCTCTAAATGTAAAAGTCAGTCTTCGATCTATTGGGATTGGAAATGCATCATTTGAAGCAATGTAACCTGTGAGAAACCAATGTAGTGTCTCCAGAGCGTTGGAATGGTAAATCAAGTGCAAGGTGTCCTGCTGCCTTCTCAATTGACTGAGAACACTGGAAAATATAACCCGGGAGCCTAGAGAAAGGGAAGTATAATAACAATAGACGTCTGAGGATGGATGCATGCATCACTAGACTTTGCAGTGAAAGGGCAGTTGGGGAGAGTTCTCTGCAGCAAGTGATGCTATAGTAGACATTGAGCCACCAATCTGTTGACTTGACCGGTAAGAGATCGAGTTAAAGTACAACATTGGGATTTCATTGTGCAATGGGTAAATGATGGGAGGGGCTAGTTGAGTGTGCCAGAACGTACGTTGGGAGAATTTGTACCAGGAATGAGTAGGACCACAGTTGTGCTAGTATTAAGATTCAAACTATTCTTACCCATCCAGCCTACATCATGTATCATGTTAGTATAGCACATCAGTCTCACCCCAGTGGACTGACTTAAATTGGTCAATAGAACTACATAAAGATTAAAATGATTAGGCTGAGGGATGATACATGCAGAACCCCAAAGTTGAGTGGTTTGCAACTAGAGCAGAAAGGGGCCAAGTCGACTGCTTGTGAGCAATTGGATAGATGGGTATTGATCCAGGCCAGATCCGTCGATCCAGACTTCCATAGGAGTGTGATCAGCAAACCAGGCAAGACTCTGTCAAATGTAGCAGACGTGTCCAGCAGGGCATCTGTCTTAGTCAGTAGGTCCAGGACAGATGACTTGCCTTGGTCCGCTGCATTCCTGGGTCATCCAAAACAGTAACCAAAGCGATCTCAGTACTGTGGCCTCTGCCACAGGTATCATTGGCCACATGCTTAGGCCCATTCCAACCGGACTTGGTTACTTTACCAGTACCCATTGCTGATATTCAGCCTCTGGTGAACAATGTGCCCAATACCATTGATCCCATTAGTGTACCATTTAGTCAAAAAGTTGATGTCTGCTGGGCTTCCAGAAAATGTGTTGCCTTTCCTCCTTAATTTGGAGACCAAATTCATCTTTCTCTCGTGGGAGCGAGAAGAAAATCAGTTTATTGGGACAGAAGTCCTCAAAGCCTACCGCGAAACAATACAATAAAAACCATATAAATCATCATACAATACATCAAAATTAAAACTGTACACCTTATTACTGCTAAAACTCAATATTTTTACAAAAAGACAAGGGAACCCAGAAGGTATATCATAGGGACCTTGGGCAGTATCATGTTACACAGAACAGTGGTCCCTATTTTTTGGACACAATGAAAAAATAATAATCATACACTTTAATAAGTGATATGTCTTTTGTCCAGCCGGACAAGAAGTTTATTTTTTGTTCAAAGGAGTATTTAAAAAATGTGAGAACCATTAGATACCAAGCAGGCACAGCCGTGACCCTTGACATACAAGACAAAACAACGAAATTGGTGGCCAAAAGGGCAAAGTACAGATACGTCTGTATACTTTTTGTCAGTGTTACAGACTTAAATTGTTAAGAAAACACCATTGCTTTTTTCCATATTGCATTCATATATTGCATATGGGGTTTTTTGGTCGACGACGTTTCGATGCCGTTTTACATATAGGGCATCAGCATCAGGACAAGGAATAACATCATTGTTGTCTTAAGCATACATTATTTACACTATGCCTTTTGTCACATTACTTTACATAAAATACAGGGGGACAAAAAGTGGGGGAAAAAACAAAGGATAAAAGTCAATTTTTGCAGATTACTTCAAAGTTCCAAGGTCAGGGTGAAGTGGTGAGAACGGCGAGTGAAAAGGTGAGGACTTCAAATGAAATGATTACGGCGCAAATTGTCGTGAGGTCGGAGTCGGGTGATTGGTGAAGTGTATGTAAATTGATACTTGTATAGCGCACTACTCATCCGCAAGGGTCTCAAGGCGCTTGTACGAATACCGCTGTGGAACCCATCCTTGCTTTCCCTGTGAGGCGTCCACTCCTGGGCACCCCCAAGGTGGAGGCCAGGCATGCTTAGCGTTGTGGGGGCCGTTGTGGAGATTAAGCAAGCTATTGCCCAGAGTTGCAGAGTGGGACTCCATGAGTGGAATAGGCACTGAGGCGAGAATTACCCGGTCCGTGGAATTTTGAGCCCAAGACCCGCCGAGGCGGGGAATTGAACCCTGGTCCCGGGCTAGACCTCTGCATCAGGGTCTGCCGCTCTAACCATTGAGCCACACTTCTCCACTGGTTCTATACCCAAGAGCTCTATTACAAAACGGGGCGATGTATGTTTTCTATAACCGCGCGAGAGAGCGATCAAAGGTGCCGGTCTTGGCGTGGTAAAAGCAACTCCTGATAATATTACTTTCATCAAGTGGAATTTAAAAAAACAGTGAGTGGGGGTTTCTGGTGTGAAGGATCACGATCATTGATGAATGCTACATGTGGCATGCAGACCGAGTGTTCGCTGCGGGCGGCAAACCGGGGTCGCTTACAAGGTAGCTAGGGTGACATGCACAGAGTGGGGCTAAGTGGAGGAACACTTGGAGGACGACTTTCCTCATGGTCTTATTAATGCGTTCAAGATCTCATGGCTTCCTTAGCATTCCTGAAAAAACAATTAAAGGAGGAAATAAGTCAAAGTGCCCGTGTTACTCGCGGTCGGGAGTGAGGAGATTGGATCGGTATATTTACCATGAAGTAGTGCGTCTGTCCGAGAAAATATATCTCTTCGTTAAATCAAGTATGAGCACGATAGCTCAATTAAGCAGGGTTTTAGCACAATGGCTGAATCTAGGGGGGGGGGGGAAGATGAGGCTGGGTTAGCAGGGTTAAGGTAGCAATGTTTAAAACCATACAGTGCCACAACCCAGAGGTTTTAACTTACTTGCAAGACGCGGGAATCACAGCGGCAGTGGTGGCGGATAGTTGTGATGAGGATCTCAGTTGGTTGTGAGGATCTCAGTTGGTTGTGAAGGCTATAAAGCCTCGTGGATTGTAGAAAGTGCGAAAGGACTACCGTGCTGGGTGTCTAGTGAAAGAATGGCTGAACGCGGCGGCCATTTTACAGTGGTGCAGTGATAAAGGGGGTTGGGGAGCTCATGGACAATAGTGCGCAGGACAGCGCAAGTGACTTGATCAGAGTACATTGTACAGATTATTGATTTAACGGAGCATTTTAGACAGGAGTTACAATAAGGAGGTCCAATCTTCAAGGCGGTTTAAGCCATTCCGAATGTTGTCGCCTTTCAAAATCCAGTGGAGTTCTTCCTTATTGAGCAATTGTGATAGGTCTGCCCCCCTGGGGGGTGGTTTGATGATGGTAACCACTGTCCAAAGAAGGTCTTTTTCGTTATAGCCCTTTGCTATCAAGCCTCGTGGATTGTAGAAAGTGCGAAAGGACTACCGTTCTGGGTGTCTACTGAAAGAATGGCTGAACGCAGTGGCCATTTTACAGTGGTGCAGTGATAAAGGGGGTTAGGGAGCTCATGGACAATAGTGCACAGGACGGCGCAAGTGACTTGATCAGAGTACATTGTACAGATTATTGATTTAACGGAGCATTTTAGACAGGAGTTACAATAAGGAGGTCCAATCTTCAAGGCGGTTTAAGCCATTCCGAATGCTGTCGCATTTCAAAATCCAGTGGAGTTCTTCCTTGTACAGCAATTGTGACATGTCTGCCCCCCTGGGGGGTGGTTTGATGATGGTAACCACTGTCCAAAGAAGGTTTTCTTCGCTATGGCTTTTTGCTGAGAAGTGCTCCACGAGGGGTGCATTTGCCGTTTTGCACTTGATTCTGCTGCGGTGCTGTCCTATTCGGAGTTTCACCTTTTGGCTTGTTTGTCCTATGTAGATAAGCAGGCAGGGACATAAAATGGCATACACCAGGTTTGCAGAATTACAGTTGGAGAAATATTTGCGATCAAACTTAATGGTGCCATATACAAAACTTTTTCCTTCAATAGTATAATCACAGAAGAAACAGTTTCCACATTTAGTATGACCTGTAAGGGGAGGGAGACCCCATGCATCGTTTATTGTAGTTTTCAATGGTTGTTGAGGAAGAGCTGCCCTTACTAGATGGTCTTTAATGTTCTTAGCTCTTTTGAAAGCGAACATTGGGCGATCTAGTGTCAATTGCCCTGCATTTAGAACTGGCCAGTGTTTAAGCACACTTTTTCTGATCGCGTTAGACTTACGAGATTCCCTCCCCTTCTCCCAAATTTTTACGCATCAGGCGTAACTGCTATTTTAAAGAGTAATATTTTACTGAGGCAAAAACCCTTAGTAAAAAACTCAGGAATAGAGGTTACCCGCGCAAATTGGTGCGCCGATCCCTTAAAAGGGCCTGGTACTGCCCCAGGGAAACCCTTCTGGAGCCTAAACAAAAAAAAGACCAAGACATGCATATTTGTCTCACCACGTTTTCACCAGTGTCTAACGCGATCAGAAAAAGTGTGCTTAAACATTAAGTTTGATCGCAAATATTTCTCCAACTGTAATTCTGAAAACCTGGTGTATGCCATTTTATGTCCCTGCATGCTTATCTACATAGGACAAACAAGCCAAAAGGTGAAACTCCGAATAGGACAGCACCGCAGCAGAATCAAGTGCAAATCGTGGAGCACTTCTCAGCAAAGGGCTATAACGAAAAAGACCTTCTTTGGACAGTGGTTACCATCATCAAACCACCCCCCAGGGGGGCAGACCTATCACAATTGCTCAATAAGGAAGAACTCCACTGGATTTTGAAAGGCGACAACATTCGGAATGGCTTAAACCGCCTTGAAGATTGGACCTCCTTATTGTAACTCCTGTCTAAAATGCTCCGTTAAATCAATAATCTGTACAATGTACTCTGATCAAGTCACTTGCGCTGTCCTGCGCACTATTGTCCATGAGCTCCCCAACCCCTTTATCACTGCACCACTGTAAAATGGCCGCCGCGTTCAGCCATTCTTTCACTAGACACCCAGCACGGTAGTCCTTTCGCACTTTCTACAATCCACGAGGCTTTATAGCCTTCACAACCAACTGAGATCCTCACAACCAACTGAGATCCTCATCACAACTATCCGCCACCACTGCCGCTGTGATTCCCGCGTCTTGCAAGTAAGTTAAAACCTCTGGGTTGTGGCACTGTATGGTTTTAAACATTGCTACCTTAACCCTGCTAACCCAGCCTCATCTCCCCCCCCCCCCCCCCCCCCCCCCCCTAGATTCAGCCATTGTGCTAAAACCCTGCTTAATTGAGCTATCGTGCTCATACTTGATTTAACGAAGAGATATATTTTCTCGGACAGACGCACTACTTCATGGTAAATATACCGATCCAATCTCCTCACTCCCGACCGCGAGTAACACGGGCACTTTGACTTATTTCCTCCTTTAATTGTTTTTTCAGGAACGCTAAGGAAGCCATGAGATCTTGAACGCATTAATAAGACCATGAGGAAACCACGCACGTAGGTCGTCCTCCAATTGTTCCTCCACTTAGCCCCACTCGGTGCATGTCCCCCTTGCTACCTTGTAAGCGACCCCGGTAAGCCGCCCGCAGCGAACACTCGGTCTGCATGCCACATGTAGCATTCATCAATGATTGTGATCCTTCACACCAGAAACCCCCACTCACTGTTTTTTTAAATTCCACTTGATGAAAGTAATACCATCAGGGGTTGCTTTTACCACGCCAAGACCGGCACCTTTGATCGCTCTCTCGCGCGGTCATAGAAAACATACATCGCCCCGTTTTGTAATAGAGCTCTTGGGTATAGAACCAGTGCTTGTATCCGTACACTTCACCAATCACCAGACTCCGACCTCACGACAATTTGCGCCGTAATCATTTCATTTGAAGTCCTCACCTTTTCACTCGCCGTTCTCACCACTTCACCCTGACCTTGGAACTTTGAAGTAATCTGCAAAAATTGACTTTTATCCTTTGTTTTTTCCCCCACTTTCTGTCCCCCTGTATTTTATGTAAAGTAATGTGACAAAAGGCATAGTGTAAATAATGTATGCTTACGGCAACAATGATGTTATTCCTTGTCCTGATGATGATGCCCTATATGTAAAATGGCATCGAAACGTCGTCGACCAAAAAACCCCATATGCAATATATGAATGCAATATTTAAAAAAATGCAATGGTGTGCTTTTTTTTTTTTTTAATTTGAAAAAACCTTTATTTTGCAGAAAGTGATATACGCAGCTTGTAGCCACAACCCGGAGGCTGGCAGCAGGAGCAGAAGCAAGGTCTCCTGTAACACCTATGATACACAGCCTGTCAGCCGACAACCCGGGGCCCCGGTGGCACCACAAGTAATATCATGTTCACACCTTTGAGCATCTGCATAAGTCGATCTGCACACTATGTGCTGTACCATAGAGGTACGACAGTAATCCGCACCCCACTGCGTATGTCCCCAGGACCACTCAGCCGCCACCCGTGCAGCTATTGTCACTGTAAGGATCCTAACAAGCACAACTCCCCAACACCCCGTTACCCTAGTTCCAAGAACCTCCCCCCTCCCCCCTTACTCTACCTTATTGAAAAAAGTGGTTCCTAGCTCCGCTGTGCGCCTCCTATCACTGTGGTGAAATGTAGTATAGTGTGTGCCTAAGCTCTAACTTGTGTAACCATTCCTCTGGTTGGCCAGTCATCACTGCCATGCTGAATCATGGATCGTCTGCTCTGCCACCCCTGCGTGCTGCAACCAGTATCCAAACCCGCTGCCACTCCACTCGCCAGATCACGGCATCCTACCCCCACAGTGCTTCAGGGCGTTCCTGGTTCAGGGGTGTCGCCCCAGAAACGCTCCCGTACCTCCGGGACCTCCATGGGCAATGTGTTTCCCGCGTCTTTAGCCCTAAGGTAATCTCGGTAGATGGTCCAGAAATTCTGTGGGCGACTCGTGGGAGGGAGTAACTCACTGTAGTATTCAGTCTGTGTGCAGCAATATTGCATGTCTCGTTCCCACCTCGCGGTGGTCGGCAGTGGGCCTCTCATCCAGCACATCGCTACAACTCGCTTAGCCATCAGCATACCCATATCGGTTAGTCTCCGTATCGTGACAGGCTGGCCCCTGGAGTAGCCCAAGAGCGCCAGGGCCGAGTCAATCTGCAGCTCTATTCCTAGTATCTCGCTCATTGCAGCGAATATCCCTTCCAAGAAGTGCTGGATTCCCGTGCACCGCCACGAAAAGTGCATGAAGTCCGCAATTGGAACGTGACAGCGTTCGCATTCAGCAGTCTGGCGGAGCCCATACCTATGCAACCTCTCCGGGGTGTAATATATTCGCTGGAGTAATTTGAAATGGATCAGTCTATGTCTGCCGTTCAATGAAAGTTTTCTGGTGTTCTGACTGCAATATGTCCACATGCCGTCGTCTATTGCAATGTTGAGATCATCTTGCCAGGCTGTCCTGGCCTTGGAGTGATATAGCTTGTCGCACTCCCTATTCATCCGATAGAAGTTTGTGACTAATTTGCGCGGGGGAGGGGGACTTAATAACTTAAGTGAGTTCCGGCACTTCTGGCGGTTCTGCCAACTCAGGACCCAGGAGGGCCTGCAAGGCGCCACGAACTCTATGATATTGAAAACGTGTGAGTAGTGTAGCAGCGGCCGGAGCCTCTGCAGCCTGTTCCCAGGTTTTTGCCACTCCGTTCAGGAAGAGGTCTCCCGCCTTAACGACACCCAGTTTACGCAAAGCCTGGAGCACTCCCCCCTCCGTCATGGGAGACAGCCATAGTGTCCATTCAGTGGGCATTAGGGGGGGGGGGGGGGGAGTACAATAAGGCGCCCTGTTGCCTACGCAGTAGCATATTCCAGGAGTGATTAGTGGACTTGATCGAGTCCAGAATGCCAATTCTGCGGTCAGTCGGGCAAAACACTGTGGCATGGAGCGGGAGCGGAGCTGCGAATAGTCGCTCCATCCGGACATGTGGAATTGCCTCATTCCCGTGTATCCACGTGTGCATATGTGCCGCTTGCGCTACTCTGTAGTACTTTTCCAAGTCCGGGGCATTCAGTCCCCCCGTTTCGTACGGCTGTACTAGGGTCGTCCATTTCACTCTCGGCTGTTTACCCCCCCATGCAAGTTTGATAAGGAGCTGTGTCAGATTATTAAAAAAGGCCATGGAAAGCACAATCGGGATGTTGTTAAAAAGAAACCAGAACCTGGGGAGGATCACCATCTTCATGATTGCTATATGTCCCATTAAGGACAGCAGTAGGTTGATCCACTTTTCTACGTCATCCTCCAGCTTGCTGTACGCAACTCCGTAGTTTTCCCGGATTAGGAGTTCCGGGTCTGAGTGGAGCATAATCCCTAAATACCGGACCGGCTCCGTTGTCTAGTGCAACGGGTATTCCATATCAAACTGAGTTGTTTTCGGAGTAAGGGGGAAGGCCACTGATTTAGACCAATTAACTCGAAGGCCAGAGAGTGCGCCGTATCGTACCACCTCCCGCAGTACTGAGGTGAGGTTTGACTCCGGGTCTAGGACATACAACAAGGTATCATCCGCGTACGTCGATATGATGATTTTGTACATAGGGAAGTTCACCCCTACGTTGCCATGATACTCCCGAAGAGCACACGCCAGCGGCTCGGCGACTAGAGCATAGAGCCGCGGCGAAAGTGAGCAGCCTTGCCTAGTGCCTCTGCCAATAGCAAAGGAGTCCGAAACCCGGTTACCCACGCTTATCCGGGCAGTGGAATGATAGTAGAGTGCTCCCACCAGTTGTAAGAACGGTTCGCCCAGACCCAGGCGTCTCAGCACTCGTAGCATAAAGGGTCACTCAACCGAATCAAATGCTTTTTCCATGTCAAGGAAGGCGGCCAAGGCTTTGGTGTTCTGCCTGACATGTTACATAATCCCTAACACAGTGCGGATATTATGGGTGAGATTTCTGTCGGGGATAAATCCAGCCTGCTCCGGTGCCACCAGCTCCGGGGCTAGTAACGCCAATCGCGTCGCCAAGACCTTGGCATAGATCTTCGCATCGACGTTGAGGAGAGACATCGGTCTATAAGAACTACAAGCGTTTGCAGGTTTGCCTGGTTTAAGAATTGTTACTATCAGGGCTTCCCGCATAGACCATGGCATGCATTCCTCCAGACCAATATCGTCGAATAGAGAAGATAAATGGGGAATCAGAAGGTCCTTAAACGCCTTATAAAAGCCCACTGTGAGCCCGTATGCTCCCAAGGCGCTTGCCGAACGCATAGACGACAGTGCGTCCGCGATCTCATCTCTGTGTATGGGCTGCATCAGGAACTCCCGGTCGGAACTCTTTAAGAAGGGCAGCTGGATATGGTCCAGGTAATCGTCCATAGCTTCCTCATGGTCAGTGGTGCGTGTAGAGTATGGTCCGGAGTAATAGTTCCTGAACTCCTCCATAATCTCTGATTCGTCTGTAAGGAGGTGACCATCGGTCGCCTCCAACTGTTATTACTTGGGGGCGTCTTGAGTTACGCATCATCCTTGCCAGGTATGAGCCCGGGCGGCATCCCTCTTAATACGACCGGGCCGTCGCATACTTCCCCAAGTGCTGCACCTCCCTATCAGCTTCCTCATTGAATTCTGCTATGAGGTTCTTAATGTCTTCCGCCACCGCGGAACTGGGGTTCGCCGTTTGGGACTTCTCCAGTTCAGTTAATCTGGACTCTAAATGTAATAACCCTTGGCGTATGGCCTTGAGGACACTCGAGTGTTTTGCCATAGCAATGCCTCGGATATAAACCTTAAAGGTTTCCCACACAGTTTGGAAGCTGTCCACCGAGCCCACATTGGTGTCAAAGAACTGTTCGATTTCCACCGCGAGTTCACCCCGAAATAGCTCATCCAGTAGCGAGTACGGAGGTAAGCGCCATGTAAATGTCGGGATCCGCTTCACTGGCGTCTCGAGTACCATGAGGAGCGGCGAGTGATCGGAGAGGGTGCGTGGCAGTACGACACAGGATTTTGTGAGTCTCATGAGCGAGGACGACGCCAACCAGTAGTCAATTCTGGTGTGTATGTCATAAAAAGCCGAATAATGTGTGAACCCCCCTCTAGTAGTGTGCCTACTTCTCCACACATCCACTAAGTCTATATTAATGAGTTCTGAGTGTGTTTTTTTTTTCACAACAAATTTTATTGATTGATCAGGTAAAAGCATGTATATAGTTCTCCACAATCAGGAGGTCACTGCAAATTGTCAACACATTTATATCATTGTAGCCCAATCAATAAGAAGAAAACATTCCGCCCTAATCCCCCCACCTCCCACAGCCACCCAGTAACCCTACTACCCACCCCTTATCCCTCCCTAACCCTGTACACGCGATCACAACAAGCCTCCTGTAAGTGCTATCTGTATGCCAAGCGCCATGCGCCACTCTAGGCCTGGAGTCCATCACCCAAATCATCGTCCGGTTCTGCAGGGGGATCCAGAGTCAAACCTCTGTAATCCGCCCACCGTTTCCAGATTTTGTAATGTTTCCGGGGGCAACCTCTGGCCTCGAACACTGGGCGCTCCAACCCCATAAAATAATCCAGTCCAGCCTTCCACGCACTCACGGGGGGTGCTCGCTCATTCTTCCACGCTCGTGCCAAGTCCCGCTTGGCCACCACTAGGCCCAACAGCAAAAGGTGACATTTGTAAATATTCCCACCTATGCCCTCCAACACATGAAGGAGACCCAGGCGATGGGTGCGGGGGAGATCCCAGCCCAGAACTTCCGACAAACGACTCCAAACACCATTCCAGAACCTAGTCAAGCCAGCACACGACCACACAGTATGTATCAGGGAACCTATCTCAGCTCCACAACGCAGACACTCCGGGGACCCAATCAGACCCGCCTTCCACAGTCGCTCCCGTGTATAGTAGGCCCTGTCCAAATATTTAAATTGGATTAGTTGGAGTCGTACCGCAATAGCAGTCCCACGTGGGGACTCCAACGCTTCCCTCATCTTCATCCAGGGGCCCTACGTCGTTTTCCCAGGCGGCCTTCAGCGGGAGCAGGGAGGAGGAACAGTGGGTGACCAGCGTCTGATATATGGGGGACACCTTTTTATCCCCAAGATCACCCATGAAAACCTTCGCTTCCACTGGGCTGAACTCCGGCAGCGACTCCAACCCAATTAGGCTAGGTGCCAATGCGTGACGCAATTGTAGATATCTGAAGAATTGAGTTTTAGGCATGTGGAACTAGTCTCGTAGGTCCTGGAACGACTTAAGTGTCACACCGGACATAACGTCTCCAAGCGAGGAAATCCCTATGGAGTCCCATCCGCTAAACCCCATCAGAGGCCAGTGCGGGGAGTCGTCCATTCTGCCACAATGGGGTCTCTGCCGTCAACCGTCCCCACCAACCCATACGACGCAGTGCTTGTCTCGAAACTGTAAATACCACTTGCGTGGCAGATGGCAGCCGTCTCCTGAGTCCGGCCGAGTACAAGATGGTATGTAACGAGTTACTCCCCATCAGCGAGCGCTCCAGAGCATATGCCGGGTCACCTCCATCCCCATACCACCATTCATTTAAGACCAACAGATGAGAGGCCTGGTAATATGAGAGGATGTCCGACGTGGCTAGGCCACCACAATACGTGGACATAAAGCATGTGCGCAGCGCCACTCTAGCGGCACCCCCTGCCCACAAAATGTGTTCCAAGACGGAATTTACCTGCCGGAACCACTGGGGTGTGATTGGATGCGGATGGTTCTGCAATTGATAGACGAGGCGCGGAAGGGCGACCATTTTAAAG
Source organism: Lissotriton vulgaris (assembly GCF_964263255.1). NCBI lineage: Eukaryota > Metazoa > Chordata > Amphibia > Caudata > Salamandridae > Lissotriton > Lissotriton vulgaris. The sequence continues at coordinate 2,048,407,981 of NC_141691.1, forward strand.
ATCGCTGACCTGCCATAGATGGAAGGGGCATTCGAGACCAGGTTTTAACGTCCGTTTGGACCCTCTCCCACACCGGTAGCATGTTACGCTCCCACGAGATCGTCGCGGACTTGGGCAAGAACACTCCAAGATACAGTATGCCCCCGGCTGCCACTCGCAGGGCCGACTCCCACGAACCCGCGCCCGCCCCGTCGCCCAGCACCCACAGGGTGGACTTGCGTGTGTTAAGGTAGAGGCCCAATACTTCTCCAAAGATACGCATTATCTCCAACACGCGGGGGCCCGATCTATTCAGGTCAGTGAGGAAAAATAGGACGTCGTCCGCATAGAGGGCGATTCTATCGGTAAGGCCACCATCCCATACAAAACCCCGTAGCTGCGCATCAATGTGCACCCAAGAGTCGAGAGGCTCCATGATCAACGCAAACAAATATGGGGATAGCGGGCAACCCTGACTGGTACCCCGGCCGATGGTAAACCTCTCCGAGATCGCTCCGGAGACACGCACGGACGCTGTGATGTCCGTATAGAGAAGTTTGATATAGGAGATAAACACCGGGCCTAAATTAAGATGAGGCAGGAGCGCGAACAAATAGGTCCAACTCACATTCTGAGTGTATTTTTAACCCTGCCGCTGTAGGCCTGCGCGCAGGACCTGTAGATCTATCTAACTCTGGATCTAATACCAAATTCAGATCACCTCCCCACACTAATGGTGTAGTGGAAAAAGCGTGACAGTGCTGTGCAAGAGTACTGTAAAATTCTGGGGAATCGTAGTTGGGGCCATAAACATTAACTACCAGGAAATCGTGGCCCCTACCCACACACCTAGTGATGAGAAATCGGCCCTCGGGGTCTGCCCTCAGCAAAGACAATGTCCGTTTCGTCCTCTGGTTAGCCCAAGCCAAGACCCCTCTAGAGTGGGTTGTGAATCCAGCTGCAGTGCAGTAGCCTGCCAGACTCCTGCTGAGAAGCATTTTACTTGTGAGCGGAAGGTGTGTCTCCTGTAACAGTGCTAGGCCTACGTTATGTCGCTGTAAATAATGTAAGACTTTCCTGAGTTTCCTATAATCATTCAGACCTCGCACATTCCACGTCAATGCCTTAAGCGTCCCAGCTACCCTATCCGCTGCTATATTGTCTGAGTTAGCCATCGCATTGGTGGGGTAATGCAGTAGAATACAGTATCAGTCTCATTGACCAATAAAGGTAGAGCAGTTAGGCAGTGCAAACCGTAACTTCTCCAGACATTGCCCCGTGTCTCCGCCTCCCTCCCACAATTAACCCCTCCAACACGGCCATGTAGAGAAGACAGAGCAATCGGGCAGAGCAATCCGAAACACAAACGAAAACTTCCCCATCCCTCCCCCTCCTCCCACAGCTGACCCCCTGCCCCCACCCCCCCAACTCTGTCATGCAGTTCCGTTTCCCACCCACTCCGCCCTAATACCAACCCCCTCAACCTAGTAACCAGTGCGTAAGTAGTGCATTGCACTCGGGGTCGAGGTTGTCTAGCAGCCCGTAAATTCCAATGTTCTCAAGGCGCTATGTCAGGCTTTCCCCCCTCCCCCGCTGTGCACCACCATAATATTAAATATTGCATCCTGCCAAGTATCGCAGATTGTCCAACAATGTCCACATCATTCCCCCACCCATTGTCAATACCTCCCCGCCCCCCCACCCCCCAAACAGGATCAGTTCAATGCGTATCAACTGGGGCCGTCACAGATGACCTGTTTGTTCTGTTGTGTAGACCGGACGTCCCCCATGCATCCCTCCATCCCCTTTACTTATCTGCACAGTGTCTTTTCATCCGGAGGGCGGGGCCCAGGACCCAGCCACCTCTGCTCGGTCAGCGCGTAGCAGAACTCTATCCTTCCACTGGCCTCACATGGGAAAGGCCCCGCGGCCACCGATAACCCAGTCATTCCTGTTCATCCAGATAGCTATTTTCTTCATCAACTGGCCTATCTGCGCCTTCACTTCTCTGATCCTTTGACCATTTCTTCATACCCTGCGACCGTTCTTTTGGGTCCGTAAATATGTGAGTGACCCTGTCTGTTGACACGCAGCTTGCCGGGTACAGCATCGCGTAGTCCAGGCCTAGTTCTCTGAGTCGCTTCTTGTGGGGTAGAAAGTGTTTCCGCGTTTCTTGCACCCTCGCAGTAAAGTCAGGAAATATTGATATCGCCGACCCTTCAAATTGAAGTGATGCCTGTGTTCTAGCGAGTCTGAGGGCCGTGTCCCTATCCCGGTAGTTGAGTAATTTAGCTATAATCGGGCGGGGAGGTGCTCCCGGTTTCGGGCGAGGGGCCAAGGACCGATGCGCCTGCTCCACCACAAACATCGACGAGAACACTCCATCTCACAAAAGAATAGTGAGTAACTTTTCCCTGAAGAGTTCCATCTTGCCCGTTTGCATGGTCTCCGGAAGGCCCGTTAAGGTTGCAGCGTCGCGAGCGCGCTTCCAAGTCCTCCGACTTGTCTTGGAGGGAACGCATCAGGTGTTCCATCTTTCTGTGCGCCGTGTCAAACTCAGTTTGCGCCTCCTCGACTTCCGTTATCCTCCTCTCGGCCATGTCATGTTTCTCGGCATGTTTATCCAGTCGCTCGGCCATCCGGTCCATTCTGTAGGTCATGGCGTCCATCTTAGCGCCCAACGCCGATATGCTGGTTTGTAGGCTTTGTTCCATGGAGCGCAGCATACTTCTGATGTCATCATCAGGAGCTCGCTCTTCCGCAGCTGGCGTGGGCTCTCTGTGTTCCGTTGAGAGACTTTGCGTTTGTAGCCGCCTTTGCGCAAATGGGAGTCTGCTTTGTCTTTTGTCTCCCTTCCCCATCGTGGCAGCCTGACCACTGTGCCCCAACAGGCGAGTGCGACAAGTATTTACCCAGGAGGTCCTGTCGTAGCGTTCAGGTTCTATGCAGTCCCGAGCTGGGAGGGTTGTGAATAGCGCCGGTTGACCGCGCAGATCCGTACACGTCCGCCCAAGCGCCGCAGGATGCCAGAGAAGGACCAGTACACAGGAGCGTTGTAGCAGCGGTATTACCAGGGTCGCTCTGCCGAAAAGCCCGGCGACCCCGACACTCCCCCTCCGCACAGAAGAACCGCCAGCGCCAGCCAGCAATGGTCTCCTCCTCACACTCCCCAGAATCAGCTCTCAGTCGGATGAGGAGCACCGGGGGGGGGACCCTTCCCCAGTCTAGGATCAGCGCCACCTCTCAGCAGCCTCTGTAGTGCCCCAGATCCGTGTCCCTGTGGCCCCCCCGCCACTGAAGCACCGCGTGCTCCACTGCGGTCTACAGGGCCGTAGAGTCACGACTCCTCACCTTGTTATCGGGGGGGGGGGAGACACGCACCCCGCAGGCCCGTTGGGCGGAGATCACCAGAGTTCCGCAGCAGGCCCCAAGACGGCAGGCCGTAGGATCTCGGCTGCACCAAACCACCTCCACGTGACGCAGTTAGCACTTCGTGCTGTTCTACCAGCTGACGGCGAGGGCTGGTCTCTCCCCCAGGCAGCTCGGCGTCCTCACCGCTCCCCACAGGAGCTCCAGGTGTCGTCAGTAGTGTGGGTCCGGCGGCCGATCGGGCACCTCCGCAGGCGGACGGGCCAACCGCGCCCGCCCCCGCCGCACGCAAGGGCACGTCAGCCGGCCGTGCGAGTGCTGGGTGTCGAGGCTCTCTGGCCTGGTGTCCGGCGGCTCGGCACTCAATCCTAGGAGGGTTCCGAAGCACCAAATCCCCTCAAACTCGGGACCGTCAGAGCCTCTGCAGGGTCTCGCTTCAGGGGGGTGGGTTTGAGGCAGCAATGTTCGTACTTTGGCAGGATTTAAAAGGATAATTGGTAGTGCGACGCGGAGGTCCGGGATTAAGCAGGCATTTCAGCTGCCGGCAAGCTCCGCCCTCTGCAATGGTGTGTTCTTAACAATTTAAGTCTGTAACACGGACTACAAGTATACAGACGTATCTGTACTTTGCCCTTTTGGCCACCAATTTCATTGTTTTGTCTTGTATGTCAAGGGTCACGGCTGTGCCCGCTTGGTATCTAATGGTTCTCACATTTTTTAAATGCTCCTTTGAACAAAAAATAAACTTCTTGTCCGGCTGGACAAAAGACCTATCACTTATTAAAGTGTATGATTATTATTTTTTCATTGTGTCCAAAAAATAGGGACCACTGTTCTGTGTAACAAATTTGGCACAATTTTAAGCAGCATCCGATTTCCAGTGCATATTAGCCAAAAGTGCAGGTGCTTCATGATTTTTTTTTAAAACTCCGTATTGAATGCATGACTTGAAAAACATCATCCCGCATACAGTTCTATACATGTGCCTGAAAATGCAGGTTCCTGCGACACAACAGATTGCTCAAGAGCCAATGTAAATTTTCAAAGACATCGCCACCGTTGATTTCTCCAGTTTCTAGTATATTATAACATTAGCTATCATCAGGCGAGAGTCCCCCTGTTGGCAGCGTACAGATATTTCCTCTAAATGTATTCCACCCTCCCAACACCAGCTCCCACTTCTTGGGACACCCTCTATTTACATATACTACTTTTTCGGCCACCGTAACCCAGTCAATGTCATTGCACCATTCCACATATGTTAGCACATTCTGCGCTCTCCAAGGTTTGGCATGGTTGCGTTTTGCTATCATCATACCCAGTGTCTCCTATTCTTGGGTCATGCGAGTGAGGTCATTGGCTTTCCATAAGTTCAGGAGACATCTTTTAGGTTCTGGTGGTACTGGCGCCCCACCGACTCGTGTTTTTGTGTTCATGAATGTTCCCCAGTACGTTGAATATCCGGGCATTCCCACATCGCATGGAAGAATGTACCTACGGCCCCACATTTTCTCAAGGGGACTTGAGTGAGCCCTCCCTACTCTTGCCAGTGTCACCCTAGTTAAATATGTCTTGTAGAGCTTTTTAAGTTGCACCAGTCGCAGTCATGATGGTATTTCCAACTCTCGCAGGGACTCTAGCGCTTCTTGCCAGTTCGTATCATCTAGATCTCAAATGTTGGCTGCCATTTCTCACTGAGACCTTGCTAGAGTCTGCTTGATTGTTGATTATTTTCCGCTAGGTTAGAGATATGGCTTTTTTATCAATACGCTCTGTAAGTATCCTGTCCTCCGCTGGAGATGCCTCTGGGAGGGGGGTGTCTAGTGGAATGGTGGCCATGAGCGAATGTCCGATCTAGGTAAAATAGTGTATAAGCGGCCGCCAAGCGCGGGTGAATCTTGCATCCGTGTGATTGATGCGGGCAGTAAGTAATTCGAGGGCTAAGACATTCCATAAGCGGAGAAACCATGTGGCTACAAGGGGAGGGTGTGGTTTCTTCCAGAATAAGGCTGTGGACTGTCTACCAGCTCCTAACTTGTGCAAAATCATGCGCCAGTAGGTGTACGTCATAGCATTCGGCGTCGAGGGCTTAAGAATATTTTTCTAACAATTTGATAGAGCATCTAGTTTCCTATGTAGACCAAAAACTGTGTAGTTATATATTCAGAAGCCGTTTTAGGCAGAGTTGTTTTTAAAGCGGCAGACGGATCGAACACACATAGACTGAAGAGACAGAGTACCAGGGCACAACCCTTTTGCAAGTCATTTAATATTTTAATTCTACTTGATCGATCTCCTGAATTGTCCAATTCCGCCTATACCCAATTTCCCATATGCAGTGCATGTATTAAAAAAAAAAAAAAAGATTAAAAGGCACATCCAAGCTGCCAATAAGTAGCTGTACTTTATTATTGTATACATTAATATTGTGGGCGTTGGTTATAGTAAAGCACACTGCAATCATTATTAGCACCTACACGTGACAAAATAATTTGTTTCTTTTCAATCTTATGACCAGGTTGGCACTTGGCCGTCAAAAATAATTTGCCCTGCCCGTTAAAAGCTGCTTCTGGCTCCAATATGATTATATTGTGTGAAAAGAAGCATGCCAAGAATGTTAGAATACAAAAGCAGTGTGGGATATCTCAAAGTCACTAGGCCTTGTGTGAAATGAACTTGTAAATATCAATAATCAGCTGGAGGATTTTGGCGCAAATGAGCGAAGCTACACGGTTTACTCCATAGGGCTACCAAACATGGGTGGATATCCCGTGGTCCCAGAAGTTCTAGCTACGCCACTGAGCTCTTGGCTTACCTAAAGGTTTTGACTTGCTTTCTCTATGTACCCAGCCATTCTGGAACAAAGGCCAAGCACATAGTTGGCTGTCTTGTTTGGATTCTCTAAAAGGCTTCTTCCAGCCTTCCCCTACAATACTTAGAGTACAACATGATGGCCAAACATTACTTCAAGGCTCACTCCCTTCTGTGGCACCTCTATGGAGGCAAAAAGTAGGCATGGCAATAAGACATTCCATCTCCTCCTGCGTTTTTTAGGGAGTCCCATGATCATACATTTCTTGGTCTTGTTGAATCTCTCAACTAGGCCGTTTGCTTGTGGGTAATATTGGGTGGTGAAGTTTTACGTCACCCCACAATGCTTTGAGATTGCAGACTTTATGTATACTACTGCTGTCTGAAGCCACAGCCTTATGGAAGCCCACTCTAGTAAGGATACTGATGTGGGCAAGGAATTGCTTCAGGATACCTGGTGGCATGATCCACTACCATCAGACCAAATGTGTTTCCTGAGGGTCTAGAGTTGCAACAGTGTCAACCCCCACCCTTTCAAAGGGAACCCCAACCACTGGTAGTGACATTGCGGTATCCTTTGGTTTACCACCTATCTTGCCAATGGCTTGACAGGTAACAAAGAAGCTGCAAAACTCCTTCACTTTCTGGGAAATATTGGGTCAGTAGAAGGGAGCAACCAAACTACTCCATGCCTTAGTGTGGCCAAGATGCCGGCTAGGGCTATGTCATAGGCCAATGTCTGTATGAACTCTCTATTCTACTGAGGTACTACCACTCTCCTAGTGGCACCAGCTTTGTGATCTATGGCCTAAGTGTAAAGAAGTCCCTCCTCCCAGTAGGCCCTGTGGGAATCACTGACTTTCCCATTTCCTGTGCCGCAGCTTGTTCCCTCATGCCTTAAAGAGTGGTACAGCTTCTCTGTCCCTGGCACAAATCTTCCGTAAACGGTCCTCCTAGGAGCTCTGTCGCGCAAGTCCCAAACTCCGGAAGCTCATTTCCCTCAAGGTCTGACAGGTCTCCCTCCGAAGAAGGGACCTGTGCTTGTGTCTTTTCAGAAGTTGGTTTCCCGGACCTCTTGCCTCCTCTCTTGGAAGATTGGGCCATTATTCTAAGGCCCAATACCTCTTGTTCCTCCTGGGCTTTGTGTTCTAATTTTTACACACACACGCTCACTCACTTATTGTAGGAAAGTGCCCCTTTTTGCATGATACCCCGCACTTTTTGTCTGACACGGCCATTCAAATATATCTCGAAGGAGCTGCGCAATCCTCTCGCGCTGGCCACAGCTGTGCTTGCATACCTGCTAAGGAAGGTAAAGGTGAGCATGGACCCATAGCTTTTTTCTTTGTTACTCCAGATTTTCTGGGAATTCACGTTACAAAAATATCAAATATCACCCATCGTTTTCAAACTCGGAAAGGTAAAAAATACTTTTCAGGGTGCATTTATTTCTTTTCCAGAAGAATTAGATTACATTTTTAACCACACTCCTGACAGGAGCGGATTTCTCAATTAATCGCCAAAGGCCACCTACATAGGGCAAGGTTGTCTGTTCTCCGCCCTCGAATCGAATGCTGGGCTGGCTCCAACTTGGATGCAGGGTGGATTCAAGGAGCCACTGGTTTCCTTGGATAGTGGTTTCGGGCCCAGTCTTTATTCCCCAGCTTTCATCCTTCTGAGATTAATTATATAAGTTACAACTCGTTGCCAATAACCACAGTGCCTACGGTGGCGCTCAAGGGGACTTGTCTAGGGAGGGATGAAGGGGCGCACTACAGGGAGAAATGCAAGGGAGGCTGGAAGTAGTTTGCTCAGGTGGTGGGGGAGCGGGTGATCACCTTCATGAAAGGGGGGTCTCATGGCACGAGGCAGTAAGGACACAGGGGGATGATGCTGGAGATGGAAGGAACAGTCGGTGGTACGCTGGTGGGCACACAGATGGCGGAGCGTGCAATAATTTGAGTGTCTGGCATGGCAGCAGCGAAAAGATTACAGATAGCTAATTGTGTCCCCTCTGTTGACAGACAAGGAGCAAGGAAGATTGTCTGGGTGGTGCCAGTGCTACACTGGGATGGTGGGGGTGTAATGTTGGGCTGCATAAGAGGCTAATTTGGCCTATTGGCTGCACCGTTCATTGGGGGTACACGTACGAGGACACCAGCAGTTAGGTCAGGGTCCACGATAACGTAGATAGTTCTCACGCAATAAATCAAAGGTTGCACACCCCAAAAAAAAAATATGCAGCAAAAAGCAACTGTTAAACCTTACTCTGGTTATGCAGAAGTTGCCTTAATGAAGCGCCAAAGTGTTAGACATTCCAAATTATATTTGATATTTTATAAAATATTGTAACTCTAAACATTTCTGCTCTAGTGTCAACCCCAATTCCCATGCGTTTTCAAATGCAGCAGGCTGCTAATACATGTAGGACTACTGTGCTGGTTTTGTTAGACCTGCATTTGTTAGGTAAAATGCACCTCATCACTATTGTTGATGGGAAAACAAGTAGCTTCTGGACTCCTTGTTGTGGCAGAAATTGTATGATCACATTTTTCAATTCAGTTTGCTCTTGTCTTTCGTTATTGTGAATCGTCTGTTTTCCAAAGATTGACTGAAGAAGTATTGCATAGTGTACTACAATAAGTTCGACTTATAAAAATATATTTGAGCCTCATATACACTGTACGTACACTGTCTACATACCATGCATCAGTGAAGAAAGCAAGCAATAATAAAAGCAAAGCGTTCCATAAACACCGGTAAAACACTGTTTCTGCTGTTTTTTATGGCGCGAAAATGGGTAACCACTGAAAAGCACTGTTTTTGAAAGGTATTGAAATCACTGGAAAACACTGAAAAAACACCACCAGAATTTGCCAAAAATAGAAACTGAAAACAGGAAAGCCTAACCATAGGTCTCTTGAAAAACACAGGGTCCCGACCTCTTCTAGGCACCATGCACCAGGCCGCCTCAGTGCAGATGCTGGTGCACCTTCTGTGCCGATTATTGGCCCCTGCAGTGCTGACCTTAACCCCAGGAGCTTTGCTCCCACGCCCGAGTCGCCTGCTCGTAAGCAGTCCTTAACCAATGGCCCCTTTGTTAAGCATTGGGCCCTCAATCTTCACCAAGCTGCCCCAGTTCTGCTGATTATGCAACTCGAGTGCTTACCTAGACCTGAGGAAACCTCGGTCCAAACCCCAAAAACTCCCACTTGTGGAACATGTAAAACAGATAAATATTTACTTCCATAGGTTCATAATCTAGCACCTTACTGCTTTTTAACAAGCCTCCTAGTGTGTTGACTGAAAAGCCAATAAAATCTACCCAGGACTGATTTGAGGTTTTGTGAATCTCCCTGAACTTCCTCCTGTACTCCTCAGTGGTGAGTCCAAAGCCCTCAATCAGGGTATCCTTCATGAGGTCATAAGACGCTGCATCTTCCTCATCCAGTATCCGGTGTCTATCCTTGCAGCACTTTCCTGAGAACAACATCCACATTGGATAGCCCCTGTGGTATAATTTCCTCATTTTACAAGCCCTCTCAAAGTCTGTAAACCACTTTGTGATATCATCACCCTCAACGTATTTGGAGACAATATGCTTTGGGTATTTTGGGATCAAATGTTTCCTTTCTCTCCCTATTTATTTTTTTTGTGCCACCACTCATGGGTTCTTAACCTGTCTCAGCCATTTCTATTTCTATAGCGAGGATTTTGGCTTCAAGGGCTGCTGTCTTGACTAGCCTCTCAAGAATTGCTTCTTCATAATCTAGCTCTTCTCTGAACCTTGAAGTTGCCTGACCTACCCCTAGTATGGGAGGGCACTCTAGTACAGTGTTAGAGTAAGTGTGTGGCTGTACCTCATAACCGTCTTTAGTGAGTATAGGTGGACAATTTCCTGAAGTATTAACCCCACTGTCATGGTCGCGGTCCAGCGCCTCATCTAAAGGTGTCAGGATCTTCTGTTTTAGCTGCTTCAAACTCTGCAAGGAGCTCCTGGAGAAATGTCTTGGTAGGGTTTGAGCCAATTTTAATGTTATAATCCTTACAAAGGAGCCTTTACTGCCTCACTGTGGGATGCAGATAAGGGGTCAGGTAGAGTTCAAAAACTTTATCCCCTGAGGAAGACATTCTAGAACAGTTCGAGCCTTTTTCAAAAACGACAAAAAATTCTGAAAAGGCTTTTAAGGCTTACCTGACTAGTACACTTTGTACATTTCTAATACAAAAGGACTGGGGGACTTAATACAAGACCCTAATAGTTCAGATTAAAAAAACATTAAAAATCTAGCATTTTGCAAAATTGTGAATTTCTTCGTGAAAAACCTATTGACCTAGTAGTGTCCGCAAACTCAAAGTCTATTAGCTCACTGCTGATCCACTAATGAAGGAAGTTTTTTATGTTGTAGTGCCAATGTAAGGGGACACCATGCAAAAAGTACCCTTATTGGTTGATCGGGTTTAAATTAATAATCCCAAGTGCTCTATTTGTGGTAGTGTAGTCGAGCAGGTTAGTCTTATCAGAGGGTAGCGTTGAGCATTTGTTGTACACACTGTCAATAAATGAGACACACACTCCAAGAAGAAAAATCTGATGTTTATATACATTTAGACACCAAGATAATCAATATCTGGTAAGTACTTTTGGCTATAGGAAGTTTTACAGTTGGCAAAAATACTTGAATAATGGTTTTGATAGCAGTCTTGAACACAGTAATGTTATCCTGCGGGAGAAACATACACTGCATAGATACACTTGTGAGCGAACTTAGAAAATTCCTTTAAGGACCTAAGGTGGTTAGGAGGCAAGATTGAAGTAACTGCCAGCTGTTCGGGTTTACCTGCCCTGGGAAGTCTGGGTGCAGAGGTGCTGGCCGCATTGGTGGCCTAGAGCGCTACGTGGTATAGTCAATGGGAAAAGTTACCTGCAAAGAAAGGCTGCAAGTGGGGGGGGGGGGCTTGTGGACCAGTCGGACAGAAGCTCAAGGGCACTCAGCTCTTGGGGGTCTCTGGAGCACAGGGACACAGTTGGTTTCCGTGAACATGGGCTGGGGGGCTCTGGTGCAGAGTTGTTTTTGCTAGCAGGAAGCTATATTAAAGGCTCTCAAATGGCTTTGGTGATCTGGAGAGGGAGAGAAAATGGAACACCAGGCACACTGGGTGATGGCTTCTGGGATCCTGAAGCCCCTGGTAGGGAGATCTGCTTTGGTGTTGTTTTTTTCTAGACGGGACACACAGCAAGCCTTGGTTGCTGGAAATGCTCCGGTAACCAGGGTATTGGTGATAGGCGACTCCTGTAGGGCCTGGTATCTCAAACCTGGTAGGGAGGCAGATCTAACCTCCTGGAGCAGGGAACACTTCTTCCTGGAAATAGGCAACCTCAGTAGACCAGATTGTGAGCAGGTCAAGGTACAGAGCATGTGCAGTCAGTGCCTCCAGCTGCAGGAGGAGATTGCTCCTTCACCACATGGGAGATGCTGCTTGATTGTCAAGCGCTGAACAGCCTTTCACAGGTTTGGGAGGTTGCCCTGCTTTTGGAAGAGAATGGTCAGGGCAATTGAGGTTCCAGCAAGGCACGGTTTCAATCAATCTATCAGGATTTGTAGAGCGCGGCTGCTTCACCCTTAGAGTGTCGAGGTGTCAGAGAAATCCCTTTATACTGAATTTAGGGGCATGTAGGGTAGTAGCCAATGGGCTACTTAATCCTGGGTTGAAAACATCGCCTATATGACCACTTCCTATGGATAGGGGGCATAATCCTGACTGAGTTCTGGCTTCATTAAAAAAAAAAACATGGGAAAACCCTTCTTTGACTGACCACTTCAGGTGGCCCACCTTGAGGGTGTGCCCAGCTTGTAAGTGTGACATGCCTTCTGACTAGCTAATTTTCCCACCTGCTGTAGTGCCTAAGGGGTCTCTAGACATGGGTTTGCTTCCCCGAGGACTGGGGAAGCCAGCGTCGTGTATCCAAGGCAGCAGAGGCTTAGAAGCCTCTGGCCTTGACATGCTAAATCATTAGCCAACATCTTCCTCCGGAGCAGGCATTGTTTCTGGTCTCAGAGAGCAAGCTAGCATCTCCAGGGGATCATTAACTCATCTGTGGTGGCAGACTGGACCATACCAGCCAGTCAGCACATTAGAGGACTAATCAGTTTCATGGGGTATCTCTAAGGAAAGGTTCTCCAAACTAGATCCTGGAGGATCAGATCCATGCCAGTTTTTAGCATATCCCCATTTAGATAAATGTGCTTATGTTATAAATTTGGCATTGACCTGGCCCTCCAGGATCGACTTTGGGGAATCTTGCTCTAATGTGCCCTCTGGGTGCATGACTTTATAAATAGGCTACTGGCATTAGTATGAATTTATCCAGACTAGGTCTTTGATACCAAACAGCATAGCTTTCCGGGAAGCCATCATGTAGCTGGATAACTTGTAGAGTGACCAGTGCCAATTACAGGCCCTTGCGATGGCTTCCCTAGTCATTTGCAATATCTTGTAATTGAACTAGACCTCACTGGGGCATATCTGCTTGCAGATATGTGTCCACATATGTAATACCCTGCTTTAGGATTGAAACAATTCTTCTTTTTTTTTTTTTTTTTTTTATGAAGGAAAATACACCGGCCGTTGCCTACATACAATGGCCGGCAAGGAATATAACACAAAAGAGGGTAATAGGAAGGGGGGAAGAAACTAGCAAAAAATAACAAAACAAGATATGCACTTCTGAATAATGCTTTGGGATCTGGTCAATGTCCATTTATGGTGACAACCTAATCGTCCGTTTGAGCTGTAGACGTGAGACAGAGCACTTGTAGATCTACTGGGCAGGAGAGTTTGCGATAGATGTCAAAGGTGCTGGATTCATGTTCCCCCAAGTTTTCCCAAATTTGGGTAAAGTATGAGTAATTATAGCTGTTAATGTTGCCTTGTCCAGTAAGTCCCAGAGTTTGTGCAGCCAGTCTGTGTGTGTTGGTACGTGTCCGTACCCCATCTAGACAGTAGAACCTGCTTTGCTGCACAAAGTGCCAGGTTGATGGCCTTCCCCATATTGGAATGCAGTGGGTATGTTTGAATGTTGGAGAGGCCTATCAAAATATAGCTGGGGAAGCGGGGTATCTCAGAATGAAACCTATGGTTGATGTCTGCTAAGACATCTGTCTAGTAGCGGTGAAGTTTGGGGCAGTGCCACAGCAAGTGGACAAGCGTGCCAGACTGGTTGCAATGGTGCCAACATTTGCCGTCCTTCCCGCCACTGAGCCAGACAGGCTGGAGTGTAGTACCAGTAATGGACAGTTTTTAGTAGTGTTTCTTTGCCTTATGCACTTGTAGCTGATGTGCGGGGACGACCCAGTGTCCCTCAGAACCTTGGTATTAACATAAAACAAAAGAAATTGGTTCTGTCTGGATATGTGCAATTCCTTAGAGTACTGTTTTATGGATACAAAAACAATTTATTCATAAAGACGTCAAGCAATGATTTGCAAAAAGGAATTAACCCACACAAAGAGAAAGCACACACACGAGAAATGAGAATCAATCTTATATTTTAAATGGGTATCAAATATTTGCGACTGTCACTAATATAAATTCAATTATATCAAAAAACACAATAAGTGACCATGGTGAATGACGTGACATATAGTGAATAAGTGATGTGAACAGTACACTATATACAAAACATATACATGTGGAATGAATAAGGGTGGGCAGGAATTTTATCAAAGAGGTTATGTCCTGTATTCTTTTTTCACATACACTACAGAACCCAGTAGATATGTGGTTTGTCGACATTGCCAGTGAAAAAGCATATGTACTGATTGCCAATGGAGGAGTGGGCATACCTCATTTATTACGTTACTACCAAGCAGCACAGCTGCGTTTTCTAGTGGAGTGGCGGGGCACCTCACAAAAACTATTGGTGTTTCCTGGATCAAGTAGTAGCAGGAATACACATGTGGGAAATTCCATTTCTTCTGCGTCAATTGCGCCCTGCAGGGGTGTACATCTCCCCAGTTGTTTGAGTTACGGTGGCAGCCTGGGATAAAACCTGCGCTCCTAAACGGTTCTCTACCCTGATCTCTTTCCTTACTCCGATCCTGGGAAATCCAGACTTCCGATAGGCACTAAATGAGAGCCCGTACACCCAGTGGCAGGAAGCCAGCTGCAAACGCATTGACGACTTTTTTGTGTTAAGAAATGCGAATATGTCTGATCGCAATCGGTGATCAGCACTTCCGCCCTCGAATGTTGTAAGTTTCCTGCTGGCGTATGGTCTGATGGACTGTGGTGTAACCCAATGTCGTACTGCTATATAACGCCAGCGCTTAGAGTCTGGGAGTCCAAAACTCGGTTGCGTATATTTAAAATATAATAGGCCACGTTAAAGAAACAAGCACCGCCCTAAGGAATGGCCAGTGTACTCAGTCGAATGCCTGTTTGGCATCTATTGATTGAGGGTGTCCCATAATGTCTCTATTTTTATGTGCGTATTGTCGTTCGTCATTAGGTAGTCTGTGATGGCCTTCTCTACCTCTTTTCCAGCTGGGCCATAGGATAGTAGTTTGGGGTTAAGGCGCCATGTTTAACATCTTGAATTGCGCAGAGGCAGACTGATTGTAAGGAGGATGCGGGCAAGATCTGAAATAGAGGCTACATCGATCTTGGTCTGTCACTAATGAGAGTAATGAGGCTGATACTAAGAAATAGTCAATTCTGGCATATGATTGGTGCGTGGCAGAGAAGAAAGAGTATGACTGTGTGGTGGGGTGCAGTTTTCTACAAGCGTCTACCAGCCCTGCGACTGCTAGCCAACTGGTAACCTGCGGAGAGAATGCTGCAGTGAATCCAGTCCTTTGTGGTGATCTATCCAATCAGGCGTCGGGTACAAGATTAAAGTCGCCCTCTATTACTATTTTGGCGTTAGGTGTCGTCAATATAGTGCCAATTGCTTGCTTCAAAAAGTGCTCTTGATGTCCTTTGGGGGCATAGAGGTATGCTATTGTGAACACGTATGAATGAAAGGAAAGGCGCAGTGAGAACATACAACCTGTGATCTCGGAATGGGTGTGTAGGACCTGGCCCTGGAAGTATGTAGCAAGTAATAAAGGGACTCCGGCTTTTTTCACTGGGCCTGCTGAACTGTACTGTCGACCGAACCACTTAGATCACATCCTACCCCAATTTTCTTGAGGAGATGGGTCTCCTGTAGGAGGCATATATCACAGCGTGCGGTCCGTAGCTGGGACAGTAATGCTATTCTTTTGGTTGGGGAGTTCAGACCCCCTCACATTAAGACTAAATATTCACACCATATACAATCATCTGAAACGCACGTTGGAGATCGATTCCTTACCTTAGAATATCTCAGGTGTCAGACTGGAACCGGAAAGTTTTGCTCAGAAGTACCCCTGCGCGTCAGTAGGTGGCGTCCTGCGGCTCTGCGTCCTTCACTGGCATTGTCAGCACCGAGATGACGTCACGGAGAGTACTTAGGCGCCACCCATGCGCGCTGACATCAGTTATTTCTTTTTCTGCGCCAGCAAGGGCAGATCCGAATTGAGCACGTACCTTAGTCACTTTTTGACTACTCTTTTGAGACTTTTGTCTCCCCTTTTTTCTCCTGATGCACGTAGGGATGTCCGCCTTTAAGTCCTGTGTGACATGACGCCATAATATGTTGGTGGTGTCCCCCACGATGTGTGCCTCTACTGCCTGGAGACAGATCACGACTCCCGGGACTGTCGAGCCATGGCCACCAAAGCCTTGCGGGAGCGGCGCCGGGTTTTGCTGGAGGTTTGGCATTTGTCTGGGTCAAGGGGACAT
Source organism: Lissotriton vulgaris (assembly GCF_964263255.1). Lineage (NCBI taxonomy): Eukaryota > Metazoa > Chordata > Amphibia > Caudata > Salamandridae > Lissotriton > Lissotriton vulgaris. The sequence continues at coordinate 2,048,423,968 of NC_141691.1, forward strand.
TCCCGCGACCACTCGAGGGACCGGAGCCGTCGCTCCTCGGGTTCCAAGTCTTCGCTTTCGGATTCCGGTAAGCGACGCCATAAAAAGACGTCGAAGAAGCGTGTTCGCTTTCCGATGTCCCCAACCCCCGTCTCTCCTCAGAGGGGGACTGCGGTCATGCCCCTGCGGCTCCTCGAGAACCTGGGAGTCCCATGGTCTACCCGCAATACCCGGGTCCATCGGCGACTCCCAAACAGGTGGAAGAGTTTCTTGCTCCCATGGACCGCCTTTTTAGGCCCTGGGCTCCCGCCGGCGTGTCTTCGGGCCCCGCGTTCCTGTGTCCAGATCCTGTTGGCCCGGCGGGTCTGTCACCGGCTCCAGTGCCGGCGCCACAGGATCCTATGCTCCGGCCCAGCGCCACGAGGTGCAGCACTGCCGGCTCTGGCGCCGCCCTCTGCTCCACCCCGGGTGCTGCACTGGGTGCAGTTTATCCCACCCTTGACCCTGTTCCAGGACAATTTTGTTCTGGCCTGGGATCCGCATTGGGAGGTGGCTCTGGCTCTGGCAGACTCCGTTCTCTGCGCCGTTCCCGATGTTGTTTGTCCCTTCTCCGGCTCCGCTCTGCTGCCGCGACCAGCTCCCTCTACACCAGAGGTGGGCGACGACTGGATGGGTCCGAGGACCCTCTTGCCTGGCAGTGACTCTGAGCAAGATTGGGTGGACTACCTAGAAGACGCAGGTGAACTCTGTCTCTTCCGACCCGGGGTTTGCCTCTCCTCTGCCTACTATGGAGGAGGGTGTTTCCTACACCATGGTGCTCTGTCGGGCTGCAGAGGCTCTCAACCTCGACCTCCCTTCAGTGGCCCTGAAAACCAACCTCCTTACCGAGGTGCTCCAGACTGCGACTGTGGCGTTGCGGCGCCATACCTGATTGTGTTCAACTGTGTTCTCGCCCGATGTCCAGGGCTTGCTCATGGACATGCCCTTTGATGGCACCCGCCTCTTTGGCGATAAAGCCGACAGTGCACTGGAGCGTTTTAAGGACTTGTGGGCCACGGCCAAGTCCTTGGGTCTTTCTACAAAGAACCCTGGCACTCCTGGTTTTCGTTCCTTTCTTGGCCAGGGCAGATTCACCCAGGCACGCTCCTTCAACAAGCCTGTGCAGAACCAGCTTCAGCGCTGCCTTGGCTGCGGCTTCCGCAGGGGTGGGTATGGGAACCAGCGTGTGGGTCAGTCCACCTCTAACCCCGCTGCTTCCACTGCCAAGCCTTCCTAATCAGAGCTTCAGGGAGCACCCCACGCCGGTTGGTCGGCGGGGTCCGCCACCACTGACGCGAAAATTACATCAGACAAGTGTGTGCTGCAGATAATCTGCAAAGGTTACTCCCTTCCTCTTCAGTCCTCCCCTCCAGCCATGCCACCTTGGTGCCACTGATCTTTTGGACCTTCTCTGACGGGAAGTAACGGCCCTCTTGTCCAAGGGGGCCATCGGGACGTTCCCGGGCAGGAAGTAGGGAGTGGTTGTTGTTCCCACTACTTTCTGGTCCCCAAGAAGGACAAGGGGGACCTGTGCCCCATCTTGGACCTCCGGGACGGTAATTACTTCCTCCAGAAGGAGAAATTAAAAAAGCTGACTCTGGTTCAGGTCCTGTCTGCCCTCAACCCTGGAGACTGGATGTTGGCGTTGGACTTGCAGGACGCTTATTTTCACATCCCCGTCCTGTCGGCGCACCAGCACTACCTGCGGTTCACGGTAGCCCAGGAGCATTTTCTGCTTGCCGTTCTCCCTTTCGGCCTCACCAGTGCCCCTTAGGTGTTCACGAAGGTGATGGTGGTAGTCGCAGCTCACCTGCGCAAGTCAGGGGTGCCAGTCTTCCCCTACCTCGACGACTGGTTGTTGAAGGCTGGCTCGCCCCAGGCAGTCGTCAACCACCTCCAGACTACAGCCAAACTCCTGCATTGGCTGGGGTTCTCCATCAACGTGCTGAAGTCGCACCTGAGTCCCTCTCAGAAGCTCCCATTTATCGGAGCGGTTCTGGATTCGACGCTGTTTCGGGTTTATCCTCCCGAACAGTGAGTCCGGGATATTCAGGCTATGATTCCGATCTTTCAGCCTCTTTCCCGGGTTTCTGTCAGGATGACCCTCTGGCATCTGGGCCCAATTGCCTCCTGCATCCTGCTGGTGACCTATGCCAGATGGCATATGCGGGCTCTACAGTGGGACCTGAAGTTCCTTTGGGCGCAACATCAGGGCAACCTGTCTGATCTTGTTCAGATCTCGGAGGGCACTGCACAACATTTGCAGTGGTGGCTCACGAATCACGATTGGGTCAGTGGCAGATCCCTCTCACTTCCCCAACCGGAGCACACTGTGGTGACGGATGCGTCCCTCCTGGGATGGGGGGGGCCACCTGGGAGAGACGGAGATCAGAGGCCTCTGGTCTCCTGCGGAGACCCGGCTCCATATCAATCTTTTGGAGCTGCGGGCGATCCGACTTGCACTGAAGGCATTCCTTCCCTCCTGGGAAGTGTAGAGCAGGTGTTCACGGACATCACCACCGCCATGTGGTATTGCAACAAACAGGGCGGGGTGGGATCCTGGACCCTATGTCAAGAGGCTCTGCGCCTCTGGGCATGGCTGGAACATCAAGGCATTACCTTGGTGGTTCAACACCTGGCAGGTTCTCTGAACGCCAGGGCGGACACACTCAGCCGCTGGTGCTTGATGGATCAAGAATGTTGTCTGCACTCGGACATGGCGCAAGGTCTTTCTGCAGTGGGGAGAGCCTTGGTTAGATCTATTGGCCACCCAAAAGAATTCGCAATGTCATCAGTTCTGCGCGCTGGAATTTTTAAGGCGGCACTCGCTCGGAGACTCTTTTCGACGCGAGTGGAGTTGCGGTCTGTTGTACGCCTTTACGCCTGTAAAACTTCTGCCCAGAGTGCTGAAGGTCAGGCGCAACCGGGCCCAAGTCATTTTTATGACTCTCAGCTGGGCTCGAAGAGTATGGTATCCCAAGCTACTCAGTATGAGCATTGATCCTCCGATCCGTCTGCCTCTTCGGGAGGATCTTCTGTCACAGCAGCATGGGACAGTCCTCCACCCGAACCTGTCCAGTCTCCACCTCCATGCGAGGAGACTGAGCTGCGAGATTTGACAGATTTCGATCTTCCTCCCGAAGTCTGTAATGTCATCTTGTCAGCCAGGCGTCCCTCCACTAAAATGGTATACGCCTGCCGGTGGAATACATTTGTGGCATGGTGCACAACAAAGGGTGTGGATCCCCTTTCTACCCCTCTTTCTGAGTTTCTTCTGTGTTTGACACATCAGGGCTCTGCTCTGGGCACAGTCAAAGGTTACCTTTCTTCCATCTCCGCCTTTCCAAGGCTTCCTGATCAGTCCTCTCTTTTTAAGTCCCTGGTTGTTAACGGTTTCCTCACAGGCATTACCCACATGTTTCCTCCCGTGCCTTTCATAATGCCTCAGTGGGACTTGAATCTTGTCTTGACTTAAAGACGGCTTTCCTGGTAGCTATCCGCTCTGCCAGAATAGTGAGTGAGCTCCAGGCTCTTTCTTCTAAACCTCTTTTTGTCTCTGTTCATCCGGACAAGGTGGTTCGAAGGACCGTCCTTCTTTCTTGCCAAAGTTTGTCACGCCCTTCCACATCGGGCAGACCATCACTTTGCCCACCTTCTTTCCGCCTCCTTCCAGGGAAGAAGAAAGGCTCCACCGTCTGGACCCAAAACGTGCGCTCACATTCGATCTGCAGCGTACATAGCAGTTCCGGGTGGATGATCAGCTCTTTGTTGGCTCCCTGGGCGCCAAAAAAGGTTGGGCCTTGCACAAACGGACCATCTCCTGGTGGGTCGTTCTGTGCATCAAAGCATGTTACTCCTTGGCCAAGAAGGAGCCTCCTGTGGGGCTGTGTTTTCATTCGACCAGGGCAACTGCAGCCACTACTGCCTTTGTACGCGGCGTTCCCTTGCAGGACATTTGTCAGACAGCTACGTGGGCCTCGCTGCACACCTTTACAAAACACTACTGCCTTGAAAGTCCGGTCTGGAGAGATGGCTTCTTGGGCCGTTCTTTGCTCTGTGACTTTCTGGTGTAATCCTGTTCGCAGACCCACTTCCGGGTTTGGTATTGCTTGGTTATCTATTCTAAGGTAAGGAATCTATCACTAACGTGTCTCTTTCAGATGCACAAGTTACTACTTGCGTAACTATATATCTGTAAGAGACATTAGTTAGTGATGGATTCCTTTTCGCTCCACCCATCCTCCCCGTTCTGCACACTGATTACTAGGGTTAAGGTCATCCCTTTCAGGGCCCTAGTTGTATGCACCAATGGTCAGTATCTTGCGAGGCTCTGCGTTCCTGGCGCTGAAAGTAGTGTACAGAAATGACGTCAGTGCGAATGGGTGGCACCTAAGTACTCTCTGTGACATCATCTCGGCGCTGACGACGCCAGTGACGGACGCGAAGCTGCAGGACGCCACCTACTGACACGCAGGGGTACTGCTGAGCAAAACTTTCCGGATCCAGTCTGATGCCTGGAGATATTCTAAAGTAAGGAATCTATCACTAACTAATGTCTCTTACAGATCGATCGTTACACAAGTAGTAACTTGTGCAATAGTGATAATCGCTACCTGGGTCCCCAGTGTTGTAAGTTGTAGTAGTGCACATGATTGATATGGTGAAATATGACAGGTGGCAAACTAGAGGGCGAGAAACCTATCATAACTACAAACATTAAAACAAAATAAAAATCAGCACCAAATGGTGCAAAACGTGCAATTTTTTGGTAGAAGTCCATGTCATCGGTCACTCGTGCCAGTGTCCCAACTGGTACCGAAGGTGCGAAAGCCTCCGCTGCTGCTAGTTCTCTCTCTTATTTAGGCGTCGACCCGGGGGTATCCCTCTCCACACGAACCTGGCGGCTCCATAGGACAACATCTTTTCTGTCTACAGTCTTCCCAAGTCTGTGTAGGCCATCCGGCCCTAGCTGGCATCCTACTGTCGTCATCTAGAGTCTGTGTTCTTCATTTGTTTGTGCATTCTGGGGACTGCTTCTGAACTGAAATTACTGAGAGGTCCTTGAAGCTTTCCTTTTTGGTTGGTCTGCTCAGTTGTTGTTGCGACCAAATCCTCAGGCAGCCTCTCCAGTGCGACTCCTTCGGGACGGCATGGGAGTTAGTCTGCTCCGAAGAGGTCTCCTGTTCCAGCTAGAGTCCCAGCATCTCCGCCGCTTCAGGTGGTGTGCGTACTGTGTTTTTGCCTGTTCCAGGGAAAAACCAGTCTGAAGTGGTATCCCCATTCGTTATAGGTGATGATGGACAAATCTTGAAAGAGCTGAATTTCATTCCCTTTGAAGGAAATATGTGGTTGATCACGTGTTTCAGACATTGAGTTATTTTTGTTTCTAATGGTGGAAGCTTGTAAGAAGGTCTGTGTAGGTAACCAGGAGTCGATGTACGTTCTAATGGAAAGTCTTTGTATTTCAGCTCCGGGACAACATGGCAAAATAGATGTAAAACGTAGTCCTCCAGGTGGCCAGCATCGGCCTGCAATGAAATGACCTTAAGGCGTATATTGGATCTGCAGGATCTGTTTTCTGGATCTTCTAGATGATAGTTGAGATCTGCATTGTGGTCCTTGAGCTCCAGAATCTTCCTGTGACATTCTTGGAGTTGTTCTTCCTGTGCGTCACCCGATCGTTAGACCGAATCCACTCTTTGTTCCAGTTCGCTCATGTCAGGACACAGTTCCTTTACTTTTTTAGAGAATTCTGTTATGAGGGCTTCTACAGCATCTCGCAAGATGCTGAGGTGGGCCTTCATAAATCAACGGGTGACTGGGGATTCGTCATGCTCTTCAGATTTTTCTGTTTGGCTGACTGGGCCGGGGACTTCACACCTGGGGCTGCCCCTGCTTTCTTAGAAGGAAGTTTGGTGAAAATGTCTTTGATTGTGGTCTCCTTTTTTGGCCAGGTGGACGTTATTTTGCTCACCGCTAAGTCCCAACACCGGCATGGGTCAGCTCACCACGCATGTCTGTTTGGGGAGGGGGGGTCTAGGACAAACAGTTCCTTCTATATAAAGTACCAGCTGTTATTAACACAGTCTTCCCTTCAATCGCAGTGCCTGGTGGTAATTTTTTGGTCTGCGATACTGATTTACCTTTGGCATTCCTTCCTAAGACTGGACTCGCCTGCAGGTCTTGTCTAAGTAAGCCTACACCATGCAGTTCTTGACGCCGTGTGGGTATCTGGGCCTGTCCGGCTGGTCTTCGTTTGAGACTTGGTTCTAGCCGAGCTTAATGCTGCTAAATTAGCAAGTCTGTTTGCGGGTGGGGGGGGCTCATCTGTGTTCCCCAGTACCCTTACAACATCCCCATGGTGTCCAGTGTGTTTCCACAGTAGAGTGCCCGTTATGGAGAGGAAGGGGGACCAAACCCGCCTTGCTGCACGGCATCCTCGGTGCAGGTCGCTCGCTTCCTTCTGCTTACTTGTTTACTGAAGTGCAGGGAATGAGGCGCCAGTCTAGACACTGTGCAGCGAACTTCTCCCCGCTGCCATAGTCTCACAGCTTCGAGTGCCCGGGCGTGTTTACTCCACCTTCTCGATCTCTGGGGTGCCGCTCGGCGCTAGTCGATCTCCTCCCTCTGCTTGCTTGCTTACTGAAGCGCAGGGGTGTGCAGGGAATGAGGCGCCAGTCCAGACACCGTGTAGCGCCTCCTGCACACTTCTCCCCACTGCCATAATCTCAGTTTCGAAGGCCCGGGTGTGGTTACTCCGCCTTCTTGATCTCGGAGATGCCGCTCTCCTCCATCTTGACCTTGGACTGCTGTCTCTCGATGGTCGCCAGGGCAGCTGTCATTGGCTATTTTTGCTCCTGTCAAGGTCACTGGGACGGTGGATGCTTTATATATCGATTTCTGACATCTCTGGACAGCCAGCGGAGCTTTGCAGAGAAGCTACTGCACGGGCGCCATCTTCAACACCCCCCTTATACCCTGCTTTAGGGCTAGAAGGCCTGCTGTAGGTTCGACTTTTATGTGGTACGTGCCGTGTCTGTAGGTTTGGCACACAGGGAGTGTGCCAAGTCGCGTTCTCGAAAATGGGTTTCACCATTTCAAGCAGTCTGCAGTGGTAGTCGATGGTAGTCTTGTAGAGGGATCCTTTTGGGTGGCATAACACATGCTACAGTCTATAGGGACACTCTTTAGTACCCATGCCCTCTGTACCATAGGTACAATTTACCAGTGGCTTACAAGGGTGCTAAAGTCGCTTTAAATTTGGTTTCAAATGAACATGTCTTATTTTTAGAGAAGGAGCACTGGCACTGGGGCCTGGTTAGCGGAGTCCCAGTGCACTACCAACCAACATCAGCAGCAGTGAGCAAAAAGTGGGGGTGACCTTGTCATAAAGGGTACTTACCTACACTCTCTCATGGATATGGCCGTCATAGCTCTCTGTTCTGTGGAGAAGGGGGACTCTATGCTTGAGCACTTTAAGGTCAGCAGAGCTACGGCTAAGTCCTTTCCATGGTCCATAGTCAACCCAAGTCTGCCTTCCGCCCCTTTTGTGGCCACGGAGGGGCTTCCAACTGTGTCTGTATTCACCAAGCCAGCAAACTGCACAATCTTTTTGAGGCCCGGGACTCCGTTCCCAGACCACCAGGGACAGGCAGTCAGAGGTTGAGCCAGTCTACTAACCCAGTCAGCCGTAGCCTCTAAACCTCATTGGTGTTCCTTCTGACCATCATGAGCATCCAGTTGAGGGTCAGGCTATGCAATAACCTTCACCAATGGCGGTCATTAACTTCGGACCTTTGGGTTTTGCAGCTAGTCCAGAGGGGCTACTCACTCCACTTTGTGACCACCCCGCCACCCATGCCACTTACTTGAGACAGTCAACTGGAGGACCACCTCTTTGTATTTTGTCAGGAGGTGTTAGCTGTCAAGGGTGGACTAAAGACCAGGTACTGTCATCAGAAGGAAGTTGAGGTTGCTGATCCCAATACTTTCTGGTTCCCAAGAAGGACAGAGGCCTTCGTCTGATTTTAGGCCTGCTCCTCCACAATTTCTTCCTGAAAATAGAGAAACTCAAAATGCTTAGGCTTGCGCAAGTCCTATCTGGCCTAGACCCAGGAGACAGGATTGCATTGTTGGACTTACAGCACCATTATTTTTACATCCCAGTCTTGCCAGGCCCCTTACCTGGTCACGAAACAAATAGCAGTGGTTGCAGCTCATCTATGATGGTCAAGGGATTCCAGTCTTTCCCTACCTCGGCGATTGGGATTGAAGGTGGGCTCGTCGGAGGCTACCCACCTTCAAATCGTTGTACCCTCTGCACTCACTGATGTTCACAAGCAAGGTGCCGAAGTTGCACCTGAATCATTCTCAGGCTCTCACTTTTATCTGAGCTGCTCTGGAAATAGTGTAGTTTCAGACCTATCCTCCCGAGAAGTGAGTCCAGGATAAACAGGCTATGATACCAATGTTTCTGCCTCTATCCTGGATTTCGGTGAGACTTACTCTGGGAATGTCAGGCCTAATGGCATCTTTCATCCTTCTTGTTACACATGCCCATTGGCATATGAGGGGTCTACAATGGAAGCAGACACACACAACATTAGAGAAATCTCCTCGACATGCCCAGATCTTGGAAGGAACTGCAGGAGACCTGCAGTGGTGGCTGATAACTTGTGATTGGGTCCGTGGCAGATCCCTCTCCCTTTCTCACGAGGAGCTGACTAGTGACAGATGTGTCCCTTCTGGGATGGGGCTGCCCTCCGGGAGCGGTGGAGATTGGAAGATTCTGGTATCCAGCAGTATCCAGCTCCACATCAACCTGTTGGAGCTCCGAGAAATCTGGCTGGGATTGCAGGCCTTTGTTTCTCAATCCAGAGGTTAGGCTGGTACAGGTGTTCATGGGCAACACCACCGCCATGTGATATTGCAACAAACAGGGCGGGCAGGGGTTGTGGACCCTTTGTATGTGGCTGGAACGTCCGGGCATATCCCTGGTGGTTTAACACTTGGTGTGCTCCCTCAACACCAAGGTGAGCAAACTGAGCTGTCGATGCCGAGCGGATCACAGATGGCGTCTCCATCCGCAGGTGGCCCAAGGTCTCTTCCAAGAATGGGTCAGAGCCTGGATTGCATCTGTCAGCAGTTTTGCGCACTGGAGTTTTGAAGGCGGGTCTCTCTCAGACGCTTTTTATCTCGAGTGGAGATCAGACCTGCTGTATGCCTTTCCGTCAATACCACTCCTGCCCAGAGTTCTCAAGAAGATTAGGAGAGACCGGGCTCAAGTTATTCTTGTGGCTCCAGATTGGGCACGGACAGCCTGGTATGGTGAGTTGTTGTGTATGGCCTCCAGACATGCTTCATCTTTGGAAGAATGTTCTGTTGCAGCAACAGGGCAGGATTCTGCACCCAAACCTGAAAACACTTTTCGCAACCTCGGCAAATCTGAGGTTGTCTGATCAGCCAGCCTCTCTTAAAGTTCCCAGTTGTACATAGGTTTTTTGAAAGGTCTCCAACATATGTTCCCACTTGCACCCTTCATTATGCCACAGTGGGATCTTAATTTTGTCCTCCCATTTCAAATATGTGCTCCTTTCCAGCCATTACACAGCTGCCCTAGCTGGCTCCTAACAGATTTCCTAGTGGCATCTGCCCGGAAGGTCATTAAGCAACACTTTTTTATCTCTGCCTTCGTAGCTTACCATCTACCCATACAAACTGGTCCTTCGTACTAGTCCATCCTACAAAACGAAGGTGATAACTCCATTTCATGTATGCCAGTCCATCACTCAGTTGGATTCAACAAAGAGGTGGTTGTTCTACCTTGATCTCACAAAAGACTTCCGGGTGGATGATCAACTCTTTGTGGGGTACATCGGAGCCAAAACAGAAAGGCGTTACAGAAGCGACAATCTAACAAAGGATAGTGCTTTGCATTAAAATCTTCTGCGCCTTTACCAAAAATCAACATCCTGAAGGGTTTTCTTTCTCACTCCACCACAGTTAAGGCTGCGACCACTGCATTAGCTCAGAGTACCTGCCCTGACGTGGGCTTCCTCAGACGTTTACAAAGCACTACTGCCTGGACAGTCATGTGTGGCAATACAGGCACTTTGCCCCCTCGCTCTAGGATTTTCTAGTATAAATCTTTGCCTCTCTTGGGAGTTATTGCTTGGTTATTTATTATAAGGTAAGTAATGTGAAGCTAAAAGTTTCTATCAGATGAACAAGTTACTAACCATCAGTAACGCCTTATCTGGTGAAGACTCTGATCTATCCACATACTTCTTACCGACCCACTCTTTGCCCTGCACATAGGTTTCAGAGTGAAGGGCTGTTTCCCTTTTAAGAGTCCTAGCTTAATGCACCTGTGGTTAGTGGCCTTTGTAGCTCTGTGCTTATGGCGTGGAAAGTGGTGAAAAGAAACTGACGTCAGGGTACTAGGGTGGTGCCTATATGGCCACTGTGCACACCACTTCTGGCTCAGATGACTCCACATGAAGCTGAACTACGCCACTTACTGGCGTGAAGGGATACTGCTCACAAAACAATACCGGATTTAGCCTGACGCCTCTGGATTATTTTAAGGTTTGGACTATGCGGCTAGATGGTCTGTACCAGAAAAGGCGTTACTGCTGGTAAGTAACTTGTTCGTCAAGGGGTACCCACATGCTGGTTCGAAATATTTTACTATTATGACTTCGGGGAGGATACCTACGAAGCAGAACCGTGATTACAGGTTAGTAACATTTTCATCTCTGATACTTATTTCTGTATTAACATAAATAAGGTTGCATGATCAAAGATTTTCCTGGAGAGCGTATCATATCATTAAAAGTGCTTTACATTGCCTGGATGTGGCTACAAGAGATTTTACAATCAGTGGTAGCCTCATATTTCTGTACTGGGAGCACATGTCCATGTTGACTTTTTGCCAAGTTGTACTTTGTTTTCAGACATTCTCTTAGGACAGTCTGAAACTGACAATCCTTTCCAGTCAAAACCTTGGCCTGATAATATCAGATATATTAGATGCAACTTTTGAATCAATCAGAGTACTTCATCTCGACCAGCTATCCTGATATGCCTGTCAGTGTTTGTATCACAAAAAACATTTACCAGTTATTTCCACATGTATCAATCTTGTACAGACTTGAAATATACTAGAAACACGGGTGTATATATAAAAGATTTTTATATTGTAAAAAAGGAATTTTGGAGGGTACTGTAGTATTCTCTGTCATTCAATAATACCATCAGAAGAATGATTAAATAGTAGCTTTAATCCAAGAAGAAATGTACAACCAAGTACCTCCGTGTCCAGTTGTAGAAAAACATCATGTACTTAACAGAACTCTAACCGTGTTCTCTAGAACACAGAACACTAGCAATTAAAAGGATACACAAGGGATTAAGGCATGCAAGCACGAGACAATTAAAGGAACATACAAGATACTACATATCCTCCCTTTTTCTGAAATAACAAATACATACCATCCTCCTTTTACCAAAAATAAATAAATAAATAAATAAACTTCTAAATTATATTCTACAAAAACATAATTTCTTTTTCCTTTTTATCTCTATAGTCAGATGGAAGATCTCACTATCTATAACCATGCACAGTATTTAACAGTAGCTTTTAACACATTTATCACTACAAATCACCATATTGCATTGAGACTTTTCAGATGTAGATGGAGAGTCGAAATCAGAATCATAATCCGAAGAATCAGAATCATTAACATTGAAAACTTTAGATGGCTGTGAAGAACTTCTATTACAGACTTTAGCATAATGTCCCACAATCCCACAATTAGAACATTTAACAGATCTAGCGGGACATTTCTCAAAACCTGCATTGTGGTTTTTATCTCCACAACGATAACAAGCAAAGGAAAAAGAATCATTGTTATTATACGTTTTCCTGGAGAAAGATTTTGAGTTATACAACTTCCTCTGAGAATGCCTATCAGATTGAAACTTCTTATAACCCTTCTTGTCCGGTAACTCTTTATTAGTCTTTGCCACAATTTTGTTAACCGTAGAAGTAGTAGCTTCAGACTGATCAGCTAAAGCTTTAGAGCTTCTATCAGATAATTCAGCTTTTTTCAATAAAGTTATTACATCCTTCAAACTAGACTCTCCCTCAATCCATAGTCTGTCTGGAATACTCTTGTTCCTAGAACAAACAACAACTTGATCACGAATAAGTTCATCGTGCAGAACTCCAAATTTGCAATGCATGGCTAGCAATTTTAATTGTGAAACGTACTCCTCCACAGACTCATTCTCTAGTTGTTTTCTTTTAAAGAATGCACGACTGGTAACACCAATACAAACAGTAGGAGAGTAATGTTCAGTTAAATCAGCAATCGCATTTTTGAAGATGTCGGTATCGCCTGCTCTATCCGGTTTCTGCATCTGATTATAAACTCTTAAACCTTCCGGACCCAAGCTATGTAAAAGCATACGCATTTTACGTTCAGGAGATAAAGATCCAACATTATCTTCTAAAGTAGTAATATAATTAAGAAAGTATTCTTTCCACTCAGACCATTTTATAATTGGCTCTCCAAGTGATGTCAAAAAGTCTTTAGGTGTGCTAATGTTCATGTTAATACATGAAGAAGATGTAGGTGCAGAACTATTAGAAGCATTACCAGTAGAAGCAGGAGTAGTGTTGTCCATTATGCCAGTGAAGAACCAGTGAAGAAAATAAATAATTAATTGAGAGAAAAAAAATTGAACAAAATAAATAAAATAGAATAACTTACAAGGGTGCTTCACTTTCTCAGAAGAAAAAAAAACGTTGGAAAAAAATGAGGATGAAGAAGAAAACGAAGTACTGATGTGCTTGTGTGAAGATGAGCGCAGCATGACCTTTCAGCAAATGCCTCTCAAAGTGTTTGTATCACGCGCGATACTTGCATTAAATATGCGAAGAAACTCGGAGAAGAAATGAAGCCAAACAACCTTTCTTGAAGAAATCCAATATGGCGGCACGTACACCCAACGTAGAGTCACGTTGAATGACCTCTGACGTGGCACCAGTGCGAGGAGAACGTAATCCAGAAGCGTTGCTAAGCGCTAGCGCAAAGAAGCACTGAAGCGCGAGGCAGCATGCAGCAACGTTTGAAGGTAAAAATCTCGAAGAATTACTCACAGTTCACAAAAGTTAGAATAGATCCGCCAGTTGTTATTCTTTCGTTCTCTTCTTTTTTTTTTATTATGATCGTCAAATATTCCCCCCAAAAAAATATTTCAATGGCTTCCTGGAGGAGAAGAATGCTTCGTTAGTAATTTGAAGTAGAAATACACGATGAAACGTTGACAGCAATGTAGTTTAACTAGAAAATGTTCTCATGAAGGGAAAAAAAATGGTAATAATAAATGAAGAGCTGGTATTATGAATCCATAAGAGTTGGTTCTTTAATCCCGATCGTCGCCAAATTGTAGTATTCTCTGTCATTCAATAATACCATCAGAAGAATGATTAAATAGTAGCTTTAATCCAAGAAGAAATGTACAACCAAGTACCTCCGTGTCCAGCTGTAGAAAAACATCATGTACTTAACAGAACTCTAACCGTGTTCTCTAGAACACAGAACACTAGCAATTAAAAGGATACACAAGGGATGAAGACATGCAAGCACGAGACAATTAAAGGAACATACAAGATACTACAGGTACATAATAATTACATTACACAATGCAGCCAGAAGTTTTAACTACATACAAATCAATGTTCTTCCTACTAACAATTGTGGACACCTTTTCTGAGAATATTAAACAATAATAAAAAGAAAAAGATGCGATTGTCGACGTTTTTAAACTTTTGTCCACTAGACCATCTTCAGGAATGTCACTAAAATTAGTTGACCCCTAAAACTACATGGAAAGAACAACAATTACCATGTGCTCTTTGAACAAATATTGTAACATAACACCCGTGCAAGGAAAAGAAGGGAATGTAGTGCCATTGAAAAGAAGAAAAAAACAGGCAAATCAGGATAGCTGGTCGAGATGAAGTACACCAATTGATTCAAAAGTTGCATATAATAAATCCCTTGTAGGCGCCTTTACCTGCCAATATCATTTGCCCAAGCCGTCAAGGGTAGATTGGGTTGCCCATTGTTGTTGATATTGATAATATCAGAGGCTTCTGCATCGTATGGTTTTTGCATCGTACTGTTTTCCCTAGCTTGCTTCATGATTTCATGTCTGCAGCACCACTAGGCCTTTTACAGGGGTTGAAGGAAAGAGCCTCAATCAAAGAGGGCCACAATATTGGACCACTTTCTGGATTCGTTCGGGTGATTCTGGACTTGCCCTTTTGAACGATTCTCAAACGTCTCCGTGATTCCCTTTTATTTAAAATCTTATTGAAGAAGGCCGTCCCATGTTTATTGCCCTCAAGTGATTTCTCCCTCTAGGTGCTATATTTAGTCTGAACAGGTGCAGACAGATTGGTTCTCACTCCTGTTGTCAGCAGGTTGTTCAGCTGTGGGACTGGGACTGGGAGTGAAGTGCTTTACCACGACACAAATACCCCACTCTCCCTAAGGGAGCGAAGTGCAGGTCCAGAACATTACAGTAAGAGGCCCAAGTTACTTCTATGGACCAGCGCGTACTCTGTGAGATGAGGGGTGTTATGTAATGCGGCAGTGAGGGAAAAAGAAGCGCTGCATGCTTGGACATATGTATGGTGCAGCTGTTATGCGGCCAGTTGAGTATTTTGGAATTGTATATCTTACTATTTGTTATACTTGCATGTTTATGAATAAAAGATGTAATTAAAGATATTGCTTCTCAATGGGACCCTGCTTTGATCTTACCTCAGAGATGCATAAGTACCTACACTTGCTACATTTCTTAGTCAACTTACTTTCCTGGATGACTACCTTAATTACATTGACCTGAATGGATGGAACACTTCAGGCTCTCCTTTTCAAACATCTAGTTCACTTTGATTGCGAAAAAGTTGTCTTCTTGTACCCCTTCATCTATGCAGAACTGCGGATAAGTACATTATCACACACGGTGTAAGGATTTGTATTGCCAACTCCTATTGAATTAGAAGAATAAATATTCCTCTCAGATTTTATACTCTTTCCGTCACAGCAGAGTGGGGGATCAGTGGCTTTTCAAAGACACGTACTTGGCACAGAAGTGTGCATGTCTGCAATGTGAGAACTTCTTGCTTTCTGCCAGTATTATTCCCTTGATGCATCTTCCCAAAGATTCGGCTTTTAGCCAGAATGTTCTGCACAATATCTTTGCTTTGAAGACTGGTGGAGATGTTGTCCTCACTTCCTGTTTTAGGTCTGTGACGGCAGCTTCCCGATCACTTAAAAAGGCAACAGAAGTTGGAAAGTTTTATTTGCATTGTAATTCCAGTTCCCTTGATTATAGCTTTCCCTATGAACCATTACCGTTCTCCAGCTAAACATATTGGAAAAATTGAGGCTATTGAAAATCTTTTGGAGTGAAATCATCTTTTTTGGTTTGGCTTCAGTCATGACCTTTTTGATATTACTGAAATTATTATTATTATTATTATTATTATTATTATTATGAAACTTGTAGTGTGCACAGCTACCCCAAAGGGTTTCCCTGCCCAGGGCAGAAGTAGAGAAATATACAGAAGGAGCAATAGCAGAGTTTAAAAAAACAAAACGGTTTTTAGGCCTTTGCAGAAAGCAAGGAGAGAAGCAGAATTTTTCAAGGCAACCGGCAAGGCGTTCCATAGTGTTGGCCCTAAATAGGAAAAAGACCAACCTTTAATTTGTGCCATTCTGATTTTTGTTATCGTGAACCGTATCTGGAAAGCCGATCTCAGGGGGCTGAAAGAATGGTAAAGATGGCCGTAGTCGGGAAGGTATTTCGGAGCAGATCCAGTTTTAATTCTAACCCTATAGCAGAGGACTTTGAACTTATTATGGTTAGAGACCGTAAGCTAGTGTAGGTCACTGAAAATTCAGGAAACAGAGTTATACTTTGGAAGGCGATAAAGGAGTCTGGCCGCAGCCTTTTGCATGAGTTGCAGTCTCTGGATGGTAGCTTTATCAGCTCCCAGGTGTAAAACATTGCCACAGTCTTGGCCAGAGATGACAAGGGCCTGTGTCACAGGTCCTTGTTCTATATGTATATACACACTTATAAGGGATTTGAGCCAGCCCTCTTCAATTGATATATTATTTTGCTTCCACCTTCTATACCATACATCATAGGACATTGGATCAGTCCATGGTTGACATTGGTACGCTTCACTGTAAGTGATGGTGTACTGGCGTGTCCACAAGGAGCACATCCACATACAAAATGGTTCAGTTTAGTGGCACCGACAACTATTTTTGCTTTTCACCTATTTATTCTCATATTGATAAGGGTCAATTAGTCCTTAGAGGAAACTAAAAGCTCTTGACAAAATCGACTATCGATTATTAAGCAGATAATCAGACTGCCACCTCTTTCTTGTCTACGTTCAATATTGCCAGTATGACATATAAAGCCATTCATCCACACTCTGTCCTGGTACACAAGCAGGAAAATAGTTTGCAGTTTTGCATCCTCTGGTGATATCACTTTGGAGCTTAAAAGCTACTTAGTGCCACGTTAGCAGTGAGATGAGATATTCTGAAGTATGATGGGAGTAAAAATAATTGCTAAAACAATCCGCGCAAAATGAGCTTAGGCACCACTTACTTTAGCTTCTTTTGTGTCTTTCAGCCTGGGGCTCTTAAAACTTTGGGCTTTTTGCTCTTATAGCTGCCACACCGCAGGCCTTTCCTAGCTTCCCCAGGATCCAGGCTGGTGGTGAGGACATTCCAACGCAGAATGTGAAGCATAGGTTTATAATGTCGAAGTTTTCAGTTGGAGAGTTGAACTTAAACACTAACCCTAGTCCCACCTACGCCTCTGTTTGATTGTATGTTGATGCTGCTCTACATTTCCTCAAACTAGCCACACCCTTCATCCTAAAGAAAGTGATTCCATTCTTCACATTTCCAAACGCCCAATAAGGACTACTAGTTTTTCATGTTTGAGAAACCTCAGCAACCTGAAACTTCTATCCAGGACGCTTTGTGCGCTCTCTGTATTTGTTCAAGCCCTCTTATCCTGTTCTGTAATGTGTACTGCATAAGGAGCTTGAACTTTGAAACATCTGATTCCAGCTCTATGGCAAAGATATCTGAAATATTTATAAGCTACTCTAACCAGCTGCCAAATAAAAAGGTCGAAGTAAGGAAATACAGTGGTAATAGTGAAGTAGTGTGGCTCACTGGTTAGAGGCGGCAGACCCGAGAGCAGAGGACGGCCCGGGACCAGGGTTCGATTCCCGACGCGGCAGGTTTCTGGACCAGGGTCAGCGGACTCGATAATTCTCTCGCCTCGGTGCCCACTCTGATCAGCGATCACACTCGGCAACTCTGGGCATTAGCTTGCCTCATCTTCACTAACGGCCCCACCAGACCGCCGGGGATGCCTGGTCTCACCCTGGAGATACCCACTAAGGGACCATCTCTCAGGGAAGCCAGGAAGGGTTTCGCAGCGGTCGAAGCGCGGAGATACTCCTCCGGGAGTCGATCCTAGCGCTATATAAACCTGCAATTAATTAAAAATTAATTAATAGAAATACATTGACAAACAGTACACACAAGCATGGGATTTACCACAGTTTAGGGATCACTGGATCGTGGGTACTGACATTTTCTCTACTTGATGCAAGCCTCGTCTTCTGTCTAATGCTGCTACTACTCCCGTCTGCCTCACAATCTCGTGACGTCAATTTCAGATTTTGCTTTAAAACTATAAGCTTGGAGGGACTATTGACATAGTGAATACATATTTCCTCAGGTCTCTAGATCGTCTGTTGACCTCATGAAACTGACCCCCGGTTCTCAAAATGTTCTAGAAAAACTATACTTATTCAACAAAGTTTCCTCTGGTTTGAGTGTCCATGTCTGTTGTGTTCTCATACTACTCATGTCTTCTAGTATTTCCATATTCATGTAACCATTCAAGAAGATACTACGATGTGCAGCCTTGGTTTGCAGGAAATATTTACAAAAATTAGTTTTCTCAGTGTTTTTTTTTCATCTTCTCAAAAGTCTGTGGAAACGTTTACCTTTTCTACTTAAGTAATAGCCCCATAGACCCGTGACCAGCACTTTGTAAGTTTATTTCCCTCATGCTCCAAAGATTAAATATTCCACAGTAGTGATTACAGATTTCTTAGTCTCACATAGTAAAGTTTGCGGGAGGCGTCCGGACATCCTCTGTATGTGCTCACTGGTCATAGAAAAATCGATTTCAGTGGGTAACAGGAAATGGTGTAAGACATTCGTCCAACCTCTCCCCATGTGACTTACTTTGTGGCTTTATACTCTGTAGCAAGAAATGTGCTCTACCTCCTTAAAGGAGGTTCTGATAGTTGATAAATTGGATCCCACTAATTATTCATCTTCTGGCTGTTCCACTCTCCAGTACTTCCTGTATGGTGAATGGGAGAACTCCACAGTTGGTTCTCGGGGGTCTTAAGGGCAACATGTGGCCCTCACCTGTCAGGTGCAAGGTTCTCCCCTCTAGGAAAGTTTGCTCTCTTCCCTCCCATTCAGCACTGCTCTGCCTTCCACAACAGTCGACTGGGTGGTATCCTCTTACTGCTGAACTAGTAGGAGACAGTGGCAGTTACCCACAGGCAATGCGAAAACTGCAGCACCTGAGGTTAGACTTTCTTATCTGTAACCTCCTATCCAGTACTTGCACTACCTGGGTTGCCATGCAGGTTGTATAAACCTTGCCTAAATCGATGCTCTGTATTGTGAGTTTTTGTGTTGCTTAAGATTTCTCCTCAAAGTATTACATGAGTGCTCTGAGTTTTACAGCACTGTTTTTTCCTTCTCAACTGGCTCTTCCTATGGCTTTGCCAAATAATTTATTTATTTTACACTTCAAGATCCCTCGCCGGAGCTGTGATATTTTGTAACTCACGATTGCGATTGCAGGGCATTGCACTTTGCTGTATCTCTCCAACTCCAAAACCCCTCTACTCTGCTGTAGTACTTACACTCCGCTTTTTAGCAATAGTGCGAAATTGCACATGATTTGGACCCCAAACCCCAGTAAGTGAATGAATGAATGAATGGCTGGATGGGTGAAAGGGTAAATGGCTGGATGGACGAGTGAATAGATGGATGGGTAAAAGAGTGGATGGAAGACTGTACGGATGGATGGGGTGAAAGGGCGGGTAGATGAATAATGGATGGATGGATGAGTTAAAGGGTGGATGGATGAGTGAAATGATGGATGGAAGGATATATGGTGAATAGGTTTGCAAATGGTTGAATACGCTTAGATATAAATGGGCACATAGATGGAAGGACAGAATGAATGGTGAAAGACTGAATAATAGATAAAAGAATAATTACACCTTGTAGCACCCATTATCTTAAGTAACATTGACTTTCACGTTAATATGAGTCATAATCTCTATATGATGTGTGAGATGTAACACACTCCGACACCCTGTGCTACATAATTGGGATGAGTAACACTATAAGAGAAATTAATACACATGAGCGACGGTCTAAGTAAAGATGAGGGGCACCATAGAAGGGTGGTAGCAAGGCAGGACTGGCCGGACCTGGCATCGGGTGTTTCCCTGGGAGGCTGGAAAGGGGTGGGGGTTTACTGGGGGCTGGCACTGCAAAGTTCCTTGTATATCCAGTAGTTTTCAATCAACAATAAAAGCGGCCTCACTTATATTCAGGTGTGGTTCACCATTGTCTGGTGACTAATGTACCTGCTGGAGCGAGATGCGAATTTTGAATGGTCTAAGGCAGCAATCTGCGGCCATACTGAAAAACCATGAAGTGCATGGTTTTCTCAAACTAATATAAACCTATTTTGACTTGTACTTAGATGGTTGTCTATTTACTTACTTATATACTACTGCGCGACCACCTCTGATGCGTCTGCAAAACGTACCTTTTGTCCCAGAGTTTTGTCCTGAATTTTGACCTTTTGTCCAGAATTTTTGTCCTGAATTTTGATCCTTTGTCCAGAATTTTTACACTCACTGTCCTGAATTTGCACCTATGCCAGTTGGTCACCCTACGAGTGCTGCCTATTTTTTAAACCGAGAAGGAAGCATTTATAGTTCCAGCAGAAAGAAGTAGACCATGTTACTTGCCAGGAAGAGGGAAATTCTCATATACCTCTTCATCTGGCTTAAATGCATTAGCAGCAAGATTAGGCACTAAATTTCAATGTTGTTTCACAAGGAGGAGTGTTGTTCAACTAGTGGTACAGTCCTACTTCATTCCCCTTGATTATCGAGTATTAGCACTCTTTAAGATGGCGCCTACACTAGTTTTCATATAGTCCTTTCTCCGTTGTTGCCGGTGTTTGATGCATCCCGCGGGATGTGATCTTGATATTTCATATTGGGGCTTGCGTAACGGGTCAGTTTCTAGCGTTCGAGAAACCAAGATTGTGGTACGGTTTCTATCGCACTCATTATCATCATGGAGCACTTCGGTGAGTCAGCCGCATGCTTTTTACAATTTGTACAGTTTCTTTAGATTAAGGCGGTTGACCGCGTACTGACCTTTTATCACGCCATGTATTTGTACATATATAGTACTTGGGAGTTATACCGTTCGTGTTGCTTATGGAGTCTGGCAAGTGTAAGGAGAGTAGAGTCGGGAGCTTCATATCTTCCAGTTAGTTTTAAGATCGACATCGAATCACAGTGCAGTGAAGAACGTGCTCGGTTTCATGTAATTTGTGTGCATGACATGCAACGTACTTGAACATGTTTTAAACCCACACACCACTGGTGGTGTTTTTTCGGTGTAAAGTCCAGAAGCTGGTTGTTACATCGAGCTGTCCACAGTAGTTTGACATTGCCGTCACTGCTTCACTCGTAAGTTATACTTTCAGACTTTTCTGCTCTACAATTGCAACAAGTCGCCAATGGTGGCACACACTTACGGATTTTATATTTCTTTTCCACAGCTTCACTGTTTTATGTAGTTGAGTCGCCTATTTTTTAGCTTGAGTTTCACCGTTTGTTACAGCCCTCAAGTTAGTTGGAAAGCGAGGTGCATGCAGGTTTTGTGCAGGTGCGCATGGCTTATGAGTCACGTGTTCACAGTGTTTCACATAGAGGGTATGCTCACTGTTTCCTATCACAAATTCGGGAATGGCGCACTAACTCACTGCTCATCTTTCTTGTTATGCCTTGGGTTAAATACATACAGGGTCTGTGCTGGCACTCCTGGACATGTTAAACGATGTATCTTTAAAGAATTTAAATGATATCAACATTATATGTATGTGTGTATATATGTATGTATGTGTGTATATGTGTGTATATATATATATGTATGTATGTGTGTATATATGTATGTATGTGTGTATATATATATGTATGTATGTGTGTATATATATGTATGTATGTGTGTGTATATATATGTATGTATGTGTGTATATATATATATGTATGTATGTGTGTATATATATATGTATGTATGTGTGTATATATATATGTATGTATGTGTGTATATATATATGTATGTATGTGTGTATATATATATGTATGTATGTGTGTATATATATATGTATGTATGTGTGTATATATATATGTATGTATGTGTGTATATATATATATGTATGTATGTGTGTGTGTGTGTGTATATCTTTATTCTTACAGTGGCTCCTGAAGAAGGGATTTGAGTTAATCCCGAAATGCATTGGGCATGGCTATGTAACTTCGGAATACCACTGAATTCATATAATTTGTTGATGTTTTTGATTTTGTACAGCATTTATTTAGTTAAATGCAATTGATGTTATTTTGCACATGTAGATAATTTTAATTCATATGAATAACAAAAAACATTTTAGTGATGCTGGAACACGTGTTTTCAGATAAATGTGAAGTTCAAATCGATTTGATTAGCACTGGTGATTTCATAGTTGATCAAGAGTGAAATATAAATACATTAATCTACGCTGTGCATCCAGTACACTGGTGGTTTTCCACCAGAATTCTGTTCTAGTGACTAGGTTGGCTACCTTCTCTCTGGATCGCACGCAACTTTGGTTAAGTTGATGATTTAGATAATCAATTGGTGTGCGCTTACTCCATAACATTTCATAAAGCAGGATTGCAACATTCCTCCATTTATGTGCAGTCAACAGCCATATGGTTTACAGAAAGAGGCTTTCACTAATCTTTTTTCGCTATACCAGCCATGAAGTATTTTTAGAAAGTCTAAAGTTTTTCTTCCTACTCGAAAACCATCTCCTCCCTGGAAATTACATGTGGTTGTTCTGAGATTAACAACTCCAAAATTCAATATGCCACACACCGCCTAAGTGCACCATCTTTCAACAAATTAGCTTTTTTAGGTCGAACCTAGAGCAGTGCATGCGCTGTTGCTCGACTTTTTAGTAACTGGCTTTTCAAAGTGCTACTAAAGGCTGGCTTTTCCTGGCCAACAGCGTGCGGTTACGCGCAGCGTGAACGTGCACAGGAGCCATCTGGCTTTTGTTATGGCTCATTAAGCCTTACAGCGCCTGAACAATGCTTCTCCACCCCCTCCCTCTCTGCTCTCACGTGTCTTTAAATGTTTGTCTTATAGCTGTATTTGAGTCTGCTTAGCTGGCATAGCCACCAAGTCTATCTTAACAGCTGCATGTCATTTTTACCTCATTCTCTAGCTGCTTGCTAGGGTTTCTCTTTAATCTTTGACGTTTAAATAATCTGGCAACTTCTGTTATGCTTGGTTCGATATAAAGCCGTATGTGCCTTCTTGTCCATAAGCCCACTGTAGTTCCAGCTGTCATTTCACATCAAGACTCTTCACAGCATCCTGAATTATTAATGGCATAAATATTGCTGGATTCTGTTATTTTAATATTTACGCTTGCCGTGCTTGACTTTATTTTACAATGTATACATTTCACAAAAAATTTACCTGAATTGAAAACAGATAGCTGAACTCTGGCAGATTGCCCTGAAATGGTGCTGTCAGTAACGCAGACATGTGAGCCTTGTGACGTCATCAGAAGGCCAGATCCGATGCCCAAATTGCAGGGGCGCGCATGGTCTGGGGCCCTCCTCCAGTGGTTTGTTACTTCTGAACGGGGCGCAGACCAGTGGCAGAGGGTTTGGGACCCCATTCCTGTGTGTCCTGTGCACCGGGACAGCCCTCTGAAGTGTGGTTAGACCTGCAGAGACATTCACTGTTGCGTAAACAGAAAACGTTATGCATCATGGATGTTATTAGAAAGATTAAGACTCATCCAGTTTGAAGGATTCCAGAACACATTTAAATTGAGAAATTTCACATTTTCAAACGTAATTTTATGGAGAAAACATTCATTTTTCTTATGTAAAATGCAGTACGTTAACATCACTTTGGATCTTCACCAAATGTGCGTGTATATTTTATACCAGCTGATATGCCTTTGAGGTTAGAAAGATAAAAGTTCTCATGTTTGCACGAAGAGTTAGTAATATTTAATACGAATAAAGTTAGTTAAGCCATGTGCCACTCTTTTTTTGTGGAAGTAACATCTGATTTTCTGCTAATAATCTTTGTGACCCCCTGCCATTTCTCATAAGTGCAAACAATCAGTGGGTCGTATTAAATCCGACTGTTATGGAAGCACGGGTGCTCAGGGGGCGAGGGACATCAGGGGAGAGAGCGAAAGATTATAAAACTAGAGAATGACTGGGGACTGGAACGTCTGAGTGGTGGAGACAAATCAGTCAGATGTTGCGCGTGGTTTTCGAAATCAAGCGACCGCGCCAGCAAATTATAGATCTGTGAAGGATAGTGATGCTGCGGAATATTGGTGGAGTCCGCCGCGTAAGTACGGATCCTTAATTAAAAGCCTCACACGATCTCAAAGGGGGTCGGAGAGACAGTGATGTTCAAGAGATCTGTCCGGTAAGTCCGGATCCTAAATGAATGTATTCTTCAAGTCACAAATGGGGGGTCAGAGCGGGTCGCCTACGTGGTCCACACGGGTGTGACCACGTAACATCTGACTGATTTGCCTCCGCCATTCAGACGTTCCACTCCCCAGTCGTTCTCTGGTTTTATAATCTTTCGCTCTCTCCCCTGATGTCCCTCGCCCCCTGAGCACCCGTGCTTCCATAACAGTCGGATTTAATACGACCCACTGATTGTTTGCCCCACTTGGTTCTCCACCTTCCTTATGAAGACCCTCTAGCAAGGTCGTAGCCAGTACCTGCAACGATTTTGGGTCGAAACGTCGACACACCCTCCCTCTCTTCAGCTTCTGTTATTATTTGTAATTTTTGCTGTTTTCATTGAAGCATGAGATTGAATTGATTTAGTTGTGAACCGTTGGTCATATTCCATTTTTATGTATTAAGGCTCAAACTGACTATTAATTTGTCACTTGTACAGTTTTCCTACACTTTCCATCACTACCCTGACCCTTCCCTTCCTTTATGGGCACTAATTGTGTATATATATTTATGTGTTTTATGAATTATTCGCAATTTATTGCATTTGCTGGTTGTGATTAACAACAATACTGCAAACTTTATTTTAATTCAGTTTATAATCATCTGCCATTGCTCTATATTGTTCTTTCTCTGTTCTGGGACCACTTTGTTAAAAATGGTAACAGGCTATCACAGACCGGGATGGGAAGGTGGAAGGGTCTTACCTGTGCTCCGTGTTACTGCTCGCATGGGCTATGACCATCAGGTGAGTAAAGCAGACTTGCCGACAGCACTGAATTTAAAGGCCCAGTAGGTCACATGCTCAGAGAAATAGAAGCCAGACTACGTTGGCGATGAACAGCTAAGGCCGACTGTTTCAGCTTTGTTTAAAGAGCTAAGAAACAGTGCATTCTGGTACATGTGTGCCTTATCAAATATATGGCGGCTAAAATGCGATAAAGTATGAAGATGGCAGCAAGAATATGATTATATTTGTAAGTTGGGACTAAGTTGATATGTAAAATTCAACAAGTATCAACAGAGGGAGGTAGAGTATAGAGATAGGATTCTCACTCCACGGGCACTGATAATTAAACCAGAAGAATCCTACTCAGAGTGTACACCTCAGAGGTGGGGGACACCCAGTGTTGTGTTAAATACCCCTCACACACCAACAGGCCCCTTGGTGTCATGCTTCATCATCGGGGTCTTCGCACCCCGCTAGAGGGATGCGGCGTGCTACGACCAGCGACTGCGCGGGAGCACTAGAGTGGTTGACTATGTGTGGTGTGTGTTGTGTGCTTGTGCTGGGGTATAGGGGAGAATGTGAGTGAAGGGTGTGGTGAGGATTAAAAAGACACCTGGCCAGTAGGTTTGTGAGAAAAAACTTTATTCGAAAACTCTGGCTGGTGCTATTAAAAAGGTGCAAGGCGAGGTTAGTAGTCTTGATAATGGACTCTACCTCTGGTGTGCGTCAACATGTTTCGGAACTCAGTGTTCCTTCTTCAGGACGGGTGCACAACTTCCCAACCCTACTCACGTGTTTTTTTAATAAAAAATGTTGTTTTCTAAACTTTAGAAAAAAGTGAAAATTATTTACAGTGAAAAACAAGGCTAAGGTGTGCCTACAGCGGTTTGACGGGATCATGCAGTTGCATGTCCTGAAAAGAAAAAGAAAATTTTTTTTGAGTTTGGTTGCCACTCGGGAATGGCTCAAACAAGTGCAGTCACTTGGAGCCCCAAACGGTTTAATAAACCTGTAAAAGAAACACATACACAAAATACACAAAAGACACACGTTTAGTTTCTAATAGTTCTGAATTCATACTCATTTAGACTGTTATATTTTGCCTCACGAGCATGTCCAGAACGCCAGGGTAGGTAGATGGACTCCTAATCTGTAAAAGGTTTGAAAAGAAGGATTCAGTCCTTTCCTCACTATTCTCAGTATTTTCACTGGGTTTTGTTGTTAAAAAAGTTTTCTACTCATACTCACAAAGTCCGCCAAAATCGGCCTCTTTCCTCCCTGCAATACTCCGCTGGTAATGCTTAGCGTGCAGGGTTGCGGTATATATGGGGCCTGTGGCGCTCTATGATTCGTTAATTAGCGGATGTGATTTAAAGACCATATATGGGATTTCCGCCTCTGTGCCTATCATGATCATAGACCTGTTGGAGGGATACCATGTGTCGCTCTGAGCATGTAAAATGAGTTAGTGACTCTCTTTCTAAATGCGCATGCGCATGTTAAATTGTCTAGATGGATTTAACTGTTATGCGCATGAGTGGAAGATTAAGTATGATTAGGTACACTACTCCTTTGTTTACATAGATCTGGCACGGTTCATGATCTGAAGATAAAGTATTTTAAACAAAACCTGTGAGTATTTTCAAAAAACCACTTGTACTTGATAGAGTGGAGGAGGAGGTGAGAGCCTGGCTACCATTATTTTGCGGATTTAGAAAACAAGTTCTGTTACTTTCCGTTGTTCTATCCAGACAGTTGACCCCAGGGAATATCGTCATTAAGGCCGTCCAGATGGGTGCCCAGACGGAAAACCCAGCGCTGTTCTTTCTGAAGTAGGCCAGTTTCCGAGGGCAAGCGTTCGATTACGGTCCAATGTAGATCGTTGACACAGTGTTGTTTGTCTAAAAAGTGAGATGCCATTTTTGTAGTTGTTTTCTTGCATCGGATGTTACTTTTGTGTTCTCCAATCCTTACTTTCACTGGTCGCGATGTCATGCCTATGTATTCTAGGCCACAAGGGCAGGTGATCATATAAACAACATTTCTTGTGTTGCAGTTCGTGAATTGTCTTTGCTCCCATGATGTGCCATTACTGAAGTGTATTTCTTTGCTTTTGCGAGTCAAGTGGCAACTGTTACAATCTCCGCAGGGGAAATGTCCTTGTACCCCAATACTGGTTTGTCTGCCCGTGGGGTTTTGGCGAGGTCTTGTGTGGACCAAAATGTCTTTGATATTTCTGCCTCTACGATGTGCATACATCGGTTTCTCAAAATTCAGCTGGCCACAGTTCAGTATTCTCCAATGCTTATTGATTACTTTCGACACTTCATTAGACAGGGTTGTGTATGTTGTGACACATATTGGTCTTTTCTCTACTTCCTTTGACTTCTGGTTGTCTTCTAGGAGTGCATCCCTGTGATTATTCCTTGCCCTCTTCAATGCCCTGTTTATTGTTTTAACTGGGTATTGCCTCTGTATCAATTTCTTCTTGAGGTCTTTTGCCTGGTTGTTGAACTGGATCAGTTCCGTACAGTTTCGTCTGAGGCGTAAAAACTGCCCATAGGGTAGGTTCTCCCTTAGGTGCCTGGGGTGGAAACTGTCGTACTTTAATAAGCAATTCCTCGAGGTGGGTTTGAAGTGAGTTCGACTTTTCAATCTACCACCTTCGCTGTCCTCAACACCGACAACCCATACCATTCCCAGATCAACACCTGGAAAAGGTACATTGACGATATTTTTATCATCTGGGATGGAGATATGGAGAGTGCCCAAGAGTTTGTAACATGGCTGAACAATCAGAATCGATTTCTAAAGTTCACGAGCACGATATCAAACACAAAGATGATATTCCTGGATCTGAGCATATACAGCGAGGGTGGTAGATTGAAAAGTCGAACTCACTTCAAACCCACCTCGAGGAATTGCTTATTAAAGTACGACAGTTTCCACCCCAGGCACCTAAGGGAGAACCTACCCTATGGGCAGTTTTTACGCCTCAGACGAAACTGTACGGAACTGATCCAGTTCAACAACCAGGCAAAAGACCTCAAGAAGAAATTGATACAGAGGCAATACCCAGTTAAAACAATAAACAGGGCATTGAAGAGGGCAAGGAATAATCACAGGGATGCACTCCTAGAAGACAACCAGAAGTCAAAGGAAGTAGAGAAAAGACCAATATGTGTCACAACATACACAACCCTGTCTAATGAAGTGTCGAAAGTAATCAATAAGCATTGGAGAATACTGAACTGTGGCCAGCTGAATTTTGAGAAACCGATGTATGCACATCGTAGAGGCAGAAATATCAAAGACATTTTGGTCCACACAAGACCTCGCCAAAACCCCACGGGCAGACAAACCGTATTGGGGTACAAGGACATTTCCCCTGCGGAGATTGTAACAGTTGCCACTTGACTCGCAAAAGCAAAGAAATACACTTCAGTAATGGCACATCATGGGAGCAAAGACAATTCACGAACTGCAACACAAGAAATGTTGTTTATATGATCACCTGCCCTTGTGGCCTAGAATACATAGGCATGACATC
This sequence comes from Lissotriton vulgaris, assembly GCF_964263255.1. Classification (NCBI taxonomy): domain Eukaryota; kingdom Metazoa; phylum Chordata; class Amphibia; order Caudata; family Salamandridae; genus Lissotriton; species Lissotriton vulgaris. Next base: position 2,048,452,279 of record NC_141691.1, read on the forward strand.
GCGACCAGTGAAAGCAAGGATTGGAGAACACAAAAGTAACATCCGATGCAAGAAAACAACTACAAAAATGGCATCTCACTTTTTAGACAAACAACACTGTGTCAACGATCTACATTGGACCGTAATCGAACGCTTGCCCTCGGAAACTGGCCTACTTCAGAAAGAACAGCGCTGGGTTTTCCGTCTGGGCACCCATCTGGACGGCCTTAATGACGATATTCCCTGGGGTCAACTGTCTGGATAGAACAACGGAAAGTAACAGAACTTGTTTTCTAAATCCGCAAAATAATGGTAGCCAGGCTCTCACCTCCTCCTCCACTCTATCAAGTACAAGTGGTTTTTTGAAAATACTCACAGGTTTTGTTTAAAATACTTTATCTTCAGATCATGAACCGTGCCAGATCTATGTAAACAAAGGAGTAGTGTACCTAATCATACTTAATCTTCCACTCATGCGCATAACAGTTAAATCCATCTAGACAATTTAACATGCGCATGCGCATTTAGAAAGAGAGTCACTAACTCATTTTACATGCTCAGAGCGACACATGGTATCCCTCCAACAGGTCTATGATCATGATAGGCACAGAGGCGGAAATCCCATATATGGTCTTTAAATCACATCCGCTAATTAACGAATCATAGAGCGCCACAGGCCCCATATATACCGCAACCCTGCACGCTAAGCATTACCAGCGGAGTATTGCAGGGAGGAAAGAGGCCGATTTTGGCGGACTTTGTGAGTATGAGTAGAAAACTTTTTTAACAACAAAACCCAGTGAAAATACTGAGAATAGTGAGGAAAGGACTGAATCCTTCTTTTCAAACCTTTTACAGATTAGGAGTCCATCTACCTACCCTGGCGTTCTGGACATGCTCGTGAGGCAAAATATAACAGTCTAAATGAGTATGAATTCAGAACTATTAGAAACTAAACGTGTGTCTTTTGTGTATTTTGTGTATGTGTTTCTTTTACAGGTTTATTAAACCGTTTGGGGCTCCAAGTGACTGCACTTGTTTGAGCCATTCCCGAGTGGCAACCAAACTCAAAAATTTTTTTCTTTTTCTTTTCAGGACATGCAACTGCATGATCCTGTCAAACCGCTGTAGGCACACCTTAGCCTTGTTTTTCACTGTAAATAATTTTCACTTTTTTCTAAAGTTTAGAAAACAACATTTTTTATTAAAAAAACACGTGAGTAGGGTTGGGAAGTTGTGCACCCGTCCTGAAGAAGGAACACTGAGTTCCGAAACATGTTGACGCACACCAGAGGTAGAGTCCATTATCAAGACTACTAACCTCGCCTTGCACCTTTTTAATAGCACCAGCCAGAGTTTTCGAATAAAGTTTTTTCTCACAAACCTACTGGCCAGGTGTCTTTTTAATCCTCACCACACCCTTCACTCACATTCTCCTCTATACCCCAGCACAAGCACACAACACACACCACACATAGTCAACCACTCTAGTGCTCCCGCGCAGTCGCTGGTCGTAGCACGCCGCATCCCTCTAGCGGGGTGCGAAGACCCCGATGATGAAGCATGACACCAAGGGGCCTGTTGGTGTGTGAGGGATATTTAACACAACACTGGGTGTCCCCCACCTCTGAGGTGTACACTCTGAGTAGGATTCTTTATGTAAAATTCAAAGAACTAGTCTCAATTGTTATTACTATCTGAAAAAGGGGGGGCAGAAATGTGGTGAGCTGTAAATGACTATTGCTGCCTTGAAAAGAGCAAACATGTGTATCAGGCAGAATTGATGCGATAATACATAGATACTCTACCCTGTACACCACTTAAAGATGGCTGACACCCCCTGGCTGGGCAATGTGGCATGGAGTGAGAATAAGTGCCCAATTGAAGTTTCAATTGTTAAACAGGATAGCATTTTCCCAAGGGAGATCCAAGTTCAATCCATGTTTGTAGGTATTTAAGATGAAAGTCCAGAAAGCTTCGCGTTTTTTTCAGATATGTTCACTTCTAAAAGTATTTTCTCTAGAATGTGCGATTTCATGTCTGAGCTTGAGTGTTGGAGTTCCAGATAGTGTCTCACCATAGGGGCATTTATTTTAGCGGTGCGAATCGATGAACGGTGTTCTGTTAAGCGAGTGGCAATTGCTCTACTGATTTCGCCTACATAACCCAGCTGACGGGGGCAAATTATTAAATAGACCACATTGTTTGTCTTACAGTTGCACATCGTTTTTGATTGTATATGGTGTCCATTGTGGGTGTAGGTGCTACCTTCAATGGCCCCCTCACATGCCTTACATTGAGAATGCAAGCATACTTAGTTTTAATCCTTGTGCCAATCTACACAAGTAATAATTAATACTCAAACAATAATTGCTGTCTGAAATAGCCCCCGCCTCCCCCTCCCAATTCCCCCCCCCCCCCATCATCCAGAAATCATTTTAAAGAAACGTTAACCATGCATGCCGGATTGAGGGTCGATCCTCTCATTGAAGATATTTCTGCAAGCCTACCTTTGGCCTCCAGTATAGCGCATATTCTTTTTTTACTGTCCGAGGATAAACCAGTACTCCTCCATAATCCATCATGCTCACACACCTACCAGACCTCGTGTGACAACAGACCTTCTAAGGGTCATCCTCCGCACTCCAAGCTGTAGTGCATTATCTGTTCCACACCTGTGCTCACTTCTTCAAATTCTGAAAATGTATCTCCACATGTTTGTAAGTCCTCTGCCACCTATTGTCTCTGGGACATTCTATTGTGCGCCTCTTCTGGGAGTGTTCATTCCATTGTGTATCTCACCCCCAGTGATATTGCAGAGCCTCCAGTTCCTAGTAAGCCCACTGCCACCCACCGTTTTGCCAAGAGAAGTGGCAAATGGAGAAATTCGAATTGTATCATCTTGTTTTTAGGCCGACTGATGATGCCCAACAGACCATGTCGAGGGGAAAGATCAAGGACATTCCTTGTTGCACTGTGCAACCGAGCCACTACCTCAGCAAATAGGCTAATACCATGTCGAAATATAATGCCTGGGGCACACAGGTAGTTACCCTCGCCTCTGACCGCATCATGGACAAACCACTGATCAGCTTTTGTACATTCTGCTCAATTTAATCAGGGTAAGGTATGTACGGTGCACATAACTGAAAATGATTGGCTTAAACCTTGCATTGCTAGCCACCTTTGTTAAGGCACGCGTCGTGTTCCAATTGCTGTATGTGAGCTGCCCACCTAGGTGGACAACCCATGCCGCTCTAGCTAGTGATACCTTCTTGGGGTCTCTTGGTCATGTAGTTGTTCTTGGCTTTATACATACAAGACACTGTGTCCGTCTTCTCCTATACCAAGTGTCAGCTGAAGAGTCTCAGTTCGGTTGAGCGTGTCTGGGAAATTTGGTCCATAGGTCTCTGGTGGGCCTTGCTAGTTTAGCATACTGCATATATGGGCCCCCACTTAGAAAATATCTCATGCCTCCTGGAAACCGATACATCGTTCCTGGGTACAGGTCACCTAATAGTCTACACCCTCCCACCTGCCATTTTGTAATTGGACATCTCAATACTTTTGTCTCAGAAGGCTTTCAACACGCACGCTTCAAGATTCTTGGCGAAGGAAGGGGCCTAAGGATCCTACTAACTATCCTTTCCAGATCCTGGTAGTGTGTTGCTCTAAAGTTGCCAGAGCTTTGTGGTTTAGGTTGATTGTACCCACACATGGTGTGCGCTCAGGATCCAACCCATGCCAAGAGTAAACTTTATTGATTTGGTTTCGTGTTAATGTACACAAGTTAAGAACATTCCTACTATGTCTGATCTACCTGCATACCAGACCCATTACGTGATGATATTACATCCATATCAATTACAAATCATTTGGGTAGCTTGACTCTTAAGAAGTTGGAATTCTGACATCTCAATTCAAATCCGTTTTGCTTCAAAATTAAGAGGCCTCACACCATCTATCAGGATAAATATTTAATGTACATTGATAGTCTGCCTTTTTGTGCTATATTAATTCTATAGAAGTACATTCATAGATTTCCGCTCATGTTATATTAACCGGACAAGGAGTTTTCCAACCTCCTCGATGCTTACCGGAAGCCTACTTGCTGATTTACCTTGAGCTGGTAGAATCATAAAGGCCCACCCAAGAGCTTCCTAATAAACTGATAGAAGCATTATCTTGTGTCCTGTTTAATAAATGTAGGATCCTGTTACCTGGTAAAGGACCACCACTTGCCACATAGACCCTAATAAATGAAAAGTGTGTAAAAGACCCTAGCAATTGGGGCTGATCAAGCATACGGACCGGTCTCTAGTGAGGAATCCTCAAAATGGTGACTTGGACTTGAGACCTATGAGTAGGAGGGGACTTTGCGTAACACAGCAAATATTTTATAGCATAGAATTAATTTTAACATGCTATAAAATACTATTATTTGTGTTGTACTTCTGGGGTTCTTGTATATCATCTGCATATGTAATAGATTTTCTGACAGGTTTGCTTGACTCACTGATTCCACAGGAGCATTACTCTCTGGGAAGAGTGTGAGACATATGCCTGTTTTACTTTCGAATGAAACAGTCTTAGTTTCCCTTTAGTGTTACAAAATATACCATGTGTGCCAAAGGTTTTAGAGTAAATCACCAATGCGAGCCCAATGCATTGTACTTGTCGGCATTTTTCCAGATCTAAGATCCCTCTTTTGTACTGTGGTATTCACAACTCTACCTTTCCAGTTAGTGGCTGTATTATTTCTCACTGTATAGACTTTCTTTAATCCTATTTATTTTTCAAATCCTAGTCTTGCCCGCTTAAAAAAAAAAGAGTTGCTCTAGCAAGTCCTTTGCACCACATGCAGAGATGCAACACCCCTTTTTTGAAAACCTTATTTTGCTGATTCTTGTGTTTGTGCATTCCTGCTCTCTCGCCCTTTACAAACATATGCCTATTCATCCCAGCAGGCGAGTTTCTATGCGAAACCTCTATAACGTCTGTATGTTTTCAACCATGTTTGTTTCCTCTAGATCATGCTTAGGTGATCAACTTATCTACGAAGTGCAGTAGCTATTCTTTGCGCATGGTGTTTACTAGTCGTGTGTGGATATCTGTCTTGAGGGAGTTAAAGTTCTCTTTGCTATCTGTTGTGTCATCTGGGAAGCTCTTGTCGACATGTGACAGAGCAGTTTCCTCACGCCTGTGGCTTTCTGTGGTCTATCCAGTCAATGGATTTCTAGTCTAGAAGCTTTGATATAATTATGGCACACCTCTAGCCTGCCTCCAGGTCTTGAGAGATGGCATTTATTGACACAGCAGCACTAGCCTAGATATTGTAAAACACTCTTCACTTTAACACAGTGAATTCTCCAAACAACAAGACACTTAATGATCCCAAACATCAGTTGGCAGAGGATTTCAATCATTGGCTAGTATGTTCCCAGAAATTCTCCCTCAGTAAATGGCCATGCAAACTTCAGCACAGTAAATTACCTCAAAAGTCTGTCTGCTCCGTATTGTATATAGATTTACAGCATTTGCATAGAGCTTCATATCTGACGCTGCCATGGAGTGCCAAGATTCACAACCACTTCTGGGCGCCCTTTCAAAGTTATGTGGATAGAAGTTGAAGCATTTATTTGGGAGGGGTTGGTTGGTTGAGGTGAGTAAGGTTTGAGACCTGCTTCAAAGATGGTGTGGCGTAAGTTACTGTGCTTACGTGTGAAATGATGTGGAGAATGTGAGAGGATCAATAGAAACACGTACCTATTTACCAGTCGATGGGCCATAAGGCCAGATGTACTAAGCATTTAATTGGTTAGAAATGCGACAGTTTGACTTTTGAAACCGCTACGATGCTTTCGGTCTTATGTACTAAACCCACTTTAGGAGTTGGAATCGTTTTTTCCACTTCCTTAAATGAGATTCTGAATGTATAATGATTCGGTATCTGGAGTGAATGTGTTGCAGGCGTCCCTTCCAAAGTCCGAATAAGTATCTTGTGTATAAATATTTTCTTACTGAAATGCTGTCACGAAAAATTTATATTTTACCGACCACTCAAACGAGGTGCTAACACATCCTCACAATGGAGGCGATCCTATTGGGTCCCCTTCGCCTTTGTGAATGTAAAGAAAAAAGGTTTGTCGAAGACTAGGCAGTGGTCCAAGGGACAACTTCCAACTCTTAAACACAAATACATTAAATGGTTCTTTTTAAATGCGGATCCGTTTTTTAAACGAAAAATTGCCTGCATTAAAAAGTTGTTTTTTTCCCCCATAAATTTATCTGTGTTAAAAATTAGCGTCTCTTGTTCTGCCCAAGGGCAACAGCAGACAGAAGAGTGCTTGATTGTGATAATCTCACAATCGGATTTGCTGTGATACATATGTGAAATTAGTCCACCCTCTTCGGAAGTCTTTTGACGAAAATATTAAAAAGTGTGTTCTTATGATGCCGAGTCTGTTTTGCCTATTTAGTGTTTCCCTTAAGTGGCATTCCTTGGCTATATTATGAGAATCTCCGATGAGATCAGCATTTTTTATTAAATAAAAGTTGTATAGTAGTTAGCATGTGAAATTAACTTTAGTTGCATTATGACTGCTTTTGAGCTGGTGTTACTCCAGTCAGAGCTAAGTTCAAGCTCTGTGATGACTTCGGTGAGATGTTGGGCCCACGGGTTTATGGTGCCCTTATTGGCTTTAAACATTTCTTGTAGATGATACTTCAAGGTATCCTCTTTGTCTCTTGAAATACTATATCAGAGTGTGATAAATGCTATGTTCTAGCCATTTTCCGTTTTAAGACAATTTCCACACGCATTTGAGAATATTTTTTTTGGGGTATGGTTAGGAAGTGAGAGAACTTTACTATGCATTCACTGCAATAATTCTACCAATTGGAGCAATAATTCTGGTTGGGGAGAATTGTTGGTCATATGAGAGCGGTGGAAGAAACTTAGCTTGTATTGCTTGCCCAGAAGGGCTTTGCAATTCAGCATTTATTCTGCAGTTAGCAAATGTTAAAACACATGCTTTTTTCTTGATGGCTGACTGTTTGTATTGTGCGACACCGTTATTACAAAGCCAAACGCACAAGTAATTGTGTATTGGTATGTAAGGTACAGCAGCTGCTCCTTCACAATGACGGAGGAGTGTCGCCCCACTGGCTTAGAGACAGCAGATGAAAAATAAAACTATATTTTACTGTTTTATTTTTCAGCTGCTGGCTTTGAGCTAGTGTGTGCAGGGTTGGGCGGGGCCTGGCCCCATCTGCCCCCCACTCTGTTTATCTGTTGGCCGCCACTTGAAAGGCATGGTGCTATTGCTGAGAGTTCAGTGCTGTTTTCCTTTGTCTTTACTTTTGCCAAAGATCATTATTCTTGGTTTGGCTTTATTGAACGAGATTTTTTTGATTGTAAATATGAAGTTCATTAAGTGTTCGTTGGATGATCAACTTAATTTCATCAAATAATTCTAAGTTGTCTGCATATTATAATAACTAGGGGCGAGAATCAAGAGGGAGAGAGAGGACCAGAAAGCTAGTCCAGATCCCCGGTTTATATGTATCGGTATCAATAGGAGACTAGCTCTAGAATGGATTAATCTGACACGGTTATGGTAGATTAATATTAGTTATGTAGCGACTCAGTATTTTGCCGGGTGGCAATGGCACCTCTTGGGTGTCTTTTGAAAGCCCTCACCCACCAACCTAGTTGGTGGCATGCTTCATCATCGGGCCCACCCAGTGACACCTAGCGTGTCCCGGGTGTGCTTCGACGCCTGATTACAGCGGAGCAGGTATGTCACTGTGTGTGCGGTGTGAGGTGCTAAGGTAAGTGAAATTAAAACGGCTTGGCAGATGGTCCCTGGGGTGAGGATACTTTATTAAAAGGGCCTCTGCCAGCGGTTAAAAATAAGGCTGTGGGACGTTAGAGGCGGGTTACGACCTCCTACGTCCTTGAGTAGTCAACATGTTTCAGCCAGTGCCTTATATTAATCTGGCTTTCATCAGGACAATAAATATGTGTGGGTTAAAATTAGGGGTAGTGTAGTGTAGTCTATGTGTCTACACGCCCTAAAGTGTATCTAGCTGTGAGAGGGGGGATTCCCTTCTCAAGATCACGCTTTCAATGCTTGTTGATAGCTCCAAGGTTATTGAAGTGGCAGGGTGAAGCCAGGATTTCTGGCCAGCACCAGCGTGGGACCTGTTGTGCCTCCTTCGCAGAACCGGTGTGACAGTGCTTGAGGCATGACTGGTAGTATAATGGCTGAATAAAAGAGGAGCCACGACCTAGCCTTGTTTAAGTCCAGTAGTGGTGTACATGGGCTTAGAAATATTATTTCCTGACACCATCTTCACTAGAACCCAGGCGTCGTTATATAGTAAGGTATTTTCAGCGCCTTTATAAGAGATAGCTGGAGTGGTACCCTCTTGGTACCCATTCACAACAAGCATTTGAAATGCAATTGGTCTCGCCTTTAGGACCTTATATGTGTTTAGCTATGCAGCACATTAGCCTGGGTGCTGAAACATCTACTGTTCTTTAACATGGAGGGCAAGTAAGCACCAAACTGCGAGACACGCCAGGTATGGGAACGCATTGAGAGAAATATTGCCTTTGAGCGGGAAATGGTATAGTCCAAAGCTCTGTTTTTAATATAAAATCAGGACCTTCGGTGGTCATATCACTGAAAATACACAGTTTGGAAAAAATATTATTGTCTACGGGTGCTCTTGGGAGACAATTTCTATAGACTGGAATCTAGAGAATGCTAAAGTGGTTCTGGTATTTTATTGACCTCTGCTGGTCGTTTTCTATCAAGAAAGTTAAATATAGGTAGTTACCAGAAAAATAAAAAAGGAGTGCCTCCGCTGAAAGTAATTCTGGTATTTTATTGACTCTACTGGTCGTTTTCTATCAAGACAGTTAAATAGAGGCAGTTGAACAAGCAGAAAGCTATTCTGGTATTTTATTAACCTCTACTGGTCGTTTTCTATCAAGACCATTAAATAGAGGCAGTTGAACAAGCAGAAAGCATTTCTGGTATTTTACTGACCTCTACTGGTCGTTTTCTATCAAGACAGTTAAATAGAGGCAGTTGAACAGAAAAAAAGTCAAGCAAACAAGTCCTAGGGCTTATCTCCAGAGCCCACAAAGTATATACTCAAATAAGTATATACTAAAGTATATACAAGAGGTCTCGAATACTCAACCTAAAAACAAGGGATAGATACGTTTCAGAAGGGTAGGATTAAATAGATTAAGAGGTTCAAAAAGTAGACCCCAGCACCATAAACGGAGCAAAAAACAAGATGCTCGCACACAGTGTGGTGCAGTCGCATGCAATTTCCGGTGCGAGAACACACAGCGTTGCATGATGTAAAACATCTTGCGAACGGGCACCAAGAGTAACTCCGCGTGGTCGCGGAACTGCACCCACACGCGTAACTCCGCCGTCGCCTAATTTGATTTTCTATCAATGTCGATTACGATGTTCACAATAACAATGGCACAGGTTTTTAGCGTTTGACTGTTCTCTTGATATGCTTTTCAAAACCATACCAGTAAAAGTGCTTTCCCAAATGCAATACTTTTGTAACACATCCAAATTCTTAGAAACGTAGTTATACATGTTATGCAAATTATATACTAAAAACTAACAAACATATTTTTTTAAAAACAGTATGTAAGGTTTTAACACCTTGAATGCTACAGCAATTCCCGCTCGGTGCTGAAGGCTTCAGATTTCCATTGTTCATGAGGAGCTCAGCTCGTCATAAGCACACGACCAGTATACTGCATGACATGAGCAGGGAAGGGGTTAAAGCATAAAATGAGTTTGGTGCTTTTTAATGTTGGTGTGATTGGCTGTACTACTAAATATTGTCCACCAGAATATCAGGGTACACAATTTTCTGATAGATACATCTGCCAGTGGATTCCTCACCTTGTGAATATCCCCCTGCGTCAGCAACGTTCGGAAAACACTTTTGTAGCAAGCCGGTGTCGACGACGTCACAGGAGCACAGCATCGCGCGCGACTCCGGCTGACGTCACCGACTCCTTATTAGGCCTACGTCGGCGTGATGACATCAGTTCCCTTTTTTCCGCGTCGTCGACTGTAACGTTTTTTTGGGATCTCTAGTGTTGTGGATAGTAACTTTGTTGCTATTTTTGTGTTATTGTATCTTTCTCGAGCCACTGTCTTTCGCCGAAGATGTCATCAAAGAAGACCGGGTTTAAGCAGTGCGGATCGTGTGCCAGGATGATGTCCATAACCGATCCGCATGATGATTGCTTGTGGTGTCTGGGCTCGGACCACGACGTCGGAGGCTGTCGTTCCTGTTCTAAGATGAACCCGAAGTCTCTGTGTGAACGAGAGGCTAAACTCTTTCTGGCCAAGGTGAAGGGAAAGGATGCCAAGAGGCCTTCGAGGTCAAGATCCAGACGCTCTAAGTCGAAATCTAGGTCGAAGACGAGATCGAGGTCCCGGTCGGAGTCGGCGTCGAAGTCTGCTTCGGGATTCTCGAAGGAAAAAACATAAGAGGAAGAAGCATAGTTCGAGGCATCATTCCGGCAGGGAGTCTGATTCGAAGAAGAGGTCTTCATCTCGTAGGCATCATAAGGACTTCATGTCTCCATCACCATCTCGTGAGCCTGAAGGTGAGGCCTCGCCTTTTCAGTCTCGAGGGCCCTCTCCGGATCCGGATCAGACTCTGGATCCGTGTCAGTCTTCTGCACATCAGGAAGAAGACGCTGAAGATCCTCGGGCTCCGACGACTCTGGTGCATCACCCCGAAGATCAGGAGGGTCATGAAGGAACGGTTCTGGTGCAGCCTCCTCTGGGGCAGCCAGTGGGTTCTTCCCCCCGCATTCCCTAAATGCAATGTATGGCGTGTATGCCAGGGCAATGTACCCCGCTGGTGCACCGGCTGGTCCCATGGGTCCATTGTCTTATAACTTAGGCGTCCCTCAAGCATACGCCCGGCGCCTTTTCTGCCGTTTTTACCGACGCCATATCCACCGTGGCTTGGTTCGGCGCCGCCAAGGTCATCGACTCCGCGCACGGCTTCGCCGGCTCCGGAGCGACCTCTGGATCTGAATCGGGATTAGACGCCTGTTCCAGCTTCCCATCCTCAGGCTGTTTTAGCTCCTCACTCGACCCTTGCCCGGCTCCGTCGGAGTCGTTACCGGATCCGACGACTTTGGTCCGGTTGGAGTGGTCGAGGCGTAGAGCACAGCATCTCTTGGAAGAGAAGGAGTATGAGGATCGAGAAGTAGAGGAAGGAGACCTTCAGGATCAGGAAGATTATTTTGAGGATCTGCATAGTGCAAGTGGTTTGGAATTTTCTCCAGAGTGGGGGTTGCCTTCAGTTTCTGATGCACCCTCTAAGGATGTGGCTCCCTACCACGTTGTGATTAAAAAGGCTGCAAATCTGCTGAACTTGACTTTGCCTTCTGTGGAGTTTAAGTCTAACATCCTGACTGAGGTTCTACATTCACCTTCTTCTGTTGTTGAGCCGACTCTCCCGTTCACTGAGGCTCTTACTGAACCAATAATGGAAGCCTGGAAAAAGCCCCTGTCTGCTCCTGCGGTGTCTAGGACTGTGGCAAGATGCTATAGGGTGGCACCTGGTGATCCTGCATTCTTAACCTCCCATCCTTCGCCAGAAAGTCTGGTTGTTCAGGCGGCTTGTTCTAAGAAGTTGGCTGGTGTTTTTCCCCAAGTTCCAGTCAAGTAGCATGGCCTTGAAATCGACGAATGCTACTTGTCTGCTGGGCAGATATGTGCACGCTTTGATGGGCTCAGTTAAGCAGTTCTCATCTAAACGTCTGACACGCAGGCTGCAGCTCGCCAGGTGATTCAGAGTGACATGGACACGGCGGACTCTGTGGCTAGAATAATGGGTTCATTAGCCGCCACTAGGAGGGCCGCTTGGTTAAAATCGTCTGAATTTTCATCTGATGTCCCGGCTGCTCTGATGGATTTGCCTTTTGATGGCAAAGGCCTTTTTGGGAAAAAGGCTGATGCTGCCCTAGAAAGGTTTAAAGATAGCAGGGCGACTGCAAGGTCTTTGGGCTTACAAGCAAGAGGCTCTTCCACCAGGAAATTCAGGGGTTTTGGAAGGTCTACTTTTCGTGCCTATAGGCAGAGCCAACAGCAGCAACAACAGCAGAATCCTTTGTACAAGTCCTACAGAGGTAAACAAAGGGGTCGTGCCCGAGGTCGTCAAGCCTCCTCCTCCTCAACTTCCTCCTCTAATACCCACCCACCACCTACAACAGCAAAGCAGCCCTAGATCCACCATTCTGGATCATGCGGGTCCTGTAGGGGGTCGGCTTACCTATTTTCTACGAGATTGGGAATTGGTTACATCAGATCTTTGGGTTCTCAATCTCGTAGAGAATGGGTATGCTCTTCCCTTTCGGAAGTCCCCTCCCCCCCCCCCTTAAATTACCCTCCTTGCCAAGGTTATTGTTCGGAGGACCACCTACATCTCTTGCAGGAAGAAGTCCTGGCACTTTTAAGAAAGGGTGCGATAGAGGTGGTTCCAGAGCAGGAAAGGGGTCAGGGCGTCCAATCCTGGACCTCAGGGGTTTGAACCTCTACCTCAAACAGGAGAGGTTCAAGATGCTCACCCTTGCGCAGGTCCTTCAAGCGCTGCTGGAAGAAGACTGGATGGTGTCGATCGACTTGCAGGATGCGTATTTTCACATTCCGATCATGAAGTCTCACAGGAAGTGTCTCCGTTTTACGGTGGGTTCGCAACACTACCAGTTTGAGGTCCTTCCGTTTGGACTTACTTCTGCGCCTTGAGTCTTCACCAAGGTGATGGCTGTGGTGGCAGCACATCTCAGAAGGTCGGGGTTTCCAGTGTTCCCCTATCTGGACGACTGGCTAATCAAAGCAGAGTCGCCGGAGAAGGTGCTCCATCATTTGCAAGAGACAACTCAGTTGTTGCACAGGTTGGGTTTTTCAATAAATGTACCCAAATCTCACCTGGTGCCCTCCCAGCGCAACCTGTTCATAGGTGCGGTACTGGACACTACTGTGTGTTGTGCATTCCCTCCTCCTCAAAGGATTCGCGACATACAGGAAATGATATCTTTATTTCACAATGGAGCGGTTGTTTCAGTCCTGAAGGTCCTTTGTCTGCTCGGTCTGATGGCTTCTTGCATTCTGTTGGTCAACCATGCACGCTGGCACATGAGGGCACTCCAGTGGTGCCTCCGCAGGCAGTGGTATCAGCACAACGGAGATCTCGTGGAGTCAGTGAGGATCTCCAGAGAAACTGCAGCAGATCTGTCTTGGTGGAGCGTGGAGGGCAGTCTGTCTCAAGGAAAGCCCTTCCAACTGCCCCCATCGGTGGCCACAGTAATAACGGATGCCTCCACTCTAGGGTGGGGAGCTCATCTGGGGGACCTGGAGGTCAAGGTTCTTTGGTCTCCAGAGGAAAGGTTGCTTCACATCAACCTTTTGGAATTGCGGGCCATACGTTTAGGCCTTCTTCCCTTCCCTTCGCGGTCGGTCGGTTCAGGTCTTGACGGACAACACCACCGCGATGTGGTATGTCAACAAGCAGGGAGGAGTGGGGTGGCGGTGTCTCTGCAGAGAGGCTCTGCGTCTCTGGTCCTGGGTTCAGGACCATCAGATTTGTCTAATGGCAAATCATCTGGCCGGGGTTCTGAACGTACGTGCAGACAGTCTCAGTCGGCAGTTCTCGGCTGACCACGAGTGGAGGCTTCACCCGGAGGTGGTTCGTCACGTCTTTTGGACGTGGGGGACTCCTCAGGTGGACCTATTTGCCACTCACGAGAATGCTCACTGCCCGTCGTTCTGCAGTCTCGTTTCCGATGAAAGGAGCTCTGGGAGACTTGTTTCAGTTGAGTTGGGACTCGCAACTCCTTTACGCATTTCCTCCCATACCCTTGATTCCTCGGGTTCTGAGGAAGATTCGCCAAGACCGGGCCCAAGTTATATTGATCGCCCCGTATTGGCCAAGAAGGGTGTGGTACACAGATCTTCTCCAACTCTCCTCGTGCTCGTCTCTCCGTCTCCCTCACAGGGCAGACCTCCTCTCCCAGATGGAGGGGCAGGTTCTACACCCCCACCTTCAGACCTTACACCTTCATGCCTGGAGATTGAACGGGGCAACCTGAGTCCTTTTTCTCTCCCTCATGATGTGGTGGATGTCATCTTATCAGCCAGGCGTGATTCCACCAAGACCATCTATTCTTATAGGTGGTCTAAGTTTGTTGCTTGGTGTGGGGGAGAAGTCCATTGACCCTTTAAGGGCATGTTTGTCCAATATTCTTCAATTTGCACTTTCCTTGGCCCAGCAGGGTTTTGCAGTGGCCACTATCAAAGGTTATTTGTCAGCCTTATCAGCTTTCCTTTGTTTGCCTGACCAGCCTTCTTTGTTTAAATCTCCGATTGTTTTACGTTTCATTAAGGGCCTTAGTAATACATTTCCTCCTACCCCTTTAATTGACCTCAATGGGACTTGAACCTTGTTCTTACGTTCTTGATGGGTTCTCCTTTTGAACCTTTACACTCATGTCCCTTGAGACTTTTGTCTTTCAAGACGGTCTTCCTGGTCGCAATTACCTCGGCAAGGATGGTAAGTGAGCTTCAAGCTCTTAGCTGTAAGCCTTCATTCTTGACCATTCATGCTGATAGAATGGTTCTCAGGACCAGGGCTGCTTTTCTGCCTAAGGTGGTAACTACTTTCCATCCGGGGCAGTCTGTTACCCTTCCTACCTTCTATTTCCCCCCCCCCCCACCCCCCACCCTTCCAAGGAGGAGGAGAGGCTTCATCGCTTGGACCCTAGGAGTTAGCTTCTACCTGGACAGAACAAAGGAGTTCAGGTTGGATGACCATCTGTTCATTGGATTTGCTGGCTGCAGGGAAGGAAGATCTGTGCACAAGTGCACTCTTTCAAGATGGATAATTTTGTGCATCAAGATCTGCGACTCCCTGGCGGGTAAGGACCCTCCTGAGGGTATAAGAGCTCACTTTACTAGAGCAAAGTCTGCTACTTCTGCTTTATCTAGAGGTGTACCTGTTGAGGATATTTGCAGAGCAGCGACTTGGGCCTCCCTCCACAGTTTCGCAAAGCATTACTGCTTGGATACCGAGGTGAGGAGGGACGGCCACTTTGCGCGTTCGGTCCTCCAGTTTTCTGGTATAGGAGAGTGGACACCCTCCTCCGGGAGTGGGAACTGCTGTGGGACTCTATTCACAAGGTGAGTAATCCACTGGCAGATGTATCTATCAGAAGAACAAGTTACTTACCTTCAGTAACGCTTTTTCTGGTAGATACAGTATCTGCCTGTGGATTCCTCACTGAACACTGTCCACTCTGCTATACCTGAGTTTATGTATTTTTATGTATATTTATATGTATTTAAATTGGGTTTTTCATACCCTTGCTTCGCACTGTGTGCAGTTTTGAGTTGTATGTACTATGTACACTGTGTGTATATGTATATATATATATATATATATATATATATATATATATATATATATATATATATATATATATATATATATATATATATATATATATGTATTTCTACTGCCATTGGTCCGTCCGGGTGCCTCGAAGGCACGGAAAAAAGGGCGGAACTGATGTTATTACGCCGACGTTGGCCTAATAAGGAGTCAGTGACGTCAGCCGGAGTCGCGCGTGATGCCGTGCTCCTGTGACGTCGTTCACGCCGGAGTGCTACAAAAGAGTTTTCCAAACGTTGCTGACGCAGGGGGATATTCACAAGGTGAGGAATCCACAGGCAGATACTGTATCTACCAGAAAAAGCGTTATCGAAGATAAGTAACTTGTTCATTAAGGACAGACTCTCAAAAGGTAAGTACATACAGGAAAGTAAAGATTTACTGTTTCTAACTCAATATTTATATACCTTGAAGGAACATATAGTGCGTAGGTACACATATGGATCAAGGTTTAGAAAATCTATACTCCCCTACCTGTCAATATTTTGGATTCAATATTCTATCCTCCATATTCTGCCATCAATATTTTAGGTATGATAATCAGGGTGAACATTGTGTGATTCTACATAGGATATGGGGAATGGTTTCAAATTACATATAAAGCACACTCATTCAACTCTCATCAGTACAACTTTAAATTCCATCAATTAGATGGTATTCAAAATAGAGGGGTGTAAAGTTGTAAAGTCGGCTATCTCGCAACTTTGTGTGAAATGCAAAGCTTATGAAGTTTTTATTTAAAAATATTAAGCTGGCCTCAGCGTAGAGCCCTCTCACCCACACCTCTCACCCGAGGTGGTGAATGTCCAGCCTCCACACTCAACATTTTATTTGCTGAAGGATTTTCTACCTGGCAGATTCTGCATCAGGAAATCATCACTCCTGAAAGGCCCAAAGGGATAAACCCTCCCTCAAGTAGAGTTAGAAAACTGAGGGCTCAATTTATGAGTTTGGTGTAAAATTCAAAGATTAGAAACAACCCAACGAGCAAGCTACTTTTGATAAATAGGTAAGCTAAGAAGGGCTGACCTTTGGTTCACCGGGGCATTATATAGTTGTGATTTCATATATAGCATTTCTGGTCCACACTAATACTAAGACCATAACACTCCGAGGTAAGCAGTCATCTGTAACTTACACCTTGTACATTCACATAAGACATATCTGCTACAAGGGTTGTCCATCACTAATCCTGTGCAGCAAATACACAAGTATTCACCAAATGAACAGGCATGGAAAAATCAATGAAGAGATCTGATCTGCTCAATCAGAGGACTTTAATCTAGACAGTCACTGCAAGTCCCAAATATCTACATACTATGTCTGCTTCATTATATCTCACAATGGCACTCCAACATGGGGTGATAGTAGCAATGCCCACCCCCAGAAGACCTCTCCACTTACTTCTCTCCAACCATGCCACTTCAGGCCCCCAACTATACACAAAATGTCTGATTAGACAACCCAGTGCAATAACCAGCTAAGTAGACTATAGTCATAAGAAATGCCATAAAGGAACTTGCACAGTGGTTCAAAGCTGCCAGCGTACTGAAAAAACATATATGAGAGTTTGTGTCTCACACCTCATCATCCCCCACACTGTGTCCCACAACAGGATAACCACACCTTGGTGATAATCATGCATGACATAGAAACACTTCCCACATAGTATCACAAAACAAAAAAACCCTTCCAACCACACACTGTACCTGGCTTAGCTTACTGCCCATGTAGTTAAGCGCTTCAATGCTCCACATGGTGGGGGGGTGGTAGGGCGGTAGGGGGGGGGGGGGGGGGGAGTTTGTTTTGATCCTGATAAAATCTTAGTTTTCATCACACTTCAGACTTGCAAAATAAAATGGGCTTCATTTGTCCTTTCATAACTAATATATTTTGAAATATTTGTTAGCGGTATTTAAATGTTGCTGTGTATTAAGAACAAATTGAAATCCTACAGGCTTTATTTCTACACTCCCTGTACTTCAGTGAGATTGTCACATAGTTCACTTTACAAAATTCTCTCACTTTGTAGTCGGAGAAAGAAAGGTAGACATCTCGTTGTTAAAATAAACAGCAATTTGTTGGTAGACGTAGCCTGATATTTGACCTCTGCCTTTGGCACCGCGGATGTGACAAGATAAACAAGCATTGGCGTAGCCAATAGGTCTCGCATTTCCGAACTTGTAAGTGTTTAGCCATGCAACAGTTGATGTTGTTGCACCAAGGATATTGTGCTGCATAACTAAATACTTAAAAGGTCCCAAAATCTAGACCTATTGGCTATGCCAATGCTTGTTGTCCTTGCTGTTCTTACTCTCCAACAACTTATTTTTATATTTTCAATTTTAATCTCACTGATTTATATGACTCCATGTTACCTATTAATCGTCCTATGTACTGGATGTGTCTACCTGACCATATGTACCACATTTCTGTTCAAAATAGTACTTGCTGGTGCAATAAATAAATAAATACATAACAGTAGAGCAAGCAGACGCTCAGATGTGTGAGCCAAAAGCACGACGCAGCACTCAACACCTAGGCACTGTCACAAGTGCCAATTAAAAAGACTAATGTTCAACTCCATGGGGGAGGTGGCTGGATGGGTGAGTACTCTTGGGAGTACCCCGCACATTACTAACTGGGACTAGAGCTCATATTAGTGGCTGCCAGGAATAACGGACCAGCGGTTCTAGGCCCTGCTATGTAAAAGTCTTGTGCCTGAGAGCGGGATACTGGTGGCTATAAACATGGACGAAGTCATGCTGCAGAGCAGCACAGGGCTTCAGAGTGTGAATGAAAGTAAATTAAGGCACGTGGCCAACCTACATCTCCTGAAAGTGTACTAGCGTGTATACCGCGCTTCGTGAGCTGACAAAAATAGGGAGTGGGTGTTTGGGGTGGAGAGGGTAGGGGAACAGGGGCATTGCTATACACCCAGGGCGCCGT
This sequence comes from Lissotriton vulgaris, assembly GCF_964263255.1. NCBI lineage: Eukaryota > Metazoa > Chordata > Amphibia > Caudata > Salamandridae > Lissotriton > Lissotriton vulgaris. The sequence goes on from NC_141691.1 coordinate 2,048,470,729, forward strand.
TCTCTGTGGCTTGCAGATGCGGCTCGCTGCTCTCATAATCAATCATCCGCTTGTCTCACCCCTGTGCGTCAATCCCACAATAGAAAGGGAGCTTCTGTCATAAGCATAAGTGCACCAGGGGAGGAGCCAAAGGCCCTCGCGCACCTCTTCTCATTCTACGGGAAAAGTACTTTTAAAGCAGCTTGATGTGTGTTTCCCACGATAAGGGAACTTGGCCAGAGAGGTGCGGTACAAAAAGCTATCCTGCTGCAAAGGTATTGTGTCCGTAAATGTACATTACGTGATTTAAGCATCTTTTTTACTTTCTTGATCACATCTTTTCCAAAGGCTTAAAGCTTCAAGTGGAGTGGGGTTTTAAGCAAATGAACAAGAGCGCATTGTGGAGTATAATACAGTGGTTCGGAGGGCGAATATGTAAAGTGAAAGTGTACGTAAGAGCATCTCGAAGGACAAAGTTGGAAAATTACTTTTTTATAATGTTCTATAAGCAAATACGTAGGGAGAAGAGTTCAAACACAGAGAAGGGGGAACTTTGTGTTTAAAAGAAGCACATGCGCAAAAGTGATTGCGGGCTGTAAGGGTGCCCGCAAGAGATGTACTTAATGAGCCATGACGAGACAGGAAAGCCAGATGACGCCTGCGCTCGTAACCGAGCGCGTAACCACAAGTTAGAGGCCTCACAAAAAGCTGCGGTTGGCTTTTTGAAGCCTACTAACTAAAAGTCTCGCCAGAGCAGCACATGCTCTGGTGAGACTGGAGGTACCTGGTGGGCTGGTTGGCCCCCAGGGGACCTCCGGATTGAAGAGGAATTCATTCCCCAACTTAAAACGCGCCACAGGGCCTGTTTGCACACATCACCTCAGGCCCCGCCCCCTACCTTCACCACTGTGCAAACACGCCCAGTAGCGCGTTTCAAGTTGGGGGATTAAGTCCCCTTGAATCCTGAGGGTCCCTGGGGTCCAACTAGCCCATCCGGTACCTCCTGTAAGCGCCACAAGGCTGCGTTGCAGAGCGGTGTAATAAGGGGCGTGCCCTCGACCACCTCTCTGCAACGCAGCCCTGTGGTGCTTACTGGAGGTACCTGGTGGGCTAGTTGGCCCTCGTGGACCCCGAGTATTGATGGCAAATTAATTCTGTAATTTAAAACGCGCCACAGGGCGCGTTTGCAGAGTGTTTTTATGAGGGGCGGGGCCTAGGGACGATTAGGTGTCTTTTTAAAAAAATAATTTTTTTTTGAAATGGGGCTATGTGGCCCTCTTCATTTTACTTTTTTGGGGCATGCCCCCCCCCCCCCTAAGGCCTTTTTGGCCCCGGGGGCCCCATCCCCGGGGCCTTCCTTTCCGTTTTTTATTTTTATATATAATTATTAATGGGGAGGGGGGCCGTGTGACCCCCCCCCCCTCCCTGGCCACTTCTGGCCCCGGGGACCCCATCCCCGGGGGCCTGACCACCTTGTTGGGGACTGTTGAGGGAGCCCCAATGCCCCGACGGTCCCAGTCGGCTCCCCGCATCCTGCGGGAGCCGGCATTGCTTTTCCACACGGGGAGCAGCTAACATGCTCTCGCTTCAATGAAGCAAAGCACTTTGCAATGACAGGGTGGGAGCCGCGAGGCTCCCGCCCTTTCATTGCACACAACAGTGTCCCGGGGGTGGGTGTGAGAAGTTGGCCTGATATATAATGTTCACTATTCTAGTGAGCACTTTGTATCAGTCCAAACAACCCTTATTGATGATTGGTTGTAAGTCAACCTTATAGACCAGCTATCCTAGTAGCATGGATACGAGCAGTCTAAGGCTAAAGACTCGAGAGGGCGTGTTAAGCCAGCTGTTATACCACACATGTACCCCTTGAACACCCAGTGAAAGGACACCACACAAGTGTTATGAAAATAAACAGTGTATTTATTAAAATCACAACAGCCCTGTACTCTTTATGAGGACAGGGTACTAAGCACAAAACAAAACTCTTACGAAAATACTTAAGTTAGCACAGTATATACAAATGCCCGAGGGGCACGGAAAACCATATACTCTGAAAGTGGAATGCGAAATTACTAGCAGGTAAGTACAGTACTAATAGGCTTTGGAATCGCTAGGTCTTGACTATAGAATCTTCAGATTACTTCTAGGAGGCCTAGGGGACTCGGGTGCAGAGTGTGCACTCTCACGCGGGATGCGGGACAAAGTCTATGGTAGCTAGATTTCACAGAGTTAGTGTTCTCGGGCGAACCCGACCTGGTAGGAGGAAAACGAAAGTGGATTCTGACCCTTGGATAGTGAGGCTATGCTGGGGCACCGAAATGCTGAAGTTACCTAGCCCAGGGGCTGCAGCTGCATATGTCTCAAAAGACGTCGGGAATCCTCGTAGACGGACCAGGAGCCTGGAAGAAAGATGCTGGCAGGCGACCAGTGAAGAGAGTTCAAAGTGATCCAAGCCTGGATCTTGAAGATGGATGACACCTGAAAGCAGAGGGGACCAAGTTCGTGACTACTAGCCAGTAGTCAGGTGGCACCAGGAGGGCACCGGATGGTAGTCACCTCGACTAGGTGAGTGGGTGACGCTGTGCTCTGCAGATCTCACGGACCAGGAGGCGTTGTCGGCGACCAGGATGGAGGAGCGAGCTGTCCCACGATGGATGAAGCTGTCGGCGTCGCTGGACCCAGGATTGGGCAACAAAGCCTTGGCAAATTCAAGCCCACGCGGTGGACTCAAAATGGCGTCTGGAGTGGACCAGGAGGGTCCGGGGTGCTTCTCTTGAAGAAGGAAGCAAGGGCCAGTCTGGAGCAACCAGACCAGCAGCAGTGATGTCGTCGGGCGTCGTGAAGAAGGCCACAAGCCAGCCGGCTAGTAGCCAAACAACGCGGTGAGCAGCAAAAAGCAGAAGGGCCCCACGCAGATCGTGG